>NW_023425493.1:3865000-5065000 GCF_014108245.1 Pipistrellus kuhlii
AGGGTATCCAGGACGAGGCAGGGATGATCCAAACAGACTACTTTTGTGGGTGGTGCCCACAAACCTGTAGGAGGGGGACAGGCACTACTTCCCTCCCAGGGTAGAGCAGGCTGAACTCAGGGGAGATTGGATTTGCCTCCCTGCAATGTAGCCACAGGGCCCAGCACTCACCTGTCTGGTTCCCAGACAAAGGTTCCCAGGGAGACACAATCTGAAAATCCCATCTGTGGGCAGCTTTCCAGTCTCCCTATGCCACTGAACTCCACAGAACAGGATCCAACATCCCAGGTCTGCACTTAGATCTCCTTGTGCAGCTGAGCTCAACAGGATGAGGTTGGCTTAAGACATCCAGCAGGTGGAGGGATGGGAGCCAGCTATGCTCTTGAGGTGGGCAGACCAGCTCTTTCTCCCGGTGCACAGTTTAGTCACTCTTTGGGTCTCTGGCAAAAGCTTTGTCAGAAAAGAAAACCCTTTAATCTCACTGCTGGGAGTAGCCAGCAGACCCCCCTGCAGGACCCACGTATGATAGCGTGGCCTTGTCAGCAGTAGAAGTCTAGACTGTGTACTGCCCAGGCTGGTGCTGTAACACTAGGAGTTCTGGTCCCTGGGAGAGCATGATCTGAGTCTCCTGGCACACTGAATCCCCACTGATTTTCACTACTAGATGTTACTTGGTCTTCTCCTCCCCTGTCTGATGCTCTGGATTGGGGATCCCTGTGTGAAATTGACACTCTGCACTCCTCAGGGGTCCGGAGTTTTGCAGCTGCAATGTCTTTCCAGCTTCTCAGCGGCTTCCTTACCTGAATGGAGGCTTTCCCTTTCTGTGTCTCTGCCTTCTCACCCCTTGCTATGGGGCTTCTTCCATCAGAAACTATCTACAAGTTCTAAAGCAAGTCATTCATCATTGCTGAGCTTTATTTCCAACATTTAAATAAAATTGATGTCTGGCCTATTTCCTTTAGGATATTTTCAATTTCCAGAGGATTCATATATGTGAAACTTTAAAATAGTAAATCGCTAGAGAAATACAGAGTGCTATTATTGTTATTAACTTTATATCACTTCATTGGGCCTAAAATGCTCTAACACATGGTGTACATTGCCAGTCCATGGCCAGTGCATTGAGTTTATAGACTAAATCAGATGAAAGTTCGGATTGTTCCTCTCTAGGCTCAGGAAATAGTTTGTTACCATGGCATGATGAACAGCAGGGATTTCTTACTGGAAGGAAGACTGGAGGAAAGTTAACATTAGCAATTTTCAGAACTATGATGTCTTCATTGTCTCCTCTATCCTGTTCTCTAGCCTCACCCCCATGTGGAACCACAGAAGAGCAGGCAGAATCCCAGCAGGGAGTGTTAGGAAGATGCTACCTGTGCTAGAAAAGCAGGAAAACCAAGTATGCTGCTTCCGCTAATATATCTATGGTAGGGTCTTAATGTAAACAGGCTATGGCCACCAATGACCTGGACACAGTAGTTTATAATCTTTATTTATAATAATATAACAAGTATCTGTAGCAATAAAAAAAGCATAATCATAAACAAGTCATAGAATGTGAAATGCTGAACTTCCAGAAAGTTTTTCACTCTCTAGGATCTAAATCTAGCTCCCAATCCTTCCTGCTTTCTTTTGAGAGCAGAAAAGCTTCTGGATAGCAATTTTTATGTCCTTGTTTCTCAAGCTGTAGATAATGGGATTGAGGAAGGGAGCCAGGATAACAAAGGTGACAGCAATAACTGTGTCCCAAAACACTGAGTAGGTGGCCGAGAAGCGCAAATACATGACAGTCACACTGCCTAAGAACAGCAGGAACACTGCAATGTGGGCAGCACAGGTAGAGAAGGCCTTGTGACGGCTCTCGGCTGAGGGCATCCGCAGAATCACCATGATGATCCGGATGTAGGAGAGGGCGATGACCAGGAAAGAGGACAGGATATTCACCGCATGTATGGCATCCACAATGACCACCAAGGATGTGTCCGTGCAGGCCAAGCTCAGCACAGGTGTGAAGTCACAGAAGATCTGATGGACCTGATTGGAGCCACAGAAAGGCAGGGTGGAAATCCACACAATCTCGGGGAGTACCAGGAGGAAGCCACAGAGGCAGGAGCCAGCTGTCAGCTGGATGCAAAGATTGGAAGTCATGATAGTTGGGTAACGGAGAGGATTGCTGATGGCTATGTACCTGTCAATGGCCATCACGGTCAGGACACAGCCTTCTGTGATCCCAAGAGAGTGGAAGAAGTACATCTGCAGGAGGCAGCCAGCCAGGGAAATGCTCTTATGCTCGCTGACCAGATTGCATAGCATCTTGGGGATGGTGGTCGTGGTATACCAGATCTCCAGGAAGGAGAGGACACTGATGAATAAATACATGGGGGTGTGCAGGGCCCTGTCCAGCTGGATGACAATGAATATCACTAGGTTCCCAGTTATGATAAATCCGTAGATGAGAAGCAATGGAATGAAGAATAACAGTCCACGTTCATGCAGATTCAGGAAGATAGAGAAGACAAAGTCAGTGACCATGGTCTGATTTCCACTGGCCATAGACTGTGTAATCAGAGGAGGGGAGTAAGGGGACAAACTCCTGGAAATGGGATGGTGATTATTCATTGCAAAGTGCTTCACTCTTTTATGTAATCAGTTACTTTAGCTGATTCTAAATAGGCCAGTTACAAATATCTCTCAGTTGTACTGAAAGATAAAGTTGAAATATTTGCTTTTGTAGCCCTAAATGATTCTTTAATTGAGGCAAAAGCAAACAAAGATACATACACACAACCAAAAACAGTGACAAACAAATTTAAATCTCTGGAAATATTTTCAGGAGGTTCAGTCATTTTTAGAAAACATGCACCTATCTTTCTAGTTAATCTCTGAAAGATGAAATTGAGAAGGGCCGAAGACCGGGATGCCAGGACACAGGCTTTATTGAAGAGGTTCAGTGCTCAGGAATGTCTGATTGCAGGTGGGGTTTACATCTATCCATCAGTTGGAGGAAGGAAGGATCTATCATTCCAGGCTTCTGGTAATATTTTTTTTAAAAGTTGAGAGTCCAGGCAAGGTCAATGGGCGAAGGTCAATCTTCTGTAGCTACTTCAGCTGAGAGGGGGCGTGGTTTTGGGGCATCTACCTGGAGTCTCAAAGATTCTGGTGTTCGGTTCTGAATTCAGTGCCAGATAGATCTCTCCCACCTTCTGGTCGGTGAATGCCTGCATTCTGTTCTGCAAGAAACTAGTGAAACAATGCTTGAGACAGGGGCCAAAGAGCAAGATTAAGAGTATAGATACCAGTGGGCCTAATAGTGGGAGGAGCCATGGGGTAAAAAACAGGTAGTGTTTTAGTAAAAAACAGGTCGTATTTTCTGTGCTGGACGAAGGGTGCAGCAGCATGATTTCCCCAAGAGACTGGTTGGTGAAGTCTTGAGAGCAATCCTGTTGAGTCACTTAGGAGGTAAAAGCTGGTCCTGAGGCTGCCACAGCATCACTTGTCTGGTTTTGCTGCTTTTCTGCGCCTGGAACTGAAAGATAACTGAGACCTAGAAGTTATTTTTAGGGGGAAAAGAGTAGGTGTCTCAGTTGCCTCAATAGTGATATGAAAGGAGAGAATAGGTTACCCTGGGAGTGAGGTTCTTATTTTCCCAGTTTTGCTCCTTGTTTGGCATCCACATGTTTCTTGTAGGTTCTGAGACAGGGTTTCAAAGTAGATAGAGCAGTGGTTAAGCTCCCTGTGGCAGTCCAACTCCTGCTGTGATGTCAAGGGTTAGGAGGAGAGGGGTGATCTGGACTCCTCTTTTGTGTCAGATATGATGAATACGGGGACAGGTAAAGACTGATCATTGGGGCTGCATCTACACTGGGTGAGAGACAGATGAACATACAGGTTCCTGTCCAGCTGATGGGGAGACAGATGTGTTTTCCCCACAGAGGAAGAAAAATCCCTGATCATGGAGACAAGCTGATAGGTGTAAGGAGAAGAGGTGGGCTAAGGGGTATGAGATTCTTTTTTCTAGTTCTGCACTCCAAGCTGAGAGGGTAGTCACCATTGCACTACCAATAAGAGGTGACAGTTGAGTGATTGAAATTGTACTGCAGTTAAAGTGGGAGGGAAAAGGAAGGAAAGGAGTAGTGAAAGCAGGGGACCTGGATAGTTGCCTAAGAGGTTAGACACTGAATATTCTGGCTGAGCTTTAGAGGTGTCCAGCAACCTTGTCCTGTCAGGCTTGGAGACTGAAGCCTCACTTTCTTGCTGAGAAAAAGCAGGGGGTTGGGGAGGGAGCAGGCTTCGCAGCCATTCCCAGGCTAGCCAGGCCTCTAGTTTGCATGAGTTCCAAAGGGCACATTCTTCCTAGAGATAGAGGAGATAAGGAGATAAAGCATTTACAGTCCCAGGAATGGCTCGGCCTTGTGGGTCCAGAGAGTGAAACTGAGGTAGGTGACTGTGGTTTGGGACAGCTGGGTTTTATGAGGGGATGCACTGTAGCCCTGGCGGGGCACCGAGGTAGAATGAGAAAAAAGTGAATGGGGAATTTTGAGGTGGCTAATGGCTATGAGACTAATCTATCAACCCCTATAATAGAGACTGAGGAGTGGACAAGGGTTCCAGCGAATTCAGTGGCCCTAGTGTCGATTAAAAAGGAGATTGGCTTACCTGCCACCACAGTTTTTACCCAAGGCTCTGTCCTGGTGATGTAAGTCTGTGGGGCCCTGTCAGGGCCTGGGCAGCTTCTTCGGTGGCCAGTCCCAGGAGGTCTGGGGCTCCAAACTGGATCCAGAGGGCGGCCATGCTGGACTGGCTGAAGCATGACCCGGAGAAGCCAGACTGCAACCTGATTTCCAATGGCCTTCCCTCCGCACCTTGGGCAGGGCCCAGGCGGGCGTCTCGGGTTTGAGCAGGACTTGGCCCAGTGTCCTTCCATGCTGCATTTGAAGCATGGGCCCTGAGGAGGCTTAGCCCCTGACTTAACATCGGGAGGACTGTCACTTTGTTTGGGGTTCATGAGAGCGGTGGCTAGGAGCTGGAAGGCCTTCTAATGGGCCTCAGCCTTGGCCTGATCTTGCCTTGTTGTTGGATTTGGGTCTCCTTGTCTCTATTATTAATGACTTTAAAGGTCAGGTTAACGAGGTCTTTTTGAGGGGTTTGGGAACCTGAAGTTGTGGCGTATGTTGCAGGAGTAAAGGTCAGTGAAAAAGAAACCTGAGATGCCTCTCAATCTGTGAGGCTGGACATAGAGAATAAAATGTGGACTCAGACTGCGCCCTCAGTTCCTGCTGCCTCCCTCAGGGTTAGAGTGGACGGGGGGAATAGAAGAAGCTGATGAGGAAGGCAGTCTTTGGGCCTGAGAAGGGGTGTTCGATGGGAAAGGCTGTTCTGGAGCTTAGGTTCTCAGGATTTGAATTCTCAGAGATTAGGGAGAAGGCAGCTAGCTGTTGGTTCAATTTGAGAAAGATCAGAGTGAGAAGGGAATGGCCAACCACCTGTGAATTTATTTGCTGGAAGCCACAGGGGCAGAGATTAGGCAGAGAGAACAGGGGAGGGTAAGCTCCATTAGAAATCTCAGAGGTAGGAATGCCTCACCTTATAAGGGCGGGAACAGGAGGAGCTGCTCAGGGAGGGGCGTGCAGCTGCCTCCCGAACACCCACCACCAGGGATGTGCCACAACCAAGGCACATGCCCATGACCAGAATTCAATCAGGGACACCCTGCCTCCCCAGTCCACAGGCTGACACTCTATCCACTGAGCCAAACCAGTTAGGGCTAAACTTTATTTTTATTGTTGACACCATTACAGATGCCCCCCATCCCCTACTCTGCACACCTCTACCAGCCCCAGTCCCCCAGCCCTCTAGCCATCACCACACTATAGTACCCATCAATAGAGGAGTGGATATAAAACTGTTTCTCTTCTTTTCAAATACATTTGTGTATAAAACCCAAAGATTTTAGCCTGATATTCCTTGTCTTTTTTATCTGGTCCTAATTAAACGTTAGAGGCAAATATTTTTCTACATACTTGTCTGCTCAAATAGGACCATTTTCTTGCACTTCCATTTTTTGCTCATGTCACTCTTTCCTTCCATTTAAAAAAAATATATTTTATTAATTTTCCACAGAGAGGAAGGGAGAGGGATAGAGAGCTAGAAACGTCAATGAGAGAGAAACATCCACCAGCTGCCTCTTGCACACCTCCTACTGGGGATGTGCCCGCAACCAATGTACATGTCCTTGACCAGAATGGAACCTGGGACCTTTCAGTCCCCAGACTGACGCTCTATCAACTGAGCCAAACCGGTTTTGGCTCCTTTCATTTTTTTTTAAACCTCTTTCTGTTGGAATCCTAGTTGCCAATATTCATTAAATGTTCCCATTATCATGGAAGTAAAAACCATGACTGTCAGAAGTAAACACTCACTGTCAGAAGTAAACACTCTCTCCTCTGACTCTTAAGAGTGCTTTATATTTTCCTCTTTCATGACTTCTAACACATCCTTCTTGCATTTTAGATATTTATAAGTAAAACATCATGATCTCCCAGCATGATGTAGAATGAAGAGTAAACAAAATAGTGTTATTGAATAGTTCCCACGCAATGGTCATGAGACTAGGCATTTTCATATTTCATTTCATTTCATTTATTTCTACCGATGATAGAGAGGTTATTATTACTGTTTTATAGGTAGAGAAACTGAAAACCAGAGGAAAGAAATAACTTCTCCAAATTCAAACAGCGAGGATGCAAAACAAAAACGGAAAGTCTGGTCTGCAGGTCCTTGAAGCCCACTATTATTTTTATGCCACAGTGGAAAATTCAGGTCAGAATTGTTCAGTCATTCTGTCTGTTTCCTGCTCTAAACACCACTATATATTAGAACTATGCAGGGTATGAAATGATAGAGCTGATATGTTTTTGTTTGCTTGTTTGTTTTTTAGGTAAAAAATAGATGAAAATAAATGCATTGCAGAGTACAAAAATTACTTTATAGACGATGCCCTTGACCTTATGCCTTCAGTCCTGAGGAAGAAGGATAGGAATGATGGGCTTTGGAAGGGAATAAGCAATGATGCTTAGCAGAATGGTAGAGCCCAAAAGGGGAAAGGTGTGACAGATCTGAGGGTGCTCTGACCTAGACAGCCAGCCACTTCTTTTACTGTATCTTTACTGTGTTGTCTTTCTCGGCTTAAAGTACCAGAGGATGACCATGCTAAGTAGTCATTATTGAAAACAAGTCAACAAAGCCGGAGACAATGGGGGCTATGAGATAATGCAAGAAAATGTGAGCACTAAGTGGCCCATCAAGGCCAAATAAAGTGGCTACTTTGTGGCTCTGCGTGAGGCCCTTCTTTCCCACTAATAAAGCTGCATTATTATTAATATTCATCATTCATACCTTTATTTATTTGATACTCATATGCTGACTGATCCTCTGCTATGTGCCAATCACTGCCACAGGTTGAAGGGCTCTATAAAATGGAATACAACATTATTCTTGCTTCTGAAAGGGCATTTTCAATTTCCTGGAAAGATGGATAATACGCAGTGCCATGGGGCTCTGTCTACAAATAGTCATTGTATTGTAAACAGAAACCTGAATTAGAGTTAGTCCTGGAACAAAAGCACTGAGTTTCTCTGTTACTCCCCAATGAACCACCATTCTTTGAGATTCAACAAAATAGTAGTGTTGGGAAGACCTTAGACAATACCAGTATCTTTATGCGCTCAGTGAACTATATCCTTTCTAAAGTTCCTTCTAGAATTATTCAATCATATAATAAAGTTTCAAATTTGTGAAGTTTTATCTCATATATTGAGAAAGTTTTATCCTGAAAGACTAGGGAAAATCAGGGCCCAGAGAGTTAGGATTTAAGGAATGTGTTGGGCAATAGAAAAGGCAAAAGACAGGTTAGCAATCTGGATTGGATATGGCCCCTTTGATAGTCTTAGCACTTACCATGCCTGAGCTCACAAGAATCCTCCTCAGAATCTCTGCAGCAACATGTCCCCCTCTGTTACTGCGTCAATGAGGATATAAATGACTCTGAGGGATAGTCAGGGAATATCCCAAATGAAAGATTGTCTTTCCTGGGCGTTCCTCTTTCGATGATGCAAGATCAAAGGAAAATGGTGCATCTCTCTCTCCTCTAAGGGACAAATTAGGGGAAAAGTGTCTAATAGTAATTAGACATTCCCCAGGGTGAGATGGAAGAAACTTCCAGGCAGCTCAACAACCTTGTCTCTCACAGAGAGTGCACCTGAAGGTGAAGAGAGTGGGTGCCTGGTGTAGTTATCGGAATAGACTTCAGTTAGGATCATGCTTCTGTGGAATACACAATCATACACCTCACTTTCTTCTCAGCCTTTCACTCACTGGTTACTCTGCTTTTCATTTTTTCTGCTGATATACTATTGTTACTTCTACTAATAATAATGTGTTTCAAAATTTAAAAATACACATTGCCTCCTTTGATTCTTTACATGTCCTCTGTAAACACTGACTTTTTAATCACTTAAATAATTTGTATGCTTAGCATGGATAAGATGGTAAATTTTATGTTACATGCTTTACACTGTATATGTATGAAGCAGACAAGAAAAGTTATTTCTATTTTGCAGATAGAGAGATCAGAGAAGCAAAGGTTTGCCCCAGTTCACATAAGCAACACAAGTTGGTGAAGAATTTGCATCTTGGTCCTCTAATCTCCAATATCATTAAACATTACCTTTGTGTTTTAATTATAACTCTACTAGAAGCCCAGTGCATGAAATTCATTCTAGGAGGTGTGTGTCCCTCAGCCCAGCCTGCACCCTCTCTAATCTGGGATCCCTTGAAGGGTGTTTGACAGCCAATTTACAGGGATCGGGCCATAAGGGTGTGGCCAGCCTGGGTGAAGGGCTGAGGGATGTTTGCAGGCTGGCCACACACCCTGGCGACCCAAGCTCCCAGCCCCTCCTTTTTTTCTTTTCTTTTCTTTTCTTTTTTTTCTTTTTTTTTTCAGCGCCTCCTTGAGCAGAGGCCAGTGCTGGCTGGAAGCAGGTATCTGGGATTTATTTATCTTCTATAATTAAAACTTTGTAGCCTTGTGTAGAGGCCAGGTCCAGCCAGGGCAGGCAGGAAGTTTGGCTTCCTCCATCACCAAGGGCAACCCAAACCTCCTGCTTGCTCCAGCTCTGTGGTTGCCACCATCTTTGTTGGGTTTATTTGCATACTCACTCCTGATTGGCTGGTGGGTGTAGCAGAGTGATGGTCAATTTGCACGTTTCTATTTTATTAGTGTAGATTGGTTACTCCCATATACATGTTCATCTTGATGTCTTACTTAACTTGCAATACAATTTAATAGGACTTGGTTTGTCTAAGAGAGAGAAAACTGAAAATAAAGGATATTCCTGAACTCTTGCTTATATCTCTAGCCCCATTTCCCACTCTGCTCCTTGCCTTACACTCTAAGTCTCAGCAACCAAACTGCTTGTAGCTGTATACTCACAATGTGATTTGATCCATTGTTCTTTGTTTTGTTTCATCCCTCTTCCTGGAATTCCAACCCTGCTTGTTATTTCCCCCAAATACATGCACGTGCTTTTAGGGTTAAGCATAGTACTTCCTATTTCAAGAAGTCTTTCCTGATCCCCAGGCTTTGTGTGTGTGTGTGTGTGTGTGTGTGTGTGTGTGTTTGCGTGTGTGTGTGCATGTGTATGTGTGTGTGTGCTTGGACTCCTAAAGCGTCTAAGGCATACATATGCTATTGAATATATCTAGTTATATGTAAAGATTATAAGAACTTTGATGATTATGACTATTTATTCATATTTGAACCAGGGGTTCACATGTACCTCAAGTAATGTATGTTTATTGAAAGAGGATAAATTAAGCTCAAGATTTAAAAATATTTCCTCTAATTAATTCCCTTTTAATGTGAACAAATTTTGTATATTGAGCTTCTAGTCCTATATAATAAAAGGCTAATATGCAAATTTTCCCCTCAGGAGCTCTACCAACCAGGCATTCAATTGTCTGCTATGACATGTGCTGACCACCAGGGGGTGGAAGGCCCCAGTTGGCAGCCTGCAGCCAGGGAAGGAAGGCCCCAATTGGCCTTGATCACCAGCCAGGCCTAGGGACCCTAAAGTGCATGAATTTTGTGCACCAGGCCTCTAGCATATACATATAATTATTCACTTCACACAACTGTTAGTAATGGTTGTTATCAACAAGACAAATAATAATAAATGTTGGAAAGGTTGTGGAGATAAAGGAACCCTCATTCACTGCTGGTGAGAATGTAAACTGGTATAGCCTCTATGAAAAACTGTATGATGGGTCCTCAAAAAAATTAAGAATAGAGTTACCATATGATCCAGCAACCCTTCCTTTGGGTCATCTATTTGAAAACATTTATTCCCAAAGATACATGAATCAATGTTCAGTGCAGTTCTAATCACAGTGCCCAAGACTTGTAAATAACCAATGTGTCCTTTTATATATGATTGAATAAAGATAATGTATTCATATATACTATAGAATACTACCCAGGCATAAGAAAAGATGAAACACTGGGAACAATGTGCATGGGCCTTGAGAATATTATGCTAAGTAAAGTAAGCCAGAAAACAAAAAGAAACATATGATTTCACTCAGATGTGGGATATAAAACTGAAACATATAGACACAGACAACAGTATGGTGGCTGCCACAGGGAAGGTGGGATAGTAAACAATAAGGGGAGCCAAATATATGATTTTAAAAAAGCTATTTATTGTAGTTCTGTTTGTTATAGCAAGACTGAAGTAACCTTGAATCTCCCAATAAGGAACAGTTACACACACAATGGGACACCATAGAGCTGTTTACCAAAACTTTATTTCTACAGTGATATGCAACAATCTCCAGAGAGCTATAAGAATATTTATATTTAGTTGTTTTTGCATGAGGAAACATTTCAAAGTTGTAGAAAACACCAATGGAAGTTGTTGCCTACTGTGGGGTGTGAGCTGGCTCGGAGGAGAAAGGGGCACATGTGCTGGTTGAAGAAATACTCTTCTCATATAACATTTGAAAGGTTCTGGGTCACACAGAACGGACTCAAGGCTCAGTGTAATAAAAATGATATTTGTTCCTTTCCCCTGGGTCCAGGTGATCTAAACTGAGAAAGAGCCAAAGGTGAATGGGAAGGCAGCAGGCTTTTATGCTCAGGGAGAACTGCAGGCGGGGGGCTTCAGCTTGACCCAGGTATCAGGAACAAGATCCCCACATTCCCCATCACCCTTTCTCCCTCCACCTGTGTAGTTTTATAACCTTGTCCTTTGTCTTTCTGCTGGCACTAGACATCCCTTCTCAGGGGGCTGTGCAGGGGTGACAATCTTCAGGAATTTCTGTAAAATAACCACTCAAAGGGGGCATGTTTGTGCAAGGCTTAGACTAGCAGAATAAGCTTTCCATTTAACATTTGTTAGATTTTGTAAGGCTCAAGCCTTGTGTTCTCCAGTTAACCCTTTCACCATTTACAAATTATTTTGATTTTTAAAATGATATAGGTATGCAATCAACTAAAACATTATGTTTATTTTTAAAATACTTTCAAATCCATTCCAAAGAAGGCAAGCCACTGTCCTCTCTTGATGACAGCGAAGTTGTGTTGGTACAGACAGGCTTCAGGAAACTGGGCCTGAGCGGGCTCTTTCTGAGCCTTCAGTGGAGACACCCCTTGTAAGGGCAGACCCACTTCAGGAGCTGAGATCAGAAAGGGTGTTCCTATGTCAGCTCATGCTGAGAAAATCAAGGCCTTCTCTCAAATGGACATCCTTTTTTATGGTAGTGATGGAATACTTGTGCTTGATGCTGAGTCTGTGTGCTTACTCCAGGTGGTTCACCCCGAGGTGACTCGGGGTCCTGCTGGCAACTCACAAAGACTCTGTGGAATTTGTGTGTGTGCAGATGAGAAGCTTTACCTGTTCATGGCTGATACAGGTGTCACGTACCACAAAAATGGTCACACCTGTCCCAAAACCACTCACATCTTCCATGGGGCAGTTGCCTTGTTTCAGGAAACTTTTAAGTACTGACCTCAAGCCTTCACACTTAGAGCAACTTGTTGACCTAGAATGCTGAGATGGTGGCTAGAAGTAGAAGGACACACTTTCCAAAGGAACTCAGAAAGAAAAATGTACCAATGAAACATTCCGATGAATGATGTGTAGATGTGAGACACAAAAGTCAAAGAAATATCAAAAGCATTTGTTTATTCCACTTTGTTAATTTGCATTGAACCACGTGACTTTTTTCTTTCTTGTACCTGTCAATTTACAATAGAATATAGAACTGCTGTGTGTAATTAATTCATGATCAATTGTGGATATCTAGCTCCCATCAAAGTAGCACTAGTCAGTACTAAAATGCCCCAAAGTTCTATGAGGTGCTTCCTTTATCTCACTCAAAGCTGTGGGTTCTCCTTTCATTTTAATGCAAGTATGTCAGGCTTCAAAAAATATCTTTAGGTTTTAAAGGGACTTTGAAGTTGATTTGATTTTCAGTATGTAGTCAAAGAAATAAATTATGCAAAATCAACCAGGCTTTCTTTATATATATACGCACTGAGCAATAAATCTATATTTCACACAAACTAGCTGGCGCACATACACACACACACACACACACACACACACACACACACACGGCAACACTGGGACTTGGACCAACTCCTTTTCCTCTCAGTTCTGGATATTCAAATTTTACCCATCTGGGTCTATCAAGTTCAGATCTTGCTTTCTTTCAGAAGTTTTGCAAGCCTAGAATCAAAACTCCCTAAGCAAGAAAGGATGTGAGCAGTCATCCACCCAGGCTTTCATTTGGCAGACAGAGAGAAAATGAGGCTGAGGAAGGCTTGCCAAGGTCACCAAACCACTGGATTGGGTCTGGGGGTGAATCCATGCTCTAAGTTAGGGGTGTCGAACTCAATCAGAGAAGGGGCCAAAATCTAAAATCCAGCCTAAATCGCTGGCCGAATGGTTTACTGAACAGTCATAAACTGTCATTGTGATGGAAACGCAGCGGAGTGCAGTGATGACAGCGTGGTTTGGGCCACATTGCAAGGCCTGGAGGGATGGATTTGGCCCGCGGGCCTTGTGTTTGACACATGTGCTAAGTCCAGTAATCTTTCCATTTTTATTTATACACAAACATGATTACAAATAATTTTATGAAGAGTTTTCATAACCCCAAGAATGTCTCTGACATATTCCAGTTCTTGGTAACCCATGAGCTGTTCACCCTTGGCAAGTCATGTGACCCCCTTGGTCCTCAATTCACTCATCTGGGTAGTCAGAATCCTCAACTAAGTCATCTCAGCAGAGGAAGTAGTTTAAAAACCAGCGGAGGAAAGGGGGCAGAGGGAATAGCCAGCGCTTCGGGTCCATTTCCACCTCTATCCCAGTTGATTTTCTACTTTGTGGTTATCTTCTCTCTATGTTACAGTTCTAATGCTGTTTGTTTGAAAACATGGGATCAGCTCTTTCCCGAGCGTAGTCTTTGATACTTCAGGAAAGTTTGGTCTGCTTCTTGCTAATGTTATGCAGTAACTGCTGAGCTAACATGAAGAAGGAAAGAACATTCCTAGTCCCAGGTTACCTGCCTACCTGTGCAGACACAAACAAGGGTGCACTCCAAACACATAATGGGAGTTAGTGCCTTCATGGAAAAGGTCAGTCATATAAGGCTTCTTCAGACATATGGACTGAGATCCAGGAACCTCAGACTGGATAATGGCCTAACAATGGCAAACTCTTACTAATGGTAAGTGGCAGAGACAATGGCGAAATCAGAGCAGAGTCTGTCTGAGATGCCTCATATCCCAGTGAATCTCCTGGTTTTGCTAACAGAGAATTGGAGTATGTGATTGACTGAAAATGAGTCTCTTAGTAGATCCAGGTGCCACAGGCTGGCGAAGGTTAACATCAGGGTAAGAGGAGGAGGACATTCTCTGATTCTGTTATTTTTCATCATGTCTCTCATGTATGCCTGCTAGCAAGCCTTCCTCTCCATCCATTCTGGACTGTTACTAATTCATGAATTCATCTCTCTACCTGTCCTGAGTTCTTCACCTAAATGTCTCCTTCTTCTCCTCACCAAGGCATGAACACGGGAGCCATCATTTTGCTGTGATCCTAGACTTGTCTGACTCTTAGTAGTTTTCTTATCTATGTTTGTTTACACACCCATTTCAGTGGGGGCTCCAACAGTATCACTGCAATTAACACTATTTTCTTGACGGTAAAATATAGGTATCAAATTATTAATGGCTGATCTGAATGGACTAAAGGTTGGTCAATTTTAAATGTTATTTCGCGATCTTAATAAATAAGGGCTCTGTTCTGGGTAAGCCTCGGACCTCTATTTGAAAAGTAGAGAATAGCTGTTTGTGTCCTGTTCTACCTTGTCTCACTAGGGAGGCGCTATTCAAGTGTGAGAGTGCTTGGTGAGGTGAAGAGATGGACCAACACACAGGGCCTGTAGGCATTCTGTACATGGGGAAGGCATGCAGACGGCCTGGTACCTCGGCTCAGAGGTCCAACAGCACAGTATGCTCCTGGCAATGTTTCAGCAGTGTGTGCCACACCAGTCTTACATATCCATGCCCATTCTTCTCAGTTACATTGCAGGCAATTGCATTTAACATCTCCATGCTGAGCCAATTCAGGTTTTTGCTTCGGCTTCTCTTTGACCAAGCAGAGGAGCCTGGCACCCATTGCTGCATTATTGCTGCCACATGTAGAGTGTTTGAAGGGCCTGGGTTCCTAGACATTCCACAGGCAGGCAAGTGAGCCGGGTCTACCCAGCTCAGGAAATCCACAAAACTTTTGTTTTGAGTGACTAAGGGGAACAGAGCAAACAAACTACTAATGAGAAGGCAAACAAACTGCTTAAATTGACCTGGGAATCCAAGGTTGAGGTGAGGGAGCTGTTCCCAGGGGGGACTGTGCTCCTTTAATGAAGCATGTCCTTAACTTCTGTAATTGCCAGCACGTTCTCTGCAGAGACCAATTGCTACCTGAGCTGCGGAGCAGGAAGCTTTGAAGGGACCCCGGTTTCCTCCTCTGGCCCTCCTCAGTTAATACTAATGAAGAACATGTGAATGCATACCCGGAAGGAAGCAGTCCCAGAATGCAGTTCTGGGAGTCCTCTCCACGGGCCTGATGAGGAGATACCCGTGTCCCAGCTTTCCCTGCACGGCACACAGGAGCGTCTATCTGCATCCACAGGAGGCCTGAGGACATGCAGGCTGGGAATCAGGATGCGGGCGTCTTAATCTGTGTTCTGCCACTAATTACTTCCAAATTAAAGAGGGTCATACGCCTTCCCCTGACTCTTATTTTTAAATACATGGAAACTGAACTTCCTGAATTACATGGTTTCTTTTCATTGTAATTTATAGACTATGAAAAATGATGTGTTTTTCATTCTGCTGCCCAGGTCAACAACATCAAGAATCAAGAATAATAGTCTCATTTCTGTTTTAAAAACAAGTTTCTGAGCATGGTGATTGTGTAGGCCCTACACTGTAGGGAATAGTAGGGAACATGAAAATAGGATAAATATATACCTCAAGAAGCATCCTCCCTTAACAGGGATGTGTACTATTGGAGGTCAAGCACAAAAAGTTATTGCCACTCTTATTCACTCTTTCAGAACATTTCTGAAACTTTCTTTTATATATATATATACACATATATATATATATTATTGATTTTTTACAGAGAGGAAGAGAGAAGGATAAAGAGATTTCTGAAACTTTTTTAGAAAATGAACGAACAAACAAAGCAGTTCTGATTATCTATCTATTTGCATATCTCTGCTTTTCTCCCACCTATCTATACGTATATGGAACTATGTCTCATAAATCTCAGATGCTACCAAAAAAATCAGCATGACAATTTCAAATTTCACTCTTGGTAATAATACAGAGGCAGGCAAAAGTAGTGTTACCATTGTGAGTAAATGAAACAGTTATTTATTTAGTTATTATATTATTATCATACCAGTACTGTATTTTATTAACTGTAACCCTACTTTTGCCTGCCTCTGTATTATTTTTTTGCTGTACAGAAAATTATGCACTCAGAAAGGTTTGGGCTTGAATTTCAAATTCAAGAATCAGCAGTTGTAAAATTTAGTGCAATTTATCTACCTCTTTTATTTCCTCATTTTCAAGACTGAAAAAGTAGCTTCAAAACTACTTTTAAGGTTGTTGGAAGAATAAAGATAATTTATATTTGTGTATAGCAGGTGTTACAGTAATAAAATCTAATGTTGATTGCGATTATATTGCCAGCATTATAGTTAGACATCTAATACCTAATTGAGCCGAAGAGCTGATTCTTGAATCAATGAGCATCAGTTTGCTGAGGAGTTCCACAAAGGGCTCTCATCCCAACAAGTTTCCGTGTTTGTAGGGAGCGCCTCCAGGGTCAAGTCTCCGGCTGACCTGTGGCAGGGCCACAAACAAGTCTCAGCCTAGAGGACAGAGCTCTCCTAGCATAATTAAGCCTGTCCTTGTAGCCCTCCTTGATTTCTTCCTAAGTAGCTAATGGGCTGTGGGAGGTGCAGCAAGTGTTGCCGAAAGAAGAACATTTGTATACAAGTAATCTACCCTTGTTTTAGTCAGACTATAAAAGAAAGCATCGGCTTGCAGGCTGGGTCTTTTGTGTCCTCATCCAGGCATGGGAGATCCACCAAGTCCCAGCTGTATTCTCTTGTCTGTCTTTTCTTCATCCTTCACTGCCCCTCCTCAGGTTCACCCTTGGCCATGCTGGCATGGCACAAGTGTTGTGGAGTCACAGCGTCCCGTCAGAAGTCCTGCAACCACTATAACACCAAGCTGCATAGACAAGGGGCAAGCAGAATACTTTCCTAGTCATGACCTGAAAGAGATTCAGTCTATTAATAGAAACATGTGAGGTCCCCACTAACACCTACCAGCTCTAATGAGCAGTTGAGAGACATCAGAGGAGAGAGTGTGAAAGGGCCCTAATACAAACCTGGTTCAGAGAAGAAGTTCAATTAATATGAAATTCCTGTCTTCCTAAATTTATTGAGGTGACAGGTTTGTAACACCATGCTGTTTTCAAGTGTACAACTCAAGAAAACACCGCCTGCACACTGCGCTGTGTTCCCATCGCCCTGAGCAAAGTCTCTTTCTATCCCCACTTTCTTCCCCCACTTTGTTCACCTCCACCTGGTTCCCACCGCTCCCCTCTGGCTATTGCCACACTGTTATTGGTATCTATGTGTTATATATGTATGTTTTTTGGTTAATCCCTTCACCTTCTTTCATCCAGTCACCCAAACACCCACCCCTCTGACAGCTTTATCCATGTATCCATGCCTCTGTTTCTATTTTGTTAGTTGGTTTATTTTGTTCAATAGATTTCACATATAAGTGAGATGATATGGTATTTGTCTTTCTTTGACTGGCTTATTTCACTTAGTGTAATAATAACTAGGTCTATCCAAGCTGTTGCAAAAGGTAAGTTTTCCTTCTTTTTTTTAATGCATAATATTCCATGGTGTAAATGTATCACAGCTTTCTTATCCACTCACCTGCTGATGGGCACTTGGGCTGTTTCCAGAGCTTAGCTATTGTAAATAATGCTGCTCTGAAAGTAGGAGTGCATATATTCTTTCTGATTGGTGTTTGGGGACTCCTCAGATATATTCCTAGAAAAAGGATAGCTGGGTAACAGGCAGTTCCATTTTTATTATTTTTTAAAAATATACATTTTATTGATTTTTTTAGAGATAGAGGAAGAGTGAGGGATAGAGTGATAGAAACACTGATGAGAGAGAAACACCATCAGTCGGCTGTTTCCTGTACACCCCCAACAGGGTATCAAGCCCACAACCCAGGGATGTGCCCAGACCTAGAATTGAACCTATGGCCTCTTGGTTCCTGGCTCAAAGTTCAACCACTAAGCCACACTGGCTGAACTCAGGCAGTTCTATTTTTAATTTTTTTGAGGAAAATCCATAGTGTTTTCCACCATGGCTGTACCAGTCTGCATTCAGTGTACTAGGGTTCCTTTTTTTTTCCACATCCTTGCCAGCACTTGTTACTTTTTTTATTTATTAATGATAGCCATTCTGGTAGGTGAGGGCATAGCTTGTTATGGTTTTAATTTGTCTCTCTCTGATGATTAGTGACATTGAGCATTTTTTTCATATATTTATTGACCATCTGTATATCCTCTTTGGAGAAGTGTCTATTCAGATGCTTTGCCCATTTATTAATTGGGTTGTCTTCCTGGTGTTGAATTGTACAAGTTCTTTATATATTTTATAAATTAATCCTTATCAGATATTTCATTGGCAAGTATGACCTCCCATTAGGTGATTTCCCTTTTCCTTTTGTTGTGCAAAATTTTTTAGTTTGATATAGTCCCATTTCTTTATTTTCTCTTTAGTTCCCTTGTACAAGGAAATATATCAGCAAAAATATTGCTATGAGAGATGTCTGAGACTTTACTGCCTATGTTTTCTTCTAGGATTTTTATGGTTTTGTGATTTACATTTAAGTCTTATCCATTTTGAGTTTATTCTTGTGTATGGTGTAAGTTGGTGATCTAGTTTCACGTTTTTTGCAAGTACTTGCTCAATTTCCCCAATCACTTTTTATCTTACAGAGTTGCATCCAAGCTCTGACCCTTATGTGTATTCTACTGCAAAGAGATCTTTAGTTGCCTTTAAATACCTTAATACATTAAAAACAAAACAAAACAAAACAACCTTTTTTTTAAAGAACTGTTTTAGTTTCACAGCAAAACTGAGCAGAAATTACAAAGCTCCCATATACTTCTTGCCTGGCCAGCATCAAGAGCAAGGAAAATGGCTGTCATTTATTAGAAGCTAGTCCTACCTCGGAGGAGCATTTATTGGGTGCCTCCCCTGTGCTAGGCAATGTGCCTGAATCCATCTACACTCTCCCCTACCCTCCCAGAGATCCCCTCTGGGGCTGTGACTTGCCCTGGGCCTGGCTGGTAGCATTTTTGTAAAAGAGGAAACTGAGGACAAAGAGAGGGAGAGTGGAAGCTCCATGGGGAAAAGGGAAGGGGAGAAACTGTGGGTGTTGGTCAACCCTTAGTCAACAGATGTGGAGCTAAAGCTTTATTACAAAGCTTTATTAAAAACCCTTCATTTTAGTTATGTCTATTTATTAGTTTTTTACAACTCTATGAGATTTAAAGTCGAGCTGGAAAAAGGAAGGGAAAGTACTGATTTTAAAAAATGCACACACTTTTTTAAAAAATATATATTTTATTGATTTTTTACAGAGAGGAGGAGAGAGGGATATAGAGCTAGAGACATGGATGAGAGAGAAACATCGACCAGCTGACTCTTGCACACTCCCTACCGGGGATGTGCCTGCAACCAATGTACATGCCCTTGACCAGAATCGAACTCAGGACCTTTCAGTCCGCAGACCGACGCTCTACCACTGAGCCAAACCGGTTTTGGCGCACTTTTCTTTTTAAAAATATGTTTTTGTTGATTTCAGAGGAAAAGGGAGAGAGGGGGATAGAAGCATCAATGATGAGACAGAATCATAGATCAGCTGCCTCCTGCATGCCTCCTATTGGGACCGAGCTCACACCCCTGGCATGTGTCCTTGACTGGAATCGAACTGTGACCTCCTGGTTTATGTGTCGACATTCAATCACTGAGCCACACTGGCTGGGAAATTTGTTTTTAATGCTCTGTCTTATCACCAGAACTTAAAATAGTTCTTGTTGCTTATTAGAAATTTTCAATGGGTAATTACTGAAAAGAGAAATAAATAAAAGAGTGGATAACATACTGGTGCCTCACCATGGCCACCATAATGCAACTGTGTAATCTGGCTTTGGTTACCCATGTCAATGGTCAAGTCATATTTTATCATGAAGGCAATGCACAGTCTGGCTTTTAAAAGACCAGGTAGCAAGGTGGCCATGCTCAATTATTTAAAGTCTCAGGAAGATAAGGGGATAAAAAAAATTATTGGATATTGTTTCTGATAGAATATAAGCAGTTCTGAGCTAAGGAGAGAAGGCAATGCATTCACTTTGAATTTACTATTGATAGAAATAAGAATGATTGGGTGATTAAAGCTGTTTTTGAGTGGAATGAGGTACCTTTCAACGAGCAGAAAAATGGTTGGTTCTGTCAGGGATATTATAGAGGGCCCTCTGCTCCAGGAAAAATAAAAGGTACCTTCCAGTGGAAAGGTAGTTCCATGAAGCAAGTGTTTCAGAGAGGAATGCAGATAAAACCTCCCTTCTATGTTGCCAATATAATAGAAAGAAAAATACAGCGGCTCAAGATATGAAATTACTATATTAAATCTGCCATATCACATCACCATTTTTCATGTCACACAAGGTGGTTTTATGGAAATATGTATGGATGAGTATAATCTGCCTACCACGTGTCTCTCATTCTCCTTAAAGATAAGGTGTACATTTTTATTTATTATTTCATTCATCATTTTCAGCCTTCTATTTAAATCTTACAGGGCTTTTATAGATATTGATCATATTATCTCTCCGCTTCCTTTTTCTAGGTGTGAAGTACACTCATATTTTTCTCTATATTCCTATAAAAACCTATTCCACTTGCTTATTATTGACTCTGTTTTTCATTCAATATTTTTCCAGACATCCTCTACATACCATTAGGTAGGCCTGGAAATAGAACAGTGCATAGCACTTTGTGTGTAGATACATAATGGCTGTGCAGAAGGAACAGTCAACAAAGAGTAACAGATGAAACATAGAGAAAACAAAACAAAAAATGGTTTCCTACCTAACCATCTTTGGCCTGTATTTGTCATCCTATTTAGATTTCATGTCTCTTGTCCAAGATCAGAAAAACATAGGGCTGTTAATTACTTGAAGAAGCTGTGTATTACTGCCCCCATGCGGCCATCTCTAAGAGCTACACCTGACGTCAAACAGTAACCAAAAATAAAATGCATAAGTAGGCTTTTCTGTAAAGTGCTTTAAATATCACATTATACTTCGTACCTGTGTAGCACTATATCATCACTTACATGTTATAATTTATGTATCAGAAAAATCACGTGTGAGAGATAATGTTATCCATGCTGTACCCTCACACACAGAAATCAAAAAGTAAAAGGTGTAATTTTTGCTGTCTAAAGTTGTGCCCCAAATTGTTGTATTTGGAGACTCTCATGTGGAAGAGATGCTCCTTTGTTGGATCTTATTAGTCATTTAGATATAAAACCAGGATGTATCAATTGTGAGGGGATAAAATCAGGAATGTAAACCAAATTCTGTTCAATAATGCAATATGTTTTAAAGTCTTTGATGTGGGAAGTTTATAGTATCATCAGTGGTAGAAGATAGAAGTGAGGCTCCCTGAATTTAAAAAAGAGGATTTGTCCAGTCGACTTGTCTCAATGGTTGAGCATTGACCTATGAACTAGAAGGTCACTGGTTCCATTCCAAGTCAGGGCACATGCTCGGGTTGTAGGCTCAATCCCTAGTGGGGGGCAGGCAGAAGGCAGCCAATCAATAATTGATGTTTCTATCGTTCTCTCCCCTTCTCCCTTATTTTCTGAAATAAATAAAAATATCCTATATAATAAAAGGCTAATATGCAAATTGTCCCTTTGACTAGGTGTTTGACCAGGGGGAGGGGTCGGCCAGCCAACTGCCTGGGGCCCCTTCCCCAAGCTGATCCCACCCCCAATTGACCCATCTGGGAAGTTTGTCCCAATCACTGTGGGCAGGAGGGGCCATGCATAGAACCTGAGGCAGCAAAGGGGTCTGGCCAGCTAACCAGCTGTGACTCTGAGGGACCTTTTCCCCCCTAGAATAACTTTTGGTTGCGAGGAGGAGAGAGGCCTGGGAAAGAGGATCAGTACTGCCCACCTCAAGCACAGGGGAAGTGGCCCTTCGCCTACCCATGTGAGGCCAGGGGGGATGCTCAGGGCAGGAAATCCGTGCTGTGCTGTGCAGCTGTCAGGCAGCATGGGAACTCGGACATTTGGCCTGGTTGGAAGCTCTGTCCAGTGGAGGCAAGTTGCAAGGAAGGATGGGAGTGCCAAGCGGGGCTGAGTTTTTTATCCCCTCCTTCTGGAGTGACAGGAAGGAGTGCCCATGAGCCAGACAGAGCTGAGGCATTGGAAGGAGAGGAAGTGACAAAACCCCCCACCCCCCCACCCCCCCACACACACACTCCTATAAGGTTAGGGCACCACCTGCAAAGCAAGTCAGTTTAAACCATCCTGACCATGACCTGGATACCCCTGCAGAGCCTGAGTCCATAGGGGAAGGGAGAGAAGCTCAGAGCAGGGATATTCAAGGAGCAATACCTGAAGCAAACCCAGCCTCTGGGCTACAGAGACCCCACCGCCCCTGTTGTGCGCCAGTCAGGATGCCCAGAGTGAGGCAGGGACAATGGCTCACATTGGCTCACGTTAGAGAACCTCTGTAGAGGCCTGGAACGGACACACCAAAGGGTCAGACTCAACACCATCAGAGCAAAATCCAGTGGGCTCCACAAATAGTAGATCCAAAGGTTGTTTTTATTTTCTTTCTTCTCTTTTTTCTTTCTGTCAGCTGATTTCTCAACAGAATCACTTCAGGCCAGAAGGGATTGGCATGAAATAAAGTGATAAAAAGCAAGGGCCTACAACCAAGAGTACTCTACCCAGCAAGACTAGATTCAAACTTGAAGGTGAAAATAAAGAGCTTAATTACTACCAAATTAGTATTACAGAAAATGTTAAAGGTCCTCCTTAAAAAGAGGAAGAGAAAAAAGGAACATAGTTATAAAGAATAAAAGCACAATAAATACATATTTATCAATAATCATGTTAAATGTAAATGAATAAAATGCTCTAATCAAAGACATAGAATAGCTAAATCGAGAACAAAACGAGGCTTATACATATGCTGCCTACAAGAGACCCACCTCAGAACAAAAATACACACTGACTAAAACTAAAGGGCTGGAAAAGATATATTATGCAAATGGAAAAGGAAAAAAAAAAAACAAGCTGAGATAGCAATACTTATATCAGACAAAATACTGGTAGTCTTTAAAACAAAAACTGTAATAAGAGCTAAAGAACACTGCATAATGATAAAAGGATCCATCTAACAAGATGATAAACTTTTATGTAAACATTCATCCACCCAACATAGGAGCACCTAAATATATAAAGCAAAGCTCTATGAACATAAAGAGAGAGTTCAACAGTAATACAGTCATAGTAGGGGATTTTTAACTCCCCATTGACATCAATGGACAGATATTCCAGACAGAAAAACCACAAGGAAATGGTGGCCTTAAATGACACACTAGATCAGATAGATTTAATTGATATCTTCAGAGCACTTCAGCCCAAAGCAGCCAAATATACATTTTTAAGTGCACATGGAAACTTTTGTAGGATAGGCCAAATGTTCAGATACAAAACATGTCTCAGTAAATTTAAGAAGACTGAAATTATTATCAAGCATCTTCTATGACCAAAATGGTCTGAAAGTAGAAATCAATTACAAAAATGAAACTTAAAAAAAACCACAAACAGAGGAGGCTAAATAACGTGTTACTAAAAAATGAAAGGGTGAACAATGAGATCAAAGAAGAAATCAGAAGAAATCAGAAGTTACCTGGAGGCAAATGAAAATGAGAATGCAACAGCACCAAGTCTATGAGACCCAGCAAAAGCAGTCCTAAGAGGGAAACTTATATCATTACAGGCCTGATTTTTCAAGACGCAAGAAAAATCTCAAATAATAATCTAAGTTTACACAAAAGGAACTTGCAAAACAACAACAAAGTGAGTAGAAGAAAGAAAATAGTAATATATTTTTATTTATTTCCGAGAGGAAGGGAGAGGAAGAGAGAAATAGGACCATCGATGATGAGAGAGAATCATTGATTGGCTACTTCCTACACAACCCCTACTGGGGATGGAACCATGTACCCTGACCTGGATTCAAACTGTGACTTCCTGGTTCACAGGAAGATACACAACCACAGAGCACCGCAGCGGGCAAGGACTGAATCTTTATGGGCACTTTATTCAGATGGCCAGGAATCTGAGCAGATGGCAGATTACTTACCCTAAAACCTGTCTTACGTCTTATCTCAAGCCAACCTTTTTAATAGGGACAAGAGAAATGTAGATAAAGGGTTTGGAATTCAGGAAAAAGTTAATCAGATGAAAGCTGTAGTCCAGCGATTTTCCTGGCATCCCTTCATCTGCTGGCGGTGATTCTTTATCTGCATCTTGGGCAGCAGTTATTCCCCCTTGGAGCACGATGGCTTAGATACCATCTTGATCACTTCATACCTCCTGGGGCACAAAGATCGAATTGCTGGCGGGTCTCCTGCAGTCAGGGTAGGTTCAGTCATACATTTTAGTTTCTGGAACAAATCGCTTTCTATGTGCATTAGTTACCAACCTATTAACTATATAACTAAAGCTAAACATTTTTAACTTCATGAGTTTTCCATTCCTCCCTCCTATTAAATATTTCTATGAGATTAGTGTCAAATGGAAGTGATTGCTTTGCTGTTGAGCATGTACCTTAACATCTGAAGGTCTCAAAGGGGATTTAGGAATACACTTAATTACAGATCCATATCAGGGCACACTGTATGCAACAACAAAAGCTGTAACACTGAAAGAGATGAAAAGGATGAAAATGGCAAATGCCTCTCTAAGACCAGTAATGCTAGTCAGCCAGGAGGTAAGTTAGACAAATCAATACCAAAGACTACCTCTCTTCGTGTTATCTTAGACGCTATTTTTTTATTTGCTTTTCTTTATGTTCTGTGAGCTGTGAGTTGTCAGACAGGTTAAACAGCAAAGTCCTTTAAATTCTTCACATTGTGATTAAGTCTTAAAAGGAGGTCGTTGATAGCTGTGTGATTTTCCAATGCCACTTCTCTAACTTGTCCTCATTCTTGACTGACATCACTAATGGCTTAAGAAGTGGCATTCAACGCTTTTACCATCGGGCAAGCTGATCTACTTACTTTCATACCCAAAAAGGCTACCATCACTGGCATTACATATATAGTCAGAGATATACACTGGGTGGCCAGATGATGATGATGACCTCTGAACGCGTAATAATCTGGCCACTCAGTGTATATTCTATATAATAAAAGGCTAATATGCAAATTGTCCCCTCAACCAAGAGTTCGACCAGCAGGCAGACTGGCCAACTGCCCATGTCCTCTTGACTGTTTCCTGGCTTTGGGAACTTCCATTTGAATTCTGGCTTCTTTTCTGTTTCCAACAAAACTTTGCCAGGTATTCAAGAAACTTTACTATTTATTGGCAAGTCTGAACTGTCTAGGTTGAGACTTTATGGCCACAAGGTGCCAGATGGTTCAAGGTAGCTATAGGATTGGTTAAACTTTGCTGAAATGATGTCCTGCTAATTAAGAGGTCATCTTCACGTTGTAACAGAGTTCCTCCTTTTAGTTCTAGGTCCTTCAAATCCTGGCTCAGGGTGTCCCCAAAAATCGTGGGGGAGCTCTTGAACCCTCCAGCAGTACTGAACCCTGAACCAAAATTCCAGGTCCTGCCATTCAAAAGCAAACAATTGTGGAGAGTCTTAATCAACCAGAATGCAAAAGAAGGCATCTTTTAAGTCCTAAACTGAATACTAGAGTATGTGCCTGGGTATACAGTTCACCAAAGTATAAGGTGAATGTCCTGTACAATGTCATGTATGGCATGAAATCTTGTACAAATCAATACTCATTTGAATGGGGTTTCTTGAAGGGCAATATGAGTGTATTGTATGGGGAGTGGCAGGGCCAAAAAAGTCCGTATTCCTAACCTTCTGAATTACTGGGCACATTCCTTCTAGAGTATATCTTTCTGCAAGGGATACTGCCTCTTACTGGGAGTCTCTGCCCCTGGTTTGAGGTCAACTTTAACAGAGGAGGCTCCCTTAGCCCTCCCTAGCTTTTCAGCAGCCCACACAATGAGGTGTACTGAATTCTCAATTTTTTCTTCCTCCCATGGTTTCATAAGGCACTGTCACGCATGGTCTGGAGGGGCCTGTAGGTGGAGCTGTTGTTCTTCTGGAGAGAAAGTGGTCTGCGCTCGGAGTCTTGACATGAGGTCCCTTCCCATAAGAAGAATTGGACACTCAGGAAAATATAAAAATTTATGAATTAAAACATTCTAATAGCTTCAAGAAAAATTGGCTTTCAGGGCCTCCAGAAACTCCATTTACAGGTACAGCCTGCTGGGAGGACTCAGTTTGAGGTCTATCAACCACAGAATACGTTACTCCGATATCAATAAAAAAGTCTACAATGTGTCCCCCCACTGAGAGTTTTACCTGAGGTTCCTGGGGGAAGGGAGGGGGTGACTTTAATAGGTTGTTGTAATAAGGAACCTCTGGGCCCTGTCACGCATTGTCAGAGCTATTTCCGTTTCCCAGCATAACGCAGAGTTTTCCAACTCTGACTCCCTTTCCCTGGCTCAGGGCACTCACTGTCCCAGTGCCCTGTCCTCTGCAGTATGGGCGCTAGTCCATGGCAAGCGTTTTATATGGGGGTCAGGCACCCAGTGTCCACCGATGGACTTGCCCTAAGGCCTCATCCAATAAAGTAGTGGCTCCTTGGGCCTTTTTCTGTTCTGTTATTATAAAGTTTGAAGGCGATGTCTACTGATTGGGAAGGAGTCAGGGCTATTCCCCCTCTAACTTGTGACGCACCTGTCTACTGTCAGGTGCACTCTGAGAGACAAAGGTCATGTTCTCATTCTAATGTTTGCAGGGGCATGTGGGTACAAATCAGGATATTTTCTATAGGCCTGGCAGATTCTTCCAAGACACCAGAGGGGTCCTCTGCGGGCTTTCGTTGAATCCCCTGTGCCATGTTCAGACTTTTCTCTTAGGGACTCTTTTCTTCAGTCCCTCAAGGATGCACCTCTGATGATGCTCTGAGAGAGGAAGCCCATTCTCCTTACGGTCCCAGGTGGGCTCGGTTAACGGTATTGCCTTCATAGGGTTGGGAGCCCCATCTGGATTTCCTTGGCACAGTCTCCGAGCCTCTTCATTTGCCTTCTCCAATACCAGCCTCGACTCACACCCCCTTCCCTGGCAAAACATGTCTCTGCCCAATTAGGATGGTGGGTGGCAAAAAAAAAAAATTGACATAACTAAATTAGTCATGTTAGTAAGATCATTCCTATAAGGATGTAAATTTTTCCCGTGTCACAGATCTGATGTAGAAAACAGAGTATGTGCCCAATAATATCCTGAGGGCTGGCTCTAGAAGTCTTCACAAAAGGCATTGCCCTGTTCTGGGAGGGACTTGTCCTCCACTGAATGTGGTTCCCTGGTGGGTTCGGGATGGAGAGACCAGTTCGGGCTCACCTCCTCCCGCTCCCTCAGCTTCGTCGGGAGGAAGATCCCCCAGGGCTGGAGGGCCATGGAACCCTGACCATGCCCGCAGTGGCCAAAACATCCACATCTTCCTGGTCCCTCTCCTCTGAGCTTCTGCTATCTGGCACAGGCAATTCCATTTTCTCTGGATCATTAACCTATTTCCTTTTAACCCTGCATCTTCATTATGTAAAGTCAGGAAAGCTTGTACATAGGTATTTTGTGCCATTTCCCCAATCTTTGGTGAAACCACTCTAATTGCGGTAAACCATAGTCATTTAGAGGCCTGTTTGGTGGCCAGCACTCTCACGAGTCCAGATTATGCATAAACCAAGCAGTATTGCTATAATTTTTTCTTTAGTCATAGGTCGACCAGTCAGACAAAACTCCACTGAGAGTTTTACCTGAGGTTCCTGTGGGAAGGGAGTGACTCTTTCCCAAAATGGGAGTTCTCCTTCCCATCCTACCAGACAGAGCTCTGTAATATCACACAAACCAAATCACAAGGCACTTTACTTCCTGACCACTGATCGTAACCTGGAACTGTAATCCTGAACCAGACAGTGCAGTCATTCAATCGAAAGTGAAGGGCGAAGGCGATGGGGAGTGGCGAGAAAGAGGGTTCAAGTGGAATCACTTGACAGCTGACAGGGAGTCTCCAATCCCGGGGGAGGGAGGGATAGTCCAGGCAGCCAATGGGACTTCCCCCCAAATACCTAGTCTTACCAGAGTCCCGAGGCTGTCCCACCAGAGTCACCAGAATATGAAACCAGAATAGTCAGCATTCTTGCTGCCTGTCACTCCCAGAACCACTACATAGAGACAAGGATTGAATCTGTATGGGCACTTTATTGAGATGGCCGGTGATCTGAGAAGACGGCGGGTTATTTACCCTACAGACTGCCTTACATCTCATCTCAAGCCCACCATTTTTTATAAGGAAAGTGTAGGTAAAGGATTTGGAATTCAGGAAAAAGTAGGTAAGGGGTTGGGAATTCAGGAAAAGTTAATCAGATGACAGCTGCAGTTGACTATTTTTCTAGCATCCCTTCTCCTGCTGCCGGGTAATTCTTTTTCTACATCCAACCTTCTCTCCTTGGAGCACGGTGGCTCAGATACCATCTTGATCACTTCAATCCTCCTGGGGCACAAAGATCGAATCGATTGTGGTCCTCTCAGTCAGGGTAGGTTCAGTCATACATTTCAGTTCCCGGAACCATGCTATCTACATGCATTTGTTACCAACCTACTAGCTACATAACTAAAGCTAAAAATGTTTAACTTCTTGAGTTCCCCATCATTTTCACAATAAAAAGTCATCGTTATAAAGTGACAGGTGTGTTAGTTAACTTGATTGTGTTAATCGTTTTATAATGTATACGTACATCAAATCATCACATCGTACACTTTAAATATATTATAATTTTACTCGCCAATTATACCTCAATACAGCTAGGAAAGAAAACATTTACTGAATACCTAATGTGATATATTAGACTCAAAGGAATACAAAAATTAATGGCAAGATCCTAGATATCGAGTGGCTCTGCCAAGTCATGAAAATAAACATGGAATTTAATAATTACAACACTGCATGATGATGAGTGTTATAACTTCAGCATGCTCACAGTATCTACGAGAGGAAGAGCACTTACCCATCTCAGGTAATTATCCAAGCTCTGCAAACCTCTTCCCCCCACACACTCCAGATAGTGGCTCAGCCAGCACTTTATTAGTGAGACCCTTTTATTAGCATGTTCTCTACCCTTTCTGTAACCCGCAATCAGTGGGTCCAGGCAGCCTGCCAATACTTGAGCCAATTCAGCAGAGACAGAGTTGAATCACATGAGAGTTTATTTCAATACTGCCGGCCGCATGGGAGAGCAGCAGGTCACCCACACAAATCTGCTGCCCACCACCATAAGCCTGCTGCTTATATTGGGTAGAAGGACAAAGATTACATGGGGAAGTAGGCAAAGGGTATGCCAAATGGGCAGTTTACAGGTCATGTGGGCTGTGGATTTGCAAAGGCCTGTGGCTATGCAAAGGCTGGGGGGTCTTCAAAGGGCTGGCTAGATGCAAAGAGCTGGTGGCTCTGGTTTCTGCAACACAGCTGCTCATCTTTCCATGCTAACAGGCAGCTTCCTGGTGAGCTCCCAGGTCCCACATGCAGCTCCCAGCCAGGTTGGAATGTGCTTTCTTTAATCAGAACAAAACAATCATGGTAAACAGAGCATGACTAATATTTCTTACAATTATAACTGGTTTCCAATATTCTAGTTCTGCCCCTATCACTACCTTATATTGTTTTTCTTTTGGGGGAATTTACTAGCTTTTTTTTTTTTTTAAATTGAATTCACTGAATTCACTGAAGTGATACTGGTTAATAAAATTATATAGGTTTCAAGTGTTCAATTCTATAATACATCATCTGTATATTGTATTGTGTGTTCATCACCCTAAGTCAAGTCCCCTTAGTGAAGAAAGGCAGATAAAGACTACTATCATGATTTCACTTATAGGTGGCATCTAGTGAACGAAGTAAACTAACAGACAAAATAGAGGCAGAATCATAGAGACAGAAAACAGCTGATAGCTTTCAGAGGAAAAAGGATTAGGGGATGGGTGAAAAAGTGAAGGGATTAAACAAACAAACAAAAACACAACAACACACACACACACATTAGTTTTCCAAACACAGAGCACCAACCATGGTCTGACATACTATACATTTCACTTGTGTGGTTTATTCTCTGATCTCCACCCATAAAATGCAAGCCGTTTGAAGGCAGGGATTTCTGTCTACCTGCTTACTGAATCCACTGCACGTGAAACAGTGCCAGGCCTGCGAGAGGTACTAAAAAATATTTGTTGATTAATTGGATGAATGAAACCCACAAAACTAAAGAGTAGCAAAGATAAGACAACAACATATACGAATTACCACCACATTTTTTTTTTAACAGCACATTTTTTTTTTTTGCACAAATGAACAATCAAGCAAAACAAACAAAAATTCATAGACATACCACAGGGAAGGAGCTTGGGGGGTAAGTAAAGTATAAAAAGGGTCAAATAGATGGTGATGGAAGAGGATCTGACTTTGGGTGATGAACACAAAATGCAAAACACAGGTGATGTATTACAGAATTGTACCCTTGAAACATAATTTTTAAACAATGTTACTCCAATAAATTTAATTAAAAAAATACACAACAAAATAAGAAAGAACTGAAAAAAAAAGTATGGAAGTGGATAGTGAATGGATGTGGGATAAATAACTTATTATAGTAAATGGGAGTCTCCAATAAGAAGCAATTATGTTTACCCCACACAACCCCAGGGAGGTCCAGTAGGTCACGCCTTCAGTTTCTGTGGATGGGGAAGGGGGGGGGAGGTGTTGAGAGATGAAGCCATGAACAAGAGTATGTATTGAAGTCTGTGTGGAGAGGCACACTCCACTCCTTGGGGGAGCCAGATGAGTGCTCATCCTGAGAGAGACATTCCAGACTGAAGAACACTGGGCACAGAGAGTATTGTGAAGGCAACATGCAGAAAAAGAGAGTTTTAAGTAAAATTCTACATAGACAAAAGTGGAATTTCCAAGCACTTTCCTCCTTTGTTCTTAGAGTACTGACAGCCAGATTTGTGTAAGAAGCAGGGGACTGGAGCACCCCATAATACTAACTGGCCCAAGAGGAGAAAAACCACAATAGTTATTGACATTTTGGGTCCTCCAATACCTTTGCATTGCTCTAGGCCCTTTCCTGTTAATGCTACAAGGAAACCATCCTCTAAGTAAACACTTGGTTCAAACACAGAGAATTCCAATCACTGTGTGTGTGTGTGTGTGTGTGTGTGTGTGTGTATGTGTGTGTGTTACTCTTAAATATGTGAAACAGACACAAATCACATTCAGAAAAACTTTATAAAAGATAGAAAAAGAAATAATGAAAAAGAAACTTCAAAGAATTAAGACAAAGCAGAGGGTATTTGCTAAGAAAGAACACACACACACACACACAAGGGTGGGCAAAAGTAGATTTAGAGTTGTGAGTACACAAAACAGATTGTTTTTATATTATTAGTTACTAGAGGCCTGGTGCACAGATTTGTGCACCAGTGGGGACCCTCAGCCTGGCCTGCGGGGATCAGGCCCAAACCAGCAGCCTCACATCCCCAGAAAGGTCCCAAGTTGGGAGAGGGCTCAGGGGAGGACAAGGGACCCTCCCAGTGCACAAAGTATGCATATAAGATCTTTGGTTAATTTTGTCCCCCCCCCCTCCCTTTCTCTCTGAGATTCATAAATCTGTTACATGTTTCCATGCCTGTGCATTGAGTGTCTGTTCCCTGGTGGTCAGTGCACATCATAGCTATCAGTCAGACACTTAGCATATTAGTCATATATATATATATATATATATATATATATATATATATATATAATTGTATTATTTATTTGTATTAAAACCATAAACCTACTTTTGCCCATCTCTCCATATATATATACGGAGAGAGTGATCAGAGAGATAAGAGAAGGCATTGTATCAATGAAACAAAATGTTACTAATAAATGTGAAAAATAAACAATATCTAAAGAATTTTTAGAGATATGTTTTCTAAATGTGATAGGAGAAAATTAAAGTTAATAGAGTGGTAGGGGATAAAGTTAAAGAGTTTTCTTTAAGAGTATAGCTAGAGGACAAGGAGATGGAAAATTAAGAAATTTATAGATTTGTGACAGAATGAATAATTACCAGCTAATAGGTGCTCAAGCAAGAGTGAACTAAGAAAATTGAGGAAAGGAAGTTATCAGAGAAATAATATCTAGTTTGATGAATGAGAGGAAAACAAACACAAAAGCACATTATTTTAAAATGCCAAAATACCAAGGGGAGATGAGACCTTAAATGCTTCCAGGGAAAAATTAGATTGCATCCCAAAGACTAGGAATAAGAATGACATTGGCCATTTTTTTTTTTTTTTTTTTTTTTTTAGCATTTAAAAAACATATTTTTATTATAGATTTCAGAGAGGAAGGGAGAGAGAGAAACATCAATGATGAGAGCATGCCCTACTCTGACCGGGAATCAAACTGCAACCTCCTGGTTCATAGGTCACCAGCCAGGTGGCATTGGCATCTTGACAGCAGCACCAGGAGCTGGAAGAGAGTAGACTAGAGCAATTTAACATTTGAAGGAAAATCATTTTCAGCTTGGTATCCTATACTCACGTGACAATTAATTGCCCCTAAAGGTAAGGAATAAGCAAAGTTACTCAGGGAATCCCAGTGAAGGGAAGTCCCTGAACCTTGACATATGCAGGGCCAGGAAACAATTTGTCCAGATTGATTAGGAGGGACAAAAACTCAAGGAAGAAAGGAGGAGTGGTTACTGATTAATTATCTAAATTTATTTTGAGGGGAATTTTACAATTTTGGCAGCTGAGAAAGAATTTGTGATAAAGACCTAATATTGAGTAGTGTCATTGAGTTTATAACAAAAAATTAAAAACATATAAGGAATAAAATGTAAATAGAATAGACTACTTGGCTTAACTGTGAGATTTATTTAAATAATTATGGTAATATAAAACACCAAACAGTGATTTATTCAAATACTATGAAATGGACTATCCTGGGAAAATGGGAGTAGGGAATCATGTATATTTGGGAGATGCAGGGCTCTCACAATGCACCAAAAAAGAAGTGTAATAAAACTTAACGTTCATCTTCCAGTGCAGAAAATCAATAGACGAAGGAGTGAGGGGCTAAAACTGAAAACTGGACAGAAAGCATCTTAGTGAAAGAGGCTGAAAGTGGTTGCAGCTGGTAAGTGGGATTGGGAAGGCAGTCAGGGTGCACTCTCTTACCATCTTTGTAACACACCTTAAATTTTAATCCACAGTAATGTATTCATCCTATATAATAAAGAGCTAATATGCTAATTAGACCGAACAGCAGAACGACTGTCCAGACGACCTTCTGGATGAAGCTGAGGCTGTGAGGGGCCACGAGGGCCAGCCAGGGCTGTGAGGGCGGCCAAGGCAGCTGGGGCTGTGAGAGCCGAGCCCCTTGCACGAATTTCATGCATCAGGCCTCCAGTTTGATAATAATAAAAATTAAAGCATAGAGGACTCTACTGGATTCAGACTAACGTAACTTCCCACTGGGTCATACTTAGGATCTATAAGAAGATTGCAAACATGCTCTACAATAAGTGCACCTCGGTCAGGTCTTCCCCCACGTCCCTCTGCCCCAACACACTAAGCTCCAGGCTACCCTGGACATGCCTCACCCTCCATCCCATCTTCCTCCCACATTTGGTTAACTGCTACTCACCTCCATGTCTCTTTTTCTATTTCTTCCTGTTTAAAACTATTTTCAAATTCTCCCAGCCTAAGTCTGGGCTCAGCGCGACTACCACTCATTCCCACTGTGCCCAGAACTTACTTCCCCTACAGCACTATTGTGCAGCGACCCGCATGGGGCTCTGGCACTCTACTACAGAGTGTTAAAATCCCCACTCTGCAAACCTGTGTGACCTTGGGCAAGTCTCTTAACCTGGGGAAGGCTGTCGGTACCTAATCAATGCAGGTGGTGTAAATATGAAAAGATTATGCATTTAAATCGCTAAGCACAGTAACCAAAAGATAGAAAGTTCTCAGTAAACATTGTTCATTATTATTCATATCATCAGTATTAGCATTCTCATCAGATTGTTTATGAGGCCTCATGTCTTATCTGACTAATTCACTGAAATACAAACTCAACAGGGACAGAAACTAAATATATCTTGGTTTTTAAAAAAAGTCACCACAGGAACTGGAATAGAGTAAACCTTCAATGCAGGTTTATTAAATAGGCAATTCGTATGCACTACATGTAAAACATAATCCCAAACCCAAAGGCCTAAGACTCCCCACCACCCTGCCCCCCATAGAGTATAAGGTGTGCACTCAACATTTCATGCTAACCATTTCTACCCAGATGTATAATGGAAATTCCAATGCAACATGTCCCTAGTCGGTAATTACCTTAGGCCTCTAAGCACCTTTTCATCCCGACTCCTCTTTTACTGTTAAAGGAATCACTGTTCTCCCAATAAGCGAGGCCCCAAACCATAGTCATCTCAAACCCTTTCCTCTTCCTTGGTCCCTACATCTAGTCAATGCTGTTCATGTGATAATACTAGTGACAAGGCTGCATCAGGGGTGATGGTAGGGATGATGGCCAGCAGGTGGGGTTAGGATTAAAAAATAAACCTGACCACTGGCCCTGATATTAAGTTGAGCTCTATCATTGAGAAGCCTGGCTGAAGGTGGTGTCCTTGTGCTAACTGTTCTTTCAACCAAGGACAGGGGTATCCGAATGGGGATTTTGCTATATAAATCTCCAAATTTATATTAATCATTTATTAATGAATTTGTAATGATAACAATCTATCAAACCATTTATGTGTTATTAAAACTAACCCCAGGCTTTTCATTTATTCTGGAGAGTCTAATTTTACATTTAATTGTGACAAGTAGCACAGTTGGTTATGCCAAATGGTCCTTTGATCCCTAAGGTTTTCTGCATAATAAGAAACTTTGCAACTTACTATTCTTTTAAAATATGTTTTTATTGATTTTAGAGAGAGGAGGAGGGAAAGGGAGAAAGAGGGAAAGAGAAATATTGATGTAAGAGAAAAATGTCAATTGGCTGCCTCATGTACACACCCCGATCAGGGATAAAACTTGGGCATATGCCCTGACCGGGAATTGTACCCATGACCTTTTGGTGCATGGGATGACACTCAACCAACTGAGCCACACCAGTCAGGGCTTCAATTTATTCTTGCTCCTTCCCTATGTCTTATTTACCAAACTAGATGAGGGGAAAGTTATGAAATGATGGAAAGAGTTAACGCAACCAGGGATACCCTGGGTGAGTAATCTAATTGGGACATCAGGTGGGCAAGAAGATAGGGAAGGTGGATGGAACAGGTATAGGGTTATTTTAACATTATCAGATTTAGTGGAGGTTCAGAAGTAATTGAATTGGCTCTGGTAATGGAGTAGTACGTGTATGAGACACACAAAAGCTATGTTGCTGATTACCTGGAACATTGGTTGTGTGTACTGCCTGGTTTAGCTCTAGAAAACCATTGAAATACTAATTTTTGACCCCTCTTTGGGGTAAAACTCTCTTTTAAGTTTATGCAAATTTTTTTCACTAGCATAAACTCACTCTACTTAACTACATTAGCAAGAAGTGACTCAGTCTCAAACACTGAAACTCAAATCACTCTTGCAATCCCTCTTCTTGAGTAATTTCCTACTGACTTTCCCTCCCTTTTAATTTCTTCTTCAAATGGAAATAAGAGAATAAAGACTCAGCCTGCAAGCAGGAAAGATGAATTATTTTTAAATAAAAAACTTCATGCCAATGTTTACTTTATAGAACTTGTCTTGTGTGGTTCTATGGAAAGCTTGAACATAGGAAGGTGGCAAAAATATATTTAATAAAGGATAAAATAAGATAAATAATACAGATAGAAAACCATGAAGAAATCATCTCCTCACAACCAATACCCCTGATGAACTACCTACTAAAATCTTCAACAAAATATTAGCAAATCAGATCCAGCAATAAATTAAAAAGATTATACACAGCTCTGGTAGGAGGGAATATCGGTGTGTGTGTGGTGGTGGGAGGGGTAGGTGTTGAGCAATAAAAGAAAAAAAGGAGTTCATGAACCACAGTGTGGTGACTGCAGTGGGGGGAGCAGGGATGGTGGAGGTGGGAGAGGCACAGAGGGGATAAATGATGATGGAAAAAATAAAATGAAGGAAAAGGAAATAAAAGTAGGAAATAATATAATGGAAATGGAGATAATTGTATAGTACTGAATGCTAGCTTGTCTGTGATTTTATTACTTCAAATTGAATGTGATGAGAAAGAGATCAGAATTTAAGGCCATAATTCCTAGGGGAAGCTGGGTAAAGAAAAGAGGGAACATGTGGATCACCATACTCAAGAGTAAATTCCAAATGGATAAAAGACCTAAATGTAAGTCGTGAAACCATAAAAATACTAGACTAAAACATAGGCAGTAAAATCACAGACATCTCTCAGCAATATTTTTGTCAATATGTCTCCAAGAGAAACACAGGAAAAAATAAACAAATGGTACAATATCTGACTAAAAGACTTCTCCACAGCAAAACAAAAAAGGAACCCACAGTATGAGGTAACATATTCGTCAATGATCCCTCAGATAAGGGGTTAATCTTTATTTTTTATTTTTTATTTTTTTTTATTTTTATTTATTTTTTTTTTTTTTTGTCCAGCAATGGTGGAGATTTATTGAAGAACAAGTATAGATTCCCAAGAGTGGAGGGGGAAAGAGTCCCACAGAAAGACACTGGTGGGGAGAGGGTTAAGGTAAGGGGTTAATCTTTAAAATATCTAAAGAACTTACACTACTCAACACCAGGAAGACAAAGAATCCTACAGGAAATGGGCAAAGGTGGCCAATAGAAAAAGGAGAAAATGCTCAAGGTCACAACTCACCAGAGAGATACAAATGAGGAATCATCTCACACAGGTCAATAAATCAACCAACAACAACTGCTGGCAAGGATGTGATTTCTATCCCTTTACTCAGCTGAGGTTTAGAATCAGACTACCCACAGCTTTTCCTTTTCAGGAACATAGTCAATATCAGCCCTTTTTTCCCCATCACGGAAACCCAAAACTATTGTTTTCTCCTAATTTTCTGATTAGCAACTGGTTCCCCAGAGCTTTTTCTAGAAAACTTCTCACAGCCTTTCCCCATGGATTCTCATTGCAGAGCAAACTAGTCCTTGAGTCAACGCTTGAGGGAACACTATTTGTCTTCTTAGGTAGAAGGAAATAGCGGTAAAGTTCATTTATTAATGATGGACATGATAAGAAAATAAACATAACAAGGAAAACGTGCTACCTGCAAGCTGCACCAGAAAATTGGACTAGCTCTTACTGTTTAACTGAGTGCAAAGCTCTGGGAAAGAGGGGAAGTAATTATTACAGGATTTTAAGGCTCATCCCATTAAAGTTCTTAGCTTTCTGCTTTCTTGTTCAGGCAAGTAGTGATTCTCAAAGTGTGGCCCTGCATCAGCAGAATCAGCATCATATAGAAATAAAAAGTAATAAATCCAAAATTCTGGGGTGGCACCCATAAGCTATGTTTTAGCAAGCTCTCCAGGGTGATTCTGATTCTGATATTTCTGATATGCGGTAAACATATGCTACCAAAGTATGAATACATACACACACACACACACACACACACACACACACACCCCTTAAGGGACAGGTTGACAATAATCCAGTCATAGTAAGAGGCTTTAACACCCTACTGTCATTACTGGATAGATCTTCTAGGGAAAATTTTACAAGGAAAGATGGACCTGAAATGACATATTAGATCAGATGGATTTCATTGATATTTACAGAACATTTTCTTCAAAAGCAGCAAAATTTCTCTAGTGCACACAAAATATTCTTAAAGACAGACCACACGTTTGGACATAAAATAAGTCTTAACAAATTCAAGAAGAATTAAATCATATCAAGCATCTTCTCACATCACAATAGTATGAAACTAAAAACCAACTACAATAAAAAATACTCAAAACTAATCAAACATTAGAGTGCTATTAAACAATGAATAGGTTACTAATGAGATGAGGGAAGAAATAAAAAAAGAATACCTGTATACAAATGAAAGTGAACACCCAACAACACAAAATATATGAGACAGCAAATCAGTCCTGAGAGGAAAGTTGATAGCATTACAGGTCTACATTAAGTAGTAAGAAAAATCTCAAGTAAATAACCTAAACCTATACCTAAAATAACTAGAAAAGTAAAACAAAAAAGTCCAGAGTAAGTATGAGGAAGGGAATCATAAAGATCAGAGTGAAAATAAATGACAGAGACTAAAAATCCAATACAAAAGATCAATAAAACCAAGAGCTGCTTCTTTGAAAAGATAAGCAAGATTAATGAACCTTTCTCCAGATTTATCAACAAACAAAGAGAGAAGACCCAAATAGATAAAATCAGAAATAAAAGAGGTAATTGACATCACACAAATACAAAGGATTGTAAGAAAATATTAAGAACAACCACATGCCAACAAATTGGACAAATTAGATGAAATGAACAAACTCTTAGAAACATACAATCTTCTGAAACTGAATCGTGGAAATATCAGAAAATCTGGATAGACCAATAACAACTAATGAAATTAAAGCAGTAATAATAATTTTAAAAAACCTCTCAGCAAACAAAAGTCTTAGACCAGATGCTTTCACAGGCAAATTTTACCACACAGACAAAGAACTAGTACATATCCTTAATATATTCCAAAAAATGCAAGAAGAGAAAAGAATTCCAAGCTTTTTAAAAAAACAAATAAGGTCAGTATCTTCATTTGAAAATCAGATAAAGACACTACTAAGAAAAAAATTATGGACCAGTATCTCTAATGAGCTTAGATACAAAAATTCTCAACAAAATATGAGCAAAAAAGATCCAGCAATACATTAAAAAGATCATACACCATGATCAAGTGGGGTTTATTTCAGAGATGCAGTATTCACCAACCAATAAATATGAGACATCACATAAATAAAATGAAAGATAAAAATCACATGATCATATCAATACATTCATTTAATAGAATTCAGCATCCATTTATGATAAAATAAAAATAAAAAAAACTCTCAGTAAAGTGAGAATATGGGGATCATACCTCAACAGAAAAAGGCCATATATGAAAAACTTATATAGCCAACATCATACTCAATGGGCAAAACTGAAAGCATTTCTCTTAAGATCAGAAACAAGATAGGGATGTTGGCTTTCACCACTCTTGTGGTGAAGTTCTAGCTACAGTGATTAGAAAAGAAGAAAAAAGTAAAAAGCATTCAAATTGGAAAGGAGGAAGCAAAACAGTAATTATTCTCAGATGATATGATAATGTATACAGAAAATCCTAGTTTCCCCCAAAAAACTACTAGATCTAATAAATGAGTTCAGCATAGTAACAGGATACAATAGCAATATCCAGAAATCGCTGGCATTTTTATACAACAATAATGAGCTATCAGAAAGATAAACTAAGAAAACAATCCCACTTACTATAACAACAACAAGAAAAATAAGGTACCTAGGAATAAATTTAACTGAGGACATAAAAGGCCTGTACTTGGAAAACTATAGGACATTGATGAAAGAAACTGAGGAAGATAGAATTAAGTGGAAGTATATACTATGTTTCTGGAATGGAAGAATCAACATCATTAAAATGTCTATGCCACCCAAAGCAATCTATGGATTCAACAGAATTCCAATTAAAATACAAATAGCATATTTCACAGACCTAGGATAAATATTCCAAAAATTTATATGGAATTGAAAAGGATCCCGAATAGCCTCAGAAGTCTTTTGAAAGAAAAACAAAGTTGGAATTATCCTAATACCAGATATTGAACTATATACTATAGGCCATTATAATCAACAGCCTGGTACTGGCACAATAACATGCATATAGATCCATGGAACAGAACAGAGAACCCCAAAGGACGCCACACCTTTATGGCCAATTAATATTTGACAAATGAAGCAAGAGCAGAAATGGAGAAAAGACATTTAATAAATGGTGTTGGAAAAATTGAAACCAGACTACCAATTTACACCATACACAAGAATAAACTCAAAATGGTTAAAAGATTTAAATGTGAGTCACAAAACCATAAAAATCCTAGAAGAAAACATAGGCAGTAAAATCTCAGACATCTCTCTTAGTAATAACTTTGCCAATATATCTCCTAGGGCAAAGGAAAAAGCAAAACAAAACAATGGGATCGCAACAAAGAAAAAAAGCTTCTGAACAGCAAAAGAAAGCAACACAAAATGAAAAGGGAACACACTGTGTGGGAGAACATACTTGCCAACGGTACATCTGATATGGTGTTAATTTCCAAAATATATAAAGAACTCATACAACTTAACAAAAGGAAGACAAACAATCCAATTTAAAAATGGGTGAAGAACCTGCATACACACTTCTCCAAAAAGGATGTACAGATGACCAAGAGACATATGAAAAAAATGCTCCACATCACTAATCGAGATGAAAATTAAAAGTACAATGAGCTGTCACTTCAAACCTGACAGAATGGCTACCATCAGGAAATCAAGGAACCAGTGCTGGGGAGGATGTGGAGACGAGGGAACCCTAGTGCACTGCTGGTGGGAATGCAGACTGGTGCAGTCACCATAAAAAACAATATGAAGATTCATTAAAAAAATTTTTTTTTTAATTGAACTGTCTTTTGATCCAATGATCTCATTTTTGGAAATATATCCTATGTATCCTGAAACACTAATCAGAAAGGATATATGCACCCTTATGTTCATAGCAGTGTTATTTACAATACCCAAGATCTGGAAACAGCCCAAGAGTCCATCAATAGGTGAGTGGATAAAAAAGCTGTGGTATATCTACACAATAGAATACTACACAGCTGTGTAAAAGAAGAAACTCTTTGAAACAGCAGGGATGGACCTGGAGATTATTATACTAAGTTAAATAAGCAAGTCAGAAAAAGAAAAAATCCATATGATGGGTCTGTCCATTCATTTATAGCTTTTGGTGCACTTAGTGTAAGAACCCCCTTCCCATACCATCTTTGCCAATGGGTGAGACTTCGGTGCTCCAACTAACTGTCTGCAGTAACATGATCACCTTATCAATATACCTGATTCCTGATGTGTTTTTTCTTGTAGCACTATGTAACATGTTTGTTCTGTTGGAACTCTGCATAGTCTTGGTTAAATACAGATGAAACATTTTGGGCAAGAGCATTTAAAGGAAGCTGTAGGTTCACACTGCATTACACCAGGAGGCATACAATGTCAACTTGCCCACTGTCAGTGAGGTAGACAATAATGATAATGGCTCTCTCCACTGTAAAGGTGCATTTAACCTTTTGAATAGAGCAAGTAGCCCTGGCCGGTTTGGCTCAGTGGATAGAGTTGGCCCTCGGACAGAAGGATCCCTGGTTCAATTGGAGCACATGTGGGAGGCAACCAATCGATGTGTCTCTCTCACATTGATGTTTCTCTCTCTGTTTCTCTTCCTCCCTTCTACTCTCTCTAAAAATCAATGAAAAAATATCCTCAGGTGAGAAATAACAAACAACAAAAAAAGAAAAAAGCAAGTAATCACAGGGTGATACTTAGGCCTCATCCAACTATTCTACTTCCTAACAAATGTTTACCCATGGCTCTAAAATTCATTGATAACAATTACCTGAGTCCATGATGTCCCATTGGCAAAAGGTGATTCTAGTGGTTTCATTCCTTCTGCATGTATTAGCTGGTGGTCTGAAATATTCACAACACTTTTCCCTTGAAGAGGCGACGTGATAGTCATTTAGGCTGTTCACCAGCAGTCAAGTTTTCCCTCCCTTCTAAGCACACAGTGGGTGTATTATACAGCTTTCTCTTCAGTAACAGACAATCCAAAGCTTAGTGGCTTCTATCAACTAACATTTTTTGCTCACAGTTCTGTGACTTGCCTGGGTCTCAGCTGTAACTCCTCTGGGCTTTCTCTTAGGGTCTAGATCAGTATTTTGTGTCTCTCAAACCAGAAGCCTGAAGGTATTAAGAAGTACAAATTGGTAATTACAAAGTAGTCACAGGAGTGCGAAGTATAGCGCAGGGAATATAGTCAATAATGTTGTAATAACTATGTATGTGCAGATGGGTACTAGATGTATCAAGGTGATCTCTTAGGAAGTTATATAATGTCTAATAACTGGGTTGGACACCTAAAGTTAATTTAATATTCTATATCTACTGTGATTGAAAAATAAAAAGATATTTAAAGTAAAAATAAATGATAGATAGATGATAGATAGATAGATAGATAGATAGATAGAAAAATAAAATTAGAAGAGAAAAAGAAGTAATGGCTGCCAGGGGCCTGCTGCTCTTTTGTTGGATGCATGAGTACAAAAGAGAATAAAATCATGAGATGCCTCTTAGAGTTTCTGCTTTGGGCCAACATACTGTCACTTCCACTCACACTGCATCAGCCAAAGCAAGTCACAGAGTCAGTACAGGGAGGCATTTTACTCTATTCCTGCATCCGAGGAAAGAAGAAAACTATTTCCTAAAAAAAAGTATACAGCACTCCAATCACTGGTTCCAGCCCTGCCCAGGAGTGCCCAGGCAGAAAGTCTCTGGCCAAGGCTTTAGGCCTGGGCAGGGGACCCCCAGCTCCCTCTGATGGCTGGCTCCTCCCCCAGTTCCCTCCAATCGCTGGCTCAGGCCCTTCCCAGGCTGCTCAGGGTCCACTCAGGGCTTACCTCAGAGTGACCTGGGTGCCAAGATGTTCCTGGGACCCAGGTGCTGGGCACCTATGTATGTAAATTAACCACCATCTTTGTTGGGTTAATTTGCATACTCACTCTGATTGGCTATGGGCATAGCGAAGGTATGGTCAATTTACATGCTTGTCTGTTATTAGGTAAGATAATACAGACACAGATTACATGCAGATAAATACATATAGATTACATAAATTACATTGTATGTAACACATGCTATATTTTACATAGATTGTGTGTAGATTATATCATATAAGCCTGTGTTTATATTGCTATTTGCAATTCAGATTTGACATGATAGGGATTCTCCCACCACATTAACTTCCTTGTTTCTATTTATTTTCTCTTTTTTCATATATTAAAAACCTTGGACCCTAAAATTATAAACAGAAATTCAAATAAAACCACAATGAGTATTATCAAATGACTATTATCACCAATGACTATTATCAAAAGTCAACAAAGAACATGTTGACGAGGCAATGGAGAAAGGGAACCCTCGTGCACTATTGGTAGGAATGAAAATTGGCACAGCCACTATGGAAAACAAAATGAAGATGCCTCAAGAAACTGAAAGTAGAGCCGTCACACAACCCAGCAATTCCCCTTTTGTGTATTTATTCAAAGAAAACAAAAACATTAATTTGAAAAGATTTATGTCCTCTATGTTCATTGCAGCATTATTTACAATAGCCAAGACATAGGAGCAACCTAGGTGTCCATCAACAGAAGAGTGGGTAAAGAAGATGTGGTATACACAATGGATCTTTACTCAGCCATAAAAATGAATGGAATCTTGCCATTTATGACAGCATGAACGGACCCAGAGGGCATTATGCTAAGTGAGATGAGTCAGACAGAGGAAGGTAAATACCATATGGTTCCACTTATATGTGGAATCTGAAAACCTAAAACAAATGAATAAACAAAACAAAAGAGATTCATAGAAACAGAGATCAAACTGATGGTTGCCAAGGAGAGGAAGCCGGGGAGAGATTAAAAGAAAAAAGAAAAAGGTGAATGGAAATAGTCAATAATATTGTGAATAACTTTGCATGGTGACAGATGGATACTAGACTTAGTGTGGTGATTACATCGTAAGGCATATAAATGTCAAATCACTATATTGTACACCTGAAATGAATGTAATGTTGCATACCAAGTATTTTTAAATGTTAAATTAAATAAAATTAAAATTTTGGTTTTGCTTATTTGCTTTATTTTACACCACATATGCAATAATTTCAAAATTACACCAACAATAAGACCCCTCAGTGAAATTTAAGGTCCCCTTGAGTTCTTTTTGTCTTTAGGAAACATGCCACCAAAAGAAGCACCGTCGTGTGCAAACGACGCTTGAAATAATTCTTTTTACTGTGCAGCTAGATGCCATTATCTACTAGGTGTGCAATCACATTAATCTGCTACAGCTTTTAGTTGGGGAGACAAAATATGTCCAATCTGTCCTGCCCAGGGGTCCCAGCCTGTCACCTGTGCTCCTCTTTCTGAGAGGCTGTGTCACTATCACAGCTGTCGTTCTGCCTCCTGCTTCTACACTGAACTGTCCACTCCGATTCAAAAGGAAATCCTTCATCGTTATAACTCCTGAACCAGACCTAGAAGATGAAATTAGCACGCGTGACATTGCCAATGGGGTGCGGATATGATTGTGGGGAGGAGGGGAAGAATCAATGGAGAGAAGATGAAGATAAAGCGTTACCCGCCGCTCAAGAGAAAAGGCTGTGGGTCTGTGAGCGCCGGAAGGAAAGGCTAGTTCTGGGCATCTAGGGCAGGGAGCATGCTCTGCAGACAGTGGAAGGCACCCAAGTCATGACCTTAGCATGTCTGAGCGTGACCCACTGTGTTCTAGTTCAAAATAAGCGCGAACAAGAGGGAACGCATGGAACAAAAACAAACAAAAATAGTGGATGCTTCTATTAGCTCATTCAGTCTCTCTGGTAACTCTGTGAGGTAGTCCTATGATTGTCTGAATTGTACTGATTTGGAAATTGAGGCAAAAAAAGGCTTTTTGTAAATGACAGAGCTAGTAAATGACAGAGTCCACCTGGAGAGAGTCCAGGATTCAGCTGTGTGCTGTTTGTTAACGGAGGACAAAAATCATATACCTATGAATAAGGACGGGGGTGGGGGGTGAAGGAGGTAAGAGTAGAGGGTGGAGTGGGGAAGGGGGGTAAAGGAGGTAAGGGTAGAGGGTGGAGTGGGGACGGGGGGGTAAAGGAGGTAAGGGCAGAGGGTGGAGTGGGGACGGGGGGGTAAAGGAGGTAAGGGCAGAGGGTGGAGTGGGGACGGGGGGGGGGTAAAGGAGGTAAGGGTAGAGGGTGGAGTGGGGAAGGGGGGTAAAGGAGGTAAGGGTAGAGGGTGGAGTGGGGATGGGGGGGTAAAGGAGGTAAGGGCAGAGGGTGGAGTGGGGTAAAGGAGGTAAGGGCAGAGGGTGGAGTGGGGACGGGGGGGTAAAGCAGGGTAAGGGTAGAAGGTGGAGTGGGGAAGAGGGGGTAAAGGAGGTAAGGGCAGAGGGTGGAGTGGGGACGGGGGAGTGAAGGAGGTAAGAGTAGAGGGTGGAGTGGGGATGCGGGGGTAAAGGAGGTAAGAGTAGAGGGTAGAGTGGGGATGGGGGGTAAAGGAAGTAAGGGTAGAGGGTGGAGTGGGGACGGGGGGGTAAAGGAGGTAAGAGTAGAGGGTGGAGTGGGGAAGGGGGGGTGAAGGAGGTAAGGGCAGAGGGTGGAGTGGGGACAGGGGGGTAAAGGAGGTAAGGGTAGAGGGTGGAGTGGGGACGGGGGGGTAAAGGAAGTAAGGGCAGAGGGTGGAGTGGGGACAGGGGGGTAAAGGAAGTAAGGGCAGAGGGTGGAGTGGGGACGGGGGGGGTAAAGGAGGTAAGGGTAGAGGGCGGAGTGGGGATGGGGGGGGGTAAAGGAGGTAAGGGTAGAGGGTGAAGTGGGGACGGGGGGGTGAAGGAGGTAAGGGTAGAGGGTGGAGTGGGGAAGGGGGGGTAAAGGAGGTAAGGGTAGAGGGTGGAGTGGGGACGGGGGGGGTAAAGCAGGGTAAGGGTAGAGGGTGGAGTGGGGACGGGGGGGTGAAGGAGGTAAGGGCAGAGGGTGGAGTGGGGACGGGGGTGGTAAAGGAGGTAAGGGCAGAGGGTGGAGTGGGGACGCGGGGGTAAAGGAGGTAAGGGCAGAGGGTGGAGTGGGGACGGGGGGTGAAGGAGGTAAGGGCAGAGGGTGGAGTGGGGACAGGGGGTGAAGGAGGTAAGGGCAGAGGGTGGAGTGGGGACCAGGTGGAGGGGAGCTATGGGGGGAGGGGGAAAAAGGAGAAACAATTGTTATAATCAATCTGAACAATAAAGCTTTATTAAATAAATAAATAAACAAACAAGTGCGGTCCTCCACGGCCTATGAAACTGGTGACAGAAGCTATTCTGAGGAAGCCCTCAAATCATGTTTTCAATTCCAGTTACGTCACTTCCTCCCAACCAGACTGTGTAGTAACTTTTTTGTTTAGAAGCCATATCTCCCCCATCTCTACTACGCCAATAGCAGGCTGGCAGCAGTTTCAAAACTCCCTGATCATTTTGTGGGTGAACCTGTGGCACAGTCTGTGTAAGTGGGAAAGTGTGAGATCTCAGCGACCAGTTTGCTGTGCTCTTCTTTTTAGCTGTTTTTGGTTCTAGGTTTTGTTTACTTGTGTAGGTGTGACTTGACCACCTTCCAAATGTGGGCTCTCGGTTTCCCTCCCACCCAAGGATTTAATCCCTGCTCCAGGCACAGAGCTTGGTTTTCAGTAGAAACAACTCTCCAATCTTCCTATGCCAATTTTTAAAAATATGCGTTGTTGTTGTTTTATTTAAGGGGAAGAGGAAGGGAGAGGGAGAGAAGGATAGAAACATCGATGAGAGAGAACCATTGATCCGATCAGCGGCCTCCTGCATGCCTCCAAATGGGGATCAAGGCTGCAACCTGTGCATGTGCCCTGACGGGGGATGAACCCATGACCCTCTTGGTGCATGAGATGATGCTACAGCAACTGAGCCACACCAGCTGCGCCCCTAGGCCAATTTTATTATTCAGGTAATGACCTCAGGGCGTTCCACAGACAAATCTTACAGTTCAAGGGCACCCTGACAAGTGGAAAGTAAACATGAAAAAGAAACAAGTTCCATGGGTGCAAAGTGGTGAGAAAGCACCCCTCCCCTTGGTTCTCAATTTAAAATCATGTAATTGAAACATATGGCCCTCACTGTTTATACTTTTTTAAAAATCGAGCACAAGAGTTTAGACATCTGTCCTTGGCTCCCATCCAGCCCCTGGGCGACTACTGTGAAGTGAAGTCAAGCAGGAAAAAAAAATGAATGCATGCATGCATTTATGCATGAAATAAGCATTATTCTTCTGTTCTCTTTGCTCCGTGTTGATGCCATTATTTATCCGAGGACATGATTGCAAGGAGGGCAGGAAGCATCTGGGGAGAAAAGGAACAGGGAAAGGCTAGCCAATTACAATCTGTGGAAAACAGAGCAGTCTGAAGAGGTTTGGTAAAAATCAATCGCTCACAGTCAAGGTGAGACGAGCAGCTGTACAAGAAAACCCCAAAACCCCGGTGGAGTTTTTGCTCACATTCTAATTCAATTATGTGTGCCTGTTTGGGGAGCTCTTCTCCCAGCAGTGACTAAGACGCCCAGGCTCCCTTCACTTCTGTTCCATCTTCAAGATTTGCTTTCCAGCACTGCCACTGATATCAACATCCAGGAAGTAGGAGAGAGAGAAAGAGAGAGAGGGAGAGAGAGAGGGGAGAGAGAGAGAGAGAGAGAGAGAGAGAGAGAGAGAGAGAGAGAGAGAGAGAGGAGAGAGAGAGAGAGGGAGAGAGAGAGAGAGGAGAGAGAGAGAGAGAGAGAGAGAGAGAGAGAGAGAGAGAGGGAGAAAGAGATCCATTGTCTCTTTAAGGCTTCAGCTTGCAAGGGCACACATCATATCCACACCTGTGCCACTGGCACCCAGGCCCCTCTAGACTCAGCTCAGGGCAGGCTGAAAAGGCGGCCCTGGAAGATGAGCATGAATTTTTTATTGAAAGTCAGCTGTCTTTCCCATAATAGCTCCAGGAGGTCTTGACAGGATCCTGCTCTGACAACAATTATTTAGGAAAAAAATGGGGCACCAGGAAAAAGGTCACAAGCTGCCATTTCCCACACACCCTGAAGCTAAGCAGCAGTAGACCAGGTCTGCGCTGTGGAGTCGTCTACAGAGGCCTTTCCTCTCTCCCGCAACGCCTGGCTCCTCTCTGAGCTCGGAGGGGATTTCATGCACCCACGGTGACCCCAAGCTCTTTGGCCCCTTCTGCTGAATGGCAATTGGGCCTCATTCTCTCCAGACATCGCTAGTGTCTAGTGATCAGCTAATCAAGAGCTCAGATGCCTGCAGTTGAATCAAGTCCTGTCTCTGATACATTTGCATTTTAATGTTCCTTATTTTCATAATCTGATGACTATAGAAACTATAGAAACTTTGGAGCCCATGAAAATGACTTAAGCACATAACCACAGTCCAACTGCGAGGGGATTGGACAGGCAGTAGTCCCATGGAAATCTCTCAGTCATGCCTGCTATGCATGAGTGAAGTCAACATACTAATAACACACTAATAAACTATAATAAAATACTACTACCCATACAATCTGTCATTGTCATAGTTTTAATACTCTACAGAGCCCCTTTATAGCCATGAACAAAACAGCAGTATTAAATGGAGAAAACACTCCATTTTACTGATGAGGAAACTGAGATGCAGAGAAGCTAAGTTTGCAGAAGTCACAGGGTGAGCAAAGAGCAGACTAAAGATGAAAGCCAGGACTCCTCATGCAGTGCTCCTTCACAATGCTGGGGAAATGGGCACTTTGCTATGATGTCTGATATTTCTGAGGTATTTAGAAGTTTCTGTCTTTCAAATTATCTTCCAGCAAAAAGTAGCCTGTTTATCTGTTTTCCAACCTGGACTCATATTTGGGATGAATTTCCTCCCTCTCTCTTTGACATGTATTATCTCACAGTTCACATTCTGATTTCACTTTCTCTCCATCTTGAGTATTTTCTGATGGTCAATTATCTGGGAGGAGAAATGTTATGTTTTGATTAAAGTTACACAGCTGATAGCCCTTCATTTACTTCTCAATTCACAGGAAACATTCCACAATCGTTGCTGTTCCTCCCACTCACCCTTCCCAACTTACACCCCAGAGCAGTGACTGACTGCCTTCCCGACCCCTGCCGATTTTCCAAATCACAAAAGCTAATTGAACAAGCACTAAATTACAGCATTGGATTGGGAAGCAAGCAAGGCCCGATTATCTGACACATATGGTTACATATGTAGCTGTAAGCAAATTCCTTCTCAAATTTGCATGCAAACCCCTTTTGTTACACAGCAAGGGCCCTGTGTATGTGCCATTAACCATGTTTATTAGAAAAACCTACCTCATTTACTCCATTTTTCCAGATTCTCTACTTGTTCATAATACTCTGATCAGTCCTTATCCCATATCCCTGCCTTTTTCTCACATCCCAAGTAATTTTAAATCATTTTCTCACAATATTTGTTCTTCTTTTCCTTTTTAAAAATTGATTATACAGAGAAAAGGGGGGAGAGAGAGAGACAGAGAGAGAGAGAGATTGAGAGGGAGAGAGAGAGAGAGAGAGAGAGAGAGAGAGAGAGAGAGAGAGAGAGAAACATCAATTTGTTGTTCTACTGATTTATGCATTCATTGGTTGACTTTTGTATGTGCCCTGACCAGGGATCAAATACCCAATCCTAGCACATCAGGATGACATTCTAACCAATGAGTTACCCAGCCAGATTCCCTTTCCTTTCTTTTGCTCAATTGTTTTTCCAGAAATTCTTTCCTAATTATTTGTGCTTGATCCTGATATTCCCTCAATACTTTACTGCGACTCTATAAATTTTTCCATGGCATTTTGTTACTGTAAAATTAAGAATGAACTTATATAACAGGAACTGGCCAACTAGAGGCCAAACTGTGCCTGTGGTCCATTTTTGTAATGATCCTGAAGATAAGATGGTAAATCCAATCGAAGATTGATATTTCACAGAAATGCAAAGCCTAACATATTTATTATCTGGTCCTCTCCAGAAAAAGTTTGCTTGTCTCTGTTCTAGACTATGGAAAATTCGTGGGCTCTTGTCTACTGCTACCTTCAGGAATCTTTCTTATTCCTGGAAAGTCTCTCCCCAGTTTTAAAGTGGACTATACGGGGCAACAGCTTAAAAACCTACCAACTAACCAACCGACAAAGAAAAAACTCTAACCTAAGATCTCTCACGGTTTCCTTTATGTGGCATGACCATTATTAGAAAAGTTTAGATTTTTTTTTTTTAATTTCAATTTGTTGCTTTGGTGCAGGAGTTTTTGGTCAGAGAGAATAACCCTCAGGCCTGGTCTTTACATTCCCATAGTATCAGTGGTCCCCTGAAGAACCAGCACCCCTCTCTCCACCCCAGGAAAGTAAGAGGAAAACAGGTAAAGAGAAGGCCTTTCTCCCGTGAGAAGGTTGTACGGGAGAAAGGTCTGGATAAACTTGACCTGCCAGTGCATCCTTATGGTGACAACTGGATCTCCCCAGGCCACACCAAGATGGAAGCGGACTTTAATGTTTTCCCACACTTGAATTGTCCCTCCGTGCTCTGCTTCCAGTTCCCCCGTTAGCTGGCCAAGATGTGACCAGAGAGGTAAGGGGCCTGGAAGGCCATGGCAGCAGGCTGCCCTAGGATCAGGGTTTGGGCAAACTGAGTGCACTGTCAAGCCTGGCTACGTCTCTGAGACAAATCTCAGGACTGTCAGACTGTAACACCAATCACGGGAAAGCCTCCACTAACACCTGTGATTATTTCAAGGGAAAAGATGCTCTCCGCCAGCAAAACAGAAGGAAAGCAAACTAACAGACAACCAGCAATACACCGGAGCAAGCTTCATGGCTAAGACCTACTTACAGTAATTTAAGTAGGCAGGTTATTAGCTCTAAAATGAGTCAACCTTAGCCCTGGCCAGATTGGCTCAGTGGATAGAGTGGACAGTCCACAAATTGAAAGGTCCTGGGTTTGATTCCAGTCAAAGGTATTTCTGGCTCGACCTCCAGTGTGGGGCATGCAGGAGGCAGCCAATCAATGGTTCTCTCTCATTCTTGATGTTTCTATTTCTCTCTCCCTCTCCTTTTCCCTCTGAAATCTTAAGCGACCAAACAATGGGTCGACAGGTTGCTATGATGTGTACTGACCACCAGGGGACAGACGCTTAACACACAAGGTTCGGGTTCCCTCCTGTCTGGATCAGGTCTGCAGGAATTGGGCCAAAACAGGCTATCTGACATCCCCAAGGGGTTTGGATTGTGAGAGGGCACAGGCCAGGCCAAGGAACCTCACTGGTGCACGAATCCTCTAGTATGAAATAAATGAAATAAAATAAAGTGACTTAAACTTACATGCTTAGTCAGAGTCTGAGAGAGCAGATTTAGGAGAAAAATATGAAAACAGTAATAGCAACAACAACAATAATAATGTTAAGGGGGAAAGACCCTTTGCCAACCAAGAGCATTGCTCTTACTGGAATTTAAGAAGCCCATAATAGTGATTTTTGTTTCTAATATTTATTAATCTTAGGTGAACCATTTTTTTTTCTAAAGCTCAGATAGGATAATAAGACACTTGTTCAGGGCCACGTGATTATAAAGGACAAGACAAAGAATAGTAGAAGAGGGAGGAACACCAAAAGAGCACAGATGAAATTAAATGGACTTGAACTTCACTCTCAAATCTGCTACCTAGAAGCCATTTAATCAGAGTTAAGTTATTCACCTCTCCAAGCCTCAGTTTTCTCTTCTCTCAAGTTGGAACAATATCTAATTTGGGGGGATCCTGTGAGGATTCTTGGTTCTTTTTCTAGTGTGACTGGCTCACAGTTGACCTTCTAGGAGGAAAGAAGATGGTGTGTAGGTACCAGGTACTGTTACTTCAGAAAGCATAGGAACAGGACCCCAGAATTTTAGTCAGACTTATAACTGCATTTCCATGTCCTCCAGGGAAAAGGGATTAGAACGCTTGCAGTTCTTACAGTGTGGCTATGGGAATTCCTAGCTGACAAAAAACATTGTAGCTCTGAGGCCAGGAACTCTGAGCAAAAGATTTGCAAATCAAATGCCTCCCTTCTGTTGCTTGATGAATATCCTACCCTCAAAAATGCGTGCCAGTGAACGTTCCCTTTCTTTTCTGCCTCTGACCTTGATCTGTTTTCTGACATTCTCAGCCTCTTATCATTCACATGATAAGAGATATATCTGTCTGAGGACAGGGCCTAGTATTGGAATAAATGGAACAAAGAAGAAAATGTATTACCAATGTATTCTATGTACATATAAAAGCCTAATATGCAAATTATCCCCATGAGAGTTTGACTGGGAGACTGATCACTCACTATGTCATGTACTGACCACCAGGAGGTGGTGCGAAATAAAGAAAGGATCCAGCTGGCAGCTGGGGAAGGGAGGTCCCCACCAGCAGCCAGCAGCCAGCAGCCAGCAGCCAGTAGTCACTAGAGACCCTACCCATGCACGAATTATATATATATATACATATATATATATATATATATATATATATATATATATATATATATAATGTAATAAAAGGCTAATATGCCAATTATCTCCAGGGGCGGGCGTTTGACCGACTGGGAGTAAGACAGGTGCTGACCACCAGGGGATGCCATGGAACATGGTGATGCAGCACTGGCAGTGGGCTGTAGTGGAGGTGCTGCTGGCCCTGATGGGCTCCCACTAGAACAGAACCATGGCAGGATGGTAGAACAGGTGAGAGGGTGGCGCCAGGCCAAGGTGAGTGCAAAAGGAGGCCCCAGCCAGCTGTGGCAGCAGGCAGCTGGCAGCCGGGGGAAGGGAGGCCCCAGCCGGCAGCCCACAGTGCTAGGGACCCTACCTGTGCACGAATGTTGTGCACCGAGCCTCTTGTTATAAAAGATTATAACAACAGAAGTTCCTCATTGACCGGCACCTCTCCATAACTACTGGTCCACTTCTCTGTTCCCTTCTATAACCAAACTTCCTGAAAGAGCTCGTTACACATGCTACGTCCACTTCCTGAGCTCTCATTCACTCTTATCCTGCTGTAATCTAGCTTACGACCTCACCACTAACAGAAACCATTATTGCAAAAGCACCCTTCATGTTACCAAGGTTCAGTGGACACTTTGCCGTGCTCATCTTACTAAACTCAGCAACAATACTCCCTTCTTCTTTGAAGCCCTCCTCTTTTTTATTTTTTATTCCAAAAATCACCTCTTACTGGCTGTTTCTCCTCAGTTTTCTTTAATGGGTCCTCTTTCTTTACCTAAATTTCAAACCTTGGAGCCTCAAAGATCTTGTCTGAGCCCTCTTTGCTCTTCTCTCTACATTGTTTCCTTAAATGATCTCATTGATTCCTATAGATCTATATATAATCTTTATGTGGAAGCCTTTCCTTATATTCAATCCCCACCTGGAACCTACACTCAGACAACTTACACACTTCTCAAGTGTAAATGAAACACTGAACTTCCTCTTGGGCCTGTTTCTTTCTCCTTCTTCCAAATCTTTCCAAAACAGTATATGACCATCCATTGCTCTAGTCAGGGACAGTCTTGATTTCTTATTTTCTTCATCAGCCACATCCAAATCACCATCAAATCAGATCAATTTTTATCTTTAAAACATAATCTCAAACCTACATTATTCTGTCTTCACTGCCGAGACAACATGCTAAGATAGTAATATCTCCACCACTCATGGTCTGACTCAGTGTCTCCTTACTGGGCTCCCAAGTTCTCGCATTAAACTCCTAACTATGGGGCAGCATCTCTGTATAACCCCACCCACTCCCGTGACTCTCCAGGCTGCCCAGCTCATGCTACTCCACCCACATTTCACTCAGAGCCTCAATGCTGCCATTTTCACTGCCTGCAGTATTCATCTCCTCCAACTGAGGAAGACTTCTTACTCCTCTTTCCCCAAGTAGGTAAGCCTGTCAGTCTCCATCTCAGTCTCTTATTTATTCCCTTTGTAACAAACTAATGACAAATGGTAGCCACTTCATTTATGTTTTTTTTTTAATGCTGCCTTCCCTTTAGTCAGTTTCTTATTGAATTCATTTGGAATGAATATATGTTTCATGAGAGTCGGGACCTCATTCATCATTATTCTCCCAAGTGCTAGCACAGTGACTGGCATAAAATTGTTGCTAGATATGGGGACACAAGCAAGATAACAAATTCATCATAAGTCCACAATAACATGACTTCCGTACAAATTAGCTCATCATCTCTTATGTCAGCCATTGTGCTGGGAACACAGAAATAAAAGACAAGTCTGTATAACATGGTGAGCCACGACAGAGGCATACACAGGATGTGACAGGCAGACAAAAGTAGGCCCCTGATCAAGATTGGGGCAGATGGCAAGTCAAGAAAGACTACACAGAGGAGTCTGGTATTTTGGGGGTTGTTTTAAGCCAGTGGTTTTCAATCTTTCTGATGCCATGACCCTTTGATAGATAGAGTTCCCCATGTGGTGGTGACCCCAACCATAAAATTATTTTCTTTGCTACTTCATAACTGTAATCTTGGTACTGTTATGAATTGTAATGTAAATATCTGTGTTTTCTGATGGTCTTGGGTTCTACAGCAGCGGTTCTCAATCTGATGGTCTTAGGCAACCCTGCTAACAGTTCTCAACCTGTGGGTCTTAGGCTGTACAGCAGCAGTTCTCAACATGTGTGTGGGTCTCAACCTCCACAGGTTGAGAACCAGTAGCAGGGTCGCCTAAGACCATCAGAAAACACAGAAGTTTACATTATGATTCATAACAGTAGCAAAATTACAGTTATGAAGTAGCAACAAAAATAATTTTATGGTTGGGGGTCACCACCACATGAGGAACTGTATTAAAGGGTCGCGGCATCAGAAAAGTTGAGAACACTGTTTTAAGCCATCAGGTGAAGTCATGGAGGGCGGGCATGCCAAGTGGAGTAAAGGTGACGTGTACAGATCTGAGAAGCCACTGGCTCACCTCACCTTCTCCAATGAACTCCTCCAGCTGGAAGGCTTTGAGCCAAGGACACTCCTTGCTGCTGTGCACTCTCCTTTCCTTAACCCCAAACTAGATGCGTGTGCCACACTTCAACATGGCACCTCCTCCCAGCCCTCTGCCTCCAGGACTTAATCCATATCTGTTTTCCACACTGTACAGCAAACTCTGTCAGATCATGCCTGTCTCGTTCCCTGTGTAACTCCATGTTCTCAAAGCTCCTGACACACGGGATGCACTTATAAAGCCTGACTGAGTAAATGAACTAACTCTGCTTTTCTTGAAAATGACTTCGTACACTCTACTGGCATTTCTCCACATTCCTTATGAACCATGACTGAAGTTGTGTATGTGAAGTGACCATAATTAATGGGAGTTATTGCCTGAATTAAAGAAGAGGAAACCATTAGAGTCATTTTATTATCCCAGAACTCTTCTATAATATAAGTTAATTGGAAGGAAATGAATTATTTAATGAAAGTCTAGAAACTAGGAGCATGTTAGTGGTGTGACCTAGAAACCTTGAAGAAAAAGTTTTAACGGATACTATGCTCAATAGATATAAGAAAGATCACTTGTGGCAGACTAGTCTTCTGAAAGCTCAGGTAAGAAATGATAAAGAAACACATATTTTAGTTGAAGAATACAAAGGAGAAGATTTTTGAGCCAGGAAGCAAGTGAACAATAAAACCCAAATTTAAAGGACTGCAAAGAATGCATTTCTTAATCTGGAAAAAGTTGGTCTCTGTACCATCTATAATTTTTATATATTTAATAATATATTTCTTATTTGTGCCATTTCAAGTAATTCTGATATTTTATTCCTCTTCTTTCACGTATGGGTCATGGATGAGTTTATAGACCACCAATCCATTGAAATGCGATAGATGTGATCTTAGATCAAAATCAAGTCAGGAAAAAAAAATCCTCATGTTTTAATGTTCCTGTATAATACACAAATAAAATTTTTTTAAGTATCTAAAAACTGAAACTTACAAATCATAGGGGAAATATTGACTTTTCAGAGAATAAAGGTTTTAGATTTTGCATTGAAAAAAATCTGGTTGGTGATGCTGACTGAGCATACTGTCCAGCAGGTGGAGCCCTGAACCAATTAATGTGAAATAGAGGATTGAATGATCTTTTAGAAACACCTGCTAAGCATTAAAATCGCCTCCCTCTCCAGCCTGACTGGCATGGTTCAATGGTTGAGTATTGACTTATGATCCAAAAGATCACAGTTCAATTCCCAGTCAAGGGACATGGGGCAGCCACTTCATGACAGTCTCTTGTCATTGATGTTTCTATCTCTCTCTCCTTTCCTCTCTGAAATCAATAAGAGTATTTTTTTTAATTACCTCCCTTTTGAAATATATATATTCTGATCACATTCAGGAGATTGTAAAATCCATGCTCGCAGCAAAACACACATAAACATGTGCATGGACACATTCCTCCATTAGAAAATGAAATAGAGTAGCAACACTATTATGTTGTTTTATGCTACTATTATTATGAAGGTGAACATTAATAATTCAGATGTACAAAATATATGTGAATTTAATTGGCTCTTTCTCAGAGCCAATCCACATCCTCCAAATGGGTCTAGTAAATATTCCACATTTTCTCCTATATCATTCTCTCTCCACAATAACTAATTCATACTCTATTCCTCAATGATTTCCTTCCCCATAGCTTTCAAATTAGCTCAGGTCTTTCCCACTGAAAAGCAAACAAACAAACAAAAAGGTTAGAGGACACAGTGTGATCATGAGTTAATCACTGTTGAAATTGAGTGATGCGGGTTCATAACTATTCTGATTTTATTTAAGTTTAGGATTGTCCATAAATAACAATTCTTAAATAAGAAAATAAAATTTTGTTTGCCTCCGCATGCTTTCCAGATCACCACCTTTTCCTCTCATCTTCTCAGCTAAACTTTAACGGTTGCCTATTGGCATTCTTTTCTTCAATGTAACTTCCCACGCCCTCTGCAGTCCACTCCAGTCTGGTTTCTTGCCCTGATACTCCATAGAAACTGAAACAACCGCCACCACTAATTTCCATGTATATTTAACCTAATGTATATTTTTTAGTTATGATCGCTCTTACTGTCTCAGTAGCACACGGTGCCCAACCAAGTTCCTTCTGAACATTCCCTTCCCGTGGCTTTGGAAGTGGGAACATTCTGACTTGCCCCCTCCCTCTCAGCCCCTGCTTTCCTAACCCCATCTACTCTACTCTATCAAATGTAGTTGATGTTGGTCTAAGATTGCATCTATCTCATTTCAATGCATTGGCTGTCTATAAACTCATCCATGATTCATACGTGAAAGAGCATGAATAAAATAACAGAATTATGTGACATGGCATAAATAAGAAATAGATTATTAAATATGTAGATATGACAGATGACACAGAGACCAGCTAAACTCCTTTTAGTCCATTTATTCTCACTTACCACTTTCTCCTAGGTCAGTGGTTGGCAAACTCATTAGTCAACAAAACCAAATATCAACAGTACAAGGATTAAAATTTCTTTTGAGAGCCAAATTTTTTAAACTTAAAACTTCTAATGCCACTTCTTCAAAATAGACTTGCCCAGGCCATGGTATTTTGTAGAAGAGCTACACTCAAGGGGCCAAAGAGCCGCATGTGGCTCGCGAGCAGCAATTTGCTGACCATGGTCCTAGGTGATCTCATTCATACTCATGGCTTCAAATTCCACCAACACGCAGATGCCTTCCCAAGTCAAATTGTCTATTCAGACCCTGACCCAGCTCCCCACATCATACAGACTTGACATATTCTCTTGGATATCTCAAAACCACCGCATATTTGAAGCTCAAAAGTAAACTCACTCAGTAACTGGTTTGGCTAAGTGGATAGAGTGTTGGCCTGACCGGTTCAATTCCGGTCAAGGGCATGTACCTTGGTTGCGGGCACATCCCCAGTAGGAGGTGTGCAGGAGGCAGCTGATTGATGTTTCTCTGTCATCGATGTTTCTCTCTCATCAATGTTTCTAACTCTCTATCCCTCTTCCTTCCTCTCTGTAAAAAATCAATAAAATATATTAAAACAAACAAACAAAAAAGTAAGCTCACCATTTCTCCCCCAAACCTGGTCTTTTTCCATTGTTTCCTAGCTTGGTCAATGTTATAAAGCCAGAAATCTTGGTGTCACCCTTAATGACATCCTCTTGCTTAAGTTTCTAACCCATCACCAAATCTTGCACATGTAAAATCACAAATCTCTCTAAAACCCATCTTTGCTCTCCACCATTACCCCCAGCACCACATCTCCCTCCTCACCCGAGGTAGCATCCCTTCTCACAACAACCACTGGCAGTAACTGCTCATTCAGCCCCAGCTCTGTCCTGGCACCCTTCCGCTCTGTTCTCTGAGCAGCAGCTGGATGGAGCCAACTTTCTAAAACAAAATGTAATCGTGTTAATTCTGGCTTTAAAGTCTCCAGCGGATCGCCCGTGTTTGTCAAGGACAAACCCCCCTCCAGTCACTCCAAGGCCCTGTGGGGCCAGCCTCCTGCCTCTCCCTCAAGCTTCATTTCTCCCCTCCTTCTGCCTCATTCTCTGCAGCCAAGCCAGACTTGCTCTCCAGTCCTTCCTTCTTCCTCCAACACAAGCCCTTTGTGCGCCCTGTTCCTGTCTGGAAAGCGCCTTCTTTCATTCTCTGCCTCATTATTTTCTACTGATCTTTCATGTAGACTCCAGGCCAGACACTTCCTGGAAGAAGCTTTTGCAGCCTCTCTGAAGAGATCGACTCCCCTCATAAATGTCCCCTGCTCCACGGATCTCTCCTTCATTCGCTGTTGCAATTTCACAGGTTTGTGTGATTATGTCTGTCTCTTTTTGCTTCTCATTGTATTCTAGGACTGCATTCAATGTTTTGCATCTACTAGGTACTAAACTAAAACTTGTTGAATAGATAAATCAATGTTTATTCCCTCTCAGGTTTCTATCAACTTAACCTGTCTCTGAACTATCTTATCTTCCCCTCTGGCTGGATACTCAGGAATCACAAACGCATTTTTAATAGTAATCTATTTCTATATTTTTATAACTAGGGTATGCCAGGCACCCCTATGTGGGGCATGCCAGGGTTTACTTTTTCTATAAGATTTGGGGACAGATGATAATTTTATACTTTAAAAAAAATGCAGGAACAATGAAATACAACCCTACATGTTTACTAGAATGGGACAGAAAGTGTAAGACTTTAAAGAAATGTTTCCTTGTCAAAGGCCACTTTAGGCTCTGCTTCTTGACACCTCGGGGTAGGCAATCACTCTCCTCCTTTGAGCAGTTAAAAAGCTCAGTTAGAAGCTTGTACATAATTAGAAAAGAAACCGTTTCATATTCAAAATAAACATAAACATAATTGGTTCTAAACTGTCTGCTATTTTGAATGGCACCATTTCCTGCCTCAAAAGTGGCCTGTAGAAGTAGCAAAAGGAGAAAAGATTACTAAGAGTTGTTGGTGCCCTAGTTGGTTTGGTTCAGTGGATAGAGAGTTGGCCTGGAGACTGAAGGGTCCCGAGTTCGATTTGGTCAAGGGCACATGCCTGGGTTGTGGGCTCAGTCCTGAGTAGGGGACATGCAAGAGGCAGCCAATCAATGATTCTCTCTCATCATTAATGTTTCTATCTCTCTATCCCTCTCTCTTCCTCTTTGAAGCCAATAAAAATAATAATTTTTTTTAAGTGTTGTGTTTCTATCTCTCTATCCCTCTCTCTTCCTCTTTGAAGCCAATAAAAATAATAATTTTTTTTAAGTGTTGTTGGTGATTCCCAGCAGATGCCACTCTGAGACTCAGGACTGGGCTGGGTGCACGGCAGGGAAGACACAGAAAGGGCCCAGAAACACAGCGGCTGAGATCAGGCCTCCTCTCTCCTCCCCGCCCCTCAGCAGTTTGTCTTTAGTCTAATTCCACTTCCGGCGACACCTGCCCACCTTCTCTAGCTACATTCACTCACCCTCATCCTTGGTTTTAAAGCCCTGCATTGCTCCCTGCAAAGAGGCTTCCCGGGACCCTGCCCACAGCCCACATCGTCTGTGAAACGTGTGCCCAGGCTGCACTAAGGATTGCTGTGAAGTTCCTATGCTCATGCCCCTGAAAGAAATTCAGGGCTCCCACCACTACCCAGGGGAGAGAAAGTCCTCTTGGAGGATGACTACGGTCAAAGACATACAATGCACTCCTTACTTCCCTTAGCACTGCACTTTGTCCAGGCATTTTCGGGGGACAGAAAAATGAGGTCCATGACTAAGTCCCCAAACCCCTGATCTACAAAGAAACTAGCTTGATGCACACAATGTGAAGAAGCCTGTTTGCAAGAGCTGTTCATAAACAAAGCAAGCTGGCATCGCGTTTGCACCCGCCATGTGTGTAACTATGCAGACACTTTCACATCCTTCCTTATTCAATTCTAGGAATTATTATACCGGCTCATTTTCTACATGAGGAAATCCAGGCTCAAGAGTCCTAGCATGTGCCCAGTTGTACAAGTAAATCGTAAGGCCTCCATGCGGACCCAGGTCCGTGTCATTCCCATGAAATTGCTTTTCCCACTAAGCTCATGTTTTCAGCTTCTCTTGTCTCACCATTTGTTCTCTCAACAGACCCAGCACAGAACATTACTTGTTACAAAAGCAAAAGATCCAAGTTCCAAGGAGGACACAGAAGTTAAGACATTCAGTTCCATTATAATTTACTAGAGGCCCGGTGCACGAAATTTGTGTAAGAGTAGGCCTTCCTTCCCCCATCTGCCTGCTCTGGCTTCCTTCTGGCACCCTGGCTTCCCCTGCAGAGGGAGGCCCCACCCACCCATCACAGCCTACCAGTCGGCTGTGCACTTCTTACTTCCCTTAGCACTGCACTTCTTTGGGGCAATCATGGAGCCCTGGATTGATCGCCCTGCTGGTTGGTGGCCGGGGCCTCTCTCTGCGGGGTGATCATGGGGCGATGGCTGCGCCCCCAACCAATCGCATCCCACCTGCCTTGGCTGGCCTGGCATCAGTGGGTGTCATAGCGTGGTCCTGGAAGATCATCTGGATGGTCATTGTGCTGTTTGGCCTTCTGGTCTAATTAGCATATTATGCTTTTATTTTTTAATAAAAGTGTAATATACAAATCAATTGAACAGCTGAACAGCAAAATGACCAAGAGCATATGCCTGGATTGCAGGCTCAATCCCCAGTAGGAGGTGTGCAGGAGGCAGCCAATCAATGATCCTCTCTCATCATTGATGTTTCTATCTCTCTCCCCCTCTTTCTTTCTTTCTAAAATCAATAAAATATATTTAAAAAGAAGAGGAAGAAGGATCTCTTACTCTTTGAAATAGCATGGAAGGACCTGGAGAGCATTATGCTAAGCAAAATAAGACAGTCAGAGAAAAACAAGTATCACATGATCTCACTCATTTGTGGAATCTAATGAACAAAATAGATCCAAAGACATGAAATCATGGAACAGACTGCAGAATTTCAGAGGGAAGAGGGGGGTTGGGTCAGATGCTTGAGAAGTGATCAACCAAAGAATTTGTATGCATATATGTGTGCCCCATGAACAAAGACAAAAGGGTGGTGAAGGCCTGGGGTAGGAGGTAGGGGCCGGTTGAGCTAGAAGAGGTCAATGGGGGAGGGGCATATGTAATACTTTCAACAGAAAGATTTTTAAAAATAAAAAAAAAAGAATATGCATCCATGCCAGGTAGACTGCTGCTATTTTGGATCTCAGTGCCTGAGGCATGGAAAGTGGCACAAAAGAGCACTTGACGAACATCTGTGAAGCAAGTGAATTAAGTCATGAAGATACTGCCTGTGTGTGATCTCCAGGAGTGAGATCTCTTTCTCTTTCCTACCTACATAGCTTATAGCCGATCCAAGTCAGCATCACTTCTTTAAGATAGATCAATCAGATGCTCACCACTTTCCGGGCACTATGATTACAATAATAGGTAAGAGCCGTCCCACTGGCTTACTTTGTAATTAATGATCAGCTCCAAACCTGTGTGGCACTTGAGTTCTATAGTGAAGTCACTTTATAAAAGCCCACTCATTTTACTTTATATTCTGTCTTTAAAATATAGCACTCATTATATTCACAAGTTAAGAGTTGCCTCTCAGTATTAAGAATAAAGAGGAATTTCGACCAATATGGAAACTCTTGCACCCCAGTCCCTTGATAGTCTTCTTCAAGTCCCCAAAACACCACTCCTCCCCTCATCTCCACCCCTCTTCTCAGAGAGTGAGGGAGCTGAAGGCTGGAGGATGTTTGAGAAGGTGCAAGCTTCTAGTTCCCTTAAGAAGAATAGCAAGCTGGACCTTCAGCTATCTGCTGAGATGAAGTCCCCGGCTAAGCAAGGTACAGAGGGGCCATCTGTCCTCTAGAAGAGTCCAATCCGTCCTCTTTCTTAGGGGAGCACAAGCCCACATCAGCCCCCACTGAAGGTATGCAGGCCCCCTGGGTGCTCCAGGCAGGGGCTGTCATTCAGACCCTTGTATTTCCCACCTTGTGGCCTTGTACCTTTCTCACAGGCTGAGGAGAGAGACAAAAACCACTAGAACCGTGGTCGGAAAACTGCGGCTCTTTGGCCCTTTGAGGGTGGCTCTTCCACAAAATACCTCGTCCTGGGCGAGTCTATTTTGAAGAAGTGGCATTAGAAGAAATTTAAGTTTAAAAAATGTGGCTCTCCAAAGAAATGTCAATCGTTGTACTGTTGATATTTGACTCTGTGGACTAATGAGTTTGCTGACCCACTGCACATTAGCATGGCTGGTATATCTGTACAGAGCTGCACAATGAACTTTCTCATTCATTTCATGTTTGAAGGGTAGATCATATAAAAAAGCAAAATAAAGTTTGAAAAGGTTTAGCAACTTAAACCAAGATCTTCTGATTCCTAGTTAGAAAATAAAAATGATTGACTAGAATCAGGTTTGAGGGGTTGTCTGTGGGTTTTCATTCTCACTGGTACAGAATTTCACCTAAGGAGCTGGCTACACTGCACCCTGGTCAAACATTTGAACAAATATCAGTTTGGTTCATCTAGCCAAAGACCTTGTATGTATACATGCATAACCCATGGACACAGACAATGATGTGGTGAAGGCCCGGGGTAGGGAAGAGGGTGCTGGCTAGAAGGGGCCGGGGGGTGGGGGGTGGGGGTAGAAAAGGGGAATATATGTAACACTTTCAACAATAAAGACGAAAACACATAGATCGGTTTGATGTCTATTTGGATACACATCCCCTCTCAGTTCCTAACCCCCCACTTCTAGCCTCCCCAGTGTCATGAAGTCTTTATTCCTGGAAAGCTTCTAGAATTGAGCAAAGCTTAATGTGGGCCATAATGACCCTAGACCTTTGCCCCAACCTTTAAGAGTGACGGAGGGACGGTCTCCTTACTTCTCTTTACTGTTGAGCAGCCCAGTTGCTATGGAACGATGCCAGGGGGATTTGCACGATGGAGGCTTCTGGGTGCGGTTGAAAAATGTAACAGCCCCTTCTCTGAACGCACTACCTCACCCTTATCCACACACCCACCCCACTCCCGATCCCACACACCCATTTTTCCCTTCAGGCCAAAGCTCACAGCAGAAGTTCCTAGGACAGGCCGAGCTCACAGGACTGACCGACCGGGAGTTATCTCCAAGTTTGCATTCCACCAGCGAAGCTCGAGGGAAAGCGATGTGGGCTCTTCCTGCAAGAATCATAAGTCCTGTAAAGCACCGCCCTTCAAAAGAACCGCAGGAGTTTCCATTTGCCACAAACATGCACGTGCCCCAAAGGCAAACATATCAGTCTCCCTCCAGAGTCCCCCTGTCTGCTCCATCAGCTCCCACCTCTTGGGACTGTGGCGTGTGTGGATTCTCCCCCTGCTCTTCCCACAGCGTCCTTCGGAGAGGCCGAGGCCGGCGTGTCCTCTGGCCACCCATCCAGAGCCCCAGGTGGGGAAGATGTGGACTCCCCGGCAGCGGGAGGAGAGATCTGTCTTCTCAGACTTCCTGGTTCGTGGCAGGTGGGGGTCAGCTCCTGGCCTGGGTGGCACCCTCTGGCTAACAGGCTGGTGATTGAGAGAGAGCCAGCCCAGCCCCAAATAGAAACCCACATTCCCTCCCCATCTTGCTGAAGGTGAGACAGAAAAGGGGGGCGGGGAGCAAATGCGGGGTGGGGAGATGGGAAGAAGGGGGCTTGCTGGAAACCAGGAGTTATCAAAATATTAGATACGAGCCTCAAAGCTTGCCCGGCAAACAGGACAAGCTGGAAACTTTTCACAGGAACCAGCATGGAAGTGGGACATTTGTGAGTTTCAGGAGACAAGTTCATGGGCCCCTGGCAGTGAGTGCGCCGCCCTGTAGGTCCTTCCATGGAGACAAAGAGCAGTGATTACATCTCACCCCGTGGGAGGGGGAGTGAGGGATGGGGACATTTCACCAAAAAGCCCCAGTAATGCACATGTGCAGGTGACAAAGATGGCACAGGAGATGACCTTCGCGTGACCCCATCTATTGCCTGACCTGTCTGGGTCAAAGTGGGTGTCACTTGAGAGGACAACCGGGCATGTCCCCATTGGCATAGGGGCCACTCTGCCTCTTTGTGTGTTTTCAGAGGTAAAAGGAGGGAGCCATCATGGTCCCAGAACCAGCGATTCTGGCATCTCAGTCACCATGTCCCAGGATTCTCCTCTGAAGCAAAAGATGCGAGAGCTGTGCCAGGCAGGAGGAGCAGAGAGGTGCAGCCGGCTGCTGAGCCTTTGCTGACAATGACAGCTAGGCAGGGAGAAGCAGAGAAAGAATGAAGAGGGAGGAAGGGGAGAGGGGGAGGAGGTACCAGATTCCCAGGCAAATGGGTTTCCTTTCTCCATCCCAGAGCCTCCAGGGAGGGATAAATATAATTATGAACCTAGCATGACAACATAAAAAATAAAAGAGAGCTTGCCAGGTGACCATCTCTGCCGGGACTCGAACCCGGAACCTCTGGATTAGAAGTCCAGCGCGCTCGTCCATTGCGCCACAGAGACCTCACCACATACACAGCATCAGCACCAGAACTGAAAAAGCACATACCTTCTGCATCACAGAGCCATCTCAGCATCCTGCTCTCTCGGCAGTGTGGGGACAAGGACAGCTGGAAAATCTGGAGTGGAGATCTCCCAGCCGGCTCCCTCAACGCTTTCCTCCACACTGCGGGGTCCTCCGGTCCTCGGAGGACTGGAAGAATGTGAGGGTGGCCACTTTCCCAGCACCAGAACCTCAAGCTGGGGAGGACAGTGCCAGAGCCTCCGCTGTCCTTTTCTCTCCATCCCTAAGGGCGGACAGGGGGAAAGCTTTTATCTATTCTTATGCTAACTACGCAGAGCACGCCCTGCCAGCAGCTATCTCTACCTCCACCCCTCCCTGTCACTGTCCTTTCATCCCAGGGCCACTATTCTCAGACCAAAACGCTGGGGGATTCGGGGAAACCCTGGGTCCCCGAGACAAAGGACTTGTTCCTGTAAACTAAAGAAACAGTGTGAGCAGCAGCAGCAGAAGTCAGCAGGGGAGCTGGGTTCCAGGAGGCCAGCCAAGCTCTCCGCGTGGAGAGCTGTTGTGGTCAAGCCCAAGGAAGAGGTACTGGGAGGGTGATGGGCTGTCCCTTCAGTGTCTTCACTGGAATTAAGGATGGAGGAGCAGACAGAACAGCGGTGAGTGTGCGTGTGTGTGTGTGTGTGTGTGTGTGTGTGAGATGAGAGAGTGCGAGCCAGCGCTTGCATGCAGGGAGGAGGAGGGCGAGAGTGGCAGCTAGCTCCCTAATGAAATACAGATGGCCCTCACACAGCCCTCTGTGAATACCTGCTCCCCTCCCCCGCCTTCCCTGGCTCCCAGCCACTGTCATTTTTCTCCCCAAGGCTGCCTTAAGTAAAGAACGAGGGTTTCTCAGCCGCCAGGGCTGGCCAGAGGCCTCCTGGGACATTCCAAGTGACCATCCTTTCATAACCATACACAGGGGCGGGCAAACATAGGGTTACAATCGCAACACGAATAAGTAACACAATAATGAATAAAAAAGAATAATACAAGAATAAGCCCTGTGTTTCACATGCTCACATCTGTAAGCTTAGTTTTGCCCACCCCTGTATGAAGGCCTTCATAGCAGCAGGCCAGTTGAAAAAAAAAAGAAATAGTTCCTATTTTTAAAAGCTTCCTAGAGAAGACAAACCCATAATCACTGTTGGTTTTAGGTTCCACTATGCCAGTCCTTCTGAATGCCGAATCTAAGTCCTTCTTACCTCACATCCAGCTCGGGTATTTTTTCTATTTGGTTCCCAGATGTGTCAAGAGGCAATTGGCCTCTATGTGCCAATGATCATGCCTTAATGTAAAGCCCTCGGTTCAGTATTCACCACAGCACTCCCGCTCAAACGGTTACAATAAAAGCAGAACGCAGGCTCAGGCTCCTTCCTCTTTCTCCTCAGTATGTGCTTCTATGGCCCACAGCTCTGGGCACACCAATTGACTTCCATCCTAACACAAAATAGCCCCCTCCAACCTGAGGTCAGCTGATCGCCAGGTGAAGAGCAAGAGGCAATATGAAGAGCCTCATTGGACAGATCTTTAAGGGCCTTTCTAACTCTAAGGCACATGTGTCAAACACAAGGCCCGCGGGCCAAATCCGTCCCGCCAGGCCTTGCAATGTGGCCCGCACCGCGCTGTCATCACTGCACTCCGCTGCGTTTCCATCACAATGACAGTTTATGACTGTTCAGTAAACCATTCGGCCCGCGATTTAGGCTGGATTTTAGATTTTGGCCCCTTCTCTGATTGAGTTCGACACCCCTAAGGTGATCATCACAATATCTCCCACTTCCCTGCCCATTCATATGGCCCCAAGAACGAGATCTGAGAGAGAGAACAGGACCAGCGTGGTGCGGTCAGGATGCAAGGAGAAGACTCTAACATCTGGGGAAAAGCAGAGTCCAACCAAACTTGCCTTTCACCTAGGACCTAAGGAGGCGCTCAGAAAAGCGAAACTGGCGGTGTACGTAATAAACCTACAACAAGGACGCAGAGAATAGGCCTTTCTTAGTGCCCAGGACAGCTCCAAGAACCTGACACACAAAACGCAGGGCTAGTCAGATGTTGTATTGCTTTGAGCGGCTAGTAACAGGTGTTGGGTAAAGAACTTGTGAGGAGGCCCCTGAGTCTGTAAAAAGGAAGCTCTACTCTAGAGGCTGCCATGAGCCACTCACTACGATACAAGTTCTCTGTTCACTTCCCACTGGGTGTGGTCAGTGGTCTCTTACATGCAGACACATCCCCCTCTGCTTTTCATAAATCTGTTGTCCCATGCCTAAGGAATCTATTAGACCTGAGACCAAATTTTGCCCAAAGCTTCATAGTCTCTTAAGAGATCATATGTTTGTTCTCTTGCATGTATACATGCATAAGCATAACCCATGTACACAGACAATGGGGTGGTAAGGACCTGGGGTGAAAGGGCCAGGACAGGCTGGAAGAGATTAATACGAAGAAAAGGAGGACCTATGTAATACTTTTAACAATGAAGACTTTTTTAAATGATCTTTTTTTTCTTTTTTAAAAAAATATACTTTTATTGATTTTTTTAAGGAGAAGAGAGAGTTAGAAACATTGATCAGCTGCCTCCCACACATCCCCTACTAGGGATGTGCCTGCAACCAAGGTACATGTCCTTGACCTGAATCAAATCCAGGACCCTTCAGTCCGCAGGCCAACACTCTATCCACTGAGCCAAACCGGTTAAGGCTAAAAAATAATAACTAAAAAAAAAAAAAAGAGAGAGAGATGATGTGTTCTCCACAAGCTGAATGAAGAGACCAGCTCTTCAACTCCCTCCAGCTGCTTCATTCTGTGTTTGCAGTGTTCTTACTGGACATCGGGGCTGCAATAGTAACAGATAAAAAGTGACATGGTTCCACTCTCAAAGGACCCTGTATGTAAATACCAACGTAGCAACTGCCCTGAAAGACATATGGGAGAAATGACAACATCAGTCTCACTGCCCACCAAATAAGATGTCCATTTTTCAGGTCAGCAACCAAGACCTTACCTCTGTTAGTAGAAAGATCAAGCTTCAATAGTAAGCTGGGCTCCTTGCTTTCTTGAAAAGCCTGAGAACATGACTTAACTGCTCAATCTTCCCTTTGCAAATTATAAACGGGAGCGATAGTAAGTGCTATGCATAAAGATGCCCTGAGACTTCCTGGTACTTGGTGTTGTCCCTTCCGTCCTCTGTTCCATGAGTTACAGTTCTTGATCCTACTGCCTGGGTTGCCCCTTCTTGAATGGCCTTCCTTTATCCTCCCTCACAATCCCTCCAGCACCACCATCCCTTTCCACAGCAGCAATCTCAATCGCAGCAAAAAACACTCCTCTTCCACAGGTTTTTCCTGGACCCCTAGATTAACAGCCTGTACACATACAGACACTCTGGGCTTTGTCCCAGGCTGTTCTTCTTTTTCTTAAAAAAAAAAAAAAAAAAAAAAAAAAAGTTTTTGCCGGGACCGGTTTGGCTCAGTGGTTAGAGCGTCGACCTGCGGACTGAAAGGTCCCAGGTTTGATTCCGGTCAAGGGCATGTACCTTGGTTGCGGGCACGTCCCCAGTGGGGGCTGTGCAAGAGGCAGCTGGTCCATGTTTCTCTCTCATCGATGTTTCTAACTCTCTATCCCTCTCTCTTCCTCTCTGTGAAAAATCAATAAAAAATATATTTAAAAAAAATGTATTTATTTATTTATTTATTAGAAAGAGAGAGGAAGGAGGAGGGATAGAGAGAAACATCAATGATGAGAGACAATCATTGATTGGCTGATCCTGCATGCCCCTGACTGGGAACCAAACGATGACCTCCTGGTTCATAGGTCGACACTCAACCCCTGAGCCACATTAGTTAGGCTCTAAGACTTTTCTTTCTTTCTTTCTTTCTTTCTTTCTTTCTTTCTTTCTTTCTTTCTTTCTTTCTTTCTTTCTTTCTTTCCTTCCTTCCTTCCTTCCTTCCTTCCTTCCTTCCTTCCTTCCTTCCTTCCTTCCTTCCTTCCTTCTTTCTTTCTTTCTTTCTTTCTTTCTTTCTTTCTTTCTTTCTTTCTTTCTTTCTTTCTTTCTTTCTTTCTTTCTTAAGAGGTGTCTCTCTTGTTTCACTCTACCATCCATAAATCAGATAAAGCTGCCGAAGCTGGTTTGGCTCAGTGGTAGAGCATCGATCTGCTAACTGAAGGGTCCCAGGTTCGATTCCAGTCAGGGGCATGTACCCGGTGGGGGGTGTGCAGGAGGCAGCTGGTCGATGTTTCTCTCTCATTGACGTTTCTAGCTCTCTGTCTCTCTCCCTTTCTCTCTGTAAAAAATCAATAAAAAATATTTTAAAAATCAGATAAAGCTTCTTTTTATCTTTATTGTTGAAAGTATTACTTGATAAGTGTGAATAATGTCTCTAAACTAGGTTTTCAATTAAAAGTAAGGAGGAAACAGTCAAAGAAAGTGAAAGTTTTAAAGGGACAGGAAAGTTGAAGCAAGCCATTCAAAGTGATGGAAGACAGTACATCTTTTCCTCCTTTCAAACCAGGTGTGCCCTTTGTGTTCCTGTAAACCCTTACAAAGGTGAGTACATTTCCCCTCCAAAATGTTTTTATGATTTAATTCTCCAAAGATCTGTGACTCAAACATTACTCATGTTTCTAACTGAATACAGGTCTGTGACCCCCACAGACACACTGTGATGCTGATTCATTATTTCATTCATAAAGCATTGCTGGGATACATAAAATAAATGCCAAAAATTTCTCCTGTTGTGGCCCAGAAACAAAAACAATTACATCCCACATCCGGCTGTGGTCCTACTCACAGCTTCCCTAAAGGTAACAACTAGTTCATGTTTTGTGAATTAGAGGATGAATCCTTAAGAAAAGATATATATATAATCTTTAAACTACAGTTGACATATCTTATTAGTTTTAGGCATAAAACATAATAATCAGACATTTATATAACTTACAAAGTGATCACCCATTAAATCTAGTACCCACCTGATACCATACATAGCTGCTATTGTAATCTTATTGACTACTAGAGGCCCAGTGCACAAAATTTGTGCAGGGGAGTGGGGAGGTATCCCTCAGCCCAGCCTGCACCCTCTCCAATCTGGAATGGGCAGTCGGATATCCCTCTCACAATCCAGGACTGTTGGTTTCCAACCACTCACCTGCCTGATCTGCCTGATCACCCCTAACCAATCCCCTGCCAGCCCAATTGCCCCTAACTGCCTTCCACTCCTGGCCCAGTACCCCTAACTGCCCTCCCTTGCCAGCTTGGACACCTCTAACTTCCCTCTCTTGCCAGTGTGGTCCCCCTCAACTGCTCTCCCCTGCAGGCTGGTCCCTCCCAATTGCTCTCCCCTGCTGGCCTGATGGCCCACAACTGCCCTCCCCTGCCAGTCATCTTGTGGTGGCCATCTTGTGTCCACATGAGGGCAGCCATCTTTGATCACATGGGAGTGGCCATCTTGTGTTAGAATTATGGTCAATTTGCATATTATCTCTTTATTAGATAGGATATTAAACTAATTACTCTAGTCCTGAAGCCAAAGAATTAGAAGATGAATTTTTAAGGGGTCAATGATTCTATAATTATAGATCAAGGGATTAAGAGCATTGGTTTTACCCAATATTGGAAGAAAATGGGTCCTTCTTTCTCTCTTGCCCACCTCAGCTCTACTTCCCATTCAACCTGGAAGGACACTTGAGGAGAACATAGTAAAGTAGACTCTGTAATGGCAATAGAGAAGAGGTCTTCACCTTTTAAAATGAATCCATTTAAACAAAAGATATGACTATGAAGTGCTCAATTCCAGGGACTGTACCTGTCCTTACATACCATGTTTCCCCAAAAATAAGACATCCTCCGAAAATAAGACCTAGCACATGGAAAAATAAGACATCCCCTGAAAATAAGACCTAGCGCATCTTTGGGAGCAAAAATTAATATAAGACACTGTGTTATTTTCGGAGAAACAGGGTAGGAACCTCTGACAATTTATTGCCAGGTCAACACACAATTTATCCCACACATGTCAGTCATTGTCTACACAGAACTGGGCCTTCCAAATTCTGTCCTAAAGAACATTCACTGAAAGCATGGTTAGAATGAAGAGGAGGCATTTTACCTTCAGTAAGCCAGTTGATCTCCTTCAGGCTGGCTCAGTTTCTCCTCATGTAAAAAGTGGTAGATGAATGTCAAGGTCCTTCCTCATGCTGTCTACAGTTCTGAGAAACAGTATTAACAGTAGTCATGACGATGACAAAAATATATGTTTTATTTTAATTTTTAAGTAGATTATTTTTTTAGAGCAGTTTCCAGTTCACAGCAAATTGAATGGAAGATTTAGAGATTTCCCGTGTACTTCCTGCCTCCACACATGGTTAGCCCTTTCCCCCCCTTACCAACACCTCCCACCAGAAGGAACATTTGCTTACAATTGATGAACTTATATTGATACATCATCACCCAGAACTCATAATTTACATTAGGGTTCACTCTTGGTATTGAACATTCTGTGGATTTGGACAAATGTATAATGACATGAGCCTGCCATTTCAGTATTACATAGAGTAGTTCGCCCTAAAAATCACCTATTTCTTCTCTTCCCACTCACTACTGACAACCACTGATTTTTTTTTTTTTTTTTTTTTTTTTCTGTCTCCATAGTTTCGCCTTTTTCAGAATGTATATTTTTCAGACTGGCTCTTTTCACTTATTTAGCAATATGCATTTAGATTTCTTCCATGGCTTGAACACTCATTCTTTTTAGTGCTGAACAATATTCCATTGTCTGGATGACAAAAAATATTTTCAAAATTTTCTCTCATTTTATCATCAGAACTATCCCAGCTTATAAAAAGAGTGATTATCATTATTCTCCTTTTACAAAAGTACAATAAAAACTAAAGTGGATGGGCCGAGAGGAGCCCTAGGCAGTGTTCTGACCACTGTCACAATGCAAGCAGGTGTCACACAGAAAGCGTTCATGAAGAGGTATAGGTGCCCTGGCCAGTTTGGCTCAGTGGATAGAGCATTGGCCTGTGGATTGAAGGGGACGGGGGCATGCAGGAGGCAGTTGATCAATGATTCTCTCTCATCATTGATGCTTCTATTTCTCTATCCCCTCTCCTTTCCTCTCTGAAATCATTACACACACACACACACACACACACACACACACACACACACACACTATCTAATAAAAGAGTAATATGCAAATTAACCATCACTCTGCTACACCAACAAGTCATGCCCACCAGCCAATCAGAGCTAGTATGCAAATTAATACCAACCAAGCCAGCTGTGCCTACAGAAAGTCAGGAGGGAGGCTTAGGTTTCCCTGACAATAGAAGAAGCCAAACTTTCCACACATCCTGGCAGGCCCAAGGCTCCATTCAAGGGTACAAAGTTTCAATTATAGAAGGTAAATAAATTCCAACAGAAATGGCGGCAGCCACTGAGCTGGAAGAGTAAGAGGAGAGGGTTGCCCCCGGCAATGGAAGAAGCCAAGTTCCTGCAGCCCTGGCCTACTCAGATCTTCACTCCAGGCTACAAAGTTTCAGTTGTACAAGGTAAATAAATTCCACACACCAGGATCTTCGCTTGGGTTTCTGAGGGGCATGGCTGGCCTTCAAACCACCACAGGCCCCTCACCCAGGCTGTCCCACGCCCCAAGAGAACCCCCACCCTGATCTGGGACATCCTTCAGGGCAAACCAGCTGGTCCCCACCCATGCACCAGGCCTCTATCCTATCTAATAAAAGAGTAATATGCAGATTGACCATCACTCCAACACACAAGATGGCCACCACAAGATGGCCTGCAGGGGAGGGCAGTTGGAAGGCATCAGACCTGCAAGGGAGGGCAGTTGAGGGTGATCAAACCTGCAGGGGAGAGAAGTTAGGGGTGACCAGGCTAGCAGAGGAGGGAAGTTGGGGCCAAAAAGGCTGGCAGGGGAGCAGTTAGACATCAATCAGGCTGGCATGGTAGTGGTTAGGGGGTGATCAGGCTGGCAGGCAAAAGTAATTAGGGGCAATCAGGAAGGCAGGCAGGTGAACAGTTGGGAGCCAGCAGTCCTGGATTGTGAGAGGGATCCCAGATTGGAGAGGGTGCAGGTTGGGCTGAGGGACAACCCCTCCCCCCATGCATGAATTTTGGGCACCAGGCCTCTCTCTCTCTCTCTCTCTCTCTCTCTCTCTCTCTCTCTCTCTCTATATATATATATATATATATATATATATATATATATATATATATATATATAAAGAGGTATAGGCTACCTCATTACAACTTGTCCCAAGAAGTGAGATTTTGAGACTTTTTCTTACTTCTCTTTGCAAAACATAGAAAACTGATGTCCAGATAAATAAAATGATTTGTTCAAGATCAGTCAGCTAGTTATTCCCAAAGCTGGTACTCAATTCCAGGTGTTCTGACTCTCACCCCAGTGCTCACTTATCCCACCATAGCATCACCAAACCACTCTTGAATACCCAATGTAGTCTCTATGCTCAGGGCAGGGAAGGGGAGGGAACAGGAGAGCAAAATGCTTAGCATTCAGTCTCAGCCGATAAAGAGAAAAATAAAAAAGATCAAATAACCTCTTCCTGAAGCCACTGAATGCTCAAAATGGAAAAGAAGATTCTAAAATAATTAAGTCTCTATTTTTAACCTAATGCATCAGTTGAATTTTTACCATATACTCTAATTACTTGTATAAATGAAAAAAGCACCAGTTTGAAAATTAAATTGATAATGCTAAGTGGTGAATGTTTGCACTTTACTTTCTGTATTTCTGCAGTCTATAATTTTTGTCAAGCCTCTTCATCTATAATTACATAGATTAGTAAACTCACACCCCTAGAAATTAAATTACTTATCAGTATTATAAAAATATTCAGACTGTTTTGGTCCAATTGGCAAACTACAGACTTTACAGTCAAGACTGACCACGGGTTGAATCCCAGCTCTACAACGTACTGTGTGGTAATGTACTGAAGGTTCCTAAGCAAACTCTGAGCCAGAGGCTCAGCCCTAGCCCATTTGGCCCAGTGGGTAGAGCGGTGGACTGTAGACCGAAGGATCCTGGGTTCGATTCTGGTCAAGGGCACTTATCTCAGTTGCAGGCTCCTCTCCTTCCTGGGCCCTGCTCAGGGCTCATGCAGGAGGCAACAGGTTGATGTATTTTTCTCACATTGATATTTCTGTTTTTTCCTCTATTTTCCACACTCTCTCTCTTTTAAAAAAAAATCAATGGAAAAATATTCTTGGGTGAGGAGTTAAAAAGAAAAATCACAACAGTAATAATGCCTACCTTGTAAGGCCTTTATAAGCAATAAATGAGTTAAAAGATGAAGAAAAAAAAAATCCATCGTAGATTAGTGCCTGGCAGTCTCTATTTTTAGAGAGAGTGGGTCTTGCTCAGGCTCTTTCCCTTTACCCCTCACCTGCCTCCAACCTTGCAAATGCTAAAATGGCACTAAAGTCACTAATAGCTTCCTAATCACCATATTCCGTAGTCATTCTCACCTTTCTGTGGCATTTCACACGAGCAGCCACACCTTCCCTCCCCAAAATGCTTACTCCTCTGGTTTCTGACACACACTACCCTCTTCTGACTTCTCTCCTATTTCTTGGCCCCTCGGTATCAGTCTCCACCAGCATTCCTCTTTCTTTTTAAATGTAAGTGTTGCAAAGAGCTGTATTATCAGACTGCCAGTCAGAATGCTAACAGCATTTTATGTTATTAAATAGAAAAAAAACTGCGGGTGGCTGTTTCTCTGTTTTCCTTGTCCATCACGGAAAACGACAGGTTCCTGAGTAGAGGAGCTGGGGATTAAGAAAGAAAGAGACCAGGAGGCAGAAATAGATTCATCAAGCTGGGCGCTAGGTGGGCGCCATCTCTCTGATGAAGAGGCAGCAAGGTGAACCCCCAAGCCACGCAGCAGGTTTATTTATAGGGTCAAAGGAGCTTATTTGCATTCTTAACTAGGCCCTAGCATTACTGGATTTACATATCTAGACCCACCCCTGCTGACAGAAACTGAATAACACCCCCAGCCCTTGGGCTCAGCTGACAATTTAAAGGATGTCCATGTGCCTTCTCAGGTGGTCCTCTACAAAAAAATAATAGGACAGGACAGGGTAGGATAGGATAGAATAGGTTAGGATAGAATTTTTAAAAAGAGGGAAATAACAGAAGACGTCACCCTTTAATAGTGCACACACAGTTTCATGAAATATTTGTTTCAGTTACACAGACGTATTTGTGTGGATATGTGTGCTCTTGACTGATTGCTTCGGTGGGTCAAAACATTGCCCTAAAGGGTGCATTGGTTATCTTCTGTTTTCTCCCTGGATTTGATCTTAAGTAATAACACAGCTCACACTACCAACTAGGAGCTGAAAACTCTCAGATCTGTTCCTTAAAACCAGACGTTTCACCTAAAAGCCAAGTTGCTTTATCTAGCTGCTTCTACACAGACATCCCTATATGATTTATAAACATCTCAATCACAAAATGTACAAATCTGAACTTCCATAAAACTTATTTATGACAGAATCATAAATTTTCCTTTTTATTCCCATAATTCTTCTACTTTCTGTAATACGCTAATTTAGTTAATGGTAGCACCACCCACTGATTCATTTATTAATTTGTTTATTCCACAAACCCACAGACATGTACGTGGTACATACCAAGATATGTGCTAGGCGTTTGAGACACAAAGATAATGAAGACATCATACCTGCCCTCGATAAAATCATTCAGAAACAGAAAATAAGTAGAATCATAAAACAAAGTTGCCCAACTGAAGAGACACATCCAGAAAACTATAGTAACAAAGAAAATGGGCAAACTAACCTGTCTCTAGAGCTACAGACCTAGCCAAGGTTTAAAGTGAGAACAGTTGTTAACCTGAGGGGGGAAGAGAAGAGAGATTGGGGTGGGGAGGGTGTGTGTGTGTATGTGCTGTATATGTGTGTTGGGGAAACTGAGGAAGAAGGGCACTCTACGAAGAGAGAACATCAAGAGCAAAGATGGCCTGCCGGGTGGCTCAGCGATTGAGTGTCAACCTGTGAACCACAAGATCGCTGTTCAATTCCCGTTGGGCGTGCAGAAAGCAGCCAACAATGATTCTCTCTCATCATTGATATTTCTATCTCTCTCCTCCTCTCCTTTTCTAAAATCAATAATACATATATATATAAATATTTTTAAAGCAAAGATGTAGCCCAAACCATGTTGTTTGTATAAGAAAATACAAGAAATGAGGAGCTGCTGAAGTCCAAGGTTCCAGGCAGGGAGTAACAAACAATGTGTCCAGGAAGACCAGACCACGGAGACCTTCATCTATCGTGTAAAGGCCTTGGATTTTAATCCTGCAGGCGCTGCAGAGGCAGGGAGAGATTCAGGTAAGGGAGACCTGTGACTTTATTTGCATTTTAGACAGATGGCTCCGGTGGCTGTGTGGGGAGTAATTTCAGGACGGCTCTGGGAGGCAGCTTTTGCCATGGTCAAGGTAAGTTATAATGGAGATCTGGGCTCCGGTAATAGAACTGGCCACACAACAGTAAATTGAAAGGGGATGATGGATTTGATAAAAATAGTATTAGAAAGAATTGGTCACCCAGGCTCTTAAATTGGAAACTTGAAGCTTGTCAAAGCGTCAAAGCTTCTTCCCTTACCTTTATCTTCCAAAATTAATCAACTACAGAGTTCTATCAATTCTGCTTACCACTTTCCATTTCCCTGGCTTAGGGCATAGCTCTGATGGTTCATCCTTTGTAATCGGGGCACTTGGAATATTTCAATGCCCCCTCACGTGTCTACCTGCAGGCATTCCTGCTGTCTTCCACCTGATCGGCCATACTGCACCCAGAACAATCGTGTTTTTTCTAAAAGGCATCCCCTCTCCATGCTTGTCCATCCTTTGCCCAGAGAAGAGCCTACAGGTCTGATTCATGTCCTTCTTCTCAGCTTCATTTATTATTGTCTACCACTCCCACCCCAGGTTTAATGGTTTGCAATGCCAAAGTACTTACAGTTCCATAAACAAACAAACAAACAAACAAACAAACGAAAAACTGTTCTGGTCCCATAGTAACCTGCCTTGGTATGAGACATTCCTCTTTCTGGGACGCCCTACTCTTCTCCCCACCCTCACACCTGACTGGAAGACTGCTACTCTGGGAAGTCTCAGCTCAATCACCTCATTTTTTCAATTTCCCCTGACATCCACCATCACCCTAAGCAGACTGGATCTCACCCATCTTCACACGGTTACACACCCTGGGCATGCAGCTATTGGCGTGCTGACAACACGGTATTGCAATCAGTTCTGCGCATGTCTATCTCCCCAGTTGGTGAGCGCCTTGAGTTCCTTTTACTAGAATGGATCTCTGTCTCCCAGGCACAGAGATGGATCCATAGAGCCCCAATTACTTATTTTTATGACGGGAATTTTAGATGGAAACTGTTAAAATGAGACCCGAGAAATTGAGACTTCTGCTGTCCTACCTTGGCGAGGGAGCTGAAACATTCAACTTTCTCCAGCCTGCTGAGGATGTCACGTTAGATGGGTTCCCATAAGCTTAAACTCAACATACTTCAAGCCATACTAATCTTCCTCCATCCTAAAGTACGACACCCCTCAAATTGGTTCTCCTGACTCCACTGTTTCTTTCCATGGCTCAGCATTTCCCAGTCACTCAAACCCCCAGGCTGAGAGCCACTCCACCTTCTTCTTCCCTCTGGCTTCCCATAACCAACATCACATGTTGTATCTCCTTTCTCTCCCAATGCTCCTGCCCTGGCACAAGACGTTTGACTTTGTTCCTGGATTTCTATAATCACTCTTGAACAGACCTCCTTAGGTAAGCTTTTAAAAAATATATTTTAGTCAATCCATACATAAGCATATGGTCGCTTTAAAAAATTAAGCATACAATATAAACAATTATTGCCCTCTCTTATGCCTTAAATCTTTTTTAAAAAATATATTTTATTGATTTTTTACAGAGAAGAAGAGAGATAGAGTTAAAAACATCGATGAGTCATCAATCAGCTGCCTCTTGCACGCCCCCTACTGGGGATATGCCCACAAAAAAGGTACATGCCCTTGACTGGAATCAAACCTGGGACCTATGAGTCCACAGGCTGACACTCTATCTACTGAGCCAAACCGATTTCAGCGCCTTAAATCTTTTTTTTTTAATATATATATTTTATTGATTTTTTACAGAGAGGAAGAGAGAGAGATAGAGAGTTAGAAACATCGATGAGAGAGAATCATCGATCAGCTGCCTCTTGCACACCCCCTACTGGGGATATGCCCACAAAAAAGGTACATGCCCTTGACTGGAATCAAACCTGGGACCTATGAGTCCACAGGCTGACACTCTATCTACTGAGCCAAACCGATTTCAGCGCCTTAAATCTTTTTTTTTTTAATATATATATTTTATTGATTTTTTACAGAGAGGAAGAGAGAGAGATAGAGAGTTAGAAACATCGATGAGAGAGAATCATCGATCAGCTGCCTCTTGCACACCCCCTACTGGGAATGTGCCCGCAACCAAGGTACATGCCCTTGACCAGAATCGAACCTGGGACCTTTCAGTCCACAGGCCGACACTCTATCCACTGAGCCAAACCGGTTTCGGCAAATGCCTTAAATCTTATTGTCACCACAGGAATAATAATTTCTCTGCCCAAGTTCAACATGTACCTGAATATTAGTGTTATCAGGAAAACTGGGGTATCTCTTTCCACACTGAGTGCTGGGGTTGGACACCTTATGATAGCTCAAGAAAAAGAATTTCCTGAGAATCACATGGGAAGATGAGTGATTTTTATTTTTGTGGAATTATACCCCTGGGTTCCCAGAATCCCATTTACCTTAACCCAGTCCTGGAAGAAGTGTAGCTGGGGTTTCAGTACCACCAGAAGCTAAGCCAGGGTCCAGCGTTTCCGTTCCACACTGCAGCCGGGTCCAGCTGAGCCTGAGGCCAGTTACCGTCCATGAGTCCGTTGTGTGAGGGGTCCACATGGCCGTGGGCATGTGGGCAAATGCAGGGGAGCCAAAAGAGCATGTTCCCTACAACAGGAGGCCCAAGAGAACCAAGAGCACAAGAGAGCTAACTCCTCTGTTTAGGGGATTAAAGATCCTAAATCTCACGCCCTTGCAGTGGCCACGCCTCTTCCGGTCAATGGCCTGTTCCCAGCTGTGACTGACAGACAAGCACCTTCCCTGTCACCCCAACTTGACTGGGCAAGCTTCTCTCTCCTCTCCCCTCTGTGGGATTTTTGGGGTGTGGAAAGGTGTAGCTTCTAGGCAGAGCTGCCCAAATGGCATGCTTATAATAATTGGCCTTCCCTCTGCTCCTTTCCTGTTATTGATATCTATGTTAATGACAATGGTTTCGATTGGATATTATCAAGTACCTACTATGTGCCAGGCACTACTCAAAGCACTTTTAAAAAAATTTAAATTCTTTATTGTTAAAAGTATTACATATTTCTCCTCCCCCCCCCCCCGCCATTTCAAAGCACTTTAAATAGATTAATTTATTTAAGCCCCATCATACAACCCTAGTGAATATGGACTATTATTATCTTCTCTTTCCATACAAGGAGAATAAAATACTGAGAGGTTAAGCATCTAGTCCAAGGCCATACAGCCATTGAGTAGCTATTCATTCGCTGAGACACACATTTACATTTATATGAAAGGTAACATATGCAAATGTATGTTAGAAACAGCCTCCCCCCACCCCTCCTATTCCAGGCAAAGAGAATAATAGTATGTGTATTTTCTTTGTAGTTTTACTTACCAATATATTTTTCTTGGTTATCTTTCCACGTTGGCACATAGACATTTACCTCATTATTTTTAATGGTTATTGTTATTATAAAGTCTGAGGGTGGTAATAATTTACTTAACAGATTCACTATGGAAGGATATTTAGGTTGTTTTCCTTTGCTACACTACTAGAAACAATGAGGTGAATTACCTCTTTCTACGTAAATCGCGGCATTGGTATGTGAATAGACCTAAGAACAGATTTGTGGAAATAGTGTAACTGGACACCATAGGGGCTGGGCTGCTTAATTGAGCCAATTGAGCAGAAACAGGGTTAAATCCTATATGAGTGTTCATTCCAGTACTGCGGGCAGCATGGAGGGCAGTTGGTCGCCCACAAAAATCTGCTCCACCCTCCTCTCCCTCCCCTCCCCCCCCCGGCCAGTGGGCTGGTTACACACACACACACACACACACACACACACACACACACACACAGGAGGGAGAAGACAGTTACGTGGAGCTGCAAGCTGTACACGTAACAGGGAAAGAGGAGGGCAGGGCCTGCAGTCGGCCTTGCCTTCTGGAGCTCAGTGTCCGATAACAAGGTGGCCAGTCTGTGTTGTCAGCGTCCCTGAGAAAACTCCCCGAGGGGGTCAGGGTCAACACAGCAACCAAATCAGAGCGTGGCCTGTCCTTGGTCTGTTCTCAAAATGTAGTTCCTTTCTGAGTCATGGGCCCAGCGAGGCAGGGAGGAAGCCCAGAGCCTATGCAAGTATCTGCAAGGTGGATGGCGACAAAGATAGCTGGCTAGCTGGCGCCTTCCTAGGGTCTTCCTAGACCCGGAGGCAGGAATTCCACACCTCTCATGCCCTCCACCCTCTCCTCCCTAAACAGCTGTATAAAAGAAGTACCTATGCTGCTTTTTGGCGCGAACTTCCCTGGCCCACCCTCAGACCAGTGAGCTTTGCCTGAGCTTTGCCCGTGAGCGCAAGATTAAAACCTTCCCCCTTTTTAATCGCCTGGACTCTGTGTCTTGCTTCTGCGTTGCAAACCTCTCAGCTGGAACCTTACACTTTCTACCGCCTGGCTTCATCCACCAGGGTCCCGGGTCTGTAAGAAAACTTCTTAGCTACTAGTCTAGTTAGTGAGGTGAGTAATTATCGTATTAGGCAACTGTAGCTTTTTCTCATTACATGTCCTTCCCCACTCTCAATAGCACTGCTGGTATTTTTGTATTTAACTTTAAAAAAATGTATCCTTATTGACCCCAGAGAGGAAGGGGGAGAGAGAAACATCAATGATGAGAGAGAATCGCTGATTGGCTGCCCTCTGCATGTCCCACACATGGGATTGAGCCTGCAATCCAGGCATGTGCCCCTGACTGGAATTGAACATGGGAACGTTCAGTCTTCAGGTTAACACTATCCACTGAGCCAAACCAGCCAGGACTCCATATTTAATTTTTATACATACTGTCAAAATGTCTCCAAAGATGCTTCACAGATTTACATTTTCACCAACAATAAATGAAGATGGTCATTTCGCCAAATACTTGCCAACACTGGATATTACTCATCATTTTAATTTTTAACAACCTAGGGTCTCTTAGTCGCTTTAACTTGCTTTTCTCAAAATTCAAATGCAGTTAATTGTTATGCCCAGATTTCATGATCCCCAAGGACCACCAGGGAGCCGAGTCCGATGCAATAGCAGAAAACCTGTATTCCATGCTAGCGTGGGCTCTGTTCCACTCACACCAACAGCGGCATGGCGAAAGAGAGAGAGCTTCAACAGATCAAGGGGTTTTATAGGGGTGGTGATGTCACTGCTTTGGCTGACCCCGATTGGTTGGATGAGGGCTAGGGTCCAGTTACATAATGGAGGATCAGGAGTTTGCCCCGCCCTGCCCTTTATTCATCATTTTTTCAGATGTTTATTGGACAATTTTATTTTTTTTTCTAAGAATTTCTACATATATCTTGTGTCCAATTTCCTCTTCAATTGTTTTTCTTTTTATGTGTTGTCAACATAAGAACCATTCAAACCTGTAAAAAAAAAAATTGTGAATTTATTCAAGCAAAACTGTCAACAATTGCTGGGAAACAAAATCTCAACGGATTGAGATCATGCTCCAAAGAATGGCAGTTTTGCATCTTATTTTATATATTACCATTAAAAGAGAAGGTTTCCAATCATTGGTGATAGAATGAACATGATAACAAAAACAATAAGATTTATGGTCTCCACCCTGGTGCATTGGTTATGGCCCTAGCAGTCTGGAAAAAGGGGCATTACCCTGACAATATAAAGATGATTGACTTTTGTCAGAGAAGTTTCCAGCCTCAGACATAGCTTACCCATCACAGACTGCTTTTAGTTAAAAAGTTTTCATTTCAGACCATCTCTTGTTGTTACTTTGGGCCTCTGAATTTTCAAGGTCATCACACAGGCCCTCCCTGAGCTTGTCAGCTTAGCATGTGTCCTCTCTTTATCCACAGAGTATTTATTGGCTATTCTTCATGTTATCAATTTAGTGCATTGCTATATATGCTGTAGATAAAAATTCCCCACTCTGTAATCTACTTTTAAACTTTATCTACGGTGTCTACAATATATCAATTTTAAAAACTCATGCAGTAAAACTTGTCAGCGGTTTCCTTTATGGATTCTGGGTTCTGTGTCTTGCTTAGGAAGGCTTTTCCCACTCCAAGATTAAACATTTTTCTACAGTTTTCTAAAATGTCTTTTAGCCCTAACCAGTTTGGCTCAGTGGATAGAGCATTGGCCTGAGGACTTAAAGATCCCAGGTTCAATTCTGGTCAAGGGCATGTACCTTGGTTTCGGTCGCATCCCCAGTAGGAGGTGTTCAGGAGGCATCTGATAGATGTTTCTTTCTCATCGATGTTTCTAACTCTCTATCCCTCTCCCTTCCTCTCTGTAAAAAATCAATAAAATGTATTTAAAAAAAATAAAATGCCCTTTACTTGTGTTTTGTTTATAAAATTGAACACTTCAATACATCTGAAATTTATTTTTGTATATGGTTAGAGCACATGTGTCAAACACAAGGCCCGTGGGCCAAATCCGTCCTGCCAGGCCTTGCAATGTGGCCCTCACCGCGCTGTCATCACTGCACTCTGCTGCGTTTCCATCACAATGACAGTTTATGACTGTTCAGTAAACCATTCGGCCCGCGATTTAGGCTGGATTTTAGATTTTGGCCCCTTCTCTGATTGAGTTCGACACCCCTAGGTTAGAGGGAGGGCTCAACACATGACATTCACTAACCAGTCCAAGCCCCGGTAGTATATGATGAAGGTGGCACTCTTCTTTGTACACGAAGTTCTCACGTCGATTTGTCACTATGCTCTCTCTGCTTTCCCATGCAACTACTCGTATATTCCTGTGTGATACTTCAATGATTTCCTTGCTATAATTTAAAGTAACCTAGGATAGTTGGAAAACCCTTTCTACCCCAAACCCCAAGTGTTTACAATTGTGGCTATTCTTCTGACCTTCTTTCCCACGAATGTTAGAATTGACTGGTCAAGTTTCATAAGATAAAATTATTGGGGTTTAGCATATGATTACATTGAACTTAGAGAGGAAGAGGAAGAAAAAAATTAACATCTTTCCCATCCTGATTCTGAATGTTAGAGGCAAGAAAGGAATGATGGGGACTGGCTATGGTTGTGGGAAATATTGATCATGCTCTGTTAACCATATTGCCTTGTGTTGGTTAAAGAAAGGACATTCTGACCTGGCTGGGAGTTGTATGCCCTTGAACCTGGGAGTCAACCTACCTTGAACCTTGAACCTGGGAATCCGCCTTGGATTGTGGTCCATTCTCATGGAAAGATTAACACTCTTGCTTCCCAAACAATGGAGTCCCACTGCAGCCTCCTACCTCCAGGCCTGCAATCCAGTCTCCCTGAGTGATCTCTGTCCTGCCCTATATAAGCAGCCGGCTTCTGGGGGGTGGCAGAGCAGATGTTTGTGGACAACCCGCTGCTTGCCCATGCTGCAGGCAGGATTGGAATAAACAGTCCTTTTCTGAACCCCTGAGTGTATATTGTTTGTTGCTTCCTGCCGACCTGATTTTTGCCATAAAATGAAGATTAATCTTTAAATGCCAATTCAATCACATAACATTACGTTAAAAATAAAATTCTTCAGTGTCTGGTTTCCAGTCTTTTCCTCTCAAATTTGGTTTAAGGCCACTTCACCAACTTTATTACCCTTTATTCTCATCCACAAATTTTTTCAAACTGGTGTACTTACCGTATCCTAAATAATAATAATAATAATAATAATAATAATAATGATAATAATAATAATAATAAATCCTTCATTCCCCTTGCTAACCACACTATGCAATTAGGAGAGGGACAGAGCAGATGTGTCCTTTGTCTATACATCTTCATTCTTAAGCACTGGCACGTTGGGCCATCCATGATCCACTACTACCCTTTAGCAAGACAGAGATAGCTGTGTTTCTCCGTATTAACTTAAAGAGATCTGACTTTGAGAGCAGAAATAGGGCATTTCTATGATTAAATAATCAATGGCAACATACTGCCTTTTCAGCATTCATAGGAGAGCGCGATGTTGAGTAGGGCAACAGATAATGGGATTTGAAATGTAGAAACTTACTGGCATCCACACTCTAAAAATGCATAATGTTTCCTACAGAATCTCTGGCAGATGGGATAAATATTAGAAAGAAATGAGAAAAGGTTAGGACTGAGCTAATGCTACTTGAGAGGAGGAGGCTGACATTCCAGAGATACCATCTCATACCTGTGAGAATGGCTGTTATCAATAAGACAAGTAATAACAAGTGTCGGAGAAGAGGTAGTGAAGGGAACCCTCAAACACCATTGGTTAGGATGTAAATTAGTGCAGCCACTATGGAAAACAGTATGGAGGTTCCTCAAAAAATTAAGACCAGAACTACCATATGAGTCAGCAATTCCCCTTCTGGGTATCTACCTGAGAAAATGTGGAAATAATTATTCATAAAGTATATGTACTCTTATATTCATCATGCAGCAATATTCATGGCAATATAGTAATATATAATATGATAATATATTACCAAAACATGGTAGCTAAATCCTTGGATGGATGATTAGGTAAAGATGATGTGGTACATACATACAATGGAATACTTCTCGGCCATAAGAACTGACAAAACACTGCCATTTGTGACAACATAGATAAATCCTGAGAATATCAGGATAAGTGAAATAAATCAGTTGAAAAAGGACAAAAAACATATGGTATCACTCATTTGTGGGATATAAAACAAAAAGCAACAAATGAACAAACAAACTCATAGATACAGACAACAGAAAGGTGGTTTTCAGAGAAGATGGGGTGAAGGAACGTTAATTGGGTAAAGGGCATCAAATATATGATGTCTGAAGAAAATTCAACTTTGGGTGGTGAGCACACAACAAAATACACAGATTATAATAAAGTTGCACAGCTGGAAGTTATATAATGCTATTAACCAATGTAACCCCAATACATTCAATTTAAAAATTAAAAACAGAGTCATATATTTAAAAATAATTAAATAAACTTAAACAATGTTTTATGTGCATGTTCTTTTTTAGAAAAAATGTTTTTATTAATTTCATAGATAAAGGGAGAGAATTAGAAACATCAATGAGAGAGAATCATTGATCAGTTGCCTCCTGCACACTCCACTGGGGACGAGCCCACAACCCGGGCACGTGCCCTGACCTGGAATTGAAGACTTTCTGGTTCATAGGTTAACCACTGAGCCCTCCGTCAGGTTTATGTACATATTCCTAACACAGAGGAGTTGAGAGCTAGGTAGATTGGCCAAGAAGCTGGGAAGAGGCTGCATTACAGCAAAACAACCACACTGAGGGAGCATAGGATCAGGAATGGCGAGGGATCAGCGTAGCCACCGGAGGGCAGCAGAGAGCAGGCTAAACAGAGGCGCCCTGGGTCAGAATGAAGGATTTATGGGAACTTCAAGTCTAGATCCAAGCAGTATTTTATGTCTATTCAGACAGTGGGCACAGAGCAGGATTCCGTGGCACACCCAGTAGAGCAGGGAACACCTCATACCTGTGCCCCAAAGCAAAGGGGCATTGACTAACCTGCACTGATTTCTCAACAGGGAGTTTTGCATAAATGTTCTCATTTAATCTTCACAGCATGCCTACAAAACAGACAGTAATAATGCCTGATTTTGAGCAAATGAAGAAAAAAAAGAAAACTGACCTCAAGGAAAGGAAGCAGCCCAGTTGGTATTCAAGCCCGGTGAGTCAAACTGCAGACCCACGCTCTGTCTCACGCCTGTGCTCTCTCTTCGAAGCGCTGAGTCAGGAGTGGCTCCCTGCAACTGCACCCAGACCTGCTTACTCTTCCCTGAGCAGGTCTCACAGTCACCCCAGAATGTCACAGTCCTCACCAACAGTGCCTCACAGGATGCAGCGAGAGCCCCGCCATGCACCTGCCTCCACTCTGGCCCGGCCACAGGAGCAGCAGCAGCAGCAATGGTCAGCCGGACAGGGATGTGCATGTGGGGACACGAGTCCACCAACAAGCCATGGGATTGGAAGCTCTGGTGGCAAATCGCATCAGGTGTCACCTGGCTAGGCAACACTACCCTAATAGTAGCAAGCTCTGGGCTCAGAAAGACCTTAAGACCAAAATGGACCACCAGTAACCACCAGCAAGCCAAAGAAAACAGATTTAAAAAAAAAAAATCAAGAATAACTGAAAAAACATACAAGAGGGCCTGAAATATCCTGTTTCCCCGAAAATAAGGCCGGGTCTTATATTAATTTTTGCTCCCAAAGATGCGCTAGGTCTTATTTTCAGGGGATGTCTTATTTTTCCATGAAGAAGAATACGGTACACATTTATTGTTAAATGAAAATAAAGGAAATTTATTACCTGTATACGGTACGGTAGTACGGTAGTTGTCAACACAAATTAGACAAACTGTGAATCCTAAAGTATCAAGAATTTACTCATTTATTCAATGACAATCATGTCATCATCTTCTGGAATATCATCATAACAATCCAATTCCTGAATTTCCTGGTGAATTTCTTGTGACTCCATTTCTTTCAGAATCAGTGGACCAAATCTCTCATGTTTAGCCTAGGGGGGCCTTATTTTCGGGGGGAGCCTTATATTTCACTCAGAAGGAAACCTGTAAGTAGGTCTTATTTTCGGAGGATGTCTTATTTTTGAGAAACACGGTAGCATCTCATGTTCAACCCATAACCATCAACCTTACTACCTACCAGGACCTGTTCTGAACCCAACTACCTGAGAAAAAAAGGATCAGGGAAGAGATTATGAACTGATAAGAGCATTGGCAGGAGGTGAAGACACTGCGTCTCTTACACAGGAAGTGTAATTTAATAACAGTTTTCACGCCTCTGGGGGACATTACTTAGAGGCTAGTGAAGAGAAACCGTAGGGGAAAGTCTTTTACGGCGGTAGGAGGTTTATTTTGGGGCCTAAGAAAAAAGGTCTTGATTGCAAAATCAAAATATGTGGACACACTTTTCCACACGTGCTAAGTGAGAGTGTTCTCTGTCATGCATTCCTGCAAACATTTAATAAGCACATGCTATGTGCCAGGCCTTGTACGCAATGTCCTTTTGGTTTCCGGTGATACAACTCTGGACAACACGGAGGTTACTTTTCTGCTTGAGCCTGTGTTTACTGGGAAAGGGGTACAGACGACAAATAAACGAAAGAGGAATGATTAGTCTAAAGGAAATAGCAAAACACCAGAAAGGTTTGTGAGGGAAGGCGGAGGTGACGTTTAAATCGGACGTGCTGGCAGAAGAAGCTGCCCAGAGCAGGGAGGGTGGGCCCCGGTTCCGGGGGACGGCCTGTGCAGAGGGTGAGTGTGGGCCTGAGCCCGTGTGTTAGAGATGCTGAGGGAGGACGGGTATGACTCCAAGGTCACCCAGGTCAGAGACAGGCAGGGGCCAGACTGCACAGCGTTTTATAAACAAGCGTAGCGATTGCTGGCCAGGAAGAGCCAAGGAAATTATTTGCTGAAAGACTCAGTGACACATGTTGGTTTTAAAACTTAATATAACCGTGTCCTAATGGACTATCAACACACGTGGTTCTTCCCGCAGGCAGGAGCTCTCTGGGAGGAGATACAGGCTGTGGTGTACTTATTGCTCTTTTTTTTTAAATTGATTTTTTACAGAGGGCAAGGGAGAGGAACAGAGAGTTAGAAACATCAGTGAGAGAGAAACATCGACCAGCTGCCTCCTGAACACCCCCCACTGAGGATGTGCCTGCAACCAAGGTACATGCTCTTGATCAGAATCGAACCCAGGACCTTTCAGTCCACAGGCCGACGCTCTATCCACTGAGCCAAACCTGTTTTGGCTACTTCCTGCTCTTCAGGAGTGACAGGGCCTAGGGCCCAGCTGGGAGCACTGGTTAACAGACAGCCTGGAGAGCTTCGTCCTTAACCTTTGGAGTCAGAATCTCCTGGGCACTTGTATCATTTTTAGCAGGTGCCCCATGGAATTATTATGATCAGGCAAAGGTGGACATACTGGTTTGCAGGAACAACGAGGACTTTGGAGACACACCTAAGTTAAGATCTCAGCTCCACCATTTCCGGAGCCTCATTTTCATCACCTGTAAAATGGGAATAATCCTGTTTACAAGTCATCGGACTGTGTTTGGAGACTAAGCTATAGAGCATATGTGAAGTGCTGGACACACAGTTGGACTCCCTGAATGTTGAATGAATATGCGATACCTGTGCATGAATAAAATGCCAAATATGTATAGTTCCCCTTTGGGATGGTTGCCGTTTTGAGTCTGTAATGTCCCTTCACACCGGTAGAGAGCCCCGCATCCTGGACTAGATACCAGCCTCCATCCTCTGGCTCCTCCTTAGCCTTCCTCCTTTCCTCCCTTTCAAATGGCCTAGCTTTTGTCATCACCCGTCCCTACCCCTTCCCTCTTCGACCTTCCGCTAAGACATAAATTAGCTCACTCAGTTTTCCTCCCGCCCCCTCCAGTCTGCCCTGGAGCTGACCCCCAGCTGGTTGCCAGGGAGAAGGTCTGAGGAACGGTGGCCACGGAGTGCAGGCTGTTCCTCCGGGCCCTGCCCCAGGTGACCATCAGTCCCCATTTGTCAGGGACGTCCTCAGTGTCAGCTCTTAGACCCTGGCAAACTGGGAAAGCTGGCCATCGATCCCAACCTCAACCCCACACAACTCCAGGCTGCTGCGCACTGCTGGCTGCACCTGTGGGCTCCGTCCCATGGGCCGCGCTGTGGGTTGATGTCTGGTTCTACAGCCATGTTCTAAGTGTCCTGTCCACCTTACCCGTAGGCTCAGACAAGACCACACTCAGCGGGTCCTAGGTAATGTCGTGATACTGGATTGGTGGTCCCCGGAAGGGTCAGGCTTCTTAAGCAAATGAGATGTATCCTCCGGTCCATCCACCCAGCGCTGCCAGAATTATCGCTCTAAAATGCAAATCGGGCACTGACATTTCCCAGCTTAAAACCCTTCAATGACTCCTTGTCTGCAGAATAAAGAGCAAGCTCTAGCCTAAATTCCCTTCACAGTCTAGCCACACTGACTATACTGTTTTCCCCTTTCCTGCTTTTGCCTATGCTGTTCCCTCTTTTGTAATGCCTGGTCAGCTCTTAGTCATCCTTAAGATCTCCCTACAGATGTGAAAGTCCCTGACAAACGTAATCTCATTCTGCAGCATTTATCCCAAGGTGTAATAATTATGTGTTTGCTTTGTGTCCCTACTGGACTAGAAGTTCCCTGAAGGTATTTTTCATGACTTATTGACTCATCTTTGTATTCTCAAGATTGCAGTGTTTTGTGTGTTTGTGTGTGTGTGTTATTTTTTTTTTTTTTTAACATTCACACCTATTTTATGCTGCTGAAAAGCAAAGCCATTGCTATCAGATTGGTTTTAGTAATCAAGTATTTTACATCCCTGAATATTATCTTATCCTTGACCCTTGCATTATTCTTCACAGATAAAATGAGGCTCAAAATGGTGGGAGTTGAAGTGAATAGTCTTTTTATTTTGTAATCCTATATATTAATAAAAGAGTAATATGCAAATTGACTATATCTCTGCTACACCCACAAGTCATGCCCACCAGCCAATCAGGAGAAATTATGCAAATTAACCCAATCAAGATGGCTGAGGCCACGAAGAGAGTGGGATTCTTGGGTTTCCTGGCAATGGAGTAAGCCAAGATTTCCATGCACCCTGGTAGGCCCAGGCCTCCACTCAAGGCTACAAAGTTTCAATTATAGAAGATAAATAAATCCCAACAAAAATGGCAGCAACCATGGAGCTGGAGAAAGCAGGGGGCTTGAGTTGCCCCTTGCAATGGAGGAAGCCAAGTTTCTGCAGCCCTGGCCTGCCTTGGCTTCCATTCAAGGCTACAAAGTTTTAATTATAGAAGATAAGTAAATCCCAGATACCAGGGCCTCCACTTGGGTCATCAGGGGGTGTGGCCAGCCTGCAAACCACCACAGGCCTCTTGCTCAGGCTGCTCCATGCCCCAAGGGAACCCCACCCCAATCCAGGACACCCTTCAGGACAAACCAGGTGGCCCCCACCTGTGCACCAGGCCTCTATCCTATCTAATCCTATCTAATCCTATCTAATCAAGAGAAAATATGCTAACTGACCCTCACACCATTGCAAAGATGGCGACATCCACAGCCACAAGATGGTGGCGCCCAGTCCCCTCAGCCCCGCTGGGGCAGCAGGCATGCAATAAGGCCAGGCCCACCCCCAGGTGGGTCTGGCAGCTCCACACACCTGCCTCCGGAGTCCCACAGTCCCCTCAGCCCCCCAGCTGCCCAGGGCCAGCCTGAGGTGCAGGCAAGCCTCGGATTGTGGCTGCCTAGGCACCCAGGGCTGCCCAAGGCTCAGGTAACCAGGGCTGGCTAAGGCCTGCACTGCCAGCAATGACAGTAGCAGAGGTGTGATGGGGCATTGCCTTCCCCTGATTGCTGGGTCACCTCCCACCCCTGAGGGCTCCAGGACTGTGAGAGGGGGCAGGGGAAGTTGAGGGATCCCCCTCCAGTGCATGAATTTTCATGTACTGGGCCTCTAATAAAATAATAATATGCAAATTGACCGTCACTCCAATACACAAGATGGCTACCCCCATGTGGTCAAAGATGATTGTCCCATGTGGACACAAGATGGCCAGCAGGGAAGGGCAGTTGGGAGGGACCAAGCCTGCAAGAGAGGGCAGTTGGGGCAATCAAGCCTGCAGGGGAGGACAGTTAGGGGCAAGCAGGCTTGCAGGCAAGCAGTTAGGCATCAATCAGGCTGGCATGGGAGTGGTTAGGGGGTGATCAGGCTGGCAGGCAGAAGCAGTTGGGGTAATCAGGAAGGCAGGCAGGTGAGCAGTAGGGAGCCAGCAGTCCTGGATTGTGAGAGGAATGTCCAACTGCTCATTTAGGACTGATCCAGGTAGGATTTGGCCTAAACGGGCAATCAGACATCTCTCGAGGGGTCCCAGATTGGAGAAGGTGCTGGCTGGGCTGAGGGACACACACCCTGTGCATGAATTTTGTGCACCAGGCCACTAGTGGAAGAATAAAACCTGAGAGTTTATAATTTTTTTATACACAGCAACAAAACAGCTGGGACAAAACATTCAATTTCAACTAGCATTGTGCATTTCATATAAAAATTCAATAAGCGATAAATGAATAATCAAGAGTTCTATTCTGGACACATGATGTTTTTGTGTTCTTATACATTTACCAGATGTGACTATAAAGTAATAAAACTCTTGTTTGATTTTGTTTGTATTAACAAATAGACCAGAATGACACTGTTCAGAAATAGCTAGAACTACTCTTGGGGAATTGCCTTAAGAAACAACATATTAGCCGTAACTGGTTTGGCTCAGTGGATAGAGTGTTGGTCTGCAGACTGAAAGGTCCCAGGTTCGATTCCAGTCAAGGGCATGTACCTCGGTGGCGGGCACATCCCCAGTAGGAGGTGTGCAGGAGGTAGCTGATTGATGTTTCTCTCTTATCAATGTTTCTCTCTATCCTTCTCTCTTCCTCTCTGTAATTTATCAAAAAACTATATTTTTTTAAAGAAAAAAAGAAGCAACGTATTAGTCCACCCAAAAGCCATTTCTTATTACTTTACAATCAAATCTTGTTTTTGTGTTACCCAACATGACCCTGATGTTGAGTAATACAACATTTATCCTTAAGATTTGGATCCTAAAGACATTTGACTATTTTCAAAATTAAAAGCCAGTCTGAAAGGATGAGAACTTCCCACATCTGATCAACTGATGATGAAGGCTCTAAAGTCAATTCCAAGAATTATAAAATGTTCCTTGAATAAGTAGATGATTTATCACAGGAATGTCCCTGGCTCCCACTCGTATCTGTTCTATTCCCCGACTGCTCTCTCGCCTCTTACACACACCTACCTTCTGGTGCCATGGGAGGTGGGGCTAGTGTGCTGCACAACCAACTCCCATGATGCCCCTGGGTGTGCCCAGTGGCCACATATATTACAATGATTCTCCTTATTTTGGATATATTATATCCATAAGAACATATACATACCTATAGGGGTATCCAATGAAATGTGTTATATAAATACTAGAGGCCCGGTGCATGAAAACATGCATGGGGGGGGATGGGGATTAGTGGGTAGGGGTAGTCCATCAGCCCGACCTGCACCCTCTCATAATCCAGAACCTCTCGGGGGATGTCCAACTCCCAGGTTAGGCCTGATCCCTAAACTGGCAGTCAAACATCCCTCTTGCAATCTGGGACTGCTGGCTCCTAACCACTCACCTGCCTGCCTGCCTGCCTGCCTGATCAACCCTAACCACTGTTCCTGCCTGCATGATTGCCCCTAATTTCTCACCTGCCTGCCTGATTGCCCCTAATCACTTCTGCCTCAGCCTTTGCCACTATGACTTTCTCCGGAAGGTCGTTAAGTGTTCAGTCTAATTAGCATATTATGCTTTTATTATTATAGATATGTGCTTTTGAAATGAAATTTGTACACTCTGGGGAGAGCTGTGATCCCTCAGCCTGGTCTGCACCCTGTCTCATAGTCCAAGACCCCTCAGGGGATATCCACCTGCTGGCTTAGGCCTGTGAGATCGGGCCTAAGCTGGCAGTTAGACATCCTTCTTACAGTCTGTGGCTCTCGCAGTCCTAGATCCCTAGCTCCTTACCGCCTGCCTGCAGCAGAGATGGGAGAGACTCCCACCTTGCTGCTGTGCTCACCAGCTGTGAGCCTGGCTGAGTGGTGCTCCCCCTGTGGGAATGCACTGACCACTAGGGGGCAGTTCCTGTATGAGCGTCTATCCCCTGGTGGTTAGTGTGCATCATAGCAACTGGTCATTCCGCTGTTTGGTCAATTTGCATATTAACCTTTTACTATATAGGAATATTTCAGCTTAATCTACTAGAATTAACTAAGAATCTATTCTTTTTCCATTTCTACACTAAGCAGGATTAACAAGAATCATGAATATATCACTCCTGACCTCTAAGAGCTCACAGCGAGAGAAGGAAACCACATAGACTAATTATTGCAACACAGCCAAAGATACGTAACCGTGGAAGTATATGGTCAGTGTATGGTGGTGCCCAGCAAGGAGGGACTCTCTCTGGGTAGAAGGCATCCCAGAGATGGTGGCATCTCATCCATGTTTGAATAAATAAGCACACGCACGAATTTCACCAGGCTTCACAAGGTGGACATTCCAGGTGTAGGGGACAGCATGTGCGAAGACACTGAGGCACGAAACCACATAGTGTGCTTTGGCCATTACAAGTCCTTTGATATTGCCAGAACACGAGTGCGAGGGGGGAAATGCAGAAGCTGGAGATACAGATACACATAGCTGAAAATGCGTATTTTTGTTTGCAGATAATTATGAGTGTCTACTGTCTTTCCAAAATACATCAATCAGCCCGAAATTGAAGCAATAGTAACACTCATATTTACAACACGGTTTTTATTTTCTTTTCTGAATTTATCACAGGAATGTCCTTGGCTCCCACTCGTATCTGTTCTATTCCCCGACTGCTCTCTTGCCTCTTACACACTCCTCCCTGTGCTCTGGTTCCACCGCTCCTTTCCCCTTGTAATGTTTCCTCCCACGTCGATACGAGTCCAGTCTCATAGGTAATTCTTCTTTCTATTTTTCCTTCAGAAGCAAGATCAAATAATCTGTCCTTTTATAAGCCTTCTTGGCTAAGTCTACTGGTGAAAAATGTAAGCTTTGGAGTAAGACAGATCTGTATTTGAAACCCGGTTCTCTCATTCACCGTCTTTGTGCTCTTGTGCCAATAGCTTGGCTTCTTCAGGCCTTGCTGTCCTCATGTGTAAAGTAAAGTATCCCGCTCAGAGGGTGTGTGAATATTAAAAGGCATAATATATTGAAGAGCTTAGTATACAGAACCTTGGCCCTTAACAGTCATTGCTAATCGTAAATTCAAATTGTCCGGTGATCTGCATGTCTAAGTCCTGTACATACATAGGTGTTTCCACTGGCGTTTACCTTGACTTTCCTACCTTCTGGTGCCATGGGAGGTGGGGCTAGTGTGCTGCACAACCAACTCCCATGATGCCCCTGGGTGTGCCCAGTGGCCAGGCTGGGAAGGAGAAGGAGGCTTTTACTTTCACTTTGCTTCTTTCTAGTTTGATTGTTTTAACTTTATAAATACACTAGAGGCCTGGTGCACAAAATTTGTGCAAGGGGCCCGGCCCTCGCAACTGTGGCGGCTTGCTTCAGCCCTTGTGGCCCTGGCTTCATCTGGAAGGTTGTCCAGAAGGATGTCCAGAAGGTTGTTAAGCTGTCTGGTCTAATTAGCATATTATGCTTTTATTATTATAGAGTATTTTAATGTTTTCAAGTGTCAATGGGGTTTCTGGGCAGAGAAATTTGGGCTTTGTGTTTGTTAGGTTGATTGATTGGTTGGTTGGTTGGTTTCTACTTTGTACTACTAGTTAGAAACTCAGTATGTTAGAAATCACTCCAGTCAGAATTAGGATTTTGAAAAAAGTATTTGTTGGTGGGAAAAGGAATGAATACCAGCTTTCTAGTCAAGCAAGAATTAAACAGGGGATTTGAATTTAGTATTTACAAATTGCACAATCTAGTTAAACCTTGTTTCCTCATAGTTGTAAGGCAGCTAATAGAGCCAACTGCATTAGGATGCTTTCAGGTACCTGAATGAGATCGTGCCCATGTAAAGTACCCAGGGCAAAGTCGGCACACAGTGGGCTCTCAATCAATGCTACCCGTGATCTTTTTTATTATGTGCAAGTTGCCGCCCAGGTTGCTGGCTTATAACAGGTTAGAATTAAGATACTGGTTAAAATTGACAATGAGTTTGGGTTTTGTATCAGGATTAGTTGGTTGGAGTCCCTGAAAGATGAAGGCTAAGACTGAAATTAGAACTCAATGAAGGTTAGAATGAAAACCCATACAGAGCTTACCGTTAAGGACGGGGTTCATTAAAACTGGATAGCGGAAGTAAGAAGCGGAATCGGGAGTACTGGTTTAGTTGGGTGGAAAATTAAAGTGGAAAATCCATGTAGAATTTACTGGTAAAGAACAAGTCCCACAGGGAAGGGTTAGTGTGGGAAGCAGGACTGAGCCAGGTTGCTGAGTTGTTCCCCCCTCCAGGTGCTGCCCCCCCCCCCCCGAACATGTAGTATTCACCCCCTCAGGCTGGGTCCCCCCTCTCCCTCCACAGCGGCCGGCCGCGTGGGGAGCTGAATGCCTGGGGCCCACACAGCTGTGTCCAGCCCGGCACTGGTGCCAGCTGCACATTCCACGCCCCCAGTGACCCAGGCTATTGCTGAGTGGACGGGGCACCCAGGAGCCAAAACCTGCCTTCCCTCCACTCCCCTTCTCTCCTCCCAAGCCCCCGTTTTAACTGTGGCTACCAGGTCTTTAACCCCACCGACCACCTCCTCCAGACTTTGTGCAAATCTCTGGGAAACACATATTGTAGCCACAGCATTTTCTTTCTTTCTTCCTTTCTTTCTTCCTTTCTTTCTTTCTTTCTTTCTTTCTTTCTTTCTTTCTTTCTTTCTTAATATATTTTGATTTTTTACAGAGAGGAGGAGAGAGGGATAGAGAGCTAGAAACATCAATGAGAGAGAAACATCAACCAGCTGCCTCTTGCACACCCCCTACAGGGGATGTGCCTGCAACCAAGGTACATGTCCTTGACCAGAATCGTACCTGGGATATTTCAGTCCGCAGACCAATGTTCTACCACTGAACCAAACCGGTTTTGGCGTAGCCACAGCATTTTCAAGTGGTAGGCAACTATAGAGACCACAATCCAACATGGATATTTCTACTTTACCTACTTCTACTTGTAGGCCAGTCTTCTTTGTAAAGCCCCATTCCTGGAGTCCCTGAAGAGGGCACCTGTAAGATGCTGGAGGCACAAGAATGGTTACAGATGAGGAGTTATGTCGGTGTAGACACCCACATCTGCAGGAGAAACTACCCTCTCGCTCTGAGTGAGGCGGGAGGGAGGGACAAACTCTACAGATTGGGATTGTTTCTACTTATTCCTCTTGCCTCCAAGGGTGGGGTGTGTCTCCCCTTCCCCGTGCTGGTAACCCTTCACTGTGCAGCTCCGCGAGCACAGGAAGTGACCCAGGGTCTCCGAGCTTCCTTTTCATCATCAGTTCAACAAGGGGCATTAATTAGGTAATCTTAAAGGTCTCTTACAACGCACATACTCTTTTATTCTGTGATTCTAAAAGCCAACGACTGCTTACAATTCCCAGGGCCTAACGCGCTGCCAGACTGATGCTGATGATGCAGAAAAGGGAGAGGGAGCCAGGAGGAAAAGAGCATTCCAGAGTCTCATTTGCTTGTGCTTAATACTCTCTCTCCAAAACAACGCTCCTCCTCTCCACCCACACTTGGTTCTCCTCCCAGGCGGTTCCAGTATAGGGCAGGGCTGGACCAGCAGAGCCTCGGGAGGAGGAATTAAGAGGGAACAGGCAGAGGGAGGCCACTGCAGAGCAGCAGAGGCAGAAGACCGTTAGTCAGAGGTGCTTGGAACCTAATCCCACATCCTGCCACCCCCATCCCATTGGTCCCCGGTCTCACCCCCTCACCCCCCACGCCCACACTAACCTGTTCTCTCTTCATCCCCCTTACATGATCTCTAAGGTTTCTTCTAGCTCCAAAGGCAATACCCTTTACCCATCAAGATCCTTTAACTAGGATAGCCTGGTCCTTCCCCTCCGAAGTCCCATTCTCTTTTTGAAAACATACCTGCTCCTTGCTTTTCTCTGCCAACGTGGTCTCACCTCTTTAAGATAGTCCCATTTTCCTATGATTTCCCCCTCTTTCATCCCATGGACCATCCTTTCCTCTCTCTTACACCCAGGTCTTTACATCCCTCAATCACACTACTCCCTCCATCTCTGCTTCTCAGAGATTTCAAGGGTCCAGAGCAGGGGTCCTCAAACTTTTTAAAGTGGGGGCCAGATCACAGTCCCTCAGAGAGCTGGAGGGCCAGACTATATGAACTACTAATTCCTACTGTAACACCTCGGCTGCGCTCACTGCCCAAAAAACCTGGCGGGCCGGATCAAACTCCTCTGCGGGCCGCATGTGGCCTGCGGGCTGTAGTTTGAAGACCCCTGGTCCAGAGGATCCAGGGAGGAGGACTGGTTTGGAATCACTGGCAGGTGCCAAGGCAGGTGGCCCCAGGTGGTCAGACAGGGTGCTGCCAGGGGTTCTTACCAACTGCTCAGCCTCCCAGGGAACGTCCAGAAGGCAGGCAGAGAGCTTCTCCCAGAAGCCACAGCTCAGCTCTGGGAGCAGCGAGGGGGGAACCAGGGCAACACCTGGCCATCCCGCAGGATGCCCTGGAGAGTATTCTCTCTCGGCCTCTCCATCAGTGGCTAGCATTTATAGAGAGCTTTACTGTTTACAAAGTACTTCCCACCTTCTTGTCCCTGCATCCATCATGGAGGCGGAGGAAGCCTGTCCGAGAGGGAGAAAGGACCCAGACAGGAAGGATTCGCAGGCCGAGGCCAGGCATCAGCACAGGAGAGGACGGGCCCAGGAGTTGAAAGACATGGACCCCAAACCCTCCTCTAGGGACAAAATATCGCCTCAGAGAGAGGGAAGGTGCTGTGGCTGGAGATTGTGCTGTTCCGTGTCCTAATAAACGCTTGTGTTTCCTCCTGTTAACTGTCAGAGTGCCCTTGGGTAGATCAGTTAATACCCTTTAGACCCCAGCTGTACTGGAATAAGAGGCCGGACCAAATATGTTAAAAGAATGCTTACACGTGCGAAATTATTGGGTTCAGAGATCACAAAATTTAGAAGCTCTGTTTGAGCAAATTGGCTCAGAAGGATCCCTTTCTGAGACACACCAAGGCCCTCCCAGAGGCACCCACACTCAGGAACAGCCACCCTGGGGTCTTGGCACTCCTGAGTCGAGGGGAGAACAGACTCCCCGCCTCCTTCCATACTCTGTCTGGCCTCAAAGCCCAGAGCTGCATTCGACCAAAACCGGTTTAGCTCAGTGGATAGAGCTTTGGCCTGTGGACTAAAAGGTCCTGGGTTTGATTCCGGTCAAGGGCATGTACCTTGGTTGCGGGCACATCCCCAGCAGGGGGTGTGCAGGAGGCAGCTGATTGATGTTTCTCTCACATCGATGTTTCTAACTCTCTATCTCTCTCCCTTCCTCTCTGTAAAAAATCAAATATATATATATATATATATATATATATATATATATATATATGCTGCATTCGTCACATATACATTGGTCCTTAAAGGGGCAGTTTCCTGAGGGTTTGTAGAGCAAACCATGCATTCAGGAATCTCACTCACCAAAAAAAACAGGATCCTCTGAAAGATTAAGAAAAAACGGGAAAATATTGGAGGGAAGGACTGGGAGTAAAGGGGGTCATAGGAAAGGTGAAGGGGGCACTACTGAGCTAGGCCACTGGGTTGGGTAGGAGTGGGAAGGGAAGCCACTGCTTAGGGGGAGGGGGAATGTGACAAGGATGCAGGGAAATGTGAAGTCCCATGACCTGTGGGCTTGCTGAAAGATGCCTGTCAAGGGACATGGCCTGGGGCCACCGATTGTTGCCCGGTGCTAATGGGCGCCTTTGGGTGAGAGGAACTGGGGTGCTAGTGTCTAGGAGAAGGTCAAGGTAATGGGCTACCCAATGGGATGCTGCCCCTGGGCGCACTGTTGATGGGGGACCCCCAGGGCTCTTGGGGCTCCCCTTGCCAAAGAGAAGAGGGAGGGGCTGGAAGGCCTCGGGCGAGTGGGCACACCCTGGTCCAGGCCTGCAGTGGCCGCTCCCGCCAGCTGGCCCCGGGCCATGCCAACTCCTTGCCTCCACCCCAAGCCTAAGAGGGGTGCGCACGGGGCCGCGGCGGAGCCGGCTCCCTCCCCGGGCTCCACACCCGCGCCCGTCAGGCCGGCGGGGCTCCCCCGGGAGCGGGCGGGAGGCACCACGCCGGCGCGGAAGGGGTGCGGGGGGGCGGCGGGAGCGGGGAGCGCTGCAGCCCGCGCCCCCCCGCGCCCGGCCCAGCCCCCCGCCACCCCCTCCGCCCGAATGGTTTGCTCCGAGCGAGCGTCCTATTTAATCCCCGCGACTGCAGCAGCGCCAGCTCCCTCCAGTCCAGCCTCGGCCCCGGGCTGCCGCCGCGGCTCCTGGGCGCCCTCCGGTCGGCGGCGTCGCTGTCCCCCAGCCCGGTGGGTGCCAGCCTCCGGGGACCCGCCGCCCGCGCCCCGCGGGGAGCCTCCGCCGGCGCCATGGGGGCCCCCTCGGCCCTGGCCCTGCTCCTGCTGAGCGCCTGCTGCGGGACGCCGGGCTGGGCCAACCTCTCCCAGGAAGGTGAGTGCGGGCGGGGCGCCGGGAGGGGGTGGGTGGGTGGGTGGGTGTGGGCATGGGGGTGCCCGCGGCCCCCGGGGCCGGGCGTTTGTCGGCTTTGTCTGAAACCTGTGGTTCAGGTCGCCAGCCCTTGGCAGTGCCCCTGAGTCTGTCTGAGCATCTGTGTCTCTGTGGGTCGTGGGTGTGCCGCCGGGCGGGCACCCTCCTCCTGGCACAGCCACCGGGGTGCCTGCGCGGGTGCCCCGGGTGGGGTCTGCCTGCCCCGGCGGCCCGGGTCCAGTCCGGGTGTGGGTGTGGGTGTCAGCGCGCCTGGGTGTGCGCGTCTGTCTGTGTTGGTGTCTGTGCTGCTGCGTCCCTGTGTCAGCATCTGTGTGTGTGTGTGTCAGTGTGTGTGTGTGTATGTATGTGTGTGTGTGTCAGTGTGTGTGTCAGTGTGTGCCGGGGGCGGAGGGAGACAGCCAGGGCGTGTGTGGCTTGTTTGTGTCTGTGTGTCTGGAGGGTTGGGGCGGCCAGGGCCACCCCCCCCCCCGCCCAACGGCTGTGTGCAAACAGTCCTGCCCCCCCCCCCACCCGCGGGGGCCCTGCGTGGCCGGAGAAGGGGCCTGAGCGAGGCCGGGGCGGGGGGCGTGGGCAAGAAGGGGGTTCTCCTCGGAGCAAAACAACAACACCGGGCGGACCAGGCTGGGAAGGCGGCGGCCAGAGCTGGGAGAGCGAACCGGGAGGGAGCGGGGGAGGTAGATGGGGATGAGGAAGAAGGAAGGACCAGGTTATGGGGGAAGCAGAAGCGGGGTGCATGGGAACCCCAACGCTTCCCAGAGCTAAACATTGATTCCCCCCCAAAAAAATGCGGGGTGGGGTAGCCCGCCTAACCCCCTAACCCCGCTCTGCAACTCGCGCCTCCTTGGCTGTGTGGTGATGGGCGCTGGGGGGCGGGGGGGAGTGCGGGAGGCAGGAGGCGGGGCCGGGCGAGGGGCCGGGGAAGCCCCTCCCGGGCGGGCCGGCTATGTAGGTCAGCGTCGTGTGGGCACCTCGGCTTCCTCAGAGGCGGCCGCCGGCTAATTGGGGAGCAGGGACGGTTTATGGGGAGGCAGGGAGGCGGCCAGAGCCCGGGGCCGCGGGTCCCAGCGGAGGGGGGGCAGGTCGCGGAGGGACTGAAGGAATGCATTCTCCAGGCACCAGCCCGGTGGGAGCTGGGCAAAGGGGTGGGGATGGGGGGGGGGGGGAACGGGACCTTTGAGAGGAAAGGGATCCGGGGTGAGTGAGGGGGAGGATGGTAGCTGTGCCCAGCCAGATGCCAGAGGAGGGGGGGGGGGCAGAAAGAACCAACCGCAGGGGAGGGGAAGAGGGAGGAGGTGCGTAGGTGATGGTCTGAGTGGCCAGGAGGGAGGGATGGGCATAGGGCTAGGGCGGGGTCCGGTTGGACGGTAGGGACTGAAGCCGGGGAGGATGATGTAGAGAATTTCATGTGAAGAAAACAGGCCAAGAGCCAGGGTGCTGGAGAGAGAATCACTCCACCCTGACCTCCTCCTCCCCCCTCCCCTCCCCGTCTCCAGCATGATAAAGCCCGCCCCCCCCCCCCTCTGGGGCCACTGGGATCCCCCTCCCTGCAGCGGGCTCCCTGCCTGACTCCTTCCACCCAGGATCCAGCAACACACCCCGAAGGGAGCTCCTGCCTGAGTCACCCAGGCACAGCAGCCTCCCCGCTGTGTGGATCCCGTCCCCAGAGGCCTGTAGGGCTGACCCAGCTCACTGAGGAGGTGTGGGGGGGGAGGCAGGAGGGAGGGCAAGCTAAGGGCAAGGTCAGGAGAGGCACTGGGCATGAGTACCACAGAGACAACCCTCAACAGGGCTTTGACTTTCAACTCGGCCCCTTCCCATCCTGCCAGCTGCCTTTGGGAAGGGCGGGACAGGGGTGGCCCGCATGGGGACTGTCCCACAATGGGATCCGGTGGTGCCAGGCTGGGCCCTGACCAGGAAGAAGCCATCCACCCCCTAAAGCGGTGAGCTCTTCAGTCCTGGAATGTAAACACTGGACATTAGAGTACTTCTCTCTGCTGGCTCCGGCTCCACCCACTGCCCTCTTCTTTGCTGGTCCTCAACGTGGGGACCCCGCCGCCACCCAGGCGTAAGGCTGAGAGGAAGAGAAATGCTCTCTCCGCACATTTAAAGCACAGCCTGGATGGGGAAGACAGACGGGGAAGAGGTCTGTCAACTAGGAAGAGGCAAGTCAAGCATTCTTTTCTTGGTAGAGCATTATCTGTCTGGAATGTGGGCTCCTGTCCGGTGTGCAGTGTCTCAGGATGCTTGGATGTAGGAGAGCAACAACCACTTAAGATCTTTTATCTAAATGAATTCCATCTCTTCATGTTTGGATCTAACCATGCCAGCTCTGATAGTGGGAGGTGGGCGCATAGGTGTGATGCTCACTGATGAAGCCATGAAGACCAGGATCATGTGGAAAGGATGTCTGGTACCCCTCAGTAGGTCTGGTTAGGGGTATCTGGTAGCCCTCAGTTGGTCTGGTTAGGGACATCTGGGACCCCTCATTAGGTCTGGTTAGGGGTATCTAGTACCCCTCAGTTGGTCTGGTTAGGGGTATCTAGTACCCCTCAGTAGGTCTGGTTAAGGGTATCTAGTACCCCTCAGTTGGTCTGGTTTAGGGGTATCTAGTACCAGCAGTAGTCTGGTTAAGGATCAGTCCCCTCAGTTGGTCTGGTTAGGGATATCTAGTACCCCTCAGTTGGTCTGGTTAGGGGTATCTAGTACCCCTCAGTTGGTCTGGTTAGGGGTATCTAGTACCCCTCAGTTGGTCTGGTTAGGGGTATCTAGTACCCCTCAGTTGGTCTGGTTAAGGGTATCTAGTACCCCTCAGGTGGTCTGGTTAGGGATATCTAGTATAACCCTCAGTTTGGGCCCTGGTTAAGGGTATCTAGTACCCCCTCAGTTGTCTGGTTAGGGTATCTAGACCCCTCAGTTGTGGGCTGGGTAGTGTATCTAGTACCCCCCTCAGTTTGGTCTGGTTAGGGGGTATCTATACCCCTCAGTTGGTCTGGTTAGGGGTATCTAGTACCCCTCAGTTGGTCTGGTTAGGGGTATCTAGTACCCCTCAGTTGGGCCTGTTAGGGGTACTAGTGCCCCTCATTGGCTGGTAGGGTAATCTAGTACCCCCATTGGTTCCGGTTAAGGGTATCTAGTACCCCTCAGTTGGTCTGGTTAGGGGTATCTAGTACCCCTCAGTTGGTCTGGTTAAGGGTATCTAGTACCCCTCAGTTGGTCTGGTTAGGGGTATCTAGTACCCCTCAGTTGGTCTGGTTAGGAGTATCTGGTGCCCCTCAGTAGGTCTGGGACCCCCTGGGCAGGAAGCTAGGCAGTTCAGAACACACCTGGCAATGTTCGACCAAAACATGGAGGTCTGTGGTAGGAAGGTTTGAGGAAAAGATACCTTAACGCACTGATGCTTGAGCGCTCCTGGGCATGTGGTAGAGCGGCTCGTTCCGCTTCCTGGTGGAGTAAGGAAAACAGATTTCATGTGCTGCCGAGGCTTGTTGCTCCCTGGAGGACAGCATGCATTGCTCAGTCTCCTAAGGCTGAACCAGGAGGAGAGGCTGGCGAAGGGCAGCGGTGATATCTGAGCCTGGCCATTAGCGCCGTGGCCAGAAGCGCAGGAACAGTGTAGACATTCAGAGCTTTCCACCTGCCCCTTCCTTCTCACATTTCCCCACGGGGAGTGGCGGCAGTCAGCAGCTCCAGGTGTGGGGGGAGTACAAGCCCCAGGAACTTAATTTGTCCTGTGGTTCTGTCTCTGGTGAGCATTTTGACATTCAACATTGTGACCAGCCTTCCCTGGGTTCTTCCTTCTCAAGCACCTTCTAGCACCGCGTGAGGTGATCCAGTGCAGAGAGAGGAGTGGGCAGCCTCACGTTGCTTTAGACCAGGTCATGGCAGGTTAACCTTGCACTGCGCTGCCCCACACATGCATTTCCTTTCCCTTCCCAATGACCTTCTGTCCGCTGCCATCCGTTCTGCAGCCCCCTGGCCAGGTGCCCAATGTAGAGATCATGCCCAGTGTGCCAGGGGAGTCCAGAAGGCATTCGCTCCAGAGCAGCTTCCATATCTGCTTGGCAGACCTGCTCCACCCACTTTCTGTTCCTAGTTGTGGTTGTCACTGCTCTGTCATCTCTTCCTGTTTCTGTTCTCTTCCGAGTGGCTGCTGTAACTCCTGGGAAGGGTACACATGCTCTCCCTCAGACAGATGCATTTTCTGGTGCAGAGAAATTGAGACCATCAGAGAGAAGAGAGACACTGGTCTCCAGTTTAGCTAATTCTGCGCAGAACCAGCCTGCCTGCAGTGGGGCCCGGCGGTGGACGGTCATCCATCCATCCAGCTGTTACATCAGATTCTCTCCCGGGGTTCTCGCTAGAACTAAGCACTTTGGTTTTAGCAGTTTCCTCCAGGAAAGTGGTTTTTGGACTCTTATTATTTTTTTTTAAAGATGTAAACTTCTTTCCCAAATAAATAAAACACATAAAAGGAAAATTATTCTTGTTGAAAGAGAGAAGTAAGAGTGAAAGTAGTCCTTTTACTCTTCTTCTTGGCTTCCCCACACTCCCCATGATCCTTAAGGCACAACCTGGAGTTCTGCTACATAAGGTCTGAAATCCTGGGCCAGAGACTGACAGTAAAATGAGTCAACTCACTACTCTTGGGCTCTCTCTCCCTCTCCCTCTCCCTCTCCCTCTCCCTCTCCCTCTCCCTCTCCCTCTCCTCTCCCTCTCCCTTTCCCTCTCCCTCTCCCTCTCCCTCTCCCTCTCCCTCTCCCTCCCTCTTTTTCCTTCCTTCCTCCCTCCCTCTGTCTTCTCTCCTCCTCTCTCCTTCATCTTCCAACTGAGGGAGAAAGAAGGTACAGATCTAATTTCAAGAGTACCTTGTTGGAGACATTCACTATTCACTTGGAGGGTGACTCATAGTTCTGCAGCCATCAAATTCTCTTTTATTTGGGGGGTGGGGTGGAGGCTGTTCTGGTCATTTTGAAATAGCAGATTGGGTAGTTGAGCTATTGCTCTGTAAAACTTCAGGTTTTACTTTGGCACTCCTTGCTGTCACTACTTTATTGCAGTCCAGGTAACATGTAGAATTTGATCAAAAGGTGCTTTTCCTCAAGTGACACGCTAGGGAAAAGTATCTTCTTAGTTATGGGGCTGTGACTAGTCACCTCCTTTGTTGTTTCCTCTTCTAGTAGAACTATACTGGCCCAGCCATCCCTTTTGTTATCTACTTCTCAGTAATGGAGTTTCACCTAAGGATGGTTTCTAGACTCTAGATTCTCCCTGAAAACAAAGTGTGGACTGGACCAGCTCCTTACTTACTAGTGAATGAAAAATGTTGGGTGTTAGAACGTTTTGGTGATGGTATTTCCTCCTTTAAGTTCTCCATGTTAAAACGTAATATTTTCAGTTTGACCATTGGCTGTAGGTTCCTCTATTGGAACATTTTGTTTTCTGGATGAGGTCATGTCTTAGAAGCCCATCCATAAACTCCAAAATCAGCAGCAGTGGTGATTTCTTACAAGGGCAGAAACAGTCAATGCTAAGGACTCCTATAACCCAAATAAAAACCCAGTTCAATCTTCTTTTATGACAAGGAGATCTATCTCTTCTAGCACTGAGAAACCAAGCTCTCAAGTGTCTTGAACACATGAAGCTGTTGAGGTTTTTACAAAATAGAGGCTCAGTAAAGCTACATACACTGCGTGGCCAGATTATTATGATCTCTGAATGCGTAATACTCTGGCCACTCAGAGGCCTGGTGCATGAATTCATACATGAGTGAGGTCCGGCCAGCCTGGCCAGGGGGAGGGGATATGGGCAGTTGGCCATCTGCCTGCTGGTCGAACTCCTGGTCCAGGGGGCAATTTGCATATTAGCCTTTTATTATATAGGATATACACTGAGTGGCCAAATTATTATGCGTTCAGAGATCATTATAATCTGGCCACTCAGTGTATTCTTCACTGAAGCAACAAGGATTAAAGACCAAGTAGTTTCTCTTTATCAAAATTTCCCTCAGCCCAAGAAAAGTGACCAAATGCCCCAATTAACATAGCAGCCTCAAAATCCTGAAAACAATACCCTTCTTAAGAGGCATGCTCCATTTCTCCTTTTCGTGTCTGACCAAGACTGGAATATTCACATCAATTTTGCATACCTTGGAGCACTCTAATTCAGATCGGACTCTATCTGACTGCAATACATTTTGTATTACATTTTGACTTCCTCGTGCCCCGTGTCTCTGAGGGGGCACGGGCTTTGTGGCACTGCTCACCTCATTAGATGATAACTGCAATTTCATTCCTAATTGGTTGTAGCAAATTAAAACCCTTTCCACCACTAATACTTAGGTAATTTGTCGTAATTACTGTAGCTCATGTTGACAAATTAAGTCTGGTGGTAGTCCTCATTTTAACATCCTCTTGGCTGTACGTATGACAGGTTCAAACAAAGTACTTCAAGGAGGCCTATCAGAGCGAGTGATGGGTATGGAACATGATCTTAACAGAAGCCCTGGTGTCTGTGCCTTTAGATTGATTGTTAGAAGGCTGGCTGCCTTCACCCCTGGTCCCCCTTGCTTCCCTGGTTCTTTGCGAACAAACTACCTGTGCTTTGAGCTCTCCAAGGTGCTGGCTCCTGATGGCGACACGCCAGATTCTCCTTGTTGCTGTCCACGGTCCTGCTCTCCCTCCCCGCTTTATAATCTCTGCTCTCCACAAGACACACCTCAGAACAGTGTTGGAATCTCCCTCCTCCACTACAGACATCTTGGTGATGGTCCCTGACTTGGTCCACCAGGAAAAGGGGAACAAAACCTTGAGCTATATATGTGGAGAGTCCTCACAACCATCTAGCCAACTGTAGGAGGGGACAGGAAAGACAAGCAATTCTGAGGTTGGAAAGAATTGTTGTTGGAAATGTTCAGGGCACTAAGGCCTAGAGAGTGACCTCAAAGGGCCTCAGAAGAACTGGATATTTTGTCTTCTATGGACTGATATGCTAAAAGCAGAACTACAAATAGACATGTTTTAGACGAAGACGGGATTGCTCATGTACAATAACCACACATACTCTATAAATGGGGAATGCAACATGAGCCTTACTCGGTTTATAAGCACAAACATTTTGAACTTAAAGCCACTTGAGTTTGATGACCAGTGCTAGCTGTCTTGTCATGGAGCTTCTCTTCCCTTTTCCCTCAATCTTAGAAGTAAAAGCAAAGACAACCCATAATGATGGGTTATCAGAATGGATCCTGGAGGGACTCGGCATATGACAGGCACCGAAAACAAATATCAAAACCCTGAGTCATGCCCCCTCTTATTACAACCATCTTGTACAGAACTAAATGGGCCTTAAATACATTAACCATCCCATCCATCCAGAGCACAAGTGCTTGGCCGTATCTCAGGAGATGCATCTTTAAACTGGATTCTGCTACTCTCTTGGGGTATCTGCCAATAAGTGGATGACATCAAGGGTGGCAAGGAGCCGAGAATGCTCAGCCCCTGCCAGTCTGGGACGAGGCAGCTAGTTCCTCCCATCACAGAAGAACTGCAGGAGCTTCTCTCCTTCTCAGTGCTGACATCCCTGTGTCAATGTCTGCATAATAGTTCATGTAAGAGTTAATACCAATGAACGACTTACAGCAGAGTTTGGTTTGGGAATCAGGCTTCCAGAATGAATTTTGGGGGACCCCCCTTTACATTTCCTCATTTGAACCCAGGAGAAACGCCATTCTTCAAGGACAGGTAATAGAAGTGATTTATCTCCATGAGCAAGCCTTTAGGAAGACAGAGTTAGGGTTACAGTCACAGCTGGGGTATCTCCCATCTACTCCTCTCTCTGTGCCCCTATTCTCTCGAATGGCAGATGTGTCTCAGAAAGGATTCCAGCGCAGAGGGTCCAAATTTTGTTCAACATGTGTGTCATTCTTCTGTGTGAACTCTTACCTCTGGGATCATTTAACCCCCTCATGTCTCTCCATCTTTCTCCTAGAGGTCTTCTCTAAGGATTTGTGTGCTGTTTTGTTTTGTTTTTTTCTTAGCTAGACCTACACTAATTGTGTATTGATTAATAATCATAAGTGCCTTTGGCTCATTTACTTCCAGGGTCAGAGCAGTCAGATGCACCGCCTTGTCCTATGGGACAGAAAAGGAAATGAAGGCTGGTGTCTCAGCCAGCCATGCCCAAGCTATCCATGACTTAGCTCTCCACACCTTTCATCTAGTCCCGGTTATTGGCAAGGCAGAATGAAAACTAGTGCTTCCAATACCAGGCTTCAGTGGGAATTAGCAGATCCTTGATTCACATATTCCTTTTTCTTCTGTGCCCTGGCTCTCTGCTTCTATTCTGATTCTAGAATTCGGGCCAAAGCCTCAGGCAGGATAAAGAGTTACAGAGGTAAACTGGTTTATTGAGTCCCTGGCTGAAATACCTGGTACTTCTTGCAAACCCAGCAAGACTCTAATAAATACATTGATGACAAGTAACTTGAGACTTAGTATAGCCTAGGTCAGCCTTTGAAGAGCCGAGGGCCAAGCTCTCTTCTATTATTATAAAATGCGGGGCCAGTTATACCATCTGCTCCTAATCATCTATCATCTGTTCCTCAGAAAATGCAAAAATGACAGCGGGACGACCATACTTACTCGTTCCTACCAGTTCTTAACTCTAGTTCTTAACGATGAAATCTTCCCAAACACATATGTTTCCTCTCCCCAATTTCTATCCTGTAATATCAGGCAAATATAAAAAACAAAAACCACCACAAAGCCCCTGGGCTCACATATTCTCATTTATCCTCCGTGGCTGCTTAATGCCAACGCTCTTCTGCTCTCCAAGCCCTGGAGTCCAATGTCAGTAACAGATGGACTGAGCCCCAGCCCCGGGAGGAGAGGATCTGGCCGTCTCCTGGGGAGTGTGAGCAGAAAAGAGAGCCTAGATTCTGCTTGGGGAGAAGATCTGCACTGAAGCCATATGGCTTTCTGGAAGGAAGAGGTTCTGATTATTAATGGGCTTGTGGAAATGGCTCTGTATCTGGGTCATAAGATAAGCTGCGTGTGTATGACTGAAAAAAAAAAAGAAAACTGATATAGGAATAGCGAAACTTGTAGTGTGCCATGTATGTTGAGGGACACATATGGAAGGGAAAAAAAGAACATAGCCAAGTTGGAATATATATGCACTTGGGCACAAAAGTGAGTATATCCTCATGTTGAAAAAGAGACACCCAGTGGAGATTTAAGAAGAGAGAGGAAGAGAAGGTCTTTGGGTCAGAATAGTGCCAGTTACCGCTCTGGGCGGGACTGTGAAGTCTGCAGATTTAGAAGAATGTTTCTATTTCACAGAAGAGTTAAGTCCCAGGAAGGCACAAAGTAAGGCTGATTGAACAATGTGCCCCCTCTGAAAAATACACATTTTTAAGTGGGGAAAAAAGTGAGGGGAATAGACCGAATCACAGATAGAATTGGGAGGCGAGGGGAACCTGAGTCGTGTGGGCGTGGAGCATGGAACACATTATTTCCCATGTAATGTCCTAACCACTGCCCCCAACCGGTCATCCACACCCTGACAGACTGCCCAGGGAAGGGAAACCATAAAAACAAGTCAGTAAAATCAGAACCAGCAGAGATAAATGCCTTCTTGCCTGACTTCTAACAAATTAAGCTTTTTCACAGCATAGTAACCCACCGCCCCAGGTCAACAGGCTGAGAAAGACAGAGCGTGTTGATGGAGGGGATTCATCCGTTCACGCAAACAGCCATTCGGGAGGGTCTGTGCAGGCTCCGGAGCCCAGACTGAGATCTCTCTCCCTCAGGGGGTCAGTCCATCCTTTCCTTCTCCCCGATGCCTCTGTGCTTGCATGCCCGTTTGCAGCCCCGAGTTTCCCACGGCTGCTAGGAAGCATGTTTTCCAAGGGGGCGAAACTGAATTCTGCATGACAAGTGACGCCGTTATGTTTCCTTCCCAAGTGTTTCCTAAGATGGGGAGGTGGGGATGTCCCCCCAGTTTGACTACATCCGTGTGAAAACAGCAAGATACACTGAGCGGAAGGATCTAAGTGCCTGCGCTTGGTTCAAGGGGCATCTCAAAGTCCAGATCAGCTCTGGCCTCCGGCCTCCATGGTATTAGAATGGAAATCCCAGGTCGTTCTGGTCCTGATTTCTGAGCGTGTGAGCCTGGTGGGAAGGAAATGAGGAAACGGGGCAATGGACAAAAAACGTCTCGGGACTGAGTGACTGCAAGGCCGGCCTTAGGAGCTCACCTGAGAACAACAGACTAGAATCAGACCCCGCACAGGCCCTCTCCTTCCAGAAGCAGCAGGTCCTGAGCCATCCCTCTCCTGTGTCTTGTCTCCCTGCAGGCCTTCCTTCAGTCTCAGGAGCAAGGAGCTGAGGCTTGGAAGAGGCTCCTGGGGAACAGATCTCCTTCCTTTAGTTTCCTCTCTGCAGTCTTTGGCGCAGGATTGGCTGCAGAGGGGCTTGATTTGGTTGGGGGCAAGCCCCGGGCTCCCTCCCAGCACTACCGCATGGAGAACACTGACTCAGTATCAAATCAAAGCAACAGCTGTCCCCCCTCCTCTGTGCCACCCACTTCCCCGGCTCTGCTCCGAGGAATCTTAACTGAGTGTCTCAGGGCCTCCTCAGCCTACTGCAAGCCCCCTCTGCCTCCAGCTTTTCTCCCTCTCTCTAGCTCAAGGATAAGACATGCTTTTCTGCTTTTTTTTTTTTTTTTTTTTTTTTTATCTCTTCTAGTCTCTGAAAAATCTCCTCTAGTTTCTGTCTCTCCTTTTACAGTCAGGCTAGCATTCCTCCAGCTCTCCACTATGCGGATGCCAGGACACACACACACACACACACACACACACACACGCACACACGCGGCCTGTCCTTGTTAACTCCCGAGGGCAGGGAAGTGGCTTCTGCTCCTTGACCTCATCTTTTGTGAGAACTGAAATCTACCCGTCAGGTCCTGGGTTTTGTGAAGATGCCATTCTTTGCACCTTCAGGGATTTCATCCTTAGCTCTTAGTTCGCTACAACTTCTCTAACCTGCCTGGCATTTAGTTTAATTTCCTTGGGGTCAAGGAGCCTGGGGTTTCTCACAACAATGCATAGAGAGATGGGGATCAGAAAGGGTAGATGCCACTGGAAGTGAAGTTACACTAAATGGAAACGTAACCTTTGAATTAGCTGGTGCAGAGACCTGCTTTCCAATGGCAATGAGTTCAGGAGGCCAGGCTACGACACAGCTCCCACCTGCTGCCTGTTACTGAGCTCAAGTCCGTAAGGCCCTCTGAGCCTCATTTCCTCATCTTTAAAATAAGAGGGTTACCATGGCTGGTGCGGCTCAGTTGGTTGGTGCATCTTCCCAAACACTAAGGGGTTATGGGTTCAATTCTTAGTCAGGACACATACCCAGGTGAGGGAGGCAACAACTGGAGTTTCTATCACCTGTGTGTGTGTGTGTGTGTGTGTGTGTGTATCTACCCACCCACTTCCTTCCCTTCTTCTCTCTAGAACCAATTAAAAAATAAATAAATAAGAGGGTTGCGTTAGATGCTACTTAGGATTCTAGTCAACTCTACAAGTTTATACTTCTAAGAATCACAGGAGGGAAAATACTTTGGGAAGAATTAAGTGTAACAGAAGGAGGTGAGGAATGACTGAACTGTGGTAACAGGGGTTTAAAAGGATATCAGCTCCATCCTGTCTGGCAGAATAAAAAAGATCTTAAAAATAACCACAGCTGGCCATTAGGGGTTGTAAAAAAGTGACCAGACATACAAATTGATGGCAGGGTTTTAGGAGATACACAGAATATTCATGACATAGTAAAGTTGGAATAACTGAGTTATTGTTTGTTGTTTGTTTTGTTTTGTTTCAGTGAAAAGGGGGTTAACACCTAGATGAGCTTCTTGTTTTAACCCCACCCTCAGGCCCACCACAGGCAAGCTAGCCAGCGACCTGCCAAGTTCCCTTCTGCCATCCGGCCTGGAAAAGCTTAGCCGCAGGCCAGCCCAGGCCTGGGAAACAAAGCCTCTCATTTGCAGCAACCTGCTTAGGATGGAACCAAAGGTGTCTGCCAGTGCCCAACAATAAGCCTGTTTGAGCGCCGATCAGCCCCCGGCGAACCTAAGCCTTGGATGAGCTAACCGTGCAGGTTATGTAAATCCCGGCCTCCTCGCCCATGCTCTTCCAGGCTGCAGGCTGAGCAGCAGGTGAGGGTCTTGGAGGGAAGCTTCTCTTCCCACCTGTTTTCACTTTCTCCCCAAAGCCTCCTGGGAGAGGAGAGTAAAGCTGAGCGTGGTGACTTCGGGCCCAGGAGGCTGCTGGGAGCAGAAGGAAAGTAGGTAAACAAGACTGCGGAAACACCAGACAGCAGCAGGAAGAACAATGGAGGGAGGGAACGAGGAGGGGCAGGAGCTCAGTAGTCCAGCCAGAAAGAGGGTGGCGGGACATGAGTGGGAGAGCAGGCCTGGCTCAGGGAGGCAGGCGGCCGCTGAAGCGTGTCTGAGCCCTGAGTTGTGAAGGAAATGTGACCTGGAGCATAACCGAGCTCAGCAAGGAGATCCTCAGGGATCACACAGCCCTGTCCCCGAGGAGCAGCAGAAAGAGAGGGAAATGCACAGGCAGTACCTGGAGCCACAGATAATCTCAGATGACAGCGTGACCCCCACCTCGGTGGCCCCAGCTTTTGTTCGATTGCCCTGTAATGCTGGGAATATCAGGGAGCTGGGAACTTAACCTGTTAAGGACAGACAGTTCAAAAGGAATGGAGAGCAGAGAATAAGAAATATTTCGACGCTCAGTCCCTCAAAGTCTTATACTAAGAAACTACACCATGACTTCAGAGGAGTAGTGTGATTTCTGCAGTCCGAGGGCATCTGGAGAGTTAAGGGGAGTCCTTGTTCTTGATCAGGGTATTGTGCTCTGAAGTCTCTCAAGACAAAGTGACTTCCCAAGTTTTTTTTTTTTGCCTAAATCAGGACTCAGATGGGATTGGCTTCTGGGCATAAAGAAAAGCTCCAAGGCTAGCTCTGATTCTGATTTTGCCATGGCTGTTCTCTTCAGTGTGTGGCATAAGATTTTGCTATGTGTCTGAGGTCAGAGAAGAATCAGGGCCCCAGCATGGGAGTGAGTAAACCTTTCTAAAAGTGCCTCTCGTGCCCTAGCCGGTTTGGCTCAATGGGTAGAGCATCAGTTTGATTCAGGTCACGGGCACATATCTGGGTTGCGGGCTCAATCCCCAGTAGGGAGCATCCAGGAGGCAGCCTATCAATGAGTCTTTCTCATCATTGATGTTTCTCTCTTTCTTTCTTTCTCTCTCTCTCTCCCCCCATCCCTCTCCCTTCTTCTCTGAAATCAATAAAAATATATTGAAAAAAAAATAAAAGAGTGTTCCTTAGTATTCTGGGCCACAGCTCTAAGCATATTTTCCCCTTGGAGATAGCACTCCTCCACCCACCTGTCACAGTACTCATGAGAAATAAGTAGGCTGAGATGAAGATTATTTTTAACTCAGCGGTTAGAGAAATGCTGACTCATCATCACCATCACCATCACCATCAACTCTTACTCAGGGAGCTGATTTTCTCTGGTCTGTGAAGTGGGGGTCTGGATCCAAGCACAGTCAAGGACAGCAACAGTTATGTGGGAGAGTCCTGTCCCCTTGTCCCACCATCCTAAATGTGCACCTGTGCACACTGACCCTCTGTGCACCTGTGCACACTGGCCAATGTACCTTAGATTCCCAAGACAGGGCAAGGAAGATATAAGACCCAAGCAATCAGAGATTGTACTGGCTCAGAGCCTTCCCTACTAGCATCATCTAAATTGGAGAAATAATACATTCTTATTCATTGGAGTCACTTATTTACTTATTCAACAAACATTTATTGAGCACTTACTATGGGCGAGGTGAAAACCTCATCCACAGGTGCCAGTGTATGTTTAAGGAGGCATATTAGTAAGTTTCCAATTCTACCTCTGATACTCTTAATATGAACAATCAGTCAGGGCTCTGTTGTCCTTTAAAATGGTGGGAATCCTAAAGACACTTGAACCCATGGGAAAATCAACCAAGAATTCAGAACCTCCAAGGCAACTGAGGGAAACAGGAAGATGATGTTAGCTGTTAGCATAGGTGTTAGAGTGCTATGAAAACATGGGACCATAGTTTTAACTGGACACATCGTAGCTTTGATAACTGAAGAGGCCCACCATGCAGGGCTCTTACAAAATAGCCCCCAAAGGTATAGGTGAAGATATGTTCAGAGACCCAATAAAAAATACAACCAGTGGGCACAGATTGTGCCACCATCACCACAGGCACTCATTTCCAACTTGCTTTCCTGTTGTTGTTTGTTTTTTTAAAAAATTTTATTGATTTTTTACAGAGAGGAAGAGAGAGGGATAGAAAGTTAGAAACATTGATGAGAGAGAATAATCGATCAGCTGCTTCCTGCACGCCCCCCCACTGGGGACGTGCCTGCAACCAAGGCACATGCCCCTGACCGTAATCGAACCCGGGACCCTTCAGTCCGCAGGCTGACGCTCTATCCACTGAGCCAAACCGGTTTCGGCCCGGTGGTTGTTTTTTAATCACATTGCAGGTGAGGATGTGAATACTGTTTGGGCGAGCCACCCTTGGCCAACAGTCTTCCCTCTGTAACCCTTGCCCCACAACCACAGATATTATACAAAGGCACGCTCTGTGAAAGAAGGCAGTGCCATGAAGATGTGAAGGAAGTCTGGGCTTCCTGGTCAGAGAGATCTATCTAAGTTGAAAGCCTGTCCCACCTCAACACTTTTGAGTCCATCATCTAGATGAGTTACTTAGCTTCTCTTAGTCTTAGTTAGTCTGAGTCCTAGTTAACTCATCCTTAATGTGTAGAAGACCAACTAAAGGGGTCATCCTGGAGTAATGAATATAGAACAACTAACTTGGATCTTGAGACACAGAGAGTGACCGATGAATATTGATCCCCATTACCTTGTGTACTTTCAGAACTTCACCTCTAGATAGGGGACCCTCTTGGATGGCCTATTCGTTTTTACTGTGTTTTGTTTGCTATTGCCTCTTTGCTGGCAGATGTTGAGCCTAGTTCTTTCAGTAGAAAATGCTCACTCAGCCTCTCTGTTTCATTTATTAAATACATAATTTTCAAGCACCCTCTATGTGTGACATGCTGTATTAGGTCCAGTGCTGGATACAAAAATGAATCAGATATCAACCCTACCTGCACGATCTGAATAATTTTGGAGGGAACCCAAACATGCAGTACAAAGTAGAGTGATGCATAATTTAAGGAAGGCAGATAACGGGTTGTAACTCCGGGAAATGAGAAATTATTTTCACCGGGGACAATCGGGGGAGACGTTTTGAAAGTGATGCCACAGAAAATAGGCCTCAAGAATGAATAGTGCTTAGATGTGTGGAGATGGGTGAAGGGCATTATCAACAGCTATTGTAGAAATAGGGATGTATGCAAGAAAGCAAAGCGGTTACAAAAAGGATTCAAATAGAGTCATCTGTCTGGGATATGGGTGAGTGAAGTAAAGGAAATACAGCTGAGAGGCACATTGGCATCAGCCCATACAGGATCTTAAAGGCTAGGCTATCAAATCTGGATATGATCTGTAGACAATGGAAGTCAGTGCATGGAAACTATATGATCAATATGACCACCTATTTTTCTATGAGAGGGTCCTCCCCTCACTGACAGTTTTGTGGTTTCAATCTCTTCATTCCTTCCAAAGCCCCTGCCTGAGGAGAATTCTCACGGTTTCCACTTCCAAGTCCTCGGGGCCCTTTCAGAGTTCTCTCAAGTTTTCCTTTCCAGCCTGACTCTATGGGTGGAATTGTGTTGATGTCATAAATAATTGGCACGATCTAAATTCAAAGAAGGCACTAGCCTTTCACAACCCAGGCAATAATTTCTCCTACTTATCCTGTTGATAGAATTATAATTACCCCTCTGCTCCCACGGAGTGGCCATTCATCATTATCATTACAGGTGTACAATTTTGCACGAAGAGAAAGAAAACTTAAGTATTTCTCAAAATTAGAGGAAGAACCGTTACCCCAGGTGCGCAAATAAGACATCTAGCTCTTCAGCAGTTTCTTAAAACACATACAAACCAGTTTCTGTTAGCCTACAGGGGATGATACATCAAGCATATCACAAATATTGCCATTTATTGGAGATCATTTGTTTAGTTATCAGTCCCGTCACCTGAACAATTTAGTTAAATTTGAATGACCCAATCACCATTTCATTTATACATCCTAAGCAAAAAAAAAAAAAAAAAAAAAAAAAAAAAAGCCAACAAAATGCAGGAGGAGGGAAGGAGCAGAAGTGAGAATGCAGGGGGAAAAGGAGCAGAATGCCCACTCTGCCTGATTAAGAACATGCATAGCACCGTGCCAGCTGTGACAGAATGAGTGACCAGACCAATTAAATATGCCAGGGCCCGCTATGAGCTAAATTTCAAAGATACAGACATGAATAAGGTAAGCCCCCTGCTCTCAAGCAACTCAAGGCTTAAATGAGAAGACTGAGAATTAAACAAGTAAATTGCATGACAATGGCCGAAATGCTATGAGGAAAAGGAGCTGTTGAAAGGCTTGGAGAGTACCAGCAGAGAGAGAAGGAGGGTCCTTGAGAGTTGTTATGTGTTCGCTTTGAGGTGAGTCCCTGAACCTCTTTAAACCTCGTCTCTAAAAAGCGATTATGTCTAGTTGCTTATCTTTCAAGGTTGTTTTGACATTCAGTGAATTCACGGTTGAAAAAATCCACTCTGCAAACTGCAAGCCCTACGCCGGGGTCTGAGATGGCTATTTTCTCTGTTCTTTTGAGCAGAGGCCTACTCGGGGCTTATTTTGTGCCCCTGGTTCTCATACCGTGGGCTGAGCACTGACCCTCCCCGCTGCCTCCCTTCCCTCCACCACCCCAAATTTTAGCACAACCTCTTGGCTTCCTACGGGGTGTAGAAGCAGCACACGCGCAAACACACAAGCCACTGAAAAATAAGAGGAAACACTCACCGACCTCCAGCTGCCTCTATCCTTGATGTCCACAGAAGGCAGCAGGGTGAGGGCCCGACACCCAGGGAGGGTCTCTGCTGGGTGGGAGGGCCCTGTCCTCCCTCCCCAGGCCCCCTTTCTCTCTCTGGTCCTCATCTTGGCTGCCTTTTCCACCAACATGTGCCCTGTCCCTTTCTGCCTGCTTCTCTCTACCTGTAACAGACTCTTGTTTTCTCTGCTTTCCTCCCCCTCTCATTTGCGCATTAACACGTCTGTCTGAGAACAGAGTAATTCCTAAATCTCCAAGAGCATGTCTGTGAGGAACTCAGGAGAGGGGGTGCTTCCATGAAGGCCTGCGAACCCTGAAACTATCTCTTAGAGCCCCCATCCAAACGCAGAAAATCTCTTTATCTCCCCTTTCTTCCCCTCTTTCCCTGTCTCCTTTCCCTTCCCCCCACCTTCCCTCTGATACATCAGTCCTCTGTCCCCTTTCTTCTCCAAGGACCCTAAGCCCCTCTGCCACTACTCTTTTTAGTGCCATTCTGTCCCTCCCCAGGCCTCCCCTACGCATCTCCTAGGTGCCAGCTCCCCCTTCTCCTCTCACCCTTTCCTCTCCCACCACCCTCCCCAGGTTCTCTACCGAGCAGGCTGCCCCAACTGAAGTAGTGCAGAAACTCCAGGTCTGGACAAGCAGCCAGCAGCTCAGAACTCTGCTCAGCAGCTGATGACCTCACTGAGTTCTGCGCACGTGATTGGCTACTTCTGGGCTTATGGAAGGAGACTGAAAAGATCCCCTTGTTTCTTTGTCTCTCCGCCCCTTCAGGTTGGATTGGGGAAATAGGCCCTGGGCACAGTGTAGGTACAAAATGGTTTGTGGGCTGCATTCTAGGAAGAGAGGGATTTGTTGTGCCTGAGCAGTGAGCAGAGTCGGTGATATAAGTGGGCAACTGGACTGAGGAGGAAGGAGGCAAACTTGAGAATTTGAGCACCCGACAGAGAGGTGAGACTCTGGGAAGGCTGTGGGCAGCTTCTGCCCTCACTGTGGTGTCTGTCTTTAGAGGCAGGGTCTTAACGGAAGCAAGCAGAACTTTGAATTTGGATCAGGCATTTAATTTCCGGTCTTTGTGTTCTGTTTATATGACCTTGGGCAAGTCACTTCATTCTGTTTCCACCCTGTAAAGTACAATAGTAATAATGCCGGAGGGCTGCTCTGACAGGCCATTTAAAAGGAGTAATGCAAAAGCATTTTCTAATTATTAAACCTCTCATTATTTTAGTAGATAACAGAGTGAAGCAGAGAGAATCCTGGATGAGGAAAGAGAAGTCTTTGGTTTTCTGTAATTGTCACTGTAGTGACCTCCCCCAGGTCACATTTAACCTTTACACGCTGTGAAGTGGGAGAACTGGACCAGTGACCTTTGGGAGCTCTTTTGGCACTAACGTGATCTGATTGGCTGTAAACCTTAGCGTCCTCCTTGAGCTCACCCTTGGAAGGAAGGACTTGCTTCCTTTTTCAATACTTTAGTTAATGTCACTTTTTTTGGTGAGAAACCCGCCTTTTCTTGGGCTATCTGGTGGACCTACTTTTCACAGGGGCCTAGCTCTCTCCCACCTCCACCAACGAGAGTATAGATCCCACACGACAGCAGCACATCTGTAGGGCTCATCCTTGATGGAGATTCTCTCCCCAGGCTACTGGCAGGAGCAGGATTTGGAGCTGGGAACTCTGGCTCCACTCGACGAGGCCATCAGCTCCACACTCTGGAGCACTCCTGACATGCTGGTCAGTCAAGGTGAGAATCCAGGCCTCCTCATCTCGGTGTCTCTCAGTGCCCGCGACCATCCTCATGTCACCTCCCGCTCATGTGGCCTTCACCCTGTGTTCTCCTCGACTTTCCACCGGACATTGTAGTTCTTAGTTCTACACCAACATCCCTAGCACCCACTCCTTCTTCCTGTAGACCTCTGTGTCCCCTCACTCCCCCCCCCCCTAAAAATAGAATGATTTCAGGAGGAGTGTACTGCTCAGAATAAAGAGGTCTGTAAGACATAGTCAGTGTAGACATTTTCATAAGGAACCAGGGGCAATGGAATTACTAGTCAAACATTGATATATAGCTAGCTGTAAGTGAAAGGCTTCCCAAATCTTTCACTGAGATACTTAAGGAATATACCACTCCCAAATTTACTCCGCCAGCTCCGTCTATGGGCCATTAATCTCATAGTCATAGCGTTAATTCTAATTAGATGATTACTTGAGGGGCATTCCAATGACATAAGCACTGCATCGAGTGTCAGAAGAAAGAAGTTCAAGTCCTAACTGGAATCACTGATAAGTAGAATGAGCTTAGGCCCTCACCGCACCGCCATGGTCTCATTGTCTACATGTAAAATGAGGGAATTGGATTCCATGGTCCTTACGATCCCTTTCTAATTCAGATTCTAAACACTGAAACAGTGGCCAGGCTCCGTGCTTCAGTGTATAGACAGCTATCCTGAAGTCTGAGAGCAACTTCAGCACGTGCACCTTCTGTACCGGGAGCGCTCGTTGTAGGTGGAGCTGGAGCTGTGGTGGCCAAGGAAGAAAGGAATAGCAGACAGGGGAGGGGTATGGTCGGTGCCATAGGGCGCATAGGGATGGTCTGAGTTACTGCATTAGGGAACATAGGAATGATGTTTCTTGGCTTCCTAGTCAGAGGAGAGTTATGCCGGTTAAGTGATTTTGCACCATAGAAGGAATGCTATAGATGTTTCTGAATCAGCTGGGAGGTGTTTATTTTATATCTTTGAAGGTCAATGCTATTGGGTCCCAGAGTCAGTCCTGGAGATGAGGGAATCAATCATGGGAATCAGAGGCAATGCTGCGGGGGAAACGGAGCAATGACACCTGGAGGAGGAGCAAGAGTCACGGAGTCCAAGGGGCTCACAGTTGATGCCTGACTAGAAGGCACATTTGGGATTAAAACGGCTCGTCCATATCATATCTGATTAGTCCTTGTTTGTTTGTGTAACATGACCAGGGAGAGAGGGATTCCACCACATCAGGGAAAACCAATGCTCTAACACCAGGATGTTGACGGGGTTTGTACGTTGGGAGGCGGGTAGCCCTAACACTGCAGAAATATGTTAAGGGAGCTGATGAATGAAGGGCAACCATTGTTGGAGGAATTGAAAAGTCGGTGTCAACTGTTTCCGTTTTTATAAAGCTGTTTTGTTTGTGTGGCTTGAAGTTGTATCTGCTGCTGCTTATGTAAGTGAACGCACCAGCCTAGGGCTGGCCCGGCCTTTTGTTCGCTGTCAGTGTGGGGATTATTAGTCACAACTGCTTCTCCCGTTCTTGCTTCCATAGGCAGGTGGTGGCAGGAAGGCGAATCCTAGAATGACAGCTACATAGGCGAATGCGTAGACCTTTCAAAGGTGAATGGTAGACCTCTATCAGAAACGATACATGTAGAGTGGCATGTGTAGACTTGGAGGGCTTTTATTTCTCCAAATGTGTGTGGCCATGCCAGTTTGTTAAGCAAATATTCAAAAGATAACTGTTTTCCTGTGCATTCCAAACAAGAAAATAAGGTTCCCATCACCACCACCACCTCTATTTCTTCCCCTTGTTCCTTCCTCCGTGATGCCCTAAGAGACACAGAGACCTGGACCTTGGCTGGTCTGGATTAGACGTTGGCCCAGAAATGGGTGGAGAGACTAGGGCTTGCTCCGGAAACTAACCCTCTTCTACTCCTGCAGACAGTCAGCCCTGGACATCTGATGAGACAGTGGTGGCTGGTGGCATGGTGAAGCTCAGGTGCCAAGTGAAAGACCATGAGGACTCCTCCCTGCAGTGGTCTAACCCTGCCCAGCAGACGCTGTACTTCGGGGAGAAGAGAGGTAGAGCCGTCTCTCTCTGAGGGAACCCTGGGCTAGGGAGGGGGTGGCAGCACTGAGGGGAACGGTCCCTGTAGCCCGGAGGCTGAGGCAGGGGATGGTATGGTTGTTTGAGGGAACAAGAAGCCATGGGCTCCCCAGCTGGTTTCAGAGAAACTTGGCTATTACAGCTCTGACTTGAGCCTTCCGTGGTCTCATGGGGTCTTGGGTGGACTTGACCCCAAAGGAGCAGGAAGAGACGGCCTAATCTAAGTGTTGACCTGTGAGTCTCACAAGGAGGCCCTTGAGATCCAACATGCTCTTTTTTTTTTTTTTTTAAGCTGTTTTTTTATTTAAAAAATATTTTATTGATTTTTTACAGAGAGGAAGAGAGAGGGATAGAGAGTTAGAAACATCAATGAGAGAGAATCATCGATCAGCTGCCTCTTGCACACCCCCTACTGGGGATGTGCCCGTAACCAAGGTACATGCCCTTGACCGGAATCGAACCTGGGACCCTTCAGTCTGCAGGCTGATGCTCTATCCACTGAGCCAAACTGGTTTCGGCACCAACATACTCTTCTGAGTAGATCTGAGGCTGCTGTGACAGTGGTCCAGGAAAACAGCCTAAAGACTGTTGAAACTCAGGAGCAGGATTTTGCCCCCCCCCCCCCAAATCACACTATACCCCTTCTCCCCAAAAAGCTGGTGGGAGATAAACATGAAAGGTGCCAGTAAAAGCCTTGCTTCCCACTCCCCCGATTCCCCGCCAGCCCTGCGAGATAATCGGATTCAGCTGGTGAAGTCCACGCCCCATGAGCTCAGCATTAGCATCAGCAACGTGGCCCTGGCGGACGAGGGCGAGTACACCTGCTCCATCTTCACTATGCCTGTGAGAACTGCCAAGTCCCTCATCACTGTGCTGGGTGAGGTTCCCCGACCCCAGAGTCACTGCCGCATACTCTAGTGCAAACAGACCTCTAGGTGCGTCCCCAAAGGAGTCTACAGCCAGGCAGGACTCCGAGCCCTTTGGAAAAGTTCAGCCCAGGTTCCCTTCGCAACGGAGAAAAATAGAAAGAGCACTGACTTCTAATAATTTCTCCTCTACTTACCGTTTGCTCTGGGACAGACCTCTTACTCTCTCTGAGCCTGAACTTCCTAACCGGTAGCAGCAGGATGATGATGTCTGTTCCACCTAGCTCCCAAGATTATGTGAGGGAAACATGGGAGGTGCGTGCAGCCTGTGATTATAGTGTCCAGGTTGAATATCACAGTTGCTTACCTGCTTTCCTCCTATATTTTACCCTATATTTCAATTCCCTTATTTGCTTCCTTGAGCTTCATACTTATTCTGTGGCCACCCCATTGGCCTCTGGGTTACCAGGTCACATATCTCCATACTATTATACCATGCCTCCTCTCCCCTCCCCTTCACCTCCCTGCCCAGATATTTCTTCCAGGTTCTTAGGTAGGAGATCAAAGAGTAAGATACCTAGTTTTCTACCCATCATAAAGCACATTAGGACTGAGATATCCTCTCCCCGCACCCCCCCAAGAGACCATCTTAGCAGGGAGAGCCCAGGGTAACCTCCTGGCCTCTCCTTCACATCCTGCCCATCCCCTGTGCCTGGTAGGAATCCCACAGAAGCCCATCATCACTGGTTACAAGTCACCGTTACGGGAAAAGGATACGACCACCCTACACTGTCAGTCTTCTGGGAGCAAACCCGCAGCCCAGCTCACCTGGCGGAAGGGGGATCAAGAGCTTAATGGTAAGCCCCTCCTGCCTCGGAGTTACAGGAAGAGGTGTGCTGGGAGGCAGAGAGAATGAGAGAGGGAGTGGTGCGTGTCTGCATGTCTGTGTGCACACAAAGCATGATGGAAAAGGAAAAAGTGGGAGTGACAAATATTCTGTGTACACTCATGGGTGTATGTGTGTACATATCTGTTTCACAACTTTCTAAGTTTGTCAAAGTTGAAACTCACCATCTGTATGTCTACAGTGGGGCCCACACACTATCTGTGTGTTAGGGCTCACTCTGTTTCTGTGTGTGTGTGTGTGTGTGTGTGTGTGTGTGTGTGTGTCTACTCCAGGAGAACCAACCCGAATACAGGAGGACTCCAATGGCAAAACCTTCACCGTGAGCAGCTCAGTGACGTTCACGGTAACTCGGGAGGATGATGGGACCGACATCACATGCTCTGTGAACCACGAATCTCTAGATGGAGCTGACAGATCCACCTCTCAGCGCATTGAAGTTTTATGTATGTCATGGGCTTGTGGGTGAAGATGAGTCCGGTATGAGGTGGGGTGTGGGGAAAAGGAAAGTGGTGATGGCTGTACGTGAAAAAATAGGCACAGATACCTGGGTAGGTAAAAACAAAATGAGACTAAATGTGGTGGCATAGGCCAAGGGTTAGCAAAAGGCCCAATAGCAAACATTTTAGGCTTTGCGGGTCATATGATCTCTCTCTCTCAACTACTTACCTTTGCTGTTTTTGCAGGAAAGTAGCAAAGATAATATGTAAACAAACAAACAAAGTGTGTGTTCCAACAACATTTTATTTACAAAACCATGTAGCAGGCAGGATTGGACCCAATGGATAAGCTTGCCAAGCCCTGGTGTAGGCCTGTCCCATGCAACCAGCTTGTAAGCTGTTGTGGCAACTCTAGCAAACCAGTAGTCAGAAGATGTGCGCTCTAGTCTGCCCTCCGTTACTTCTGAACCATGTGATGCTAAGAAAATTGCTTCACCTCCCTGAGTTTGATACTTTACTTGCCAAATGAGAAGATGAACATGGGGATTACTGAGGCTTCTTCTTGATCTAGCTTTTGATGGTTTCAAGAAAATGCAGGCCGTAGGAAGCACAATTGCTCCGGCATCATTATTCCTAGATCTTTTCCTAAGTACTCCTCTATTTACCACAGCTCTTTGATTTTTCCTGGGATTCTGACCGAACATGTCCACGATTATCATCACTACTCTTAACCTTTCCCAGGATCCTCCTTCCTCCAAGGAATCTGCCTTGAGAATGGACAGTGAACTCTCCTCCTCTCCTGAGGAAATTTGGACATTTTCAAATACAGCTTTTCTGAGTGGTGGAACCAAGGGGGACGGAAAATAAAGCCCAAAGCTGGAAGATGAAGAGTTGTAAAATAATGTATTCTTTTTCTTCTAATTCATCTAAAGGCTGGGTGTTTCCCCAAAATAATTAAAACCCTGAATCTCTTTCTTTTGGGAGATACCGGCCTGACTTGAGGGCCATTTAAGTCATTGCTAAACTTGTTGCTGAAACTTGAACATGAGGTAGGTCTGGGGTGGCATTACTTCCCATTCAGCAGACTCTCAATTTGGAAGCTGACGACCTGGATTCTGGCCTCTACTTCTGTGCTATTTCCACCAAAGCATGGCATCGCTTAGTGCTTTCTGCTTACTTCCCTGGACTTTCTTGAGGATAAATGAAACAATATCGAAAGAAGAGTTTGGTAAACTTGAGTTGTAGGTTGCTATGATTTGTTTCTCTGACTGTTAGTTCTGAGGGCGAGGCCCCTGGCGTTGGGTTTCTTCCTCTGAGTCTGGGCCCAGGCCAGGGCGAAGGAAGCGCTCCGCTGTCGGGGTCCCAGAGACTTCTGTCAGGAACCGGCCATCTGGCGATTCCTCTCCAGGGAGCTTTCTGGCCCACCTGTGATCAGTGGTCAGTGGACAAATGCTACACTCCAGGCGCTACGCTGGAGGTTCCTGTGGGGCCTGCTTCTCTTTGTCCCGATTGATTTGACTGAAAACCACTAATTAGCTGGTTAAGCTTGGTTCTGTCTTAGGGGAAGCTCGGCCTCTTTACCCATTCTTCCGAGCCAGCATCTGGTTGTGCTGTTCTCCGCAGCTGCCTGGACCTCGCCTCCTCAGCAGCCCTTGGGTGTCAGTGGCAGATGCCATATCCCTTTGCAGAGCCCGTCTCTATGGTGTCAGTGCCTTTTTGCAGCCAAACTGTCTCTTGCTGTTTCAATGCTCTCACTTCATTTTTGGACTGACCATTAAAAATTCTGTTTTATTGTCTTCAACTGGTCTAAGTCCCCCTCCAGAACAGAGAGGACTGAGAAGTTGTGAGCTCAACAGGCAAGTTCAAGTGTATTTATTCTGTCACAACTGTGCATGAAGTTCTGTTTATGCGCTGGGCAGCGTGCAAGGCTCAGATGAACCGGTGGCACGCCTTCTCAGCTCTCTGCTAGACATGTCTTAGGTCCTCACCAAGGACAGACCCTCCAGAGCCCTACCTCTACCAGGTGGCAGCACCAGTCCCCCCCACGTTCAATGGCAATAGTGCTCTCTGCTCACAAGACCAGGGGGAGCCAAGTCTTGATTCACAGCCGCGTGGCCTCCCGAGGCATCCGGTGTGGAAGCTGTGGTGTGTGACAGGATGCTTTGGAAATCAAGGCGATCTGAACACCATGTCCTTCTCCACAGACACACCAACTGCGAAGATCAGGCCGGACCCTCCGCATCCCCGAGAGGGCCAGAAGCTGCTGCTGCACTGCGAGGGGCGAGGAAACCCCGTGTAAGAGGAGTCGTTTCCCGGCCGCCAACACAACTCCACCCTCTCAGATCCAGACCTTCACATAACGTCTTCCTATCTTCCTGTCGCCTCTGTACTGTCTGAGCCTCTCGTTTTCCCTGACGCCAACAGCCATGCTCTGCTTCTACTGCCAAGCAGCGGAAGGGGGGAGGGGCTCTCCACCCCACGGGGTCCCTGCGGTTCCCATAAGGAACCCCAAACGGTCCCCCTCCCCCTGCCTCTGAGCAGCTCTGTGTCTCTGGCCCCTAGACCCTCTCGAGCTTTCATCGAACAGCCCCCGACTTCCCTGCTCCGTTATTTCTGTTTCCCTTTAGCTCCCTGACCTATTCTCTCCTGACCTCTCCGCAGCCCCCAGAAGTACATGTGGGAGAAGGAGGGCAGCGGGCCGCCCCTGAAGATCACCCAGGAGAGCGCCCTGATCTTCCCTTTCCTCAACAAGAGCGACAGCGGCACGTACGGCTGCACGGCCATCAGCAACCTGGGCAGCTACAAGGCCTACTACACTCTCAACGTGAACGGTGAGCCGCCTCCATTCCCCCCGCACCCTCTCTCCCCTTCTCTGTCCACCCTCTCCCCTCTCAGACCACTCTCTCCCCTTCTCTGTCCACCCTGAGAGCACCCCAGATGGTGCTTTGGGGTGGACTAAAGGGACAACAGCCCCCCACTGAGGGCCTGAAGACTCAGCTGCAGATCCCCCCTGAAATGAGCACTAAGGAAAGTTCAACAGGGTGTAGGGCTGGCCGAGGCCTTGTTTAGCCACAAGGACTCAGTGGCACCGTCTCCAGCCCCACACACTCTGGCGGCAGGAATGGTCATCCTGTGTTTACCCCCGAACCTCTCGCGTATGGCTGTCGATGTCTGTCCTTTGCAACAGGCCATTTGCAGACTTGCTTCGGGGATGGGGACAGAATGCAGACTCCTGCAGACCTGGGTCAAGGCCGCATGTGGAGATAAGTTTGTACTCTGTTGAGAAATAGTTGGAATCTTTCCCCAGATGCCATATCTTCTAGAGGAACTGGGCGATGCCTCTTCTCTGACGTTCTTACCAAAAGGTGCAACCGTAAAACCCAGGTCAGGGGAAGAGACAAGCTGACGCAGAATTCCCTTATGGAAAGTGGGCAGGTGATTGGAAAAAAAAAGTACATGTTTTTATTGATTTCAGAGAGGAAGGGAGAGGGAGGGATAGGAACATCAATGATGAAAGAGAACCATTGATTGGCTGCCTCCTGCATGCCCCCTACCGGGGACGCAGCCTGTAACCTGGGCCAGTGCCCTGACTGGGAATCGAACCCTGACCTCCTGGTTCATAGGTGGATGCTCAACCACTGAGCCATGCTGGCTGGGCTAGGCAGGAGAATTTTTTGCAGAACCCAATAGCAGTGGAGTGGGGTCGTGCCAGAAAGTCTTACAAGCCTTTCCCGAGAAGAGGGAAATGCATTGTCAGGGGAACATCGAGGCTCCCTTGAGTGAAACATCCATTAAAGCCGACCTAATCAAGCCTGAGGAGACAAAGTAGGAAAGAAAAAATATATAATAAGGAGTTAATGAGGCGTCAAGACAAGCTGAGTCAGTGGAAAAACAGCAGTTCTCCCACGGACAGGCTCCCAGGGACAAGGGCCCCGAGTGTCTGGCTGGGGCGGATCTGACCCCGGCCAGATCTCAGCATGGGGGGACAGTCTCAGCACAACAAATAGAGCCAGAAGCCTGGAGCAAGGACGGGCCCTGAGGTTCGGTGTCCACCCCCATATCTCCCCGCAGTCAGGCTGGATGATGATTGGCAGCCAGAGCAAGATCTTGTGCCCGTGGTTGGCCTCTTGCTGGTCCTCTGTGCCCTGTGCTGGAAAGTGGGTCTTGTTCAAACTGCTCCCAGTGCTGACCCCTGATGGCAGAATGAGTTACTGCACCTTCTTGCAGGAATAGCCTAAGCAGTGCTGACTCCACCTGCCTGGAATGAAATTAAATGTCGTGGAGGACCCAGGAGGTCATGTTGCTATGGGAACCCGTTTGTCTAAGGAATTTCCGTTTCCCTAATCGCTAGAAAAATTACCCAGGGTTTGTGTTTATTGTGGACTGGGTCTCACGGACTCCCCAGGAGAAGGGCTGCTTCCTGTCACTTGCACCATCACACGCCCCCATCAGATCATGGAGCCCTGGGGTCACCCTTTCCTTCCCTCCTGAGTGGAACATGAAAAACCAGAGCATCAACATTTTCTTTTTAAATAAGGCACAAGCAGGCACGGCTCTTAAAGCCGGCCTGATCAAGCCTGAGGAGACAAGGTGGCAGAGACAAAATATAGACTAAGGAGTCAATGAGGCATCCAGATGCAAGCTGAGACTGTGGAAAAACAGCAGCTCTCCCATGGGTGGGAGTCACATGGATGCTGAGGGTAATGTTGGACTCATCAGCCTGGGCCCTGTGTTCCCGGGCATTTGGGACTCTGCCCTGGCTGGGGCTGTCCTGGGCGTGCCTGGCCCCTCTGCATGGTGGGCATCGATCCTCCATGGATGCTGCTTTGGAGGACAGGTCTGCTCTCTGACGGCAGAGACATCGGCCATCCTTGGAGGCATCAGGGCGGAAATCTTCAACTTCCCCAGACCTCTGCATGGTGGGAAGGAACGCAGTCGCAGACTCTCCTGCTGAGACTTGCTGGAGGGTTGGGTTTGGCTGGAACTCAAACTCCTCCGTCGGGGTGGGGGGTGAGGGGGGAAGCTCTGGTCTTCAGGACAGGGGTGGCCGTCTGTCACTTTTGTAAGGCGCATCTTACAAAGTGCCCAGTTCTGGGGTCTGTCAGTCTTTTTCTGCTCCTTTTCTAATGATCTCAGGGCAAAGGGTGAACAGGCTGAGAAGCCCCTGTGGAGAATCCATCTCAGAATATCACACGGACAGAAGAGTATGAGGGATGGAGGATAGGGAAGGAATACTCTGAAAGCCCAGAGATTAGAAGAAAGAAATAGAGAAAGAGAAGCAGCCAGGGAGAGAGAGAGAGAGAGAGAGAGAGAGAGAGAGAGAGAGAGAGAGAGAGAGAGAATCTAAACATTCAAGTGATGAACTTGGACTTTGTGAAGGTCAAACTTCAGGGTCATGAATTCAACTTCAAGGTTAATTGGAGGAGATGTCTCTATTTATTCATGAGCACATTAATGCCTGTAGACATGGCTATGTCCCACACACTGTGTGAGAAACATAATGAGGCCCATCCCCTTGCTGAGCGACCCCACTCCGTGGTCCCGGCCTCAGCCTGTGTTCTCTGCCATGGGAGACTGCGTGTGGCCAGGTCGGAGATGCTGGGATACGGGGTTTCTCATGCTGACTGTGTGCATTGCCCCTACTCTCCAGACCCCAGTCCGGTGCCCTCCTCCACCAGCACCTACCACGCCATCATTGGTGGGATCGTGGCGTTCATTGTCTTTCTGCTGCTCATCCTGTTCATCTTCCTGGGCCACTACTTGATTCGGCACAAAGGTCAGATATGGGGGAGCAGGAGGAGGGGTGGGCACGGGGAGGGAGGCGGGAGCTGGCTGCAGGGAGGGCCTTCGGGGACCAGGCGGCCCCTCCGAGGTCTGAGGAGGACGAACGCAGGCACCTTGGCAGAACTGGGGCCCCCTGGCCCCTCGGCGGAGCTGCACTGCCTTTTCATCACCCACAGAACCGAACTTCCCACTCAGCCAGCTGCTGCGCCCACGCGCTCCGCCACCACAGCTCTCTGCCTTCAGCAGGGACAGCGAATCTGCATCTTCGAACCATGTCTTTCCTTCCCTGTCTTTCTGCTGTCTGGCCTCCTGTTTCTTGACCTTTGACCTCCTTCCCCCCCCCACCCGTCTCCACAACATCCTCTTCTTGTTTCCTCTCTCCTATCTGCAAAAGGAAACATCTCACTACCTCTCTTCACATGCCTTCCTCTCAGATGTTCCCCTTGTAACTTCTAGCGGCAGCCAGACTACCCAGTCTAGCCAGCTCTCTACTGCATTGCACAGGGAGCCGACATGCCAATTCCCCTAGCACCACCATACAAACAGAGATACACACAAGCACACACATTATGCATGCATGTAAATATGTATGCACACATGCAAATACTAGCATATGCACACAATCTACATATAGATACACAGACACATACATGTGCACGCATACACACACATAGACACACACAGGCACACATAGATGCACATGCACATCTACACACACACACACACACACACATGTTTTTGCCAGTATTGTTGAGGTCCTCTATGTAAAGGCAGCACTCACTAATTCACAGGGGTGGGGTGGGTGAGGGATGTTGGCAGCACGTGCACGCTAGGTCTGTTGGGATGGAATAAAGCTCTGACCAGGAGAAGCGGGCCAGGCCTGGGGTGGCCGGTGGGTCGGTGGGTGGGTGGGCAAGGGGGCTCGGAGGTTTGGAAGCCGCTCCTGGAAAGAGGAGCCTCTGTGCCTCCCCAGGAACGTACCTGACACACGAAGCGAAAGGCTCCGACGACGCGCCAGACGCGGACACAGCCATCATCAACGCGGAAGGCGGGCAGTCGGGCGGGGATGACAAGAAGGAGTATTTCATCTAGCGCCGCTCGCCCTGCGCCCGCCGGGGCCCCACGGGGACTTCTGGGGCCACGACCAACTCGGACTTGTACAGAGCCACCCGGGGCGCCCTCCCGCTTGCTCCCCAGCCCCCACCCCTGTACAGAATGTCTGCTTTGGGTGCGGTTTTGTACTCGGTTTGGAATGGGGAGGGAGGGGTGGGGAGGGAGGGCTGTCCTCAGCCCTTTCCTTGGCTTCTCTGCATTTGGGTTATTATTATTTTTGTAACAACCCCAAATCAAACCTGTCTCCGGGCTGGAGGGGCAGGGGCCCTGGGGCAAGAGGAGCAAAGCCCCTGAGCTTTAGGAGGAGGAGGAGGAGGAGGGCGGGGAAGAGGTAAGGACAGGATGGGGCAGGCTGGTTTATGGGGGGCAGGGGGCTGGCACCAGCCCTCGGTCCTCTGCACAGAGCAGCTGCCTGGACTTCCCTGGGCCGGGAGGTTGTGAGCAGAGCGGGAGGTGGACGGAGACAGTGCTCCCTGCTCTCCGGTCCCTGAGGAGGGCGGCCTGCAGGTGGCAGGCAGAGGCCCAGGGCGTCCACACGGGGAGGACGTGGTCCCCGTCCGGGAGGATGGGTTTGGAGAGACAGGATGTGAGATGGCCCACCTCCCCTTGCCCCCCGGATGTAGGAAGCAGGCCCTTTGCACAGGAGCCGCCCGTGGAGTCGCAGGGCCAGGCGGCCCCTCGTGGCTCCAGCAGCCGTGGGAAGGCCCCTGCCTGCTCCCCTTGCCCAAGGGCCCTCACTGCCCCAGCCCTGGGCTATTGCTGGGCAACCACTCCTCCTATGGCATTGTTTACCATCCCCTCCTCCCGCCCTGCCCTGCCCCTCCCAGGCCTACACTGCCCCTCAGCCCGTCCCCCCTCCCAGCAGCCAGGCAGATATAACCACACAAGCACTAAGAGGAGCTTCGCTGCACTGAGCTGTTTCCTGCCCAAACAAAGAAGATAATGTGAACTTTGTGAGTGTGTGGATGTGTGTGTTGTGTGCACATCTGTGTGTGAGAGAGGCAGCGAGCGGGCCCCGGCAGGTGGCGGCCCTGGGACCCGGGAAGGAGGGCCTTCGAGGAGAGGACTCCCAGCCAGCGGGGTGTCTCCCGGGCGAGGCTGTTTCATCCTGGCACCTCCATGCCACCCCCAGTGCGCACCTGTCACGGAGACAGCAGTCCGGGGACGTGTTCGTGCTCAGCTGTCCATCGGTCTCGCCCTACAACACGGAGCGTGGACCTCGGCCCCGTCTCCCTTCTCGGAGCTGTGGAGTCAGGCCCACACCTTGCTGTGTGCCCTCGGCCTGTCCCTGGCCCCAACCCTAATACCACCCCTGGCACCTCCGTGCCCGCTGAGCTGAGGGCTGGAGAGAGAGAAACGTCCCTTCTTCCCACCTCCACCCCTCCTTTCGATTGTCTGTCTTCCTCTGAGGCCTGAGCTGGTTGCCATAGAGATGAGTTGCTCAGGCTCCCGGTCCAGCCAGCCGCCCGGCCTCAGATCCTGGATGCCCCCTGGCGCCGCTGTCACCCTCACCCGGCATGTCCTCCCCGCTGACACCCAGGGGTGTGCTCAGGGGGGGCGGCTGCACCCGCAGGCCTGCCCCCACCCCTCCCCAGTTCAGGTCACAGTGAGCGGCTTTCCCAGCAGTGGGTGAGGGCCCTGGGCACCGGGCAGCCCCTCCAAGCCCAGGCTCCTGTCTCCTAGCACCGCTTCGGGGAAGTTGACTTTGCCTCTCTGAGCTCAATCACTCTGTCCATATTACACAGAAGCCATATTTGTACCGGGAGTGCGGGGAGAGGGACCATTGTGTTTGTGCGTCTGTCGGGGCGGGGGCGGGGCCGGGGGCCGGGAGGGGACCGTGTATCTTTATAACCTTTCTAACTCTCCTATGCTAATCTCCGAGGGCCACCCTCAATATATCGATCACCGTGTCGCTCGCTGGCTCGGCTGCCTGCTTCTTGCCGCTTTTGCTCCCGTGGGGATGCGTGGCTAAGGGCTGCTGGCCGGTACCCCATTTCCAGAGGGGAGGGAGGGGGCATGGGCCTGGCCGGGCCCCTCTCCCCAGGAAACTCTGTATGGGAACAATACAGCTCTCCTAGGGAGAGAAGCGCGCTCACTCCCTCCGGCTGAGGCCTTGCTTTCCGAGTGTCTGGGGCAGGGCTCCCCCTGCCTTCCACCAGACAGGAGGGGGGGAGGTGCAGGTGACGGTGAAGATGCCATGACATCATTCCAGAACAGCTTCAACAGGTCCCCCAACCCGTTTCTCCCCCTCCCCCCTCCCCAGGGGAATCCTGAGCTAGTGTTGGTGGGGGAAGAGGGGAAGGAAGGGAGAGGAGGGGACGTCTCTGTATGGTCTCTCGCCCCCGGGCTTCCCTGCTCCACCGCGGCGCCCCGTGGGGACCGGAAGGAGGCCGCTGGCAGGACTGGAGTTAGAACACCACCTGCCTCCATGGACGTCCGACCCAGTGTCGCTAAGCAGCCCCTCTGCGTCCCCAGTCAGACTGCGCCATTGCTCATCGCTTCCAATGTCCAGACTGCGGCTCCCGCACGGAAGAAGTAGAACGTGGGGGTGAAGGGGGGTGGAAAGAATCAGCAGAGACCTGGGAAAACATGGGGGGCGGGTACCTAAGGGTCGGAGTGTCGGCTTAGGGGTTCTGGCTCGGGAGACACGGTCACCACCTGGAGAGAAAGGGGCTCTCCCCCCGCGCAGAGCCTGGCAGGCCTGAGGCCCCCCGTGCAGAGCTGCACAGCCGCTGGGTCCCCCACGGACACGAGTAGAGGCTCCCCCAGAGGCCACAGGCCCCTGGAAAGAGGCTCTGCCTTTCAGCCCACGTGCTCTGCTTGTCCCGACAGGGGCTTCCCCGCACCCCTCGGGGATGAGGCACCCTCAGGAGCTTCCGTGGGCCCTCCCTCCTCTAACAGGGAAGCAGCCAGAGCCTCACACCTGGGTCAGGTGTGTGCCCGGTGCACAGCACACGCCACCCCACAGGCCAACGAGCCCTTCTCACCCCGGACTCCTTCCTACACAGAGAGCCCGGCCCTCAGCACCACAGGGCCCAGCCCAGCACCACCGACTCCTCTCGCCAGCGTGGCTTTTGAACCCTCTCTCCCTGGCTCAGGTTCAAGGGGCGGAGGAGCAGCGAGCGTCACCGGCCGCCTTTCCCTCCAACTTCCCAGCATGCCTCTTATCTCTGCCTCACACTTCACCCCTGGCCCCTCTTCCTTCCTCGAACCCAAGGAGCCCTCCTTGCTGGAAAGCCCTTGGCTTCTCAGCCTCCCTCCACCTTCGGGGAAGGACCCACCTCCTGGTCCCCACCTTCTTCCTTTGCCAAGCCCGGGACCCCACCAGCGGGATCCGACCTCAAAACAGGAAAAGCCCGGGGCCAATGCCCTGCTCGGGCCTCAGGCTCAGACAGGCAGTGGGCGTGGGGCCGAGGCTTCCTGCGTGCCCCCACCCCTGCCACCCAAGGGCCCTGCCCAGAACCGATGGCCCTTCATTAGCCCGGCGCTTATCTGGGGACCGCAGCAGGTGACAGCCGCGGCCTCCCTCTCTGCCTGCGGGAGCCCAGCAGTGGCATGGGGAACTGCCTGCGCCCGGTGAGTGTGGGGCGGCACCCGCAGCTCTGCCCCTCCTACCCTCTGCCCACCCACCCCGGCTTTTTCTTTTTCATTCTTCTTTTCTTCCCTCCTCATCTCGTATCCCTTCCCTCGTCTCCCCTCGCTTCTTACCTCAGAGCCCCAGGTCTCTATGGCTTTCCTGCTCATTTGTCTTCCAATCAGTACCATCCAGGCCCCTGGCCGCCCTTCCTGGGACTCCCCTGCCCTCCAGCCCTGCCCCCATGCCCTCCCCTGGCTGTCCATGCCTCTGCTGGCTCCTCAGTCTCCACTGTGATGGCCTTTCCCACTGCACCCCCACTGCTCCGCTCGGCCCCTCCGCCCCCTGTCAGGTGGCCTTCCCCAGAGGCCAGCGGGGTAACTACAAGTGTGATTGTCCCTCCGGGGACCCCCCCCCCAGGTGAATTCCTTCCCCGACGACGACAACTCGAGTCACCTTTTCCTCGAAGATGAGCAACTGGAGGGTTTGGATGATTACCCCGACTACAACTACTCGGGCATGGACGCGGCGGCCCCCTGCCACTCCTGCACCCTGCTGGACCCGTCCTCGCTGCCCTTCTACGTCCTCGCCAGCGTCCTGGGCATCCTGGCCAGCGTGGTCATCCTCTTCGCTCTGCTCAGTCCCCGCTCTCCCCGGCAGCTCTGTCCCGGCCGGCGGCTCCTCCTCACCCAGCTGGCCGCGGGCAGCGCCCTCTGCAGCGTCGCGGTGCCCATCCTGGCCCCGGGGCTCCAGGGCGCCCACAACACCTACCTGTGCCACCTGGCCCACCTGGTCTGGAACGGCTCCGCCTTCGCCCAAGCCCTGCTGATCGGCTGCCACGCCTGCCTGGGCCCCACCCTGGGGCCAGGCCCGGTCCCACGCCTCGTCCTGGGGCTCTCTGTGGGGCTTTGGAAACTGGCCGTCCTCCTGGCGGTGCCCATCACCCTGGCCAGCGACACCTCCAATGGACTCTGCTCCTTGGCATCCAGCCAGGGCGTTCTGAAGCTTCTGCACAGTGCCAGCCTTTGGGCCATCTTTGTCTTGTTGCCCCTGGGCTTACTGGGAGCCAAGGGGCTGACAAGGGCACTGGGCAGGGGGCCGTGTCCCTGGGTGGATGTGCTGTGGCTCTGGTTCCTTTTCTGGTGGCCCCATGGGGTGCTCTGGGGACTGGACGCCCTCGTGAGATCCAGGATCTTGGTGCTGTCGTCCTGCCCGACCCAGCAGGCGCTGGACCTGCTGCTGTCCCTGGCGGAAGTGCTGGCGATCCTGCACTGTGTGGCCGGGCCCCTGCTCCTGGCCGCCTTGTGCCGCCGGGCGGCCCGCGGGGCCCTGCCCTCCTTGCCCCTCCCGGCCAGTCAGCCCTCTCCTCCGGATGCCCTGGGAGGTAAATCTCCACTCCCTTCCTCCCTGCCGGCCTGAATTAAAGTCTGTGCTGCCTCTGTGACGCTGCTGGTTTCTTATTTTGTCTGGGGCTGGAGAGGAGAGGAAGGGACATGAAGAGAGAGACCGAAGAGGGGAGTTGGGTTTCATGCCAGGCCGGCCTGCTGGCTTCTGCTTCCCTGGCTGGCGTGGGGAGTACGTGGCTGATGTGCCGACATCCTCAGGGCACACAGGTGTTTGCTCCTGGTGTGCGGATGCTGCCATCTCTCCATGGGGGAGGAGAAGGGGGACCAGAACAGGAGGGGAGCAGCTAACCCTGAACAACCAGAAGAGATGGCTTAGCAGGTAAGGAAAGGAGAGAAACTGCCACAGAGAATGAAGACCAGAAACTGGAGAAAACAAAGCAGAGAAGATCGGAGCTGAGCCCAGAGCACGGCTTCCCCTCCCGGCTGGCCTGTCCTGCAGTCCTCTGGGCCTTTGTCTCCCTGACACCTGCTGGCTTTGTTTAGAGATCAGGGCGGCGGTGGGTAAAGTGGAGAGAAGCAGCCTGGAACCTCACAGAGTCCAGGGAACAAGATAATCTAGAAGCCACCACTTAGAAGTCATTCTTCCGAGGTGGATTCCTCAGCATGACCTGAACCCTCACGCGTGTGAGCATGTGCGTCTATCTGTCTCAATCTGTTAAAAACTCACATCCATGTTAGATGCATACTTATAATAATATGTTGACATGTCTGCTTACTTCCCATTAGTATGTGAATTGCACACACCCGTGTGTGTGTGTGTGTGTGTGTGTGTGTGTCTGTGTGCTCACCCACCTCAGCCTTCCCCCCACCCCACTCTCCATCCCTGTTCTTAGGACATAGAATTGGCAATTATGACACACTTCCTACACATATGTTTTCTTTATCCCTGTTTCTGTGCTGAATCTTTTCTGTAGAGGTTGTGTGTAGGGAACTAAAAATCTAGAAGTTGTGCAACAGGAGAAACTTAAAGGAGCAGAGGCCTGAGCGGAATAATTTCTGCTTAGAATGCACCACACTTCTCTTCCAAACCTCAGCTCTTGGAATAAACCTGTTCTCCCCACACAAGTCTTTCCTTCCACCTTTCACACCGTCCCTGTGCCCTGGGCACCTCTTTCTTAGATGCCCCTGAGTTTTTGGCTGCTAAGCTTGATCCTGGAGGCTTTTCTCAACCTCTGTGCAGCCACATCTAGGTGATGAGTGTAAGAATAATGAATCGGCCCCTCTATATAAAGGGAATGACTTATACTGCCACCAACAAATTCACCCTCTACCCAAAATCTCTCTCTCTCTCTCTCTCTCTCTCTCTCACACACACACACACACACACACACACACACACACTCACAGAATTCCTCTCTAGCTCAGTTATAAGCTGGGGAAACTTGAGAGGGTACCTTGCATTGGAATCCAAATGTGGACTTTCCATTTTTCAAAGGTGAGCATACCTGGCTCCTGCCCCACACCCACTGCCTGCCTCTAGGCTTGGAGAGCCCTGGCCGAGTGCAGGAGGCAGATGCGCCTCAAACTTTTTAAAGTGGGGGCCAGATCACGGTCCCTCAGAGAGCTGGAGGGCCGGACTATATGAACTACTAATTCCTACTGTAACACCTCGGCTGCGCTCACTGCCCAAAAAACCTGGCGGGCCGGATCAGACTCCTCTGCGGGCCGCATGTGGCCCGCGGGCCGTAGTTTGAAGACGCCTGCGCTACAGCATTCTGGGCAGACAGCGTGAGAGGCCTGGGAAGTGTCCCGGGTGGGTGCGGTGACACACCCTCCAAAGCCCCCCCCCCCGCCTCCTGTCTCTCAGTAGCTACCAGGTTAGCTGCTGTTGGGTGCGTGCTATGTGGAAGGGTGGGATGTAGGGATGATGGAGATGCGGAGGCATTCTGAAAGAGAAAGGACGGGAAGGAAGTGAAGAAGAACAATAACTCACAAACCTAAATGACGTTCACACGGTTCCTGAGTGCTCCAGTGTTCTTTTCCCCTTATTTCCCATTCAGCTTTCTCTCAGGATCGCCCCTTCGACCCGTGGCCACCCGCTCAGTCCTACAGACATCGCCCAGCTCCCTCCCCCGGGGGAGGACGGCCTCATTGAGGGGGAGGGTGACTTTGACTTGCAGACTCGCTCAGTATCAACCCCCTGCGAGGGAAACTTACTGGAGACCACTGGCCTTGTCTTAATCATTAGGCTGTCCACCCGGGTTCAGTTTCCAGGTGAAAACCTCTCCTTGCTCCGTCCAACGAGCAAGAATCCCAGGTGATCCAGCGGCCAGCCCATCCCTCAGGAAGGAAAAGCAGAAGTTTGAGCCTGCCGCCGATCAGAGGTCAGGGCTGGTCAGATGCCCTTCCTTCCCTAAAGCTACCTCCTCCCCATTCTGCCCCTGCCCGCTTTGCCGGGTCCCTTCAGGGGCCCGCTTCTCCGCGTCATCATCTCGGCTGCATCCAGGCAGTCTGAAAAGTCTGAGCCAGGGAGCCTGACCTCAGGCCCTTCTCTGAAGGCATTCCTCAGAATCCCGCTACCCAGCCCACTTAACCCACTGTGTGCAGCACACACTCCACCCTTCTCCTGGATCTTGTATGCAACCCTCCAGGAATACAGATCCTGTTTTCTTAGAGCCCTTAAGCCTTTAATCTCAGGGTTGGCAGGGATGTCAGCTGCATGAGAGCTATTGGGCCTCCTGACTTAAAAAAAAAAAAAAAAAAAACTCTATGCGAGATGAAACCCAGAGGGCAGGCTCCTGGGAGCACACAACCCGGGGAAGGGTCGACCTGCGTTTGCTCCTTTAAGGAGAGAGACTTGTTTTCCGGGGAAGGTTGGAGATCACATGGACGCCACTGTTCGCCACTGTTCGCCACTGTTCGTTGTTTATCCCAAGCTCAGGCCCCTGCCAGGGGATTTAGGAAACAAAGAGCCTGTCCTCACACCCTTTTCCTTTCATCCCTCCATCCTCCCGGCCTCACCCTCACCTTCCTTCAGAAGCCACCCTCTGAGGAATCCTAATTGAAAACTTCACTGGGAGTTTAAACCTAATTCATCGCCAACTCTAATTGCTGGGGATTTGCAAGAAAACCATTATAGACTATCTAATTATTCTGACATCAGCAGCCCTCTGCCTGGGCACACGGAGAATCGCAGTTTTAATTAACAATGCATCTTGCAGATGAATGTGACTGTTTAGGTTAATTAACAAGTTCAAGTCCCTCTAAATCATCTCGGCACATCGTCTCTGTCTCTGCGGTTTGGGCAGGAAGGGCGTTTAAAAATAAGTTCCGCAGGAAGGCACGTTAGCTTTTATCTTTCCTGTAATTACTCGGGGAAAGGAGGGACTCTCCAGGAGGGACTCTCCAGGAGGGAGGACGGCACTTGAAAACGGGCTTGGGGAATTTGGGGGCAGAGCGTTAGGGGGTTTCGGGCATCCTGGTGTCACACTCCGAAGTCGGAAAGTTCTCAGACGTGTTGGTATTAACGCGAGGGAGGAGCCCTTGTGACTTTCAGATCCCTCTAACGGACGGACCAGGTGTTTGCGGGCTTGGTTTCTGGCACGAGAACCCCAGCTTCCCCCTCACTGCCCATTTTGCCTCACTTTTCTGTGTGCGTTTCTCCCACCGTGTGGGGACACTGTAGGCTGCCTACTCCCTGAGATTTCACAGATACTGTCCCGAGGGCCACCGGCCCTTCTCTGGGGCGACTGCGTGTTCTGTTTTCCTAAGCAGTTCTCTGGATTCCAGAAGGAGGCGCTGCGCGTGGCTCCAAGCAGCACCCTCCTGAAGGACTTCTGGTCCTAGGTCCTCTGTGCACTTTGGGGAGGAGGGGCGATAAGTCTTGGGAAATAGGATGAAGTTGTGAAGTCTCTCTTTAGGAAGATATAGCGTTACTAATGCCCCACGTTTGGCATTGGGTCCTTCCCTTGGTACTCAGAGTTCGACTCTGGCTTTCAGCTGCCTCGTGGGACTTCCAGGACCAAGTGCGGCTTTGTCTCCCTTTGCTCAGCAAGCCTGAGGGGCCCCGCGTCTGAAGAACTGTCTGTTCTCTGAATGGGCTCAGCCTGCTTCCCTGCTAAGAGTCTCTGCGCTGGACATCTCATCTATGTGGCATGCGCATTCCTGTGTCGTTCACACCGCTGTCCTGGGGATCTCAGTGCAAATCGCCTTCTTCAAAAGAGACCTTCCCTGCCCTAGGCAGTCTGGCTCAGTGGATAGAACAGCAGCCTGCAGACTGAAGGGTCCCAGGTTTGATTCTGGTCAAGGGCACATGCCTGGATTGTGGGCTTGATCCCCAGTGGGGGGCATGTAGGAGGCAGCTGATCAATGATTCTCTCTCATCATTGATGCTTCTCTCTCTCTCTCTCTCTCTCTCTCTCTCTCTCTCTCTCTCTCTTTCTCTTCCTCTCAGAAATCAATTTTTTTTAAATGACCTTCCCTGACATCCAATGGGGTGTAGCCCTAACTACTTTCCCATGATTCTTTCAATATATATATATATATATATATATATATATATATATATATATAATATTGATTATTTTACAGAGAGGAAGGGAGAGGGATAGTCAGAAACATCGATGAGAGAGAAACTTTGATCATCTGCCTCTTGCACACCCCCTACTAGGGTATGTGTCCCCAACCAAGGTACATGCCCTTGACTGGAATCAAACCTGGGACCCTTTAGTCCACAGGCCGAAGCTCTATCCACTGAGCCAACCCGGTCAGGGCTCCCCATGATTCTTCATCAACACACCTGGGACGTTGTCAGCGTGGCCTTCATCGCGCCCTGAGATTCTGTTGGCGCTTCATTTGCTTCCTTACCAGTTTGTTGCTCATCTACCACTGCCTCCCCCCGCTGGAAAACAAGTGTCCCGGGTGCAAGAACTTGCTTCGTGACTGGAGCACAGTGAGAGGTCAGGAAACATGTGCTGAGTATGGGAATTAATGAATTCTGTGGAAATCACATGTTGCCCCCTCCCCCCCCAACGGTTTCAAGTCTCCTGGAGAAGAGGAACAAATAAGCAAAGAATCAGTGCAGACTAACTGCCCCCAAACATGCTCTTCCCAGGCCTCTGGGTGCCTCTCCCAGGCCGGCCAATCACGTGGGGACCAAAGAGACTGAAGGGTTGTCGTACACAACTCCCGGTGTGTGCACCTATTTTGTGTGTCCACTTTTGGCCGGCTGACGCCGGAGGACTTGGCTGTGTTTCTTGAGCAGCACGTTGGAGGGGCTTTGGGCACTGAGGCTTTGGACGGTAGGGAGAGCTGAAAAGGGATTTTTAAAAAATATATGTATTTTGTTGATTTTTTTTTACAGAGAGGAAGAGAGAGAGAGAGAGAGAGAGAGCTAGAAATATCGATGAGAGAGAGACATCAACCAGCTGCGTCCTGCACACCCCTACAGGAGATGTGCCTGCAACCAAGGTACATACCCTTGACCAGAATCGAACCTGGGACCCTTAAGTCCACAGGCCAATGCTCTATCCACTGAGCCAAACCAGTTTCGGTGGGGCTGTGGTTCTCACCTAACCTGAGGAAAGGTGAGTCCCAGCCACTGCCCTAGAGTTCCAGCCGACAGTCATCATTGGCTCAGAACCAACCGTGGTGTCGGCCATCTTTCTAGATGTTATCACACACAGCCAGAGCAAGCACACACCCTCCCAGGGCCTGAAGGTCATTGCAGTCTCCAGGACTGGTGTTTATTTTTCCTGATCACGTCTCCCTGCGACTCTTCAGTTCCTGCTTGGCACCCGTGTCCCCTCCACCACCTCCCTGCTTCCTGCAGCTTCCTTTCCGTGTGCAGTTTGGGGTAACCCTCAGGCACCCGGGGTGTAGAGCTCATTTCATTGACCGCATGTACTGAGTGCCTGCCAAGTTCAAGGTGCTGTGAGGGAGAGGTGTCTGCCAGCTTGCTTCCTTGGTTCTCAGGATGTCCCAGCCCTCTCCTGAGCAACCCTGAGCATACTTGGATTCCAGGACCCACCAGCCTTGCTGAAACCAGTTTGGCTCAGTGGATAGAGCGTCGGCCTGCAAACAGGGATCCCAGGTTTGATTCCTGTCAAGGGCATTCCTTGGTTCCGGGCACATCCCCAGTGAGGGGTGTGCAGGAGGTAGCTGATTGATGTTTCTCTCTCATCGATGTTTCTAACTCTCTATCCCTCTCTCTTCCTCTCTGTAAAAAAATCAATATAACATTTAAAGAGCAAACAAACAAAAACAAAAAACAGCACAAAATAAAAAACCCCACCAGTCTTCAGTTGCCTAGACTTCCCAGCCCAGGCCTCGACCACACAGAGACCCTTAGCTCAGTGCAGAGCCCCTTGTAGGTGGTGGTCCTGCAGTGCCGGCATATTCTGGAATGTTCTTAGACATTCGTACAGGTGGGTGGGTGGGTTCTGGAAGCCAGGACAAGGAGGCTGATTACCCAGAGGAGAAGCCAGGGGCGTGGGACATTGGAAAAGAAAACGCATTACAAATGAGTGGGCCCTTTTCTGTCTGTGACCCGAAAAAGCAGGGAGAGAGAAGTGGACTCTCTGCTATCAGCCTGGAAGCTTCCAAGAATATGACATATTTCTCCTCCTTCACATGACCCAGAGTGGGGCTGCTCACGCCGCTTTGATGGAAAGCACTGGCAATGTGAGAGGAGCCGACTGGCAGGAAGCTCACCGAGATTGCAAAAAACGCAGAAATTAAATAAAATGAAATAGGTGTAACGCAAAAAATTAACATTTATTGCAAGACAAAACAAACAAACAAACAAACAAAAACCCAAACAGGATGGAAGAGGCCTGACTCAACAGAAGTTCTCATGAGAGAAGAACACAGAGTTCCACTTGGCCAGGGGCTGAAGATGATTCAATAGCACATGTGGTGGCCAAAAAGCGAATCAGACTCCAAGTGCATTAAGAGACTCGGTGTGCTCGCACAGGGCGGGGAAGCTGGGGACCAGGGGGAGGAGGACTACATCACTCACTCCCGCCCTGGACAGGCCGTTTTTGGAACTGAGAGCGCAGGTCTGGTCACCACATGTTGGAAGTGACATTAACAGATTATCACTTTCAAAAGGAACGTGGACTACACAAAGACAGCCGGGGGCCGTGGCACTTCTCTAAGGAGGGGCTGAGGAGCAGGAATGAGAGGGGATGGGATGCTGACACTGGAAAACTATAGAAAATAGATAGCTGTCTTCGTATGGCTGAGTGGCCGCCCTGTGAATGAGCATTACCCATGTAGGTAGTTGCAGCTTTACAACTAGACACATTGGACGGGAAGAAATCACGGAGGTGGATTTTGACCGCATGTGAGGAAAGGCTTTCCACAGTTGGATCACAGATTACAGGGAGGGGCTGTGGCATTCTTGGTAATGTAAACACATGCACCCAAACACTCCCCACACACTGTGCTCCGCTCTGCTCAGGGCTCTTGTTCTGCAGTGGTGAGTGCATGAGGTGAGGGTCTTACTCTTGTGCAGTTTGCAGACAAGTAGGAGGGGCAGGCATTAGACACAAAGCGAACACATAAATTATAAATGCAGTTATAAGAGGAAAGGCCTGGTGCCACAGCAGAGAAGGCGAGGGCAGAGCTAAGCGGAGGTCTGAGTTCACAATTATAGAAGGTCTCAGTCTGAGACTGGGAAGTAACCCATAGCAAAACAGAACAGGGGCCCACCCATGCATGGGACATACTCAGACCAATCCAGCAGCTTTCCCCCAAATTGGCAATGGGTCAGAATCGCCTGAGGAGAAATTTTCAATAGGTTTTTTTTTGGTTTTTTGTTTTTTTGTTTTTACTCAATTTACGATATTCTGAATCAGGTCCCGGTTGGTGTGGCTCAGTTGATTGGTCTCCTCCCTCCCATACACCAAAAGGTCGCCAGCTCAGTTCCAGGTCAGGGCACATATACAGGTTGTGGGTTCGATTCCCAGTTGGGGTGCATATGGGAGGCAACTGATCGATGTTTCTCTCTCTCCCTCTCCATTTCTCTCTCTCTCCCTAAAATCAACATGTAAAAAAAATTGATCCTCAGGTGAGGATTAAAAACGAAAAAGCTTTTCTGAATCAGAATATTTGGGACTAGAAGACTCTGAAAACTCTATGATAACATGTTAAAGGATAATATGCTAAATAAAATGCATATCCTTTGCCGGGACCGGTTTGGCTCAGTGGATAGAGCGTCAGCCTGCGGACTGAAGGGTCCCAGGTTCGATTCCGGTCTAGGGCATGTACCTTGGTTGCAGACACATCCCCAGTAGGGGGTGTGCAAGAGGCAGCTGATCGATGATTCTCTCTCATCGATGTTTCTGACTCTCTATTCCTCTCTCTTCCTCTCTGTGAAAAATCAATAAAATATATTTTAAAAAAACGCATATTCTTTGATTCTGGTATCTGGTCCTACTTACGGTGACTTTAATCTCTGCTTGGATCCTAATTAAAGTTCTTTTGTTCAGCGCTGACATACTTTGGTCTCTTATGGACCTGGTTTGTTTAAACAATGAAGGGATTCTTTGCCAGATATACATCTGACCTAAATTTTCCCAGGAGATGGGTACCATTCCCAGCACCAGTTGCTGCAGAAAAAAAATTGTAGCTGGTGCCTGGGGTCCCTCTAGTGGTCAGAAGCTGTCACTTCCGCTCCACTTCTCTCCAGACCTGGGTTTGGCCTGAGAATCATTTGATGATATTGGCTCTATGAGGACGCAGGTGTCCTCTGAAGAGAAAGCAGAGAAGCCTAAATACGTATTTTAGAAAAGTTCTTAACCAGAATTAATGTTAATAAATAGCGGCTGTAGAGCGAAGGGGATTGCTTACCAACTATGCCCTGCCCCTTGTTGCCAGGTCTTGAGTGATCTTAATTTAAATAACTTTTTTTTTTTTTTTAAACAAACCAACATAGACGGCTCCCAGGAAACCCAGCCATCAGTCAGGGATTCTAAGGTCATTTCTGTTCCCTGCGTGTTTGAAGAGAGCACCGGGTGGAGCTGGGGTCATGGGCATGGCCTTGTGAGCTGCAGCCACCTACCAGCTTTCATTTTCCCACCTGGGAAATCAGGTAAGGACACCTGTCCTGCCTCGCTCACCGACCTGACTAAAGACTAAATGAGCCGGCAGATGTGGAAGCCGGAAAATGAGTTACAGCTGGGAGGAAACATACTGCAATTAATCTTAAAGAAGCGTTTGCCCTACAGGCAGTTGGAAAATCTCCCTTGCCTTCCCGGACCATTCCACCTAAATGTGCATTCTCACCAAGGTGGTGACTTAGCAGAAGGCGCTGGAGGGCTGAGAGTTACCCTCCCACCTCTGTCCTTGGGTCTCCCCTAGGCTTGGTGGCCAAAGGGCTAACAGAGCCTGCCCCAGAGAGCTTGGTAGAAAGTTCCCAGAAAATGTTCTTCTAAAATAGCAGCCCATCAGGGGGAGTGACGGTAATGATGACAATGGGGGCTGTTGGCAGGCATCTTGCAAGCATTTGGGCTGGCTTTTGCTGCATTCCTTTTTTTTTTTTTTTTTTTTTTTTTTTTTCTCCAGTATTATTTAGGGCAGAGCTTACAATGTTCTCCGCCTGCCAAAACGCAGTGCCATTTATTATACCTTCCTTGCTCCGGGGACCCTGCAAAGACCACATTCAGCTCTTCTCACACTTCCTCTCGGGTGATTTCTGTCCCTGGGAACACTACATCTTCCGGGTGCTCTTCCCGGGAAGGTAGGAGAGGGGGGAGAAATGGTCTGCTCAGCAGCCTCCCAGCTTCCCCCAGCTCTTAGGAAATACAGGGTGTCCCCAAAAATGCATATGCACTTTGAATGATCATAATCAGTATTTGTTAACACACAGTTCATTTTCGAAATGTGAAAGAATCTTCAGAAATGAGTAATTACTTTTGTCAATGCCTGTTTTCAAACGGATGACCGTTCTGGTCCAGAAACTGCTGCTAACACGAAGCAATGGGATGGAAAACATCAAGAATCATTCTGTTCGGTATTGGTGCACCCTCAATTCGTCAATGGTTACTGGGTTTGTACTGTAAACTTTATCTTTTGTGTATCCCTATAAAGAAAAGTCTACTGGATAAATTTTCTTTGTTCAAAGCTTAGTCTGACTTCACCCATTATTTCAAATCAGTTAAACCTGAAAAGATGTGACAATTAAATGAATTATCAGCTGTTAAAAGTGTGAATACATTTTGGGGGGCACACCCTGTGTCTCAAAAAAACCCACAAAAATGTATCCACACTTAATTTTTCTGTTTTGTTTTTGTATACACTTTTTTAATAATTATAAAGGCAGTGTTCATACTTAAACTGTGTTTTCAAACTTCCAGTATCATTTTAGGATGAGTTTCCTTTGCTCGAAGCTTAGTCTGAACAAAGAAAATGTTAGGTCACCGGAGGAGGAACGCAGGCGGCCAAGGTGTGAGGGATCACATTATTCGACCATCCGCACGCCAGGTGGCTGAGCCTGGTTGGCTCCAGCCCCAGTGACGGGAGTCAGCGGCTTTTTTCTGGGCAGAGACTTCTTCGTCAGACCCGGAGGGGTTAATGGAATGTGGTCTCAGCAAGTGAAATGTGGTCTCAGCAAAGGGAATGTCCATAGTGAAATGGCCCGAAAAGCCAGTTCCTGGGGAAGGAGTATTGATTCAATCGGCCGATCAACCTGACAGAAACATCAGTTGAGCTGTCACCTGTTACAGTGTGCATACATGTTTAGGGGACACCCTGTAGATCAATGCCACCTATTCCACAGCCTTGCCGCTCGAAGTGTGAGCTATGGGTCACAAGAATGGTATGACCTGGAGCTTACACAATGCAGACTCTCAGAAAGACCTGCACTTGAACAAGACCGCAGGGGATGTGTTTGCACATGGAATCTGCACTGCACACTATTCAGGGGGGCTCTGTCTTTACCCAGGGCCCCACCCCTTCCCTGGCCCCCAGCAAAGGAGGGCCCTGGCTCCCCAAACTCCCCCTCCTCCAGTCTCCCCGCCTCCCAGACTCCACTCCACAGTTCAGGGGTCACCAGCAGCAGGAGCAGGCCCTGCACACACTTGGTCCCCATGCTTCAGACTTAGAGAAAATGAAAACATCTCTCTCTTTGCTGCCAGGCTCTCTCCCCCCCTACCCCCCAAAGTGTAGACTTCCCTCAAATATTCCCCCAAAGGCAGAGGCCTGGGGCTGTGGGCAATGGGAACACAGCCCGCCTACCTTTCCTTCTCCTCTTGCTCTGGGTGGTCTCTAGGAAGGTGGCTGCAGGGGTGTCAGTAAGTCAGAGGTGAGGTGAGGGCAGGATCGGAAGCAACCGTGTATCTGGTGAGTACCAAGGCGCTGGCCACAAGTCACGGGATGGCAAAGTGTCACTCCCTCCAGGCAGTGGACACAGCACACGTGGCCTCACCCTGTCCGCCCACAGGCCCTGGGCAGGCACGGGTGCGAAGCCACACACGGTCCCCTTATCTAGACTCCGTGTCCCAGCGCCATGCTTTTTAAGGCAGAAGCCAGGCTGCCCCATCCCCAGGGGCCAGGCCTCGTCTGCATTTGGTGCCACAAACTTAACCCCAGGAACTTTCTCAGACCCACCTCTCCCGAGATCTGGATGCGGCAGGGCTGGCCTCATAGTTTAGTCCAGTGGTCGGCAAACTCATTAGCCAACAGAGCCAAATATCAACAGCACAACGATCGAAATTTCTTTGGAGAGCCAGATTTTTTTTAAACTTAAACTTCTAACACCACTTTTTCAAAACAGACTCACCCAGGCCGTGGTATTTTGTGGAAGAGCCACACTCAAGGGGCCAAAGAGCCACAGTTTGCCAACCACGGGTTTAGTCTCTACTCAGCCATTCTCCTCCGTCGAGTCCTCCAGTGGAAGCTGTCAGAGATGTCTCTCTCGCGGGAAAACCTTGCCCTGGCCTGTGTTTCTCTGTTAACACAGAGTCCCTCTGAGTGGCAAGGAATTAAATAATGGACACTAAGTACAGGTTCATTTATCAGAAATGTTGCCCAACGGGGGGTGCAGGGTGTGTGTGTGTGTGTGTCAAGGTCAACAGGAGGAAACCAGGCAGCTGAGGAGGAACAAGGAGACAAATGAAGGAAGAGCAGAGAGGGAGGGAGCCCAGCGGTAAACTTGACCGCCTCGCAACTGCGCCCAGGAGGAGCTGCGTTCACAGGGCAGGGTGTGGGCTCGGATTGCTCAGCTCACTTTTCTGGGGCCCGAGGGGGAATTAGCTTTTCTAGCCTCCGGATGGGCCTCTCCGGCTCCAGCCTGGTCCTCCCCACACACGTCCATCTGCAGCAGAGACGTTCCGACCACAAGCCCCTCCCGCCCACTTCACTCCTCCAAGTGTCACCGGCCCCTGTCCTGGAGGAAAGCCAGACCTTAGCCTGGCACCTCCCTGCCCCTCTAGCCTGGCCAGTTATGGGAAGTTCCAGATACAGGGCAGGGCCAGCTGCTCCCCTAAAGCAAGCTTCTTCTCTTGGGCCTCCGTGCCTTTGCTCGGAGCTGCTCCGTGGCCTGGGAAGCATGGCCTGTCTTCTCTCACAGAGCCAATGCCCAAGGACTCAGGTGCCCCCTGACCGACAGCCATCCTCCTCGTCCCCGCAGGCCGCACTGGTGAGTTGGTGCACCTGTTCCGTGTTCCCAACTCATCTCTGGTATAACCATGATCACCTGTGCTACTGAGCCTCCGTTCTTGCCTGTCACTCCTGCTAGACTAAATGTCTTAAGAAGAGAGTCTAGCCTGAGCTGGTTTGGCTCAGTGGATAAAGAGTCAGCCTGTGTATTGAAGGGTCTCAGGTTCTATTCCAGTTAAGGGCATGTGCCCGGGTTGTGGGCTCGGTCCCCAGTGGGAGACTTGCAAGAGGCAGCCGATCCATGATTCTCTCTCATCATGGATGTTTCTGTCTGTCTCTCTTCCTTCCTCTCTGAAATCAATAAAAATATATTTTAAAACAAAACATAAAACCACAAATGTATTTAAAAAAACAAGAAAGGACAGAGTCTATGGCTTTCTTACCTTTCAATTTCTAGAGCTGAGCCCAGTGCTGGCACAAAGTTCGAATTCTGATTGCCTGTTGTATATATTAATGCCTATAATGGAGGACAGAGATTAAGAAGCAAAAGGAGAAAATGAGGTCCTCCAGTCAGAAATGATGCAATTCGTCCAGGTAAAAATAGAAACCAGAAGAATCGAAAAGTGGAGCCCAGTTCTGTGTTCCAGAAGGACTTCCACGCCTGCTGCGCGCGTGCTCTTTCTCTCTCTCTCTCTCTCTCTCTCTCTCTCTCTCTCTCTCTCTCTCTCTCTCTCTCTCTTTCTCTCTCTCTCTCTCTCTCTCTCTCTCTCTCACCAGCTGGCAGTGAGTCACACAGCACAGGCCTATTGCTTATGTTTTTCGTTGTGGATTCGACATTCAGGTGTGGATTCTGGGAGGGGCCTTACAGCGAGTCTGGCTCAGCCTTCTTGTTTCCAGCTGATGGCTGAGGCTCAGGGTGTGGAAGGTTCCTGTTTCCTGGGATGCCCAGACCAATGTGACAATGCTGTCACCTCGTGGTCTGGGCAGGAGGGAGGTGGAAGGGGCTGAGGATGAGGAAGGGGACAGGAGACAGAAAGCCTTCTTTGTCCAGATTAGAACAAGATGGATTACAGCAATATGTATTGATGGACCACGAGCCAACCTAGGTGGTTGGCAAACTGCGGCTCGCAAGCCACATGCAGCTCTTTGAGTGTGGCTCTTCCACAAAATACCACGGCCTGGGCGAGTCTATTTTGAAGAAGTGGCGTTAGAAGAACTTTAAGTTTAAAAAATGTGGCTCAAAAGAAATGTCAATCATTGTACTGTTGATGTTTGGCTCTGTTGACTCATAAGTTTGCCGACCACTGCCTTAGCCCCCTCCGCAGACCCGAGCTGTCTGAAAAAGGCCTGGAGAATGAAGGCTGACCCCAGAGCCACCCCTCAGCCTGAAGGGAGAACCAGGCAGAACCATCACGGAGAGCCCACTTTCTCCTGGCCTCACCCCGTGGGGCCACATCCAGATGGAGAACATGGTTAAGAGAGTCACATGGTTGAATATATTTGCATGTGTTTGCATATCCACACAAGAGCACATAGCTCATTCCCAGGCAATTTTCAACGAAATGTGATTATTGTCACCTTCAGGTTGTCATGGATAGATTTTGCTCCTCTCGCTTTCCTTCTCACCCACACACAGACCCCGAGCCCAGACAGCGGCGAGTGTGTGCCAGTGCCGTGGGGAGGGCAGAGCTGGAAGGGCACGGGGGTGTGCAGCACCTGGACAGACCTGCTCTAGGCCAGGTTCCCTGTCTGGTAACACTGGTACCTCGGGACTCAGAGACTGTAATTTGATATTTAAGATATTTATTAGCAGGGCAGAGACAGGGGCAGCAGCGCAGCTCTGCAGCCTGGCCTTAACCCCTCCTCTCCAAATGCTGTGCTCAGACTAAGATAACGACTACACTGATTGGACGAGAACATGCAAAACAGACCTTTTCATGTGAAGGTGGCAGGCGATACAAACCCTCTCTGCACACAGGGCAGAGGGCGCACGGTGAGCATGATGGGAGTATGAACTGTGAAGTCAAGCAGCAGGCTCTCAGTCCTTTCACAGACTTTTCCTCTTGACCCTATGACCCCAAATCCTCTCACCTATTCTCCTAGACCCACTTTTCCTACTTTTTGTCTCACAGTAGGTTCTTCCCAACATCCTTTACACGGTGCAGAGGCTCAGAAAGGTCCAGAGGGGAATCTATGCCGTCTTTCAGGCTGTAAGACCATCCGCAGGCACAGGATGGAGGTGGAGAACATGAAGGACGGGGTCGCTGATGTTCTCCCCAGTGTGGAGACAAGAGTCTGAAGTAGTAGAACATCAGTGTTTCTCTTCTTCTGGCTGTTAAGTCAGAAAAAAGACCCTCCTTGCTGGTGATTCTTGATAGTTTGAATACTCAGCAAGTAAGTTAAAGGAGAGAAAAACTATTTTAGCAATTTTATCTATTCCTATTTTCCTATACAAATTTGTCAATCAACTAATGAACCAATAAATATCTTCTGGGTGCCCCAGTTAGCCCTGAGTCTACTAGCAAGACCATAGCAGGCATTCAATAAATACTTGCTAATTTTGTGCATGTAGTAGAGGTGCCATACTAATTGCGATCATGGGATTCAGGCATGAAACATGTACTGGCCCTTCTGAGATATTTTAGTAATAAGACAGGAAAATCCCTTGGAAAGTAGAGTGTGGGAACGGAGACAGGTAGCTGAACTCACTGGCTGAGCAATTACAGCAGATGGAGAAGGTCACCTACCTAGAGACAACATCTAGGCCTCAGTTCTGTTTCAGCTCCGGGCCGAGAAAGGCAGCAAAATCGAGTGGGTGACGCCCAGACCAGCTGCCATGACTAATGACCCCCTTGGCACTGACCGATCCTTGGATACCACAGGATGAAAGGGGCACACCTGGGAAACTGACAGATATCTTCCTAAAGCCCTCCCGGGAGACCTCCCCTAAGATCCCTGCCTGCAAGAAAGAGATGAAAAAATAAAAAATAATAAAAAAATAAAATAAAAACCTGCCACACACACACACACAAAACACCCTGTCTCCCAACTTTCCCTTCTCCCTCTTCTTCCTCCGCAGGTGTGCACCTCCTAAACTCTAAGGGTCCCCACAGACTCACAACCAGGGGAGCAATGGGCAGCAGCAGCTCGTCTTGGGCTCACCTGAACCTGTCACTGGGCTCACCTTGTGAAATGTTTCCTGCAGGAAGCCAAGAGCCCACACATGACTGGCCGGTCCTGGGCAGACCTGGCCAGGTCCCCTGTCTGGTAACTCTGGTACCTCGGGACTCAGAGACCTTAAAAAGATTTGAGATATTTTATTATCATTTAATAACTTAAGGAATGTAATACAATTGTTGAGAGCACAGGCATTGAAGTTAAAGATCAAAGATGAATTCCCAGCTGTGTGACCAGGGACAAGTCACAGAACTTCACTGAGTCTTAGTTTCCACGGAAACTGAGTTAGTAAGCACCTGTTCACAGGGCTATTAGGAAGATTAAATTGGCTCACATGCAAAGAACTTAACACATTGCTGAGGAAGATGTCAAGATGTAACTAAAATACATGGAAGGCATAATTAGGTACCAAAATATATGATTTAGAGTTGCACAGCTTTTAGAACTGGATAGAACCTCAGACACCCTCTAATCCAATGTTTCCCAAATAACGCTCTCTGGATTATTGCCAGTTGGCGCGGATTTTAAAAAAAATTTTTTTTTTTTATCAGTTTGTAGCAAAATGTAGAAAGAAAAATACAGTGTAGTAGTCGGCTATTTTTTCTTTGGTTTCCAGTCTCCCTTCTTCAATGGGCTCATAAAAGACAGACAGTAATAGTGTTAATCCTGCCAGAACCAGTTTGGCTCAGTGGATAGAGCATCCACCTATAGGGTCCCGGGTTTGATTCCAGTCAAGGGCATTATGGGCACATTCCCAGTGGGGAGGTGTGCAGGAGGCAGCTGATTGATGTTTCTCTCTCATCGATGTTTCTAACTCTCTTTCCCTCTCCCTTCCTCTCTGTAAAAAATCAACTCTCTCTCTCTCTCTCTCTCTCTCTCTCTCTCTCTCTGTGTGTGTGTGTGTGTGTGTGTGTGTGTATATATATATATATATATATTAATATATATATCAATATATATATCAATATATATATATATATATATATATATATATATATATTTTTTTTTTAAAGAGTGTTAATGCCTTGACTGGTTTGGCTCAATGGATAGAGAGTTGGCCTGCAGACTGAAGGGTCCCCAGTTCGATTCCGGTAACGGGCATGTACCTTAGTTGAGAGAACATCTCCAGTGGGGTGTGTGCAGGAGGCAGCTGACCAATGTTTCTAGCTCTGTATCCCTCTCCCTTTCTCTCTATGAAAAATCAACAACAACAACAACAACAATATATATTAAAAACAGTGTTAATCCTACGCCAGTCCTCCAATTATTACTGTTCTGTTCATGCCCTTGAAGTCTGAGGACCGCTGTCTTATCAGACCAACCTCCTGTCAGCAGAGCATCCTCACATGCCCATCTCTCCATCCCACTGGAACACTTTCAGGGCCGTGGAACTGACCTGCTGGGACGCCCCCCCCCCCCCCAACCCCCACTTTAGACCCAGCTAGAGTGAATAGAATGAATCTAATCCCTGATCTACACCATTGCACTTGAGAAGGCGGAGGCAGGAACCACGCAGGAGCCTGGGACAGCTCGCAGAGCTTTTGCCTTATACTCTGTTCCAGTTCTGAGCATGTTGGTTTTCGCCTCTCAACAGCAGACAAACAGGCTCAGGAGCACCCCCTGCTGACGAGGACTGTGGGGATCCAGGAGCATAATCCAGAACTGAGAACAATGCAGGCAACTCTGTGAGGGAAAAAGGCAAAGCTGGTCTGGATGGCCTTTAGGCCTTTGGGTTCCCTGATCCTCACTTCTTTACCTCCGCACCCCCCCACCCCCCTCCAAATGGCACAATCGTGTGGTGTTTCTCTCTGGCCACTTAGCATTGCCAGAATCCTAGGGCAGCTATTATTTTGGAACAGCTAGAAGCTTTTTCTTTCATTTTGGCTTCAGTAATACAGCAGTGTTTATAATTTATTCTCTTAAACTAAACAATCTTCTCCTTGGAGAAAATGGCACCAAAATGAGATATTAAAAGGACTGCCTTTTCTTTGACATCTGTTCCCATTTTATTACCTCTGTTACGCCATTTTACCTCCTTCTTCTTGTTTCATGGAATATTCACTTTAAAAGCCACGTGCGGACCTGTGCATTCTGCTCGTTAACCTGCGGATAGAGTGGAGCACGGAGGTTAAGCGCATCCACTCTGGAGCCAGCTTGCTTAAATTCAGATACTGACTGTGCTACTTGCTGGAGTTTTTTTTGTTGTGGTTTTTTTTTTTGAACCTGGGTCAGTACTGAACCAGTTTGTTTCTTAGATTCTTCATCTGTATAAACCATGTTATACTTACTTCATAGTGTCCTTCTGAGGAATCAATGAATTAACGTGTATAAAGTGCTGAGAACAGTGCCTGGCACACAGTGAGTCCTCGATAAATGTGGGCATTAATGTTATGACTGTTCCTATAAAACCATGTGAGCTTTTGGGTTTGTTGTGAGTTACATTTTTCTCATATCTCTTATGCATGTCTTTATTCCATCTAAGCTCATCAAAGAGCTCTTTATGAAGTCCCATAGGTTTTGTTTGCTGCCTTCTCTCTCTCTCTCTCTCTCTCTCTCTCTCTCTCTCTCTCTCTCTCTCTCTCTCCCTCTCTCTCTCTCTCTCCCTCTCTCTCTCTCTCTCTCTCTCTCTCTCTCTCTCTCTCTCTCTCTCTCTCTTTTAAATCAGGATGACTTTTAATTATTTTTTTTGAATTTCATTTTTTGAAGAAATGCCCAGTCCACTGAAGATGGAGCTCCATCACTATTTTGCATCATGGGTCACAAGATCATAATCCTTTTCTCTGAACTTGTGGAAATCTGCTCATCTGGTGTATGAAGTACCCTGATCTAAATATTTTATTTATTCATACATTACCTGTTTTCCAAACAGAATTGAGATGGTTGTCATATCTATACTAATAAAAGGGTAATATGCTAATTAGATAGGGAGACCTTATGGACAAAGCCATGATGGGGGGAGGGGAGGGCTGAGAGGCCAAGGCAGTTAGGGGCGATCAGGCCAGGAGGGGGGGGCAGTTGGGGGTGATCAGGCCAGTTGTGGGAAGACGTTGGGGGCAAGCAGGCCAGCAGGCAGAGCGGTTAGGTGCAATCAGGCAAGCAGGCAGGTGAGTGGTCCTGGATTTTGAGAGGGGGTGTCTGACTGCCGGTTTAGCTGCCAGTCAGACATCTTCTGGGGGGTCCCAGGCCGGGCTGAGGAACAACCCTACCCACCCTTTCCCCCTATACCCCCACCCCCATGCACAAATTTTAGGCACCGGCCCACTAGTTTTATTATAATAAGAGGCCACCCTATCATTTGTTAATAGTTTTTAGCCCAGCCAGTGTGGCTCAGTGGTTGAGTGTCAACCTATAAACCAGGAGGTCATGATTTGATTCCCGGTCAGGGCACATGCTCAGGTTGTGGGGCGTGCAGGAGGCAGCCAATCAATAACTCTCTCTTCTCATTGATGTTTCTATCTCTTGCACTCCCTCTCCCTTCCTCTCTGAAACCAATAAAAAATATACTTCAAAAGATAATTTTCAGAAATGCCATGGTCACTTTCTTTTTCCTGTCTCCCTCACTGGTCATAATTAAGTCCTGATTAGCAGTTCCCCTCATTGCTTTTCCTACCTACTGAGAGATTAAGTTGTCAGCGAGGCAAGGCAAGAAGTCACCAGATGCGAGAGACTTCCAGCCAAGTGTCCTGCTGGTTAAGGCCCTCGTCACCTCTAGGGCTTGCCTCTCTGCCAAATGCTGCAATTTGGAGAAAAGAGGTTACAAATATCCGCATGCCAGTTGCACATGTGCCCACCTCATCTCCTCCGTAAGAATGGCGTTCTCAAAGCCTCTACTCAAAACACCCTTTATGCATTCCTAAGACTCTGACAGATTTTTAAAAACTAATGCTTCTCTAGATTTTAGGATCTTCCCTCAGCATGAAGCCACTTTGAAAGATGTGCCTGTCAAACACTCCTTTGGTATCTCACTCTGTGCTCTGTGGGTCACAGTATGGGCCACCCCTCCACAAACTGTGTACCTCATGTAGAACCCTGAAAAAATGTATAACACCTGCGCTCCTGGTGGATGTTCTAGCACAGGTCTCTGACCAGCGCTGAATCATCACAGCTGGCCGATCAGTTGATCTGAGCTATTGGTTGTTGGTTTGCTCAATGTATTTCTATATGTCTTCCTTCTGGGTAGGAATTCTTGGTGCCTCATCTACCCCTCTTATCAGGAAAAGACCACACTCTTCATAGTAGTAACACTCAAGGTTGAACTTGGTATAAGTTCCTTGAGGGCAGATGTGAGCTCTCGCGTTTACTTCAGACATCAAAGATCTGTGAAATGCAGTAAAACAACAATAATCCTTTATTGAGTATCTGCTCTGTGTCAGACACCGTTGTCGGGATGAAAAATACAAAAGTTAATAAGACACAGCCCCTGCTCTCAGAAACACATAAGCATGGTGGAGATAGCAATATAAACAGATCTTTGCAATGCAGTGCAGTGAGCGTGGGGACAGAGCTGTTGTCCTGCCTGTTACAGGGCACAGGGGAGTGGCTCCCGGCCCAGCCTGAGTGGAGTGGGAGGGATGCTGCTTGTACTAGTAAGAGTGGCTTCTGATCAGCAGTGATGCTAATCTAAGTCTTAAAGCTTAAGCAAAACTCCCTCGTGTAAATGCCATCGATATCTTTTTAATCAGAGAGAGATACAGATGTAGCATGAAATAAACCCCTTTGCGTTTGAAGGCTGAACAAGAGACATTGCCAGGTATCTGTAGATGGCCCATAGGCTTCGGGGGCAATGTTTGGGGCAATCTTCACAGGCCAATATTTCTATTCTGTAAGGAAGATGGAATCAGACCTTGTTGGAGAAGATTTGAGAGCAGAGATGAGAGAACCTGAGAGAGAAACAAGCAAGAGAAGTGTCGAGCTTCCAAGTCCCTGATAGAATAGTTTCCAGAACCTGGATATGAGGCCAGAAAAAGGTAAGGTTAGGGGGCAAGAGAGCAGGCATCCTGGAAGTAGTGCCTGCTGGGGACATTCTTCCAAGAAGGGAAGCTGGCCCATCCTCTCTGAAACCCTGACTGACTATTCTTGTTCCCCGAGGATTCAGAGTCACTGCGTGCACTCTGGTCTCTGCCTCAGAGATGTCACCCACAGTTCCTCTGTCACTGCAACGGATCCAGCAGTGCTGTGGACTTCCTGATGTCACTCACGTAAGCAATGCTACTGGAGAAGTCAAACATTTAGAAACTCTGCTTACCCAATGAGGTAGTGGTAGGTTGTTTGTTCTATGGCCCTCCATTGGGTAAGGAGCTCAAGAACCTATACTCAAGGGATGGACTGACACAACGTGGAGACAGAGTGGAATGAATCTCTGTTACCAAAGGACAGATAGAGAGACCCACCAGGTGAGAGAAGGGTGGTGGGGGCTGCAGGCAGAGAGTAGAATGTGAGCCTGCACAAGGAGGAAGGACATCAAGGCCTGAACAGAAAATGGAGAGTAGGTGTGCATTGCTGTAGCACAAAGTGGGAGGCAGGGAGTGACCAAAAAATGAGGAGGAGGAGTTAGATCACGGAGAACTTTGTAGAACAAGTTAGAGAGCTTTCATTGTACCTGGTAGACAATGTGGACTCATGGGTACAGTTTAAGCAGAGAAATGTGATGAACTGGCTTGTTTTTTAGATATTGCAGGGAAATCACCTTGAAGGGGGTAGGAAGCAGCTCTAACCAGCTAGATAAGAGCTGAGCTAGCCTGAGCTCAGAAAGTGATGGAAGGGGTGAGAAGAAGGGGAAGGGCCTGAGGAGTATCTGGGCAGTAAAGTCAGTGGGACGCAATGGGAAAGGGAGCAGAAGGAGGAGGCTGAGCAGAGGACGCCTGAGTCTGTAGCTTGGGTGAAAAGTCGTTTTCACGGTGTCTGCCACACAGTGGGTGTTTGGTAAATATTTACATAAATACAGCTCACCGTTATGATGATTGCTGTTTCTATCATTAGTACTATTAAAAATGTACTCTTAATAGGAAATCAGGTGATTAAGATTCCAGTCTCAGTTCACTCACTATGTAATGTTGGGAAAGTCACACTGTGTATCCTATAAAACGAAAGGGTTTGACCAGATAAATTCTGAAGTCCTTTTCATCTATGAAACTTCTAGCAAAATATAGTGGACAAATATTGGAAACAGACCATATTTTATATAATAAAAGCCCAGCAACCGAAACAGTGGAACAACCAGAATGACCAGAGACCAGAACAACTGATGCCCCTTGCCCCAGCTGGCCCCGCTCCCCAGCAGGTACCCCTACCCTAATCGGGGTCATGGCTGGCCTGAAAACCACCTGTGGTCCCTCACCCCAGTTGGCCCTGCCCCCCAGTGGGGACCCCCACCCGATCTGGGGCTCCTGTCAGGGCAGGCCAGCCAGCCCCCACCCATGCACTGGGCCTCTATCTTATATAATAAAAGGGTAATATGCAAATTGACCCTACCAGCTGAATGACCAGAAAAACTACTTGATCAGTTCACTATGAGGTGCACTGACTACCCCTTGGTTCCTTTCTCTGGCCAGCAGGCTCCAATCACCCAATGGTGAACAGGAAACCATGGGTGGGTGGTCGGGGATGTGGGTGGTGCCAGGCCAAGGCTCCCGCCCCACCAGTTGCTCTACACACAGAGGGCAACCCGAGGCAGGGGCAGGGATGGTAAGCAGGCGGAACAGCTGACCTCTTATTTCCTCCCCAGTCAGCAGGCTTGGATCACCTGATGGCAAATGGGGAACTGGGGGTGGGTGGTGGCAGGGTGTGGGGCCAGTTGCGGGCATCCAGGGAAGATGCCCTGATCGCAGGCCAGGGCTAGGGACTGTACCGGTGCACGAATTTTGTGATAATGTTTTCATGCATAAATGTACTCCAAATTTCAAATAACCAACTTAAAATGAATTTTTGGAAACCCCTTCTAATTTAAGGACTGCCAGTACTCTTTTATATCATTTTCCTCCCCCCCCCCGAGGTGTAATTTCTTCATGAATATATGTCTTGCCTGTCCAAAAGTGTTTAAGAGACTATGACATATGTTTTAGATCACCTATTATGTATGGCTCAGTGCCATGTACATTTTTACCATGCAAACTTTACTTGAGTAGAATTAAATCATGTTTCTCTGAAGGGGCTTGCTTCTGATCTTAAATACTTTACTACTTCAAATATTACATTCATTCATTCATCCATCTAGTCATCAACAAATACAGAGTATATAATCAAATGCAAAAAAGAACAAGATAGCAATCATTTATTCAAGGAGCGAGCATGTAGCAGAGTAGATAAGATATTTGTGCAGGATTCCACAACTGTGCTGGGAAGTGAATGATGCTCTATGGAGGAGGTACATGCAAACTGATATGACGATTTAAAAGAAGAGACTGATTTCTTCCACTGAAAACAGAGTAAAAGCAGCTGTCTGGGAGGTACCACACTAGCTTGGTACACAGAAAATTATATAGCTATTTGTCCTGGTTGCAGGTCCTCAAGTGAGAGCTTTGAGATGGCTGGTGGGGGCTGGCTGTGCCTTCAGACCTGGTAGGCAGATTCTGTTGGAATGAAGCTCATAAGAGCAGCCAAAGGTCAGACTCTAGCCCTTGGTTCCACCTGGAAGGCAGAGTATATAGAGAGATTGCAAGACTGGAAACTAGAATGCTAGGTCGTCTCTCGTTGCCAGACACTTCTGAATTGGGTCACCTTTGGCAATTTCCTCTAGTTGTCTCATCTTGAGGAGTCACTGGAAATGTCTGTTTACTCTCGTGAAAATAAATGGACATGATGGTAGTAATTAGCATTTATAGCGGTTGGTCACTGAGTGCTTCCTATGGCTGTGCAACTGTCTGAAGCGTCTTAAAGTATTCATTCACTTAATCCAGTAGTAACCCATTCAGTGAGTATTCCTGCATTCCTTTTTATACAGTGACACCTCGGAGGCACCAGTAACTGTCCTGAGAAGATACAACTATGAAGGTACAAATCCAGGCACTATGACTCCTGAGTTCACACTCTGATCAAGCACTCTGTCAACTATGATATGACAATCATTGTGAATGCTAATACTGTGCTAGTGACGTAGGCTAGTGAGCCCAGAGTAAAGAGATAAACAGAGGCAGTAACTTGGTTAAACGTGTCACAGGCACATTACATAAACCTTGATATTTGGAACTAGTGTTCTTATACTCTCTTCTTGATGGGTTGCTGTCTTAGGAGGTAAAATTACAAATGGTATTAATTTACATAAAGGCTTAGCACTTGAAAGTGCTATAGTGATTATCTAGTCTAGCCTTTTCACCGAATGTTTAAAGATATGCCCAGAAATTTAAGTGACTTGGCTGAGGTCACACAGTTGGCAAAGTGGAGAATTTTCAAACTACTTGGTGATTATAGAATTTAAAATGAAAAGAGTGGGACGTTCTTATGTGCTAATGCTACAGCATTTCTGGTGATTGGTGAACTGACCTCTTGTGAAGGCTATTTCTCAAGAATTGAATAACCCAACTGTTTCTCTAAGCCGATGTTCGTGACATATACCCTCTCTTGTGATGCTTCTTGTAGAAGATAACCTAAAGTAGAAACTGTATTTGTATTATATCACTTGCCTTATGACTTGTATAGTCTACAAATTTATCTTCTTTTACATTCAGAGCATTTAAAGATGCTACTTCTTCCAAGTTATAAGAAGAAATTCCCTATCCTATGGGTAAATTGTTGTTTTCTTATTACAGTCATTCAAGGGATTTGTCTTTTTTAAAAACTAGGGAATTTGAGCCTCTTGCAACCAACTCTTTGAATGCTCTTCACTTTAGGAGCTAGGAAAGCATTTCCTATTTGCTGGGTTCCTCTGTTCTGCTCCTTTGGTCTTCATTAGGCGATTAGAACCAATCTGATAAACTAATCTAAACTGTGTTCTTGAGAATGGCTTCTGTGTGATTTTGATAACGTGAGCTTCCACAGGAGCTTTCACCAAAGGAAGGGAGTGTCCCGGGACAGACCCTGCAGAAATGGGGATCTGGGGAAGGGGTTGTAAAAGAAAACAATCAAAAATGAAAAATAGTAAGATAAACATGGGCAAAACTGCTGTTTATGAAATGCTTGATCTGTGCCAGGAATATGGATTCTGAAGAGGATTTCCTTAAAGAACTAAAAAGAGAGTACAATAAAGATCAGACATTTTTTTTCCTCTGACTTTCATTATTTTCTGTTGTTAGAGTATTTTTATACTTGACCTGGAGATAAGACTGGGCCCCCGAGGCTCCAGGATTTGTACATATCATTTTCAATTTCTCAAAAAGAGTTTGGGAGGAAAGGGAACTTGAATTTTGGGTGGGCCAGAGTTAACCTAGACCTAAGTCTTACAAAAGCCGAAAGTTAGGTTTAGTAGCAATCTTTTAATTAACTACCTAATCAAGGAGTCAACTCTTTCAACAAATACTTCTTATGCATTTTCAAGATACCAGCCCCTGAGAAAGATTTGTTCTAAAGAAGGCTAAGTCCATTTTCCAGATTGGAGGCTATACTGGTTCAGCCCAGATAGATCTCAAAATAGGTAGGGATTGGTTTACAAGTGCCTGAGCTGAGGCCCATCTCCACACAGAGAGAGCAGAGTCAAGGGCTTGGAAAAATGCTTCTAGTTCAATGGCAGGGCTCAAACCCACAGCTATGCGTTAGTCAGGACATAACTCTTCAGCAACTGCTCAGAGCCAACAAATGTAGGACGTTGGCACAGAACATCCATCTGGGCTGGTAGCATCCATTTGTGCTGGTGAAAGTACATGATCCCTTGAGCATGTGATAAAGCAGGTGCCCAGAGCGGCTCCCAGGCAGCAGGCTCTTGTGGCCACTTTTGCTGCCAAGTTCATTTCCACTTACTGACACCACAAAAGGCGAGAGGGCGTTGCTTCTGCAAAGGTCAGACCCCAGAACCCACATCCTTTCCCCTTTACTCCCCCTGCCTGCTCCTCCCCCAAGGCTGTTCCAGAGTACATATACTTTGATGCAATATACAAAGCTCTCAGGATGCAAATGACATCTGAGAGAATAATTAGAAGTATGGTTTTATGACGTTTTTTTTTTTTTTAGCTTGGCATTTGCTGAAACATAAAGTCTTCATTGTCATCTCCATTCTGCTTTCTAATTTTACCCGTAGTTCTCCCCGCATGTCTTCCCTCTGGCCCCATGCTCCAATCCCACAATTCCAGAGTCATTTTCCTTGCTTCCCAGGATCACTGAAGAAATAATGGTCAATGGCCTTTCCATCTTTCCCTCAGGTCCGCACCTCAGGGTGGAGCCAAAGCTTTCATCCTAATTTATAGATTCCAACCTAGTAAGTCCATCCTTTCTACCCTCAGATTCCCTAGGAAACGTTGCTAAATGGCACATTTGGTAAAGCTTTAGGGGGTCTGGCAAACACAATATGAGTAAGTCCTGATTAGATGACAAAAATAACCATGCAAAAAAGAGGTGGCCAGTCTTTATAATATCCCATTGATTGTCTCTTATTTTAAATGTTGGTTAACTGTGGGGAACAATAAAACTGGTATGTATGGAGAGTAAGGGACCGGAATAGTGAGGGTCTGGAACCATATACTTAAAAAAATACTTATTCAAGGCCTCTCGGTTAATAACAACTGATAGCAATAGGCATTTCTGAGTGCTTAATGTGTGCCAGTCATTATGCTAAACACTTTCTATGTTTAGATCATCTAATTTGATCTTCACAATGACCATATGAGAGAGGAATTAGTCTCATTTTTATTAAAAATTAAGGACATCAAGAGTTATGGAAATTAGGTGGCTTTCCAAGATCAGAGAGCTCCAGTTGTGTGGCATTAGAATCGGTGTATGTACTTAATACCAGGTACAAGGTTAGTGCTGGGCATTAAAAAGTAAATTAGCAAACAAGACAGGTAGTGTTTCTGCTTCCATGGAGTTTACAGCCTAATTGTGCATATAAACAAATAAATTGATGCTGCACATCATGGTAAGGGCCTGTGAGGGAACATGGCTCGTCTTTTTGCTCTCTGCTTCCTTCCCCTCTTCGCCATTATGTAAGTGAATACCAAAATAACCTTCCTGAGGAACTGCACCTTCAAACTTATCAGACTACAGTAGCCTAAACCCTCATCAACTGGAACATGTGTTGGTAAGAACTAAAAAGGTGCCTCTATGAAAGAGAACTCTCAAGGAGACCACAGTAGCTATGTTTACTTGCTGAAGGAGCTAGCTTATGGAGAAGCAGGAATCAATGGCCAAACAATTCTCAACACGAGTCCTTAGCCTAGAGTGCCTACCGTGGGCCAGGGATTATGCGAGGCTCTGAGGATACTGAAAAGAACCCTAAAAAGGTATAAGAAGTATGAAAGGCACACCTGAAAACTATTCACTATTAAACTAAATGGTTTTCACACACTAGGGAGAGATCAATAATCTCATTGAGAAAGTGAATTGGGAGATACGGTGGGTACAAAGAATCATGGAACCGTGAAGAGAAAGGCACCCAGGAAATAACTGGATCTAGGGCATCTGAAACAAACAAACAAACAAACAAACAAACAAATACTATTTTGTTGTTTGGGGATCCCCCGACCCTCCGAAAGTTAGGTTTTGGACTCAGTCCTTCCAGGCTTCAGAATCTGCTTCAGCTGCTCGCTAGCTGTGTGATCTCGCACAAGAGACTTCAACTCTGTGAGCAGACATTTTCTCATTCATAACTATGAGGATAATAATTCACATCTCCAATGGATTAATTAAACAACAAAGGATGTGATAAAACTTTTATATTTGGGGGGGGGGACCCTCAGACTATCATTGTTAGCTTTATTTCCTCAGTATATCATTGTTAGCTTTATTCACTCTTTTATTCAATGTCACAGAGGCTTGTATGAGGAAGACATGTTGAAATGCTGAAGTAAATTTACATAAAAGAACAAGACCGGAGCCAGGTGGGAGAAAAAAAGTGTATTATTGGAAGCATTTTGGTTATAAATGACAAAAGCCTTACCTGAATTAGATACAAGAACAAACAAATAAAACAAGAATGAAATTGTTCAGGTAACTCAAAATTCCATAGTCTCTGAGCCTAGACCGAGGGGCTCAAATGACATCCTTAGATGCCTTCCTCTTCATCTCCTGGCTCTTATTCTTCTGTGTTTCCTTTTTGTCTTAGTCATTCTCTCTTTTGTAGCAAAAGTATCTGAGAGCATCTCTATGCTTATATGGTCCCTCTTGCCTACAATTTAAAGTAGGATTATCTCAGAGATCATATGCTCTCTGAAAAGCCCTCTCTGCTGCGGCCACATGCCCACCTCTGAACTCGTCATCATGTCTGCAGTAAGGACGGGAACTCTGGTAGATCTATGTGATCAGCATGCTCAGCATGGCTGTAGGATCCCATCTCTCCCAAGACTGTGTTGGGCAGATAATGCAGGTTGAGCAACCAGAATATTTAGCCCCTGAGCACAGCCCAGAGCTGGGGTTGTATGGTTCCTAGGAAAGTAGAATTTTATTACCACAGGCAGAGAAAAAGGTAAAGAAAACAAGCTTAAAAAGAAAACAACTAATGTGTACAACTGGAAAGGAGATTGAAATTCAAGATATATAATAAGAATGTTCATGTTTTAGCTGTCAGTTGAGGTAAAAACCAAAAGAGCTTGTCTTCTCATCACTAATACCCGGGCTAATAAGCTAAACCAAAGTGTCAGTAACACTTTGATTCTGGCAAAGGGATTTTGTCCTAGCTCCCACATTTTAGAGGGACTCATCTCAGAAACACAGCAAAAATAAATTTACTTAAAAACGCAATGGTTTATTTAAAAACCCTGGAGAGCCAGTGTCCAGTGATAGACAAAGGACATGCAATCTGAAATCTGCTCTTATAACTAACGAGGGGCCATTGCAAGAAGAATCCTGCAAGTGGCTGCCGTGACTCGGTGTGTCGCAACTGCCACCACCACTGCACACCCCTCCTTCCCTGCTGCCTGCCCAGCTCATACTGCCCTCCGCAGCCACTGCCACTGCCACCCACCCCACCAGTGCTTTCCCTCTGGCAGCTGCCTTGCTTTCCCTTTTCCTTTCTTCTTCTTTCTATGCTATCTTCAGTCTTCACTCTTCCCTCCCTCAGTGTATGCAAATTAACCTCCATCTTTGTTGGGCTAATTTGCATACTTGCTCTGATTGGCTGTGGATGTAGCAAAGGTACGGTCAATTAGCATTTACTCTTTTATTAGTGTAGATAACTTTTACTCTCCCAGAGAAATGTTTTTCTATATCTCTTGTCCTTTGTACTCAGAATTAAAAGCAATTATGTCTTAACGTTGCCAGTGGAAATGGGGTCCTTTCATGGAGTCATAATAAAAGCATTTCTGGGGACCCACCCATGGGAAGATGAGGTTTGGTGGTAAGATTTATGGGAGTTAAAACAAAGAGCTGGGCCCAGATTCCCAATGCCTCCTTTCTGTCCATACTGCGGTGGGAAAAGTCCAACCTTGTCTTCATCAGGCCCAGAACAAAGACCAGTGTCTAAAAATTCCATGTCATGCCAAAGGTTAGTCCAGGTTAGCCTCTGTCCTTGTCCGGCTAGCATGGTCTCTGTTCCCAGCTGGGCTCTGGCTGGCACTGCCTCACTGTACCCAGGCTCACACTTGGAGCCTGGCTTGGAGTCTGTCTGTACAGCTGCCAGGCTCCAGGTGGTTGCCAGGCCCCATGGATATTGTGGGTGAGTGTGTGTTACTAGGCAAGAGGGAGAGCGAGATTTGTTAAGCTTGAATTATATTATCTCGGGTTTGGGAAGGACCAGGTGTCCTTTCACACTAACCAATCAACTACCCAATCTTTTGCTGGCTTGTGATGGGTACTCCTCCTAACCTATCAATTTCCTAGGTATTCTGGGGTTCTGTGTCCCTTATCAAATCTGAGCCTTTTCCCTGGCCTGGCTCCACCTCTTATAGTTGCCGTCTTAGTTCCTGCTGCTTATTGTCTGACTCAGCTCCCTCGTTTACTATATATATGTGTGTGTGTGTGTGTGTGTGTATATATATTAATATATATATTAATATATATATATGTATATATATATGTATGTGTATATATATATATATATATATATATATATATATATATATATATATGTATATATATATGCTAATTGTCCCCATGGAAGTTTGACCAGGAGACTGGGAGTTATATTGTTTGCTATGACATGCACTGACCACCAGGGGGCAATGTGGAATGAAAGAAGTCCCTGGACGGCAGCCAGAAGGAAGATCCTGATCGGCCCTGTGCACCAATTTTGTGCACTGGGGACCCTACCTGTGCAAGAATTTCGTGTGCTAGGCCTCTGGTGTTTAATAATGTTTGACTTCCTTTGCCTCCTTCCTTTACTAATATATAGCCACCGATACTAACATCAATACATTAAATTGGTGGATTGTGTCACTTTGAGGTAGATACTGGATATCATAAGAAGAGGTTTCAGTGGCAGACCTCTTGGGACAGAAAACAACAAAACTAATTAATTTGTAAAATCTGTCACCTCTAATGAAATGAATGCAATCAGTTCTTGTATAAAAGATTATCACTTCCCAATTGTGTCAATTGTCCATTTTCTTGCTCCTCTTTGCATTTCAATTTGGATTCCACAGAGACTCAGCAACTAGCACAGGCTCCACAGGACAGATGAGAAATGTTTTGCTGTGTTAAACAATACACATTATTCTTAAGTTCAGATACATGTAGCTAACATAACATGCATAATATTCAAATAGCCTGGCATCGATTCCTTACACTGGCAAGTAAACACACATTGAACTTTAGAATTGTAGATACCTTAATTTTTATAAAAATTCTCAGTGTGATTTAAATAAAGTTTCAAATATTTATTAAAATTTTCAGCTTAAAATATTTAAATTACATTTTTATATTCATTAATTATAATTTGTATTTGCCTTATAATTTTTAACACGTATAAATGCTTTAGAAGAAAAACAAAAAGTATACACTTTGATTTTATATACCCAGGCACCCACACATGCACAATGAAATATTATGCAGCCATGAGAAAGACAGGAATCCTGCTGTTTGCAACAATTAAATGCAATTTAAGAGGATTATGCTAAATAAAATACATCAGGCAGAGAAAGACAGATACTGTATAAAACATTTTTCAAAACTGAATTCACACAAACAGAACAGGTTGGAAATTGGCAAGGACTGGGGCAGGTTGTGGGGGCGGGAATAAGGAGATGGTCAAAGGGTACAAACTTGCAGTTGTAAGATGAATAAGTTCTAGGATCTAATGTATGTCATGGTAATTATAGTTAATAATGCTTTATTATATGTTTGAGAGTTGCTAAGAGAGTAGATGTTAATGTTCTCATCACACACACACACACACAAAAAGATAATTATTGGTGTCAATGTAAGAAACATTCAAACCTGTAAGAATTTTTATGAGTTGATTAGATCCAAACTGACAACAATTGCTGGGAAGCAAAATCTCAGGAGATTGAGAAAATGTTTATAAAAATGGCAGTTTATCACTTATTTTATGCATCCAAATCAAAGGGGCAGAGTAAGGGTGTTTAATAAACTCTATTGGTGATAGATTGGGCAGGCAGGAGAAAGCAAAGTGGGGGGTGGGGGTGGGGAGAATCTCTAGGATTAAATCAAGGTAAGATGAATAGTCATTATCAGAACATAGTTATCTCAACCAATCCTGCCCAGCCCATATGTACCCCATTCTCAAGAAGAAACTTTCCCTTAATCCTTTGTGTTTGGCATCAACCCCAGCCATCCTCAGCTCTTCCATAAAATTCTGGATCCTTTAGCCAATTTTTTTTCTATTTCCTACTCTGTAAAGCTCTTGTTAGGATATTCCAGCAAGAAAATTATATTCCTTTTCTAAATCTGTTGTAACAAACATCATAAGCTGAGTGGCTTAAAACGACAGGGATATAGTCTGCCGTAGTTGTGGCGGCTAGAAATCGCATGTCAAGGTGCTGCGTGCGAAGCCACACTCCAACAGAAAGCTCTGTGGGGCCACTCCCCTTTCCCTCTGCTCCGGGGGACCCTGGTCTGCCCTGACTGTGGCAGCAAACATCCAATCTGCACCTTTCCCTTCATATAGCCTTCTTCTCCTGAGTGTAACTCGTCTGTCCTTTCTATTTATTTACTTATTTACTTACTTATTTATTTATTTATTTATTTATTTATTTTTATTTGTTAATCCTCACCCAAAGATATTTTTCCATTGATTTGTGGGGAGAGTGAAAGAGAAAGAGAAAGAGAGAGAAACATCCATATGAGAGAAACATATTGATTGGTTGCCTCCTGCACGAGCCTCGACCAGAGACTGGGGCCAGGGAAGAGCCTGCAACCGAGGTTCATGCCCTTGACCTGAATTGCAGGTCTGCAGGCCAACAACACTCTATCCACTGAGCCAAACCAGCTAGGGCTATAATTTTATTTATTAAATTGATTGGGGTGACGTTGGTCCACATAAACATATAGGTTTCATGTGTGAGTTTCTTGTCCTTTTCTGACTATTGTAATGACACATCATTAGATTTACCTTTATGGTGGGATAAATCCCACTCCATGATCCTCACCTTAATTATACTGGAAAAAACCCTTATTCTAAATAAGCATATTTTGAGATTCTGGGTGGCCGTATCTTTTGGGTGAGCACCATTCAATTCACTATAGTAATCAGTATAAGTTCTGTCTCTGAGCTTACAATCATTTTGCCTGCAGAAGACCAATATTCATTATTTTATATATCTCAAATGTCCTAAAAATTGTATTTTTACCTTCTGTAAAGTTGTATAGGTTTATGACATATCAATGTTCATTGTTTTTGCTTAGAATTGTTTGGTAGCACTTTTTTTTGAAGCCTTTGATTTCTTTTTAATGATAATGAGTTATTTTAAAAAGAAAACTTATTTGACAAAAGAAACTCATTTCCTATAGGAAATAATAAAACTGGCCCTTTCTAAAGGTAATAAATTGAATATCTTAATCTGATAAATGTTCTATCTATCTACCTATCCATCATCTATCTATAATATCACCAACTCTTAACATCTAATGCTTTTTATAAGTGTGCTATCTATATTATACTCTTCTGATAAGCATTAATTAATATACTTTTCTTAAAAACATGTTATTTATTTTATACTCTTGTGATAATCTTTCCTATAACCATGCAGTATTTATTTTATTATCAACACTTAACATCTAGCTCTTTTTATTAATATAAATAAACAGAATGGACCTTCCCCTAAATAAATTAACCACCTCACACAATTGGAGCTGCTTTATCGTAACTGCAAACCTGAATGGGAAAAGATTTGTTTAATCATAAATTCCTAGAAATTTTGTTCAAACAAATGGAAAGCCATCAGTAGTGTGCTTGCCTCCTATATTGAATAGTTTCGGATCCTTCCCCCCTTCACCCTCTGCCAATAAAATCATTTGAAACAAATGACAAATGGGTAGGAGTTTCTGGATAATTAGAGAAGTAGTGATCTCAAGTTTGGTAGCTTCGCCACCAATGGGAGTTGGTGGCAACAGGCATCATCCATTAGGACTTAATTAGGGTGAAGAATCAGGAAGACCCTGGTGCATTGTTATTCTGTCTAGATAGCAGAGAAAGTCATACTGAGGGTAATCAAGGAGAATTCTTTAGGGGAAGAAAAAAGGGCAATGCTTCTTGAATGGCAATGGAAACCAGGGCATGAAGTACAGTTAACAAGCCATGATCAAGAGCATTTGTTGATGGCTCAGATAATAAACCATATGCCCCAAACAAAATAAAACAAACAAACAAAAAAATGGGTGTCCTGTAAGAAGGAGAAATAGAAGGGTTTAGTCCTTGAATTAGTCCAATGAATAGAATTCATTGAAGAGCAGACATGTGAGCCAAAGCTCCCCGCCCCAGCTCTACACATGGAATGTCATTCACTGCTGTAGGTTTACATGCTGTAGGTCTATTTCTGACTTTCTTAAAAGGGAAACTAATTGGAGGCATACATGGATTAAGGATTCAAGTTTTCCCCTCCCCTTAATGGTCATCGAACCTCACCCCTATTACTCCAAGGAAGGTAATCTAAATATTGACTAAAATATATTCTGTTTATCAAAAGTGTGCTGATTTTTTCACATACATAATTATCCCAGATGTCAGTTAAGATCAACCTGTCTTTTGACATATCTTATCTAATAATAGACAAACATGTAAACGACTGTACCTCCGCAATGCCACCAGCCAATCAGGAGTGATATGCAAATTAACACAACAAAGTTAGAAGCTAATTTGCATACATAGGCACCAAGTGACAGGGGCGAGTGGCTTGCAATGCCCCATCCCTGGCCTTTCAGAGCCTCTGGGCAGCATAGGAAGGCAGGGCCAGAGCAGAAAGAGGCAGCTCCAGGGCCTGACCAGAAAAGAGCTGGGCTGGAGTGGAAAGGCAGTGCCAGCATCCAGGGAAAGAAAGGCCTATTTTAGCATGAATCTTTGTGCATCAGGCTTCTAATATATATAGCTTGAATTTGATTCAAAACCATCATCCTATATTTGATAGGAAATCTAAAACGCTCTTATAATTTCTGCAAATTCCCCAGGATTTTTATTTTCATACGTGTTCCTAATTCTAATTTCTTGATTCCATTTGGTCTTCTTGCCCTTACTTACTGTGGCTATTGTCTTTTCTTGATCCCACACCAACACAGAAGGGGAATCCAGCTGCAAAGTAGTAATCAGCCAGATATTTGTGCTTGAAGCAGAACTAATAGCTAGAGGGAATGGAGACAGGTTACATTATAGCACTTCATTGCAATGGCTACAATTTCAATATCTTATCATTTTTCTTAAAATTCTTCAACAATCTCCATTCCAAACAATCTTTCATTGCGTTATATTTCCCTTTAAAAATCCTTACCTAAGGATATGTTTATTGATTTTAGAGAGAGGAAAAGGGTGTGTGTGTGGGGGGGGGGAGAGATGAAATAAGATAGAAACATGCTTGGTTGCCTCTTGGACTCACCTCAACCAGGGACTGAACTGGGAATCAAACCCAAAACCTTTTCATGTACAGGACAACACCTCAACCACTGAGCCACACTAACCAGGGCTCATAGGTCATCATCTATGCTGTATTGATTACTCATCTCTCCCTACACCTTCTCTCTGTTCTCTCTGTTTTCAGAGAGCCACAAGGCAGGTCATTTCTCATACACAGCAGCTTATTGCCCTGCTCCAGACAATGCCCTGCAGTGTCCAGGAAGAAAGAAAAAGTTGGAGTTCAACACCATGGCACAAAGTGGCCTAAGAAGTTTTTAAAATATTTTTATCGAAAAGAACACCTCTGCTTTAGATAGAAGGGAACAAGCGCATAAAGAAAGTGTTGATAGTCTTTGTAGGTATTTGAGGACTTTGAAAGACTTTTATTCCCCACCTGGCACAGTGTCTCCAATCTTTACACCACCACATAAAGAAAGGTCACATATGAGAAAGGGAATCAGGGTAACAAGCCTCCTTTGAGAAGGCAAATGCTCGGGAAGTGGATTAAAGCTATGGGCATCTTCCAAACAGGACTACCATTGGATTTAGGTGTGTCTGTGGCTCCAGAAGGCATGTGGTGGGGACTGTGGCAGAGACAACAGAAGAAGAGATTTGGGGCTCAGCTCTGGAAGGAAACAGACACCCAAAATGCCCACATGGCAACAGCTCCTGGCAGTGCACACAGAGCTCCTTCAGGGAGAGCTTCTCCTGAGGAACAGCAAAGCATGGTAAGAACTTTTCTTGTCATCAAAGAACGGGTTGAAAACAATCTCCCACTGCCCTAACGGGTTTGGCTCAGTGGATAGAGCGTCAGCCTGCGGACTGAAGGGTCCCGAGTTCGATTCCAGTCAAGGGCACATGCTGTGGTTGTGGGCTCGATCACCAGTAGGGGGAGTGCAGGAGGAAGCCAATCAATGATTCTCTCTCTCTCCCTTCCTCTCTGAAATCAATAAAAACATATTAAGAAAAGAAAAGAAAACCATCTTCCACCCACCCACCTCTGCCATGGTTCATCTCCTCTACTGAATGCCCACTCGCTGCACAGGAGCACAGTTCATCAGCTCACTCTGTCTGAACATGCAGGTGCTGCTGGGCTCAGTAGTATATGTAGATCCTTCAAATTCCCCACTCCTATTTTTTTTTCTTTTTTTAAAAAAAATTTTAATTGATTTTTTACAGAGAGGAAAGGAGAGGGATAGAGAGTCAGAAACATCAATGAGAGAGAAAGATGGATGAACTGCCTCCTGCACACCCCCTACTGGGGATGTGCCCGCAATCAAGGTATTGATACATGCCCTTGGTTGTACCTAGGACCTTTCAGTCCGCAGGCCAACCCTCTCCCACTGAGCCAAACCGGCTAGGGCCCCACTCCTATTCTTGTAGCAATCCCTGGGACCTGTAGAGAGGGAGTGGGGAACATTCCTGTTGATGCCTCCAGTTCAGATTCCTGGGAACAGGATGAACTGCATCAGCCAGCGGGCGGAATTCAGTGCCCTGCACTTGGGACTGTTAGGCTGGTAATTAATTACTCACGAGCCCTGGCACACAGTCATGCTGGGAGCAAGGAGGTGGAAAACTTTTCCATGTCAAGCTTTCGGGTTAGTAATGGGAGTCCCTGAGACTCGAGCCCCCCTGAGCCTCCTTCCTGCCATGTCAGGACCCATAACCTGGGTGCCCTGAGGTTTTATTTAAAAAAAAACAAAACTATAAATTTCATCTCTGGGCTGTTGTATTTCATGGACCAACGAGACCATTAGGGAACACTGTGTGTGTTTCCTGTTCAGTGTGTGTGGTCAGGGCAAAGAGGGCCTCTGTGTGACAGCCTCTTTTGTTTTCTTTAATGAATGAGATTCTTAAAAGGCCGAAGGACTACCCCTGCTGAGTAACTCAAACAATGCACTTTCATTATTTCCTTGCTGGGAAGTCCAAATTGAGAGATGCGAAAGTATACAGTTTTCAAACTACCCACCATTTTAGTCAAAGCCAAACCATTTTACATGTAAGATGTTTTACTTAGTCAATATCAAAGGCACACGATCTCAGTCTTCAGCTATCTGCCAGGCATCCTGGGAGCCCAGGCCTGGTTCCTAGATCTGCTGCTCAAATACATTTATCTCAAGTTCCATTTGCTCTAACCACTCTCTGGCATAAGCTTCAAGTCATAAATGTAACCAACACAAGCAGAATGCCCATAGACTTAACTGTGGGGTGGTGATTTCCGTTAGCTTGGCATGGTAGAGAGGTGGGAATATTCAGCAAATTGACAACCCTCAACACCACTGTGTGTCTTCCTTTCCCTCCCAGCTTTCTGGACAAGATTGATATCATCAAGCAGCAGGTTGACTATGTCTCCAGAGATCAGGTACATAGAAGTCCTCAAGCTTGTCAAGAGTTTTATTCCAGATTGGTGATTTTGGTGAGGATTTTACTCTAGATTGGTTGGTTTTATTGAGACCCATTGACCCTGATTATGTTTTAGGACCTGTCATGTTTTGACTTCTCGAATCAGCTCTTCCTCAGGAGAAGTTCTACCAGGTGGACAAAGTCAACTTCCATTGACAATTGGGCTGTTCTAAAGGAATTAATCCTATGGCTTGGACAATGGAAAGCCAAGAAGTGGATGACCATGAATAAGCTCTTGTGGGGTCAGGAAGTTGATTCCCTAGCAACTGACTCTTCAATAGATACAGCAGATTGGGTGCATACTTTGGCATTCATTCGGGTGGGTGGAAACAGAATGGAATTTTAAAGCAGCATATGAAATTACTAACAGATAAAACCACCTTGGCTGGGTAGACTAAAATACAGTCCCAGGCTTTAATACCTCTTCATGGACAACCAGTAGAGCGTGTTGTCCCACATTCTAGACTGTGGGTATGTATGTGACCCAGTACCAAATTATATGGAGGTCTTGGGAGACAGTCATTGCTTTGACTCTCACTATAGACCAATATGCTATACTAATGAGAACACCAAGCCCCACCATGCTTGAAAGAGGAGTTATCTACTGGAATTTTCAGTGAGATGTCTCACTAGGATGGATGAGTTGCTTTACAGCCCTGGAAAACTACTCAATCTCTACTGAGCTTCCTTTGTTCGGACATAAACTAGACATATATATATATATATATATATATATATATATATATATATATATGTGTGTGTGTGTGTGTGTGTGTGTGTGTGTGTGTGTGTGTGTGTCTTGATTTTTTACCTAGAATAAGGGAGAGAGATAGAGAGTTAGAAACATTAATGAGAAACATTGATCAGCTGCCTACTGCACACCCCCTACAGGGGATGTGCCCGCAACCAAGGTACATGCTCTTGACCAGAATTGAACCTTGAGTCCACAGGCCGATGCTCTATCCACTGAGCCAAACCAGTTAGGGCTAAACTAGACTTTTTGAAACATACTATACTTGTAATAGAACATATAGCATTGAAAGAGGAGAGAATGTGGAGGCTCTGGTCTGGCAAGCTGTCTTCCCTGGCCAACCTGTATGACACATACAACCAGCTCAAGTTCCTAAAGCTGCCAACCTCCCTCATCTCACCAGAGGTGGATCACATTCTCCTTTCCATTGGTATGATCATGTGTCCCCTCCAATGTTCTGGGAGACTTTATAGCACACATAGAAGCGCTTACTAAGTTCTCCCAGCAAGCCTTAAATGACAGCCAGCAAAGCCAGTCCTTACTAAACTCTGAAATGTCTCTAATGAGAAAATGGACATTTTTACTGCCTCACAAGGAGAAAGTTATGCCATTGCTCAAACAGAGTGCTGTGTGCTCATGCTTGATGAGTCTGCTAGTATATCATCACGTTTATTAAATCCCATGAGGACACAAGTAAACACCCTGAGTGATCCCAACTTCTGGCCTAGTGGACTTAAATCAGTGGTCAGATCGTGGGGGTTTTGATAGGGGAAAAAAGTTACTTGGGAATCATTGTCCTAATCTATTTTCTCTTGCATGCCGCTGTAATATTCCTATGGCGTTTGCTGCTAGTGTAGCCAGAGAGCAGCCTAATCAGCCACCTTCATTCTAGTGAAACCTCTTGCTGACAGCCAAGGCTATTGTGGAAGAGGGAGGCATGGAAGATTGTATGAGCCAGTCATAAGGGGAGGAGTATTGAAGGAGGTAGCTGAGGGAAGTCATGAGCTAAACCCGGGCAATCAGAAACTCCTCCTTTCCTCTCTTGTCCTTGGAATGTGTACTCTGCTTACCATTCACACAATGGGAGTTGTTCCAGGGACATAGCCAGGAGAGGATAAGGGGTTGTTGAGACCATCTGGCCAGTATAGATGACTGAACCCAGTTAAAACCTCTAAACTTTTAAAATTCTGATGGGTGGCACAGAGACCCACCCAAGGCAAGCCTCACATGTAAGTTGTTTATTAAATCTGCCTGCCGCCCACCACCAATCTGGAGTGGTCTGCCTCTCTCTTTGGTGTCTCCTTGCCTTCTGTGTATAGGGGGCAGCTCATGAACCAATAAGGCCCCAAACCATTTCTCTTTCTCTTACACTAGAGGTAACAGTGTTCCCATCTATATAGTAACCAAGCCGGCTCTCCTTTCTCTGGCCCTAGGAATCCCTGGTGCTTGAAAAATCATTTCTCAAATTTTTCTACCACCCCTTCCTTTCTTTACCCCAACTCTCTCCTCCTTTAACAGACACCCTGTCTCTCCCCGTTTCTATCGGTTGCAGTATGTCACCCAACTGGACTCAGTGCCTACCTGACCTCATGCCTCTCTCCTATGTGAATACTGGGAACTGAAAATATTCTCAAGTACTGGAGAGGTTCCAGCAAAGGGGAGAAACTCACCACCTGACTTCTTACCCTCTTCTTTGAAGGAAAAGTCTTTTTTTTGGTAGCTAATAGGAGTTAAATGTAGATGATAAAAATATGTAAATATAAAGAAAGCTTTTTACTGCTTGATCTCTCCTTTCACCTGTTGTGGTTGCCCCATCTCTCGTAACTTCCAATTTCCTACTTTTACCTGAGAAAGCTTGGACATGTTAGACCAGGAGGCAGGCTCCACGTCTTCTTGAGGGTACAGGCTCTTTGACATTTACTATCTGTGTTTCCAGGTCTTGGGGAAATGTCAAAACATGAAGGACTGGTATCTTATCAGAAAACTGAAATCATGTACTATGCAGGTCAGCTGTCCGTTCTGAAATGGAAGCTGGGGGAGGAGAGGGGAAGCCCTCTATTTCTTGACCATGTTCCTTTAAAAAAGAACTCATAGTGGAAATCAATTGAGCAGGTCTGATATTCAGTAAGAGTCAGAAGTGCCCTCTTTTTTTTTTTTTTTTAATATATTTTATTGATTTTGTACAGAGGAAGGGAGAGAAATAGTTAGAAACATCGATGAGAGAGAGTCATCGATCAGCTGCCTCTTGCATAACCCCTACCGTTGATATGCCCGCAACCAAGGCACATGCCCTTGACTGGAATCGAACCAGGGACCCCATCAGTCCCCAAGTCGACGCTCTATCCCATTGAGCCAAACCGGTTTCGGCAGAAGTGTCCTCTTTTGACTCAACCACTCCAAGAGCTTATCGCTGCAAACCAAGTTGGTGGTTTTTACTGATGTACCATTTTATGTTTCTTTCCCCTTAGTCATACATTTGCCTCATTTATAATTATAAGTCATTAGTTACAGTTATGGATCATAATGAACATTCATATTGAAATATAACACGTTAATGAGGAACAAAAAATGATCACTCAGAATTCACCTGGAGATTGCATTTAAAAATAATGAGTGTGAAAATTTTAAATTTATACACCAGTAGAGAAAAGTTATAAATTACATATCTATTACCATGCATTTGCCACGTCAATTTGTCATAACTGTTTCCTATCTCTGTTTTTAAAATAATAACATTTATGAAGACAATCAGAAACTCACATCCATCTTTTCCCTTTTCTTACGTTCTCCTTCCTCAGAGGTCAACAGTCTATTGTGTACATGTGTATTATTCTTTTACATGTTTATACATGAATACATATGTCTGTATTTATAAACATAGGATATTATTTTAAATTTACATATTCTCGATTTCTGAATTTTATTCATATTGGTTATCCAAGAGATCCCAATCTAATAAATATTCTGTAGCACATCAAGATATCTTTAGCACTTAATTAGACTCTGAAAAATAATTACTCGGAAACTAAGCATGGATATTATTTACAAAACAGTTGTGCATGTGTGTGTATGCGGTTATTTTTTAGGTTCTCAATATCAGAAACACAATTCAAATCATTAGATATTTTTGTATATTTCTGATATAACAAAACAGTTGCATTTCAATCTTTATTTTAACGAATATATATTTATCCCTAAGTGAAATGTGGTTTTTAAAATGCCATTTGAATATGCCCATAAATTGTATTCTGTCATAGTTATTTTAATTCAATAATGTGGAGCACTTACTAAATGTGGATATGTCAAATTTGTCTTCTTAAAGTATGTGTTTTGGATATTATTAAGGACTTTATTAAAATTAACTTACCTGGAGCTATAATATACCAATATAAAGTAAGATATTTTATGGAAAATAACTTATTTATTTAGTATTATACAAAATGTACTGTGAAAATGATTTAAAAAGTATGTCTTGGGAAATTTTTGATGTTATGTTGTTATAGTTTTAAAATTAAAAATGAAAAATCATAATTGATTTAGGCCAATTTAAAATTATACAAGCAAGACAAGGATCTTAAAATGCTTTAATTCCCATCACACTATTTTTGACTCATATTATTAGGTCTAGTAATAATTAATGTCGTTTTCTAATACTTTTTTTAAATCGAATTTATTTAAACAATACAACAAAATTTAATCAACAATATAGCTGCTGTTGTTTTCTACTACTTGTGCCCAACTCTCAGGAAGCATTTTAATCCCTCTGTTGTAAAATTCTTGTGATTTTGATGCAAAAAATTCGGTCAATGCATTTTTGAGGCATTCTTCATTATTAAATTTTTTTCCAAGAAGAAAGTTTTGCAAAGAATGAAACAAATGGTAATCAGAAGGGGCAATATCAGGAGAATATGCAGGTTGAGGGAGAACTTCCCATTCCAACTGGCGCAGTTTTTCAGCAGTGATTCTTGCAGTATGCAGTCGTGCGTTATCGTGGTGAAGAATTACGCCCTTCTGATTAATCAGCGCGGGTTCTTTTTCTCTTAAAGCTTGGGCTAACCTTTCCAATTGGGCACTATACACTGCACTTGTAATGGTTTGGTTAGATGGTAAAAGTTCATAATGAAGAATTCCTTTAAAATTCCACCAAACACACAACATCACTTTTTTCGCATGCAAGTCAGGTTTTGGAGTGGGCTGTGGAGCCTCATTTTTGTCCAACCATTGAGGCTGCCTTTTCAAATTAACATACAGCACCCATTGTTCATCTCCGGTAACAATTTGCTCTAAAAACGGCAAACAGTTTTGACGAGAGAGGAGCGAACTGCAAATTGTGACTCTTTGATTACGGTTGTTGTAGGTCAACTCATGAGGAACCTATTTTCCAAACTTTTGGACTTTGCCAAGTGCACGCAATTGATTGGAAATTGTTTTTTGTGAACAATTTAAAGTTGTCACAAGCTCTTGTTGGGTAATTTGAGGATTTTGCACCAAAAGAGCTTGAAGAGCTTCTTGATCAAAATTGGACACACGGCCTCGACCACTCTTGTCATCTAACGAAAAATTTCCCTCGCGAAATTTCTCAAACCAATGCTGGCATTTTCTGGCGCTAACTGCATCTTGACCAAGAGCACTACAGATGTTTTTTGCAGCCTCACTTGCTTTTCTTCCTAATTGGAACTCGTAAAGCATGCAGTGCCGAATGTGCTCTTCATCCGCCATCTTCTTAGCCCTAGTTTTGCAACAAAAACCAAACAAAACACAAACTTTTTCAAGCAAAACTTGTTAATTGCACTTCACACGTTCTGTAGATACCACGTGTTTGAAGGTTATGTCAATACAAGTCAACGCCAAGCAAGATTTTAAACTAATGTTTAAAAACGACATTCATTATTACTAGACCCGATATGTTATTGTCCAAGAGCTAACTGACTTGCTGATAATCAACCTCTGAAATCAGAATAATCACTAAGCCCAAAGCAACCCAAAGATTCATGAACTAAATCGGTGTTTACTGTTTTAAAAACTGAATTTTGAGGTGGTTTATCATGCAGCATAGTTAAATGGATATAGATTACTACAATTACCTACAGTGGCTTTGGTTGTTTGCAACTGGGAGACTTAACTCACACAACTTTATTAACTCTAAGCAACTTGAAAAAAAAAAAACCCAGGTTACTTCATTCCATAAGTAGTTTTAGGGCTGTTACTATAAATTAATCACAGTGATAGATGATGGAGAGTCAGCTATGAGGGGGAAATATACATGACCCCTATGTTCTTGAACATTAAAGTCTTCTAATGTGTAATAAATAAAAATAGAAGAACGGACACAGCAACTTACAAAGTTGTTATTGGAGACAAAGAAACAAATAACCTGGATATCATGTTTATAACAGTCAAGCCTGGCTGGTGTAGCTCAGTGGTTGAGAGCAGACCTCTGAACCAGGAGGTCATGGTTAGAACTTGATCAGGGCACACGCCTGGGTTATGGGCTCAATATCCTGTGTGGTGTGTGCAGGAGGCAGCCGATCAGTGATTCTTTCTCATCATTGATCTATCTCTCTCTCTCTCTCTCTCTCTCTCTCTCTCTCTCTCTCTCTCTTTCCCTCTCCCTTCTTCTCTAAAATCAACAAAAATAGTCAGGTTTGTAAAACATAAATTGAGGTGATAACATAGTATCCAAACACTTTCCCAAGCCCTCCTGAGAAGGACTCAGCTATCCATCTTCACAGACACAGTCGTTGAGCTCTTAATGTCCTAACCATGTCCTGTTTCCAAATGAAGGGCTTCATCTTAGCCCAACATCCAGAAGCTCCTTTACACACAACTTTACAACTTCATCCTCATGATCACCAGAGCTAGCTCTCCACTCTGCCTTGAGCCATGGGGTCTTCATCTCACGCTATTTTGAAATAGATAGCCAGCCCTCTGAAGCAGTGACTGTGCTTGGTGTGCTGGAGAAATGGTTCCTGCAGCAGCCAGCTCTACAAAATGTGCTCAAATGGCCAAGACATAGAAACAGCCCAAGTGCCCATGAATAGATGAGTGGATAAAAAAACTGTGGTACATTGACACATAGAATACTATATGGAATACTATATAGCAACGAAAAAGAAGGATTTCTTATACCTTGAGGCAGCATGGAGTGACTCAGTGAGTATTATGCTAAGTGAAGTATACCAGTTAGAGAAAGACAAGTATCACCTGATCCCACTTGTATGTGGAATCTAATGAATAACATAAACTGGTGAACAAAATAGATCCAGAGACATGGAAGCATGGAACAGACTGACAGATGTCAGAGGGAAGGGGGAGGGGTAGAAGGAAGAGATTAACCAAGTAACCTACATGCATATATGCATAACCCATGAACAGAAGGCCTGGGGATGGGAAGGAGTGGGATGGAAGGGGTCAATGGGGGTGGGTGGGGAGGGGAACATCAGTAATACTTTCAATAATGACAATAAATGGAAAGAAACAAAAAACAAGACATAGGTAGGCCTTTCGACTCATTCCGTATTGTGCAAACATTACTTTGGGTGAATCATGTCATAATTTTCTGCATTACCCAACTGTAGGATCTGAGGGGAACACACAGCCCTGTACAACGGCAGGAGGTCTTATAGGGTTCTGTATGCAACAAATCAACAATCTATAAAAATAGCATCACAGTGGGCAGAGGCTTTCAGGATTAGGTTACTATAGTCGGCAGGACTCCCAAAGCCAGAATCTCAAATGGGGCTTTATCAGAAGTAGCGTTGTAAGAGTGTTTCCCTTGAACCTACCGAGAAAAGATGCAGAAGGGTTCCCAGAGAACATAAAGGCAGCAGAAAGCTTCCCAAAAGGTCCTCTTCACACTCACTCTCAGGTTGCTCTCTTAGAGATAGCTGTTCTGAGGAGGCAAATCTTTTTTTTTAAGGCAATGCCCCCTAAACATGAATATTTCTCTTATTGGCCCTTCTGCTATCAGGGATTCCCAAGTCCTGGATTTGACATGCACTTTCAATGCAGTTTTGGACTGTCTTTAAGCAGGAGAAGGATGATGAGTGGCAGGTACAGAATATTATTAGTATTATTTTTTAAACATCAGCGCTTTATGTACCAGCAGTCATTTGGCAAGTTCTGCCTCACTTTACTCAAGGCCAAATAATCCTAAAGCCTTAAACATTTTTCACATATCAGAACAACTTTCCGTTTTAGAAAGCAAAAACAAGACGCATTGGGAGATCCTCAGACTTGCTTAGACAAATGTTTAAACGGCGAGTTTAACCTAGGTACCCAACTGTTCACAGAAAATGAGTCCACTTATGTAGAAATGATGAGGGTCAAGACAAGACAAAGGTACCAGCTCAGGTTCCACACAGGAAAGACCGAAAGTCATGGGCTGATTTTCAAATCTGAGAAAGCCAGAGCTGGTTGAGAGGTGGAAATAATTAATTTAATTTCAAAAATATTTTTAGATCTCTCTACACTGTGAGTACAGAAGAGCATATGCATCACTCGGTACAAAGCATATATAACTGCAGAGGAATTCAGTTGCTGGATGTAACAAGTTACTTACGAACATGTAAACATACAAGACTCACCAAGGAAATAGCTCTAATATGAGCTTCAACAAAATTGGAAACCTATCTTATCTAATAAAGAGGGAATATGCTAATTGACCATCACACCCTCACAAAAGATGGTGGTGCCCACAGCCACAAGATAATGGTGCCCATTCTACTCAGCCCTGCCTCATCCATCCAGAATCCCCAAGTCCCCTCAGTTCTGAAAGGGAGGGCAGTTGGAGGTGATCATGCCAGCAGGGGAGAAGTTAAGCGTCAATCAGGCCAGCAGGTAAGTAGTTAGAGGGCTTTCAGGCTGACATGTAGAGTGGTTAGGGCAGCGGTTCTCAACCTGTGGGTTGCAACACCTTTGGGGGTCGAATGACCCTTTCACATGGGTTGCCCAAGACATCCTGCATATCAAATATTTACATTACAATTCATAACAGTAGCAAAATTAGTTATGAAGTAGCAACAAAAATAATTTTATGGTTGGGGTTCACCACTACATGAGGAACTGTATTAAAGGGTCACGGCATTAGGAAGGTTGAGAATCACTGGGTTAGGGGCAATCAGGTAGGTAGGTAGGCGAATGGTTAGGAGCCAGCAGTCCCAGATTATGAGAGGGAATTCCAACTATTCTGATAGGTGTGCAGTGATTTTTATTGTGGTTTTAATGTACATTTCTCTGATGATCATTGATATTGAGCAACTTTTCATGTTTATTGACCATCTTTATGTCTATTCAGTTCCTCTACCCATTTTTAAATTGGATTGATTATTAATTCATTTATTAATTCATTTATTTATTTCTGTTATATCATATGAGTTCTTTTTACAAATTGAATATTAATTTCATTACTGGCAAATACTTTCTTCCATTCAGTAGGCTGCCTTTTAATTTTGTTGATGGTTTCCTTTGTTGTGCAAAACTTTTTAGCTTGATGCAGTCTAATGTGTTTATTTTACTTTTGTTTCCCTTGCCTGAGGAAACATTAAAAAAAAAAAGTTACTGACAGCTTTGTCAGAAAGTTTATTGTTTTCTTCTAAGGGTTTTATGGTTTAGGGTCATATATTTAAATCTTTAATCCATTTTGAGATTATTCTTGTAATGGTATAAAAAAGTAGTCTAGCAGAAAATTAATCTTCAGAAATTAGTTGAATTTTTTCTTAATCTTTACCCAAGAATATCTTTCTATTGGTTTCTATAAAGAATGAAAGGGAGAGGGAGAAACAGATAAAGTTTCTGTTTGTTTAATTGGTTGCCTCCCTCACATACTTCAACGCGGACTGGGGATCAAGCCTACTTCCGAGGTGTGTGCCCTTGACTGGAATCAAAATCAGGACCCTTCAGTCTGTGGGCTGACACTCTCTTCACTGAGCCAAACTGGCTAAGGCTGGTTGCATTTTTAACACCAATAACAATAAGAAAGAGAAATGAATAAAACAATCACTTTTCCAGTTACACAAAAAATACCTAGAAATACATCTAACCAAGAAAGTAACAGACCTGCATTCAAAATATTAGAAGACATTGAAGGAAGAAACTGAATATACAAATAAATGGAAGTATATACAATGCCCACAGATAAACAGAATTAACATGGTTAAAATATCCTTATTACCCAAAGCAATCTGTAGATTCAATACAAACACCTTTGGAATTTTTCATAGAACTACAAAAAATGATCTTAAAACTTACATGGAAACACAAAAGACCCTGAATAGCACAGCAATATTAAGAAAGAAGAACAAAATTTGAGGTATTATGTTACCTGATCTCAAATTACACTACAAAGCCATAGTAAACAAAACATCATGGCACTGGCATGAAAACTAACACATTGATCAATGGAACAGAGTAGAGAGCTCAGAAGAAAAGATACCACAAACCTATCTGATCAATTCATCTCTGACAAAGGGTGCAAGAATATATTATACAATTGGGTAAACACAGCCTTTTCAACAAATGATTATGGGAAAACTGGACAAATACATATAAAAATTAACATAAGACCTTTTTTTCTCAGATTGCAAAAATACCCAGAGTATGATAGGTTAATGCCAAACTACCTATGATCCTAGGCAGGAGGTTTTCTGCTGAGAGCACGGTGAAGGGCATTCCTGACCTCCTTGTTTCTCAGAGTGTAGACCACAGGGTTCAGGAGAGGAGTAAAGATGGTGTAGGCCACTGAGATCAGCTGATCCTGACCCATGGTGTTCTCAGACTCAGGCTTGAGGTAGGCAATGGAGGCGCAGCCATAGTGTACAATGACCACAATGAGGTGGGAGGCACAAGTTGCAAAAGCCTTCTTTTGACCCTCACTTGAGGCAATCTTGAGGATGGTGGAGATGATAAGGAAGTAGGAGATGAAGACCAAACCCATGGGTACCATAATGACAAGTGAGCTGATGATAAAAGTAATTATGTCATGAACATTGGTGTCAGCACAGGAGAGTTTCACAACTGGGCGGATGTCACAGAAATAATGGGCCACCTCTTTACCACAAAAGGGCTGACTGAACACAGAGGAAATCTGAATTATGGCCACCAGCAGGCCAATGCTGCAGGCCCCCCAAACCAGGTGGGCGCACACCTTCTTGTTCATGATGACTGTATACCTCAAAGGTTTGCAGATGGCGACATAGCGGTCATACCCCATTGCTGTGAGTAGAAAGCAGTTGTTGATGGCCAAAGTGATAAAAAAGAACATCTGGGTGGCACAGCCAGCCAAGGAGATGGACTGGCTTAGTCTTATGAGGCCAGAGAGCATTGGTGGTACAGTGACTAATGTGTATATTGTTTCTGAGGTTGAAAGCATACTAAGAAAGAAGTACATGGGGGTGTGAAGATGACGATCAATACTGATAATTGTCACAATGATGACATTGCCAGCCATGGTTAAAACATACAAGGTGAGAAATATTGCAAATAGAGTAAGCTTGTGTTCGTGAAAGCTGGAAAAACCCTGGAAAAAAAATTCACTCACCACTGTGTAGTTCTCTCTCTTCATTGATAAATTCCACCTCTGAAAGCTGCAGACTTAGTCCAATCAGTCAGAACACATCGGCGCCTGATGTTTTGAGCAGGAGAATTCTAGAAGTAGATAGTAAGAACCTGTTTCTGGATGGATGCCAGGTAAATGAAGTCTACTGCTCACTAATAGGTAAAGACAGAAAAACACAACCAGTAAGTAATTTAATTTATGCAGATGCATGTATAACAATATAGAAAAGTGCACATAGTTGTAATAAGGTAGAAGGAAGGATAACTGGGCAAGTTTAGAACAGATTTCCTGATTAGTGAGAACACAGGTGTTAGGGAGAAACTAAGGCTAAAGAAATAGAAAATGCCTAGTCAAGTTTTCAAAGCATTTTCTCCTGGATTCCAGTTGCATAGCTTTGTTTACCTAAAACAAATTTGCCAATCTATTCTACTTTGTTTAAAGCACAAGTTTGATCTTAAACATCTCCCCTTCTTAACTGCTAAGTAACAGAGAAGTGTTTGCTTTCTCCCTGTTCCACTTGTCTGTGTCTTTCATAAATCATTTTCACAAATCATTCAATAGCCTCAAACCTGACTGCCCTCCCCATTTTGAAAAAAAAGTTTTTATTGGCACAACATTGGTGAATAAAATTATATAGATTTCTGGTGTACAATCCTACAGAATATCATATGTATATTGTATTGTGTATTTACCACCCAAGTGAAGTCTCCTTTCCTCTTCATTTCATCTCCCCTTTACCCTCTTTACCTCCTTCCAACCCTCTTTCACTCTGGTGATTTACCATCCTGTTGTCTGTATCCAGGAGGGTGTGTGTGTGTGTGTGTGTGTGTGTGTGTGTGTTTCTTAAGCTCTTGTATTGGTTTTTAATGAGGCATTTTTTCTCTTTAGTCAATACTTTACTCCAGTCTCCTCTTGCAGAGAAAGGCTTCTCACACCTATCAGTCCAAGCCCTTTCCAATTGCTAGTGATGCTCTGTAACTAATTCTCATAAAATATGTGTTATTTCTCTGTGTTTTGTGGCTTGTGCTTGCATATGAGTTTTTATAGGTAGTCTGACTCACTATTCTACTCTGAACTCTCTTTTCTAATTTCTTCAACATTATAAATAGGTTGCACATATCCCCTATTTTCTATTTGAGGGGTATTTGGGGATCACAAAGTTCTCATATTAAAAAATGAATAACGATAACCACAGCAAAAATAATAGTCCCTTATTGCAGTTTTTAGTTTGTAAAGCATTTTTACATATATTATTTAATAGCATAGCAATCCCATGTGTTAGGTAATTATTATCTTAATCTTGCAGATGGAAAATCTAAGACACCTAGGATTAGGACTTGTCTAAAATTTTAAAAATCATAGATTCAATCTTTTAATTCTAACGCCAGTGTGAACAGATAAAAATAGAAGGCTACTTTGGTGACTATTAACAAGTATTAATACTTTTGCCTTACTCTAGAAATGAGATTACATTGAGGGATAAATTGGAAAAATTGGAAATCATTAGGAAAACTGGAAAATTTTTAGGATTATCTAGATAAATAGGTAAAATATTACTGGAACAAAACCCAGATCTATGGAAAAGGAAAATCAACCCTACCTACACTAAAAGGAACAGAAAACCTCAGTCAGGCTATGGAGGAGAACAGACTGCATGTGCTGTGCATTACTGCAGTTACGATCCCTCTCATCGCCCCTCAGGAAGACAATGGCTCCTCCAATGGGGAGGTCCTGATGGGTGAGAGCACTCAGACTGCAAGGTGATCATGGTCCCTGAGACCATAGCAGCCTCCACCTGGGAAACCATGTCACTGGGAAACGCATTTTCTGTTTCTTTATATTCTGGGTCTTTAGCCTAAAACATCTCCCCACAGTTTAAAACATGGAAAATTACTGCCTTCTAGAGAAATATTTTCTGCTGAGACCTGACAAGCTATCCTGAGCAAGGGGTTAATCTTATCCATTTCATTATTCACATCTTTCCAGTTGGAAGCAAGCTGGAAAAACTCATATTCTTTGTAGCTTTAAGTTCTTTCATTAGAACTGAATCATAGGAACTTACAGTTAGGCTGTAACTTTAAAAGCCCAGCATTGCTCACAGATAGTTCACCAAATTCTGCTTCAGTGCTTCCAATGATTGGAAATTTATTATCTTACAAGTTAGTACCCCCTCTTTTATTTTTAAGATACTAAGTTTACTTAAAAATATAAAACTAGGCTTTTTGTTGTAAAAGTGCTTAAGGGAGGAAAAAGACATCTGTAAAGTAAAATACAAATGGGAAAGTTAGTTTTCTCCTTCTGTAATTTGCATTCTCTAATCCAGAAGGAAACATAATTCATGTGTGTTTTTTAAATTTATTTATTTCTGCCTAGAAATTTTGTATGTACAATTATGCATATTTCCATATAATTTCAATTTTATACAAATAAAATTTTATGGGACACGCCAATTCATAGTTTTTTTCACTTAAGTATTATTTCTTATATAATAACATTGTTTTATTATTTCTTACATTATAACATTATTTCTTAAATGTTGTTTCCATAACAGTACTATAAATCCACCTCACATTTTATTTTCTATGGTGCATAGTATTCCATTTATAGATCCGTATAGATATAGTGTCATTAATTCTATTTTTGAATGACCTTAATTCTTAGAAAATGTTACATTATATTGATTTAATATCTGTCTGCCTACAACTTTCCACCTCCCCACAGCAGCGTACCTTCTGCTTCCTTTCCAGCTGGATAGTATTTAAAATATTTGGAGATCATTATCATGCTAAATTTCATGTCCTTGAATCCATTGCCACAGCAAGATGAGCATAAAGAAATAGAATATCAATGGACATGGGAATCAATACAACCAAACAAATGATGAAAAGCATAGAAAAAAAAGAATAAGATTTTGAAAAATATACATGGCATTCCATTTGCATTTAGTTCTGCCAACAGCAACTCACTCACTGCTCCTGACCTTGGCCATAGGAAGGAGCCACTCTCCAGAGAGTGCTCTTTAAAAGGAATGGAAGAGGCTGACTCTATTCAGAGGAAGCCCAGGGAAACACTTTGTTGTGGAAGCCAAACCAAGAAAGCAAGGGAAAGTCAGCTTTCTCTGGCATCAGAGAACTTCAAATTACTGCTGAGCTCCTGGAGGCCGGGCATTGGCTCCTTTGGCTGGGGAAGCGGCCCAGGAAAAATGCCGTCTCTTAAACTCCAGATTTCAGGAGCTGTGGGTGTTTATTTTCCTCAAGAGGAGAAAACCCCTTTGCCTCCAGCCTCCTGGGAACACGCCTTTGAAAATCCCTCCGGGTACAAAGAGGTAGAATGCAAAGACTCTAGAGCGGGTCTCCAAGGCTTCATTAGAAACCCCGGATGCAGATGAGGGAGAGAGGCTGCCATGTGTTTACTCACTAGAGGGAATTGTTGGGGCTTCAGAAACTTATACTGCTTTGAGTGTTAATCAAGAAAACCTCTAGGAATACTTAGTAAGCTTACACAGAGAAAACCCCAAATTTTAGATTTTTCAGGATTCAAGAGAAAGCCACTCCCTGAAACTTATTAAATAAGATGAGGCACCCTGGATAGGTGACTCCATTGGTTGGACCATCAGTGAAAAGTTGCCAATTCCCTTCCTGGTCAGGGCACATACCTATAGGTTGCAGGTTTGATCCGTGGTTGGGAGCATATAAAAAACAACGGATTGATGGCGCTTGTGCGCTTTCTCTCTCTCTCTCTCTCTCTCTCTCTCTCTCTCTCTCTCTCTCTCTCTCTCTCTCCACCCCCCTCCTTCTCCCTTCCTCTCTGAAATAAATCAAAACATATTTTTAAATAAATAAATAAATAAATAAATAAATAAATAAATAAATAAGTAGTCAGGTTTGTGAATCATAAATTGAGGAGATAACATAGTATCCAAGCACTTTCCCAAGCCCTCCTGAGAAGGGCTCAGCTATCCATCTTCACAGACACAGTCGTTGAGCTCTGAACGTCCTAACCTTGTCCTGTTTCCAAATGAAGGGCTTCATCTTAGCCCAACATCCAGAAGCTCCTTTACACACAACTTTGCAACTTCATCCTCAAGATCACCAGAGCTAGCTCTCCACTCTGCCTGGAGCCACGGAGTCTTCCTCTCACACTGTGTTGAAGTATTATAGATAGCCAGCCCTCTGAAGCAGTGACTGTGCTTGGTGTGCTTTAGATACCCCAGCCTGTAAACATGGGGAGAAATGGTTCCTGCAGCAGCCAGCTCTACAAAATGTGTTCAAATGGCCAAGACATGGAAACAGCCCAAGTGCCCATGAATAGATGAGTGGATAAAAAAGCTGTGGTACATTGACACATAGAATACTATATGGAATACTATATAGCAGCAGAAAGGAAGGATTTCTTACCCTTTGAAGCAGGCTGGAGGTGCTGGCAAGCAAATCAGTTTCACTAAAAAGAGATGTTGACAGGAAGCCAGAAAGGCTGGTCAACAACCTTAATTGCTCTAACCACTCACCCTTTAGTTGAGACATTGTCAGCTGAAGCAGCCTCCACCTTGTTTGTCCCATGTAAGTGTCTGTTATTTCCTGCCTAAGGGCTACATGTAAATTTCTGTTTATGTTGCCTAAGATGTTTTCCCCAAAGCCTCAATAAAAGAGGATGGCAGGGCCAGAGCAGGAGTAGTTCTCCCACTATAGTTGGACTACTGCCTGGCCCCCCATATCGCCAAAATGAATTTCTTCAAGTCTCAAGTCTTTTCATTTGTGTGCGGCCCTTCTTCAGAACTCGAACCCTGAATTGGAACTCTTTCCATGGGGATCGTGAAAGAGATTCCTATATGGAGGGACTTGGTGAGTATTATGCTAAGTGAAATAAGCCAGTTAGAGAAAGACAAGTGTCACATGATCTCACTTGTATGTGGAATCTAATGAACAAAATAAACTGATGAACAAAATAGATCCAGAGACATGGAAGCATGGAACAGACTGACAGATGTCAGAGGGAAGGGGGAGGGGTAGAAGGAAGAGATTAACCAAGTAACCTACATGCATATATGCATAACCCATGAACAGAAGGCCTGGTGATGGGGAGGAGTGGGATGGAAGGGGTCAATGGGGGGAGGGGGAGAAAGGGGAACATTCATAATACTTTCAATAATGACAATAAATGAAAACAAACAAAAAATAAAATATAGGTAGGCCTTTCTGATTCATTTGGGTGAATCATGTCATAATTTTCTGCATTATCAAACATTAGGATCTGAGGAGAACACACTGCTTTCCATATTGGTGCCAATCTTATGAAGCCCTGTACAACTGCAGAGGTCTTATAGGGTTTTTATGCAACAAATCAATCCTGCAGGCCTGGTCCCCCCCCCCCCCACCCCCCCAACTTCTCTCCCCTGCAAACCTGGGTCCCGCCCAACTGCCCTTATCTGCAGGCCCAGTCACCCCCAACTTCCCTCCTCTGCCAGCCTGGTCACCTCTAACTGCCCTCCCCTGCAGGCTTGATTGCCTCCAACTACCCTCCCTTACAGGTCTGGTCCCTCTTAACACACAAGATGGCTGCCCTCATGTGGACAAAGATCCTGCCCCATGTGGACACAAGATGGCCACCAGAAGATGGCCAGCAGGGGAGGGCAGTTGAGAGGGACTAGGCCTACAGGGAGGTAGTTGGGGGCAATCAGGCCTACAGGGGAGAGCAATTTAGGGGGACCAGGCCTTCAGGGGAGGGCAGTTAGGGATGACAAGGCCTGCAGGACAGGGCAGTTAGGGATGCTCAGGCCTTCAGGGGAAGGCAATTAGGGGTGAACAGGCTGGCAGGGGAGCAGTTAGGCATCAACCAGGCTGGCAGCAGAGTGGTTAAGGGGTGATCAGGCTGGCAGGCAGAAGTGGTTAGGGGCAATCAGGAAGGCAGGGAGGGGAACAGTTGGGAGCTAGCAATCCTGGATTGTGAGAGGGATGTCCTGGTCGGATCAGGCCTAAACAAGCAGTTGGACATCCTTCGAGGGGTCCCAGATTGGAGAGGGTGCAAGCTGGGCTGAGGGACACCCCTGCACCATGCACGAATTTTGTGCTCTGGGCTTCTAGTGTGATTAATAAAAGGCTTAGGAGAGTGATGATTAAAAAAAAAAAAAGCCAGGGACACTCTTGATTCTTTAATGCAGTCTTACCACCAAATTTTGCAGCTGTATTATAGGTAGAGAATCTATTTAAAAAAATTTTTTTTTCAATTACAGTTGGCATTCAATGTTATTCAGGTGTACAGCATGGTGGTTAGACATTTACGTACTTTGTGAAGTGATTCCCTCTAATAAGGTTAATGCCTGCCTGACACCACACAGTTGTTACAAGATTACTGACTATATTCTCTATGCTGTCCTTTACAAACCAGCGACTATTTTCTAATTGCAAATTTATACTTTTAATCCCTTAACCTTTTCACCCCACCCTCCAACCTTCCTTCCATCTGGCAACCATTAGTTTGTTCTCTGAATCTATGATTTTCTCTTTCATTTGCTTGTATATTTGTTTATTTAGATTCCACATATAAGTGAAATCCTATGGTGTTTGTATTTCTCTCTCTGACTTACTTCAATTAGTATATTTCCCTCTTATATCCATCCATTTGGGCTAAGTATGATCCCATTTTTTATATGTACCACTTCTTTCTTCATTTATTATTGGGCACTAGAGTTGCTTAATTATTTTGGCTATTGTAAATAATGCTTCAATGAACATAGGGATGAATATGTTTTTTTCAAATCAGTCATTTGGATTTCTTCAGATAAACACCCAAAAGTATAATTGCTGGGTTATAAGGTGGTTTGATTTTTAATTTTCAAGGAACAGCCAAACTGTTTTCCACAGAGACTGTACCATTTGCACATCCATCAACAGTGTATGAGGGTTCCTTTTATCCACATCTTCACCAATACTTGTTGTTTGTTGATTTATTGATAATAACTATTCTGATAGGTGTGCAGTGATTTCTCATTGTGGTTTTAATGTACATTTCTCTGATGATTATTGTATTGAGCATCTTTTTATATGTTCATTGACCTCTTAGAGGAATGTCTATTCAGTTATTCTACCCATTTTTAAATTGGATTTTTATTAATTCATTAACTTATTGCTGTTATATTGTATGAATTCTTTTTTCATATTGAATATGAATATAATCACTGGCAAATATTTGTATCGCTGACAAATATTTTCTTCCATTCAGTAGGCAGCCTTTTCATTTTGTTGATGGTTTCCTTTGTTATGCAAAAACTTTTTAGTTTGATGTAGTCTAATGTGTTTATTTTATTTTTGTTTAACTTGCCTGGGGAAACATATCCAAAAAAATATTACTGACAACTATGTCAGAAAGTTTACTGTTTTCTTCGAAGGGTTTTATGTTTTGGGGCCATACATTTAAGTCTTTAATTTATTTTGAGTTTATTCTTATAATGGTGTAAGAAAGTAGCCTAGCAGAATACAACATTAATATTCAGAAATTAGTTGAATTTTTTTTGTTAATCCTTACCCGAGGATATCTTTCCACTGATTTCAAGAAAGAATGGAAGGGAGGGAGAGAAACAGAGAAAGAGAAATATCAATGCAAGAGACACAGTAATTGGTTGCCTCATGTACATGCCCCAACCAGGGCCAAGGATCCAGCCTGAAACTGAGTTATGTGCCCTTACCGGAACGGAACCTGGGACCCTTCAGTCTGTGTGCTATCAACGGAGGCAAACCTGCTAAGGCTGGATGCAATTTTATGCACCAATAACAATCGGAAAGAAAAATGAATAAAAACAATCACTTTTCCAACTGCACCAAAAAAATACCTAGGAATATATCTAGCCAAGAAAGTAAAAGATCTTTATTCAGAACATTAGAAGACATTGAAAGAATAAATTGAAGATACAAATAAATGGAAGCATATAACATTTCTGCAGATAAAAAGAATTAATATGGTTAAAATAACCATATTACTCAAAGCAATCTATAGATTCAATGCAATCTCTATCAAAATACCTATTATTTTTTTCACAGAACTACAACAAATAATGTTAAAATTTACATGGAAACACAAAGACCATAAAAGGCACAGCAATATTGAAAAAAAGAACAAAATTGGAGGTATGATGTTACCTGATCTCAAACTACACTACAAAGCCATAGTAAACAAAACATCATGGCACTGGCATGAAAACTAACACATTGATCAATGGAACAGAGTAGAGAGCCCAGAAGAAAAGATACCACACACCTATCTGGTCAATTCATCTCTGACAAAGGGTGCAAGAATATACAATTGGGTAAACACAGCCTTTTCAACAAATGATTATGGGAAAACTGGACAAATACATACAAAAATTAACATAAGATCTTTCTTTCTCAGATTGCAAAAATACCCAGAGTATGATAGGTTAATGCCAAACTACCTATGATCCTAGGCAGGAGGTTTTCTGCTGAGAGCACGGTGAAGGGCATTCCTGACCTCCTTGTTTCTCAGAGTGTAGACCACAGGGTTCAGGAGAGGAGTAAAGATGGTGTAGGCCACTGAGATCAGCTGATCCTGATCCATGGTGTTCTCAGACTCAGGCTTAAGGTAGGCAACGGAGGCACAGCCATAGTGTACAATGACCACAATGAGGTGGGAGGCACAAGTTGCAAAAGCCTTCTTTTGGCCCTCACTTGAGGCAATCTTGAGGATGGTGGAGATGATAAGGAAGTAGGAGATGAAGACTAAACCCATGGGTACAACAATGACAAGTGAGCTGATGATAAAATTAATTATGTCATGAACATTGGTGTCAGCACAGGAGAGTTTCATCACTGGGAGGACGTCACAGAAATAATGGGCCACCTCTTTACCACAAAAGGGCTGACTGAACACAGAGGAAATCTGAATTATGGCCACCAGCAGGCCAATGCTGCAGGCCCCCCAAACCAAGTGGGCACACACCTTCTTGTTCATGATGACTGTATACCTCAAAGGTTTGCAGATGGCGACATAGCGGTCATACCCCATTGCTGTGAGTAGAAAGCAGTTGTTGATGGCCAAAGTGATAAAAAAGAACATCTGGGTGGCACAGCCAGCCAAGGAGATGGACTGGCTTTGTCTGATGAGGCCGGAGAGCATCTTTGGTACAATGACCAATGTGTATATCGTTTCTGAGGTTGAAAGCATACTAAGAAAGAAGTACATGGGGGTGTGAAGATGACGATCAATACTGATAATTGTCACAATGATGACATTGCCAGCCAGGGTTAAAATGTACAAGGTCAGAAATATTGCAAATAGAGTAAGCTTGTGTTCATGAAAGCTGGAAAAACCCTGGAAAAAAAATTCACTCACCACTGTGTAGTTCTCTCTCTTCATTGGTAAATTCCACATTTGAAAGCTGCAGAGTTAGGCCAATCAGTCAGAATACATCGGTGCCTGATGTTTTGAGCAGGAGAACTCTAGAAGTAGATAATAATAACCTGTTTCTGGATGAATGCCAGGTAAATGGAGACTACTGCTCACTAATAGTTAAAAGCAGAAAAACATAATCAGCAAGTAATTCCATGTATGTATAACAGTATAGAAAAATACACGGAGTTGTGATAATGTACAAGGAAGGATAACTGGGCAAGTTTAGAACAGATTTCCTGATTAGTGAGAACACAGGTGTTAGAGAGAAACTGAGGCTAAAGAAATAGAAAATGCCTAGTTAAGTTTTCAAAGCATTTTCTCCTGGATTCCAGTTGCATGGTTTGTTTACCTAAAACAAATTTGCCAATGTATTCTAATTTGTTTAAAGCACAATTTTTAAAAAATATGTTATTGATATTTTACAGAGAGGAGGACGGGAGAGAGATAGAGAGCTAGAAACGTTGATGAGAGAGAAACATCGACCAGCTGCCTCTTGCACACCCTCTATCAGTGATGTGCCCGCAACCAAGGTACATGCCCTTGACCAGAATCGAACCTGGGACCTTTGGCTCTACCACTGAGCCAAACTGGTTTCAGCTAAAGCACAATTTTGATCTTAAACATTTCCCCTTCTTAACTGCCAAGCAAGAGAAGTATTTGCTTTCTCCCTGTTCCACTTGTCTGCATCTTTCATAAACCATTTTCACAAATCATTCAATAGCCTCAAAACTGCCCTCCCCATTTTGAAAAAAAGTTTTTATTGGCCCAACATTGGTGAATAAAATTATCTAGGTTTCAGGTGTACAATCCTATAGAATATCATCTGAATATTGTATTGTGTATTTATCACCCAAGTCAAGTCTCCTTCCATCTTCATTTTATCTCCCCTTTACCCTCTTTACCTCCTTCCAACCCTCTTTCACTCTGGTGATTTGTGTCCAGGAGGTTTTGTGTGTGTGTGTGTGTGTGTGTGTGTGTGTGTGTGTGTGTTTATCTCTTGCATTGGTTTTTAATGAAGCATGTTTTTCTGTTTAGTCAATACTTAACTCCAGTCTCCTCTCGCACAGAAAGGCTTCTCAAACCTATCAATCTAAGCCCGTTCCAATTGCTAGTGATGCTCTGTAACGAATTCCCATAAAATGTGTGTTATTTCTCTGTTTTGTAGCTTGTGCTTGCATATGAGTTTGTATAGGTAGTCTGACTCACTGCTCTACTCTGAACTCCTGTTTCTAATTTCTTTAGCATTAGAAACTGGTTATCTGGGGAAACCACCTTGCATATGTCTTCTATTTTCTATTTGAGGGGTAATTAGGGATCACAAAGTTCTCATTTAAAAAAATAATAACTATAACAACAGCAAAAACAATAGTCCCTTATTGCAGTTTTTAGTTTATAAGGCAGTTTTACATATATTATTTAACAGCATAACAATCCATTTTGTTAGGTATTTATTATTTTATCTTGCAGATAGAAAATCTAAGACACCTAGGATTAAGTGATTTATCCAAAATTTTAAAAGTCATAGATTCAATCTTTTAATTCTAAGGGCAGTGTGAACAGATTTAAAAATAATGTTATTTTGGTGGCTATTAACAAGTATTAATACATTTGCCTTACTCTGGGAATGAGATTACATTGAGGAGTACTTTGGAAAAATTGAAAATCATTAGGAAAACTGGAAAAATTTTAGGATTATCTAGAGAAGTAGGTAAAATATTAGTGTATTAATTATATCACATGCCCATTTTCCTTGGCTTAATATTTTCACTTCCAATTATTTACTTTAAATAATCAGAGATATGTGTCAGGTTGCATGTGTAGGAGGGTTTTATAATATAATCTATAATAATAAAAGCTTATTATGCTAATTAGACCCGATAGCCAAATGACCAATCGTCTTCCAGATGACCTCAGGACAAAGTCCGGGCTACAAGGGCAGAGGCAAGCCTCCACACTGGGAGGGCAAGGCAAGCAGCCACAGCTTCAAGGGCCAAGTCCTTTGCACAAAAAAACAATAAAAATGAAAAAAGGAATGATTAAATAAATTATACCATATTAATTTAATGGGATCTATGCCTCATACATACACAGTTACATAGATATATAGTAGATACAAAGATACTAGACAGATCATATTTTTGTAAAAATAGTACAAAGAAAAGAAAAAGAAGGAAAAAAAGAAATGAAGGTTATACAGTATATTCATTGGCACACCTGCCATTAAAAAGGGCTGGAAAGAAATTTACCAAAATGCTAAAAGTTAATTTTTTTAGGTAGTTTATGGTGAATCTTAAATCATCTTTCTCTGTGTATAATGCACATTTTCTTCTTAATTATTATCTTCTAAACACAGCCAAATTCTATAATTCTGCTACAACAAGGAACTCTATTATGAGATTGCAGAGAGGACTGAGGAGAGCAAGTGAAAGTAGTGTGTTAATTTATGGCCAAGAAAGGAAAGTTGACAGAAACAGGCACTTTATAGCAATTTGAGCACCGCATATGGAGGAAATGAACTCCCAAGTTTTAAAGAAAGATGGTGATTGGCAGAAAGAAAACCTTTCTGAGAAGTGCTGAAAGCACAGAGTGGTTAGTGAGGCACTGGTCTTGGATGTACAGTTAAGGGAGCACCAAAAAAAGTCAATAATTAAGATGAATACAGCTTTAATACAATAGTTTTTAAACCTTAATGCAAAAATCCATGATGAAAAAAACACTAAAAATTTTAATAACCACAGGGTCAAACTGGGTATTACTACAGTGAAATATAAGTAGTTGGGTGAGGTCAGGTTGAAGTTTCTTTATCATGGATTTTTAAGAACATTAAAAAAAAGAAAATATTTCACAATTTAGAGAAGAATGTACAGTACAATATGCATGTGCTAATTTTCCTCAGGGATGTGGGAGCAAGCTAGTCCTTAAGCATGTCTGTTTTACTGAGGCTCCTAACTTACTATGGAACCAAATCTATGGAGGAGGAAAATCAATCCTACCTACACTAAACAGAACAGTAACAGCCAGGCGATGGAGGAGAACAGACCCCATGTGCTGTGCATTACTGCAGTTACGATCCCTCTCATCGCCCCTCAGGAAGACAATGGCTCCTCCAATGGGGAGGTCCTGATGGGTGAGAGCACTCAGACTGCAATGTGATCATGGTCCCTGAGACCATAGCAGCCTCCACCTGGGAAACCATGTCACTGAGAAATGCATTTTCTGTTTCTTTATATTCTGGGTCTTTAGCCTTAAAACATCTCCCCACAGTTTAAAACATGGAAAATTACTGCCTTCTAGAGAAATATTTTCTGCTGAGACCTGACAAGCTATCCTGAGCAAGGGGTTAATCTTATCCATTTCGTTATTCACATCTTTCCAGTTGGAAGCAAGCTGGAAAAACTCATATTCTTTGTAGCTTTAAGTTCTTTCATTAGAACTGAATCATAGGAACTTACAGTTAGGCTGTAACTTTAAAAGCCCAGCATTGCTCACAGATAGTTCACCATATTCTGCTTCAGTGCTTCCAATGATTAGAAATTTATTATCTTACAAGTTAGCACCCCCTCTTTTATTTTTAAGATATTAAGTTTACTTAAAAATATAAAACTAGGCTTTTTGTTGTAAAAATGCTTAAGGGGGGAAAAAGCCATCTATCTGTAAAGTAAAATATGAATGGGAAAGTTAGTTTTCTCCTTCTGTAATTTGCATTCTCTAATCCAGAAGGAAACATAATTCATAGCTGTTTTTTTAAAATTTATTTCTTTTGTTTAGCAATTTTCTATGCACAATTATGCATATTTTAATATCACTTTATACAAATGAAATTATATGAAACACACCAATTCACAAGTAGTCTTTTCACTTAAATATTATTTCTTGAATACTTTCCATAACAGTCCTATAAATCCATCTCACACTTTATTTTCAGTGATGCATAATATTCCACTTATAGATTCTTATAGATATACTGCCATTAATTCTATATTTGAATGACCTTAATTCTTAGAAAATGTTACAGTACAAGCTAGTGGAACAAAACTCAGATCTTTGGAAGAGGAAATTATTGATTTCATTATATTGATTCATTGATATAATTAATTGAAAAACATATATTGAATTTTTTCACCACTCCACAGCAATTTTCCACCACTCCACAGAGGCCTACCTTCTGCTTCCTTTCCAGCCAGATAGTATTTAAAATATTTGGAGATCATTATCATGTCTGAAGATAAATTTCATGTCCTTGAATCCATTGCCACAGCAAGATGAGCATAAAGAAATAGAATATCAATGGACATGGGAATCAATACAACCAAACAAATGCTGAAAACCATAGAGGGAAAAGAATAAGATTTTGAAAAATATACATGGCATTCCATTTGCATTTAGTTCTGCCAACAGCAACTCACTGCTTCTGACCTTGGCCATAGAAGGAGCCACTCTCCAGAGAGTGCTCTTTAAAAGGAATGGAAGGGGCTGACTCTATTCAGAGGAAGCCCAGGGAAACACTTTGTTGTGGAAGCCAAACCAAGAAAGCAAGGGAAAGTCAGCTTTCTCTGGCATCAGAGAACTTCAAATTACTGCTGAGCTCCTGGAGGCCGGGCATTGGCTCCTTTGGCTGGGGAAGCGGCCCAGGAAAAATGCCGTCTCTTAAACTCCAGATTTCAGGAGCTGTGGATGTTTATTTCCCCCAAGAGGAGAAAACCCCTTTGCCTCCAGCCTCCTGGGAACACGCCTTTGAAAATCCCTCCGGGTTCTCAGAGGTAGAATGCAAAGACTCTAGAGCGGGTCTCCAAGGCTTCATTAGGAACCCGGGAAGCAGATGAGAGAAAGATTACCAAGTGTTTACTACTCCTCACTATTGGGGATTCAGAAAGGAACACTGCACTGAGTGTTCATCAAGAAAACCTCTAGGAATACTTAATAAGCTTACACTGAGAAAACCCCAAATTTCAGATTTTGTTAGCATTTGAGAGAAACCAACTTCCTGAAACTTATTAAATAAGATGAGGCGCCCTGGCTGGGTGGCTCCGTTGGTTGGAGCATCAGTGAAAAGTTGCCTGTTCCCTTCCTGGTCAGGGCACATACATAGGTAGCAGGTTTGATCCCCGGTCGAGAGCATATGAGAAACTGCTGATCAATGTTTCTCTATCTCTCTCTCTGTCTCTCTCCATCCCTCCCTCTCTAAAATCAATAAACATATCCTCAAGTGGGGATTTTAAAAAAAGATGAAGGCAAGCAGAGGTTACAGGGGCTAGAGCTTCTCTTCCTACAGCCAGTATTCTTAAGTCCATTGGATAGACACGTCAGCCTATCTCTCTCACTTAGGGAGGGCAACCTCCCATTCGTGGAACAGCAGACTATTCCTCATGCTCCCTTCAGTTCACTCACAGATCTTTCTGGATAGAAAATGAAACAGCAATAGATCGCTACTGCATCAAGTTCAGTTTCTGGATCAGCACAACTGCATCAAGAGGATCTCTGTGCCCACAGGAGATGCCTGAGGAGCCTTGTTAGCCATAGCCTGTTAACGGAGATTGCTCTAATGATCTTCAAACCAGACTAAGAATTTTCTGTCTAAAATAATCCTATTTTCTAATGAAAAAAAAAAAATAAGCCGAGGAACAAAATAGGTCCAAAGATATGGAAAAATGGAACAGACTGTTGAATATCAGAGGGAAGGCAGGGGAGGAGGGAGGGAAGAGATCAGCCAATGAACTTGTATGCATACATGCATAACCCATGGACACAGACAGTAGGGTGGTGAAGGCCTGGGGTGGGGGGTGGGGGCGGGCTAGAAGAGGTCAATGGGGAAAAAGGGGGACATATGTAATACTTCCAACAACAAAAATTTAATAAATAAATAAAACAATCCTATTTTCCCTTTAATTAAAAAAAGTAATTTATGTTCACTTTAGAAAACACAGATGAGAAAAAAAAAAGATAACGTAAATCATTTATGATCTCCAATTTAGAAATATCAACGCAATTAACATTTTGGTAAATTGTCTCAAATCTTTTCTCCACCCAGTCATATGTGTGTATCTGTTTATACCCACATACACTTAGGTTTGTGCCAAAAATTAGATAATCTTTTTTGTATTCTTTTGTCCTTCTTAACAAAATGAAGTTTAGCAAACTTCTTATACCCATGTTTTTTTCTCCTAACAATGTATGGTGAACCTTTTTTATATCAATAAACAAATCCCTACCTTGACATTTTAAAATAGCTGCCTTGCCTTTAATCAGAGGATTGCTCTACATTACGGTGCAGTGTAAGGACCCAAACCAGCACCATCCATTGCATGCAGCTGTTAAGTCTTTCAAGTCTGTTTTAGTCTGGACAAAGCTTTCCCAATAGGGGCACTAATGACATTTTGTTGTTGTTATTTTTAATTTTATTTTTAAAATCTATCTTTATTGTTGGACGTATTACAGAGGTCTCCTTCTTTCCTCCATTGACCTCCTCCTCTCCACTCCTGCCCCCTCCTCAGGACCTCACTATGAGCTATGCATTTAGGCAGAGAATATGACTTTTGGTTAATCTACTTCCATCTGAAAGTCGTGTCTGTTCCATGCTTTCATGTCTCTGGATCTCTTTTGTTTGTCAGTTTGTTTTGTGTGCTAGATCCCACACACACATGGTATTTGGGTTTCTCTGACGGGCTTATTTTGCTCAGCATAACGGTCGTCAGGCCCCTCTCTGTGTCCCACAGGGTAAGAGATCCGTCTTTTTTCCGGCTGCACAGTATTCCCCGGTAGAAATGTGCCACAGTTTGTTTGTCCGGTCACCTATGGATGGGCACTTGGCTGTTTCCAGATCTCAGCTTTTGTAGATAATGCTGCTCTGAACACAGGGGTTTGTATATCCTTTCTGACTGGTGTTTCGGGATTCTTAGGAAATGTCCCAAGAAATGGGCTCACTGGGTCAAATGGCAGTTCCATTTTTAATTTTGGGGGGAAGCTCCACACTGTTTTCCAAGGTGATTGTCCCAGTCTGCACCCCAAATGGCACCCGGGGACCCTTTCTCCACATCCCCACCAGCACTCATACTCCTTGTTGTGAGGGTGGAGGCAGGGGGAAGTGAGCAGGGAGGCCGTCCTGTGAGTTGTAAGATGTTTGGTGTTTATAGCATCCCTGGCTTCTGTTCACTGGATGTCAGAAGCAACTTCTCTCCTGCCCCCACTAAATTGGGAAAAACCAAACTGTATTTAAATTTTGTCAAATAGCCCCTGGGGATAAGATCATTGAGCATGGGTTGGCCACTATCACTCTCCCCCACCTTTTTTTTTTTACATTTCTTTGACATGTTTAAAACTAGGTCAAAGTCTCACCTTCTGCACGTCTGTTTACTCATTGCATCACTTAATTTGTTCTTCATATCCTGTATTTCCTGTAGACTGGAAGTTAGTTCTCAAAGCTTAATTAGATGCAAGCTTGATTTATTAAATTATGTTAACTATATTAAACTATATATTATATAGAGTATATTATATACTATATTACTATAAAAAATTTTCATGACATCAAACAGGGTTATCAGAGTTAACAAATAAAAATACAGAATACTCAGTTAAATTTGAATTTTAAATAACCAATAAATAATCTTTCAGGATAAGTATATCCCAACTATTGCAAGGTACATATTTATTTGATATACTAAAAATTACTAATTTTTTATCTGAAATTCATTTTTAACTAGCCATTTTGTATTTTATCTGGCAACACTAATCAAGAGGCAGATATTGTTTGATGATTCCACTCTAAGCAATGCTAAATTGATCAGTGTTTCATGTTTCATGCTCTATTCAAAATGATCCCATCAATCTTTCATTATTTCATTTTTTTATGACTTTTATCTGAATTATTTTTTAGTAAGGGTTGCAAACTGTTTTTGCTAATCATGCCATTCCTTCTACATTTATTCCACGGATATTTATTTATTTGTTTGTTTAAAGAAGAAGTTGGGGTTTTTTTTGTCAATTAGGGTAAGAGTGCAAATCTCAAAGCTCATCTCTGAAGGAAGATGGGGAGGCTGGGTGGGCAGGAGGTAATCAACCAAATACCTTGTATGCAGGTATGCATCACCTTTGGGCACAGACAGTAAGGTGGTGAAGGTCTGGAGAGGGCAGAAGGGGGGTCAGTGGCGAAAAAAGGAGGACATATGTAGTACTTTCAACAATAAAGATTAAAAAATAAAGTGTTTGTTGACAAAGAGACTATGACAAGTAGGTCAAAGAAGACTCTGTTCAGCCATTGACTGCGGTGAAGGGTACCTATAAATCAGAATTAACAGCACAAGGAATTTTATCTTCCTTTTCATTTGTTGATTTTATTATATTGTATTTCCAGATAATTAAATTTATAGTTAATATCCTGTGGTTAGAATAGTACAAAAAAGATTAGAAGACCATATCTTTTCTATATTTTATGTGTCTCAATAGGGCAGGCAGGCCATTAGTTATAAAAGAAAATATTCTATGATACTAATTACCATAGGAATTCATTGAAGAGTATGGTTTTGGGTGATCATTTTCCTAAGTACAAATACAAAGACATGATCAATCGTTTTCATAAATAATGAACAATCAGAGAAAAGAGTTTCCTAACATGTCTCTAGTGCTCTTTAAGAGATCTTTTTAAAAAAAAGGAAAGAAAAGAAAAGAAAATTGTCTCTAAGGAAGGGGAGAATGATTTATTAGGTGTGACATCATGATAGAAATAGTCAACGAGTTAATAGCTTATCTGTATCTCATAATTATTTATTAAGGATCTAAGTATGTCCTGCACTGTGCTAAGCACCAGGTAAAGAGCAATGACTCAAACACATACACAGTATGTGATGAGGAGCAAGACAAGAAAAGATGCAACGCTCATTCATTCTGATATATGCTTTGATAGGGTAAGAATGCAACAGTAAGTAACATTCAGACATGCATTTTAATAGACTAAATTATTTATACCCATCAGGAAGCAGAAACCACACGGAAAAGACTGGTCTGGTATGTTTATCATTAAAAATGAACGAATTAGCACTTGGAGTTATCTTATGAGTGTGAGTAATGCCTCAGAGATTGGTCAATTTAGTGAGTTTACTGTTGAGATGACAGGATTCCCTGGCTGATACAGACCCTGGAAGACAGGGACTACACCAACATTTTTCCAATTACCAGACTCAGCCTTCTCCTTCCACTTGGTAACTCAGATGCATTCAGCCTTGTTCATCACTCTCTGTCTAGAAACTCTCTTGAGCCATGATTCCAGGATAATGCTCACTCCCGCTATTTCTACTACAGAGAAGCTTACCAGGGTTGTCATTTAGCATAGAGTATGTGCTGTTCTGCAGAGAAGATGGTGAATATCATTTAATCTGATGATTTAGGGAACTTGAGGTTGTTGAGAGATTCTACTGCAGTCATCATCTTAGTACAAATTATTTAGTATTAACCTAAATACTTCACTCTTTATTACATCACTCTGATGTAATTCTCTGCCTGTTATGTTTTTGTTTACTAATTTGTTCATATCTTTACTGTATTTCTTCTCGCATTGGATTGCATAGTCCTTAAGAGCACTCGGTCCTCATCCCTTTATCAGTTTTAAAATTTCAGCTAAAACCAAAGACAAACAAACAAAAGGAACCTTCTCATGTATATCGTTACAGGCATACCTCAGAGATATTTCAGGTGTGGTTTCCGGACCGGGGCAATAAAACAAATATTGCAATCAAGTAACACAATAGTTTTGGTTTCCCAGTACATGTAAAAATTATGTTTAAATTATACTGTAGTCAATAGTGTGCAACAGTATGTATAAAAAACAAGGTGCATGCTTTAATAAAAAATAATTTATTGCTAAAAAATGCTGTTATCTGAGCTCTTTGGGAAAATGGCACCAATAGATTTGCTTGTTGCTCCACTTCCAGTCAAGTCTCCTCCCATCACCATTTATCTCCCCTTCACCCTCTCCTACCCCAATCCCCGCCCCACCTGCCTTTCCCTCTGGTAATCACCATGCTGTTGTCTGTCTACGAGGTTTTTGTTGGGGGTCTAATGTTGATTCAGTCTTTTCTCTACTTTAACGCATGTTCTTAGGTGCAAGGAGACTTAATTTGATAGTCACTGGATGCAATTGTAAATTGTAAACAAAAAAATGCTAATGTAGGCACTGAAATCAAGTATCAATTTCTGGTTATGAAGTGGTCATCTGAATGAGTCATAATATATTTACATTATTTTTTTAAGATTATCTCCAAGAAAAATGTACATTTTTTTTTTTTCATTATGAGAAACACTGGCTTATAGGAATGGCTACCAAAATGTCCTGAATTTTCTCACACTTCACTATTTCCAATGTTCAGGCCAATGTTTAAAACACAGATTTTAATTTTGAGCAGACACTATTCTGTTATTTTCTTGAACCTCTGGTCTGTTTTGAAGGAAAAGTCCATTGGGAATTTCCTCTGTTTTCCCTTTCTCCTGGCCCTTTCTCCTTCCTTAAAAGGCAGGCCAGTGGTTTCAATCCAGCCAGGCTCCCTTTCACGGCCTACATTTGGGACATTTTCTTGTGACCCTGAGAGGAAACCCACAGGTTATGAACTTGCCTACCAGAGATGGAGTGATGGTGTAACTAATGAAAGTTAAGCTTCAGGGCACCTCCAAAATCCTGGAAGAGGTCATATGTTTCTGGAAAACTTACAAAACATATTTAACTGCATTTGGACAAGACTAGTTTCTTCTCTTTCTCTCCACCCTCCTCCCTTCCAGGCTTCTCTCTATCACACTTTGGTTCCTATTGCGAGGATGATATTCGTTGCAGGAAGCCTTTGGGGCCCAGCTAAGGTGAACTTAAGCTGAGGATGTTTGCTTCTGGTTTAGCGTAACAGAGGCATGTGGTTCATAATCACATCCAGGTTTGGTAAGGTACTGCGAGCCATTCTGGGGTGGAAATGGCTTCCAGAAAAATCCTTCCAAAGAGCCCACTTTCCTGGCTTCTGGGCACACGGTGAAGGGCCTAGAGCCATGTGCAATATGAACCAGTACTTGACACTGGACAAAGGAAAACCAAGGTTGAAATATCTGGAGTGAGAAGGCATTTTGTCATTTTTTTTCTCCCAAGCATAGGATGTGTGTAAGCAGAAAATTTGATTCCTCGTGTCTAGTGAAAATGGAAGTTCTCTCTTACCAGGAATATACTCAATACAGAATATAAAATTATAAACACTCATGATGTTTTTATCACTTTTGATTGGAATAAGACAATGTAAAATTTATCAGAATTCTTGTGTTTGTAAGGCACAAACCTCTACTAGTACTACAGAAATCAAGAATATCTCATAAGAATTGAATTTTTAATGCACTTCAACTATCAGTAATAGAAAATAAATGCTGATCAGTGATGCTAGAGGGAAGGATGAATTATATTTCTAGTTTCTCTATAAAAATATTATTATAATAGCTGAGGAGAGGATGTAGCACAGATAAGGAGGAAAAGGAAAGTATTATTGTAGAGTGTCAAGTAGCATTTTTGTAATTTTTTTCCTGGGTTTTGTAATGCTCATGTTATTTTTCAGCTTTTGTATTTTGTAATTTGTGATTCATATTTTGTTTTACATAGTCATTCTAACATCAAATATTATATTCATAGTTTTCTATTCATGTTTTTAAGGAAGGCCCCTAAAATTATGGAAGTTTCAGGAGCCTGAAACTGAATCCACCCCGCCTACCAATACACATTTTTATTCTTTAAATCAATATACTTCCCAATTTTAATATAAAGAGGAAATAAAATAACTTTATAATGAGCAAATATATTCGTGATGAATATGGTGACAACAAATACAGCCTAAGATGAGGGTGAGGTGTCAGTGATACAAATCTAAACAGCATAGCTATTGGGGATCAGATTTTCTGAAATAGTGAACAATTTAATGATGCTGTTCCAGGAAAAGCAAAGAAAAATCTCTCCTCAATATACATGGTAATTTCTTTGTTGTAAAATCTAGTATATTCAAAAAAAGTAAAAAACAACAAAAAAGTTTGCATTTGTTGGTCAAAACCTCTACTAGTACTAGGTTTAAGGCTTACAGGCTCAAACATTTCTAAAAGAACTGATTATCATTTTTTTATATGCAAGGCCATCCTGGGTATTACAGGACATTTGGCTGAAAATGTATCTGCAGACCCATCACTGAGACAAGCAACAAGCAATACTCATTGCTGCCCAGCCCCATCTCTCTCTCTCCCTCTCTCTCTCTCACACACGTACACACACACACACACACACACACACACACATATACACACACACACACACATTTCCCTCAAGGGACTGAGAGGTTCAGACAACTCCCTGGCTTCCCAGCCCCCACTCTTACCCACCCTCACCCCCAGAAACACTGGTCACAGTGCTGTTCAGCCAGATCCTAAAGGATTCGGGCTTCAGAATTTACCTATTAAAATGCAAATGTTCTTGGCTGGGCCAGGACCTCTTGTTCTTATCAGCTAACAACCTAAAGGAATCCCTTTAAGAGGAGGCTGTTTCCATTTGTTAACTGTGTAATTCTGTGAGAAAGCATAAAATAAGCCTGGCCTACAGTACATTTGGCTTGACTCTGCAAGACTGGGGTTTCTCTGTCCACAACCACGCCCAGGAAGGATCTGAGCGCCCCTAGAACATCTCCTAATGCAGGGAGCCGTGTGTGGGGGAGGCAGGCACAATTGCTTCTGTGGAACCTGGTTGCATCCTTTGGAGGATGTATGGACCCACTGGTGACTTTTCTAGCTTTTGGGGTTTTCCCCCTATGGATTGAGCAGGAAGTTGGGGAAATGGTCTCTTTCTCTTCTATTTTCAAGTCCTAAGCTCTTTATAAAATAATCATAGTAACAGTAATGACTATCATACAAAGCATTAACTTATCTGCCAGGCTCTATTCTAAACTTTCCACTATATTAAATATTTTAATGTTCACAACAGAGAACAGGCCGGGAAGCCAGGACCAGTGGAATAGGGAAACTGAGGCAGGCAGCTGAACAAACTGGCAGAGCAGCTTAGAGCAGATACAGAGGTCACCTCCCTAGAGAAAACACACACAGGAGGATTTTAAGTGACGGTGGCAAGCTCTGTAGGAGCGCCCTTGGGAAGGCTGCCACACTTGAGGAGGCACTTCCCCAGCATCAGCTGATAAATCCCGCCCACTGCCCCCAGGTACACCACGCCCAAAGTCTCATCCACAGCCAGGTGGTTCAGCTCCATCTCACGCAGAAGAAGTCCAGCTTCCAAGGCTGCAAGCCCACACGTGGGCCCACCAGGCCCAAGAGGGTCAACAGACCCCAGAGCTGCATCACTCCAGCACCCAAGGCTACCCTTGGGCAGGTCATCTAACTTCTCTCTGCCTCGTGGTCTATCTGCAAGTCCGTCACCAAGACTCAATGGCAACTGAGCCATGGTTGGCACTGCACTCCAGCCCATGTAGCTGTCCCCGAAGACAGGCCTGTGATTGGCTTTAGTTCTATTTCCTTGAGTTTGGGAAGAGCCAGGCTTCTTTCAGACTGTTCAGTCTCATTCCTGGCTCTTCCCTGGCTCGTGTCCTTATCCTATCTGATCCTTTCCCAGATGTCCCTGGGGTTTTCTCCTCCCCTTCATGGTGGCCACTTTGGCTTCTACTGAGCTTGTGCATATGCTAAGTGAAAAGACATCCTCTGTGCCATCTCCCCCTTCCCCCGTCAGTGGAGGGAGCTCCTGCCCACTCAGATGCCTGGAGGGTCCTTTCCTAGTTAATCCAGCCAGGTCCATGTGCTACCTTCTTTTCGTTAACATCTAGCTAACGGCCTATTCTACAAGTAGCTCTGGAATTTCAGCAATCGCTGGCCATACTCGTGAACATGCATAAATGATATATTGTCATGACTAAGGGTTTTCCTCTAGGGCCGTGGTCGGCAAACTGTGGCTTGCAAGCCACTTGTGGCTCTTTGGCCCCTTGAGTGTGGTTCTTCATCAAAATACCTCGGCCTGGGCGAGTCTATTTTTAAGAAGTGGCGTTAAGAGAAGTTTAAGTTTAAAAAATGGGGCTCTCCAAAGAAATTTCAATCATTGTACTGTTGATATTTGGCTCTGTTGACTAATGAGTTTGCCTTCCACTGCTCTAGGGTTAGATTTTTAAATGTCTGAATCCCAAATTAGCCATTTAGTACCTACCCTAAGATAAGTTGCTTAACCTCCTTTAGCTCCAGTTTTCCTACCTATAAAATATAACGAAGGCACCTGCTTCATAGGATTAATGTGAGAAATGAAGGAAACATCGCCTGTGCCCCACTTTCCTAAGTTGCATTGATAGACAGTTTAAGAATGTCCTCTGACTGTGTGTCTAGCCCTGTGCCTGTCTTTTACTGGATTCCAAGTATATTTCTGGAGATGGGATGGGGAGTAAGGAGATACATATAAGATTGCCCAATTAGACACCACTCCAAATTTTATCTCCGGGGAAGGAGGCAAACCCAGGCACAGCTGATCAGGTAACCAGATAGGACACAGAAAACATTTCCTTCTCCTTTTTGGGTTTAAGTCGATCTTAAGGCCCTAGACTTCAGCTCAGTCTGCACTTGGAGGCCCTAGGAGAGATGTCCACCTCTATGGGAGGCCCTGTCCTGCTGTGGACAGCTTTGCTGCTCTTTTGTAAGTAGAGGCTCAGTCCCCACTCTTGCAGCAGCCAGAATGGATTGGGAAGCAGCTGGGGTGGGATTGCTGGGTTTAGTGCTGATTTTCCTAGGCTGTGCCCAAACCTTGGGGCATTTCCCAGGGATTCTGTAATGGAGACAAACTGGAAAGCAGAGGAAACAGAGCTGAGCAACATCTCAGCAAAAAGCTAGAGGACTGAGAGCCTAGTTTCTTGCAATCATTCTGGCATCTCCGAGGACAGGAAGGGGTGGGGAGGGTACAGAAAAAAGAGAATCTCCTTATCTGAGGATCAAATGGCTAGGAAGATGGTTAGCCCTTAAAATTCCATGAATGTAGACATCGTCTACACCCCGGTCCCCAGTTGTCAGGAGCCTCAGAAGGCTGGGGATGGACACTAATGTATCCTCTCTGAACATTTGCAGCTCCAGGTGGCATGCCAGCAGGTGAGTCCTCTGTCCTCGTTCACTCAGTGTTTCCATGTGTCTGGGCATTGCCTCCCCCCAGTTTCCCTTCGTTCCAGCGTCTTTGTTTTCTAATGATGATTACTATTTTTCTACTGATTGTGAATCTACAACTCCCTGTTCAACCCACTTCCCATGTTCACCTTGCCTTGTCTTCCTTCTTTTCTCTCACTCAGAAGCATCTCACATACCAGTTCACTCACTCCAGTCACCACCTCCTCTTTTTATGCCAACAACCACTACTTTGTACCATTTCAATGTCTCGGCTTCTCTTCCAGGCACTATTATGTAATCTCACTCAATTGTTATATCACCATTCTTCATGTTGTTATTTTACAATTAAGGGTGCCGAAGCTCAGGTTTAGTGATTTTTCTGGAAGTTACACAGCAAGCAAAAGACTGGATTCTAACATGAGTGCCTTGGATTCAAATCTGGCTCTCTTTCTACTGCATCACCCTTTCTTCATCACCCCCTGCTACTTCCTTAGCTTCAGTTCATATTTGTATCACATCTCTTTGTTCTTGGAAACCTTTTAAGACGGATCCTCTTGGTCTTCCTCATTACCTTCCAGAATTGGCATGTATTGTTTGCTGTGTAAACACTCACAACAGAGTTATATATCCATTATTCATTCATTCATTCACTCCACGTGCCAGCCATTGTGTCAGGCTGGGGTTGAACATGACAGACATTGTCTCTGCCTGAAAAGAGATTGCAGTCCTCATTTACAAATTCTGAAAACTGAAATCAAGAGAATTAAATGAGTTCTCTTATACCAATTTTAATTTTTTAAATTTTTGGTTTGCTTATTTATTTGTTCTTTTTAATATCCTGCATTTTTGTCCTGTCTTTCTCCCTAGGTAGGGAGCTCCCTGGGACCACACCAGTGTTTCCTCCTTTTTAAAATCCTAAACAAACTAGGGTCTTATCAACATCAGTAGAGGGTAGACAGACCATTGATTGACTATTAGTATATCTGTATTTTGAAGCCTAGACAATTAATTTTCTATGATGTTTCCCCCTCTGTATCTCTTTTCACAATTTGATCTTCCCAAAGCCACCTGGAAATCTACATTGTCCTTGAATCCACCATGGAACAGAATATTTCAAGGAGAGAATGTGACTCTTAGATGTAAAGGGAACAATTCCCTGGAAGTTAACTCCACGAAGTGGACCCACAACAATACCATGCTAGCAGTGACAGCTCCAAGGTTGGACATTGTGCATGCCACATTCCAGGACAGCGGGGTATACAGATGTCAGAGCAAAAACCTTATCCCAAGTCAACCGGTGAATCTAGAAGTCTTCAGCGGTAAGTTCCAAGTCTGTGGAAATGCAGGTTTTCCCAGGTAAAGGACAGCCTCTCTGGTGATGGGGAGCAAAGAAGTTATTCTAAGGCTTAGGGTACCAGAGTGGAACTCAGGGACTCGCCCAAGACCCATAAATCTCTCTTCTTCCATCTCTACTTCTGTATGCTTTCAATATTCTGCCCATCCTCCAATGATATTTGTCCATTTTATTTCACCTCTGACTATCTTTTCTACATAGATTCAGATGCAAATTATGTGATCACTGACATGTTGGGTGTGTGAATATTGCAAAGAGCTATATATCTGAAATAGGATCAAAGGTTTGATTTAAAGATTTGCTCTGCAATATCCATGTGCAATGGTCTGAATATTTGGTTGTACCCTTCATTTTGAAAGATATCTGTGTACATTCCTCATGTCCTCTATTTTTACTTAAGAAAAAAAGTTTATGTTTGTTTTTTCACCTGCATCACTTTCCTATTGATAATTATTAGTGAAGCCTGCTTAGACATACGTGGGTTAGTTAGTAAATGCTGAATGATTAAGCTAATGATTTCATTTGAATGTCTAGGTTATTATCATATTTTACTTTATATTTTTAAACATAAATATACTTTAAAGTAAAGACAAACTTTGTATTTTTCTCTTGAATGAAAGATGTTTTAACATCCATATGCAAATCCCAAATAAAAGCAAAGGAGTATAAAATAGCTTCTTTATGTCTGTAAAGTAGATTCTGGTAAAGTCCTCAAGGATTGCTCATAAATAAAATATGTTTGCACAAACTAGCCACATTTCCACTTAACATTTTTCTTTGGTGACTGCTTTTCAATTCTTAAAATGACAATAGTCATGGATCCTAATTTTTCACGGACTCATTACTGAAAATATTTGTTGAGTACTATCAACTTCTAGGTACTGTGTTAGGCACTGGGGATATATTGTAAGGGACAGACATGGCCCCAAACCTCTTGTATAAAGCCAAATAAGGACAAGGATATTAAGTAAATGATTACACAAATAATTAATAAGAGTTGTTATACATGTTCTGAGGAAGTTTTAAGATCAACAATAAAACTGAAAGTCCCTAATGAAGTAAGAGAAGACAAAATAGACACTCTCCTAGGCTAAGATGCCTTGGGCAGAATAGGTTTGCTTCCCACTTAGAGACTAGAACTAACAACAGTGGAGCTAAAGGGAATCCTGGATTTCAGACCTTCCTTGGATAGGCTCAGCAGAAATGTCAGAGAAATTTTATGGCTCCAGACTTACTATTCAGGAAGAGAGAAGATTTATCAATATAGAAGTCCCACTCTAAGCATTATTTTGTTTCCTTTTTATTGACTTTATGAGCCAAGAAATATATTAATGATGAACTATGGCTCTGACACTGACTCAATGCGGGACCACATCTATTTTATCTACGTGTTATTTGTCTATCCCCAATCTATCTATATCATCTATTTGTTCATTGTTAAATAAGTAACTTAATAAATGCTCTTCAGATTGGCTGCTGCTTCAGTCCTCTTCTGAGGTGGTACAGGAGGGTGAGTCCTTCCTCATCAGGTGCCATGGTTGGAAGAATAGAAATGTCTCCAAGGTGATTTACTACAAGGATGGCATAGCACTGAAGTACTGGTATGATAACTACAACTACTCCATTACCAATGCCACCACAAAAGATAACGGCAACTATTACTGCACGGGCAAAATTTGGCAGATAAACTTTTCCTCGGAATCCCTCAAGATAACTGTAAAAAAAGGTGAGTTAGATCTGGCTGGCATGACTCAGTGGTTGAGCATTCAACCTATAAACCAGGAGGTCACAGTTCAATTTCTGGTGGGAACATGCCTGGGTTGCGGACTCAATCCCCAGTGTGGGGCGTGCAGGAGGCAGCCGATCAATGATTCTCTCATATCATTGATTTTCTATCTTTCTCTCCCTCTCCCTTACTCTCTGCAATCAATAAAAGTACTGTTTTAAAAGGTGAGTTAGTAAGAGAAAGGGAAGGAGCCTATAGCAGAGGAAGGAAGAGAAGACATCTTAACTTGAAATAGTAGCAGCTTGATCCCTTAGAAAATCTACTAAACATCTAATGGAGAGACATGGACTATAGTATCGTTCTCAATCTCTGGCTTAATTTTTTTTTGTTTGTTTGTTTAATGACAATAGTAATACCTGCTCATATTAAGGCATTTTAATAAAGATTAAATGTGGTAATATTTGTGAAATGGATTTATAATTTGTTAAGCACTGCCCAAGCATAACACATTGCAATTAGTTTTGATCTCAAAGTCACCTGCTGCTCCTTGTAGGACACTTATATTTACTGAATTGAAGGAAAGTATCAAAGTTGAAGAAACAAAGGCTGGGCAAGAAAACCAATAATCCAATAGGCTGTGTGCCTGTATATTTGGAGAAAAAAGAGAGGGCTTACTGAGTGGGGAAAATGGGCAGGTAGGCAGCCAATCAAAAGGACTGCTCTTCCCAAACTTCGTATAACAGAGAGAGCCTTTGAAATATTTGCCTTACAAGGAGGAAATTGGCAATCTTGGCTCATACTAATGTCTACAGAAGCCTGAGTCCAGAAGCCAGAATTAGGCTCTAGTGGCCGCTCCTTGTTAACTAATTTGAGACCTAAATACCATTTAATTGTTCAGTATCTTTGTCAATAAGTAAAGGGTTTGGTCCAGACTTTATCAGAATCACTTGGAGAAATTTAAAAACAATATTGATGTTCATTTCTCACTCTTAGAAATTCGAACTTACTTGATTTGACAAGGCATGCACACATCAATATTTTTAAAAGCTCTCTCAGGTAATGGTAATGAATAGACAGTGTTCAGAGCCACTGATCTAGGTGAGCTATAAGAAATACCTGGCTTTAATATTTTGGGTCTCTATAATTCTAGAATAATCACCAAAAGCAGTACTTTGTAAAAAGAGTAACAGAGTCACAAAATAGTGCAACTGGAAGGAAATGTAAAGATGATTTTGTTCAATATCTTCATTTTACCCAAAAGGCATGCAAGAATGATGATTGATTGATTGGTTGATTGATAAATAAGATACTGATGACCCCTTATCTCACTCTGTCTCCTTTCTATCCCAAATAATGTGTGGATGTTAGTCTTTTCAGTTTCAGGAAAGGGGTTATGGTTCCTATTACCTTCCCCGTTGGGCATATTGGCTAGAGAGACTGTCAGACAAGGGCTTGGGGAGATGTTCAGGACTCCCTAGACTCCAGGGAGCACAGTGTGAGGAACCCAAACTCAGAAGTGTTTTCTCCCTGCACCTGAGAAATGCCATGGCAAGCTATTGTAGAATAGGGAAGACCATGCCAGCCCTTTCTCTTGGGGAGGATGAAGCTTTGAAACTTGCTGTTCAACTTTTAATATTATTCAATAATGTTATGTTTCCTGTTGCACCTAGATTCCTTTCACCAAAGCAGCTACTACTCATGGCAACTCCTTATCCCAGTTTTGGTAGCCATCCTGTTTGCTGTGGACACAGCGCTATTTATCTCAACCCAGCAGCAGTTTGCATTCATCTTGATCAAGAGCGCCAGGAAAGGCAACAAACGTATGGACCCACAGCCACAGCCCAAGCCAAGGCCCCCAAAGTGATGTCACCACTCAAGAAACATTTGCAGCAACAGTTCCCTCAGGCATCCGCAATTGCTTCTAATGTCACACCCCACTCACAATGTCCATAGAAAAATCTGTGTTCACCTGACTGCTCACTAAACCAACTACCACTGGTTAAGTGGCATGTAATAAGTGCTCAATAAACATCAGTTAAACAAGTAAAAAGAAGGTATAGATTCATTTATACACCTGTTTATACTTTATTTATATAGTTTTGAAGGAAAAGTACAATTTTAATAAAAGCAATATGAAACTGTGTGTTGCTTCCAAGTATCCAAGGCTTGCCAGTTGTTTTACTTCTTTCCTATTTTTATTATTATTATTATTATTATTTTTGCTTCTGGAGGCAAAAACCATGAGGTTTTAGATTAGGCAAGTTGTCTCTTGACCATTGTAAGTTTGAGCTAGGAGTGAGAAGACATGGTGGAATGATAGTGAGGTTGATCATTTTTATATTCTCTCTTCAATTTACTATCCATGAGCTTCTAGGTTTTGGCAGAATCTGGGGCAGTCTTGAGTCATAGCACTTAGGGGATGAGGCTCAGTCTAAAATCCCCTTGTGATTGTTTCCTCCATCTAACCCCCTCGCCCCAAACTTATATCTTTAATACCCTCTTACAGCACCTGAACTAAGCATCTTCTAAAGAGATTCTAGTAAATAGTAATAATCAGTACTCTCTGCTCTGAAAAAAGTCTGGAATGGAATAAATCTCAAGCAAAGAATTTAGACATTTCTGGTTTGTTGATTTCTCTTTTCATTTTATGTCTTTATTATATTCATTGGAGTCCCAGGATTATCTCATAGAATAAATGGGACTAAGTTATAGCCTCTTCTAAAGCCAGCTATTAGAAAGGGACTAAACTAATCATGAGACAAAATGGAATTGTTCATAAAAATTTTTTTTAAGATAAGGGGATGATTTTTTGTGGATTCTGAGAAAAATTTATATCTTAATTTTTAACCCGTTTCCAAGAAAATGATACTTAAACTTCTGCCAACTGAACTGAGCCAAAGCAAATAGAGTTCAGTTGATAGGATAAAATTATTTTTTAATTAAAATATAACTAACTGGCCTTCTGCCTTAGCCTATATCAACACTGAAAATTTGGGGCCTCACTTGCCAATTGCTGTTCTAGAAATGGTGCCCTAAAATGTAAATGGAGGCTTCCAGGAAACAGAGATGTGAATGCAACTAGTTTATTAGGGAGTGCCCTCAGTACCAACCCTGCGTGAGAGTGAAGGAAGCAGGACCAGGCAAAAGAAACGTGACAGAGACACAGCAAAAGCCTCAAACAGTTCAAACAGTGGTATAGCTTAGAGCCTGGAACTGAGGTAGCCCTTCCTGATCATCTTAAATTGATCATACCGTGTTCATACCCTGAACTAGCAAGTCATGGAGGCCAACCATGTGGCTTTGAAGGAGGCAGCTCTTAGCAAGGGCAATTCCTGAAGAGGGACTCAGCTGAGAACTGTCAGCCCAGGACACTCCCAGCAGCTGGAGCAATGAATGTGGGTCCTGCAGGGGAGCAATCAGCCTAGCGTACAACAGTCTCAACGAGAGACCACTTCAAAAAGAAGGAAGTGTGACACGGGCCATCAGACCTTTACCTAACCTGTTCATCTAGATGAAGCAGATCTACGAAGGACACGGTTTTCATAATGGTTCTATGACTATCCTCACAGAAATGTACTGGCTCTATCATTTCTGGAAATCTGGACACAAAGGCAAAGATAGCGTTTCTCTCTCAGACTTCACGTGCCAGTGTTTTTTGCTAAGTGAAACATGGTAGCTTTGCTTAGGGGATTTGCTGACTTCCACTGACCGGTCCCCACCTCAGTGCCCAGCCGCCTTCATGACACTTTCACAAGCTTTTGCAGGGTCCTCACTTGCACCAGCTGGGCACTGGGGCCTGTAAGAGCTCTGTGTGAAACTCAGGCTGTGCTTGGTCCTCAGTAGAGAAAGCCAGAGTGGAGTGGAAGGATGAGAGAGCAGATTTTTTCTCCCACCAGAGCATATGCATTCACCTTCTGTAGATGCTCACACATGAACTGCTTTTACCAACTGTGGTTTTAAGCTGAAGTAGCTAAGGAGAAATTTCTGAAGATTAGCCTCTGCAGGCTCAGGAACTTACTGGAAATTCTTTTTAAGTCAAGCTTCAGACTTCCACTCAGTAATAAATATTTTCAGAGGTTTTTGTTAAAGCGCTTACACTGAATACTCTTTCAAAGAGTTTAGCTCTATCTTGCAAGGGAAACTGTATTTTTGCTTGACTCTTCCCAACCTCCATCCTCTTTCACTCCCGAATTGGAAATGTGAAAAGCATTGGACTTTTCAGCATCTCCTGCTTGAGAATTGGAGTTTTCTCACCCAGGTATCTCTGGACTATGAACACCCCACCTTTGGGCTCTCCGTAGCTGATGGCTTTTGCTTTCCCTCATTTGCCCTCCTCATTCCCAGGAATGATCAGTTAGGGCAGTTCCCATCACCCGGAAAGTGTGCGTGACCTCTTTTGATGATTCTTCAGGCTGTGGCAGGATCTTAGCAAGTGGCAAACACATATTACCATAAAGCCTTCAATGTCTACTGGAAAACATACGCAGGCATGCCTCCTCACTTAGTTGTTAAAATATTTGCAAAAATTACTCCTACCCCCATAATAACACACATACAAAAGTCTTTCTAATATGCTTTCTATTCCCTCTTAAGAACTTTGCTGAATTCTGTGTCTTAATGGAGTTGTATTACTTAACATATCCTCAGGGTATGTATAGCTATGTGCCTGTGTGTGTGAGAGAACATAGATATGAGTGGCTCGGGCATGTAAATCTTTCTCCTACATTCTTAACTGTATGTGAAGTCATTTTTTTCTCTTTTCTGAAGAAGGGCATTAAAGAACAGTGATTAGTTCAAATGAAAGCCTTCAGTTTTAACACCCAATTAAACTTAGTCTACTATTCTTTGTTTTATTTTATGTATATTTTTATTGATTTCAGAGAGGAAGGAAGAAGGAGAGAGAGACAGAAACATCCATGATAAGAGAGAATCATGAATCCACTGCCTCCTGCAAATCCCCCAATGGGGATCGAGCCCACAAGCCAGGCATGTGCCCTTGACTGGAATCAAACCCGGGACCTCTCAGTTCACTGAGCCAAACCTATTGAAGTAGCATTAAGATCAATACATATTGATAAACCAAGTAAAAAGCCTTCACAACCATTCCTCATTAAGGGGACCGGGGCTTTCGCCCCATGGCTCTGCACAGAGCGTCTTGGACCTCCTTGTTCCTCAGACTGTACACAACGGGGTTGAGCAGGGGAGTGATGACAGTGTAGGTCACTGAGATGAGTCTGTCCTGGCCTATGGAACTCTGGGACTTAGGCTTGAGATAGATGATGGAGGCACAGCCATAGTGGATGACCACCACTGTGAGGTGGGAGGCGCAGGTGGCAAAGGCCTTCTTCCGACCCTCAGCTGAAGTGATCTTGAGGATGGTGGAGATGATGAGGACATACGAGATAAAGACCAGACTCATGGGGAGAACCAGGACGCAGATGCTGACCACAAAGTTGATGATTTCATTGACCGTGGTGTCTATACAGGCCAGCTTCAGCAGGGGTCTCACGTCACAGAAGAAGTGAGAGATGACAAAGGCATCGCAGAAGGGGAGGCAGAACACAGAGGTGACTTGAACAGTGGCCATACCCAGACCAATTCCCAGCGACCCAGATACAAACCGCACACAGGCCTGTTTACCCATGATCACTGAGTACCGCAAGGGGTTGCAGATGGCCACATAGCGATCATATCCCATGGCCATGAGCAGAAAGCAGTTGTTGATACCAAAGGTGAGGTAGAAGAAGAGCTGAGCGGCGCATCCTGGTTTAGCAATGGGTTGATGAGGACTCAGCAGGCCAGAGAGCATCTGGGGGATGATGGCCACAGTATAGCAGGTCTCGGAGACGGACAGCATGCACAGGAAAAAGTACATGGGGGTATGGAGGTGACGGTCCATGCAAATAATGCTAACAATAATGGCATTGCCCAAGAGAGTCAGCAGATACAAAGTGAGAAAGACAACAAAGAAGACAAGCCTGTGCTGCCACTCAAAGCTGGAGAAACCCTCAAAGAGGAACTCGGTTACAGCAGTGGAGTTTGGTTTTGGCATCGAGGAAGGTCTAGGTCTGGAAGATCTGGGCAAAGAAAAGAAATGTGTGATGAGTTAACTAAGAAAGAGAATAGGCTGGACCAAGGCCTTCACTAAAGGGCTGCCTCTCTTCTGAGCAATGCTCCAGACCTCGAGGGCCATCACTATCCAGCTGTTGACTGAATTATCACCTTTGTCCTTCTTCTTCTTTTGTACTACAGACATGCTACCTTAGGACCCTAGGATTGAGGTCAGAGAGAAATCTGAGAGGGAAAGCACAGACAAATTACAAGGCAGATTTTAGAGAAGTAATTACCCAGCCATCGAAGGAGTGAGTCCAAGTCAAAGAACAAGCCCACCTCTATAGTTTTCTTCAAACACATTTGAATTAAACTCCTAGAGATTCAGTGAGGGGCAGTGTCCAAGGTGAAAGATAAAAGACATATGAGGCTAATATCAACAGTCAGAATGCACTACCGACAGCTAATGCTCGATGCGGGTCCTAGACTGGCTTTTCCTCCTCAGAACCCTACGTCCTAGGCTTCACTTCCCTATGCCTTGCACCTACAATCCACTGTGATCATGACAGATTAGAATGGCACAGCAAAAGAAACTGTCAACAACATGAAAAGGGATCTCACTGTATGGGAGAACATACTTACCAATTAGACATCTGATGAGGGGTTAATTTCCAAAATGTGTAAAGAACTCATACAACTTGACATAAAGGAAGACAAACAATCCAATTTAAAAGTGGGCAATAGATGTGCATGGACATTTCTCCAAAGAGGACACACAGATGGCCAAGAGACATGAAAAAATGCTCCAAGTCACTAATCATCAGAGAGATGCAAATTGAAATGACAGCGAGGTACCATCTCACACCTGCCAGAATGGCCACCATCAACAAATCAACAAACAAGGGCCAGCAAGGATGTGGAGAAAAAGAAATCCTAGTACACTGTTCATAGGAATGCATATTGGTATAGCTACTGTGGAAAACATTAAATATTAAAGATGGAACTGCCATTTGACCCAGTGATCCCACTTCTAGGAATATATACTAAGACTCCTGAAATATTAATCAGAAAGATTATAGCACCCCTATGTTCACAGCAGCACTATTACAATGCCTAAGATCTAGAAACAGCCCAAGTACCTACCCATCAGAGGATGAATGGATAAAAAAGCTGAGATACATTTACACTATGGAATTCTATGCAGTTTTATATCATTTCCCTTCCAATTGTTCATATGGACTTCTTCATGCTCTTTTAAATTTTTCATAAGGTGCATTTACTAGAATCCCATATTGCTACGTGTATTACCCTAATACTGGCATGGATTAAGTGAGACAAGATTTTCAGCTCTGCTTCTAATCCTGTTCTTGAAGATGCCCGACATTTAACTTCTTCCTTAAATCATAGTAGCCTATCCAGCTAACATATATAAAAAAACAATAGGCACTGACATCTAGATTGTTTTCCTGGGTTATAACTGATAGTTTGAAACCCATCCCTATAAAATTACAGTTTTCACCATTATACTTGAAAACTTGGATTGAAATTCATCCAAGTTATGCTTATAACTTCATTCCACTTTCTTGCTTAGAAGATCTTATTCATGCCTCTTGCCTAGAATATTTGTTTCCTTCCTCTTCCTACCATTAGTCAGCTTTAAATTGCTAACACCCTAAAACACTATCCCAGCACCATCACATGAGAGACTCTTAACATATACAGCAAACAACAAAGGAATGCAGAGTAGAATGGAGAAAGAAAAAAAAACTGGCAAGAATAGGATTACTCAGGCAGGGTGTAAGAAATATAATTGAAGAAGGATAGATGAGAGAAAAATGTAGGGAGGGTACAGCTAAACAGACTATTCAAATAATGCCATTGAACTTGGAGTTTTTACCACTCTTCCTTTCAAATAAATGACAAAAAACAAAAACAAAAACAAAAAATGTTGTACATTAGCACAATGGAATGCCATGAAGCTGTAGCACAGAAGGATCTCTTACCCTTTGAGTCAACATGGAGGGACCTGGAGATGATTATGCTAAGTAAAATAAGCCAGTCAGAGAAAGACAAGTATCACGTGATACCACTTATATGTGTAATCTAATGAACAAAATAAACTGATGTATAAGAAACAGAGGCATGGGCACACGGAACACACTGAGGCATCTCAGAGGGAAGGGGCAGTGGGGACAGGAAGAGATTAACCAAAGATCTTATATGCATGTGTGCACAGCCCATGGACACAGACAATAGTGTTGTGAAGGCCTAGGGGTGTGCAGGAACTGGGTAGAGGGGAACAATGGGGAAAGAAGAAGGGGAGGACATCTGTAATACTCTCAACAATAAAGATTAAAAAGTTGAATAAAGCCTATCCCTACCCTATTCATGAATGAACGCACTATTTACATGTTTTCCCAAACAAGAGCACTTACCTCATTGTTCCCTGATTATTTTTAGCCCCCTCCACATAATAAAATTTGGCTTCAAATCTAAGCAAAACCATTTCTTCTGTCGTTCAATATGTGGAGCAGTCATAACGTATAACTACTGTGCTGGCATTAGAAAAACAAAGATAACTATGACATAGACAGACCTTCTCCTCAAGGATCTGATATTTTTGAACAGCCTTTTATGTTAAAGGCCCTTGAAATCATACGTCCCTCTTTCTTAACATTAGCTTACATACTCATATTTCCAAAATCACAGACGTCCCAATATGTATTCTCTATGAGAGGTCTTTTCCCGCTTCTGGAGACTTCACCGTCTGGGTGATAACTGAATATCTGTTATAATAAACATCCCCCAACCCTCACACATAAGGAAGTGAGACTCACCAGTTAGCTTGTTTCTCCAGCTCTCAAAGAGCTGTATTCATGCGTGAGTCACATCCCCCAAGCTGGAAATGTGACTGCCTGCAATAATAGGTTTGGATTTTTTTTTTAAGATTCTTTATTGATTAAAGTATTACATGTGTCTCCCTTTTCCCCCATTGACCTCTCCCCAGCCACCTCCATCCCCCAGCACTAAATTTTTATTTTTACTAACAGTTGTACAATGTTTCCTAGACCTTCTCAATGCCTTTCCTGAAGTTATTTAAAACTCATCAGTTGTTATTTGAGTTTAAGCCACTTTGTAAGAACATTGCTATTTTATCAAATAGTCTACAAATGTTCTTATCTCAGGGCTACTAATGTCTTACCGAGAAGAATTATGGTTTAATAGATATTCCCCCACTGACTGGCAAGTCTTTAGATATGACTCAGGATGCGATATCTAAAAGAACTAGAGAGGAAGAAAATAATGCACCTCCCAACCTCCTGGTGCCTGAGACTAGAAGGGAAGGACAAGAACAAGTCACACTAATTTCCTTTAGATTCTTACAGTCCTTCCTGCTGGAAGAGGCTCTTCTTTGAGTCACAAAGCCGTAACTCTGGCTTGAGGTTTCTTAATAAGGTGTAAACTGTTTGTCCCAGGCTTCTGGGTCTCTTTCCCCAAAACAGCGCCGACTCCCAAGTGATCAACAGCGTGTGCCTGGGGACCTCGTTATCAGGCAGCTCGTTTCCTAATCCCGAGGAGAACATTCTGGAGGGTAGAGTTGCCTTGGCTATTAGGAGAAAAGTCTCTGGTGAAAAACTGATTTTGAAATGTTTTAAATTGGGTGGGCCTGATCCTGCTAAGATACATGTCATACTTTCTGTCCATTTCTCTGGCACCAAAGGAGGGTGGCTTATGGCCTTAGGGAATTGCTTTTCACAAATGAAGAGAAGCAAGAATTTACAAGTAGGGTCAAGCATGGAGCTCTGCTGCCAGGTACACAGAGGGTTGACATTTAGGTTATCTGCCACTTGGAGTCAGTTTAAAGTGTCAGGGTATTATAGAATCATCAATCCAGTTCCTGAACTCTGTTGAAGGAACTTTTATACTTTTTTTCCTTTCTTCTTTTTTTTTTTTAATCCTCATTGAGGATATTTTTCAAATAATGTTTAAAGAGGAATATCGATGTGAGAGAAACACATCAATTGGTTGCCTCCTGGCAGGGCCCCAGGCAGGGGAGGAGTCTACAATAGAGGCCTGTGCCCCTGACCGAAATTGAACCCAGGACCCTTTGGTCTGTATGCTCTATCCATTGAGCCAAATCGCCTAGGGCAGAACTTTTATACTTTTAACTAACCTCTCTCATCTCTGCTCGGCACCATTTTGGATCCTACGCCATTTTGGATCCCCTCCCTAGCTCAGTACCATGCAAAGCATTAGCCTTGCTAGGTCAGCTTTCCTGCACTTCATCATTTTATTATCTATAGCCCACATAGATGCCAATGAATGTCAATAACCTTAAGATACGTAAAAGTTGGCATTGGATTGCCACAATTTTTAACTCTTTAATCATTTTCTTTGCATTGATCTTACATTCCAAACTCTATTGTATGCATATTTAGAAAACTCACAGTCATATTTTGTTCTTAGGCTACTTACAGCAGCTACTACTAATTAAAATAATAGACAATACTTTATTATATGTGCTTATTATATACTAGGTACAAAATTATGCATTGTGCATATACTGACTAAGTTCTAAGAAAAAAATATAAAGTAGCATTATATTCATTTTCAGGATAGAAAATAGGCATAGAGACATTATGTAACTTTCTCTAAGACACTGAGCTAATAAAGGAAAACCAGATCTTAAACCCAAAAATTCAGCTTCAGAAATCAGACTAGTACAATTCTGGACACAAATTCATTCTCAATAAATATTGGTTATATTGATTTTATTAAAATTATGTGTGGTACTGCTACTGATAGCAACTTAAGAAGGCACCTTAGTGATGGTGAAAAGCATTAGACTAGTGATTCTGTTTAGTTGGGTTTTAGTTTCCATATCCACCACTAACTTGATTAGTGTTTGGATAGACATTTATCTTATCTGGGCTTCTGTTTATTCATCTCTGAGTCATGATATGATATGTGATGATGATGGTGATAATAATGATGATGATGATGATGATGATGACAGTAATATCTAACCAGATTTTTGCCTCTCTGCATCTTTCACATTGTCTGATGTACTCTCCCAATAACATGATAAAGTACATATATTTTAAATACTATTATCCCCATCTATAAATGACCAATCGCCCATCCGTCTAATCATCTGACTGACAAACCAGCCCATATATATGATGCACACTGGCAACTTAAAAATAAACATTGACTGGCACATGTGTGATGCATGTAAAGCTCTTGGAATGTATATTATTGAAATCCCCTGTGAAATGATTTGTAACAAATCTATTATTGAAGGTATCTTTGAAATAGTATATTGATATATATAAAATACTAATATGCTAAGTGTCCAGCCATCCGACCAGTTACTATGACACTCACTGACCACCAGAGGATAGATGCTCAACGCAGGAGCTTTCGTTACACACATTGGCCAGTTACAGAGAAAAGGCACCGTGGGCCTGGCGCCCACAAAGCAGCACTCAGCTTCCCCCAACTGGGACACAGGCCCTGCCACCACCCGCCACCAAATCACAGCCAATACTGCCGAGACCCCATGGCCTCAGATTGCTGACCACGGGTCTAGCCTCTGTATAATTGGAGTTCTGGGTGGGTAGAATAAATAGAAAGCATCAGAATTAGGATACGAATACACAAATTGCCACAATTTTCCAAACCTGAGGAAAACCAAGACACAGATTAAAAAATTACTCTGAATTACAAAGCAGGCTATATAAACACACATTCCACACAAAATGCATGTAAGCATATCATGTAAAATGGCTAAAAAATATTTAAAAGTGTGTTAAAAGTAGTTTGAAGAAAAAGAGATGCATTCTTTTCAAGAAATAGCAATAACATTTTAAACTGACTTCTTAGTGGCAATAATGGGAAACAGAAATCAATGAAATGACATCTTCAAAGTGCTGAAAGAAAATAATTGCCTAACTAGAATTCAATGCTCAGGGAAAATATCTTTTATTAAGAAAAGCAAAACAAAAACAGTTTCAGACATAGAAAAAGATGAAAGAATTCACTACCAGCAGACCTGCAGTAAAGAAATATGTAATGGAGTTATCCAGGTTTAAAAAAAAAAATCATCTTAGATGGAAAAAAAATTTTTTAAATAATTAAAATGAATAAAAAAGAAAAAATAAATACACAAACAAATGTAAATTAACATTATACTTAATATTATTCAATAATTAATGAATGTCTTGTGATTTTAAAATATTTATAGAATTAAAATAAACAACAATAATAACATTAAAGTAAAACAAATGTAATGTAAGATACTTTTATTGTACCATTTCATCTTTCTCTCAAAATGTAACTTTAACCATTAAAATTATTTATGAGTAACAAATGGAGAGGAAAAAATAAAAATAATTGATTACTTTAAGACAAAAAGATGAAAGAAAATGTACACACACATAAAAGAAGAAAAAGAGAAAACAAATCCCAACAAGGTATATTTAAACCCAAGTATCAGTAACTCCATTAAATTTAAAATGTACATTTTATTAAATGTAAAATAAGAACCGAATTAGTAGATAAAGATTGTCAGACTGGATAAGAAAACAAAATTTGTTTATAGGGATACACCTTACTTATCAGCAGAGTGGAAAATACTAGTTTATCGTGCAAACACTAACCAAAAGAAATGTATGGCTTTATGTTAATAAGATTTCAATTTTTAAGAATTTATTGAGGCTATTTTGTGACCTAACATATAATCTAGCCTGAAGAATGTCCCATATATACTTGAAAAAAAACGTGTATTCTGCTTTTTGTGTGTGTTTTCCATAAATGTCAGGTCAAGCTGGTTGATACTATATTTCAAGCATTCTGTTTTCTTACAGATTCTCTATCTAGTTGTTTTATATATTACTGAAACGTATTTCTTGAACTCCAGCTATAAGATGAATTGTCAATTTCTCCTTTCAGTTCTGTCATTTTCACTTCATGGATCTTGGGGCTCCATTGTAAGGTTCATATACATTTATAATTTTATGTCTTCCTAATTTTATCATAATTAAATATTTTTCTGTATCTCTAGTAATATCCCTTGTCTGAAAGTTTATTTTGTATAATATTAATATAGCCACTTCAGATCTCTTATGGCTACTGTTTGCATGGTGTATCTATTTATAAACTTTTACTTTCAAAGAATCAAAAATAGAAGACAACTCCCAATTGTCTTTGGTTTTAAAGTATATATCCTGTCAACAGCATATAGTTTGATCTTGCTTTTTAAAATCCAATCTGACAATTTTTCCCTTTTGATCAGAAGATCTAATGCATTCACTTTACTATAATTAATTATGTGATTAGGTTAATGTTTTTCCATTTTGCTGTTTTCTGTTTCATGTTTCATTCCATTGTTTCCTTTTTTACTGCCTTCTTTTCTGCTAAAAGATACTTTTATTGTGCCATATTCATCTTTCTCTTGATTTTATAGACAAAACTTTTAGCAGTTGTTTTATGTATTTCAATTATCACAATCTAGTTCAGGTTTATACTGATTTTACTTCAATAAAATATAACAACTTTACCCCAATATGACCCATTTCCTCCTCTCTCTCCTGTTGTTATCAAAATCTTCATTTTTATAAATAAAAAAAATACAGTGTTAGGATTTCATAACTGCTTTAAACAATGTTATGTTTTGTTAAAAAAATTAAGGGAAAAAATACACTCCTATTATCCTCATCTGTTACATAGGTAGCATATTTTGCTTCTTCATTCTTTCCTATGGATATGAGGTACTGCTGATTGTACAGTAATTTCCTTTCAGCCTGAAAAACTCCATCTTGTATGGTAGGTCAGCTCATAACAAATTCTTTCAATCTCTGTTTATCTGAATACACCTTTATTTGCCTTCGTTTCTTAAAGGATATTGTTGCTGACTATAGAACTTTTTGTTAAAGTTTTCTATTTTTTATTTTTATTTTGCCAATTTAAAATTTTTTCACTGTATTCTAGCTTCAATTTCCTTCTGCTGAGAAGTCAGCTATTAATCGTTTTGTTTTTCCTCTGTACATGATAAGTCAATTTTTTCTAGTTGTTTCCAAGATTTTATCTTTGTATTTGGCTTTTGGCAGTTTGATTCTGATGGGTCTGCATCCGGCTCTCTTTGCATTTATCCTACTCAAGATGCATTGAGCTTGGATCTATTAAGTTAATGTTCTTCATTGAAGTTGGAAAGTTTTCAGCTATTATTTATTCATTTTTTGTTGCCCCTTTATTTCTCTTCCTGGGAATCCCAATATACTTATGTTGAAATACTTACTTTGTCCTACAGGTCTCTGAGTGTTTTTATTATTCTTTTGTGTCTCTGTTCTTCAGACTGGACAATTTCTATTGACTGATTTTCAAGCTCACTGATTCTTTCTTCTATCTCGAATCTTCTGTTGATATCACCATTTCAGCTACCATACTTTTCAACTCTAGAATTTGCATTTGCTTCTTTTTTATAGTTTCTATTTCTTTTTTGAGAGTCTCTGCTTGCAGGGCCAGTGTCATCATATTTTCCTTTTAATTTTTAAACATGGTGTCCTGTAATTCCTTCAGTATATTTATAAAACCTGCTTGTGTGACTGTTTATTAAAGCCAATTTCAGCCTTTTCAGAACCAACTTCTATGAACTGCTTTTTTCCCCCTAAGTTTGGGTCACACTTTTGCTTCTTTACATGACTTTTAATATTGGGTCAATAACTGAATATATTGTAGCAACTCCGGAAAATTTATATTTTCAAATGTCATCATTGTTCTTGTACTTTTTAAATTGCTTTTTTCAACTTAAATGCGGAACCTGCTGTGTATGGATGCTGATGCCTGCTCAGTTTCCCGATTGTTTTTATTGTTTGGCCCAGGAATTTTCCTCTGACTTCTCAGCTTGGTGGTTAGCCAATGATTTAGCGGAGATGGTATGTGAATATGTACAGCTCATAAGGTTTGAGCCTGTGCTGACCAGCCTGTGTGCAGATTGTGGGTGCATTCGAAGTTCCAGCCAAGTTCTTATTCAGCTCTCACTCAGCCAAGTTTTCTTGGGTCTCCCTTGCGTGCTCGTAGTGTCTATGCCGCCAGAAATGTGTGGGGAGCTCATCTCAGCCTTTCTACAGCTCTCTTATCTTCAGGATCTTCTAGCAAAGCTCCTGGCTTATTTGCTGCTTGGCCAGAGCCAGGACAACATCAGAGAGGCAGAACTGTGGGTGTTCTCTATCCCTTCCCAATTGGCTGGGCCCCATTGAGCCAGCGGAGCTGCAGGTTTTGCCCAAGAACCACTGCAAATATAGACGGCCCTCTCTGGCACCACAGCTGCTGGTTAATACCGCCAACCTGAGCGATTAACACTAATGTTCCTACCCACTGAACTGTGAGTGGAAGAGGGGTGTGGGAACCATGATGGTGGCAACCCAAGAAAAAAATGCTACAGGCTCTGATCATTATCTATGCTCTGGCAATCTTTTTTTACATAGATTTTTCTTAACTTGTTATCTCCTTTCAGTCAATTTCTGGTACCCTAAAAATGTTGTATAATAAAACATATTTCTCTCTCTCTCTCTCTCTCTCTCTCTCTCTCTCTCTCTCTCTCTCTCTCTCAATTTTTTCAGAAGGGCCTGGAAAAATGTGTGTAGGAATATATTCTAAATGTGTTAGAGTAGGAAGAAATATTGTTCAGATAGAGGTCACACTTAACCAGATGTGTGCACTGAACCAGAGATTCTTGGCTTTACTGTATCTGTTCAAGGATATGAGAGTAGCTCTGACAGTCTGCTCAGCTGGTTAATTAAAGTATGGACTCCACAGTTAAGAAGGTCTGCTCCCAGCAGCCGCTGATTGAATTGGGAAGGGATAGAGAAAATGCTCAGTTCTGCCTCTCTGATGTTGTCTTGGTTCTGGCGGAGCAGCAAATAAGCCATAAATTTAACTGGGAGATCCTGACGATAAGAGGGCTGTCGAGAGGCGAGACAGGGCCGTTGAATTGGCTGATAAAATAGGGAGTGACATGGGTAACAGCAGTAATCAGAACTGCTTGCTCCCAAAGCTTTTCAGTGCACCTAATTGAACGTGGCATTGGGAAGGCTGAAATAGAATGGAAACAACTGAATCTGTATAATAGTAATGATTCTCTTTAAAAATCTCTAGGTCTTGACTTGAGTCACCACCTGGAGAATCATGGCCCCTCCCCTAATGCCGAGGCTAGAGCCAGTTCACATTCCCAGAGCCCCTTAAGTGGCCATATCCCACTGAGGATTTATCCTGTGGCTTTGCCATGCAGACATACTATACATTTTCTTTGTAGGCTTCCTGACAGGAACCTTCATTTATCTGATGGACACCACCTCTGATCTGACATTCATCCTCTCCATAGTAAGTAACATGGATTCAATGTACTCAATGAGAGTCCATTTTTAATGGAGATTGAGAATTATAATGTGTATATGTGGCCATGTCAATGGGTCTGTCCTCACAGATACACGACTACCCCTTTGTTTGAGGGCTCCCGTCAGAGAACTGTTGGGGGCAGCGATGATTCTCTATCATGGTGAATCAAGTCAGAACTCTGTCATGACCCCACAGAGAACCACAGTGCAGAATCCTCAGATCTCAGTAAAAGAACAAAACCAAAACTTTGAGCAATGGCACCTAAATTACTTCTGAGTCATGATAAAAGCAGGTCACTTGGCCATGTGTCTTAGATGCCTATTGTGAATTGGTCTGACAGGGACCAGAGAGACAGTCATCTCCGTGTCCACCACCCTAGCTCCAGCTCCTGTGGGGTTCCCACTTGAGTGCTGCAGCAGCTTTTAATCGGCCTTTCTGCTTCCAAACTCGCTCTTCTCCAATTCACTTTCCACGTTTCAATACAACATATGAAAAGCACACCTGATTGTGCCCAATCTCATCCTCTATTGTCTTCTAGTGTCATCTCTTAATTGGTTTCTCCATGTGCAATTTGGCTTTCTTTTAGTTCTTGGTTAAGTTATTGTCATTAATGTATCAAGTCCTTCATTCGTTGTTTGTTTGTTTTTTTCTCTCTGCCTTAAATTCTCTTCCTCAAATTCTCTTAGTTGACTCATATTTATGACAAAAATCCAAGCTCAAACATCATTCCTCAGAAAAACATTTGGATTTATCAGACTAGCAAAACTTACCCCCTTTTATTATCTGCACACACAAGAGTTGTATCCTTGTGGTATTTGTTTTTGTTTGTAATAATATATTTATTTATGAAATAATTTGTTTGAAAATGATGTGGTGTGTTGGCTGTGCAATGCACAAGGGTACCTAATTAAGAAGACTAATGGTGAAACCTAGCTCACAGACCACTGACAGGTCATACAGTGTGGTATGGAGTTCTATTTATCCATATGAAGAGAGGCCCTTTTGCTAACTGCCAAAAAAATATGTTGTCTACTCACCCAATGGTATGCACATGGCCTGCATCTACTTAGTGGAGGTTCCTTTTTCTAATTTGCACAAATATACCCAATGGATTCGCTCTAGCTCTGTATGCTCCTTCCTTGATAAACCCTGTGAGAGCAATCACCATTTTCGTTTCTACCATGCAAGCTGCTCTTATGAGTTGGGTAACCAAAGGCAAAGTTTTGTTCTACTCAATACTAAGATCCAAATCAGGCCCTGGGAATATAGCCTCCAGCGATTTTCCTGATGCTTGTTGTACCCTGGAACAATTCTCAAGAAGTCCCTAGAGTTCTGGATCAAATGGGTCCTGTGCTCTTTCAGAAATAAACAGACAAAGTTCCTGGATTGGTGGTTTCAAGAGGTTTCAGCTCTGAAGGAAGACCTTCTCAGACCAGAATAGTCAATGATCTGAACCTCAGGCTGGTCACCATGCCCTGAGCTTCCTCCTGGCACTCTGGATATGCTCAACTGCTAGCTTGAGGTTTTCAGTTTCTCCCTTCTAAGCCTCTTGGAGAGAGTCCCATCTCTGTTCTTCTCCTTTTTTTTTTTTTTTTTTTTTTTTTAAAGTTTTGATGCACCAGCAATTCAGATAATGAACGCACATTTATCATAGACATTCTGAAAAATTCAGGAGATAGTGGAAATTTACTCATAACTATATCATGCAAAATCATGCACTACTGTATGTACATTTATATGATATCCACTTAGCATTTTTAAAATATCTTCCTAACGAAGGCATACTGACTTCTGTGTACCAGGGTTACCTGCATCAGTATCTCAGTTGAGACAGAAAGAATATTTCCAACCCATATTGAGTATTTCAAGGGCAAGGCCAAAGTAAAAAGGGTGGATTCCTGAGTTAGCTCTGCCATGAACATAATGTGTGATACTAGGCGACTCCTTTGTCCTTTTTAGAGTTAAGTTTCATCACACGTCTAGAACATATTTTTTAGTGATAGATGTATTAATACTTTAAAGAATGAAACTATGAAATGCAAGAAATACATAGAATTTCTGCCATCTTTTTAGAGAGAAGAGCTCTCCACCAAAAAGTCAGATTAAGGATTAGAAAACCATATTAATTATCTATGTCCCTTCTTACAGATAATGGTTTGGCAATGTTTATTTCATTCATCATGTCTTCCTTTGTTGTTCATGTCTGTCCTTCTTCCTCTGGCAGTCCCTCAATTTCTGCAACTTAATGAAATTTATTGACTTTATTCTTTCCCGCCTACCTGTATGCCAGATTTTCTCTTTCCTTTGCTTGAGTGTTTCATATGCTTCATTAGCCTGAAATTAAATGAATAAGAACTTCAGATGACAGGAAGCACAAACAGATTGTGAACAGATTTTTAACGTTGTCAGTAGCCAGGGATAAAATAAGACCGTAGACACAAGTTAAGACCATACCCACCAAACTGCAAAAAATCCAGGGTATCTTAGATACAGTGCAATGGAAACTCCAGTTTCTCACTGGAGAAAGAATATATTGATACAGTCATTTTGGAAAACACTTTGACATTTCCTGCTAAAGGTGAAAGTGAGCATGCTTTATAAACCAGCAATTTTTTTCATTAAATATGTAATCCAGAAAAAAACGAAAGAGACACATGCCAGAGGTTTTAAACAGCTTTGTTTATAATTTAAAAAAATAAAACTGAAATAAACCAAATGTTCTTCAAAAGCAGAGAGAATATTTAAGTTGAAGTCAGTGCTCATGATGAAGTGTTTTAGAGCATTACATGAATTAATTATAAAGCAGGGTAGGCAAACTACATCCATAGGCCAACTACCTGTTTTTATAAACAAATCTTTATTGATTACCCATTTGTTTATGGGGTATATGTTTGTATACTGCGTATGGCTGCTTTTGCACTCTCTCAGTAGAGTTGATTAGTTGCAACAGAGACTGTGTGGCCTGCAAACACTAGAATGTTTTGTAATGTTTCTTCCAATGAACACTATCAGGAACACTTTTTTTATGTGTAATATTAAAATTTTTCTTGCAAAATGTTATACTTTAAGAAGAGTGTATAAAATAAATGTACATTTTAAGAAAAATAACAAAAATATCTCATGCCCAGGTAAGAAATAGTCTAGCAGCATAAATTTAGAAACCTCATATATCCTCTTTTCAAATATTTCAAATATATGACAAATAGTCACTATCATCAATTTTAGGTTAAAGCATGTGCATGTTTTTTAAAAATCAGATTACCCCTAAACAATGTATTATTTAATATTGCCTTCTTTTGAATAGTATATAAATAGGATACATACATACTCATGTGTGTGTGTGTGTTTGTCTATGTGTGTGATTTCTTTCTATTACTCAGCAGTATGATTTCAAATTTTTCTATGTTTTTTTTTTTTCTTTCAGAAATGTAAGTAATCCCTTTAATCTATTACAGGAGTCAGCAACCCAGATACTTGACCAGTAAGCAAATCCTTCAGCTTATTATGCTCTAACCACTTAGCAACAACAGCCAGGGTGGGTAAGTGATTTTTTAAATAGAAATGTATGCATTTCATAGAAGTTTAAAAATGTATTGAGGTTTTAAAAATGTATTCAGATAAAGTTGTTCATAATATTTTGTATCTGAAATTATGTTCCTTCATTAATTTACTAGTATAATAAGAGTTTATTTATGTTTTCACTTGCTTTTCTTGGTCAGTATCACTAACAGTTTACCTAAAGTTTATAAACTTTTACATTTGTGGATCTTCTCTATCTTTAACCTCTCTTTTATATATCATTATCATATGTTTCATTATTATTCATTATTTTTCTTTCCCTCTACTTTCTTTTCTATCTTGATTTGATAACTTCTAGGATGGATGCTCAACTTACAACTTTTTAGCCTCTTTTTAAAATAATGAACAAGCACTTTAAATTATAAACTTCCTTCTAATAATGTTCTAAATACATCATGTACTTTTTATTGCTGTGAATCTTTTATTACTGTTTAGTTCTAAACATTTCATAATATCCATTATAAGTTCCTCTTTGAACTATCAATTAGATTATCAAACATTTGCAATTTTTCAAGTTATCATTTTTGGCGACAATTTCTGACTTAGTCACACTGTGGCCTCAGAATGTGGTCTATATTTTAAAAAAATACGGTTCTAAGAAATGGTTGAGAACAACTTCATAAACCATACAGAGATGGCCATTTTTCTTTTCATGACCCTGGTATACTTGAAAAGAATGGTTTACCTCAAACTTTTAAATCATATTGCTCAAACTTTCTGTACTTTCCTTAAGTTCCACGACCTAGTCTTCCAAATCCCTAGATTCATGAAGTTTTGAACTGGGTCTTTGTGATATTGAATCCTTCCTCTGGACAGTATTCACCATAGATCTTGTACCAGTCTCAGGTACAAGAGAAGGTATTGACCTTCTCTTTATCTTTCAGCCTTGAGATCCTCAATGAAGAAAGTCAACCATGCAGAAGTAAGAGAGTTTGATTTTCAAGGTCTCTCCAACTTCTGAGAACAGCAACTCATACTCTTTGTGGTGTTTCTTGCCTTGTCTATCTTAACTCTGGCTGGCAATGTTAACTATGGTGACTGTTACCTGTACTGAGCTTCACCTCCACATCCCCATGTAATTCTCTCCAAGTGTCTTCTCCATGTCAGAAACTCTACTCCTTGGTCATTATCTCCCTCATGCTTGCCAGTCTCATAGGCCTGAGCCAATCCATCCTCTGGGAGGGCTGTGGGGCTCAACTCTTCTTCCTTGGTTTTGCTATCACTAACTGCTTTCTGCTAGAGGTCATGGAGCATGACCGCTAGGTGGTCGTCTGCAGCCCACTTCATTAGTCATCATGGTGAAATGGAGGGTCTGTGCCATGAAGACATCCTCAGCCTGTGCCACAGGATTCTTGCTCTCACTGGTTCCAGCTGTGGTTATTTTCAGTCTACCCTTTTGCAACACATGGATTGAGCATTTCTTCTGTGGTGTTTGACCTGTGCTGGATCTGGCCTGTGCTATTCCAATCACCAGTGATATTCTGACCTTAAGTATCAGCCTCGTGCCCATCACAGTTCCTGCCACCTTCCTCTTTATCTCTTATATCCTCATTATTTCCGCCATTCTCAAGATTGCCTCTGTGGAAAAGCTGGAAGAAGTCCTTTGGCACCTGCACCTCACACCTCATATGGCTGTGTCTCCATTGTCTATTTCAAGCCCAAGTCAGAGAACACCAAAGGTCAAGTTGAGTTCATCTCATCTTAAGGACTTACTCTGTCATAACACCTTTACTGAATGCTGTGGTCTGAGAAACAAACATGTCCAGCATGCTCTGTGGAGAATGGTGGATAGGAAATCCCTTTCCTAAGATAAAAGTCCTACCCAAATAGGAATTCGTGTCTTCCAAAAGAAAGCTTTCGGTAAAGTTACAAAACCTGGTTTTCAAGAGACTGGAGAAGTCTCATACATTATAATCAGGGCCAGAGAAAAGGTGAAGCTGGGGTGGCCTCTAATAATTAATTCTCACTTCCTCAATTATTTTGCTAACCAAGTACAGATCTGAAGACAAACACCCACTGACCTTATTCCAGGAGATGGTGACAAGGTCAGGGAGTGATCTAGTGCACATCTGAGGCTCGCATTTAAAGTGACTGGTCCACTTTGCTGAAGTATAAATCACATTAAAATCGCAACTTCACTGAATCTTCTTTTAACGTAAACTTGAAGTTTGAACATGGGGTGACTGGAAAGGAAATTGTGCAAAAATTTAATTGCCATGTGTTTTAATAAGATAAGCAAAGCAAAAAATATAGATATGCTCTAGGAAATGGGTTTAGAATGAGCTAAAAACATTCTAGAGAGAACACTTTCAAACAACCCACTGCAAGTCTCCTGTCACATGTGGATTCCAGAGGAAATGGAATTAGGGGGTAGGCATGGGGATAAGGAGAGTTAGTGGAGAGGACTGCTAACCACATATGACAGCCATGTAGCTCTGGTCATGTGAATATAGCTCACATGACTTGGTCTGAATCTTTGCTTCTGCTGGCTGAGGATAAGCCAAAAGAAGAAGTCCTTGTGGCACTAAAAGAAATGGACAGCATAAACACCGGGCTCAGAGGAAGGAAGACAGGTGGCTCAGGGAGTAGATTGCTGGAAGAATGCTATAAAACTGGCTAAGAAAAAAAAGATTAGATCTTGTAACATAGAAACCCACACCTAAAACCTACTAGTATATGTTTATGTTGACCAATGCCACCCCCAATAAATTTAATAAGGAGATCTTAGAAGTAGATCTTTTTTCTAGGTCTTATGCTCTACAGCAGTGGCTCTCAGCCTGTGGGAACAAATCTTAACCTGACCCACAGGTTGAGAAACGCTGGCAGGGTCGCCTAAGACCATTGGAAAACACAGAGATTTACATTACGACTCATAACAGTAGCAAAATTACAGTTATGAAGTAGCAACAAAAATAGTTTTATGGTTGGGGGGTCACCACAACATAAGGATCTCTATCAAAAGGTTGCAACATTAGAAAGGTTGAGAACCACTGTCTTAGAACATTAGATTCTGGTAAGCATCAAAACTGTCTTAAGAATGAAGCCCCAGGTGTGTTGACCGCAACGTTTGTGATCAAACAAGAGACAGAATCTTGACTTCAGTTGTGTGTCACACTCAGGCCCATGAAAGCAGATGACCTGTAGACCATACCCTCATGTTGCCAGGCAGAACAATGACATGGCTGACCTCCTTACACTGGCCCTAATCAATCAATAGAGCCCCAACCCCAACTCCTTTAGCCACTATGATTATTAATTTTTTCCTAGAACCCAAACCCAGGTCTTTGAGCATTAGCTTACCTGTGACTCCCAGCGTGGCGCCATTTTCTCAGCTAATAAACCTCTACTTTCTTTCCTGCTAACTCCTATTGGCAACTTGGACTTTGATGCTCACGGGTAAAAGACCCTTTCAGTGTGGTAACAATGTTGGCACCTAATAGAGGGCTCCCTTTTGCCTGTGGGTGGGAAACCCCAGCCCAAGCCTGCCTGCCAGCTACCTGATGTGTTGTCTCAGAGGCAGAGCCTGGACTGTGGCTTATGACTGAGTGCCCCCTGACTTACAGTGCATTCGTTTGCAGCATAATAAACAAAGTCCCATAACAGTAGCTGGTTTTGGAAATCAAGGATTTCTTCTGTAAGGTTTTGTGAGTGATAAAGCCTCAAATAACCACCCTCTCCTGGGCTCCAGGAAACCTGAATGGGAACAGGGAGAGAAGCAGTTCCTGAGAAATCTTAGCCAGTCTGTTGGATCTCATGTGGAAACTCAGCAAGAAAGATTATTTGTCTAGGTTCCCTCTTCCAGACTCGAGGAAACTTGGCGGGAACCAAGAGGAAGAAGTCTTGTACATTTGTTTTGTTAGTCTCTCTCTCTCCCAGAATCGAGGAAACGTGGTGGAACCAAGAGGTCTTGTTTATTAATTTGCTTATTTGATATTTGTCTGAGCCTCACGTTCTGGGAAGGGGGCCAATCTGATGTATTTCAGCAAACCTGGGAGGAGTTGGCAGCAGAAACTTGTCCCAGCCTAATTCGAGACAGCTGTTTGTCTCAGAGCCACCAAACTGAGTGGGCCTCGTGTTTGTTCCCTCTGAGTAAATAATGTTCAGGGCATGAGGCAGAGCAGAAGTTTAGGCCCCACAAGCTTTCCTGTTCTCTTGTCTGTTGTGTCTGACTTGTTGCTGTTCAACTCGTAGAACTTACAGCTCTCTACTCACTAACAACTATCTAATCCTAGAATTTATCCAATATCGTTCGAGCTAAAATAAGTAAATGTTTTTATAGGCCTTAATGATATGGGTAACTCCACCTCTGTAACTCACTGTAGCCCCCAGGGCTGTACATTACAGAACTGGGAAACATTTAGGTATGGGGCCACGAAAAGGAAAAGAATGATTTTTGTATGCAGACTGGCATGACCACAGTATTCCTTAGACTCGGAGGAACACTGGCCAGAGGATAAACACAGCTAGAGATCCCATATGTCCAGGCATTCATGTTAATGTACCAGAACAGACCTCTTCAGAGAAAATGTAAAAATTTGGTACAAAAGACAGGGAAATCGACTGAGCCTATTTTGTTGGAAACCCCTTAGAGGCAGAGGACTATGATTATTATGGAGCAACTGATTTCAGCATCAGTTTTTGCCACCTCACCTACCCCCACCCCTATTGGGAATAATAAAGTTGCAGTGCAGGCAACACCCCCTTCCTTTCTGTAGGGTATTCCAAAACTATAAATATAGGAATGGCTTCCCCTTTCCATACCAAAAGGACAACCCAATTTGGTCAAGAAACTTTCCCAACCCAGGCATGGCAACACCCTTCAAGACAGATGCCAATAAGAGCAGAATGCAAATGGCCACCAATCAAGAATGCTTTGGGTATACATTTCTTTCTTCTCCTCACACCTCATTGGCTGCAGAAATACTGTGCTGCATACAGAGAGGACCCTTTCAGAATGGAAAGTCTCTTTGCTTCTGTCTTTACTTCTCAGAGACCAGCCTTGGTAGACATTCAGCATATGCTGCTCTCCTGACTGCTGAAGACAAACTATTTTAGAAAAAGCTAGAAAGGAGGTGAGTCATCTACACAAGAAAAACCCTCAATATTAGGTGAGGGCTGAAGCCTCGGTAGCCATTCCTACAACTAACCCTGATGGAATGCTAATGACGGTACTTACCAAAACTTGAACATGATAGGGTTGTGTTCTGGCCTACGAAGGGAGTACCTAAACAAACAATAACTTCCAGTAAAGTTCAAGGGCTCAACCACTGAGCTGAGGAAAACCCTTCAGAATTCTCGGAGTGGATTTGTGGGGCCTACCGTTAGTGCACTGACCTAGATTCCACTGCTCCTGAAACTTCATGGTCATTAATATGAGCTTTTTCACTCAGATTGCATCAGATATCCACAGGTAACTTCAAAAATTTGAGGGTGCTTATGGGATGCCAACTTCACAATTGTCAGATTTCTTTCAGGGTCTTCAAGAGCCAAAACCAGGTTTCAAAGAGGGAAAAAAGACAAGAAATAAGGTGACATGCCTAACTGCTGGCTACAGCTCTGAAACCAGGAAGACATGAGAAGATGACAAGGTCAGACCTTCCCCTCAACCTAAAGTGTGCAACTCTAGAGGACGCCCCAAACTAGGTCTAAATCGGTGTGCCCATTGAAACAGGAAGGACACTGGGAGAAGGATTGCCCGACTCTGAGCCAGGGACCCGGACACTCGAAAGCCAACTGAAATTTGCTGCAAACACACCAGATGGCACAGGGTCCAGGAACGATGAGGTCCAGGGGGTCTGGTAGAAAGCAACAGCTCTTTTAACATCAACCACATGGACCCCCAGGCCACCCTAGAAGCGGAAAAGCAATTTATTGACTTCTTAATCAGCACCGGAGCCACTTATTACTTTTATTACTCTGTATTAAATACCAGATTAACAAAACTATCACAGGAAAGGATGCTAATACTGGGGGGCCTTAGGGAAGCCCGGGCAAAAGCTGTTCCTCCAAACTTTGGACTTCAAAAATGGGAGAAAAAGCTACCTAAGACAGAGCTTCCTTTAGGTGCCTATGTGCCCTATTCCACGCCTAGGATAAGATTTACTGATTGGATTAAATGCAAAGATAATTTTTGCCCTTGACTGAATAGACGTTAAAATTCTTTCTAGAAAATGCCTGTGCTTTACAGGTGGCCTTATTAAGCTCTGGGAGCAAAACCATCCCTAAGAAAACCCCAGATGTTACCTTGAGAGTAGTTAACTTGGAAGGTTTGCGCCTAAGGCAGGCCAGGACAAGTCAAGACAGCTGTTGCAGTGCAGATCCATCCACAGGAAAAGGCCATTATTTTTCACGTGAAACAGTAGCTAAAAGGAGAAGCAAAGAAAGGAACTTAGCCCTTGATAATGGCATTCTCCTGTACAGAAGCCAGGCACTAGTGAGTATCGATTTGTTCAGACTTACAAGCTTTCAGCCAAATAGTAGAGGACATATAATCTGGTGATGGTGATCCCCAAACCCTACAGATGACTGACCACCTTATCTGGGGTGCTTTGTTGGTTTACAGTATTGGTTTTGAAAGATGCTTCCTTCTGTATACACATAAGCCCTGTATCATGTAATGTCTTTGCCTTTGGATTGGAAGACCCAACCTCCAATACAAAGCAAAACAAAAGCCCTTTTGCTGGAGAGTGCTTCGCAGGAATTTAGAAACTCCCCCACCCTATTGAAAAAATTTCAGCTGGAGGCTTGAGAGACTTTAACTGGTGAAAGGAGCTCTCTATGTTGATAATATGTGTATTGCCAGCCTAAATGAGAGGGCATGTGACAAGAACACCATGATAACTCTGAACTGTCTAGCTGATCTGGGATATCGAGTCTCCCAGAAAAAGGCTCACATACTCCAGCCCCATGTAAAGTGCTTGGGATTAGAGATCACCCAAGGACAGAGAAGTCTACTCCCAACAGGAGGGACCCTGCCTTTCAGGCAGCCGTATCAGACACCTGTCATCAATTAAGATTTTGCAGGATATGGATCCTCAACTTTGAACTGATTGAAAAACCGCTTTATGCAGCTTTAAAGTGAACAGACCTAGAGTCCTTAGACTGGAAAAGAATTTCTAAAAGGCCTCCTCCTCCTCCTCTTCCTCCTCCTCCTCCTCCTCCTCCTCCTCAGTGCCCCTCCTAGGAGAGGGGGACCTGTGTGGTGGGGTCCCTTCACCAGCTTCCTTGGTTGCCTCCTATGGGCAGCCAGAAGCTGTTCCCCCTCCTGCCCACCTGGAAAGGAGACCCACTCCCTCCTCCTCCCACTCCTATTCCTCTTCCTTCCCCTCCTCCCCCTCCCCCTCATCTTCCCTCCTCCTCCTTCTTCTTTCCTCCTCCTTCTCCTTAATGGTTTTATTGATTTTACACACAGAGAAGGGAGAAGGAGAGAAACAGTGATCAGTAGCCTCCCACATGAACCCACAGCCTGGGTATGTGTCCTGACCAGGCTCTCTGCTTGGTATATAAAATATTTCTTAATTATTTCATTTTGGTACACAGGATGACTCTCAGCCACTGAGCCACACTGGCCAGAATCCAAAAGGCCTTCTTAACTATTAAAGAGAAACTCATGACTGCTCCCACTCTGGGTCTCCCCTCCCTAAGAAAGCCATTGGTGCTTTATTATACTCTACAACCTTTTATTCAATGTATCATTTTTCATTTTTTACTGAATCTTTCCTTCCTCTTCTTGTGAGCTGCAAAGAAATTCTTTCCATTTATTTTCATTAACTTCATATCTTTACAACTTTGAGGAGTGTACACATTCTCATTAAGATAAATAACCATATATCCTTTATTACCAAACGCTAATCTACCCATAGTAGATAAAGGTTTTTAATTATTTTAATGGTTCGCATTTTAGAGCCTTTCCAAGCTTTTAAAACCAAAATTTAAATTATTTTTTTAATTTATACAGCAAATGGTTCAGCTAGCCTTTTAAAGAATACATTCCCCATATAAAAGCCACGCTGTTTTCTCCATATGCGATGCTCAATGCATTTATACTTCATTATTGAAGCCAACATGTACCCCCACCCACTGCAGCACACAGCACAGCATCCTTCCCCAGGAGATTCTGCTGTTACATTCGAACTGTGACAATTCTTCTTGGGTCTCTTGCGTTCTGCATGTCTTGTGAGCAGAGGCGCTGATTGCTATTGCTCCGGGTGGTCATATCAAGAATATTTGTATAGCTACCAGCCTTACAAGACAGAGAGAGTGTCTTCCTCTGAAGCAAAGAATCGGCGCACTTAATGAACATCACAGCAGACTCAGTCCCCCAAAGTCAGAGTCCCTCATTTCTAATGCAATCCACTGCCTATTAAGGTATTTCCAAGCTCCCTTTGTGTTCTTCTGTAAGAACTGGTGCACATGACAATACTATTGCTGCGAGTAATAGTGCCTCTTGTCTCAGACCCAGGAGTTTCATGCCTTCTGCCTGGGTTTTTGAAAAAGTGGAAAGCAAAATGGTAAGCCTGCAAGTAAGGTAAGTCACAGTTCTTGACGATGGTTTTATTCCAATTTTCTTAATTCTCTAAATATGTTTTTTCCAGAATATATGGAGTGAGGTTTCATTCTTACTATTCACAGTAAGGTCAATGCCTTTCTCACATTCAAGTGAAACACTGGAGATTTATATTTTCCAGAGATATTTGCAGAACTGAAGGGAAATGCAAGTAGAAAATGAAATAATTAAGAAATATTTTATATACCAAGCAGAGAGCCTTTCTTCCCAGTCTCATTTTCCTCCTTTGACTCTTACAATCCTGCAACAAGGTGTTCAGAAATTAGAAAGAATATTAAAGAAATGCTGCATATATGTGTGTATATATATGATCCTTTAAGGGATGAAGGAATAGAGTGCATCAATAAAATAAAACCAGGCTTCATTAACAATAAATATTTTTAAAAAGATAATTTATTTAATTAATAAATTCAAACATTGGAAGAGAATGTTGAGGTAATCTTCCAGAAAATGTAGTAAAGAAGAAAAAAGTTAGATAATAAAACAGAGAAAATAGAAAATGTCAGGATTGCTAGAAGAAGTTTAATATCCAACAAATGTGAGTTCCAAAATGAATAGAGAAAATAAAAGAGAGAAAACATCAACAAAAATTATATTTCAATATATGGAAGATCATGAATTTCCAGGCTGAGTGACTAGCACACTGGGGCAGGGAAGTATTTACACATTGAAGACTATCATCTTGTAATACTCAAACTCTAAGGATAAAAAAAAAATTCTAGAAGTTCCCAAAATGAGAAATATGAAAGAACATTATATTAAAAAGACTAAAAATTTAAAAGAAATTGGATGTTTTTGCAACCACACAAGAAGTTAGAAAACAATGAAGCAGTGCCTTCAGTGATGAAGGAAAATTGACTTCATAAACACTTACATAGTACTTACTGTAATATGCCAGCCATTATCCTAAGCACATTCAGTATTTATTTACTCATTCTTTACAGCAATTGTTTGAGGGAAGTAATATTATTCTCCACTTTTTACAAATAAAGAAATTGAGCCACAGAAACATTAAGCAAAATGCCCAAGTCAGATATTAAGTGGCAAAGTCGGACATAACCCAGGCATGCTGATTCTAGGACCTGAGCTCTTGACTTTTGTATCAAATTTATTCCCTCAACATAAACATCTAAAGAAACTATTAGTTTAAAAAGAAATAAAAATAAAATTTTAAAAATATATGCCAGCCTTAATGGTTTGGCTCAGTGGATAGAGCATCAGCCTGTGGACTAGAGGGTCCCGGGTTCGATTCCGGTCAAGGGCATGTATGTACCTTGGTTGCGGGCACATCCCAATGGGGGATGTGCAGGAGGCAGCTAGTCGATGTTTCCTTCCATCGATGTTCTAACTCTCTGTCCCTCTCCCTTCCTCTCTGTAAAAAAAAAAAAAAAAAAATCAAATAAATTATATATATATATATATATATATATATATATATATATATATATGCCAAACCTTAACAAAAGCACTACAAAAAAAAATTGAGGACCATCTGAAGCAGTTCTGAGAAAGAAACCTAACATTATGTATTTACTATAAAATAAGAGGAGAAATAAATAAACAAAAAGAGCTTGAAATATAATAACAAAATACTCCCCCCAAAAGTAGAAACAAATAATAATAGAAATTATTTAAAACAGAAAAGTAAATATAAAATGACAGAAATTATTTTTAAATTTTGGAACTTTAGAAAAAGTAATCTATAATAATAAAAGCATAATATGCTAATTAGACCAGATAGCCAAATGACCTTCCAGACAAAGCTGGGGCTGCAAAAGCCAAGCCCCTTGTATGAATTTTATGCATCAGGCCTCTAGTTTAAAAATAAAACCTTCAGCAACTGTGATGAATCAGAGAGATAAAATAAATAAAACCAGGAGGCTTTCCATCAAGGGGGTGGAGTAGGTAAATGCAGTACACATGTCCTCCCAAAAACACATCCATATAACAGCTCCACAACAGAACAGCCGCCATTCAGAACCACCTGAAGTCTAGTTGACTAGGAGTCCTATAACTAAGGATATACAGAAGCCACATGGAGACTGATAGACGTGGAAATGATGGGGGCAGAAATAGAATACTGGAGATTGTTTTGTTCTGTTTAAAGAAAGCACATTCTAACCTGGCTGGGAGCTGCACGTGGGACCTGGGAGCTCCCCTGGAAATGTGGCCCACCCTCCACATCTGGGAGCTGCCTATCAGCATGGAAAGATGACCAACCTTGTTGCAGAAACCAGAGGGGCCAGCCCTCTGCATACCCATAGGCCTTTGCAAACCCCCAGCCCACATTGCCTGTAAACTGCCCATTTTACACACCCGTTCTTATCCCTTTTGCCTGCTTCCCTATGGAATCTTTGTCCTTCTACCCGATACAAGCAGCTGGCTTATAGTGGGGCAGCAGGATGACCTGCTGCTCTCCCATACTGCCAGCAGTATTGGAATAGACGTTCATATATGATTCGACCCTGTCTCTGCTTACAGGAAGTCTAGACCCATTAATTATCCAGTTTCAGAAACATGGAAAAGGCAGGTCCTACACCCCTGTGTGGCAATTAAAAATCAGGAGGAATATCTCAGCTGTGATGGCCCCCCTGAAAAGTGAGCGGCCCCAGGCCCACACCGGGCTCCCCAGCCCAGCGATCTAGTGCTGGGAAGAGAAGCCCCCATACCTTCTGGCTGTGGAAAGCAGCGAGGGCTGAGGCTGAGTGAGATGGAGGCTGCTGGAATCCCAGGCATGCCTCCGAAAGGGCCTGTGCAGGTTTACTCAGACTCCACGCTTTAAGTTCCGACACTGGGTGACAACCCTAAGGTACCAGGAACATGCAGAGAGGAACTGAATTGTCTGTCTTTGAGGGAAGGGTTGAGGGAGCATATTTCTCTCAGACAAAAATGCTGACAGGGGCCATGGTTTCTTGCCTGAGCCCGCCCCCACAGAGCCAGCACGCAGGCACCATATCTGAGTCTCCACAGAGGTGATTCCCTGAGAGCCCCGCCCCGTGCATCTGGTGGGCCCTCCAAAGCGGTTCCCAGTGGCTTTTTCATACTAGTGGCCGGTCTCTGCTCATGCTGTGGACTTTTCCAAAATCTTTCAAAAATTAACACACCCCAAATAAACAGCATCTAGCTTCAAGGTGCCCCCTGCCACTAGCTAAGAGGCCCCAGGCAGGGCCTCGGTGCACAAGATGGCCTCTCCCAAACATCTCCAAGCCCAGCACAAGTGCCAACTATTAGCAGATCACTGTGTTTCTGTGTAAATGGGCAGAGCAAAGGCAGTGGCAATCTTGGCCCGCACCTCCTAGGAGGCCCCAGAGCCAGCATACCTGCTAGATGGATAGTTTCACAAGGAAGTACCACCCAACCACATTCACGAGTGACACGTTAAAGGAGTAAACTCATTAGGCACCGGAGAGCCCTGCTGAGACAAGCCTTGCTCCAAGGGGATTACTAATGTAACCAAATCAGTAATAATAATTTTAAAAAGCTCCTAATAAGTGTAAGTCCTGGATCTGAGAGCTTCACAGATGAATCTTACCAAACATTCAAAGAAGAATTAACACCTATCCTTTTCAAACTACTCCCAGAATTGAACAAGGTCAGCATTACTTGATACCACAACCAAAGACCTTAGAGAAAAATTACAGATCAATATTCCTGATGAATACAGATACAAAAATTTTCAACAAAATATTAGCCAACCTAATTCAGCAATGCATTAAGAAGATCATACATCATGATCAAGTAGGTTTTATTCCTGGAATGCAAGATTTGATCAATATCCACAAATCAATTAATGTGATAAACCACATGAACAAAATGAAAGATAAAAACTATATGATCATATCAATAGATACAGATAAAGCCCAATGTCGATTTATGATTAAAAAAAAAAAAACTCTCAGCAAAGTGTAAATAGAGGGAACACACCTCAGCATAATAGAGTCCATAGTTAAGGTTATACTCAATGGGGAAAAGCTAAAAACTGTTTTCCATAAGATCAGGAACAAGACAAGAATATTCTTTTTTTTTTTTTTTTCAGCATAGTGTGTATGAAAAGGAGTCACATGCCAGCCTGACTAGCTCAGGAAGGGCCTGCATGGTGGTCTTGCAAACTGAGACCTAAAGTGACCACAAAGGATGGTCTGAAATTAAAACTTTTTAATTAAAAAGCAGCCTGTGGTGGGTAGTCATCTCCTAAGGCTGGCATCTTCCCCGACAAAGATCCACTTTGATTTTAACTGAGACTGTTGTCTTTTTTGCATCTATGATAGCATACCTTTGGAATGTAAGGGTAACTTGTAACTTTCCTCAGGGCACAACCAATGCACCAGGTGTCAGGGCAGAGATGACAAATTCCCTTACTGTTATTGCTATCCTGTTAATTGTTGACTGTAAACTACCCTATGCCCACCTATGTAAAAGAAGCATATGTCTATCATTTTACTTTTTATCCAATCCCAGCTGTATCCCTGCTTTGCTTTCTCCTGCCTCCCTAATCTATCACCAATGGATTTCATGTTCCCTATGTATGTCTCCTCCTTTGATGGCCATTTATAAAAATAGGTGCAAGACTACCATTCTCTGGAGCATTGTCTCAATGCATTGAGATTCTACTTCCTGGCAATTGTCAACAGTTTGGCTCAAATAAACTCACAAAAATTCTTTACAGGTTTGAATGTGTATTAAGTTAACAATAGTATTGAAAATTCTAGCCACATCAAATAGGAAAAAAAAAAAAAGGCATTCAAGTTGGAAAGGAAGAAGTAAAACTGCCATTATTTTCAGATGACATGATAATATAAATAGAGATTCCTAAAGATTCCACACAAAAAAAAAAATTAGAAATGATAAATTAGTTCTGTAGTTCGGTAAAGTAGCAGGATGCAAAATTAATATTAATAAATCACTTGCCTTTTTGTACAGCAAAAACCAGATATTATCAATAAATCAACAAACAACAAATGCTGGAGAAGATGTAAAGAAAAGGGAACTCTGTTGGTGGGACTGCAGATTGATGCAGCCACTTCTGGGTATTTATTCAAAGAACTCCAAAACACCAATTTGAAAGAATATGTGCACCATTTAGCTCATTGCAGCATGATTTATAATAGTTCAAATATGGTAGCTACCTAACTCTACTTCGATAGGTAAATAGATAAAGAATAAGTGATACATATATCACAGACTATTACTTGGCCATAAAAAAAGAATGAAATCTTACCATTTGTGAAAACATAAATGGACTTGGAAGGTTGACTTTCTAAATGAAGTAAGTCAGAGAAAGAAAAATTCCATATGATTTCACTTATATGTGGAATCTAAAATAAGAAATGAATGAACAAGACAAACAGAAACAAATCATAGATACAGAGAACAAACCTTGATTGCCAGATGGGAGGGAGGTTGAGGGCTGGGTGAAAAAGTGAAGGGATTAAGATGTATAAATTGTCACAGGAAGTAGAGTACAGCATGGGGAATATAGTCAATAATATTCTAATTTTTTAAATAAATAATATTCTAATATCTATGCATGATGTTTGGTGGATACTAGACTTATTGAGGGGATCACCTCATCCTATATAATAAAAGGCTAATATGAAAATTGACCAAACGGCAGAACAATCGGTAGCTATGATGTGCACCACCAGGAGGCAGACACTCAACACAGAAGCCACTCCCTGGTGATCAGTGCACTCCCACAGCAGGAGCAATGCTCAGCCAGAAGCCCTGAGTTGGGCTCATGGCTGGCAAGTGCAGCGGCAGTGGCAGGAGCCTCTTCCACCTCTGCAGCTGCACTAAGGATGTTAGACTGATGGCTTAGGCCCACTCCCCATGAGGGCTCCCAGACTGCAAGAGGGCACAGGCTGGGCTGAGGGACCCCCCACCAAGCGCACGTGTTTAGTGCACCGGGCCCCTACTAAGTTATATAAATGTCTAACCATTGTGTTGTATATTTGAAACTAATATAATATTAAATGTCAACTGTAATTGCAAAATAATTTTTTAATTTGGAAAAAGACCAAAATGCTTGTAATAAATGTAGTATTTTATATTGTATTGTAGTTCATGATTAAATGTAAAAGGTCAAGAGAGATGAGATATAAAAAAATAAATCAGAATGGAAAATACAAAATTGTCAAAAGACATAAACTATGCAATCCTCAATATATTTTCTCTTTTCAGAAAACACACACACACACACACACACACACACACACAAATCTACTCTAGACACTTTTTTTCAGTCTTTTTCGGATAAGTTTTTAGAAATTCAGTCATTTTCAGTTTGTAATTTCAATATTACGGTTTCCTTTCCTTTCTCATAGGTTGGAACTCCCTTCTACTTCTAACTTCAAATAGCTACACATTTTCATAAAGCTACCAGAAAATCTTCAAGGAGCCTGGCCAGTGTGGCTCAGTGGTTAATCATTGACCTATGAACCAGGAAGTCACAGTTTGATTCCTGTTCAGGGCACATTCCTGGGTTGTGGGCTTGATCCCCAATGTGGGGCATGCAGGAGGCAGCCGATCAATGATTCTCTCTCATCGCTGATGTTTCTCTCTCTCTCTCCCTTCCTCTATGAAATCAATAAACATATTTTAAAAAAAGAAAGAAAATTTGTAATGAGGGGGTATCCACAAATAAGGATTAAGATTAACTGACTATTGTAAGACCTGCTGTCCAGCTTTTAAGCCTTCCTTTAACTGCTCTCTAAGGATTTCAGAGTTCTAATGAGGTTATTTATGTACCGTCTGTTCCCAAGCACTGATAAATGTATTACATATCTATCTCTTCACTTTGGGTCTCTGGATCCTGAGAGATTATGAGCCTGTGTATTTCTATTTCCTTAAGTTTATTTTTTGGTGTTGACATTATTGCAGATGTCCCCTATTTTCACCCCATTTACCCCTTCACCCAGCCCTTACCCCACCCCAGGTCTTCACCTCACTATTGTCTCTGTCCTTGGGGTATGCATATATGCATATAAATTCTTTGATTAATCTCTTCCTGTCCCCCACTCCCCTCCCCTCTGAGATTTCTCAGTCTGTTCCACGCCTCTAAATCTGTTTTGTTTGTCAGTTTATTCTGTTCATTAGATTCCACATATGAGTGAGATCCTGTGATACTTGTTGTTCTCTGACTGGCTTATTCCACTTAACATAATGGTCTCCAGGTCCCTCCATGCTGTTGCAAAGAGTAAGAGATCCTTCTTTTTCAAAGCCACGTAATATTTCATTGTGTAGATGTACCACAGCTTTTTTATCCACTATCGACTGATGGTGCTTGGGCTATTTCCGGATCTTAGCTATTGTAGATAACCCTGTTATGAACATCTCTCATCTATAAAATGGGGATAATAGCACTGACTTAACAGGGTCATTAGGAGGGTTAAGGAAAAAAAAAAAAACTTGTTGAAGTATTCATTAAATGCTAAGTTGACTCAGAAGCTGAATACCTCTTCTTTTTCTCCAGGTACCACATTTTTAAACCACCTACCCAGTGCCCCATTTCCAAAATTCAACTTGTTCCAAAGGAATGGCATCATAAAACATTGAGCTATTTTGCTCAACTCCATTCCTTTCTTTTGAGATTCTATAGCCACCAATCATCCTATATAATAATCTTATATATAAAAGGGTAATATGCAAATTGACCGAATGGTAGAACAACTGTTCGCTATGATGTGCACTGACCACCATGGGGCAGATGCTCAATGCAGGAGCTGCACCCATGGGATTAGTCTGCTCCCACTGGGCCAGAAGCCCTGAGACGGACTCATGGCTGACCAGTGCAGAAACAGCACTAAGGATGTCTTACTGCTGGCTTAGGCCCGCTCCCTGGGGAGCACACCTAAGCTGTCAGTCAGACATCCCCCAAAGGCTCCCAGATTGCAAGAGGGCACAAACCAGGCTGAAAGACCCCTCTGAGTGCACAAGTTTCATGCACCGGGCCTCTAGTACCTAATGATAGACTGTTTGATATAGAGATCACTTTGTTTGACTTATCTGTTAAAATAGGAAGCTATACATATTTGTGAACAATTAGGGAGTTGAACTTGATGAGAGTAGTTTATAAAATTATTGGTTTCCTCTTTCCTGATCCACACATCGATTTAGTTATAAGCCCTATTGATTTACCTCAAATGTCTCTAACCTCTGTCTCTCTCTGGGCCACTGCCATTCCTCCAGGTTAATTCAAATTGATTTCTGGCCTGATTTGTTATATCAGCAGTCTCCCTGCCTCTTCTCACCAATCTTAAATCCATCCTCACTCTCTTCCCAATCAATCTACTGAGTCCCGGTGCTGAAGGGTGTCGTTTCCCCACAGAGAAGCAAAACCACCAGGTAGCCAGGAAGAGGGGGGTTCAAGACAGCTGGTTGTGAGGCTGGTGGTCCTCGTGAGGTCAGAGGCTAAGGGACTTTGAAGACTATGAACAGGAGGAGTAACGTGAAATCACCTGAGAGGCCCTTACAAGTGGTAAAGTGTAATTAATTTCAATACTTGCAGGGCTCGACCTTACTTTACCTACAGAATCATTTCCTATAATCAATCTGAGTCTAATCAAGGGCCATCTCCTCACTACCCCACTGGCACATGGTATTTATTTCAGTTTATTGTAATGCCCATCACCTACCACCAAACAGTGATCTCCTCAAAAGCTAATGAGCACCTCGTCACTTCTGCCTTCCCGGCAGCTAGCACAGGCCCCGCACATGCTGAGTGCTTGAAGAGGGAATGGCCACAGGTAAGCGCTGCCCACGAGACTAAGAAAACACTAAAGAAGCAATAAACTAACTCATGAGAAGTCTCCGAGGGAAGTGTGGGCTCTCAAATAAAGAAGAGCAGGTAATTCTGGGTAAACAGAGCAGAGAGCGATTAGAAGTTCCTCTCGTTCCTCTTGGTTTCCTAGCCCTCAAGAGAGGACCCCGGGGCTAAAGACTGTGCTCCTTGGATTCTGAATGCCAGAAGGGCAGAAAGACAGGCAGCAAAAAACTGGCCCCTGCACCACCATGGCCATGTTTGACTTCTTTTATTCCAAACAGAAACCCAGATTTTTAAACTGGGTAGAGTTCCTGCCTATACAAGAAAAAGGGCCTAGCCTTGCTAAGATCCAAAGGTGTAATGGCTCTGGGCTTAAGCTGCCTAGATTTGTAAACTACAAGTTTCCAAGGCATAAATGAAAAACAGCACCACAGGGTGCTTATTCAAACAAATAAAATCCACCTAAATAAACCATCCTAGAGCCTCTAGTGCTGTTTCTTCTTGAAGTACAAACTTCCCTCAGGCTCCCACAATGCTACGCCTGGGATTGGGCCAATGAACCCCACCTAATGAGTTCCCCAGGTACCTGCTGTCTGCCTCCTCCCAGCCCCAGGGTGGCTCTCGGGCTGCCTTCAGAGAGTGAGAACCAGGATCCCCACTGGCTACTCCTGAGAGACCATCTTCTCTGGCTTCAAAGACTTCTCCACACAGAGGGGTTGTCCAGGATGCTGGCAGCTCCCACGCCTGACCCCCTTCCTGCTAGAGGGCATGCCTCTGCTGCCTGCTCAGCCTCAGGCTCTGCCATAGACTCTTTGTGTCAAGCTTCACTTCTCAGACGCCTCCAGCCGGCTCTCCTGCTCTGCCTCAGCATTAGACAGACATATGCTTCTTAGAAAGGAAAGAAAATTGCCGAAACCGGTTTGGCTCAGTGAGAGAGCCTCGGCCTGAGGACTGAAAGGTCTCGGGTTCGATTCCGGTCAAGGGCATGTACCTTGGTTGTGGACACATCCCCAGTAGGGAGTGTGCAAGAGACAGCTGACCGATGATTCTCATCATTGATTCTAACTCTCTATCCCTCTCTCTTCCTCTCTGTAAAAAATCAATAAAATATATATTTAAAAAAAAAAAAAAAGGAAAGGAAATGGTTGGTATTGGTCATGGGCTGGCTTTACTTTGTTGTCATATACCAGCTCTTGTCACAGTTAGAAACTGTCTTCCTTCCCTTGATCTCCTTAGAAAGCTAGGTTCCCAGGAGTGGAGAATGCTAACCAGGTCACAGCAGACGTTCTTCTAATCAAGACCAGTAGACTTCAACCAGATCAGATGATTCTTTTCCTCTTTATTGATTAAGGTATTACATATATGTCCTTATCGCTCCATTCCCCCCGCCACCCCACCTCTGCTCGTGTCCTCATCCCACTAGTGTCTGTGTCCATTGGTCCACTGGTTAGGCTTATATGCAAGCATACAAGTCCTTTGGTTGTTCTCTCCCCCTTACCTCCACCCTCCCCTGCCTTCCCTCTGAGGTTTGATGGTCTGATTGTTGCTTCTCTGTGTCTGGATCTGTTTTGTTCATCAGTTTATGTTGTTCATTATCAGATTCTTTAGCTCCAATATGGAATGGAAACTCTGACTCTGACTCTGGTTCTAGCTTCCCTGAATGGCTGTAATTCCACAAAAGAAAGCGATCTGCCACATCTAACCCTCCAGGGGGGCCTTTGGGAATGCTTATTCCAGAGGCACTCACTCCCACTAGCCATGGAGAAAGACTACCCATGCCTTCCTCTGATAACAGATGGCAAATCAGGAACTGATTAAAAAATAAAAAAAAATACAGGGAGGCCCTAGCCAGTTTGGCTCAGTGGAGAGAGCTGCAGGCTGAAGGACCCGGGTTTGATTCCCAGTCAAGGGCATGTATCTCCGTTGCAGGTCCATTCCCAGCCAGGGTGCATGTGGGAGGCAACCAATCAATATTTCTCTGTCTCCCCACCTCCCTTATACTCTCTCTCTCTCTCTTTCTCTCTCTCTCTCTCTCTCTCTCTCTCTCTCTCTCTCTCTCTCTCTCTCTCTCTCTCTCTCTCTGAAAATCCATGGGAAAATATTCTCAGGCAAGGATTAACCAAAAATAATACAGAAAGGATTGAAGCAGGAAAATCTCTTTTTTGCCCCCTGGCTGGCAGTTGGGCTGCACTGGGAAGGACAAAAACCTCACCTGGATTCTGGTGACATGAAATCTCCCCTCCCTCAACGTGTGTGTGTGTGTGTGTGTGTGTGTGTGTGTGTGTGTGTGTGTGTTCCATTTCCTTATCTCAGCCCTGCACTGCCTTTGGCCCTGCTGGTTCAGGTGTGCCCACCCCAGTTCTGGTGGCTGGGCACACAGAATCGGGGCATTGTGGGAGGGAGGGGATGGCCACAAAAGATGTCTTCTAAGACATCCCTGCTGCTGAGCCCTTGGAGGTTGGGAGGTGGTGGGTGTGGGGTAAGGAGCTTAGAGACTCACAGCCCTGCCACTCCAGTCTCTTGCTTCCCTCAGCCTCCAATCTTCCTTCTGTTCTGCCCAGACCGTGCTCCAGTCTCCACAGGCTTGCGCTTGGAGGGCACACAGCTCTGGGAGTGGGCATGGGGGTTGCAGGGATGGACACCGGCTGAAGCTGCTGCTGTGAGCACAGAGCTCTGATCCTGCAAATTTCTGAGCCAAAGTGCCCCCCAGACCTGGTAGCCCTTTGCTGGGGACGTGAGGGCGCTCATTAGATGCTTCGTCCAGATGAATTTTCTGGGCCAGCAGAGAAAAGCTGTGGCAGGTCCCGCCCCTGGCAAGTCAGCACTGCAGACTGCTAAGGCCAAGTCCCCTCTGCTGGTTGCTAAGGGAAAGAGAACACAACTAGTCTGCTTTGGCAGCCATTTTGCTTGAGGGCAGAAGTTTTCCCTGTAGCCACCTGGGCAGCCATTTTGCTTGAGGACGGAATTTGTCATTGTGCACCTTGGCAGCCACATAGCTTGTGGATGGAAGTCCTGCCTTTGGCAGCCATAATGCATGGAAGCTGTAACCAGGCAAAGGGACTGATCTGTTTGGAAATCTTTTTTACTTGCATTTGTTAGTAATACTGTTTCTATTACACACACACACACACACACACACACATATTCGTGCACGGAGGGGTGTGTCCCTCAGCCCAGCCTGCACCCTTTCCAATGTGGGACCCCTCGAGGGATGTACAACATCCCTCTCACCATCCCAGACTGCTGGCTCCCAACTGCTTGCCTACCTGCCTTCCTGATTGCCCCTAACTGCTTCTGCCTGCCAGCCTAATCACCCCCTAACCACTTCCCTGCCAGCCTGATTGATGCTTAACTGCTCCTTTGCCAGCCTGTTTGCCTCTAACTGCCCTCCCCTGCAGGCCTGGTCCCTCCCCCAACTGCTCTCCCCTGCAGGCTTGGTCCTCCCAACTGCCCTCCCCTGCTGGCCTGATCGCCCACAACTTCCTTCCCCTGTAAGCCTGATCCCTACCAACTGCCCTCCCCTGCCATCCAAATGGGGGCAGCCATCATTGACCACATGGGGGCAGCCATCCTATGTTGGAGTGATAGTCAATTTGCATATTACTCTTTTATTAGATAGGATATATATATATTTGAAAATATTACATATGTCCCTTTTTTCCCCATGGACCCCCTCTAGCCTGCCCCCATGCTCCAGACCTTGAGCACCCTCGTAACTGCTATATTTTAATTTATGCAAATGTTGCTGCTTGTCATGTAATGCTTCTTCCACAGGTATACTTAATACAGAATAAACCTCAAAATTAAATTTCTGTCTGGCCAGATTAACAGGGAATGCTCGTTGCCCACTTGTGGGAAGCTGTCTCACACTGCCAAGCCTCTTAAGGGACCTAGGCTGTTTAGAAAGTACAAGGGACAGCAACCAGCTGCTAGCCCAACTCTTAGAGGCAAGTTAAAAAGACCAGACTTTTTTTTATCCCAAGTCAGTCAAGGGTAAAAGCCTCCAGGAAGGTCAGAGACCAGCAGAATCACCTGGATGGATTAAATACCCCAACTGAACAGTGCCTGATCAATGCTGGCTGTCGGAAAACTCCAGACCTTTAGGAAAGCTCTTTTTTCCGGGTGTGGGAAGAGGCTTGGGACTGGGGGTAAATGCAGTCCCCAGCCGGCTAAGGTTGGACAGGTTGTGGTACGCCATGGCTGAGGGACAGGGATTTGGGGAGCATAGAACACCTTCATACCTCCCCCAACTATCGAATCTCCCTCTTTTAAGAAATAAAAAAAGGCTGGGACCGGTTTGGCTCAATGGATAAGAGCGTTGGATTGGGGACTGAAAGGTCCCGGGTTTGATTCCGGTCAAGGGCATGTACCTTGGTTGCGGGCATATCCCCAGTAGGGAGTGTGCAAGAGGCAGCTGATCGATGACTCTCTCTCATCGATGTTTCTAACTCTCTATCTCTCTCCCTTCCTCTCTGTACAAAATTAATAAAATATATTAAATAAAAAAAAGAAATAAAAAAAGGATGAAAGTTATTTATTTTAGGTTTTTCTTCCCAAAATAAATGGTAATGTTGTCTCTGTTCCTCAAGAGTACTTATTCTGTCAAGGAATTTTATTATGGGCTTGTCAAAGAAAGGACTGTCTGCCTCTAAAATGCTAATACCTAGTCTCAAAGAAATCTTAAAATGACGCAACCCGTAACGGGTGCATACTCTTTCACTAGGACGTGTCAGTACGTCACGCCCGGAGGACGTAATTTCATATTATTTTTTTAATTTATACTTAATAAAAATAAATGAAATATATATATATTTTTTTCATTTATTTATATATATAAAGCACAAAGGAAAATAAAAAATTACCAAAAAAAAATAGAAAAGAATACTGACCAAAAAAATGGACACGTCGAATTAAAAAATTATAAATTTTACAAACAATGATAAAGATTACAAAAAATAGCCGAAACTGGTTTGGCTCAGTGGATAGAGCGTCGGCCTTCGGACCTAAAGGTTCCAGGTTCGATTCCAGTCAAGGGCATGTACCTTGGTTGCCGGCACATTCCCAGTAGGGAGTGTGCAAGAGGCAGCTGATCGATGTTTCTCTCTCATCTCATCGATATTTCTAACTCTCTAGCCCTCCCCTTTCCTTCCTCTCTGTAAAAAATTAATAAAATATTTTTAAAAAAAGATTACAAAAAATATATACCGTCCCTCTTGGGGCGCAACATATATTTCAAGGATGTATTTATACGTCCTACCCGTTCCCGATATTGTTTACATTTGACGTATTTATAGGTCCCGCGCGGTTAATAGGTTAACTGAGCCATCTGTTGAAATGCTCATTCTGAGGAATAGATCTAATCTGAGCCTAAACTATCTAAGCCAATCAGTTTAATTCAGTTTGCCTGTGAATTAGTAACTTAGTAAGTTTTACTGTATACCTGCTTCCATGGAAGTGTGTCTCTTAAAGGGTCAATGTGTTTGCCAGTAAAGAAGCCTATGTTTCTAAAAGTTATGAAATATGTTTGCCAATCGAGGGAATGCTAATTACTTACTTTTAACATTTTCTCCTTATGTATATCTCCAGAATTTGGCATTTCTTAGTGAGTGAGTCATGGCTATACATTTCTTTGCATAAATCCAATAAGACCAGTTACAAACTCTGTGGTCTTATTAATCAAGACTTTGACTAAGAGAGACATGTCTAGACTCTTGATATTACCAGAAAGCTTTAAGGAATTGAGACTGACTCTTGAAACATAAGTCACTTGCAAAAATGGCCTGATACCTTGCTTGGTTGCGTGCTTCATGACAAACTTTCCAGGGAAGGAACAAAGATTGCTTTTCTGAAAGATAGAAAAAGAAAACTCAGGAGACCTTTGGGGACCTCAAGGACTTGAGGACTTGACCCAAACCAGCAGGTATTGCAGGCAAAGCCAGATGGTAGCTGTGGCTTGGCTTTTCCACCCTGAGTGGTTGACTGCTCACCAAAGATCAGTCTAAAGATTCCTTATGAAAGTTCCAGCCAAGAAGATTTGAAAACGCCTGTGTGATTTAGTTGATCAGTTGCCATCCTTGTTGGGTTTGTGTGAAAAATATGACCAAACTGAAAGTACACTTAATGCAGTATCTAAAAATAATCAAATGACAATTACTATGCACTATCAATAACCACTTTAATTGTAAATGGATTAAATGTTTCCATCAAAAGACATAGTGTAGCTGAATGGGTAAGAAGACAAAGTCCATATATATGATGTTTACCAGAAAGCCACTTCAAATTCAAGACACACAGAGGCAGAACATAAAGGGATGGGAAAAAAAGATATTTCATGCAAATTGAAAAGAAAATTGTTAGCAGTTCTTATGTAAGATAAAATAGACGTTACAACAAAGGCTATGATAAGAGACAAAAAGGGCATTAAATAATGATGAAAGGCATTAAATAATAATGATCAATCCAACAGTAAGATATAACCCTTGTAAACATTTATGCACCCAACATGGTACAAAAATATATAGAACAAATATTGATAAATATAAAGAGAACAATCAATAGTAACACAGTCATTGTGGGGACTTTAACACCACATTCACATCAATGAATAGACCATCCAGAGAGAAAATCAACAACAAAACAGCAGCCTTATATGACACACTGGACCAGATGAATTTAGTTGATATTTTTAGGATATTTGACCCCAAAGCAGTAGAATATTTTTTTTTTAAAAATGCACATGGAACATTTTCTAATATATAATACATTAGGCCACAAAATGAGGCTCAACAAATTTAATAAGATATAAGTCATAGCAGGCATCTTTTCTGAACATGGTGGTATGAAACTAAAAATCTATTACAAGAAAAAAATTAAAAACACACAAACATATTGAGGCTAAATAACATATCAATAAACAATGAATGAACTGACAGTAAGATCAAGAAACAAATCAAAAGATACTTTGAGACAAATGAAAGTGAAAACATAACCAAAAATATATAGGACACATCAAAAGCAGTTCTAAGAGGAAAATTCACATCAATACAAGCCTACCTCATAAAACAAGAAAAATACAACAAATAACCTAACCTTACACTAAAGGAATTAGAAAAAGAACACAAACAAAGACCAAAGGGAGTAAAGGAGAAAAAAACACATTAAAGATAAATGAAATAGAACCTTAAAAAATATTTGAAAACCAAAAGCTGATTCTTTGAAATGATAAACATAGTTGATAAACCTTTAGTTAAATCATTAAGAAAAAAGAGAGGAACCAAATAAATAAAATCAGAAAAACCAAGAAGGAAAGGGACAATTGACACCATAGAAATATATATAGATATATATGAAAATATTATATGTCAATAAATATGCCAACAAACTGGACAATCTGAAAGAAATGAATAAATTCTGAGAAGTATACAATTTCCAACACTGAATAAGAAACAGAAAATCTGATCAGACTGATAACTACTAACAAAATTGAATTAGTAATCAAAACAAAGAAAAGTATGGGACCTACACTGCACAGGTGAATTTTACCAAGCATTCAAAGAATAATTAACACCTATCTTTCTCAAACTATTCCAAAAAAATTCAAGGGGAGGGAAGACTTCCAAGTTTGTTTTACAAGGCCATAATTTAGCCTAATTCCAAAACCAGACAAAGACACCACAAAATAACAACAACAAAACTATCGGCCAATATCCCTAATTATGCAAAAATCCTCAACAAAATACAGTATTAGCAAATACAATTCACCAATACATTAAAATGATTATAGCTGAAATCAGTTTGGTTCAGTGGATAGAGTGTCGACCTGCAGACTGAAAGGTCCCAGGTTCGATTCCGGTTAAGGGCATGTACCTTGGTTGCAGGCACATCCCCAGTAGGGGTATGCAGGAGGCAGCTGATCAATGTTTCTCTCCCATCAATGTTTATAACTCTCTATCCCTCTCTTCCTCTGTAAAAATCAATAAAATATATATTTTTAAAAATGATTATACATCATAATCCAGTGGGATTTATTTCTGGGATAAAAATTGGTTTAATATCTACAAATTAATTAACGTGATAGATAGACTACATAAACAAAATGAAAGATAAAAATAATCTGATCACCCCTCCAGATAACATGTGAGAAAAGACCTGAATAAATTAAAGAGAAAATGAGAATGTGTTTTTGTCTTCCCTCACTTTCACCAGTAAGTTTTCCAAATCAACTGCATTACCAAGAATATTAGGGCACTTTGACATGGGTTTCTCTAAATCTCTTCTCTTAACTCAAATATCCTATCTAATAAAAGAATAATTTGCAAATTGACAGTCACTCTAACACACAAGATGGTTGCCCTCATGTGGTCAAAGATTGTTGCCCCCATGTGGACACAAGATGGCCAACAGGGGAGGGCAGTTGGGAGGAACCAGGCCTGCAAGGGAGGGCAGTTAGAGAGAACCCAAGCCTAAAGGAGAGGGCAGTTAGGGGTGACCAGGCCTGCAGGGGAGGGCAATTAAAGGTGATCAGGCCTTCAGGGGAGGGCAGTTAGGGACAATCAGGCTAACAGGAGAGCAGTTAGGCATCAATCTGGCTGGCAGGGGAGTGGTTACAGGGTGATCAGGCTGGCAGGCAGAAGTGGTTAGGGGCAATCAGGAAGGCAGGCAGGTAAACAGTTGGGAGCTAGCAGACCTGGATTGTGAGAGGGATGTCCAAGGTAGTCAGACATCCTTCGAGAGGTCCCAGATTGGAGAGGGTGCAGGCTGGGCTAAGGGACACCCCTTCCCCATGCACAAATTTCGAGCACCAGGCCTCCATGGTCTTCTATATTAGCCTTCCTTTCTTTGCCTGTGTCCTCCATGGAGAAGAAGAGTCTGCTCCCATGGCTAACTCTAATCTCCATCTCTAACTTAAAAAAAAGCAATGTAGTGAGTGGTGTTCTCAGCTCCATATATACCAGTATACATTTCTGTCTCCAGGAAACACTGCCACATTCACAGAGTATAAATCTGAAACTGTTGCTGCTTCATAAAACAACACATATAGATCTCAGTGACACATTTCAAAAGGACACACTCAGTAAAGTGTTAATTCCCTCATCACTCAGTGAGCACCTACTTATGTGCCTTGTTTTAGCAGTGTTAATAGAAAGACAGCCAGGATGTCAAATATTTGACCAGCTGTCTCTCGATTATATTCTTCACAGGGTATATTAAAATTTTCATGATAGATCTTATTCCTTTATATTCTTACTAGAGGCCCGGTGCACAAAATCCGTGCACAGATAGGATCCCTACGCCTGCCCGGCAATCAGGGCCAATCTGTGGGGAGATTGGTGGGGCGATCATGGGGCCCCCATTGGCACCTGCCTTGGCTGGCTTGGGGCCTGAGGGCTGGGGACAGCTCCTGTGTTGAGCATCTGCTCCCTGGTGGTCAGTGCACATCATAGAGACCAGTCGTTGCACCGTTTGGTTGATTTGCATATTAGGCTTTTTATTATATAGGACCAGGACATATTTGTCACAAATAACACTATAGGGAAGTGCATACTTGTTTCCCAAATAAAATACAGTGTCTTCTTTTGATGATCTGGGCTGGTTCACATGTCCTGTCTACAGTGTTTTTCAGCCAGTCTAACTTAAAGTCTTAGGGTGACTTTGGGGCTTTTTCTATCAGGTCTCCTCCAGGAATTTGACAAGCTTTTTTTTTTTTTTTTTTTTTTTTTTTTTTTAATGAAATAGTAAAATGAAGAACAGATAGATGATCTTAAGTGTAAGAACCTGTCTTCCTAAAGCCCAGAATAAAATGACTCAAGAAGTTCACTCTATCAAGGCTTTCCTCTGTGCCCATCCCAGGACTGTTGGCTTTTCCTGCTGCTGCTCCAGCCCCATTGGAAATAAGAGATGAGGGATATAATAATCCCGCTGACGACCTTCTTGACAAAACATATCTTCCCTGTTTGATCCACCTGTTGAAAGATACTCCTGCTTCTCCCATCTTTTCTCACCAACATAAACACTGAATCATAGATCCCTAAAAAACTTAAAAATGTCTCTAATTTTTCTGTAGGCTGATAATTTCTTCTATTATCAGGTGTTTATCCTGCTTTTCATGACCTATCAGAAAGTAAATAACCATATGATAAATAATTAAGAAACCAATATTACATAAAGTCCATCTTTTTCTATGTCTAATGTATCAGAGTTTCCATCCAATTAGTAGTCTTGCCATTGTTGTCCGGATAGCTTTGAAAGGTTGTCTCCACTTACAGACATTACCCACTTACAAAATACAACTCCAGTTTCTTCCTCTCTCACACACAGTTCTGTCCCTATTTTGAAATTAAAATTTTCTGCCAGTTTTTACTGGGAAACCATAAAAACTTTGAAAGCCACGGTTATGAACTCTTAGGAAATCTTATTTACTTCACAACTGGATGAGTTATCTCCTATTTCCCATTTTAAAAAATGTCAAGGCTGCTAACTTGTCCAAAACCTAGACATCGCACTATAAACTTTAAAGCAATTCCTTCCATTTGTAATGTGTTTGTAAGCACAATGTCTACTCCGATCCTCAAAAAGCCTTGTGAAGTGAGCAGAGCAGAAAGTGCTAACACCGTTTTATAGAAGAGAAGTGTGGTGCACGTTGTGGTGAATCTGCCAAACTCCAAATTCTTTCTTCAGTGCAACTGCCTTTATCCCCAACCTATATGGTCTGATCCCCAAAGCCCATTTTTGTATAAATATGATCCCAACTCTGGTCAAGGTTGGTTGAATCAGGAAGTATCCCAACTGGATTACTTTTATCTTCTTAATTAAAAACTTGGAACTGGGACAGAAATAGAGATTGCAGAGAGAAATGTGTAGCCCAAATGTGTAGAGAAAAAGACAAGAAGTGGGAATGATGAAATGAAGCTGTCCGTGTAGATGGAATTATAATATCAATTTTTTTAAGCAGAGATAGCCCAGCAGGTCATTTACTCCAGCTCCATAAGCAATATGAAAGAAAGATGATCAAGAGTCTAGGATGGAAAATGCCAGGAGTTCTATTTAGGTGAGGTAAAATTTTTCATCGGCTTGAACGATTGAGGTTTAGCATATATTGTGCTTTTTCACCCTTAAGGCCAAGTAATCGGCAACTGTAGAACCATGAATGTAAAATATTGATGACAAATTATGATAAAGTAGCCACAGAACTGTCAACAATGTTAAATCTCGGCCTCATTGGAGAAAGTGCTTTGATAACATTGTGTGTTTTTAAGTATAAATACAAATGAGTATGAGCCCTTAAAAAACAGATTACAAGTCCTCTAATAAAAGGAGGTTCTACGGGAAAGCTGCAGATGGTCGGCTACAACAATGCTCTCCTTTCTCCCGTATGGCCCTGAATGCACTTCCCACGGCCCGTCAGCACAGAGAAAGGTGTTGCCAGAGGTTAGAGGTAAGAGTGCGCACTTCCGGGCCTTCTGTGGAAGTCACTGGAGATGGAGTTGTTATGTCCTGCAGCCTCCATTAGCTTTTAATCCTCACCCAAAGAGGGAGAATAGTTTTTTCATTGTTTTTGCTTTAGAGGAAGTGGAAAGGATGGGGGGAGAGAGAGAGACAGAAAGAGGGAGAGAGAGAGAGAGAAAGAGAGAGAGAGAGAGAAACTGAGAGAGTGAGAGAGAAACATTGATGTGTTAGAGACACATGGATTGGCTGGCTCTACTCGTGCCCTAACCTGGGGTGAAGGATAAAACCTGCAACCAAGGTACACTTCTCCTGCTGTATTCTTCCTGACCTCTCCTTGACTTTTGACACTAGCCTTCACCCTCCTGATGCCTGTTGCTGCATGTCCAGCCACACTTTGTCTTCCAGCTCAGGCCTGTGGGAGCCCAGTCACCTCCCAGATGCCCTAGACCCCTCAGATTCTATGTGCCGTTGGCCAGGAATTAAACCTGAGACCCTTTGGTCCACAGGCCAATGCTCTAACCACTGAGCTAACTGGCCAGAGAAAAATCGTACGGTGACCTTCTGATTCACAGGTCAACACTCAACCACTGAGGCACACCAGCCTGCTAACACCCATTAGCAGTTAGGTTATGTGACTGGACAGCAAATTTCCTCCAAGGCCGTCACCGTAGCCTGCCTCTGAGGGATCACAGGACGGAAGGTGCACCTGTGAGTGCACATTGGCTCCGACTTGGGACCTCCCGTAAGAATCTCCACTCAGACTGCAAGTTCAAGAACATGTCCCAGAACCTGGGAGGAAAAGAGCCAGAAGAACCAGAGTTGGCCAGGCGGGCGACTGGGTCTGGTTGCTCTGCCAGCTGCGGCCACGCGTATGCGGCGGCCGTGGCTGTCTCTGCAGCGTAGGGGTTGGCTTCTTCTGAAATCTTTCGGATAATCTTATACCTGATTCCTTTGTCGCCAAGCCCGTTGGATTCCTTGGTCCAGGCATGTCGTTTGATGATCTCCTTTCCTGCTGTGCGAGCTGGGGCGGTGCCTGCAGGGCTGGGGCACTGACTCGCCGTTTCTCGGCCAGCTCCTCTCTGGCTTCCTCCCTGGGAGAGGGGCAGCTGAGTCAAAACCTTCACTCTGGATGTCTGTGGCCTGTTGACTGAAGTTATGCCTTTTTCGTCCGGCATCAAGGAATCGTGATCTTAAAATCCTAACTGCTTCACAAGGCTTTGTCGGGCTGCATCTGAATGGGACGAAACGTGCCTACAAGCCAACCAGCAGCGAGAATTGCCAGCAGCCTCTACACCTCTGGAAGCCAGCAGAGAGGAGATAAACCAGCCCTGTGGGGCCTTTATGTCAGACGTCCCGCCCCCAGAGCTGTGAGGAGTAAAATTAAGTCACCGTGTTTGTTGTATGTATAGGATTCCTCACTTTATTGGGCTTTACTTTCCTGTGCCTCACAGGTGTTGCATGTTTTTTACAAACCGAAGGCAAGACCCTTCCCAGCAAAAGGATTAAGACTCGCTTTATTGCCATCCACACTTTATTGCGGTGGCGTGGAGCCGCAATATCTCGCAGATATGCCTGTAATCTGTCATGGCAGCCAATTTAATACCTATAATATTAAAAGTATAGGTAGCTGAAGCTGGTTTGGCTCAGTGGATAGAGCGTCCGCCTGCGGACTGAAAGGTCCCAGGTTCAATTCCGGTCAAGGGCACGTACCTTGGTTATGGGCACATCCCCAGTGGGAGGTGTGCAGGAGGCAACTGATCGATGTTTCTCTCTCATTGATTTTTCCAATTCTCTATCCCTCTCTCTTCCTCTCTGTAAAAAAAAATCAATAAAATATATATTTTTAAAAATAAAAATAAAAGTATAGGTAAATGTAAAGAATGGAAAGAGATTAGAGACTGATAACTTAAGAATAAATTATGAAAGATCACATGATCTCACTCATTTGTGGAACATAATGAACAACATAAACTGATGAACAAAAACAGATCCAGAGACAGGGAAGCACCGATCAGACCGTCAAACCTCAGAGGGAAGGCAGGGGAGGGTGGAGGTAAGAAGGAGAGATCAACCAAAGGACTTGTATGCTTGCATATAAGCCTAGCCAATGGACACAGACACCAGGGGGGTGAGGGCATGAGCAGGGGTGGGGTAGGGGGTAATGGGTGGGATAAGGACACATATGTAATGCCTTAATCAATAAAGAAAAATTTTTAAATAGAAAAAAGATTTCTAAAAAGAGTAAGTTATGATAGTCTTGGACGTTTAAACCACAATGTCCACATAGTAAGGCTAGGGGTGCATAGTCCTTGCTCCTGGGTTGGTCATTCAGCTTTTAATTAGCACCTAGTCCGCGCTAGTGGGAAGCAGCTGTTGAGGATACAGAAGGCACTTGTATCCTTCAGGAGCTGGCCACTGTGAGCCCGTGTTGGAGTTGAGCTTTAGAAGTCTAAGCCAGTAAAGGGTAATGATTATTCTGCAGTTTACTTTTACCATTTTTTAAAGGATTAATGAGGTCTTTTGTTTTTTCTTTTACCTGCTATGGCTTTATCAGGGGGGAAAAATAAACATCCTGTTTCCTTCCTCATTAGCACCAACATATATACTATCTGCTCTTCCCCCGCCCCAGTCAGCCCAAAAAAGAAGCTTCTTGATGCAGGAAAGAGAAAAACAGTGCTTTTGTGTTTGAAAATTGAGCCCCGTCAGGAAGCTAGGACAGTGGGTCCACCAGTGGGAGCGGGTGGGTACTGTGACTTTAAGAGAGAATAGGTGGCACAGCGCCAAGGCAGCTTAATTTCCATAAAGAAGAGAGGGTTCCATGAATTGAAAGCTCTGGGTGTTATGGAAATCTGTGTGCTTCTCATAAACAACACCCCATAAATAGATTTCCGAGGAAAAACAGTTGTCTGAACACCCATGGAGACTAAAGGCTCTCAAAAAAAAAAAACAAAAAACAAAAAAAAAACAGTTTCATATTGTTTTGAAATGAGAATACCTAATTTGTTTATTTGTTGCTTGCTCAAAGGAGAAAAAATCGATCGTGGGACATAACAGGTTCCTCTCCCCCCCCACCTCCTTCTCTTTCACTAAAAAAGAATAACCTATATGATTTACAGATCAATGAGCCAAATTAACATACAGCTGATAGTGCATTTTCAAGTTTTTAAAATACATTTTTATTGATTTCAGAGAAGAAGGGAGAGGGAGAGAGAGATAGAAACATCAATGATGAGAGAGAATCGTGGATCGACTGCCTCCTGCAGGCGCCCCCTACTGGGAATGCAGCCCACAACCCAAGCATGTGCCCTGATCAGGAATTGAACCATAACCTCCTGGTTCATAGGTTGACACTCAACCACTGAGCCACACTGGCTAGGCCATTTTCAATTTTGATGGAAAATGTTGTTTTCTATAATGTAAAATGTGTAATGCATTTTAATCTATAAAATAAATAACGTATATGTTTAAATGTTCCCAGGTTTTGGTTCCATCTGAGGGGGAATTACATAACTTATTTAGAAGTTAGGTGTTTAATGGGGGAAAAAAATGTTCTAGAAGGAATCTGTGGCAAATGGCTCCAGAAGAAGCTGGGGATATTTCAGCAAGCACCTTGCTTCTTAGCAAATGGGACCTGAAACACAGCCTGTGTACGTCTGAGAGCCCTGCTCCTTCAGCGCTGTGCGCTCAGAAAGCTGCCAAATTGCAGAGGCCCCGCCTCTTCTCATGTCCCTCACTAAGAGAAGAACAGCCAGCTCTGTACATGGCAAATACAGACCATGTGACGCAACAGGGCCATTCCTTCCCCGGGTTTTTCATGGTGAGTCATACTTTAAACATTTTGGGGGGCCACGGCTAACTGAAAGATTGTAATCTTACCATTTCTCCCCAGAGGGCTCCCATAGCCACGCTGGCCAGGAAGGCGCACAGCTTCAGATTGACTCCCAGGTGTGGGCGTGAACCCTTTGGGTCACGGTCCAAATCTCAGCCTCTTCACACTTTCCTGAAGGCCTGAGTCCCAGGACAATCCAGTGGTGGGAAAGGAACTGGCATTGCACCTTTTCATGGGCTGCCATGAGTGGGAAGTAGGTAACAACGTTAATTTGATTTATAAAACAAAGAAATGTGGCCTGTTTTGTCCTAGAGATAGGTGAATTGATGTAAGCCTATTACGGTTGCATGGGGAGAATCTATGTTTAAAAGGGTCTGTGTGTTTTATTACTCAAAATACAGAGTAATTTGAGGAAAGTTTGAACAATATTGACTAAAGATGCATCTTTTAATCTTTTGTAATGAATTATTTATTATACTTAACTTAAAAAGTTTAAACTTTAAAAAATGTGATCTGCTATCAGCCTGTAAATTCTCTTTTCTTTAGATCTTCTAAGAGTGCATGTGTACCTCAGTCACCAAATTAGTAAAGAAAACCCACTGGTACCCTAACCACTCCTACTAAGCTGCGTTTTTACCCTTGTAATTACTGTCACCCCCACTTCCTTTAGACCCTCTCTCCCCCCAAAAGCCCCTGGAGCAGCTTGTCATCTGTGTGTTATGGTGGCAAGTGCTGGTCACTCTCGGATCACCAGCAGAGTCCCTCAGGGCCTTGAGCTTAATTAAAAGTTGCTTTTTCCTGCTGATTCTCTCCTTCTGGTTGCTGAGAACACAATCCTGCAGACTAAGTGCTGTAAAATGCCCTATTTGCCTTTATTGCTGCTTCTGCTACTCTCTTTCCCCGCCATCCCAACAGGCCTAACTCTTACCTAGGAACTGAATCTCAAAACATCCAAGATCCCAGTCCACCTGACCAAGTCCCACTAGAAAGCTTCCGGTCCCTTTGGTCAGGCTTAGAAAATGCATTTATTACAAAAGTAACAGTTGCCTTAAACACAATAAAGTCCTGAGAAGTTTCTGTTGCCTTGCCTTTAAAAAATGTTTTTTTTTTATTGGTTTTAAAGAGAGGAAAGAGAGAGAGAGAGAGAAATATCAATGATGAGAGAGAATCATCGATCAGCTACCTCCTGTATGTCCCTACCAAGGATCTAGCCCAAAACCCAGGCATATTCCCCAACCAGAAATCAAATCGTAACCTCCTGGTTCACAGGTCAACACTCAATGACTGAGCCATACTGGCCAGGCTGCCCACCCTTTTAAAAACTATTTATTGAGCACTTAGGGTTCTATAGTAAAATAAATGTGCTGTGCATATTTGTTATAACAAATGTATAAAATGCACAAAGTCCCTGCTATTTTTTTTTTAGCATGTGGATACAGATAATAAATACCGTATTTTCCGGCGTATACGACGACCCTAATTTTACAGTTAAAACATAGATTTAGGCCTATATTCGCTGTATAAGACTACCCCCCACTTCAAAGAAAAGACTTACTTTGCTGTCAAGATCTGCGGGTAATTTTTGTGCAATTTTGGTCTTTTGCCCCCGATTTTTAGTTGACTTTTTTTTGTTTCAAAAGTCGTCTTATACGCCGGAAAATACGGGGTAAATAGAAAATCTATAATAATAAAAGCATAACATGCTAATTAGACTGGACAGACGAATGACCTTCAGAATGTCCGTCTGGATGAAGCCAGGGCTGCGAGGGCTGAGGCAAGCCTCCGGGTATGCAAGGGCCAAGCCCCTTGCATGAATTTCATGCATCAGGCCTCTAGTAAATACATAATATGTTAGATGGTAGTGAATGCTTAGGGGGAAGGCAAAGTAAAACAGAGGAGACAGGAAGTGCTAAGGTGAGGGGGTGCCTATTTTACATGGGCTAGCTTAGAAAGGCATTACCAGTAGATGATAGAGAAACTATTCCAAAGACCTATGGCAGAACTGTGCTTGGACATGTGGGAGGGAAAGCAAAGAGTAGACTAGGGCAGTGGTCCTCAAACTTGACTGTACATTAATCCCCTGTGGAGTTTTAGAAACGAACTGATACCTGTGTCCACCCCTTGAAACTGTGATTTCATTGGTCTGTGAGCCTGGCCTGACATCAAGAATTTTTAAAAACTTGCCCAAGAGAGAGAAACAATAAAGGTCGCTACGTAATACTAAAGGGATCAATCCAACAAGAGAACATAATTCTGGTAAACATATGTGCACCCAATTATAGGAGCGCCTAAATATTTATAAAACTTCTAGAGGACTTTAAGGGATTGACAGCACTACAATCACAGTAGGGACTTTAAAATCCTGATGACTTCACTGGGCACATCTTCCAGACACAAAATTAACAAGGAAATGGTGACTTTAAATGATACACTGAAACAGATGGATTTAATTGACATTTATGGAACATTTCACCCCAAAGCTGCAGAATATACATTCTCAAGAGTATGTGAGTCATTCTCAAAGATAGATGTTTGAACACAAAACAAGTCTCTACAAGTTCAAGAGGACTGAGATATCAAGCATCTTCTCAGATCACAATAGAATATTTACAATAGCTGAGATCTGAAAACAGCCTAAGTGCCAGCATCAATAGATGAATGGATAAAAAAGCTGTGGTACATTTACACCATAGAATAGTATGCATCAGTATAAAAGAAGGATCTCTTACCCTTTGAGATGACATGGAGGGTCTTGGAGAGTATTATGCTAAGCCCGTGGTCGGCAAACTGCAGCTCTCGAGTCATATGTGGTTCTTTGACCCCTTGAGTGTGGCTCTTTCACAAAATACCATTTCCTGGACGAGTCTATTTTGAAGAAGTGTGTTAGAAGTTTAAGTTTAAAAAATTTGACTCTCAAAAAAAATTTCAATTGTTGTACTGTTGATATTTGGCTCTGTGGATTAATGAGTTTGCCGACCACTGTACTAAGTGAAATAAGCCAGTCAGAGAAAGACAAGTATCACATGATCTCACTCCTATGTGTAATCTAATGAGCAAAATAACCTGATGAACAAAATAGATCCAGAGACATAGAAGCCTAGAACAGACTGCAGAACCTCAGAGGGAAGGTGAGAATGAGGATGTGGGGGAAAGGTGGGAGGGGAGGGGAGGAAGAGATCAACCAAAGAACTTGTATGCATATAAGCATAAGCCATGGACACAGACAAATATGGTGGTGAAAGCCTGGGGATAGGGGGTGGGGAGTTGGGCTAGAGGGGTCAATGGGAGGGGGGGAAGGGTACATATGTAATTCTTTCAACAATACAGATTAAAAAAAAAAACATTTGCCCAAGGGATTGTAATGTGCAAGAACGTTTGGACTATGGAAATATGGTAAGGTTGCTTAGCACTACTTTGGTCCATAGAGGCTCCTAGGCATAGAGTGGTTGTGCTCTCCAATCAGTTCTGCGGCATGCACTAGATATAAAGTAGCCTGAAAGCTGGATTTAACTGGACTTGAAGGTTTGCCAGGTGAGTGCAGTGAAGACAGATAAAAACAAGAAAGGTGAGACAGATTATTATAATCAGGGATCGAGGACTCTAAGTGGGGTAAGGAGAGAAGTTAAGAATGGAGGGGAATAGGGAACAGTGTTTTGATCAATAAACCTATACTTCTGCTTCCAATTACTTTCTTTTTTTTTTTATCACACCATCAAGCACTTCTTTAATGCCAGCTGAGTGTCCTACAAATTCAACTCAATTCTGACACTGTCTACCTGGAGATAGCATCAGATTCCACAGGTTAATGGTTTAGTCCCACAAGATTGCCCTTCACTTCAAATGTCTAGGCTGTCACCTGTCTTTATGACCACCCAGCTATAGATCAGAGGCTCCAATGACCCCCTCCTTGGGTCAATTAATTTTCTAGAATGGTTCAAGAATTCAGAGAAAATTTTAATTGACTAGAGCAGTGTTTCCCAACCTTCTCTCATGATGAGAATCACCTGGTGGAGTTGTTAAAACACAGATTCCTGAATCCCAACTAAGAAGTGCTAAACTAGAATTTTTGAGAACATATAGGTAAAATTGCATACCTAGCTTAGTGCTCTGTATATAAAATCTGTCTTAGAGCACTAGTTAAGTATACAATTTTACCTATATGTTCCCAAAAATTCTAGTTTAGCACTTCTTAGTTGGGATTCAGGAATCTGTGTTTTAACAACTCCACCAGGTGATTCTCATCATGAGAGAAGGTTGGGAAACACTGGACTAGAGTACCCATCTACACTAATAAAAGAGAAAAATGCTAATTGACTGTACCTTCGCTACACCCACAGCCAATCAGAGCAAGTATGCAAATTAACCCAAAAAAGATGGTGGTTAATTTGCATATGTGGAGGAAGGGAAAACTGAAGACTGAAGACAGCATAGAAGGAAGAGGGAGGGAAAGTGGAAAGCAAGGCGGCTACAGGAAGGAAAGCGGTGGTGAGTGGAGGCAGTGGGTGGTGGAAAAGTGTGGGGCTACTGTGGGAAGGAAAGCATGGGGTAGGGGTGGGGGGCAGACGTGGCAGGGAAAGCGTTGGGAGGGAGAGGTGGTGGTGGTGGGAGGAAAACCCGCCGGAAGCCCTGTTCTTGCAGGAATCTTTCTACAATGGGCCTCTAGTTTATTATAAAAGAAAATAACTCAGGGACAGCCTGATGGAAAAGATGCTCAGTGCAAAATATGGGGAAAGGGCACTAACCACCAGCTTACCTCATCAGCCAGTGAGTCAGACAACATGAAAACATCCTCCAGCCCTGGTCATTGTATTGGCCATCCTTCAGATGAGCCCAGGCCAATACCTTGACCTCATGAGCGACTCTGAACTAGAACCACCCAGCACAGCCACACCCAAGGTCCCATCCACAGAAACCAGATGAGATTATATAATAAATACTTATTGTTGTCTTAAGCTGGTAAGTTTTGGAATAAATTTGTTATGCATTACTAGCTGGCTAATATGTTATGTTCGAGCTTTGATGCCAGACGGTAGTTAAATATTTTTAATAGAAATTTTTCCTCATCCCCTTTCTGGGCATGTCACATTACCCCCTACATCTTCTAAAACTGTATGAATAGCAATTTAGGAACAGGGTGGAGATGGGGTGGGAGTACAGATCTTTCCTGATGTAAGCCCTGCTCAGATAGCAGAAGGCTTGTCATTGCTGTTTATAACATCCCTCAAAGCTTGGAAAAGGACTCCTTAGTGTAGTAGTATTGAGGAGTTTTGCTAAGAGGTAGTCACTCTTGGCAGAATAAAATCTGACTGTCTATAGATGTTTGACCCTGAGGCCATATTGTCCATGGCTTCTGTTTTGTTGTTTTTATTTCTACTACAATTCGTTGAATTTCTCTTCCAAGCTACAAAAGCAGTATCTATTTTTTTGCAACAATAAAACAACTGCCAGTGTGTAAAGAAAAAGCCAAAATCTTCTATTTTCCTCATTCCCAAGGCAATCAATGTTAATGGCTTATTCTGTATCCTTTTATCCCCTTTCTCTGTGCTCACAAATAAAGATCAAGCTACAGAATATCTAGCCCGGCCGGCATGGCTCAGTGGTTGAGTATCGACCTATGAACCAGGAGATCATGGTTCTATTCCCGATCACATGCCCAACTTGCAGGCTGGATCCCAGTGTAGGTTGTGCAGGAGGCAGCTGGTAAATGATTCTCATCATTGATATTTCTCTCTCACTAGGGCTCCCTCTTCTCTCTCTCTCTCTCTCTCTCTCTCTCTCTCTTTCTCTCTCTCTCTCTTTTCTCTCTGAAGTCAATAAAAACATATTTTTAAAAGATACAGTATATCTAAAGTTTTGTTTTCCACTGTTTCAGTTATTCATGGTCGACCACCATCCAAAGATATTAAATGGGAAATTCCAGAAATAAACAATTCGTAAGTTTTCAATTGCGTGCCACTCTGAGTAGCATGATGAGGTCTCGTGCGGTCCCACGCTGTCCCACCCTGACCTTGAGTCATCACTTTGTTCAGTGTATCTGCTTCACCTCATCTCATTTTGTGGGCATTGTATCATTTGACATCATCACAAGATGGGGTGAGTACAGTATAATGAGTTATTTTGAGAGACAGATTACATTCACATAGCTTTTATTATAATATTGATATATTGTTCTAACTCTTCAATTATTTTATTATTGTTGTTAATCTTTCACTGTGCCTAATTTATAAATGAAACTTTATCATAGGTGTGTATGTATATGAGATAACCTGATATATATAGGATTTTTTACTATTCGTGGTTTCAGGAATCCACTGTGGGTCTTGGATGATATCTCCCAGAGATTAGGAGGGGACTGTAATTGGGATTTTTTGTGTATTTCAATTTTACATGTCCTACACCACATGCATTACTCTGCAATGTTCTTTTTTTTTTCTTAAAATATATTACAGGTGTCACTTCATATTAATACAAATAGAACTAACTCATTGCACAATATTTCATGGTATGAATGGACTGTAATTTATTCAACCATTCTCCTAGTGACAATTAAAATTACTTAAGATTAAAAATATAGTGTAATAACCAGCTTTTCAAATAGACATTTTACTTCCTGGGACTTACATGTCTTTAGACCTTATTCCTCAGTGATTTATGAGTCAATGAGTGTTTTTAGTAATTTTATAATGAAGTTCAGGCTAATTGATAAAAATGTTTGTAGCCTTCTACAGTGTACCACCAGTGTACAGAAGTTCCTGTGTCTCTGTATTCCTGCTGGTGCTAATGAGTTATTCTGAAATTTGGGGTGAAAATGATATTCCTATACTGTTTTGGCTTGCATTAGTCATGTTTAATATATTTTCATCTGTTTTGGACATTGGCCATTATTTTTGTCTTCTACAAGATTTTCTAAAAAAGATAACAAGAGAAGGTGTATGTTTTATCTTGTTTTGTGCATTTTTAAATTAGCAGGCATTAGTGTTTAGAGCAGTTTTAGGTTCACAGCAAAGGTGAGCAGATAGCACAGAAAGTTCCCACATATCTCCACCTCCTCACACATGTTGTACTGCACTCACCCATCGTGTGATGATGTCAAAATGAGATGAAGTGAACCAACTTCATTGTAATCAACACTTATTACAATCCATAAACCAACATCAATACATCATTATCAACCAAAGTCTATGGTTTACATTAGGGTTCTCCCTTTGTGTCGTACACAAAATTTTGACCAATTTCTAATAACATGTATCCATGACTATAGAGTCTACAAAATAGTTTCATTGCCCTCAATAAAATCACCTGTTCTCCATTTACTGCTTTCTTCCTTCCTCATAACCCTTGCTTATATATATTTAAGTTTTCCAACACATTTTTAGAGAAAGTTAGGTTCTTTCTAAAATAGAAAAACAGCCGTCATGGAGGTGGCTCCCCGGGGCCTCAGTCTGTGCTCCCCAGTTGAACAGTGCTACAGATTGGACTCCATGTTCTGGTGAGACCACAGGAAGGGTTTCATACTGAGCCCCACAATCAGGCAGGACCAGGGGCTGCATCCTGGAGTCGGTGGGACCACAGGCTGGGCTTTGCAATCAGGTAGGTCACTGGCTATGCCCTCCTGTTGGGCTAATCTCTCTGGCCGGACAGGGCCTCCAGTTGTCTCTTGCAGTTGTGCGTAGATGGAGACGACTTGCAGTGTTTGGGACCACAGCTTATGCTCCATGGTTGAGTGGGTTCACTGGCTTGGCTCCCTACCTGGGTGAGATCACAGGCTGTGTTCAGCAAGAAGACAGGGATGTAGGCTGGGCTTCTAGGCTGCCGGAGGTCACTGTGTAGACTTCCTGGTTATGTGGGATCAGAGGCTGTGCTCAGTGTTGACTGCGGACTTTGCTCTCTGCCCAGGCAAGGCTGTAGGATGGGCTGTGGAGCTGCCTGGATGCCCTGGCCAGCCTTCCTACCCTGGTGGGACTAGAAGGCTGCTCAGCAGTTACAAAGAGCTGCAGATTGCTTTCCTGCCTGTGTGAGGTCCTAGAACAGGCTCTTTGGCCAATAGAGGCCATTTGCTAGAGTTCCCGAATCTGGCAAAACTGCCAACTGGGCTCCATGGACAGATGGAGAAACTTTGGCCAGGATCTCTGCTGGGGCACTACCACAAGCAGGAATACAGTACATCAAGAGATGAGCACTAGCCAAAACCGGTTTGGCTCAGTGGATAGAGCATCAGCCTACGGTCTGAAAGGTCCCAGGTTCCAGGTTCGATTCCGGTCAAGGGCATGAACTTTGGTTGCAGGCACATCCCCAGTGGGGAGTGTGTAGAAGGTAGCTGATAGGTGTTTCTCTCTCATCTATGTTTCTAACTCTCTATCTCTCTCCCTTCTGTAAAAAATCAATAAAGTATATTTTTAAAAAAGATATGAGCACTGGTTGCTATACAGTTTATTACATTAGTGTTGTATTCCGAAAACTTGCTAAATTTGCTTTTTTAAATTCTAGTACACTTTCTATTGATTTTTAAAATGTTTTTTCTATATATATAAAGAGATCACATATGGATAAAGACAATTTAATTTCTTTATAATCTTAAAGCCTCTAGTTATTTTTCTTACCTTGTTGCACCAGTTAGAACCAGCAGGACAGCACTGAATATATAAGTGATAAAAGGTTACTTTGCCTTACTCTTGTTCTAAGACAAAACATTCAACCTTTTACTGTTAATTACAGTGACAGCTGTCAGTTGAAAACATTCCCTTCCATAGCCAGGTTGCCAAGAAATTTTTCATTAATGGGGGCTAAATTTTTACCGTTTTCCCCTGAACAATCAAGTAATCGTATGATTTTTCTTCTTTATTATATACTAGAGGCCTGGTGCACAAAATTATGCAAGAGGCTTGGCCCTCATAACCAAAGCAGCTTGCCTCAGCCCTCGCAGCCCTGGCTTCATCTGGAAGGTTGCCTGGAAGGACATCTGGAAAGTCATTCAGCTGTCTGGTCTAATTAGCATGTTACTCTCTTATTATTATAGATATGGTGAATTTTTTTTCTTTTTAAATTAAATTATTAGGGTGGTATTGGTTAATATGATCATATAGGTTTCAGGTGCGGGTTTCTGTGTTACAAGATATGTATATTGTACTGTGTGCCCACCACCCAACATCAAATCTTCTCCTAACACCTTTATATGGTGAATTTTATTAATTGATTTTTAAATGTTAAACCTTTACTTCTTGATCTTTTGACTAAGATAAAGTGCAGTATCAAATGTGAAACCAACCTTTTATTTCTTTAAAAAATTTACTTATTCATAATATATGATTTATTTTATAAATTGTTGAACTATATTTACTAGCATTGTATTAATGACTTTGCATTTATGTTTGTGAGGGATATTTTTCTTTAGTGTTTTTGTTGTTTTTATTTTTATTTTTGGTGTGTGTGTGTGTGTGTGTGTGTATGTGTGCACGCGCACACATCTGATTTTAGATCTGAATAAAGCAAATCTCAAAAAGTAAAGTGGAACTATTCTTTCTTTCTAATCTTGAAGTTTGTGAAGAATTCATGCAAATTCTTCCTTAAATCTTTAATAGAATTTCCATGTGATGCTACTGTCAAAGCCTGTAGAATTCTTTTTCTGAGAGAATTTATTCTAATAAATTTAATAGATATAGGAACATTCAGATTTTCTTAGGTCAAATTTGTTCATGTATTATTTTCAAAGACTTTATTAACTTTATGTAAGTGGTAGAATTGATTAACACAAATTTCCTCATAATGTTCTGTTTTTAATCTTTTAATACTTATAGAATCTGTAGTAGTCTTTTCTCTTTAATTGCATCTTCTTTTCTGTCTTAGTCTGACTAGAAGTTTATCAAATTTATTTATTATTTTAAGAGTACTTTGGTTTTATTAATTTTATTTGGTTGCTTTATATTTCATTGGTTTCAGTTTTCATCTACATTATTTATTTTCACCGATTTATTTTTGGCTTTCTTTTTTCTTTCTTTTCTTCTCTTTTATTTTTTAGGGCCTTAAAAGTGGAAACTTAGATCATTGAATTTGGACCTTTCTTTTTTACAAATACAAGCATTCGAAGCCATAAAATTCTAAGAACTGCTTTAGCTCTATTAAACAAGATTTCTTGCATTTTCATTTAGTTCTTAACATGTAATAATTATTCCTGTGATTTCTTCTTTGACCTATGAGATATTCAAAAGTATGTTGTTTAATTCCCAAATATTTGTGGATTTTTCATATATGTACATTCTTTTTTTTTCTATGAAATTCATTATTTATTTCTAGAGATTTGAATTGTTGTTTCATTTTCTACCTTGTCTACCCATCCTAATCTCTTTATAGACTTTTGACACCCAGTAGAATTTCTTTTTATTATTATTATTGTTTAAAGTATTACAAATCGTAGTACATATGTCTCTCTTTTATTTCCCAATTGACCTTCCCCCAGTCTCCCCTACCCCCCGACCCATGCCTTCACCCCCCTCCCTGTGAGTTGCATTCATTGGTTATGCTTATATGCATTCATACAAGCCCTTCGGTTGAACATTTCTGTAATTTATTTCTAATTTCATTTAATTATGGCCATAGAAGATATACAGTATGATTTTAATCTTTTAAAATTCATTAAGACTCGTTTTAAAGCCTAGAAAATGGTCTATATTGGCAAATGTTTCATGAATATCTGAAAAGCATGTGCATTATGATGTTTTCAATGATGTGTTATGTAAAAATCAATTAGTTCAAATTTATTGAAACTGTAGTTCTAGTCCTTTATATTTTTACTGATTTTTTTGTCTATTTGTTAACAATCATTATTGTGAGAGAACTATTGAAACCTTGTTCTATAATTGTAGATTTGTCTATTCTACTTTCAGTTCTGTCTGTCTTTTATAGTGAGTTCTGAAGCTTTGTTATTAAGTGTGTACACATTTAAGACTGGATTGACTCTTTGTAATTGTAAAATAACCCTCTTTTATCTGGTAATGAATCTCATATATTTCACTTTAACATAGTCACTGTAGTGTTTGTATGTTTAGTATTTGCATGTTATATACTTTTCCATCCTTTCAATTTTTATTTATCTTTCTCTTTGTATTTTAAGAGTGCCTCATATAGAAAATATATAGTTAAGTCTTGCTTTTTCTCTCTCTGCCAAACTCCACTTTCATGTTCACTGCAATTGTTCCAATACAGTTGGGCTTAATCTACCATTTTACTATTTATTCTATATTTGACCCTTCTTTTCTTTGTTCCATTTTCCCTCTTATCTGACTTGTTTGCTTTAACCAAGTATGTTTTATGATTTCACTTTCTTTCTAATATTGGCTTATTAACTAAAATTGTTTGTTTTAATTATTAATAGTCACCCAGAGGTTTATATTTAAGTAGTCAGTGCACCTTCATAAAACATGATCATGTGAGAAGATTCTTACGGTGCACTTCCATTTCCTTTTCCTGTCCTTTGTACTACTATTTTCTTGAATTTCTTTTCTACCTGTGTTTCAACATAACCAAGCAATCAACTTCCCGAGCTTTCTGGGCTTCTGTTGGGCCCACCTCCCAGCCAGAAGTTTAGCTTCTAACGAGTTCTCTCAGCATGGCGCCTTGCTGTCTCTGTCACAGAGCGGACTGGTGCTGTGCCCTCTCCAATAACGTTTGGATCTTAGCCCTCATGCGAGAAGGGTGGCAGTGCTTGAGTGCATGCTTGTTTTTTAATATTCATTTTTATTAAATTTTCTTGAGTGCACACATGAGGCTTCTGAATCAGAGTAGATTTCTCATAATGCTCGCTGCATAATCAGCAGTCAGAATAACATTGGCGCATTTGTCTCTCCACACTTGGACTTTTCCTATGGAGGGCCACAGGGACAATGAGGCATTGGAAACCCAGGGTTTTACTGCCATTCGAATAAACCTTGCCATGCCACAACCTCCTGTGCTTGGGTCTGTGAAATGCTTTTCTCATGATTCTGTGGAAGAGCCTCATTTCAACCAACAACAATCTCTTGCATACAGAACGATCCTGCCACTTTTGTAAGACATATGTTCCACATGGTTCTTATTACGTCACTCTGCAGGGTTGCTGCCATGGTTGGGTGTTCCTGGGCAGGAGAGAACTGGGTGAGTACGGGTCATGGGTTGGGGATGTGGGAGAGAAAGAGTCTTTGCTCCCCTGGAGTTTTAACCAGAAGGTTCTTGACCACAGAGGCCTGTCAATCTAACCTAAGGAATAATTGTAAATGAAAATGATAAAAAGCTGGGGTAGCACTGGCTGGTGTGGCTCAGTGGTTGAACATCAACCCATGAACCAGGGGGAGACATCTATAATACTCTCAACAAGAAAGATTTAAAAAATAATAATGGATAAAAATCTATCTCAGCAACGAAGGTAAATTTCATAAGTATTGTGAAGATGAGTGGTTCTGAAATAAGTGAGTGATAACTTAGGGATGTAGGAAAGGATAAAGACAGAGCAATAAATATGGTGGCCTTCTAGAGAGGATTTCAGCTGAATTCTGAATTTGAAGTTAAGTTTTCACTGAGGTAGCATGGTCTACCTGTAGGACTAAACCCCAAAGTAAAAGATGAAAAACTGAGCAGAGATTTCCTCTATAAATGAACTCTAAAATTAGGAACAGAGTATTGAGGTCAAGGAAAGACTTTCCATAGCCACAGGACCTGGAAAGGGATACGTGTGTGGCTCTGCCAGAACTGGGAGGGGTGGAGGGGTATGCCAGCAACCTGGAGCCTGGCATTTAGAGCTACTTCGGAAGAAACATCACCCAGAATATGAGGTAGACACTGATTTTTTATTTCTGTCACTGGTTGAAATGTTATGGGGTGGGAAGCAGAAACACAAAAGCTTCTCTGTCAAGAAGAGACCATCTATAATCTGTATGGGATCCTGAGTCCCTTATTGAGAACCTTGCTTCTTTCATTATGATCTTTGTCAGAATTATTAAATCTTATGAAATAGACTCTGTACCTTTTCCTCCCTTCATCATTCCCTGCTCCCTGGTTTCTGCCATGCTGACTTGAAGGAGATTGCTCATCCAAAGGTCACTGATGAAGTTTTTATTGCTACATCCAGCATCCTTTCCACTTAGATCTCTCTGATGTATGTAATCCCACTCAACATTGCCTCCTGGAAACTTATATAAAAAGTTGGGTTTCCATGATGCTACACAAACTATCCTTCTCTTTGCCAAAGATTTTTTTGTCTCCCTCCCTGGCTCTTTCCCTGCTTGCCACCCTAGTAACACAAGTGCTCCCTCAAGTCAGTGCTCAGTTCCCTGACCTTTTTCTTATTCTCTTTTATAGGTCGTGGTCAAGAATGGCAGAGTTCTGATTGGCCAGGGTAACTCAGTGGCTGAACATCTCCCTATGAACCAGGAGGTCACAGTTGGATTCCTTGTCAGGGCACATGCCTGGGAGGTAGACTCCATCTCGGGGGGCTGGGGTGGGGAGTATGCAGAAGGCAGCCAATGGATGGTTCTCTCTTATCTTTGATGTTTCTATCTCTCTATCCCTCTCCCTTCCTCTCTGAAATCAATGAAATATATTGACTAGCAGGAAGACTCCCAGGAGCCTCTCTGCAGCCAAGGATTGTTCACCTGGAGAGCTCTGCCCGGTTCTGAGGCCCAGGATTCATTGTGCTGTATCCTGACATCAGAGCGTTCCTTCATGCAGCAGAAAGAAACCTCCATTTCCACTTTGAAAACTCCTGAAACTCAGCTCTGTTTCAAGGCCCAAGAAACATATTCCAGAGAAGGAAACTAAAGAACAAAATCAGCACCACCTCCCTCCCATTTTTCCCATTCTGCTATGGAACCAGCTCTCCAGCAGGGCCTGCCTCTCAGCAGTGTCTGAACACGCCATTCTCATGTCCAGCTAAACACTCTGGCGCTGGGCCCTCATAGTGGTGTGACCTCCTCCTCTCCTGGGCTGGTCCACAGCTTTGTCTCCACTCAGAGAACACTCTTTTCTTCATTAATCTCAAAGCCATTTCTGGTTGACAAAATGGTAATCTCTTCATTTAAGATGAAAACTAGGAGCAGCTGGTAAACCTTGTATACTCTATCTAGAGTTTATAGCACTCATTAATTAACATCTGGGAAAAAGAATTGCAAAGCCCCAGGCTCCCAGGAAAGGTTACTTCCCAGGGTTTACTTCCAGTGCAGCCTGCTCCTGGTACTCAACTGGGTTTTACTTATTACTAATAAACTGTTTTATGTAAAAAGTCCTCATCCTACTTGATCCTTTGATTCCATAAATATATGAGGTTCCTTTCATGAGCAAGAATAATTGTCAAATAAAATGGGTGATCTAAAACTAAGCAATACCTGATACCCAGTTTCAGTCAAGAGGGGATAAGAGAAAAATACACTAATACCTATAATATGAGACAGACAATGGTACTATCCATAAAAGGCCTTAAAATGATAATAATAACTAACCATCTAGACACTTTTTCATGCACTTTATGCCTATTGTGATATATCATTTACCCTCACAAAAACACTATGAGGTGGATAATTTCATCTTTGTTTTGCGGAAAAGGAATCCAGGATTCAGAGAGATTTAGTAACTTTCACAATAGTCAACCACTACTGAATGCTCCTTCAAAGTCTTTGATCTTAACCTAATGGGAGATTAAAAACAGGTGAGAACAAGGTCTCGTTGAGACATCAGAAAAGTCATCATGAAACAAATCTCTTTCAAAAGATTGATTTTTAAGAATGGTTAGGATTTTGCAAAACAGAGACGGATAAGAAATTCAAGACAGAATGAAGGCAATAAAAAGAAGTAATAAAATTAGTAAAGCCAGGCGTGTATCAAGAACAATTGAGGCATTTAACTAGAGTAGTGGTCAGCAAACTGTGGCTCGCGAGCCACATGCAGCTCTTTGGCCCCTGGAGTATGGCTCTTCCACTAAAAACCATGTGTGGGCGCACACGTACAGTGGGATTGAAACTTCATGGCCCATGTGCAGAAGTCAGTTTTTGGCTCTCAAAAGAAATGTCAATTGTTGTGCTGTTGATATTTGGCTCTGTTGACTAATGAGTTTGCCGACCACTGAACTAGAGAGAATAGTGTCTCAGAGGTAAGGGCCAGGCTGCAGCCAGACTGTGGATGGCATTGTCTTCTAAGATGAAGGATCAGTACTTAATTCAGGAGGCAATGAAGTGTATAATCTTATCTCCAACAATCTAGTTAAGGCATTAGAACCTGGTATTCATCCAGAATCCAGTGAAATGTCAATGGCATAATAATCTAACAAGGCTGACCTAGAACTTAATAAAGCTAAGCTTTGAAAGACACTTTGATTCTGTGCTATTGTTTTTTCAGCAAAAAAGTGACAATCTGGACTTAGTCAGTTTAGCTCAATGGATAGAGCAACAGCCTGTGAACTGAAGGGTCTTGGGTTCAATTTCAGTCAAGGGCACATGCCCAGGTTGCAGACTCAATTCCCAGCAGGGGGCGCACAGGAGGCAGTCGATCAATGATTCTCTCTCATCATTGATGTTTCTATCTCTCTCACCCTCTCCCTTCCTTCTCTGTAGAAATCAATAAAACATTTTTTTTTAAATGACAATCTGGTTTTTTGGCATGGCAGTGATCTTTTGTAAATAAGTCATAATTGTCTGGTATGCAATAATATCAGAAAATAACACAGATTCCATAGACTCAAGAAGGTAGGTGGGTTCCCTTGGGTATGAGGAGGCCTCTGTCCGGAAGAAAAGCCATCATTCGCATGCTTATTCAAATAATTCACACAATAATTTCTTAAGAAGCCAACTTCCAAAACAAGAAGACAATTCCTCCATATCTACTTTTGATTAATATAAAAGGAAAGGAAAGTCAAGGAAAGAACAGGACAGAAAGCCTAGCAAAAGATACTGTCATTGTTTTTTTAACTACACAATTTCTTTACACACAAAATATAATTAAAAAGACATAACTACTTTGCATATTTCAATTTTTAAAACAGAATCTGGTTCTAGGAATAGATTTTAGTTACAAAGATTTAGATATTTGCAAGTTCCCTTTTTTTTTTTTTTGTCATAATTTCTTTCCTTTGCAAGTGGTGTTTCCTTTACACTCTCAACTTGTGTTTTTCTCCTCTACCTTGTTTTTCTTTTCCCCTCCAGTAGAAATATTGGCTTCGTTACTGAAATTGTAACGCGTAATCACATTTCAGCATTCTTATTCTCCCACAGGGTTTTTATCCTCCTGGAGTGTATAAATCATTTTGAAAGCTCCTTTCCATTCTCTATCATGCTTTTCAGATTATCTACTGGTGTGTGCCTTCCACACAAACACCCTTAGGGTTCAGCCACAGAGAGGGTCCAGATTCGGTTGGTAGGACTGCTGCTACTATGCTCAGCTAGAGTAGCTTAGGGCTGGGCAGAGACACAAAAAAGCAACCGGTAGAAAAAAAGGAAGTGGCATCCAGTGCTCTAATTGTCCATCAACAGACATTATAACCGCTGGAAACTCATCCTAACCAATCTCCACTGGTGGAGGTGACCTGCCCATTTCATATATATATATTTGTTTTTTTTACAAAGAGGAAGGGAGAGAATGATAGAGAGTTAGAAACATCGATGAGAGAGAAACATCAATCAGCTGCCTCCTGCACACCCCCCACCGGGGATGTGCCCGCAACCAAGGTACATGCCCTTGACCGGAATTGAACCTGGAACCTTTCAGTTCACATGCCAACACTCTATCCACTGAGCCAAACCGGTTTCAGCTCACACACTTCTTTGGCTTCATGATGCCTCTGGGACCTCCTTCTTCCCCAGGTGAACACTGACTTCGTGGCTACCTGATTTCTTCTGTGTAAGAATGTAGGAAGACCATGCCGGACCACAGTGTGACCTACTCCCACACCCCATACTGCCCCATCTCCTTCACTGGGGCTTCTTTCACACCCAGAGATGGGAACAGCCCTGTATCTGTCATTGGAGCCACACATTTCTCCAAAGTAACAATTTTGGATTTCTTCTGCCCTTCAAAGAGAGACAGGTTAAAAATAAGGTAAGGTGGTCAATTGCCCTTACTCTAGAAGGGATACTAAAACATCCTGGAGATGTAACAAGATGGAGCTACAGGAATAGAGCACCTGACTTGGAGAGTAATGTGCTTGGGAAGAATATTGGGAAAACTCAAGGTGAATGGGTGACACCTATTCCAGTAAGTGTAGCTAGCCACACAAGTGTGCTGTGCGGAAGGTGAATCCCAATTACTGCAGGGTTGTTTGTTAGTTTGTGCTAAATTAGGGAAGGTCTGGGTTTCCCCTATGGCTGCGTTTTTCATGTCAGGAGGTGTGGTAGCTCCCCCTAGTAGAGATGCTTTACACTTCCCTCACACATTAGACGCCTTTCCTTTAAATAAATACTATTATGAAAAGAGCATTGCTTCGAACATTGTCTTTGTTCTTGCTCTCACATGTCTTGATCTGGCCTTCTATTTGCATTTGTTTTGCCAAGTTTAAAAATATTTTGTCTCAAGGTAGTTTTTCATTGTCTGTTTAATCCAATTCAAATGTGCACCACAGGTAATAACGTAAGAATAGTCCATCGCGAGGAAGAAAATTATATCAGGACCTCTGGAAAAGGTGAACTGTGTGTGTTTTTAAAATTTGATAAAGTTTTATCTTACAACTTGATCTTTTATTATTTTGTTTATACTAAAGTCAGTGCTTCTGTCTACCATGGTCTTCGGAGTGCTGGCCTTGGTCATAGATTGTGCACACCTCTCACCTCTCATCTGACTTTCCCGGCCTGCCTCTCTCTGGCTGCTGGTTCTCTCCATGGAGCCAGCTTGTCTCTATTGACTATGAAGAAAAATGAGTTGGTCAAAAACAGCTGTGCCCTGTTTGGAGTAAAAACCGGAAGTGCATTCTTCATTCCTGCACACCATGGCACCTCCTGATTAATGCCATAAAGGAAAAATAGAACAAAATATTGGCTGTTTCCCCTCGCCGAAAAACAAAACATAAAGAGTAATATAAGCAGGTCCGTAGTGCCAGGGCCCCTTGAGTCAGCACTACTTTCTTCCCCGGATTTTCCACAAGCCAACCCCTCAGCTGCTTCAAGACCCTTCTCACCCTCAGTGTTCGTTTAGTCATCGCACTAATTAATCCCGAAGCAACACTGAGCCAAAAGCAGTGGAGGTTTTCATAAAAGGATGTGGCACCACCATAAAAAAGGCATTCTTACCCATCTAGGTATCATCTTCAAAACTAATTTATAAGTGTGATGTGCCATATAAAATTAAGAATCAGGACATTTAAAATAATGTCCTAAGTGGGGGGGGAGGAGCGGGAGTCAGAAAAAGACAAATACTGTATGATCTCACTTATATGTGTAATTTAAAAACAAACAAACAAAAAAAAACCTCATATTAACAGAGAAAATTTGTGATTGCCAGAGAGAGGTGGAGTTGCAGGTTGGAGGAATTGGATGAATGTGGACAAAAGATTTTTAAAAATCCAGGTATAAGGTAAATAAGTTCTGAGATGATTAACATTACCATATGCTCTGGAAAATGAGTGTGGAGGGAAGGAGGCAGGAGATGACCCTAAGGGATAGGCAGGTGGCATAGGTCATGTGGATCTAGCGTTTTAGAAAGTCATCTCTGAAGGGAACAGCAATTTCAAATGGGAAAGCAAAGCAATATGGTGTGAGAAAAAGGCAATAACCATTTACTGAGGATTTACTACAAGGCAGGCACCATGCTAAGTGCTAGTCTTGTACTTTATTTCAGTTAATAACAGCACTTCCACTTTATCGTACTTTGCACTTCACAATATATCTTACTTGATCCTTATGAACTACACACATTTTATGCCCACGTTTTAAGTTAATTACAAAAGTGTGAATTACTAATGTACCTCAAGTCCCACAGGTAGTCATTGGCAGAGCTAGAATTGATACCAAGGTAATTTCAAACTGTGTTTTTCACTACACGGTCACCACATCTCATCTTTACTTTTTCTGAAAGGCAGTACATTTCCTTTTTGAAAATGCTTATATTCTTTGAGTCACTCTGGCCTCATCTTGGACATCACTTCCTCCAAAACATCTTCTCTGAATAGCTTATGTGTGTTCCTCCCATGGACGCCCATATTATGCTAAGCTTGTCTCTGCACTGGCAATGTCCATCTCCTAATCCACTTCCCTTCCCAAATAGCAAACCCCTTGACACAATAACTGTTTCTGTATGCCCAGTGCCTCGTACGGTTAATGGCACAAGATAAATCTCAAGAACGATTTATTAAATATAACAATGAAACGTACGATGAATACATTTGAAACTGCTCCTCGATGGCTGAGTGTATCAGCAATGAGTGTTCCTCGCTCTCTGCTGCTATGAAGCACCCTGGTCCTCAGGATGGCAGGTCTGGCCTCTGTCCCACAGAACTTACATATTCTTCTACTTCAGAACTGCTGTGTTCCCCTTTTGAGATCTTTCTGTATCCTCCCTTTCTCTCAAGATGTGGCTGTCACATTTCTGAGCTGTTGGTGTGCTGGGCTATAGCAGCAAACCCTCTTTCTTATATACTGCCTGCAAGCTCAGCTAAGTAGAAAAAGCAGATGAACAGTAAATAGAATTACCTGTAGAGGAGCATCCTTGAGAAACAGTACTGCACGGAGATGGAGAACAAAGATCTGAAAACAGATGACCTTGGTTCTGATTTTACCTCTGACACTCACTAAATGCTCTCACCTCTTCATGCATCTATTGCCAGGTTTGTAAAACGGGCAGTGATAGTATGTAGGTCAGTAAGTATCATGATTCCCATTTTTATAGCTGGAGTTTAATAAAATGAAGTAACATGTAATCAACTAAGTAAAGGTATGTTACATGCTACAAATTGGAGCTTGAGTAATAATTAAGGCATTGTGACTCAGGAAAGGCCCCAAATTAAGCAAGTATTTACCAAAAAGGGTGATAAATCTTATGGTGGGAGAAATATGGTATGTTATGAGAACACATATTGGTGCACTATAACCAAATATAGGAATCATGGGAGAGCTTCCAGAGGAAGTAGCACTTAAACCCAAATTCTAAAGGCTCATTAAGAGCCAGCTGGATAAAAGGTTGAGAAGGGTATGAAAAAGGAAGACCAAAAGTCAGAGGAATCAGCATTTGCAGTTATGTAAGAGAAAATTTGAAAAAGTTTAGTAGATCTGGGGTGTGAAATTAATGAGACATTGACAGGCCAAAAATTGGTGGTGATCACATGATGAAATACTTTGTATCCCACATGAAGAAAGCATGCTAAGGACATGTGAAGGTGTGTATGTCTTTGAGTAAAGCAATGGTTGATTCCTTTGTATCCCACATGAAGAAAGCATGCTAAGGACATGTGTAGGTGTGTATGTCTTTGAGTAAAGCAATGGTTGACTTATTTGTAATTTGTAGAGTTCACTTTGCTAGCAGAGGGGGAAGGTGGGTTATAGACGGACAAAATGGCAGGAAGACAGATCTGAAAGCGATTACTGGCTACAAAATCCAAGGGCTGGTAGATGCGCTGGCGTGGAAACAGTGCAGATGGAGAGAAATAGACAGATTTGTGGAAGACTGGCGTTTCTTGGTTATGGGCTAAATAGAGGCCCACTGCAGTCAGATGACCCTGAGATCTCTGGCCTGGCACCTGGGTGAACTGTGGTGCCCTAAACAAATACGGGAAATCCTGGGAGAGGAGAAGGTGACCATGTGACGGTCACTCGGAGTTTAATTTTGGACATTTAAGGTTGCCATGTCTATGAGACTGTGATCGGCAAACTGCGGCTCGTGAACCACATGTGGCTTTTTGGCCCCTTGGGTGTGGCACTCCCACAAAATACCACAGTGTGATTGAAACTTCGTGGCCCATGCGCAGAAGTTGGTTTTCAGCTCTCAAAAGAAATTTGGATCGTTGCGCTGCTGATCTTTGGCTCTGTTGACTAATGAGTTTGCCGACCACTGCTGTGAGGTATTCAAGTGGCGCTATCCAGGAAGCAGCAGAATCCCTCGATCTGGAACTCAGGAGAATATTCTGAGTTAGATATAGGAATGAGTGAGCTCACTCAAGGAGAAAGTGTGGAGGAAGAGAAGGCATCAGCTGAATGGAGTGCCGAGGAGCAGCAGGGAAGACAGACACTGAATGGTGTGGGAATACAAGAGTGGTACTAACAGTGTTTTCTGGCTAATCCTCACTGAGGATATTTTCCCATTGATTTTGAGAGAGAGAGAGAGAGAAGCATTGATGTGAGAGAGGCACATTGATTGGTTGCCTTCCGCATGTACCCTGCTCAGGGTTGAAACCTAAAACCCAGGTGCATGCCCTTGACCAGGAATCAAACCCGAGACTCTTCAGTGTGCAAGCCAATGCTCTACCCACTGAGTGGCACTGGCCAGGGTAATATTGGCAATGAAATGAACTCTTGGGAGAGCACAAAATAGGGAGGAAAGGAACTCTCTGCTCCAGGTGCCGCATTCTTCACTGGCTGAAAAGCTCTAAACTAATGTCCTTAGGTTAGCCTTTGGGACCCTGTAAGGCTCAAAAATGTCAATGCAACAACATGGAATTTCTAGCCTTACAATACTCCCTACCATCTCCCTCTGATCCCCTTTCAGCTCACCTCTGGACCCAGGGGCAGATCATTACGTTTGTTGTTAAGATCCTCATATTTAGCCTAAACCAGTTTGGCTCAGTGGATAGAGCATCGGCCTGTGGACTGAAAGGTCCCAGGTTTGATTCCTGTCAAGGTCATGTACCTTGGTTGCAGGCACATCCCCAGTAGGGGGTGAGCAAGAGGCAGCTGATCGATGATTCTCTCTCATCGATGTTTCTACCTCTCTATCCCTCTCTCTTTCTCTCTGTAAAAAAAGTCAATAAAATATATATTTTTTAAATTAAAATAAAAAGAACCTCATATTTAACCAAAATCAAATTTGGGATCCAGAAGCTGTCATGCAGACAAAGAAAATCTTCCCTTCTTCCTCTGACCCTCTGTCTGCTCCCTTCATGCCATAGAGCTGCACAGACATCAGGTCAGGATAGAAGGCCATGCCTTCATGGAGCATGTCTAAAAGAACATTCAGTGTGTTCTTGCTATCCTAGAGTTAGAGCCTTCTCTGAAAAGAAGACACATTTTAAAAATGGTTAATGACATTTAGAGCTTAATATCTCCTCTCAGGGTTTGTCAAGGACCTGCGGTCTAACCTTACTGCCCCCAATCAAATGCTCAGCCTTGTGTTTCTCTGCCCCTTCCCAGTGCAATAAGGAGCCACATCAGGTGCCGGTGGGAGCTGCCTGGAACACACTGCTGTGACCAGAGGAGAGTCCCACCCATCCCAACCCTCCCATTTTCTTGAGTCAAAAAAATCACTCAGCCAAAACCGGTTTGGCTCAGTGGATAGAGCGTCTGCCTGTGGACTGAAAGGTCCCGGGTTTGATTCCAGTCAAGGGCATGTACCTTGGTTGCAGGCACATCCCCAATATGGGGTTTGTAAGAGGCAGCTGACTGATGATTCTTTCTCATCGATGTTTCTAACTCTCTATCCCTCTCTCTTCCTCTCTGTAAAAAATCAATAAAATATATTTTAAAAAAGAAAAAAAATCACTCACGGATAAGAGGCAATGCTTCAAAACAATCATTCAGGACATGGCTTCATTGGATGTCTGTTTGGACAACAAACTCACTGATCTGTCCCTGGGTCCAGAGGTGAGCTGAAAGGGAATCAGAGGGAGATGGTAGGGAGTATTGTAAAGCTTGAAATTCCATGTTGTTGCATTGACATTTTTGAGCCTAACAGTGTTCCAAAGGGCTAACCATGAATTTCTCCATTCTTACCATATACCCCCCCACAAGCAGTGGGAAAGGCTTCTCCCTTGGCTAGTGATCCATTAGCTGGACTGGCTGCACCCCACCATGTCCTCCACCTAACATGCTTCACCTATCAGCCAACCTGCAAGATTTCCAAGAAGCCAATCATATCTCTCCAGGGAAACCAAGGGTCACCTCCTCCTCTGGTCACTACAAAGCCCGCCTGTATTCTCTAGCCCAGCGGTCAGCAAACTCAACAGAGCCAAATGTCAACAGGACAATGATTGAAATTTCTTTGGAGAGCCACATTTTTTAAACTTAAACTTCTTCTAACGCCACTTCTTCAAAGTAAACTTGCCCAGGCCATGGTATTTTGTGGAAGAGCCACGCTCAAGGGGCCAAAGAGCTGCATGTGGTTCATGAGCCTCAGTTTGCTGACCATGGCTCTAGCATATCCCCATGTGGCTCTGCGTGGCATCCTTCTTCCCTGACGCTGGGAGTATGGACTGATGGGCTCTGCCAATGTCTTCTGTCCGGTGTCAGATGGTGCATGTTTGGCCATCTCGACCCTTTTAGGATGGGGGAGTCCCTCCTTTAGCAACAAGGTGAATGGGTGGTGATCAGATGACAACACCATGAGTTTCTTATAATCAAATGAACTCCCCTGAGTTGGCTAGGCTTACAGGTTCCCCCCCCCCCCCCCCCCAGGGCAGCCTGCCATGGGGCTCCAGCAAAAGAAGAGCATCCCCTGGAGGTAAGATCTCAGAGGGAACTGACATTATCATGTCAAGGAACTGTCTGGGAGGTTTTATAGGGCCTTCCAAATAGCTCGTGCATGTGCCAGAGCTGGCATTTAGATGTCTGCTGGGCCAAAAACAAAAAACAAAACAAAAACAAAAAAAATAAATAAACTGTCATTGACAGAGAAGCAAAGATAACCACTCACAGGAGACTAAAAACAACGTTGTCAACTGAGTTGACAGCCGCTTGTCTCCATCCTTACCCGCCTCAATGCCTAAAAGAGCGAAAGAGCTAAGCCTTAAAGCAGTAGAGAAATTTCAGAGCCAGCCTGGTAAATCCCCAACCACGATTCCCAAGGTTGCTAAATTAGAAAAGGAAGATAGTGAGATAGTAGATCCTGCCTGTCTAACCCTCCACACCCAATACAAATAGCTTAAGTGGAAGGAAAATCAAAAGAACCAACCACCGTCACCTTGATGTGTGAATCTTGAAAGTCAAAAGTCTTCCCATTGACAGGGCCAGTAGAAATAGTTGGGATAAGGGATCTCACCTTATAATTGAAAGAGAAGGAAACATTATGGACTCTGTCCATAATAGCGTTAAAATGCAGAAATAGAAATCCTACAGAGACTGGTTGCAAATAGGTTAGAGGTGAAAAAAAATCAAACTCTTTATACCTATCCAACTGTGTCAAAAGTGATCAATAAACTGATTATGCATGAATAAGATTTTTATAAAATCTTTCTGCTCTCAATGGAATTCATCTAGTAACATGTAGGATTTTGTTAAACCTCCAGAAGTGAGAGCTTTGTACACATTTTCAAAATACAAGTGAGCTGGACCTTCCACTTTACAGGAGCTCAGTAAACATTTGTTGAGTGAGAACAAGTGTGTGTATGAGATTGAATCTCTAGCTGCAAAGAGTGACAAACGATGACTAGCGTAAGCAGAACTTTGGGTATGTATGCAAGAATCCTTTGCTCTCACTTAAACCAGAGAAAACTTCCCAACTGGGTCTGTAGGAAAGAAGGAGCAAGGAAGATATTAAATTTATTCAATTATTTAAGACGTGTCCCTTCTCAGGCACCTCTATGAGCAGACGACAATAAATCAATGACCCAGGTTTCATATCTGACACACCCGTCTCATTCTTTTAACTACCTCTTTCCCATCCGCAACTTGATATCATTCCCCATATGTATTATAATTCCATAATATTTATTTCTATTTCGATTATTAAGGTGCCAAGAGACATCGAGGAAAAGGTTCCAACTCCCATATCGTTGAGAAACCTTTGTCTTTTTCTATTACAAAGTTGCAATGCATAAACTTCTTCATCCATGTGCAAATACAAAGCCACATAGGTAAATCCTAGACCCACAGTGGTTGGTGGAAGAAAGTACAATTAAATATATAACAACAATTCCATAAACCTGAAAATGTATGCACATAAAACCAACACATTTCTAAGAAACATGCAAAAAATACACATTAAAGACCTTAGAAGGATTGTGGGAAAGTATAAGAGAGCTAAATCATCTCTATTCCAACAGGAAGTTAATAGATTACTTAAATTTAATAAATCAATAAATAATAGAGAAATAGAGAAACAAATGCCAGAAGACAGAGCTAAATGAATTGCTTCTGGGATGTAGGAATTAGGAACGAGGGTGAATAAAGCAAGAAAATGCTGTTTTTTGTGGGGGTTTTTTTTGTTATAAGCTTTTTAGTATTGCTTGATTTTTAAACTATGGGCATGCATTACTGTAATAAGAATAAAATTGGAAAATAAAGGTAATATAAGTCGAAACAAAAAATAGTCCTAAAGGCAAAGATATGGCAAATAATGCATTAAGTTTTGAATTTCATATCCAAGAGAACTTTTTAAGGGTTTAAATGTATATAAAAATTAAATTTCCCTCTAGGAAAATTACATTGCCAGAGTAATAAACAAGACTGTTCTTTTCTTCATATCTTCACTAACATTAGAACATAACTTTTTTAAAAGTATTCAAGGTAGAATTCAAAGAAAGTCAGGAATTCTTCTTTCTTCAAAACGGATATTTGTGACATTACTCTCATACACACACACACACACACACACACACACACACACAGCCCAATTACATAACTTTGTAGGTCCAGTGCAAAATGAAAAAGCAGACCTCTTGTTCAAAACTGATAAAAATGATTAATAATTTCAAGTAGCAACAGCAGTGCTCTAAACCAAGGTCACGGCCCTTCTAAACACAGGACACATGCTCATGAAGCCAGCACTGCACCTACATGTATATTTTGGTATTGGAATTCTGAAAGTAAAGAACCTGGGAATTTTCACTTTTTTAATGTTCTTATTGATTTTTAGAGAGAGAGAGGAAGTAACTCTGACGAGAGAGAGAGAGAGAAACGGTTGGTTGCCTCCTGCACATACCCCAACTGGGACCAAACCTGCAACCTAGCCATGTGCCCTAACTAGGAATCAAACTGGCAACTTTTCAGTGCACAGGACAATGCCCAACCCCACTGAGCTATACTGGCCAGGGCAGGGAATTTTCCCTTTTAGTTAGAACCTCAGGTGTCTTTCATCTGGGTTCCCAGGAACTATATTTTGGGAACTGCTCTAGACCCACCCACAGGACCAGAGAAGCACTGGGGGCACCTGCTAATGAAAAAAAATGAAGTTTAGCTTGAAAAGCAAACCTAGTTACAGTAAAGCACTTTTTGGTCTGAATTCACCAATTAGACTATATACCAAGAGACATGAGCGTGAATGATTCCACAGACAAAGGTCCTGGCCTAAGGTTTAGTGCATGAGATTTGGTTATCAGAGAGGAAAACTGGCTGGCAAGAGCAATACAAGGTTCTAGCTCTTATGCCTGGAACAAACAGATCAGGTCACTGGGACAGAAAGTCGTAACAGGGAAAATGAATGAATTAATTATTTCCTGAGATTTTTCTCTGACGCAGATCCCTTCTCAAGAAGCTTACAGTCCAGTGGGTGAGTTGAGCAAATTAGATACTGGTAAGTGTTTTAACAGAGTCATGTCTATGATATGGGAGCAGAGGGGAAGCATAACAAAGGTGGTGGAAAGGGGAGAGAAGGCAGGGTCTCTGAAAGGAAAAGTGGGAGCTAGAGGGATGGGAGAGAGAAAGGGGAGACAGAATTGCAATAAACACACACACACACACACACACACACACACACACACACACACACACAAACACACACACACACTGAAGATCAAAAGTGAAAGTGCGTGTTGAACCTGGAGACAGGGGAAGCTCAGCACTCTGAGTGATGGTTAAAGTGGGATATCAAAGATCAAAGCCCTACCACCCAAACAGGGGTTCCTAGGAACTGGACTGCATAGTAGGGAACCTAATAGAACCACATGGAACCTGAATGTGGAGAAAGATCGGCAACAAAATTCTGCTTACTGCAGGGGTGAGGAAACTTTTTTCTGCCAAGGGCCATATAGTTGTTTATAACATCATTCCCGGGCCATATAGAATTATCAACTTAAATTTAGGCTGCTATATTTGGGGTAAAACATTTAATTTCACACCAAATGCCTTAAGCATTTAATTTCACACCAAATGACTTCCCAGGCCTTACACTGCCTGTGGGCCAGACGTTCCCCACCCTGATTAGCTTATGGCCTACTGCCCAGAATCAAGTTCTCAGATTCTCTGGGTGGAGAGTTAGTAGGAGGAGGGGAACCAGCATGGAAGGCCACGGGTTTTTCTCTTTCAAGTTCATTTTGTCCCTCTCATGGCTGACATCTAGGTGAGTATGTCAGCCAAGCAGTCCAAGATGAGCCTAACACCCAGTGCCTGAGACAGCACAGATATATATATATATATATATATATATATATATATATATATATATATATGCCTAAATTGTCCTCTTGGGGGGTTGAACAGGAGACCTGGAGTTCGATTGCTTGCTATGACGTGTGCTGGCCAACAGGGGGACGGTGTGGAATGAAGGAAGTCCCTGACCAGTGTCCAGAAGGCCCTGATTGACCCTGATCACCAGCCAGGCCTGGGGACCCTACCCATGCACAAATTTCGTGCACTGGGCCTCTAGTAAAAGCATAAAAATACTTCCAGACTCTTCCCCGGAAAGTTCTGCCTGTACATGGCACTTCGCTGTGTCTTTTTGTTCCAGTTGCATGCTTTCTTGTTTATGTTCAATTATAATACATTACTTAAGATTACTGGCATTTAGAACTTTCTTGTTCAAAGACCTCAGGAGAAGTGGCTATGGGTTATTTTTATCATGGAGTCATTTACACATAAGTCATATTTATATATTTGTTTCTTCACAAAACAAGACTCCCCTCAGGCCCAGAGCTTCTGTATAAATATCTTGTTCCTTTGTTGTCTCAGATTGTTAATACTTCCTCCTCTCTAGTTTCCCATTTTTCTTCTCTAAGTACATTGCCTTTGCTGTATTAATTCTTTAACAGGCAGAAATATTTCTTTGTCTTTCACTTCTATTGAGATTTCTTCCTTGTGGTGTTTTGAGTTTGAATCATCACACTGACTTTGTTTATACTTTTGAGACCTTTTCATAATATTATGTTAAAAGTTTCCAAAATTTGGGGTGTGCATAATGATAGTGGCTCAGGATGGGAAAAGTATGTAACTTGGTTCGCTGATGCTATAATAATCCTGAGAATCATACACTCACATAACGTCCCTTCCCAGCCCTCCCCCACCCAAACCATGGAGATCACTAAAGAAAAGGTAGCAAGTGTATTTTAACCTTCTACAAAACTTTGGGCTATTTCTCTTATGGAGACCAGCCTTAACATTTGGATGGCTAGACTGTGATGTAACTTCATGTGAATACATATATACGAGTATGTGGTAATGCCCTGACCCGTGAAACAAGGGGATACATGCAAGGTCGCAAAGTCTGAAGCACTAAATGTGGGTCTGATTGCACAGAGGAGAAGATTCTTGGTCATCTCATCTCGTCCTTGCACCTACCTTCTCATACAGAAGCTCTTAGGGAAACAAAGGTAGGGAATGAGCCTCTTACTCTCATAAGCCTGCACAGAGACTTGCCTGCTAAGAAAAGGAGGAAATAGGACACTTTGAAGTTGGTCTCAAAAGTTGTAAGTTAAGCTACGAGGGGCATTAAGATGAGACACAAGTACAGCAACAGGAGCATAGTAGTATCCCCAGAATGTTTCCACGTTAAATGATCATACAGATCCTGTAACTTAACCCTCACTCTATGCTATATATAAAGAAACAGGCCCAGGGTGGTCGAGGTCAGGAAACTTGCTGTTATTAACAGGTATCACAGTGGCACACCAGTATTCTGAGTACTGTCTATTCCACCTCACTTCTCCAGGTGACCTGGGCTCCTCAGGAACAGTGGCTCGAAGTACTGAAAACCTGAAGCCCGGGACGTCCCAGCATGGAATGGAGTGTCTAGGGTACAGATGGTGTATCAGAATCCAGTGTAGAGATACAATTCCAAGGAATCATCATGAGCCAGGGTAATAAAGAATAGAAATAAAAGTAACTACACATTTTTCAAACAATAGGAAGGTCTGCCTTCACCACTTAAATATTGTGTGGCTTTCCAGGTCAAGAAGCTGAGCAGGGAATAATCGACCCAATTTCTTGGAGCTTCTTTTTTACATGGAAACTATAGGTAATAAATCTTTTCCTATCTCAAAGTTAAAATGTAAAATAACTCATTAAATAAACATTTCTTAATTACTTATTATAAATCTTAAAATGTTAGCTGCTGGGGATATGCAACCAAGACAATAATCCTGTCCTTCATAGTTTTGTGCTTTAGTATTATATATGTGGATCGGGCCAAAACCAGCTCTCTGACATCCTCTAAGGGTTCCCAGATGGAGAGAGATCAGTTCTCAGATGATGCACCCTGGAATTGCCCCCCTCCAGGGTGTGTCCCCAAGAACTGCCACTGCCAACTCACCACAGCTTAGCAGCTCCTGCATTGAGTGTCTGCCCCTTAATGGTCAAAGAACATCATAGCTACCAGTCGGACAGTTGGATGGTTGCTTAGTCTTTTATATATCAATATATAGACTAGAGGCCTGGTGCACAAAATTTGTGCACTGGGGGTGGGGGGTGTCCCTCAGCCCAACCTGCACCCTCTCCAATCTGGGCCATCCCTCTCACAATCCAGGACTGCTACCTCCCAATTGCTCACCTGCCTGCCTGATTGCCCCTAACCACTTCTGCCTGCCAGCCTGATCACCCCCTAACCACTCCTCTGCCAGCCTGATTGATGTCTAATTGTTCCCCTGCTAACCTGAGAGTCCCCAACTGCCCTCCCCTGATAGCTGGCATATTACCTCTTTATTAGATAGGATTTTTTTCTTTAACATATTGGGCAGTGTACCTGCCATGGTCTTGACAAGCCAGTAAAAATGTAAACCCAAACTAAAAGTGTCATAAAATAAACTCGTTAAACAGGAATTTCAGGAGACCTTGGAAAGGTGGTATCATGTGGTTGTTTCTTCCTTTATTCTTTCTTTTTCTTGATGTTTCATATTTTATCCTTTCTTTCTTTTCCCCTTTTATTCCTTTTCTGTCTCTAATCACTCTGCTGTGGGCAAGGGAAATTCCAAGGCTATAGGTGTGTGGGGATCACTCCATGGGGCGCAGGCCCTTTGGAGGCTGACACCCCAGGCTGCCCCAGGGAAGGGATAGCTCTTGGGGACACAGATGCCTCCCAGGCCTAAAACCCCCAGTTGTGGATGGGAGCTGATTGCTGTAGAGGGTGGGATGGAGAGAGGGAATAGGCAGTTGCTGGCGCCTCCCAGGCCCACAGCCCAGGCCAAGTCTAGGAACAGATTGTGCATGGCAGTTGGGGGTGGAGAAGTGCAGGGGGTGGGGCACAGCCACTGCCCAGGCCAAGACTAGGGTCACCACTGGGAACATGCCACCTCCCAGGCCTATGGCCCAGGTTATAGCTAGGAGCTGATCATGCCAGTGGTTCACAGCCGCCTCCCAGGCCAATAGCCGGGGCCTCATGCTGCCTGCTTTCAGTAGCAGCCCTCCCTGGGCCTGAGAGGACTGGGCGCCGCCATCTTGTGTCTATGGGTGTCGCCATTTTTGTCATGGAGTGATGGTTAATTTGCATACTACTCTTTTATTAGATAGGATGATGCTCCCTGTTTATCACACATGTGCAAGCACCATCTTTGGTGCACAATTATGCACCCTACATAATACTGCCTCTAACCAAGGGGCACATTTCACTTAAGTGAGGCAATAATCTGAGGCACCTGCAAGAAACTGGCCAAATCAATTTCTAATTAGATTTGATTAATGAAAGGCTTTCACAATGATATATATCTCTTATGGATCCTGTAGGAATTTTTTTAAATTATATTTTTATTTTGTGTAAAATATTATAAATGAATATAAGATTTAAATTATATCACTATATTATTAAATATTTGATTTAAGATTCATTTTATACTATCTTTAAAAATTCATACTATAAAATGACATTTTCACATTTGACAAATGACATATTTAATTTGCTTTAAGATATATATGACTATCTAACTGCATTATAAATAATTTTAAATGAATATTATATCATGTTAGAGTTGAAACTCAAAAGTAGTTCTCTGTAAATAACACATTGTTATCTATAATCATGATAAATTTTCTCTCTTAATAGGGAGAATGCTTAAGATGCTACATACAAATTTTAATTAGCTGAATGCCATCTTAAGATTTGGTAAGATCACCTTGAGGTGAATTTGCTGAAATGTTGTCATTAACCTACATTTCAACATCAAGCTTCGTTATACTTCTTGTATTTTTTAGCAGCCAATTATGGGCATGAACTAAATATCATGCAACTATGAATAAAATTATTGACAACTAAATACTGATCAGGATCATGAAGCAGGGTTTCTGAGCACACTCCTCTGATTGCCATTAGCCACATGGGATGCTTAACTCTACATATAGTCAAACGTGTCCAAACTCTTCCTTTTGCAAAAGGATTAAATATGTTAACAGGTGCTTAATCACTATCTTCAGCAATGCACAACTTCCTAGGTACATCTATAGGCCTGGGAATGTGTGGACTGCCAGACGGGAAATGCTGGTGCTCTCTTACACTGAAGCCTCAGACGCTGTACCGAGTCTGGGACACAAGCTCATTCTGCTATTTTACAGAATGTCACTGAGTTCTGACCAGTGACCAAGTAAACATTCTCTCACCGCTGCATATGCTCACACATCACAACCAACGCTTAGAGGTAGGAGTGACACTTCTACTTGTTAACATGTACCATGACTAATTCTGAGTACGTTTGTATGAAAAGAAATCAGAAAACATTAGTTCAAGAATAAGGATGCCCGTTGTCTGTTTGGAAGGAGCAGTAGTGCCACAGACCTTAAGGGCCCGGAAGGGCTTGAACAATGATCTTTTCAACAACACCCGGTGGGCATTCCTGACATTTGGGTATTAATACAAAACTCCTGACCCTCTACATGACCTCGAGTCATTGGAAATGGAACCCCAATAATTATTAACTTAGAATGTTCAGCAATTCTATGGGCCAGAAAACAGAGACGTACTTGATTTGATTTAAAGCAAATAGAAATGTGACCTTTCTTGCTCACCTGAGTTTCTCGAATAAGATTTATATTTACTACATACGTGGACAGCTTAGTGATTTATGGTACATACATGTTCTGGGTGAAATAATACCTAGTCATTCAACTAATGGTGGCATACCTAGAGAGAAATAAGTTTCACGATCACAAAGTTCTATGAATTGTGTTTATTACCTGGTTTTATTCTCTCGGGACACCATTATTTTAACCTAAAAATTTCAATCCATCTGGTCAAACTCTCTCAACACAAGAATACCTGGAATAACTTTATCAAAATTCTTCAGAAAATAGCAAACGGATCCATGGAGAGTGACATAGAACTCACATTCTATAGAACTCACATTCTATAATGAGAACAGCATGTTTATTTACCTATGCCGTTATAATTACTTGGCCTTTCCTGTTAGACCGTGTGTATTTGCTCCTTCTGTTTCAGCTCTCTGAAGAAAGGAAGAATGTTTAATCCCTCTAAGCTAAATAAACAGGTCTCTGTTCTGGTTGCATCTAGATGTTCTTTTCTGAGTCCCTTGATATTTCAAAATCCCATGCAATTTTATCTATTTCTTTGTTTTGACAACTTAATTATCGAGTCTCAGCATGTGCTTATGCACCTGCTCAACGTAAAGCCCTGGATTACTCAGTCTCTATTGATTTTTCTAAAACATCTGGCTTTTCCCAGCCTTACCGACCTGCAAAGGAGAGCTGAATTGCATTAGCTGAGAGCTTAATGGTCCTTGCCTAACCCTGGAGTCACACTCCGTTATTCCTGAGTGTCCCTGGTGACCCCCTCTGGAACTTGAACTGCCATCTCCTTTTTGAAGTCCACAACACTCCTGTTCCTCTTGCTGTCCCTACCGCCCACTGTGGAAAGCCTGGTGTTTATTCCAGGGATTCTTTCCTTAGGGGCTTCCGAAGCAGCCCTCCCCAGGTGCCTAGACTGGCTGCTCTCTCTTCAGTCCGCAAGGCAGCAGAGTTCACAATGTTTCTCCATGAAGTAGAGGAAATGGATCTCTCCCCAACTCAATGGAGTGCCAAGTCAAAAGGGTTTTTACCCAACATGCCAAATCTCCACAATATCCAAGAATGGATCCATGGGACTCAACAACAACAAAATAATCTGAGATACACACTGAACTGTCCTCCCATCTCTAGTTTTTTACCAAATGTCGCAAATACTATCTCTCCCATGTAGGGCAAAAAGTCCTTGGGCAAATTAACTCTTCCTGGTTCTGTGCCTGTTTTTTAAGACATGTCCTAATTCTATTTTATGATCCCTGCTATATAGGAAAGCTATAACTTGCTCTAATTTATAGTAGACAAGAGGCCTGATGCACGAAATTCGTGCAAGGAGCTCGGCCTTTGCCACCACCGAGGCCTGGGGACTCTGCCTTGGCGGCCACCTCTGCCTCAGCCCTCTTAGCCCTGGCTTTGTCCGGAAGGTCATCTGGAAGGATGAGCAGAAGGACATCTGGTCAAATTAGCATGTTCTGCTTTTATTATTATAGATTGCTGGTTTTTATTTCCCTGGACTCCACTATCTATCCCGGACTATTTATAAGCCACAAACACAAAAGTGAGATTTCTTTTTCTGACAACCAGGATCCCCTAAGATTTTCATAAAGCTTTAAGATTTGCAGAGTATGTATGGCTTTTTATCTTCTAACCCTCCAGTAAAAAATTATAAAGCTGTCATACAATTTTTTCTATTGTATCATCCTCTGAAACAATTAGACAAAGTGAAATGATTTAAAATTATACCTGAGAACCTCAAGATTTCTTATAAATTGATCACAAAATATCAAACCTCTTATTTTACAAAGCCATGTCCTACCCATTTTAATATTTTCTCAGAAATTTCCCACCAGGACAAAACATACCTGCCCTTAAGTTCCATTCAAAATCTCACCACTCTTGAATACTTCCTTGACCTGTATTCTTCCCATACTCTTCCCCTCCCTTGTTTCAAAGAAAAAATAAGTCACTTGGCTTGTTTTTACAACGATAGCTTATTATTCATTAATCTATTACAACACATCTTATTAGAATATAGTTGTTTGTGAGCTATAAGAACTGAGGCTGTGTCATCTTCACTCATTTGGTACTAATTTATTTATTCAATAAATACCTTGTTTCACTCTGCCCTAGATGATATCAGGTGTTTATCTCACCAAACATTACAAGACTAATTTTGCCCAGCCAGTGTGGCTCAGTGGTTGAGCATTGACCTATGAATGAGGAGGTCATGGTTCAATTCCCAGTCAGGGTACATGCCTGGGTTATGAACTTCATCCCCTGTGTAGGGCGTGCAGGAGGCAGCTGATCAATAATTCTCTCTCATCATTGATGTTTCTATCTCACCCTCTCCCTTCTTCTCTGAAATCAATAACAATATATATAAAAAGACTAGCTTTGTCTTAGACTCAATTAAGAAATAATTGCCCAGAACTTCCAAAAAGCAATCTTCCATTCTTTGGTTGCTTCTTTCTAGTATTTCTGCCATGACTCATCAAGTTCTTCTGCCAGTCTATAATTCTTGTAAAAACTACCAGAAAAAATCTCTTTATATGAAAGGATAAGTGGATTTGGTAGCTCCAACTCTGGTCCCCTCAAATCACATCCCCAAGAAGCTCCCTATCATCACTGCCCCGTGGGTTTGTAACCGGACAAACAATGGTCCGGGCTGCCTGTCACTACTCCAGCTGGTGAAGCAGAGACAGGATTGAATCACATCTGAGCGTTTATGCCAATATTGCCGGCAGAGTGGGAGAGCAGCAGGTCAGCCACAGAAATCTGCTCTCAGCCCACCATAAGCCAGCTGCTTCTATAGCAAAACAATACAGAGGAAACTAGGCAAAAGGGCAGGGTACAGATATGCAAAAGAGCTAGGGGTCTCCAAAGGGCTGTGTAATATGCAAGGGCTGGGGTTATAGGGGGAATTAGCCAGCAGCAGTGCCAGGTGGGCAATGAAGGTCTGGAGGTCTGCAAAGGCCTGCCTGGAGGTATGCAAAAAGGGCTGGCGACTCTGGTTTCTGCAGCGAAGTTGTTCATCTTTCCATGGTAACAGGCAGCCCCCAATGGGAAGGAAGGGCTGCTTCTCCAGGTCGACTCCAGCCAGGGCGGAATGTGCCTTCTTTGATCAGAATAAAACAGTCATGGTTCACAGAGCATGATTCATATTTCTTCCAATTCTATTATAGCTGGCTCCCAAATTCTACTGCTGTCTCCTTTCTGTTTCAGAGATTCCTCTCCCTGCCTTTTGACTGAACCTCAAAAATGGACATAAATCCTTCCCTCAATGCCCTATAACACAACTAAGCCCATACTGTTAAATGCAGAAAAATATTACTAAATTCTGAGATCACAAAAAATAGCTCCAAGTGAAACTTGGGTCTATCCCGGAGGCTGTGACTTCTCAAAGCCCATGGATTCCGGCTCATTCTCCTTACACGGCCTCAGCCTGCTTCTCTCCCAACTCAAGGGAAGCCCCAAGGCAAGAGTCAGGGAGTATCCTGACACATTTCTGTCCTCTTCCAATTTATGCTAAGTATGTAGATGTTGTCATGTAAAGATAAACATTTTACTCTCATTCACATTTAAACATAATAAAATCTATATTTGAATAGGCTTTCAAGAGCATACAAAATATTTTATTTTTAACTTTTTTTTTTAATTTCAGAGAGGAAGAAAGAGAGAGAAACATCAATGATGAAAGAGAATCATTGATCAGCTGCCTCCTACATGCCCCCTACTGGGGATCTAGCCCCAAACCCTGGCCTGTGCCCTGCCCAGGAATTGAACCCTGAACTCCTGGTTCATAGGTTGACGCTCAACCACTGAGCCACACCAGCTGGGCATATTAAAAATTTTAATTTGAAACTGCTGGTTAGGGCCAGTTTATTTATTATGGCAAGGGGTAATTTTATTGCTTTCTCTGTTTACTTCTTGAGGGACAGAATCATGTCTGCTACACCCTTCACTGGCCACTGCTTTTCTGGATTTCCCTGATGACCCTGCCTTTTTCAATGACTTCAAGCTTACGTTGCAACCTGTCTTCACTAGACAATTGAGCCATGTTCTCACTCTAAAGTACAATCTGTAAATGTTCACAATTTAAAGAGGAAAATGAATAATGAAAATAAGACAGGGAAATTCAAAAATGAAGTTTTGTGTTATTGAAACTAACAAGCTAACTAGAGCTATAGGCAAGATTTTTATTGAATGAAACTGTGGCAGGAGCTTGAAATGAACTATAAAAAATTGTGTGTGAGAGGAAAGAAAAATAGAGACAAAAAGCAATAAAATGAACTGTCCTAAAGCAATAGTGGTATCAATACATTGTACACATCAGCACATTTAAGGTGTACAATGAATTAAAAATTAAAGATAAATTTTTAAAAAATTTTAACATATTTTAATTATTTTAGAAAAAGAGGAAGGGCAAGAGAGAGAGAGAAACATTGATATGAGAGTGAAACAAAGACAGACTATCTCCTTCTTGTTCCCCACCAGGGATTGATCCAGAAACCTGGGCCTGTGCCCTGACTGGGAATCCAACCAGCAATCCTTTGATGCCAACCAGCTGAGCCACACTGGCCAGAGCTGAAGATAATGTTAACGTATAATCACCACATCCTGATGGGAGCAGAATGCTAGGAAAATTCTACTTCTATATTCATTATATAATTCAATAAAACACAATAAAATGGGTAGATTTGCCTACTAAAGGGAATGAAAACATCAGCAGGATTACAATTAAACACATGCAGACGTATAGGAGAAAAAAATTATTGGCTCTTAAACAGACACTGAAAATTCAGTGGCTCTCAACCTTGGCTTAACATTAGAATCACTTAGAAAATTTTAAAATACATTGACGCTTGGGTTCCACCCTCCAAAAAATAAAATAATAATCAGATTTAATTGGCCTGGAGTTGATGAGGAAAATAAGAAATTTGGGGAAGAGGGCTAGCAATCTGAATTTGTGCCAGTACCCTAATGTACATTCTTGATAGCCTATAATTAAGTCACTTCCCCTTTCCCAGAATCTGGTCTTGTAAGACCTGAGGCCATAAACTGAACAATACACAGCTCCTGGAGGGGATTATCAGTGCCGACGCCAGGCCAGGCCCATAGGTGTGGTCTTAAGATGCCATGCCAACACCTGGGGCTTTTTGCAAAGCCCAAGAAAGGTCTGGAAGTCCCATTCCATATGTGGGGGACAAAGACACCAAAGGGTATAAAGAAGAACTCCCACCATATTGGTTTGCTCAGACTTTGAGAGGCAACTCCTCTGAGATCACTGGCGTAATAAAACTGTGTGACTCTATTTCTCTAAGCATTTCCTAGATTTCTTTGGTCTTCTAGAACAGAGGGTAGCCTGGTAATTCTGTTGGGCAGCCATGAATAAGACCCTCTTCTCTACACTTGTTTCTTACGCTAATTAAAAAAGTAGAGAAGGAAGAGGAAAATACAGCGAGTGCTGGAAAAATTGAATGAAACGGCATGAGAGCAATTGTATGTAAGACAAGCAAACACAGAACCAGAAACAACAACAAAAATGTAAGGTGTCATTCCCAAGGGGCAGCTTGAGGGCTTACAGCAGGGCTTCAAGGCCGCAGTTGGAGCTTGGTGGCCAATTCACCCCTGCTACTTCCTCAGCTTCCGCCAGCCAAAGTGGCAGTTTACAGATCTACAAAAGGCTTAGTGAAGTAGCAGGGCTGAGGTTATATGGGGAAATAGCCACAGGGCATGCCAAATGGGCAGTTACCAGGCAAGCAGAAAGCTGGGGATCTTCAAAGGGCTGGCCATCCTGGTTCCTGCTGCAAAGTTGCTCATCTTTCCATGATAACGGGCAGCTCCACATGGGGAGGGTGGGCTGCACTTCCAGGTGAGCTCCCAGGTCCCGAGTGCGGCTGCCTGCCAGGTTAGAATGTGTCTTCTTTAATCAGAATAGAACAATCCCAGTTAACAGAGCAGGATTAATATTTCTTACAATCCTAGCTGGTTCCCCAACATTCTTTTCCTGCTCCTAACTGGACTTCAGTGCCACTTTGCCCTTTTGCCTACTTTCTCATGTCATCTACTCTATAGGAGCAGCCGGTTTATAGTTGGGTGCGGAGCAGATTTTTGTGGATGACCTGCTGCTTTCCCATACTGCCAGCAGTACTGGGAGTTTTTATTTAATTTTATTTATTTATTTATTTTGCAGTGTTGTACATATTTTTTTAATTCTTTTTTTTTCATTTTTTTAAACTAAATTATTATCTGTGTACATATTTTAACATCCCCCTCTCCCCCTCTCCCCCTCTCCCCCGCCCCTGTCCTGGAGGTTTTTAAATGCTCCTAAAGATCCAACTCTGTCCTATTTAACTGGCTCGAGCAGTGACAGGCAGCACGGACCCATTGTTTGTCCGGTCACAGTCCCAGCAGCAGAGACAGTGCCAATCTCATCTGTTGACAGCACAGTCTCTCATGTCCACATCTCTAAAGAGAGGTCTCCCCAAGGCTCCCAGCAAGTGAATCCTGCTCCTGCCCCAGGATGATGTTTGTCCCTGTCCCAGAGCATCCCTTCCTGGAGACCCTCCTCACATGGGCTTCCTTCCCATCGCCCAGAGCTCTGCGACCCCTGAGCCGGACTCCCGGGTCACACAGAGCCTGTGACCCAGAAGAACCCGCAGGAGGCTTGAAGAAAACGCCAGTTCCACCTGCAGGTATGCTGTGTGCTCCAGGCTCTGCCCTGAAGAGAGGATCTCATTCACTGTCTCTGTGGAGTAAGAGGAGAGGCTGCAGTCAAGGTTGAGTCAGTGTGAGTTCCCAGACACAGGGAAGGCCTTGTATGGCTTTTTTAGCTGTGCGATCAGGGTCACAAATAAATCACTTGGCAATTTAAGGAACACAAATGCCCTTCTGTACATGTCTGTACAGGACAGAAAACAGAGTGAAAATGTCAGTACTTGAGCTTTGTTAGAAAAAAAAAAATGTAAGCCCTACCCGGCGTGGCTCAGTGGATAGAGTGTCAGCCCACAGACTGAAGGGTCCCAGGTTCAGGCTTGGTGCGTGCAGGAGGCAACCAATTGATGTGTCTCTCTCACACTGATGTTTCTCTCCGTGGGTCTCTCATTCTCCCTTCCAGGCTCTCTAAAATCAATGGGAAAATATCCTTGGGTGAGGGCTAAAAAAAAAAAAAAAAAAAAAATTTAACTGAGTACCTTTAAAAACTCTTTAACAATTCATGAATGGATAATATCCTGTCCAGTATGTAGAAAGGAGTCCAAAGAAATGTATAACATTAAAGAATTTTAGAGGCAGAAGCAGGCAGGAAGAGAAAAAGTTTCTAGCAGAGTGGATACTTTCAGATAAGCTCACCTTCCTAAGGGGAAAGAAAGGAGATTTAATCAGGTAGGTTACCCTACTAGTGCTGACCTCGTAATTTCGGATTGACTGGTTAAGGGTCACATTCCTGGGAGAGCCTTGAAACTGCGGTTAGGTTAGATACTGTCTTAATTTGCTGATGTGGGGCTTAACACCAGTGACTCCATTTGGGGCCTGTTGTCTCTTTTTCAACAACTTGTTAGACCATAAGATGTATTGTCTTGCCGAAACCGGTCTGGCTCAGTGGATAGAGTGTTGGTCTGTGGACTCAAGGGTCCCGGGTTCAATTCCAGTCAGGGGCATGTACATTGGTTGCGGGCACAGTGAGGGGGTGTGCAGGAGGCAGCTGGCTAATGTTTCTCTCTCATCGATGCTTCTGGCTCTCTATCCCTCTCCCTTCCTTTCTGTAAAAAATCAATAAAATATATATTTTCAAAAAAGATGTATTGTCTTACTATGTATAGAGAGATTTGATTTAGAAACCACAAACTCCCCCCTCCCCCAGACCACAATCCCTCTCTTGTGCTGGTCATTCTTCCTAACTTGGCTTTGGACAGTCTAACCCTGATGCAAGAACTCAGCTACCACCTGAAGCAGTGCCCACCTGTAGGAAAAAAACACAGGGGAGTCCTGGCCAGTGTTGCTTAGTAGTTAGAGCATCTGCCTGCACACCAAAGGGTTGAGGGTTTAAGATCCAGTCAAAGGCATGTACCTGGGTTTCAGATTCCCGCCCCACCCCTTGTCGGGATGCAGGTGGGAGGCAACCAGTCAATGTGGATCTTTCACATCAATGTTTCTCTCTCTCTTCTCCTCCTCCTCTTTCTACTCTCTCTGAAAAAGCAATGGAAGCAGGTGAGGATTTTTTTAAACAAGCCCTGGGGAGACTAGTGAAGGCCAAGGATGCATAATAACAGCTTCTCCTTGCTCCTGTCCTGCTGTCACTTTGCCAGAATCTGGTTACACGCCTGGAGAGAGCAGCGGAGATGCAGGGATTAGATGTCTGAGATGCCTGTCTCTGGTCTGCTGCATCTTGACCTTTTGAGTAATAATTAGAGTGTCTCAGCTGATGGGTAAATGATTTTTTAAAGTGTCCCCTGGAGCCATAAATCAAATTCTAGGAGCAAATAAGCCAAGATAAGTCACAAATTGAGAAATCAATGCAGGTTATTCGTTGGAGACTCCATGGAGCCCACTGTGCTCCCGCAGCTCCGTGTGACAGCGCCTGGTGAATTCAAGCCGCCACATTCTGAGAATCCATTCTAGGAAAAGGCTGTACAATATGCATGATGAGAGGGAGGCCATATTCACAGAAACCATGAGAGCAGTATTTAAGAGAGCGAAAATTTAGAAAATTGGGCCATTTTAAGTAAATTGTATATATCTGTATCCACTAAACAGAACAGCCATTTATAATGTTGGTTGTGAAATTGATGCTACATGTGAAAATGCTTATGATAGTATATAATAAAAAAAATTTTAAATCATAAATTTGTTTATGCACTATTTTTTAAGTAGCTAGCTTAGAAATCTCTATAAGAAATACCACACACACACACACACAATGGGTTCTTATGTGGTAATAAAACTTGGAGGATTTTTTCCCCTAATTAACAACATCTCCATAATGTGCTTATATCATTTCAAAAATAAAGAGTGTGTGTGTGTGTGTGTGTGTGTGTGTGTGTGTGTGTGTTCAATGAGAAATTTATAATAGAGGTTATTTCTCAATTGCAAAGAACCAACTCAAATGTGGTCAGTATATTCTAAACAAAGAAGAAAAATGAGTATTGTAAAGTTTTAGAAAGGTTTGTTTTAATGGTTTAGTTTTATTTTCAGTTACCTTTTCCCAAACTCTTTACATCTTATTTTTAAAATATAAAACTGACTTAAAAAATAACTGCCTCAAAATCTTTTGCTTTTCACTCTAACCATTTGTCCATTAGAAGAAATGCAGATCCAAGATGGTGGCAGAGTCTATGGCACCTACACTCACCTCTTCCCGGGACCAAACTGGAAATACAACTGAAATATAAAACAATCAACCTGAATAACCAACTGAAGACTAGCTGAAGAGAAGTCCTTAACCAAGGATTTACAGAAGAACCCCATCGAAGACTGGTAGGAAGGGTGGAAACACCACAAGGACCCCTACCCATTCCCCCTTCTCCCTATCGCTCCCTCCCCCCCCCCCCCTTCGTCTGGACAGAGGTGGTTGAGGCTCCATAGGGCTAGCTCAGCTGTGGGAGGTTCTACCTGAGAAGCTGGGATCTAAACTACAAGCGGGGCTCCCCAACCCAGAGCACAGGGGCTGAGGAGAGGCTCACACCTAACACCTGGCTGTATAAAACAGGAGAGATCAAAGTCTGGGAATCCACTAGAGTAGGGGTGTCGAACTCAATCAGAGAAGGGGCCAAAATCTAAAATCCAGCCTAAATCGCAGGCCGAATGGTTTACTGAACAGTCATAAACTGTCATTGTGATGGAAACACAGCGGAGTGCAGTGATGACAGCGCGGTGCAGGCCACATTGCAAGGCCTGGCGGGACGGATTTGGCCCGTGGGCCTTGTGTTTGACACATGTGCACTAGAGACTCAGGCACCTCTTAAAGGCCAACACAAAAAATTTATTCACAGCCATTAATTCTGGGCTCTGGTGGAGGGTCGGAAGGAGAAGCACATTAGAGCAGCATGAAGAGAGTCTGGAGTTTGTGGCTGTCATGGGGGAGCTGAAGGGACAGCTACCTGCTCTGAGTCATTCTCTCACACTTAAGTCACAATTTTTCTTGGGTGGGGCACTCCCCTCCATGGGGCATCAGCCTGGGGGAAAGTACAATGGCTGACCCTCTAGACTCCCTCTCACCCTACCCTACAGGCCTTACTCCCTGCTGAGGAGTACAGCCAGAGGCTCTTTCAATGATTCAGCCTTACAGGCAGAGGCAGATCTTGGGGTATTTTAGGACTTTTGCTGACCTGCCCCTGGGCACAGTGCTTATAAAAGCCATTCTTGTGGTGCACCTTAGTCCTTCTTACACACGCTGAGGTCCCCGTAGGGGCAGCCACAAACTGTGGATCCTAACAGGTTGCCGAGTACTGGTCAAAGGCAGTGTCTTAGGTTGGCCTCACCAGCGTCTCTCTCAAGAGGCCCAGAATCAACACACCCAGGGGCCAGCTTCAGACAACATAAGAGCAGGATGCAATAAGCGTCATGAGCAACATATTCAAGGCAGGGGGATCTTGACAGGCACCAAGCCCTGCTGAGGCAAATTTCCACTTATGTGGTCAGCACCTGCAAAGCATGACATGGTCAGGGTTGAGCCTCACATTCAGCCACCCTGAGGGTTGATCCCATACAATCAGGACTAAATCACAACAGAAGGGTATACATAACCAACGAAAGGGGCACTCCTGGAGCACCCAGCTCAGACGATCAAGGAGACTGAACCATTGGATGACACAGGGCACCTACTATGAGACAACTCCCATGAAGAAGCGGAGTCTGGCAGATCTATCTAATACAAGAAACTAACAGGAAGAGGCAGCCAACACGGGGAGGGAGAAGGGGGACCAAAGAAACAGACCCCAAATAAAAGAACAAAATAAATCTCTAGAGAGAAAAAAAAAAGCTAAATAAAATGGAGGCAAGCATTTTATCAGATATAGAATTCAAAGCAATGGTTATAAGGATGCTTAACAGCATGAAAAAGGACACAGAAATTATTTTTTTTTAAACAGTCAGAAATGAAGACTACACTATCTGAAATAAAGAATACACGGGGCCTTAGCCAGTTTGACGCAGTGGATAGAGTGTTGCCCTCAGGCTGCAGGGCCCAGGGTTCAATTCCAGTCAAGGGCATGTATCTCGGTTGTAGGCATAATTTAGCCATTCAGGGGCACATGCGGGAGGCAACCAATCAATGTGTCTCTTCATAGATGTTTTTCTCTGTGTGTCTGCCTCCTCCCCCTTTCCCTTCCACGCTCTAAAAATCAAAGGAAAAATATCTTCGGGTGAGGATTAACACACACACACACACACACAAAGAAATAAACAATGCATTGCATAAAGCAGAGAATATGCTCTTTATTGTTCTGCAATGACCCTCTGAAACCCCCAAGAAGCCTTACCTTATCATCCTCAGCTCAGAATGCTAGAGATGCTTCATTTTATCTTCCTGGCTCAACTTTTTATGTATGCTGGGTTTCTGACTCTTATGTATGTGGGATTCTCATACACACATATAATTAAATTTGTTCATTTTCTCTTGTTAATCTGTCTCATGTTCATTTAATTGTTAGACCAGCTAAGAAACCATTGAAGAGTAGAATAAAGTTTCTTCCTCCCCCACACAAATGTAGAGATTAGACCTTCAATAGTCCCTCTTTAACCATGAACATGAGTAAAGCATATGGAGAGGACTAGGCTCTAGTTCTTCCTTGCCTTAGCTACTAGTATGTGTACTTGAGAGGCCTCTCTCTTTCTCTTGCAGCACAAGATGCTCCAATAAAAATCAGCTTTTCAAGACATCCTGACATTTGGTTTCTTCCTGATTTAAACCCCAGGGGATCAGACAAACACCTCTCATTGGCAAGATCTAAAGCATCCACTGGGGGGGAAAGAAAGGCATTATAAGACAAACAGAATGTTTGTTATCACAGTGCAGCTTTATTGAATAAATAAGAACTTAGTTAATAGAGGGCCATGACTTGGTGAAATCCCAGCACAGCTACAAGTTTAGACTCCTGGACTCAAGTAGAGCTTGGTGTTCTTCCCCATTTAAAACTGAAACCAGTATAACAGGAGGAAGGGGGAAAGCAAGGGGTGCATCCCAGTCAGACACAACCACACAACCAGTCAGACAACACAGTTTTTTCAAAGCTATTACTCAGCCTAGAACAGTGGTTTCCCAGCCTCCACTGTTAAAGACTTGGTTGTACATTGTAATCACCCAAAGAGCTTTAAAAATGCTAACGCCATCCTCCCAGCAGGTGTGGTTCAGTGGTAGAATGTCTACCTTCGGAACCAAAAGGTCATGGTTTGATTCCTGGTGGGCACAAGGATTGTGGGCTCAATCCACAGTGTGGAGCATTCAGAAGGCAGCCAAGCAATGATTCTCTCTCATCATGGATGTGTCTCTCTGTCTCTCTCCCCCACTTCCTCTCTGAAATCAATAAAAATATTTTTTTAAATGCTAATGCCTGGGTCTCACCACCAAAGAATCTGTTGTAATGATCTGGGGCGTGGCCTGGGCAACTAGATTATAATATGAGTATCTTAAACTGAGACTATCTGGCCTAGTGAACTTCTCTTATGAGTTCATGCCCTTGAGGAATGTTTGCTAAGGTATGAAATTATACCTAAGAACATACATGGCAATGAGTACTGTAGTTCTAAGTCAAAGAAAAACTTTGACAGCGTGTCAAGGGCATAGTCTGCCTGAGGCTCGGCGGGACTTTTATGTGCTTCCCATCTTCCTAAACATAAAATAATGAAATGAAAATTTGGGAAATCCAAGTGCCCTAGAAATCGTAAACAGTCTAGATATATGACATCCTGGTATGGATTCCCCTGAGAAAACATGCTCTCCCTTCTCCCCTGGGATATAAGCTTTTGTTGCATGTGGCACTAGCACACAAGTGGGGAGAAGCACAGGGCCCTATAACCACACTGCCTAGGTTCAGACCCAGTTCCGGACAAGTTATTTAACCTCGCTGGATCTCAGCTTCTTTATCAGTAAAATGAGGACTGTAAATTAGTACTTACCTCAAAGGGTTGCTATTAAACAAATAAATATATGTAAAAGATCTAGAAAGTGCCTGGGGCATGGTAAGAGCTGAGTACATAGGAGGTCCTTAAGGTTATAATCTGCCCTGCATGATCGAGCAATTATCATCCTGAAATTGGAATCTTATGCAGTCGTACATCTATGTTTATGAAATGACATGGGATAAAGAAAAGCACACTAAATGAACCCTCAAAAAATACCTGTGCGGTAGGGCAAGAGGATCACCTGGGTATACTGAATCCCTCTTTGAGGATGACCACCTGCTTTCGACCTTATTGGGAGACAAGTGTGTCCCCAGATAAGACGTCTGACCTGCCAGGAATACACCGAAGTGGTGGTTCTAAAAACGTACTGGGCAAAAGAGCCTGTGATTGCAGATTCCTGGGCTCTAACTCCAGAAAGTCTAATCTAGTGGGTCTGTTTTCAATGAATCCACGTTCACAATAAATACCCCAAGGGATAACGATGCCTGTAATCAGCAACTCACAATTCAAGACTCAGCGGGCCAGGCAATCAGGAAATCGGAGCTAGGAATCTGAATTTTCTGAAGAAGAACGTTGATGAGCTCACTTAACCCACTTTCTGGTACAGAAAACATGAAAAGATGCAGAGAAGATAGAGGCAGAGAACTTCAGGGAAGGAATCCAGGCAAGCTGTGCCCACCCATCTGAGACAGAAGTGGTTTTCTGAGGATAAAGCTATTTAGAAATCAAAGCAGCACTTCTTTCTGTTCTCTGGGACTCTAAGGATCAGAAATCTTTGGAAACTTTTCAAGTATTTTTAAATTTTTTTAAATTGATTGATTAGAGAGACAGAGAGAGAGAGAGAGAGAGAGAGAGAGAGAGAGAGAGAGAGAGAAAGAGAGAGAGAGAGATCAATTTGTTGTTCCACTTATTTATGCATTCCTTGTTGCTTCTTGTATGTGCTCGGACCAGAGATCGAACCTGACAACACTCTAACCAACTGAACTACCCAGCTTGGGCATACACTTTGGAAACTCAATTTGAGTATTTAGGGGGTTTTTTGTTGTTTTTGTTTGTTTATTTGTCAAGTCTTGCTTCCATGGGCCACATCAAATTTGGGGAGAGTGAAAAAGAACGGAGGAAAAATCAGACTTTCTATCCTGCCTACTTTGTAAGTGAGACTCCAAATCCATTCCCATCAGGCCCCACCCCCATTTCTGAGGCAGCCTGTAGTTTCTCTTCGAGGGCCTGCATAGACTACACAAATGGAAATTCACTCATGTATCTAGTTGCAGACCCTATAAGGCTTGTCACCATTGCCAATGAGCCACTATTTCTGCCTGACACAGGGAGATTTTAGGTATCTGATATGCATTGCACATCAACGTGGAGCATCCCATGCTCAGATGCTCACACTTGGGTCAGACCTGGCCCTGAAGGCCTGGCCCTTAATCTTGGACCAGCATAGTTAGCTATTTTTTATCCCCAAAGGAGGGTGTCCTGTCAGGCAGCAGCCTCCAGTATCTCCCATGATTTTACATTTATAATCTCTGGCATGTTCAATTAGTCTCCCCTTCTTACTTGGCCTGTAAATGAACTACAGGATCTCTTTAGGTGCTGGGCCACTGTCCCTGCCACCTAAGCTTTATTTCATTGGCAGAAGTATCAATAGATACATCCATTCTTATTATCCTCTTTGAAGGAAAGAAATCTTTATTGGCTGCTCTGTGTGTGCCCTTTGTATATAGTTTACTTCTCGAGGAAGCTCTGTACAGTAGTTTTAATTGTAAGTTTTATACATCTTTTGGCCCTTTGTTTTTTTTAAGACTTAATGCTTGACTCTACTTCTGAGCAAACTGGCTGTATGATTCCTGCTATAGAGGAAAACCAATTCTGATGACATGACTTTATAAACATCAACGAGAAGAGGCCTCATGGACGATTGCTCTTACTCTTTATTTATTATGAAAATAAAATCGCTTAGAAATCTGGCCCAAACCAAAATCACCCTCTTTGGCAGATGTCATCTAACATTTAATTGGATTATATCTTACAACTCTATATTGTACAATACACCAGTTATCTTGGGATATATTTTCTAACAAAATTACATTGAAGTAACTACCAGTAAGCTAAAATGCTTAAATTTAAACATTCTAGGAATGTTTTATTGACATTTTTTTTTATGTTCACTGAACAAGAATACCAGCTGTAATGTCCTGGCTACAATTATTAGGGCCAGAGGCTGTCCATGAAACTATGCGTAATAAGGTTCCAGTAATTACATTTTGAGGAAAATATCACCTCAACTCACATCCTTGGGGAGTTGGGAATGGCCTTCTGTGATTAAGACAGATCTCCTGACTGGATTGTTTAACTAGGAAAGGTGTCAACTATCTCTTCTACTTAGCAGAATGTCAAGCATATGGATCTGCCCTCATAAGACAACAGAGAATTTTTGCACTCATATTTTTACCCAAGAATATATCCTTAACTTCCATTCTTCTGAATGGTTATTAAAATCCAATTAGGAGAATTAGTAAATAACCTCAAATATCTGTTGTTTATCCTTTTAATATCCTGAACTTAGTTTTTAGCAAGTCAATTGATGTCAACCCAGACCAATTTCACCAAATTGTCCTTTGACAGTATATAATAGACCCGTGTTTAGGAATATAATATAAAACAGCTTAATAATAACAGCAGACAATTGTTTGGGGAGCTTACCATGACTCAGTCACTACACTTAAGTGCTCCTATATGCATGACCTTACTGATGTTTACAACAACCTTGTGAGCTCATTACTATTGAAGGGGAGCAGAATATGCCTCCCCAAAATATTCCATGTTGGCATATTGATTATTTTGAATTAAAGTTACTTAAAAAAGCAGCCAGTGCATAAAGGACACTCTGACCTCCTTTGTCTGCCTGAAAGCAGGAAATAAATCTCCCATGTGAAAGACACTCTCCCTCCCTCTACCAGGAGGACAGAAGGCATCTTTTTACCAGAGATAGAGCAAGGAAGGCTGAGAAGGCTGTATAAGCAAACCTGCTACTTCTTTACTAATTTGCTATTCCAAGTCCTCACTCACTTCTTGCTTGTCAGTTCTTCACAAATTTATTGCTTACTTGTCTAAATGGTATAAAAGTTGCCCACTTTTAATTTACAATAGCTAAGATCTGGAAACAGCCAAGTGCCCATCAGTAGATGAGTGGCTAAAAAAGCTGTAGTACACTTATACCATGGAATACTATGCAGCAGTAGTTTAAAAAAAAAAAGAATCTCTTATCCTTTGAGACAGTTTGGAGGCACCTGGAGAGTATCATGCTAAGTGAAATAAGCCAGTCAGAGAAAGACAAGTATCACATGATCTCACTCACATGTGGAACCTAAGTAACAAAATAAACTGATGAATGGGGTAAAAGCAAAGACAAGGAAGCATGGAACAGAGTGCGGAATCTTGGAGGGAAGGCAGGGGAGCTTGGGTGGGTGGGAAGTAATCAAGCAAGAACCTTGAATGCATATATGTATGGCCCATGGACACAGACAATGGGCCTGTGGTGAGGGGGAGCAGGGTAGGGGTGGGCTGGAAGGGGCCAACAGGGAAGAGGGCGGACATATGCAATACTTTCAACAATAAAGAATTATTTTTTTAATCAAAAGGATTGGGGGTTTTTAGGTGGGGGTAATTTAGCCATGTTTAATTGCTGATAGAAAAGAATCCAAATGGAATAGAATAAAGTCTAGAAATAGAAAAAAAAAAGTTGCCTGCTTTGATCACTTCTTTAAGTCTCTTCTTTTTATGGGCTCCTGTACATACAAAATTAAATGTGTTTTTCTCCTGTTTACCTGTCTTACATTAATTTAATTATTAGAGCAGCCAAGGAAAGGCCAACCTTCCGTATCCCTCCCAGACCCCATCGTGCACCAGTGGGGTTCCTTGGCCTGGCCTGCACCCTCTCACAATCTGGGACCCCTCAGGGGATGTCGGAGAGCCAGTTAAAGCCCAATCCCACAGGCCAGGTCAAGGCACCCCACTGGTCCACGAATTCTGCACCAGGCCTCTATTAAAAAGATAAATTCAAAGTAATGTGGTTGGATGTACTAGTCAATTCCAAGCATTATAATGGAAGCAGCTAACCAATTCTTTAAAAATAGTTTGCAGAAATGAAAAAAAAAAAAAGGAATTAAAATAAGTAATTCTTTATTTGTGACTTGAATCTTTAGCGAAACAAAAGCATTACTCTGAGAGCAACTCAAAGTCCACTCAGACTCTTTATTTGCAGATAATGGAAAATTTAAAAGTCAAGACATTGGAACTAAAATTGTCCTACACTTAAGAAAAACAAGAAAACTTTTTTTAAAAATATATTTTATTGATTTTTCACAGAGAGGAAGAGAGAGGCATAGAGAGCTAGAAACGTCGACGAGAGAGAAACATCGACCAGCTGCCTCTTGCACACTCCCCACCGGGGACGTGCCCGCAACCAAGGTACATGCCCTTGACCGGAATCGAACCCGGGACCTTTCAGTCCGCAGGCCAACGCTCTACAACTGAGCCAAACCGGTTTCGGCAAGAAAACTTTTTAAAAGACTTCTGATAATAAACAAATATGCTCCAAAACACCTAGGAGAAAATTTACATTTCTTTCTTTTCCTTTTGAAGATAAAAATCCTACAATGTCTGTAAACTGTATACACCCCAGGAGACAGCCTATAATCACCTAAAACTAAAAGAAAAAGGGAAAAGAGGCTTTTTAAAATATAAACTATTAAACCTTCCTTACCCAAATTCTAGTGCACAGTCTCCATAAGATTACTTGTTAAATACAAATATAAACCTTAAAAGTGTTCTCCACAAACATTACTAAAAAGTATTAGCCATTTGAGCAGTTAACTTTAACATGTTCTATCTGACATACATACCATTTTTAAAATTCAAATTTTACTTAAAAACTAGTGAGTTTTACATTGTTGTACCTGATCCATGGCTAACATTTTAGAATGAAAGCAACATGATCTCTGTTTGGATCTGTCTGTATGTTTATGTATGTCTGGATATTTACATTATAGATATGGTATTCTTCTACTTTCAGTTGGTATTACCAAAATGAATTTGTAAAAGAGCTTTATTTAATTGGCTTAAAAATAAACACTTGTGAATTAAGTATTGCTAAAACTCAGAATTACATATTCTAACCTAAATGTTTTTTGAGTTCATATGATCTGGAATAATCTTAGGTAAATAAAAGTTAAAATTTGCTGGTTATTAGAAAACTTTTAAAGAGTAATTACTCTAGACTTCTGATAAAAGCTTGAGTTATTAGCATTCAGTATAATGCAGACATATAGCTTTTATTCTACTTGGAGTTACTAGTCAAATAAGTCCATGTTATCTCTTATAAAAGTTTTCAATAACGAAAATGGCTTACAATAATGGCTGACTTTTTCTCCCATCTCATAAAATTTTGGGCCATAGTCTAAACACAATTGTCGAGAGTAAATGATTTAAATGGATGTAAGATAAAAGTTAGAGATAAACTTTACAGCAATAAGTATTTTCCCAAATCTTTTTGGTAACTTGAAGCCTTTGAGTTTTGCCAAGTTAAGTTAAATAATGGATATTCATTAAGTATCTAGAGCATTTCCAAATGTAATAAAAAAGAAAACCTGAAAGATTACTGAACATGGGTTTTATATGCTAAGTCTGTCACTGCCATCAAATCAATTCCCTATTCTGACATTATTGCAGTTTGCACAGTAAGTGAAATGCCTGAATAATAATAGTAATGATAATAATAATGGTAACAGCAAACAATGATATAGCACTTATTAAATACCAGACACTGTGCTAAGGGCATTTTCATATGAACCCAGTTAGTTCTTAGAGTTCGGGGAAGGTGAGGAGACAGGCATGAGGAGCTGTTCACGAGATTATGTTTTAGTTTGTGGTGGATAGAGAGATGTTCTATGCCTTACAGATAGGAAAATCCACAGACACGCCCATATCTATAGGGAAGAAAATGCTTCAAAAGAGTGATGTTGTTTTTAAATTGTGAAAAACCTTATTGATTTGGCTTATTCTAAGAATGGAACCTAAGTTTTTCTAAAAACAAAGCTGTTGCCAAAACCGGTTAGGCTCAGTGGATAGAGCATCAGCCTGCGGACTGAAAGGTCTCAGGCTAGATTCCGATTAAGGGCATGTAGCTTGGTTGCGGGCACATCCCCAGTAGGGGGTGTGCAGGAGGCAGCTGATCTATGTTTCTATCTCTCTCTCTCTCTCTCTCTCTCTCTCTCACTTCCTCTCTGTAAAAAATCAATAATTTTTTTTAAAAATAAAATAAAAACCAAACTGTTGCCTGGGCCAGCTTCATGTGCGTGACCTGCTCACTCACACAGGACTCTGCTCTGAGCAGGGCCCACGCTGACTGTAAGCCGCTGCCATTGCCATCTTAAAACATTTTATGTTTGACAGGGGGCCCCACATTTTAATTTCGTACTAGACCCTGGAAACTGTGTCACCAGTCCTGATTGTGACAATGACTTTGCAGAAATTAGCTTCCATTTCTTTTATCTGTGCATTAAAACTTGCTTTAGCTTGGGAATAGGATTTTGTTGGTAAACAAGCCTTAGTTGTAAAAGGTGGCGTTCTGACTTACAGAGAATCTTGGATGCTGCCATTTAAATCGTAAATACCATGAAATCAAGGGAGTTAAATTTGCATCTGTTTAAGCGAGTGTGTGAGAGAACGGGATCATCTCATCCCTCGCTAGCCAGTGTGTTCAGAGCGAGCTGGTTGTCATAGAAATGCATAACAGCATGTTTATTTGAACTGAATATGAAGTCAGACTCTTTCTGACAGAAAAGAAGTTGATTTGGCTGATTGGTCTGACAATGAAAAGTAGCTTTGTTCATTAGAGAAGGTAAACATATGTCTCAGCTTGCTGTTGTCCTGGCATAATACTTAATAACTGATCATCATTAATTATATGGTGGATAATTTACATAAGTTGAGTTAAATGGCCAGAGCTAAGATTTTTTTACTCTTCCCCAAAAAAGTATAGCCTGGCCAGTGTGACCTATGAACCAGAAGGTCACCGTTTGATTCTCAGTCAGAACACATGCCCGGGTTGCAGGTTCAATCCCCAGTAGGGGGTGTACAGGAGGCAACCGATCAATGATTCGCTCTCATCATTGATGTTTCTATCTCTCTGTCATTCTTCCTTCCTTTATGAACTCAATTAAAATATATTTTAAAAGCATATAATAAATGCACCATATCAAATATGTTATTAACAATGATGCATTAAAATTAATATTTTAATTTTTCTAAACCCTTCTAAATATATCAGGCTAAACAGATACTTCTGAAAGACAATAGATAAAAGTAAGGGTCATTTGATAAGTCTTGATAAAGTCTTTAATGTATAATTCATAAAAATTAATCAAGAAACAAATCCTTTTGCAAGTCAGGTGGGGTTAGTTTTTCAGGTGGGTTATTTTTTTTCCTTTGCTTTCATTAAGAACCTAACCAGCTGAGAGATGTTACACATAGTTTTATCACAGAGAATTATAATTTGGACATGTAGCTTTGAAGGAGTTCAAAGAACTAAGCGTGGATAGGGAATGGGGGTGGGGGATGAGGTTGTTGACCCCAGTGGTTTTAGAAATCAAGCTCTGCAGACTGAAGGGTCCTGGGTTCATTCTGGTCAAAGGCAAAGGCCTGGGTTGCAGGCTCGATCCCCACTGTAGTGTGCACAAGAGGCAGCCAATCAATGATTCTTTCTCGTCATTGATTTTCTCCCTCTCTCTCTCTCCCTTCCTCTCTGAAATCAATAAAAATATTCTTTGAAAGGAAGAAGTCAAGCAAAGCTAGCCATCACATTTCATTAGATGAGAAAAGGATACTATATCTCTATGTACTTCTACCATAAAAATGTAATCCCCCCACTCAATCCTTGAGGTAACTGGAGTGAGTTTCTATTTTATAAAAGCCAATGAAGCCCAAGAACTAAGAACATGCTCATAAATAAATAAATAATGGCCCACAATGATAAGGGTGTGCCAAGGAGCTCAGCAGCCAATGGAAGAGCTCTCATGGCCAACGCTGAAAGAATTTGAACAACAACATAAAGTAGCATTGGCTCAAAGTATAAAATAAATATGAGTTCATACTTACATAAATAAGTGATTGGGTAAATAAATATACGGGAGAAGAGACAAATGTGAAAACTAATTCCAAATAATTTTATATACACACTCCCTCCTCAAGAAGGGACAGTGTAATTCTCCACCACCTAAGTGTGAGCTGAGCATAGTAACTGCCTTCAAAGGCTGTGGAAGCATGGATGTGGGGGAGGAGAGTGACTTTCTAGTGGAGGAAGCTGGCAGACACCACCTCTGCCAGGTGGTCAAAGCCAGCATCAATAATCACCAATCATGTTGATAGTTTGTTCTCGGTATAATGTGATGAAAATGGCACTTTATCTCTTTGGTCTTCTTCCCAAAAACCCATACCACAGTATAAGATGAGAGAAACATCAGACACATTCCAACAGGTGAGCCTCCTAAATATACCTGCCCAGCTCTCCTCAAAACTGCCAAGATCATCATAAACCAGGAAGCTATGAGACACTGTCACAGCCCAGGAAACCCTAAAGAGACTTGGCAACTAAATGTCATGTGGTATTGCCCTGGCTAGTTTGGCTCAGTGGACACTGTTGGCCCGAGGACTGAAGATCCTGGGTTCGATTCCAGTCAAGGGCATGTACCTCAGTTTCAAGCTCAATTCCTGGCCCTGATTGGGACGTGTGCAGGAGGCAACCAATCAATGTGTCTCTCTCACATCAATGTTTCTCTCTCTCCCTCACCCCTCCACTTTCTCTAAAAATCAATGAAAAAAATATCCTTTGGTAAAGATTAACAAAAATTGATAAATAAATAAATAAATAAAGCTATTTTTGCCCATCCCTGTATGCATATGTGCTAGTCCTTAAATAATCATTTTCCTGGGTGTTTACATAAGAAAATTAACAGTGATTACCTCTAGGTTGTGGAATTTCTCATGTGGCAAAGGTAATTGGTATCTTGAATGCAATTTTGGAACAGAAAAAAAGACATTAGGTTAAAACTAAGAAAATCTAAATAAACTGTGTTAATAATAATGCACCAATGTGGATTTATTAATTATTTATTTACTAAATGTACCATATTAAGATATTCATAATGAGAAATTGTCAGGAGTGGGGGCAGTATATGAGGAACTCTTTGTATTATCATTTCAAATTTTCTGGAAATATAAAACTGATCTAAAACATAAAGCTTATTATAAAAACAGTGATAATAAAAATAAATGGAGCTTAATCAAAATATCTCTCCTTATTTTGTTATCATTATTAAACTGGGACAAATTTCTATCTTTATATCCAACAATTATTTACAGAAAGTACAGCATGTAAAGGAATGTGTTAAATTGTGCCATTGAGATCCACTCAGCAAAATGGTCGTTTCTTCAGTGAATTGCAAGGGGAAAAGGTGACAAAGGAAGAGCCAATGGATTTAAAGAGAGCTAACACAGGAGGAAGCCAATCAAGTGTGAGGGTCTTATTTGGATTCTTATTTAATACGACAACTTCTCCCTCCCATGTTGCTCACTGTCTTACGTGGGTTTCCTCATGCGCCTGCTAACAAACTACCGCACCCAAACCAGGGTTTACCTTTGGAGAAGCCCAAACAAGGACACCCATCATGAAGAGACTGGTTACATAAGCTGTGGGATAGCTATATAATCGCCTACTACAGAATAATTTAAAACAGTGAGGTGTGAGGTCCATTTGTGTTGATAGAAACATCTCAAGAAACTTTCATAAAATATGATCCTCTCTCTAGAAGTGAATTAACATAATATACAGGGGTGGGCAAAAGTAGACTTATAGTTGTGAGTACACAAAACACAGAGTTCAGTCTTGTATTATTATTTATTAATTATTGTATTATTTGTACTACAGCTATAAGCCTACTTTTACCTATCCTTGTATGCATATGTGCTAGTAATTAAATAATCATTTTTCTGGATGTTTACATAAGAAAGTTAACAATGATTACCTCTGGGTTGTGGGATTTCTCATGTGGCAAAGGTATGGCTACACTGACAAACTGGTGCGCTGATTTAAAAGAATAAATCTGATTTGTAGCATTTGCTGATCTCCATGGTATAAATATTAATACTTCCAGGTTGTCTGACTGATTTCAAGTTATCAATGTCTTTTTTTTTTTTAAGTAAATGTGAAGTTTTAATTCAGAAATTACTTATCTGTATTTTTCAAATTTACAAAGAGCATAAAGCATCAAAATGTCTACTAGAAGAAAAACCAAAACAAATGTTAGCATATCTATACAGAAACAACATGGCAAGCAGAGCTGTTATAAGTCAGATCCGCATTTGAAGGCTGTCTTTATTTACTTTTTAAATATATTTTTATTGATTTCTGAGAGGAAGGGAGAAGGAGAGAAAGATAGAAACATCAATGATGAGACAGAATCATTGATCGGCTGCCTCCTGCACACCCTACATTGGGAATCAAGCTTGCAACCCCGGGCATGTGCCCTGAATCAAACCGTGTCCTCCTAGTTCATCAGTTGATGCTCAGCCACTGAGCCATGCTGGCCAGGCTGAGGCCTGTCTTTATATAATAACTTATTTCATCCTCATTACAACCTTTTAAAATAAGCACTATATTTATTTCTTTTTGATACACTGGACCAGAAGTATTATTTCCTTTGAAAAAACTGGACCAAAAGTATTTAAGTCATTTTAGGGAGAAAGTTCAACCTGAAAGAGATTAATAAATATTCAAAATAGAGTCCTTACTTTTAACCTGAAAATTCAAGTGGGTAATCTCCAAGTCTCTACTTAGTTGTTATCTATTGAATTTTAATTATTGAATTTATTAGGGTGGCATCAATCAATACATAGGCTTCAGGTGTACAATTCTATAAGACAGCATCTGTGTATTGTATTGTGTATTCACCACCCCAAGTCAAGTCTCCTTCCATCAAAATGTATTCTCCCCTTTACCCACTTCTACCTCCCTCACTGTTCTTTCCCTCTGATAATCACCAACATGTTGTCTGTGTCTATGAATCTTTGTGTGCATTTTTTTTTTTTGCTTAATCCCTTCACTTTTTTCACCCAGTCCCTCAACCTCCTCCCCTCTCATAATTTTCAGTCTGTCCTCTGTTTCTATGTGTCTATTCCTATTTTATTTGGAAGTTTATTTTGTTCATTAGATTTCACATATAAAAGAAAGCATCTGGACTTGTCTTTCTCTGACTGGCTTATTTCACTAAGTATACTACTCTCCGGGTCCTTCCGTGCTGCCTCTAAGGTTTTACTGCTGCATAGTATTCCATTGTGTATATGTAACACAGCTTTTTTTATCCACTACTGATGGGCGATGGGCACTTGGGTCACTTCCATAGCTTGGCTATTGTAAATAATACTTCAATGAACATAGATATGTATATATTCTTTCAAATTCATGCTTTGGGTTTCTTGGAATAAATAACTAGAAGTGGAATTGCTAGGTCATACAGCAGTTCCATTTTTAATTTTTTGAGGAACTTCCATACAGTGGCTGCACCAGACTGCATTCCCACCAACAGTGCACAGGGCTTCCTTTTCTCCACATCTTCACCAACGCTTGTTGTGTGTTGATTTATTGGTGACAGCCATTCTGACAGGTGTGAGGTGAAATTTCATTGAGGTTTTAATTTGCATTTCTCTGGTGATTAGTGATGCTGAGCATCTTTTCATATGACTAGTGGCCATCTGTGTGTCCTCTTTGGAGAGGTGTCTTTTCAGGCTCTTTGCCCATTTTTGAATTGGATTGTTATGTTTATGATGTTGAGTTTTATAACTTGTTTATAAATGTTTGCTATTTGCACCTTGTCAAATCTGCCATTGATGAATATGTCTTCCACTCAGTGAGTAGTCTTTTTGTTTTGTTGATGGTTTCCTTTGCTGTGCAAAAACATTTTAGTTTGATGTAGTCCCATTTGTTTATCTTTTCTTTTGTTTCTTTTGCCCGAGAAGATATATCAGAAAAAATTTTTCCCAATACCAAATATTGAATGGACTGTCTTTACAGTCCATTGTATGTTCTTGCCTCTTTTGTCAAATATTAATTGACCATAAAGGTGTGGATTTATTTCTAGGCTCTCTATTCTGTTCCATTGATCTATTCAATATATATTTATTTTTATGCCAATACCATGCTGCTTTGATCATTATGGCCTTGTAGTATAGGTTTAAATCGTAGTGTGATTCCTACAACTTTGTCCTTCTTTATCAAGATTGCAGTGGTTCCATATACATTTTTGGAATATTTGTTCTAGTTCTATGAAATATGCGATTGGCATCTTGATAGGAATTGTGTTGAATCTTTAGATTGCTTTGGGCAGTATGGACTTCTTAATTATGTTAATTCATTCTATCAATGAACATGGTATATGTTTCCACCTATTTGTATCTTCTTCAATTTCTTTCTTCAGTGTCATATTTTCTGAGAACAGGTGTTTTACCTTCTTGGTTAAATTTATTCCTAGATATTTATTTTTTATGGAATTGTAAATGGGATTGTTGTTTTAGTTTCCCTTTCTGATAGTTCCTTATTGGTGTATAGAAATGCAACTGATTTCTGGTTATTTATTTTGTATCCTGCTATTTTTCTGAATTTATGTATTAGTTGTAGTAGTTTTTTGGTGGGATCTTTAGAGTTCTCCAAACAACCAATGTCTTAACAGCATCACAATAATTTCTGAGTAATAATCCATTCTTGTGAGCCAGAGCATGACACTGGGTATAATACCTGCTAGTTGAATTTATTGAAGTTCCATTCTTAAATAAATTTTATTGCTAAGATTTTCATCTGCATCTCTTGGTAACACGTAGCCTTGGAAATAAGCCCAGTAGCACATTGCCCAATTGCAAAGGAAAACAATCAGCAGAGATCAAGATGAAGGAAATGTGCCCTTCCTATTCTCTTCCTTTCTGGACTTTCATAAGAACTCATGTTTGTGAATAATAAAAGGAGGAGGAGATGGTGGAGGAGAGAGGAGAGGGGGGAAGAAGAGAAGGAAGAGAAACTAGACATGGAGGTTCCTATGAGCACCTTCTTGGATTCTTTGCTTATTAGGAAAGAAGGCACTAGCAGTTGGGACCATAAACAGAAAGAGAAATGAAAAGCACTGGGAAATGTGAACAAGGACACTGCAATTTATTTGTGCGTTTTTGAGACCCTGGTCATTTCTGAAAACTGACTCAGAGCCATTTTTTTCTTAGAGCCAGATAATAAACCAGGTAATTCTTGAATCTTCCTTAACCATCCTACAGGTGTTCATCAAAATAGTCTTCTTCCTGATTACAAAAAGATTCTGTAGAAAAGAGCACTTAATGATAAATCTAAAAACCTGCAAGATTTTCCTAACACAGATACTATTGTACTACAAACATTTGGATAAATTACTCAATCTCTCTGGGCCTCGGTGTCCTCATGTATAAAATAAAAAATTTGATCTATAAGGTTTCTTAGGCCATCTTAAATATTTAATATCCTATAATTCTATTATTTCTGGTAACCAAATCATCTTATAGAAACTTATTTCTTTCAAGAACTCTCTTAGATTTTCTCAAGTGTCCTTGGGAAGGGAAAGCAAGCCACTCAGTGTGGACGCCTGTACTATGGCACCAGAAGCTGAGACAGAAGTGGGAGAAGCAGGCTCCAGGAGGCACCAGGAGGACTGTGCCCTCTAACAGGACCACAGCTGGGGCGTGGTGAATACACTGTGCACCTAACACAGCAGCACCCACCAGGCCGGGATAGTAGGACGACAGGTCTCACACATTCGCTTCTCCTTTAACTCCCTCCAAAGACTGGTTCTAAACAAAGTCCCTACGCAAGAAACCCTGCATCTGCTCTAAAGTCATCTTTACCTCTGTCTCCTCAAAGTATTCTTTCTTCAGGATCTTACTTACTAGATGGTTCCCCCCTGTTTGCAGCACAAGGATATCTGAGTATGGCTCTGAGCCAGCTAGATATAAAATAAGAACACAGGAATTCCATGATTCTCGACAGGGACACACACAGACACAAGAGGTGCATATCTAAAGAGGATGATAGTGTCAGCGTGGTCCCTGGAGGCAGAGAACTAATTCTAGATAACAGTGAGATCAGCGAAGACTCAGACACTGGCACAGTCCAACAGAAGCAATTTAAAACCTCATTAATAGACTCTTTAAAAAGTCTAAAAGCCATTCATTCCCCCTGAGGTTTGTTACAGAAACAAAACAGTGGAGAAAACTCACTTTTTCTAAGAGCGGACGCCTCACTCTGCTGGGGAGCATGAATCCCTAGCCACAATCACAAAGGTCTTCGTGTCACTTTTTAGAGCACTCATGCCTTTCAGCGTATTACCTAAGCAGTTGTTCACAACATGCTGTGAGGTATTGGAGTCCCAGGGAGAGATGTGAGGAGTGGGTCAGGAGACCCCGCATGCAGACCTGGATTCTGCCACCGACTAGCTTGTGATTCAAGCGAGTGGCTTGTCCTCGGGGCATGCTTTGCTTTCATCTTACACATGGTGAAACTGACACAAATGGAGTAAGGGAGCTGTACCCACCGGCAAGGAACAACATGGGACAGAATGGAAAGAATGAAGACCTGAAGCAACAGGTTCTTTCCTGTGAGGCAGGAGATCCATCCCTGAGAAATCAACGTGGATTATTTCTAGAGAGATAACTAACTGTGTGATTGCCAGTCCCAGTGGCTCTATGAACACTTCAGTGAGGGGATGGCCATGACACACATGTGACTCCTCTAATCCCCAAATCTGAGGGACAATCTTGAAGCTGCAAAAAAGTCATAGACTGCCTGCCAGTCACAGCTGATCATCAAGACTCTCACGAAAGCAGTTATGTAAATATATCCTCTAGTTCTCCTGGGTAGTCAACTATTTAAGAAAATCAGAGGCCTTTAGAAGCATAAATCTAGACACCCAAGAACTCCTTGTTTAAAATAATTTCTTTTCCTTTTTATCCTAAATTAACCGCATGAGAGTTTTAAGTCACGCCTCCTCATTCTGATGGAGAGAAAACAGTAATTTTGATGTCTAGGTAACCACTTTCTATCCAGAGATTTCAATCACACCCTTTTCAATCTTACTTTTTACAGATTAAAGAGTCTTTGGTATCCTGGCCACCATGGCTCAGTGGTTGAGCATCGACTTATAAACCACGAGGTCACGGTTCAATTCCCCATCAGGACACATGCCCAGGTCGGGAGCTCGATCCTCAGGATAGGGTGTGCAGGAGGCAGTTGATCACCCTCTGTCATAACTGATGTTTCTATCTCTCTCTGCCTCTCTCTTCCTCTCTGAAATCAATAAAAATATTTTTTAAAGAGTCTTTGGTAAAGAAATCATTTACCTGGATACTTGTCCTCCTGCTCCATCATGCTAAAGCCTAAGGAAGAGGCTTTTTCCAAAGGGACAAAGAGAAACTGGAAGAGTTTCATCAGAGGCATTCCCCAAAGACTCGGGCAGCATCTGAGATGGTGAAGGTGCAAATAAGCCAGGGCCACTGCTCTGCGCCTCTGTAGGGGGCACCATTCACATCATATTTCTGTACTGAGCAGTGCTAGTTTATGCCCATCTTCCCACCTCCTGCTTTCCAGTTGCAATCCTCTTGTTTTGAGTTTTCCTTTCTTCTGGGTTTTTAGGGAGAAAGATGCAAGGCAAGATTGTGGTTTTGGTGTGTTTTTCTCTTACTGCAGCCTTTTGGGAAGTATAATGAGTGTTTCCCTTCTAAATAATGAATGAACTATTCTTATTAGGTGACTTCTGAAAGTCATAAGATAATTGAAACCATTAAATCTGTTTTGAAAACAGTGAGGCAGGGAGGATATAAAGACTAGGGGCAAAAGATTACATCCCAGCATCCTCTCCCCTTTCAAGGAAACTTTCCAGAAGTCCCATCCCACAACTTTTATTTTATTTTTTAAATATATTTTTATTGATTTCAGAGAGGAAAGGAAAGGGAGATAGAAATGGAAACATCAATGATGAGAATCACCTATCAGCTGCCTCCTGCATGCCCACTACTAGGGATTGAGCCCACAACCCAGGTATCAAACTGTGACTTCCTGGTTCATAGGTCAAAGTTCAACCACAGAGCCACAGTGGCTGGGCATTATTTTATTTTTGTTAATCCTCAGCTGAGGATAATTTTTCCATTGATTTTAGAGAGGAGAGAGAGAGGGAGGGAGAAAAACATCAATGTGAGAGAGACACATTGATCCTTAGCCTCCTACAAGCATCCCAACCAGGACCAGAGATCGAACCTGTAACCTGGGTATGTACCCTTGACTCGGGCACTATCTGAGATGATGAAGGTGCGAATCAAGCCTATCTCCTAATTCCTCTTTCTCTTTTCCCCTCACCCTTCCTCTCTCTCTCTTTTTCTAAAATAAATCAATAAATCTTATTGGCTAGGCTTCATTACATAATCAAATGTAACTATAGGGGAAGCTGGAAAATGTAGTCTCTTATCTGCAAATAGCACCACCTTGAATAAAACCAGGGTTTGTTTCTAAAAATATGGAGAAATAAATATCGAGTGACTGAAAAGCAAGTGTTTTCACAGTAATACATAATCTGTGTGAGGTCAATAAGCTGGGGTGCGTGATTTCAACTGAGCTCAGTATTAAGTGCATATGAAACCATTGAGATGGTGAAGGGTATGTGCTACCTGTGTGAGCTTAGTAGGGCAGTAAGAAATGTACATAGTGAGAGTGAGATGAACAATGTGGTGAGTGATATATAGTCTGTGTGTGCAAGCGAGATGGTGGAGTGGGTTCAGAGAGTTAGTCAATGTCTGTCTGGCCTATATTGATGAAGCCTTACTAAAGCCTTTATACCCATTTTGCAGCTTTTTGAGAGCATCTGTCTGTAAGAACTACTCAGCAAGACCGAGAGAAGGTAGGAAATACCCTGCTGTCCTATCTGGAGGCCTTGACTACCCTTTATACAAGCGATTTGTAGTCAAGGTCTGCCTTCACTGGGAAAGATGTTACCTTCACAGGCACAGGTGGCCACTCTTGACAGTTCCAAGTGGGCTCCACTTTGCTATTGTCTTCTCTGGCCAAATTCCCTGAGGGTAGCTGGCTTCATACATCACAGCAGGCAGGTTTCCGAACCCCAGCCCAAAGGCAGAACTGCTAACAAATCACCTGGACGTGTTGATTACTTGCCTTATCTCACCTGGAGGCCTCCCAAGCCCTTCGCATGGCCAGATACGCTTCCAGTTACTGCACTGGTTTATCAGGGACCGTTTTCTTGGTGTTTCTATTTTGCTCTCCATGACCTTGGTTGTCTGAGTGATAGATCCTTAGAGTTGTTGCTGCATCTGTCGGAGATTTGCCTGCTTATCTTTGCCTCTGTTCCTATAGGATGTGTTTTATGGTCACAAAGACTTGGTCTGTGGCCTCTCTTGCAACATCCAGCACTAACTGTCACTCACACAACGCTAGAGCACATAAGAGAAATTTCCAGAAACAGAATGCCAAACATATTTTATTAGGCTTCTTGAGTTATACAATGGGAGGAAATTTTTACTTAGGATTTCAAAGAACAACATAGAAACTCATCATAAACCGGAAACATTGCTCTGTTGTTGGTCCAGGCAATGCCAAGGTGATGACGGGAAAGAACAACTGATGTGTATGGGGTTGCCAAACACTGTCCCAAATCCTTCCTGAGGTCAGCATCCCCAACCCCACCAAATCCTGTAGCCCCAAAAGCAGCTACAAATGCAGTGTAAAGTGTGACATTGTGGAAATCAACTACTTTAAGAGCCACATCTAAAAGTGCTTGATTTTAGTTTGAAATGTAGTTGACAACATGCCTTTAAGACATCATGAGCTCTATGAGATGACATTGACTCATCGACTTATCAGTCATAATCAGTATAATTTTAGAAATAAACTCAATGTGAATTCTTAAGAGCAGTGGTCTGAGAGAACTGCTATTTGAGAGCCCACTCTATCTTAACCTGCAGATGCTTCAATGTATCCCAAAAAAATTGTGAGAAATTAATCTTGGGTTTATGGCCCAAGAAATTACCCATGGTTATATGCTCTCCCCAAACATGCAAGAGCAAGTACCAGAGCTTTGCTGGGATCAGGTATTGAGTTTTGTTTTCCCAGCCAACGATATTGATTTGGGTTAGTTATCTTGGATGGGATATTCTCCTTCCTTTAATAATACCCTACTGAGATAAATTGGGATTTCAAACAGGTAAAGTTACTAGGTTCTGTGACAAACTGACTTTTGTTCCTTTTTATAATAAGGAAGAAATATTAGAAATTATCACCCAGGAACTCTATGTCAAATATCCAACACAAAAGAACATGTCTGGCCTTCTCCTGAGAGGTAGACTGAGCCCAGTTTCAGGGCATCACAATAACTCAATATAAATTTAGAACACTATGTTACAATTTATATAAGTATTACTAGCTCAACAACTTGAAATGATAAAAATTATTGTCCCTTGATTACAAAAGATTTCTTCCTTTCAAGCATTCTTTGGATTCTTATTATCTACCCTAACAAAGAGAAAAATGCAAATTGACCATACCTCTGTGGTCAAAAAGACTTGGATACACCCACCAGCCAATCAGGAGTATGCAAATTAACCCAACAAAGCTTGAGGGTTAATTTGCATACATAGGCACCAAGTGGCCAGAGGCTATGTGGTACCATGTGGCCTGGGTCTTTGGGACGGGCACCAAGCCTGCAACATCCCAGGATCATCGCTGGCCCCAGGAGATGAGGGTAGCCATGCCAAGCCATGCCCACAGGCTCCAGGACAATTGCCAGTCCTAGGAGGTGAGAGTGGCAGCATAGCTTGAGAGAAGACAGCAGGGTCTGCTTAGCCATAGCCACAGTGACCTGAGAGCAAGCAAGTTCAGCCCGCAGGCAGCACCCATCACTGTGGTGTGGAGCAGGCAGGCCCTGCAGAGAGCAGAGAACTATGGGGAGCAGCCCTAAGCCATCAGTAGGACATTCCCTGAGTGCTCCTGGATTGGGGAGGGTGCAGTTTGGGCTGAGAGAAACCCTCCCCGCCATGCACAGATTTCATGCACTGGGCCTCTAGATTACTATAAAAGAAACTCCATGATCAAGAAGACCATGAGAATTTTGCCAGATGCTAGATGATGTGAGATGGTCAACTCCTTCCACAGTCCTCTTGTTTAGTCCACAGTCTACAGTCCTGGCTACTTAATAATATCAAATATCTCAACTGGGTCAGGACTAGAGCTGATGAGACATTCCGGGACCAGAATAGGAAACCAGACTGAAAGATAAAACAAACCTAAGTTTTACAGGAAGGGGCTGGGAACTGGAAAGGCCACTATGGCTCAGAAGCCAAATGAGAAGTCAGAAGTCAGATGCATATCAGGAGCCAAGATGAAGTGTGTGGGTTCAAACCAAGTCAGCAGATAGGAACCAGAGACCCACAGGAACCAGAGTCAGGCAATGCAAGACAAAGGGCCCGAAACTGAGTAAAAGCTCATGATAGCAACTAAGAGGTGGCCTTGATGCAGGGGTATCTGCAGACTAAGAGGTGGCCGTGATGTCCTTGAAGCAGAGGTATCTGCTATTTTAGGAAAGAGGTTTTTACCCCAGTTCTATGGGAACAATCCAGGATGTACCCATTTGGGGTTGTACAGGTGAAAACAGAGGATTTATGTAACAAATGATGGAGTCAAATGACAGAGGTATAGGGTTTGAAATTATACTGAAAGACACATCACTATGCCTCTAAGTAGTGTCTGGTCATCAGAACTTTATACCATCTATGCTGTATAAGGACTGGGGGGCACACTGGCCAAGATTAATTATTAGGGGGGAAATGGAAGTTAAGAAATCTGACATAGACACTTTCCCAACTTCCTATCAGTTTCATTTTCCCCTCCTTCTGACATCCTTCTCTGCTGATTCTCAAATACCAAGCCATTCCACGCTGTCCATCTGTGGTTCAGGTCATTCCCTTTAGGCATGGCATTCAAATATCTCTATTTCTCAATGTTTTCCAAGTTTAAAGGGGAAAAAATATTGTTTTTATTTGTAAGGCATATCACAAATGATAGGAGGAAGGCAGATGCATCCATGTAACTCTAATACAGAAATGAGGGATGTGCTTAGTGTTTGTAAAGGTATTAGAATCTGAAGGGAAGAACTAACACAACAGACCTCCAGAGCTCTGTCTGCCACTCCACTCTAGGGCTTAAAAAATACCTTTTCTCTTCTAAAAATTTAAGCACATAAGATTTGTAGTTTTTAAAAAAAATGGTTGGTTTTCCTTCACAATAAAAAATACTTATTAACCAAGATTTCTGGGGATTCTGTTTATGAGAGATAACTGATTCATCTCCCTTATCTCCCTTTTTAATCAGATGTAGTTGCAGGGATAAACACAAACAATTTGAATTTTTATGATTTTTTTTTCAAAAATGATCCTTAACCATATAAGAAAATCAGACATTCCTGTTTCCTGGGATAAGGGAAAAGAATGGCAGAGGCTGCACTGCACAGTGGGAAGAGCATGACGTCAGGGCTGTCTTGACAAGTCTCTCTCCATCCCTGTCTCAGCCTCCCCACAGAGAAGCGTAAACAAGTACTCACAGAGATAATAGACACTTTGCGGAATTCTTGTACATTGCAGGTGTTTGGTGAGTAGTAACAATGGCTAATATCAGCTCACTCATCTAAGCAAATGCCCAAGCATCTTTCATTGTAAACACGTCTGCCAGTCAAAAGGAGACAGTGTAGTAGGAAGCACATTGCGTGGAGCAGTAGAAATTATTGTGTACCAGTAAGATCTGGAAAACTAGGTACCAACCCCAGCTTCATCACCAGCTTAGCTGTATGAGTCTTTGCAAGACATTTCACATCTCTGGGCCTCAGATTTCTCCTCTGAAAAATGAGGGATCTGAACCACATAATAACTTTGGTCACTTCCAACTATGGGGTCCTCTGCCACTGACTGTTTACCCTCCCAAGCAAAGAGAAGGCTGGTAAAAGTCTGTCCCCATCTGAGGATGGCATATCCCTACATAATCAGATGTCCATGTTTCTCTGCACTCACCTCCACCTACAGTCCCAGCACCCTCCTCCCCAACTTCCCCTTCAGGCCCTGCTCCAGCCACCAACACAGTTAGATTCCTAAGACCACATGTACACCCTCCAATGATCCACATTCACCCTCAGATCTACAATAATTGTCTGGATCCCTGTTTTCTACTCTGCAAAAATATAGGAGTTATGTTCACCATACTGCGTTTTTATGAGGATTAGATGAGATACTGTACATGAAAAGGATCTGTAGGCTGTACGGCGTTGTATAAAGTTAACATAGCAGCTGTGAGGACTGTTGGTTTAACACCTTGTAAACACTCTACAGGAAGTGCACCAAGAAGTTGGATTCTGAGTCAGTCCACTCGTTGGTCATCCACCTGGGCTGCTGCCCTTTTGGGGTTTTGTGTGCCCCAAAGAATCCAACAGGATGGCATTGAATTTTGCTGCCATCAGATACTGACTTTGGCCAAAATAAGGAAGTTTGTTTACACTTTACCTACAAGCAAGTGGTAATAGCCTGGAAAAGTTTTCACGCAATCAGCACCCCCATGTGGCCTCGGTTTTTTCTATTCCAAGAGACAATTGTGGAATTTTAGGAGAGCTGCCTAATTATTGACTGTAACAATCAATCAGGCACTGGGAAGAACTGCAGATCTGTCCCTACAGAGACCCACGCTTAAGCTTTGCCAGGCTTACTGCCACCAGGCGGTCACAGCGGGACGGCGAGAAAAGTCTGAGAAGCAGCCGAGCGCGCCACTGGTTTCCCCAGATGAACCAGGAAATGGCCCGATCCCAAGGCCCTAGAATCTCTTCCAGCATTTTCTTCTCCGGACCAACACCCAGAAGCTATTTGTTCATAAAAGCTTTCAGCAGTCACCTCAGGACATAGTTCCAAGTGTTGGGTTTTCTTAGCTCTCAGCTATGTTAGAGCTTTCATCAGCGTGTGTCTCTGTCTCTACTTCGTCCACCCACATGTGCAGGTCACATGCCCTTGCCCACAGTCCTGATGCCATAAACAGGAGAGTAAACAGCCCTGGATGGTTTGGCTCAGTGGATAGAGCGTCGGCCTGTGGACCAAAGGGTTCCAGGTTCGATTCCAGTCAAGGGCACATGCCCAGGCTTGATCCCCAGTAGGGGGTGTGCAGGAAGCAGCCAATCAATGATTTCCATCATTGGTGCTTCTATATATCTCTTCTTCTCCCTTCCTCTCTGAAATATGTGTGTGTGTGTGTGTGTACATATATACAAAGTGTAAACAGGTTCTCACATGTGTTACAATCTCCACTGACCAAGTATCTTCTCCACCCCATGCCAGTGTCCAGAACTTTGGGGTTAAACTCACTGCTGCTGATCTTCTCATCCTCCCCCCATCCTCTCTCCCCCTGGCTACCTATGGGAATCTTATCCACCTCCCAGGCCTACTCACTGCCGCTCTTCTGTGATGCCTTCCATGGTCCCCCACTTGGAAGTGTTCTCTCATTCCTCTGAACGGTCATCTGTATCCCTTTGGATGTTTTACTTTATGTTTAAACACATGAGCTATTCTCTAGCAGGTGGAATCCTAGGAGTCAACCCCTCAGTAAGCTCTTATTTATTTTCCTAGCACAGTTCCATCCCCAGAGCTGGCCCTTAGTAAAGAGCCAATAGCTGAACAGTGGTGCCATATGAGTGAGTGGATGGGAAGACACAGACAGTATCACGTGGGCTGAGGTCTTGCTATTCACTAGCTCTGTACCCCTCAGAAGTTACTTGTTTTATTTCTATGAAACAAGGCCAGTGGAGAGTTATAAAATTCCAGAGTGCTCCCAGTCATCGTTACTCACCCACAGGCTGATATTCCTGCTCCCACTGGTTCAGCAAAGGTCCAACATTAGACGCATTCATTTTTTAAAGCGGTTTAATAATGTATACGCTGTTTCTGGAAAAGAACCAACAAAAAGGTAAAGGGAATAGTAAGATAAGGCCAAAGAAAAAGTAAACACACAGAAATGAATTTTCTAGTCCTATTAAGTTTCAAAGGTGGGGCATAAATTCAGCTTTGAGCTTCCTGGCAACAAAAGCTAAAAGGTATTAAAGTAAAAGTATGGCCTTCGTTGCTCAAGAAAGTTGCGGTTTTTCCTGATATTAAGGTCTGAGATAAATTGATACGCAGACTTTGTCCGCTGAACAAGCCAAAAATGCATACGGCAGGGAGTCTAGCAGAACTGCTTTTCTGCTGCGTCTTTTCATAGGAGAGTGCCCCATTTATCTAGTGCTGTGCAGCAACCCCAAAGTATGGGCTTAAAACCATAGTAACATCTACTGTTATCTCACTGAGAGCCACTGGGTCCAGCTAGGCCATTCTCACTTAAGGTCTCTTAAAAAGCTGGTGTCAGGCCGAAACTGGTTTGGCTCAGCGGATAGAGCGTCAGCCTGCAGACTGAAAAGTCCCAGGTTCGATTCAGGTCAAGGGCATGCACCTTGGTTGCGGACACATCCCCAGTAGGGGGTGTGCAGGAAGCAGCTGATTGATGATTCTCTCTCATCCATGTTTCTAACTCTCTATCCCTCTCTCTTCCTCTCTGTAAAAAATCAATAAAAATATTTTTTTTTTTTTAAAGCTGAAGTCAGGTGGGACAGGGGTCGGAATTATCTAGAGCTGAAGGTGGGGCTAGAACAGCTGTCTTCAGACATCTGTAGGTACTCTCTCCACAAGACTCTTCAACATGGAGCTTTAGAGCAGCCAGGAAAGCGCAGACTGAGAGCAAGGGAGCCCGGCAGGCTGGATCACCTCAACTCACACGCTTCACTTCTTCCTCGTTCGATTTGCCAGAAGCAAATCACTGAGGCCAACCACATTCAAGGGGAGGGGAACTAGTCTCCATAGTATTTTGACAGAAAATTTTGGCTTTTCTTTTGAAAGCCAAAGAAGAGGTACTCTGATTTGATCCAGAGATAAAATCTAGAATATTTAGAGTTGTCCTGCCCAATACAGTAGCCACTGACATAAATGGCTGTTTAAATTAATTAAAACTCTAGCTGATTTGGCTCAGTGGATAGAGCATTGGCCTGCAGACTAAAGGGTCCCAGGTTTGATTCTGGTCAAGGACACAGGCTTGGGTTGTGGGCTCAATACCCAGGAGGAGGTGTGCAGGAGGCAGCCAATCAATGATTCTCTCTCATTGATGTTTCTATCTCTCTCTCCCTCTCCCTTACTCTCTGATATCAATAAAAACATAATATTAAAAAAAAAAGATGGCTTCTATTATAAAAGCTGTTTTCTGAAAACAATTGGGGGAAAGTTAAAATCAAAACCACAAAAAGTTCATTAACCAACATTTACTGAGGTCACGTGGATGCTATGCTTTGTACCTGAAAACATTTTCAAAATAGATTTTGCCAATTTCCAATGCCTCAGAAATAAACGAACAAATGTCCATCATGCACCCAAGAAATACCTACTTGTAAGTAGCATAATTTTCTAGTGAAACCACCAGACAAATGGTTGAAAAATGACCCCTAAGTGTATGAATTAGCTGCTATCTAATATTATTAGATATAACCCAACTGAACTGAAAATACTGTCTGCCAAAAATGATGCCAAAAACGATGACTTGGGATTTAGAAAATTTGAATTCAAGCCACTCTTTTTTCCAGTAAGATAGAGAGTCCAATTCTGGTTAATGGCAATAATTTAAATCACCGGCCTAGAGAATAGTTGCTTTTATACTTTTTACAATAGGGGTACACATAGCTAGATCATGCATAAATTGTTTCAGAACATTAAGAAACAAATTAAAAGCAAGGGTTGAAGGGAGCAGAGGCAGAACAGTCTCATTTTTTAAAGACTGAAATTATCACCTGATCTGTTGGAGACCATTCCCTTGAATGGCTGCTATGGTCTAAAACTCAGATAGAACATAAGAATAGTTACCAGATCTTTTATCCCAACTGTGCTGAGTGCCTTCCTCATCCTCTCTCCATCCTTCTCCCCACTGCTCCGTGCCCCAGGAGGATGACCTGCATGGGCTGCATGAACAGGCTCCCTTGCCCTCTGGCTTCTGGAGGACTTGAGCCAATGGGAGCTGCTAGCAGTAGATTAGAGACTGGGAAGATAGAAAGGTTAGACTCAGCATCTACCCCCACCCTCCACTCCCTGGCAACGCGCACCCCCTGCCACCAACTCACTTCCTGTCAGATCACTAAGGGCTGGGTGCATTCCCTAAGCAAAGGCTCATTTTCAGTCAGTTCATTCCAGATAGCTGCACCCTTCAAATTCCAGTAACCCCTCACTTCCTTTGATTGTCCAGGCCTGTGAGTGGCTATGGCTCCCAAGGTGCCATACCGATAACCTTTGTAGGTTTTCCTCAACCTCTACCTTTGTAATAGTTCCTTTTCTTAACCTTTCTCCCGTTATTCAGTTTGTGAAGGCTGTTTGCCGACAAGCCCTGACTCAGAAACTAGTTCATGACTAGTTTTTATGCACAAAGACCAAAGCACAATTACATGTATAAGCAATCTGAAAGCTATTCCCGACAGAATTTTTCACCACATAATAGTGTAACATAGTTGATGATGGAATAGTATACCTGTTCTTCTTAGAAAATATAAGTGAGAAAAAAAATTCAGAACTACAATTTATGAGACAAAACCAGCACAACTCTTAAATGAAAATTCCATCAAAATAATGGCTCTATGATTTGATAGAGTAATATTGTCCTTCAGAAAAGGGGGGAAAAGAAAGACTTTCAACCAGATAAAATTAATAAGAGGGAACAGAATTGGAGCTCTCTCAGTGGTGTGAAGTCTTCGGAAGGCACTGTGCAAATGACTACACCACATGCGGAAGTAAAACCAGAACTCAATCAGTGAAGAGGATCACTCTCCCAAAGACTGGTGCGTGGTTCTTAAACTGAGCTCCACGCAGCTGCCCTACCCACCATCACGTGGTGCAATGAATGAACAAAACCCCCAGTCAGGCAGGCTGGTGTTCAAATCTTTTTAAATCAAAATATTTTATAAATTGGAAAAAATAATATCTCCAAGGTAACTATAAAAATATATATAAAATACCTAGCACCATGTCTAATACCTAGCATTAAAGTTGTTCAATAAATGAAAATTCAAAAATAAAATCAACAAACAGCAATCAAAGACATATCCCCCAAGATCAGCCTGAAAATCAGCAAATAAATCAGGAGAAAGGGGTGGGAAGGAATAAGTTGATAAAGTGGCCCCAGTCTAGTCTCCTGTGGGTCATGTACATTTTAGGGAACTTCATAATGAGTGAATTCTCAAAGGGGTTGTAAGGAAATGTTCTCATTTCCTGCCCTGGCAGAGCTTCAACTTTTTTTCTCCTTCTCCCATTTTACATTTTAAGTGTAATTAACGCTTTCCCAATGCACCATGGTGATCATTTCTTGCTAGCACAAACTGTTTTGGACACCAACAGAGTCAAATTGATACTAGACTGATGCAGGCAACTCATTGATGGCTATGATGCCCTTCCAGTTAGCCAGCAGTTCCTCTGGCACTTTGTTCCAAAATATCATGAATGCAGTGACTTCTGGGTCCTCTGCTTGGTTTTTTGAGACCCTCCAACCTGAGTGATGAAACAATGCCTTTTTCTGGGTTGGCCACACCCAGAGCTCAGAAGCAAAATCATCGTTTTCTCTTGGATTCTACCACAAACATGTTACTGACTCTTCTGGATGGAATTCGTATTTGAAGAGCAATTTACAAGACAAGTAGAGTGCTAAGAAAGTGGAAAGGAGGATAGAGTGTTATTGACAAGTGAGAGAGGAAGAATATGCCAAAGACCGAGACACTACATAATGTATAGAGAAAACCAATGAAAGCACATAAAAAGTAATACCAATTCAGAAATTCTCTAAACCTTGGTGTTGGTTTAGAGATTCCTAACCCTGCAATCATGGACCCAGTTTCTCTGGTTTTTCTGATCTTGAAGATGCTGTTCCATAATTCTCAAGGCCAAACTTCAATGCAACGTTTCCCAGTGTGTTCAAGCAAAAATCAAATAGAAAGAGATGAACATATGGTGAGCATCTGTCATGTGCCAGGAATTGCAAAGCATGTAATCTGTGCAGATACCCAATAGTAATCTCATCAAATAGGCAATGCAATCTCTATTTCACAGGTACAGAAACAAAGATTCTGAGAAGGTAGTACTAGAGCCCCAAAGTTAAGTTGCCTAACTACAACTGTATCATTCTATTCTCCTTAAGTCCATTAATTCTTCATCTATTATCCAGCATCTTTATATACAGCTATGAGACCCTATAGCACATTATTCTCACTTCATCATCAGAACTTCATCTTATATATAAAACCTTCTAGTGAGAATGGAACATCCAATAGGCACTCCCATTTAAAAGGCCAAAGAGCCGGAACCGGTTTGGCTCAGTGGTAGAGTGTCTGTCTGCGAACTGAAAGGTCCCGGGTTCGATTCCAGTCAAGGGCATGTACCTTGGTTTCGGGCACATCCCCAATAGGGGGTGTGCAAGAGGCAGCTGATCGATGATTCTCTCTCATCGATGTTTCTAACTCTCTATTCTTCTCTCTTCCTCTCTGTAAAAAATCAATAAAATATACTTTTTTAAAAAGTAAAATATCAAATAAATAAATAAATAAATAAAATAAAAGGCAAAGGAACAGGGAGCTACATAGCAGTCACCAGTCCATAGCAATTCTGAAATCCAGCCAGGCAAGCGTCAGGGCCTCCTACTCCGGGTATTGGAGATCATTCTTAAATAGAGCTTGGGAGCAACTGGCTTTGCCCTGTGAGATGGTTTTCCTTTTCAATAAGCAACAACCCATATTGGCAGTTGAGTAATTTTCTCAGCTTGTTTCTTGACGCTTTTATTTTTGAACTGCTTTGTACCATTTAGTCTAAACTGGTCTAAAGTTTCCTTTTAAACTTTGTGGGCGTTCTATGTACCATACATATTATAGTCCATTTAATTATACAAAACTTTATCATCATTTTTTTAGAGAGGCCTCTACTTTGGTCAGCAGGTCAGCATGTAAAAGTGCTCTGGGAAAATGCCCTAAAAAGTCATAGAAACAGTTTTTGTTGAGCTGAGAGTGTTTGTTATCCATGTTAAATTTTTCTGTGGTTTTAACAAAGTCTTAAATCCACACTCTTGATTTTGTCTGTGTCCTGAGGCCATTTGGTACTTTGAGAAATGTTTGCCAGTTATAGAGACTGGAAATGTGGAATGGTTTTTGTGAGATCCTCCCTCCTCCCAACTGCTGGGCTGAGTTATGACATTACTGGCATCTGCCACAGAGACATCCCCAAGACATTGAACCACCAATCAGCATGTGCCAAAGTGACCTGGAGCCCACCCCTTCCTGTTCCGCTCCGGGTCCAACCCTTTCCTGTTCCTCCCCTTAAGTCACGTGCTGCTTCTCTCCATGTACATCTGTGGAGGCAGCGGGCTGGGTCCTTTCTCCCCTCCCCACTCCTTCAATTCTGATTTCTCTACCTCCATAATGAGTCCCGCTCGTTACTGGGGAATAAACTTTACTTTAATAAACTTAACTTTAACATGTCTTGGTGGTCAGTTTCCTGCAGCTTAAACCTTACAGTTTTATGTCCCAATCCAGCATATTTTGGGCCCACCATATTTACTAGTGCTTTAAATTCTGCTTGCAAACAGATTAGTTCTTTCTTTCATGTCTCTCTCTTCTCCTACCCTGTTATAGATAACTTCTAAAGAAGTTAAATGTGAATCTTTCTCTAAATCCACAAAGTCATCTAGTACGTTTTCTGTCTTCAAAGTTACTGACGTGGCAGTGCTGCCAGTGGTTCCACTGCTGCATCACACGGGTTGCCCTTTTACAGCCTCCAAGAACAGTTCCCTCTCAGGTCTCCCAGGCTCCGCTAATGTGCTCCATGGTGCCCCTATAACTTCTGCCAGCCCCTCAGTCCCAGGCCAATGCCACACAGTTTAGGTTTCTGTTACAACAACATACCACTTCCGGGTGTCAATTTTTACATCAGTTTTCCATTTCTGTGTAGCAAACCACCCCAAAACTTGATTTTATAACAACTTAGTACTTTTCACAGTTCTGTGCATTTTTGCTGGATTACTTTTCTACTGCTCCTGTCATGGGTCACTCATGAAGCTGCACTCAGTCAGGGCACCCTGGGGGACTGGACTAAACTGGCCTCTCCAGCTATTACATGGGAATTCATTTTGGGCTTCTCCAAGGTGTTGTGATCTCAGGTTCCAGAAGGATAAGTCTCCATGTGCAAGTGTGTATCAAACCTTTCCTTCCATTCCATTTGTTTATGTCCCATTGCTAAAGCAAGTTGCACAGCTGAGCGCAGTGTCGATGTGGTGGAGGAATATACCAGGATATGGATCTTGGTAGGTGTGATTCGCTGGGATTGTGACTATAGCAATCTTCTACAGAAGTAAAATGCAAATGTGCTTTTCTCTGTATCCCCATCCAAGCACATAACCTGATAACTTGTTCACTGAGGTACATTTGGTATATATTTGTTTAATTGAAGAATTTTGAAATGCAGAAGTTAGAAAGGCTTAGACTATGATAGTCTTAGAGATCCATATACTATAAAACAAAACTAACCATTAAAAAACTTTTCTCCCACCATCCTCTTATAAATCAAATATCTTTTCTGGCCAAAAGTGGTCTTTAGGGTATCATGAATTTCAAATAAATCACTCTAACTCATTAACTTTGTTTCCTAGAAATAAATTATGTATGAATTTTTTCAGATCCTACAAAACTATTTGAACATCTGAATAATCATATAACGTATATTCCTCAGTATTTGCACAAGAAAAAAAAAACAAACAAGGAACTGGACAGAATTACTGGCATTCAGACCCTGTATTTAAATTTTGCTAATATTAGATGTGGGACTGATCTGTCTTTCTCATCTGAGGACATAGGCACATTTCATTTTTCACTGAAATAAAGAGAATCAAGAATGTCTTTTAATGGCCTCAAAGGTTCTCTTCCCATCAACCATTTTCTCTGGAAGAGGTTTGATTTTTATCAACGGGAGTGGGAAATAATGAACACATTTTGAAACTGTCTCTTGGTTAATGTAATGTCTTGCCTTCAAGGACCGATAGACTATAAAACTGCTAAAGGACACGTTTTTCCCTTGCTACCAGTTGTGATTCTAAGAATCGAGGTATGTTTGCACTATCTTTCTCCACAAAGCAGCATCCCCCACCAAAGTGTGCTAAGGGATTCACTGGAAACTCAATTTGCATGCGGTGGTTTTCTGCTTGTTTGCTTGCTTTGTTATATGATTAACCCTCTACCTGAGTCTCCATCCAGTCCAGCACTGAAAATGATGTTCCTACTCCACTCTAGGAGGCAACAGGAGTTTCTGAACCTATCCTTTGAGACCAGACAGGCCACTAAAGTGCTCCAAGATGAGGGCCGAGGTGAATGAATAACCATTATTCTCTAAATGAGGTGCCTAATAAGTATGCAGATTCTGTTGTGAGGTTGATGATGACGAGAACTAGCATTTATTGATTTCTCATCGTGCCAAGCGTTATTCAAAGCACTTTACATGGATTAACTCATTTAATCTGACAGCCCCGTGATTTCCTCCACTTTATAGAAGAGGGCACTGAGATATGAAGCAATTGAGTAGGGTTATATCGCTTTAAATAGCAGAGGCGGGATTTGAACCCAACAATAGCTCTACTGCCTCAAATATATGGGCCTCATGCAAAATTCAAATTTCCCTTCCTGTATCTATGACCTGGGACTGTGCCCTCAGCAGTAAGTCACTAACATTTACACACTGACAATGTTAACTGACCCATCTAACTTTGTTCTGATGATGTGCACAAATAGTTAACGAAAAGACAATTGCAGACCTCTGGACGGTCACATAAGATCAATGCATGGTTCTTCCTCTTTGACATTCCGGACACGTACATTATCCTGGAACTTGAATGGCATTGCCACCATCTCTGCAGGTATCTCATGGCCTCCAGTCTCACAGAGCTGGACTCCCATGTGCTGTGCACCCTCCTCAGCCACCACCACTATGCCCCGCCCCAACACAAGGTCAATCAAATGGTTTCCTGTGCACCTTCTTTGTGCCAGTCCCTGTGGTAAACACAGAAGATAGACCTGAATATTGAGCGCTTTCAGCCCCCCTAATCCTTATTCCCAATTTAAGAACATGATTAATTTGGGGAAATACCAACCTGGAAGTAATTAGAAGGGGATGTTTCAGAAAAAGTCAGTCTAACCCACCTTTGTGGTCCCTTCTAACCTCACCACCATCCTCTTCATTTTTCTCTAAAGTGGGCATTAGTCTGATTTCAGCACACGCCTGTACTGTAATCCTATATAATAAAAGCACAGCAACTGAAATGGTGGAACATCCAGAACGACCAGAGACCAGAACACCATGGCCCCTTGCTCAGGCTGGCCCTGCTCCTGAGGGAGCGGTTAGGGGCACCCCTAGGCCAGTGGTCGGCAAACTGCGGCTCGAGAGCCACATGCAGCTCTTTGGTCCCTTGAGTGTAGGCACTCACATACAGTGCAATTGAAACCTCAGGGCCCATGCGCAGAAGTCGGTTTTCGGCTCTCAAAAGAAAGTTCAATGGCTGTACTGTTGATATTTGGCTCTGTTGACTAAGGAGTTTTCCAACCACTGGTCCAGACTGTTGAGAGCTCAGAATTAGTTTAATTGGGATAGAAATTCTGCTAATAGCACCTGATGCCTGAAATCTGAGCACCCTACTTTTAGCTTTTCCAGTTCAAGTTTTTGGAGACTGCCTATTTAAACATGCCTGGTATAGAAGCCCAAAAGTACTAAGTATTTGCTATGTTTTCCATGCTTTGCTCTCTGTAAGGAATATGGGGTAATGTTAAATGCCTCATGTTCTCCAGAAGCTTGAATTTTAAAATGGAAAATAAAGAAGAAATATAAATATTAAACATTAGAAAAAGAAGAAGCTTGAGTTTTAGAGGCCATCAGGCAGCAGGTGAGCAGTGAGGGGCCAGCGGTCCAGGATCTCGAGAGGGATGTCTGAAAGGTCCTGGAGTGAGAGAGGGTGCAGGCCGGGCTGAGGGACCCCAACACCCACCCCATGCACAAATGTTGTGCACTGGGCCTCTGGTTATGATATAATGTCTGTTTAATTTTTAAAATAAAAATGAATTTAAATTAATCTTGTTTTGTAAATTTCAAGGTATTCCCTGAGGTAAATGAAGACACTCCAGGGTGTCATCAAATCAGTGCCGTATTCTGAAGAGCAGAGAAGCAAACCTTCCAGCAGCCAGAGGGGAGAAATGTATCTAGACATTCGGATAGAGAGATCCTAGTGAAGAGACATTTTATATGTATATTACTCATTCATATACACACACACAAATACACATAAACGGTGGTGCACCAAACTGTGGTTATCTTTAAGTGAATCGTCTCTTATAAACTTAGCATCAATGTCCCTCATTATGAAGGCCACTGAGCCACAAAAAGATGCTGAGAGCAACATTTCCAAAAGCGAGAGAAGGCCATTACTTTCCAGAGGTGGGCAAGTGCACAGTCAGAGGAGAAGCTTCAAACCCAGTCCAGATGCGTCTCTCCAGACTCCCCTCATTAGTGCTAAGGACGGAGATAATTGGTGGGAATTCCCAGAAGTTATTTTTTTTTTTCTTGATTTCAGAGAGGGAGAGAGACAGAAATATCAATGATGAGAGAGAATCACTGACCAGCTGCCCCCTGCACGCCCCACACTGGGAATCAAGCCTGCAACCTGGGCATATGCTCTCACCAGGAATCAAACCGTGACCTCCTGGTTTGTAGATTGATGTTCAACCACTGAGCCATGCCTGCCAGACTCCCAGAAGTTCTTGAGCTTTATCTTGGAGTGGCTTCCTCCCGGGCAAGGTTCTGAGAGCCTCTCACTTAAATGTCACAGGCTAAGATCACCTGGGACTGTGGCTACCACAGCCCATGCAGCAGGTATGTAAACCTCTAGTTCCTTGTATCATTTTCCTTCATACCTGGAAAACAGAGTTGTGTCTCTTTAAATACCAATTAATAAAAATAGGCACTAGGTAATCATTTCTTTTCATATATATATGTAGATGTAGATGTATATATACATATATATGAATCCTAATAGATATATATATATATTTATATATATATATACATATATATATAATCCTAATACTTTAACAATAAAAATTTATTTTCATAAAAAGGAATAAATATTTTAAATGTCTTAAATATATAGTGTAATAAATATTTTGCTGGAGATACTAAAAAAGCTCAGAAGGGAAATACAATACCTGAATTATAAGGGTGCAGGGAAGGCTTCCTATGTAGAGTGGAGTGTTCCAAACTGAGTCTTGAGGGAGGTGAGGAAGGCAGAAGCAGGACTGTAAAGAGAACTGCAGGTGCAAAGGCATGTGGCAGAGCTCTGCTCGCTGAGGACCAGGACATCGTCTAATGTGACAGGGACTCTGAGAAGCGCTGGTCTAAAGGTCAGAGCGGCAGCCAGGAGAGGGGGAGGTGCCCAGAGGGAATCAGATATTGACAGAGTGTGAGCTCCATTGCAGAGTAATGAGATGAGGCTGCAGAGAGAAGCAAGAGGCTTCCTCACGGAGGGGCTTTCTCTGCCAGTCTATAAAATGTCCGGACTTTTTTCTTTTCTTTTCTTTTTAATATATTTTTATTGATTTCAGAGAGGAAGGGATAGGGATAGAGTTAGAAACATCAATGATGAGAGAGAATCATTGATTGGCTGCCTCCTACACGCATCCCACTGGGGATCAAGCCCACAACCTGGGCCTGTGCTCTGACTGAGAGTCAAACCATGATCTCTTGGTTCAGACGTCGACACTCCACCACCGAGCCACGATGGTCAGGCGGGTCTTTTTTCTTGAAGGCGACAGGAGCTACTAAAAAACTGGAAAAGTAAGATTGTGCTCTACGAAAGTCACTGTAGCCACTCAGAGGGGAATGTGTAGAGGCCAATCCAGAGAGCCCTAGAGGTGAGAGGCTCCAGGGAGATTCCAGTAAGATGAGATCTGGATGGAAAGAAAGTCTTCTAGGCAGCATGATTTGCAATAGATAAGGTCCAGAAACAGCCCAAGGGCCATCAGCAGATGAATGGCTAAGAAAGCTGTGGAACATTTACATGGGGGAATACTGTGCAGCAGTAAAAAAAGAAAGACCTCTTACCCTTGGAAACAGCATGGCAGGACCTGGAGAGTATCATGCTAAGTGAAATAAGCCAGTCAGAAAAAGGCATGTATCACGTGATCACACTCATATGTGAAATCTAAGTAACAAAATAAACTGATGAACAGAGTAGATCCAGAGACATGGAAGCATGGAACAGAGTGCAGAATCCCAGAGGGAAGGTGGGGAAGGGTGGATGTGTGGGAGGTAATTAACCAAAGACCTTGTATGCATATATGCATCTCCCATGGCCATGGACAATAGGGTGCTAAAGGCCTGGGGCAGGGGGTGGGTGGCTGGAGGGAAGTCAATGGGGGGGAAAGGAGGACCTATGTAATACTTTCAACAATAAATAATTTTTATTTTTTTTAGTAAGAAAGTCTGCAAGGGCTCTAGCCAGATGGCTCAGTTGTTAGCGTCTTCCCAATACACCAACGATGTCAGTTTAATCCCCAGTCAGGGCACATACAAGAATCAACCAATGAATGCATAAGTGAATGGAACAACAAATTTTTGTTTCTCTCTCCCCACCCCCACCCCTTTCTGTCCCTCCCTCAAATTACTAAAGATAAAAAGAAAGAAAGTCTGCTGGGAGGTTGGAGTGGTGTGATAGGAAGTGGTCCATGGCTTCTTTACCCTTCCCTCAAAATTGCAGGGAAGGAGGCTGGGGTCACATAAATTGAAGGATGATAAGTCAGATAATTTTTGCTATGCCTAGAATGCACTTTAAAGGTGGAGAAAGTGAAAAGTGATGTGTCAAGGTTTCCTCCAGAAAGGAAATCTGGGAACCAAGCCCTTCCTTTGAGCAAAACAGGAAAGTCACAATATACATCTAAGTGTATTTTTCTTGGACATGCTCCTACCCTGTAGATAAAACAATAGATGGTTCCAATCAGAGTCGGTTGGCTGTTTCTAATTGACCTCGGATTTCTCCCACACCCATCAGGCCTCTGTAGACCTGACTCCGTGCTGCCTGGATGCTCTGCCCGCGGCCAGCTCAGCCGGTTTCTCAGAGCCGGAGAAGAGATGCCTAGAGATGCCCAAGGCGTCTTGTGGCCAGGTCATATTTTAGGTGCTACCAATGCTGGTCAAGCAGAAAACGGAGCTGCAGTGCAAGCTGGTTTTAAAACAGGGCTTCTCAACCATAGGTCGTAGGCAGAGCCTGAGAGTCTGCATTTCTCACAGGCTCCCAGGGGATATCAATGCTACTCAACTGTGGCTCGCACACGGAGAAGCACTGGTCCAATGATGGCTGGAGGAGCAGCCAGGAGCCAGAAAGGTGCTTGGACGAAATTAGATATTGACAATCCCTGAGCCCCAATGATTGATTATATTTATTGCATCTGCACTGAAAGATGGACCTATGTGACCTATAGTTTTGTAGATTGGAAGGCTTGCAGCAATGGGAAAGAGACAAGAAATAAGATAATTTAATAACCTCAAAGGTCTAGTATTGAAACCAGCATATTAAAGATAAGAAAATAAATAGGGGATCTGTATCCATTTTCTTTATTTTTTTTTCAATTACAGTTGATATTTAATATTATATTAATTTCAAGTATCTAGCATGGTAAATAGACATTTATATAACTTATGAATTGCCAAAAACTTACCCATAGCTAAAAAATAAAATAAAATAAAAATAAAAAAAATACCCATTTATTATCTCACAGTTCTGTAATGCAGTTTCTAGTTAGCGGATCCTCTGCCCAGGGTCTCCTCAGGCTGAAGTTAAGATGCTGGCCAGGCTTCAACTCTCCTCTGAGACTCAGGCTCTCCTCCAAGTGCCATCAAACGGGGTCTGGGCCCCGGGCAGGTCTGCCTAGGGATCACCCGTTGTGTGTGAGTTCTTGACTTCATGTAGAAAAGATTTCACAACATGAGTCCAAGGTGTTTTTGCGAGCATCTTTGCTAAAGCTGGGGACAGTGAAACAAGGAAAGGCTTAAGGTAAAAGAAGCAACAGAGAGAGAAAGTCAGAGAAAAGGGGGCCTCAGAGACAGATTCAGGGGGTGAACAGGTTCAGGGTCCAGCTGCCACTGCCCTCGGCTCCTCCGGTCATAAATCTCACAGAGTTCCTTAGAGTTTCGGAGGAAAACAGCAAAGACGAAAGGTGTGGGCATGCTCTGGTGAGAGCAGGTGGTGGCTCCTTTGTCTTGAGGCTTTTTGTCTCTCTTTGGCCAGCTGGGACCCTAGGGGAGGTCTTATGGAGGGTCTTAACAAACTATTCATTAGTTTTTCAGGTGTGTCCTTTAATATGTTGATTTATCAGAATGTGCATATAGAGGGGTCAGGGCTTGTTTTCTGGTTAGTTTCATTTTTAAAGAACATCATCAAGAATGTCACTGAAGGAGGACTGGGACCAAGGCTGTTCTGTCCCAGGATGACCTAGAACTCATTATCTGACTGTAAATTTCTCAAATGGCTTGGCCTCGTTTAATTATTTTGTCTCAGTTTCCCTTATTCCACTTGTCAAGGAATTTCCCTGTCTCCTTACTACCCTTCCTCACAAGCTCATTCAGACTGGCAGAATTCACTTCCTTCCGTTGTAGGACTGGAGTCCCGCTTCCTTAGTAGCTGTCAGCTGGGAACCACTGCATGGAGGCAATCTTGCTACCTGGCCCCCTTTTGTAACTTAACAATCATGGGAGTGATATCTTCTCCTCAAAGGGATTTGAGACCACTTTAGAATTCTGCCAAGCACAGCATCCTATGGTTGCACCCTTGGCATTAAGGATGTTTCAACATCAGTGTAATTTCTTCATTTATTCTCAGGAGCTCTAAATCATCTCATGAAGGTGGTGGTAGTGGTAGTAGCAGTAGCTCCCATCTTTTGAGCACCAATTATGTGCCAGCACTTTGCTAGGTACTTTACATATCCCTAGCTTATTTAACTCTATCAATAATCCTTAATAATCAACATCCCCGCATAAAGTCTCAATGTGCTTCTTGAATGGTCTAAAGAAAAAATTTTAAGTGCCGTAAAGGTGATAGGATTGTCAGACGTACAAGCAATCAACTAGAGAACTATGAGATTTCATGTCATTTTAGACATCTATAGTTTGAAGATGAGGAAGCTAATGCTTAGAGAGTTTAACTTGGTCTAGGCCACACAGTTTTGTGACCCCGTGATGTTTGATAGAATGGATTGAGTCCCGGTCTGGGCCAACTGAGTGACCATTAGTTTCCTCACCTAGAAATGGAGGACTAAAACCAGATCTCTTGAGGTTTCTTTTGGACATTTATACTGAGAAAACAGCAATGCAAAGGTTTCCAGTAATCTCTTTTTTTTCAGATCCAAGGCAAATCAAAGTTTGTAGCATCATGAACAATAGAAGTAAGGGAGTGTTTCAAATGGTTAGCATCACACTGGTGACTCTTATCTAACTGAGTGCTCCCTCTCCTCTGCTTCTCTTCTCTCACCTGTCTTTGTCGGGTGGCTTTGCAGAAACTAAAGCCCAGCCCCCAGCTTCTGCTCTATCTCCAAATCCCCTCATCCTAGCTTCTGTGATAAGGCACCAACCTCACAATATCCCCGCATAAAGTCTCAATGTGCTCCCTGAATGTTCTAAAGGAACAACATAATTCTAAGTGCCACGAAGGCGATAGAATTGTCAGATGTACAAGAAATCAACCAGTGAGTTATGAGATTTCAGTCACTGTATGGTCTCTAACAGTACACAATTACACATTTTTCAAAAAGACAAGAGAAATATAAACAAGGAAAAGCTATCAGTGCCATCTTGTGGAAGGACTTTAATCAAAATCTCCAAGGTAATCTAGCCACACCCAAGACCATGTCAAAGCCTCTACAGTCCACACTGGAGTGCATCCTGTAGACAGCAGGACAGCTCCACTAATTGTTTATAGGCAATGGTGCTGACTGGAGGAGGGTCCATTGTTCGCTTCCAGTGCCAGGGCCAGTTATTGAATAATTTATATATCATCCCTATTTATATGAATACCACATAAAACCGCCATACTTCCAACACCATGCACACACAAACCACACCCAAACTGTTCTGCTGGTTCTCCTACAAGGCAAGTTTCTCTAAATGTGGACAATTTGCACTGACCTTTCACAACGCCCCATCCCCAGCAAACACATGCACACTCACAACACAATTGTTCATAGTATAATTTTTTCTTTCAAAATGTAAACTTAATTTTCTTTTACTTCTTGAATTTATTAGAAATTGTTTCTCTTCTTTCATTTATATTCCCATCTCTATTAGTTACTTGTGGCTGCATTTAAAATTATCCCAAAACTTGGTGGCTCAAAACAATAAATATTTATTATCTCAGTTTCTGTGGGTAAGAAACTCAGGAGAGGCCTAGCTGGTGGATCTGGCTCAGAGAATCCATGAGGTTATTGTCAAGATATTGGGGAGGTCATCTAAAGTCTTGATGGACTGAAGGCTCTACCTCCAAAATAGGTATCTCCCTTACATGATATTGGTAGGAAGCCCTGTTCCTTACTACATAGGCCTCTCCATAAGGCTCACAACATGGCCGCTGGCTTCTTCCAAGACAGAGCAAGGCAAAAGCCAAGGTGTCTTTTATGACTGCCTAAGAAGTCACACATCTTTATTTCCACAATGTCCCCCTGGTTACAAAAACCAGTCCTACCAATGTGGAAAAGACCAGACAGGGCATAAGATGAACCACTGCGGGCCATCTTAGAGGTTGACTACCACCACATCCCTTCTTCAGTCCAATTTCCAGAATGTCGGGTTCCAAGTATGCAATGTGTTTAGACAAAAGATCAGAATATGTAAGGCCCTGAGGATTCTGACTACAGTCCAAAGACCTTAGGAACCTAAACCCAAGCAACCTGTTGCCTTAGTGGGACACAGGGAACTACTTGGAGGAAGGAATCCTCTGACGCTGGCTTCACCTCTAACGGCCACTGGCATCAAGCCCTCAGGGAGCTGAGCCTCAAACATGAAAGAGAAATAGATGAAAAGATTCTTATTAGCTGGGGAAAGTGCAGTTAGAATGCCCTAAGACTGTTTTGTTGAGCTTTTCAATGAAAGTCATTCCCAATATTTTACAATGGACAGAGAACAAAATGGAAGAAATACCCCACTGTTTTTATAAGACTTTTCTGGTGGTTTTAACCCAAGCTCATCTTTCATCCACTGACTTATTTTGCACATGTTAGTTTTACTGCAAAATTAAGTTTTTTCCTTTTTTTAAAAAAATTTTTTATTGATATCAGAAAAGAAGGGAAAGAGAGAAAGAGGTTGAAGCATCAATGATGAGAAAGAACCATTAATCAGCTGCCTCCTAAGGATTGAGCCAAAACCCAGGCATGTGCTCTGACAAGGAATCAATCCTTGACAATGAGACACAGCCCAAGGCAGAGACCCTGGGTCTGTTGATAAGAGGGTTGGGGGAGAGGGGGGAGCAGTAGAGAAGGGAGATGAATGCCTATAAAAGGAACCACTGGCCTCTCCAGAAGGCCCAGGTTCATGGAAGGAGGCACTTCTACGCCTCCAGAGATCCGCTGTGGGGGACAGTCCCTGTTGGGGGCTCAGAAGAGAAGAGAATATGTCTCTCCCAGAAATGTCTTCATTCTGGAGAAGGTGGGCTTTGAGCTGGTTCTCGAAAAGGCGAGGAAGAGACACAGGGTCTTGTGGATACTTGTCTGCAGAGGCAGTGCAACCAGAAGCCCTGGGGGTGTGGGAGGGGCTGGTGGCTGAGAGTTACCGCAGAGAAGGAGAGAAAGGGATGGTTTGGGATAGGTAGAAAGATCGACAGGGAGTTGTGTGGGAAATGAGGATGCAAAGGAGAAGGGCTTAATCAGGGCTGTGAATGCACAGAAGGCGAGGAAAAGGTAGATTTTGCAGCTCCTAGAACCTGGGGAGAGCGGGTGGAGGCAATGCTTCAGCATTGTCTGGATAAATGAAAGTGCATTTCCATAGGGTCCGAGTAGGCTTTGAACTTGGAGGGAAGAGCAATTCCTTCTCATTTTGCTAGAACCAGAGCTTTACATGGTCAAATGTGTGAGACAGGAGTAGGAGGAGCCAAAGGGAGGGAAGTAGATCTTCATGGCTGGGCCCCAGGTTTGGAATGAAGAAGACCTTGGTTCAACCAGCCCAGCTACTTACGAGTTGTGTGTCATTGGCCAAGTTAACCAGCTTCTCTAAGCCTCAGATTACTCAGATACAAAAGGGATACAAAAATATTTCCCCTTGTGGTTCTTCCAGAAAACACTTGGCATGGGGCCTGGTACATAAGCAAATTCAGTGTTTTCATAAGTATAGTCAGTCTGCGTCACCAGAAGCACATAGTTCAAATGAGGATATGGGCTGAGACGCTGTGTTCATAGGCCCACATGAAAAACTCTAGCCTACCCAGGGGAGGGTGGCTCAGAGAGCCTGAAAATCCTATCTAATAAAAGAGTGATATGCAGATTGACCATCACTCCAACACACAATCCGGCTGCCCCCATGTGGTCAGAGATCCTGCCCCCATATGGACACAAGCTGGCCAGCAGGGGAGGGCAGTTGGGAGGCACCAGGCCTGCAAGGGAGGTCAGTTGGAGGCGATCAAACCCTGCAGGGGAGGGCAGTTAGGGTGACCAGGCCGGCAGAGGAGGGAAGTTGGAGGCAAACAGACTGGCAGGGAGGCAGTTAGGGGGTGATCAGGCTAGCAGGCAGAAGCGGTTAGGGGCAATCAGGAAGGCAGGCAGGCAAGCAGTTGGAAGCCAGTAATCCTGGATTGTGAGAGGGATGTCTGACTCCCCTGGAGGGGTCCCAGATTGGAGAGGGTGCAGGCTGGGCTGAGGGACACACACCCCTCCATGCATGAATTTCATGCACTGGGCCTCTAGCCATGAGAAATTAAGAAATTCTGGAACGTTTAATCCAGACGACATGTGGGGACATGAGGATGGTTGCACGAAGAGGCAGGCAGTAGCTTTCCATTTGAGGAAGCAATACCGTGTTGTTAAAGACTGTGGAGCCAGGATGCTTGGTTTCAAACCCCCCAGCCATCAGTCATCCTCAGTCAAGCTCCGGAACCTCTCCGAAGCCTCCGTTTGTCATCTATAACTGTGTTCACAAGATGGCCTCATAATTAGATTATTATGGCAATTGAAGGAGTTAACACATGTGACTGCTTGGAATCGCATCTGGCATGCAGTTAAATGCTCGATTTGTTAATTTTTAAATTTCAGGACACCCCATGGCAACCCAGGATTTTTCATAATTCCAGCAATGAAAGAAATGAGAATAGTCTCCGTATAGTAATGATTCCTTCTTATTGGACGTGTTCAGAAATTCACTGAGAGAGACGGTCATAGCCATTTGCAGAGGAAATTCGTTCTCCAAAGAGGAAGCAGATTTGCCATTTCTGAACCCCTTGGCATTAAAGAGGCCAAGCCAGCAGGATTGCCTGTGGTGCCATCAACCCCACCGACCGCCAGGGGGCAGCAGAGTCCGACCCCGGGTGGCTTCTTTCACAGAAAACAATTCTTCGTTCGTTCCTGGGCTTTCTTCTGGGCTATTTACGTCGTTCCAATCTCCGCGCTGCCGTAATCCCGCCTTTTATTGACTATCCAACCAATCACCAAGGGGTCTGGGTCGGGTCCCGCCGGGGCCAGGGCCGGATAGGTGCTCCTCCGCGTCACTCAGGCCTAGGCCCCGCCCCCGTGCGCCTGGGCCAGTCCGGGCTGCCGAGCAGAATGTCGTCGGGGCGTGTCCCCGAGTCTGCGGGGTCCTCCGAGGCGCCGGAGCAGGGTAGGTGGGGGCTACCCGGCCTGGGCGGGCGGGCGGACGGACGATCGGACGGGCCAGGGGGCGGAGCGGTGCAGGCCGCCCCTCCCGCTGACCTGCGGCCCCGGGCCCTCCCTCAGGCCTGGGCGTGCAGCCCCCCAACTTCTCGTGGGTGCTCCCGGGCCGGCTGGCGGGGCTGGCGCTGCCGCGGCTGCCCGCGCACTACCGGTTCCTGCTGGCCCAGGGCGTGCGGCACCTGGTGTCGCTGACGGAGCGCGGGCCCCCGCACGGCGACTGCTGCCCCGGCCTCACGCTGCACCGCCTGCGCATCGCCGACTTCTGCCCGCCCGCCCCCGAGCAGATCGACCGCTTCGTGCACATCGTGGACGAGGCGAACGCCCGGGGAGAGGTCAGCGGGCGGCCAGGCCGGAGGGCGGCCCTGGGAGCGGGCAGCGGGGTCACTGGGAGCCGGGGGAGCAGGGGGAGCTGGGGGAGCAGAGGGAGCCGGGGGATCTGGGGGAGCAGAGTCGGGGACACGGGGAGCCGAGAGGAAATCGGGAAGACCGGAGCCTGGAGGCTCCGTGTGAAACTGAACCGGGAAACCCAGGGGAGGTCCGCGCCCGGTGCACCCGCTAGCGGAGAGGAAGAACCGGTTGCAGGTGAGAGTTGGGGAGGAGAAAGGGTGCACAGACGTGGGACCGGGGAAGGCCGAAGTCAGAGGCTATTGAGCAGTCCCTACAGCAGGGCTCCATCCAAATATAATGGAGCCATATGCACTCTTTTTAAAAATATATATTTTTTATTTATTTTTTTTTACAGAGAGGGAGAGAGAGTTAGAAACATGGATGAGAGAGAAACATCGATCAGCTGCCTCCTGCACGCCCCCTACTGGAGATGTGCCTGCAACCAAGGTACATGCCCTTGACTGGGATTGAACCTGGGACCTTTCAGTCTGCAGGCCATTGCTCTTTCCACTGAGCCAAACCGGTTAGGGCCACATGTACTCCTAAAGTTTCTAGCAGCCACGTTTTAAAAGGTAAAAAAGGGAGCAGGAGAAATTCATTTTGATAATATCTTTTAGCCCGGCAAGTCAAAAATCCTGTTGCAACATGTAATCCATACAAAGTGCATTCTTAGTGAGGTGTTGGCGTTGTTTTGGGCACCACGTCTTCTCAGCCTGGTGCATTTTGCATCGCATCTCCATTTGGACCAGCAGCACGTCAGGTCCTCAGGGGACACACTTGGCCAATGCCTTCCACCCTGGAGAGCGCAGGGAGGGGGGGGGGGGGGGGGGGGGGGGGAGATGACACAGACCAGGAGCCCAGGCCTTCAACCAGCCCCTCTGCTGGTGATTGGTGCCCTCCTCCCAGCCACAGGTACCAGGCAGCCCTCCCGACTCAATGCCACTTCCTGTGCCTGTGAGGCGTGCAGGATCCTGGGCCTGAGCCAGAGGAAGCCCTGTAGGGCGAGAGGGACAGGCCTAAGCGAGGGCCAGGAGAGGGTGAGCAGGGCGGCAGGCTCCCCCCATCACGCTGCCCCTCCACAGGCCGTGGGAGTGCACTGCGCCCTGGGCTTCGGCCGCACGGGCACCATGCTGGCCTGCTACCTGGTGAAGGAGCAGGGCCTGGATCCCGAAGGCGCCATCGCCGAAATCCGGCGGCTCCGGCCCGGCTCCATCGAGACGTACGAGCAGGAGAAAGCGGTCTTCCAGTTCTACCAGCGGACTAAATAGGGCCCAGCACCCTTCTTCCAGCCGCTGCCTGGCCAGGGCCTCGGAGGGGCCGGCGATGGGGAAGTGGCCCGAAGCTTCCAGCTCCCCGCCGGCTCAGAGACGGAGGTCGACCTTCCTGCCGGCAGGTTCCGATGGCAGGGACGTCTGGAGCTGCACTGGTTGATGTGGGGGTCCCTCCCTTGAATAAATAACTTGTAAGAACCAGCTCCTGTGGCCCAGCACCTCACAGTTTACAAAGCACTTCCACACGGCAGCTTACCGTGAGCCCTGGGATGTCGGAATGGCCCTGCGGAGGTAGCTAACGCTCAGAGTCTCAAGGTTACACTTCTAGAAAGTGGGAGGATGGGCCAGGACTGCAACACACATCTTCAGCCTCTTATTAAAGACGCCGAAACTCTGTATCTGCTATCTGATCTGTCTTCCGGAGAGCTGGTCAGTGAAAAGGGCACAAACCCCCCAAAGCCCAGGGTCCCCGATGCTCACAGGCCAGGGGGGCCCACATGGATGCAGCCACTCTGTCTAGGCCCATGTCCCCTACGTGGGTCATGCCCTTGACCCTCTTAGGACAGAGAAGGCCTGATTGTTGTGCTCCTCTCCCAAGGGCTGGGGGCCTCTCACCAGCCTCGCGGTGTCCAGCTCACGTGCTTCTCATCAAAATTTCCTCCAACCTGCCCTGCTCAATAGCATGGCTCATTCTGTTTCTTTTTTTCTTTTTTAAATATATTTTATTGATTTTTTTTTTTTTAACAGAGAGGAAGGGAGAGGGATAGAGAGTTAGAAACATCCTTAAGAGAGAAGCATCCATCAGCTGCCTCCTGCACACCCCATACTGGGGATGTGCCCGCAACCAACGTACATGCCCTTGACCAGAATCGAACCTGGGACCTCTACCACTGAGCCAAACCGGTTTCGGCTCATTCTGTTTCTTAATGCAGCCCAGAGTATCTTCCAAAGGGCTGTGTGTGTGAGAGAGAGAGATCACATGAAGGCAGGAAGGGTGTGAACAGCCCACTTCCGTTATTCCTTCCCTCCATTTACCAGGATGTGAAGACAGGTGGGAGGCTTGAAGCTTCACCCCGCCTTCATGTGTCCACGCTGACCCTGACCTCAGATCATACAACAGGTCTTCACACCCTGTCCTCTGTCCCAACCTGGCCCGCCCTCCCCATGCCTTCTGCTCACAAAGAGGGATCTGCCCTGTCCTTCCTCCCGAGGCCCCTTCAAAGGGGACAGAAGAATTTCCAGCCCCATGAAGCCCTCCGTGCAGCCTCCATCCCCATCATCCAAGCAGGTCTCCTCTGCCTCAAGAGTTCCTCGGGGAAATAAGCATAATTACGTGCTTCAGGAAAACGGTTTTAAATAAGAGTTGACTTGGAATGAAAACTGTCCTTATCCTCCCATCAGCTTTGGGGGGGTAGTCTGAGATTCCCTTTGAGCTCATTCCCACTCACACTCTGCCTTTTGCTCACCCCCTCTTCTGTATAAGGCCACCCACGAGGGCTTACAGGCCGGCCATAACCCTTCCGCATTCTGCCCTGAGAGGGCAGGTGTGAGGAACAAGCCCCTCCACAGACAAGGAGCCTCCACATGGCATCAGACCAGGACTTCGAGAGGCCAGCGCTGCTGCTGTTTGCGGCTGGACACTTTGTTTGAGGGGGGGAGGGGAGCGGTTAGACGCCAGTGGAATGTCACCTCCAAAAGAGTGGCAGTCAATATGTCTCCAGACATTGCCGAATGTCCCTGGCGGACAAAATCAGCCCCACGTGAGAGCCACTGCATCAAGTCAGCAAGACCACATGCAGCCATAGGCTTCTGTTTGCTGTGGGAGTGGAGGTGGGAACACATCCAGGAATTCTCCTGTGGATACACATACGGATAGGGAAGAAGGGGCCAAATCAAACACCCTCAAACACCATCACTCTTCTGAGGAGTGTCTGCACTCGTCCCCAGTCCACCCCCTTTTTCAGGCTGGGTTCCCAAGATGGCGGTGGACACTTCTAACGTCCTACATGGAGCAGTGCTGTATTCGCAATGAGTTGCGGGTAGGCATGGCTGCAGTAACGCTGACCCCCACCCCCTGTTTTTAAAGTTTTATTCGTGCTTATTCTCTGGCATGTGGTCCAAGTTCCCTGCTGAAGGGAGTGTTGTATGTGAAAAACATCCCTGCCCTAGCCAGTTTGGTCTAGTGGATAGAGCGTCTCTGCCTGTGGACTGAAGGGTCCCAGGTTCAATTCTGGTCAAGGGCATATGCCCAAGTTGTGGCTTGATCCCCAGTAGGGAGCATGCAGGAGGCAGCTGATCAGTGGTTCTCTCTCATCATTGATGTTTCTCTCCCTCTCCCTCTCTGAAATCAATAAAAATACATTTAAAAAGATAAACACAAAAAAAACCTGTCTGTGTCTTGCCACTCTTTATGAGAAGGAAACCAACTTAGTCTCATGGGCTTGCTGTGTGACAAACCAATATCCGTTACCACTAATGCACTTCACAGTTTGTTGTGACTGCACTTGCTTACTGATAGGATTATAATTATCATATTTATGAGGCACCTACTATAGAGCAGGTGTTTACATACATTGGGTTATATCATTTTATACTCACAACCATTTTGGAAGTCGGGCATTTTTTCTTTGTAGATGAGGGCACTGAGACTTAGAGAGATGGCTGGCTTGCCCGGTGCCTCACACTGTGCAAAGGAGCTGGCAGCAAACCCGAGCGGTAGCTCCACACGCTGCTTCTTGGATCAGACACCCCACCTGCCAAGACCTGCCCCTGGTTCCAGTGACATGGGGAAGTCCACCTTCATCAAAGCTTAGCTTCATCAAGCTGGCACTCAGGCCACTTCTGTTAGGGCCACTATTGTCTAACTCGGAGCATGTGGCTATCCTCACCTGGCAGGACAGGCTTAAGGCCCGTGTGCTGGCCTCGAGCCCTCAAAATACCATTTTATGCCTCCTGGTTTATTTAAAACTCTGCTTTTGTTGTTGTTATGTGAGCCCTTCATGCGTGGCAGGCACTATCCCCAGTAGTTTATAAGCATTATCTCTTTTGGTCTTCAAAAGAAACCTAAGGATAAGCTCTTATAATGACCAGATGAGTGAGCTGGGGCCCGGAGGGTTTTAAGAAACACGCCCAGAGCCACATAGCTAGAACAGGATTCCAACTTGAGTTTGTTAGACTATAAAGCGCCTTCCCTCTTGGGAGCAGAGAGAAAAGACTTTGCTGTAATTGGAAAATATATAACAGCATCTTGTGTTCCCCGGAATCACAGCTGCGGGCTCGCAAGCTGTCAGCAGAGCCCCGTGATTGCCTGGCTTCCCCCCTCCGGCAGGGACGCTCTGTCTCACAGCGTTGGGCCGCGGCGGCCATCAGCCCGATCAGGCCCGCGCCCCAGCCTCCTGCGCCGTCCCAACCACAGTCCCCTGTTGATTTCAAAATGAGTTGCATAAGCGCTCCTTCCATTACTGTAACGTTTTCCCCGGCTATTTCGGATCCAAGGCGTACTCCCGAGAAGCCGCGTGTTTGTCCAGGAAGCGGAGATCTGAGAAACGCTTTGGTGCGCGTCCCTGCCTGCCGCTGCTGATGACTTACTTTCAACGTTGATAGCTCGGCTCTTTGTGGCAATAAATTGCTTCCGCGCTCTCTCGCCCTGCTTTTTCCCTCACTCCTTCTGTTGCCATGGACATTTGATAATGGAAGAACTTGGTGAGGACACCTCTGAGTTTTCAGTGTGTCTGTGGCAAGCAGTTCTGGGGCTGTTTGCGCCTGGCTTTTATAATAAACTGCACTGTGGCTTTACCAGCATGTATTCAGTAGCAGCTCTGTTCCATACCCACGCGGGGCCGTATGGAGGTACTTCGTACAGACATCACCCCGGGTGGCCCTGCTCACCTCCTTCCACGGGTTTTGTGTGTCCTTGGGCTCCTCCGTACCCCGAGGAAATGTACGGATCTGCGTGTTTTCTAGAGGTGCCTTTTGTGAGATCTAGTTGAGGCCGGGTGCAGCCTAGGACCATGGAATAGAATGAATAAAGTAACCACACCGGGACCGAGCCCCCAGGCAGAACTAAGCCGTTCTTGACCACAGCCTATAAGGGGCTGAGGAATCCCTTCCCATCCTCCAGCTCCTCCCTGGCCTCACACTCTCCCCTCCCCCATCGCCTTGTTCTCTGGGCCCTACCTGTGCTGAGGTCTCCAAGTCTACCCTTGGGTTTGATGATTTGCTAGAAAAACTCACAGAGAAGCTGTTCTACTCTCACCGATGGTTTATTGCAGTGAATGTTCTCACATTAAAATCAGCCGAGGAGAAATGCACACGGGGCAGAGTGACTTCAGTAAGGAGCCGGGCAGAGCTTCCAGGGAGCTGATGGATAGCGCTTTGTTCTCCTGGCAGCAAGGTGTGACCGGTTAAAACGCATTGCCACCCGGCCAGGGTGGCTCAGTGGTTGAGCGTCCACCTATGAACCAGGAGGTCAGGGTTAGATTCCCAGTCAGGGCACAGGCCTGGGTTGCTGGCTCGATCCCCAGTGTGGGGTGTGCAGGAGGCAGCCAATCTGTGATTCTCTTTCATCACTGATGTTTCTCTCTCTCTCCCTTCCTCTCTGAAATCAATAAAAATCTTATCTAATAATAGACAAACATGCTAATTGAGCATACCTCCGCTATGCTATCAGCCAATTAGGAGTGATACCCAAGTTAACCCAACAAAGATGGCGGTTAATTTGCATACACAGGTACTGAACAACAGGGGCGGGGACACAGGCATTCTGCCCTATCCCTGGTCTCTCAGGGCCTCTGGGAAGCGTGGGAAGGTGGGGCTGGAGCAGAAAGAGGGGGCTCTTGGCCTGAGCTGAAAGAGGCTGGGCCGAAGTGGAAGGTGGTGCCGGCAGCCAGGGAAAGGAAAGCTTATTCTAGCACGAATCTTCCTGCATCAGGCTTCTAGTATATTTTAAAAAATAATAATAATAATAAAAATAAAAATAAAAAACCATTGCCCACCAGGAAGCTCCCCCAGGCCTTGGTGTCCAGGGCTTCTGCTGGGGCCAGTCAGACCTTAGCTAGTCAGTCTCCATGGAGGCCAGACTGAGAGAGCAGGCGCCAGCAACTTTGTGCGCATCAAGTGGGCATTCACCACACCATGCTGTTAGCACAGATGGCTGGCCTGGCCCAAATCCTCAGCACAAAGACCCTCCCTTCAGGCAGGGTATTCTGAGAGCTCAGGGGGTGATCAGAAGACAGTCCCAAAGGCCTTTGGCACGTGACAGGCCTGGGCAGCCTTTCCGGCACACGGCCAAATGCTATGCTCTCTCCACTTAGGGGTCCGGCACACGCTATCTCCTTTGTCAGGATGGTTTGTTCTCCAACTCGTTGCCTAGCTCCCAACTCCTACCCCCCAAGGTGTCAGTTTAACATTATTTCCTGGGAGAAAGGTCTCCCACCACCCCACATATTCCCAGAGCATTTGTCATTCTACTTCCCCGTTCTTTGCTCACCTCTAATGATCCGTTTAGCTGCTGAATGTCTCTCTTTCCTCCTAGAGTCTTAAGTATCTGGCCCATACAGGTGGCACCCGCACAATGTCTGGCACATGGGTGCTCCATAAATATTTGGCAACTGACATGTGACCTGCTGTCACCTAGCTGGGTATCTGCACATGGATGCAGAAATGGGAAGAAAAGAATAAACGTAGTGGGGGAGACATGACACCATGCACACCTCGAAGTCTGCATGCGAAGATGGGTACATATAGTTAGAAAAGATGCAATACGTAAATACTCAAGCAATGCCAGGATGATTAAAGAGATATGAGGAGTGTGTCTGTTACAATTAAAAAAGCTGAACTCTCAATGAGAGGTTGAGGGTGTGCTCAGATAGCCTAAGACAGTGGTCGGCAAACTCATTAATCAACAGAGCCAAATATCAACAGTACAATGGTTTTGAGAGCCAGATTTCTTAAACTTAAACTTCTTCTAACATCGCTTCTTCAAAATAGACTTGCCCAGGCCGTGGTATTTTGTGGAAGAGCCACGCTCAAGGGGCCAAAGAGCTGCATGTGGCTCTCGAGCCGCAGTTTGCCGACCATGCATCTAAGGGATACACAAATGTTGGATGCTGTAAAATCACTAATATAATAGTATGTATTAGAGGCCCGAGGCACAAAAATTCGTGCAGGAGTGGGCCTTCTTCCCCTGGCTGCCAGCACCTGCTCCCTCTGGCATCCGGGACCCAGGCTGGCTTCCTCTGGCCCTGGCTTCGTCTGGAATGATGTCCGGTCTAATTAGCATATTACCCTTTTATTATTATAGAGTAGGTGCGGAGTTCACAGAGGGGCTTGGAGAGAAGTGGGGAAGATGAAGGGGGCTGTGAGAGGAAGATGAAGGTGTAGAGCATGCGTGCAGGATGATGGGGCAAAATGTCATCCCGGGGGAACAGAAAATACAGTGAGATGAGCCGGTGAAAGGGCAGAAGAAATTCGGACTATAGGTTAGGATCATATCCCAGGGTGGCATTCCCACAGGCTCTGCGCAGAGGGCAGGCCATGAGGCCCCATATTGTTTGCTTTGTTTTGTTTTGTTGACCCTTTTTTTTCTTTACTTACCCTCTGGCAGAATGGCCGCTGACTTAGCAGCAGTCTGGTGTTTTCTGGTGTAATGCTGCCAAAAGGACAAGGCCTGGTGGCTGCTGATGGGTGAGACTTTTCAGAAGAGCAGAGTTAAGTGAGACCCTGCTCTGCCTGCTTGCTGGAAGTCGATGGCTTTAATGTTTTGCAAAGGACAGTAAAGGGGTCAAGTCGGACTGCTCGCCCTCTGGACTTGCAGGTTGAGACTTTTTGATGTTTTTGGAATGGGAAAGGGTCTCAGGTGAGGGCCATCCACAGGCGCTGGAACTGTGTCCTCCAACGGCAGCCAGCCCTCCCCCTGCATCCCCGCTGCTCTGGGTGAACCTCTCACATCTCATTTGGAATCCTGGGCTGTTGCCATATCCCAGTTGGCCCGGTTCGTAGGTCTGCAGAGGCCGTGACCCCTGGTGCTGGGTTCAGTCCAGCACCTTAGTATTTCTCCCTATTTCCCCAAAACCAAAGGTGCTCTCTGGTTACAAACGTTCTACCTCAGTTGCACTCCCATTCCCCATCCCTCTCTCCCATTATGTCTGTCCTCTTACCTTTAAACTTGTCTTCTTCTCTCCAAGGAGTCATCGATGTGTCAAGTACAGAGGAGCCCGAGAGACCAGATGGTCTGTTCTGTGAGTAAAGGGCATGTGGTATGTGCCAAGGGAGGGCCGTGCCAGAGACGCCAAAGACAGCTCCCACCGTGAGAGCACACACGATCCCCAGAGGAGTTGAGACAGCTGCAGATGCCAGAGCACCCTGAACCCCAAGGCTGTCCTGATTGGTACTCTTCAACATGCCCACATGGGCACCAGGGAGCCCTGTCCTGCTCCTCACAGGAGCCTTCAGAGCTCAAGGCGAGGCTGGGCAGGGAGGGTGACCTTGTGTCTCCACATTTTGCTCCTCAGTCCTGCGGGCGCTGGATCTGGCCTGGCACGTGTGCCCAAGACCCTTTAGGAGGGGAAGGAGGCCGGGAATGAGTGGAGAGCTCCAGGCCCACAAGGAGTCATGCTGCACCCCGGACAGCTTGAGAGTGACCCTCCACCCACCCCAACCCACTTCTGCTCATCTGATAGCCGGAACCCACAAACCACAAAGGAAGTCAATGGGGTGGGGACAAAAAGGAATTAGGGAAATGCATAGTAAAACAACCAACAAGAATAAGCTATGACTGTATATTCATCAGGTTGTACACACACACATATAGGAGAACTGGTGAAAAACAGGGAGAACTTCCAGGGAAACTAGAATGTTTATTTTTTTCCCCTAGAATAAACACCTTTATTAAATGAGCTAAGACAGGAGGAAAGAGGATTTATTTGCCTTTCCAGGCCTTGATATCCTGGGCTAGGGCTCCAGCTCCTTGCCCTGCGGCACACAGCTGTCCGTCTGCTTGGCCACACGGGCCTGGTGCTGGGTGATACGCGCAACATTGCCGGAGCTTCTCCTCTGGGACACTGCTGATCATAGCATTGTTTCCTTTCATCATATTTCTTCTGAATTTTATTTTATTGTTTTGTTTTGATGGTTTTTATTGATTTCAGAGAGGAAGGAAGAGGAAGAGAGATATAGAAATATCAATGATGAGAGAGGATCATTGATCAGCTGCCTCCTTCAGGCCCCACACTGAGGATCAAGCCCCCAACCTGGGCATATGGCCTTGACTGGAATAGAACCGTGACCTCCTGGTTCATAGGTCAACACTCTACCTCTGAACCATGCCAGCCAGGCTCTTTGATCATTTTTTCTTTAAAATCTCTTCCTCCTCAGCATGACCCCCTTCTTGCGGCCCAGGTGCAGTGCCTGGTGGACTCGAGTGCTGTCGGTACAGTGTGCTGTCCATGACCATGAGGCAGTTCTTTGCTAGGGTCTCTGCATGGACCAGTTTGCTGTTGGATGCATTGTAGACAACATCAATAATCTTTGTTTTGCACATACAGCACTCCGAGCCCAGAGAAGTTGCCCAGATCCAGCCTCAAGGCTGGGCACTTGCCACCCAAGCCCATCTTAGGGTTGGCAGCAGGCAACCCAGCTCATAGTTCCGCTCCCTGGTTTCATGGCTTGATGTTGGCTGGAAGGAGTGTGTCCTTTATTTCTTAAAAAGAAAACATCTGTAGCAGATATGCTTCTTTAATCAGAACAAAACAGCCACTGTTAACAGAGCATGATTCATTTTTCTTACAATTCTACAATAGCTGGTTCCCAATATTCTACTTCTGCCCCTAACATATTCAGGTAGGAAACCCACTCAAAAGGTTCGGTCAAGTCAGAAGATAACAATTTGAGGTCACTCCTGAGAAAGAAAAGGGCCACATGCTAACCTAACAAGCTCAGGAAAGGCCTGCGTGGCGGTCTTGCAAACTCAGAGACCTAAAACAACCACAAAAGATGGTTTGAAAATTAAATATCTAACTATAAATAGGTTATAGTGGGTAGTCATGCCCCAGATATTTCACCTGACAAAGATCAATTTAGATCTTCTTTACTGAGCCCATCTGCCTTTTCTGCCTCTAAGATAACATATCTGTGAGATGTCTGGGTAACTTGTAACTTCCTTTTTATCTCGGACCCCTCCGGGCACAACAAATGGCCTCTAGACATTCCCTCATTGTTATTGTTATCAAATTAATTGTCAACAGTTAATTACGTTAAAGTATCCTGTATCCATCTCTGTAAAAGAAGCTCATGTCCATCATTTCACCTTTTACCCTATCCCAGAGGTTTCCTAACCCCCTTCGCTCTGTCCCACCTCCCTAATCTATCACCAATGAATTTCATGTAACTCACCTACATCCCCTTCCTTTGATTGCAATGTATAAATATAAATGTATAAATGTATAAATATATAAATGTGTAAATGTATAAATGTAACCCGCCATTCTTCAGAGCATTATCTCAATCCATTGAGGTTCTGCTTCCCGGCATATGTCAACAGTTTGGCTCAAATAAACTCACTAAAATTCTTTACAGGTTTCAATGTGTTGTTGTTTTTTTTCCGTTAACACTTCTTGGGACTAAGGAGACAGTGTAAACAGTAAAGAGAAGAGGTAGAAAAGGAGGGGAGGGTAGGAGAGTAGCCCAGAACTGAACTCTAAGGATCCCAACACTCAATACCAGGAAGAGGAGAAGGAACCAGCAAACCAGCTAAGGCGGAGTGGGAGATAGGTCGGAGGAGTCGGGAGAGGGGACGTGATGGATGCCAAGGAAGAAGAGTGTTTCGAGAGGGTGTAAGGTTTGAGGCGCAGGAGACTGACCACCAAGGAGTTTTAAAGTAAAGTTTATTCCCCAGTAATGAGCGGGACTCATTACAGAGGTAGAGAAATCAGAATTGAAGGAGTTGGGAGGGGGATGGACCCAGCCTGGCTGCCACCTGGACATGGAGGATCAGCAGCATGTGGCTGGTCTGGGGGTCTTTTTAAGGGGAAGAACAGGACCCAGAGCAGAACAGGAAGGGGTGGGCTCCAGGACACTTTGGCAGGCGCTGATTGATGGCTCAATGTCTTGGAGATGTCTCTGTGACAGGTGCCAGTAATGTCATAACTCCGCCCACCAGTTGGGAGGAGGGAGAACCTTATAGCGGGAAGCCACATTCAACTGTTGAAAAGGCTGCTGAGCAGCCAAATGATCAGAGGGCAGAGACGGGTCTGTTGGAGCCAGCAACACACAGGAATCAGGATGACTTTGACAGAGAAGCTCGGTGACGTGGGGGCTGAAGACAGGCCATCTAAGACTGAGGAGTGGGTAGGGATTACAGAAGAGGAAATGGTAAATGTGGACGACTCTTTTGAGGAAGCTTGACAATGAAAGGAAGAGAAACATGAAAGGGACAAGTAAGGCAGAGGCCAGGGTTTGTTTGGGACAGTATTTGTGCAGATGAAAATAATCTAGTAAAAGAAGAAAGTTGGTGTTAGGGAGATGGAGGGAATGAATGCAGGAAGGAGTACTTTGAGAAGAGGAACAAGAATGAAACCCAAGCCACACAATGGATGTGGCTGAACCAGGGTTCTAACTCAGGTCTGTCTGATTCCAAATGCCATGATCTTTCTCAAATATCTCACTGCTCCTTTAGTTTTTATTTGCTCCTGGGCAAATAAAAATAAATAAGCTAAATTTCCCAGTCCACTGTGCTAAGTCCTTTACATCACCTCCTCTAAGTACAAAAGGTTTTCGGTCTCTCCATTTTCACCTGGGTCCTTCTACTCAGGGAACTGGAAGAGAAAATAAGCAAACCAAAGAAAATTAAATCTGATCTACTTTATGCATTCAATATAAATGCATAAAATAGATTATGTTGGATAGCAGTAAACCGAGAACCCCCCAAAATCCAATTTATCACTTTAATAATTCATGCTTTTCTTTCTCTATCTCCAGGGAAGAATGTACCTCACTCATTTCCAGCCTCTTCTATGGAGCCATTCCCTAATTTCTAAGGCTGCCTTGGTGACCACCGGCCTCTAGGCAAGGATGTGGGGAAAAATTTGAACATGCTACATAGGATGATACATGCAAGAAAGAAAGTAATGGGTATGCATAAAAATCACAAGTAAGGGAACAAAGATGGGGGTGAAATTGTGATTCAAAGGAATGCCATGGGTTAAATGGCAGTTCCTCCGAGGTATTGTCCAAAGACAATCTCCTAGTGCCACTGAGGATAAATAACGGTACTGAATTATTTGGATCCTAGACTACATCAGAGGGTTAGGATATCCACCTAAAATCCACTAGTTTCTAAATAAGAACATGGGAGGGTGAGAGGGCCTCGAGGAAGGCAGATGAGATTACAATTCAGCAGCCACCCCAGACCAGGGGTCTCAGCTTCCTCTCAAGATCCTCCCACACACACTAAAAAAAAAATATATATATATATATATATATATATATATATATATAAATAATTGATTTTTTTTTTTACAGAGAGGAAGGGAGAGGGATAGAGAGTTAGAAACATCCATAAGAGAGAAACATTGATCAGCTGCCTCTTGCACACCCCCTAATGAGGATGTGCCCACAACCAAGGTACATGCCTTGACTGGAATCGAACCCTGGACCGGAATCGAGTCTGCAGACCGATGCTCTATACACTGAGCCAAACTGGTACTCTGGGCCAGGCGCTGAAGGCTTGGCAAAGAGCATGACATACAGGGCCATGCCCCCGGGAAGCTTGACATTCTGTGTGGGAATTAATGCCAGGCGTATGTGCCAGGTGTTAAGACAGGATGTGTGTCCCCTCACCAAGCCCGGTGGAAGAGTGGTCACCTACAACTGAATGTAAAGCTCATGGACACAGGTGCACACACATGCACGATGCCTGCTATGAAAAGGGGTCTTATTAATGGGAACATTTTGTTGGGATAACTTGTACTTTGGGGCAAATCAGAATCATGAAAGCAAGATTTCTGACTGGAGAGGGGTGCTGCTGACGAACACAGGAAACACCGTAGAGGACCAGGTCGGGAGGCAGGCAGAGACTGGGCTCGGTCTTGACACATTAAGTTGAGGGCGCCTCTGAGCAGTTTCCTATCTGAAACACCCGGTGTGGCCTGTGCTGGAAAGGCAACTTTGGGGCTAAACCCTGGGCACAGATGAGATTATTTAAGGAGAGACTGTAGAGTGAGTGAAAAGAGGAAAGGACCTGGGATCAGGGTCTAACGAACGTCAAAGCCACTAGAGCACATGTGTCAAACACAAGGCCCGCGGGCCAAATCCGTCCCGCCAGGCCTTGCAATGTGGCCCGCACCGCGCTGTCATCACTGCACTCCACTGCGTTTCCATCACAATGACAGTTTATGACTGTTCAGTAAACCATTCGGCCCGCGATTTAGGCTGGATTTTAGATTTTGGCCCCTTCTCTGATGGAGTTCGACACCCCTACACTAGAGGAAGGCAGCTGCATGGCAGAGAGCGGGAAGGAAAGGCAGGAGAAGTGTCCCGGGGCTGGGGGAATCAGCAGTAACAGTGTAGGCATCAATCCAACAGAATGAGGACCAAACCTGCCCATTGTGTAAATACGCTGGAGACGGGCGTGAAGGAGGCTAAAGCCAAATTGGAAGGGGTTGAGGAAGGGGTGGGGGTGGGGGGGGCAGGTGGAGGCAGGGAGTCAGAACGAACATTGGTGCCTCCACCCTTTCACTTTGTGGCTCATGTAAAAAATTATGTTGAAATGGAGCATTGGATTTTGGAGCAAAGCTGCTTCCAGCCTCAAGTGTGGCCCCAGCCAGCTGCCTGGAGGGCTAAGATCAGTATCTTAGAACACTTGTAACCATTTGAGACACAACAGTGAGTCTCAGAACACCAACTGGTGAGGGCCACCAGAGACCACTCTCAAGTACAATAGCTTGTCTGTGAACGGGGCTAACAAGGGTTGTGGAGTCCAGAGCAGAGTTGCTGGCAAGGTTTGGTTTGGTTTTCAGATGGAGACTAGAGCATCCTTCAGAAGCATCTATGAGAAAGATTCCGTTGAAAATGGTGTGACTAAGTTCAAAGGAGAGAAAGGTTAGGATAACGCTGGTAGTACAATAAGGCTCCTTAGAAGACATAAGGGTAGAATCCAATTCCACAAGATACTGTGTGTGCAAAAGAAAAAGAAGTGTACTCCTTCCCATGATACTAGAAATCAGATGTCATTATTACGTCACAAATTTACAACCTGAGACCTAGTGAGATTAAGCCACTGCCTCCAGTCCTCCAACGACGAAGCAGGGAACTGGGATTTAAATCCAAATCTTTCTGACTCCAGAACTCCTAACATTATACTTGGGTGTACTAGGAGCTCAGATGGGGCTAGGCCTGGAGATGCAGAGTTTAACTAGACTTGGCCCTTGCCTTTGAGATCACAGGCTAGAAGTAGAAAAGAACAATAAAACATACAATAGAGTGAGATAAAATATAATAATGGAGGCATGAAAAAATATTTTAAGAAGTGCAAAGACTACATTGAGTGTATGCCCATCTCTTCCTGAGCTCCTAAAGGCCAAGAGGGGTGGGTGTTCAGAAAGAGTTAAAAAAAAAAAAAAAAAAAAAAAAAAAAAAAAAAAAAGCTGGCTGGGCTGATGGGTTGGTAGGGAAATGGAAAATGACATTTCAGTATATATCACCCTAAGAGTACCTCCTTAGGGCAATTGTTGACCATTAGCCACAAGGGGTCGCACCAGCTCTTTCAAGCTCCCTGCAGTTGTGAACAGATACCCTATAGCATTTCCTGGCCCTGGCAGGCAAGGCCAGCAATTTCATTCCCAGTCTGGCTCCAGATCTTCTGACTCCTGGTCTTTTCAGCTTCTGTCCTAAGTTCTACGTTGTTTTTTTTTATCCATTTCCAGTTTGTTCTTTCCTTTAGACTTAACCCAAAGAAACGGTCTCAGGTCTTTACTGGAGCCCCCAGTTCCATCTAGGGAGGGGACTCCAATCCCAGCAGGCCTTATGTCTGAGAACCTTTGCACAGATCATCTCACCTCTCTGGGAATTACCAGTAAGAGCTGCGGTTGGGAGGAAGGCTTTGGTGGCTCAAGGTTTCCGACTCTTCCTCACAACCACAGCTATGGTGCATCAAGCACTTTCTACTTGCCCAGCAGTGTCAAAGCCTGCAATATCCAATAAGGCAGCCACTTGTCACACTCAGCTTTTTAAAGTAAGTACACTTAACAACAATTAAAATTTAGTTCCTCAATCTCACTAGCTGTTTCGAGTGCTTGATAGTTCCATGTGGCTAGTAGCTACTGAACAGCCCAGAGAACACTTAATCATCACAGAAGTTCTATTAGATAGCATGTCTTTATCTCACTTACTTTTATAACAGCCTTCTGATACAGGTGTACTCATTTATCCACCTTAGAGACAAGGACCTCAGGTGCAGAGAGGTTGGGAACTTAGCCAAAATCTCAGCAGATTAGTGTCCAGAGTGAGTGAGGGCTGAAGCTCAGGTGGATGGCTCTGGAGCCCGCCATTCTGTCTCTATACCAGGTGTGTCCCATAAGCCCAGCTACTCAGCTCTCTCTTCTGACCTCTCAGTAGTGGGACTGATTCTCCCCATCCCAACAGCCATTGTCCCTCACAGCTCATCCCCTGCAGCTGACCTGAGTGATGAGGGCACCTGGACTTCCAGTCCCTTCTGGAAGAACATCCTCACTATTGTCCTCCCCACTTCCTGTAAGGCCTAGTTGGTGTTTTTTTTTTTTTAGAGATTTAGTATTAAGAGGTTTTGATCCCCCTCCTAACACATCCCTGGTAGGTTCACCGAAGGGGGTAGCACGAGGCCCAAAGGAGTAAAGGATTATAAATTTATTAGGTCCTCTGAGAATCAGGTGGGCAGGTTCCCAAAATGGCACCAGCACCTTGGGGACAAGGAGTTGGAGATTTTAAAGGATTCTAGATGGCTTTGTTGGTGGGGAAATTCTCTGGGCAGGTCCGGATCCTGGGCAAGTCTGGAAGGGAACGTTACCGGTTTTAGGAGTGTGGGCTAAGAGAAAGGGAATGCCATCTGTGAAATTATCTAAAAGTCCATTTCCTAGGGGAGTGGAGTATTGATTAGATGATTCCATTACTTGATCAGATCTAACATTCCAGCCTTTTTGTTTTATGGAATAGGGACAAAAGTCATTTCTCCAATTACTTTCTGCTGAGGATGGACATGGAGATCATAAGGGGATGGACTTTGATTGTATTGTAGTTGGCTGGAATACTATAGATTTCTCACGGTTGGAGTGAGGGGTTGCAGCAGAATGATTTCCTGAGAGACTGGTTGGTGAAGGCTGGAAAGCAGTCCTGTTGAGAGATTTGGGAGGTAAATCCGGTCCTGAGGCCATCCCAGCATCACTTGTCTGGGCCTGGAGCTAAAATATAACAGAGGGCTCGAGGTTATCTTTAGGGAGGAAAAAACATGGGTCTAAGCTGCCTGACTACCGATATGAAAGGGGAGGATAGGCTACCCTGGGGGTGAGGTTCCCAGTTTGGCCCATTGCTAGTATTATTGTGGCAAAAGCTAGAATGACAAGAATTTTGACAAATGGTCTTTCTTGTGGAAGGAAAGAGACATAAGTGTGGAGGGTTGTAGTCAAACATTATAAAGTTTATATTTTTAGGTCCATTGTAGAGTTTTAAATATATTCATAGGTAATATCTCACTATGAGCAAGACAGGCAGAGTCCCTGCTCTCATGGAGCTTACATTCTAGCCTGAAAGATAAGTGATAATAAGTAGAAAATTTAATAAATAATGTAATTTCAAGTAGTGAAAAGTATTCTGATGATAATGCAATCAGAGCCTGGTGATAGCGATTGGGGAGAAGCCTTTTGATTGGGGGTCACAGGAAGTCATGTCTATGCAGGTGACATTTGAACTGATATACAGCAGAAGATCAACCATAAACATTGAGTGATTAAGTGGCTGGGTAGCTGGGTAGCTGGGTGACTTGGTATCTGGGTGGTTAGGTGACTGGGTGGCTAGATGGCTAAGTGGCTGAATAACTGAGCAGTTAGGTATCTAGGTGCTTAGATGGCTGGGTGGCTAAGTGGCTGGGTAATTGGGTATCTGGGTGGCTGGGTGGCTGGTTAGGTGGTTGAATGATTCAGTGTCTAGCAGGCTGGCAAATTGGATGATTAAATGGACATCAGCACCCGCTCCAGAGCCTCTTTGTCAAAAAGTTCTTCCTACTATTTAACACAACTTTCTCATTTTGTTCTCTTGCAGTTTCCTATGTTGGGAAAACTGGTTAGTCTTATCTATGCCTCTTCTATCTCCAAGTATGTTTCTGAGCCAAAAAAATGAATAGATGGGGACAAAACCGGATTCCATGCAGTGAGTCAACCATAAAAGTTGAGTTACTAAATGACTAGGTCTCCCAGAAACAGATTTGGAGCAATATCAGACTAGGCCCCTCCCTCAGGAGTCTTAACGAATACCTAGGAAGAGGAGAAACCCAGGACTCCACTGGTCTCAGGTTGAGGGTAATTCTAGGGTGATTCAGGTCCCAGTAGAGTGGCTATGGGACTCCATCCAGTTTCCTTAGCAATAACCCTGGCCTGTGTCTCCTCCCTGCAGTGGTCTGGCCTCTGTCTCCTCCCTGCAGTGGCCTGGAGCTCCTGTGTTCTCTATTCATCAAAGCCAAGGTCTCCGTCTCTCCTTTTTATGGTCAGAGAAATAGGTGTGTTGTCTGCAGATCAATCTACTTTCTCCCTCAGCTCCCTGCCCTCCCGTCCATCCTGTTCCACTGGCCTCCACAAAGTTTCCTGTCAAGTAAGAAAAGATTCTGACCTGCAATCATTTTGACCTTCAGGGACATGTTCTGTGACCCCAGGGAGGGAGAATGCAAACCAGCAATTGGTGCTGCTAGAAAGAGCAGTCATGGACACAAAGCATATCAGTCAGTTACGCTGGAGCATCACTACTTCCAGGGTGAGGGGAGGGGTCCTAAAGATCCAAGGAGATGCAGGCAAAGGCAGGTTAGCTGGGGCTCTCTGAGGAGCTGATATTGTACAATAGGTTTCCCTATCTGAGTCCTCATCAGTATGCGAGGACCATCATCCTGGAGCCGGAGGCCCTCTGGGTCCCATAGTGTCTGGCTTCTCAAAGAAGAATGGCCAGCCTGGGGCCACCCTGCAGATGATGCTGGGTCCCCAGGAGCCCTTCTCTCATCCCCCTCAGGGTACAAAATGCATTTTAGGAATGAGGACAGAAATTATAGAGCCCTTCCCACGACTGTAATGGAAATAAAACTCCCTGCAGGGAGTGGAAATAGCAGCGGGGCCTGAGGGAGGCTGACAAGGGAAGCAGGAGGCAGGGAGCCCAGGCTGTGGCCTTCCAACACACACCTCCAGCACCACTCTGGAGGCAGCGTGAGGAGCTGCCCTGAGGTAGCCAGGGCCTAAGCACCCAACCAAGGGGAGCGAGCATCGGTCAGGAGGAGTGGGGCAGAGCCAAGCTTGGCCTAGTGATAGAGGGAAGTGGAATAGACAGGGAGACAGGGATAAAGGAGGGGAGAAGGTCTGACAGAAGCTACAGAGACTAGGGAGGGGAAGGGAAGGAATAAAGAGAAGAAGAGGAGAGAAGAGGAAAAGGAAGTGAAAGTAATCAAGGTCCCACCCTGTTCTAACCTGGCAAGAAGGACTGAGGGACAGGGACAGCTGTGGAGTGCTGTCTGGGCCTCCTTCCTCAGGGGGAGGCCCTCGGCTGGGAGACAGTGAGAGAATGGATTGAAGGGACCTGCAGCTCCGGGTGACTTTGTTCCTGTGTCACACACAGTCCAGCTGTTCCTCTGTGTTTGGCCAAACCCCGTGTTTGAAGCAGTCATTCTGACTGCGATACCAGGGAAGAAAGAGCTCAGTCCTGGCCCAGGTGAAGGTCTCCAGAGATGAAAATCCCTCCATTTCTTTAGGATAGCCAGCCTCTGTCATGGGGCTGCCACAGTGAGGAACAGGGGCTAGTACCGCTGCAAGAGGGAGGCGATGCACCTCCTACACATCGGCAGACACACCTCAGGGACAGCCATGGTTCAAGTTCAAGGGGAATCACCAGCTGGGGGAGAGGAAGGTGCTGCTCTGGGCTCTGGGCTCAGAGGTCAACAGCTCTCTGGGCAGCACCCCTCCTTCTGACTGCCCCTGATGCAGAGCCAATCTACAGGCCCTAGCATGTCCATGATGCTGTCCACATGCCCTGGCACCACCCAACCTCCCCACCCCACACCTAGGACACATCAGGAGCCAGGGGAAGGAGAGGGGTGGGAAAATGTCCTGAACCAACTCTGCTACTCACCGCTCCCACCCCCCTTGAGACCTGGGCCAGCCAGAGGGGACTAGATGACCTCTAAGGCCCTCTGGCTCGGGGATCCAGGGGCTGGGGCTGTGTGGAAGCTGCCTCAGAGCCCCTGGGAAGATGAGAGGCCAGATCCTGGGGACAATAACAGTGTCTCCCTCAGCCTCCTGGGGCCTCACTGTGCGGGACTTTCCTCCTGAGCCATGGGCTAACTTCTCCCCAGAACTCTTCCTGCCTCCTGTGCTGAGCATCGTCCCCACTCCCAAACCCCATGGGGGAAGCCCTCTCACTCCGAGATGCCAGACGAAACTCCACCCTCAGAGGTCAGCTTCATGGCTCCTTGTAGAAGAAGAGCTGTACCTTGCTGAACAGGGGCTTCCACTCAGAGCTCTGCATCCCAGCAGCCAGGGGGGGGGGGGGGGTAAGATTCTGGGTTTACTGGTGTGAGGCAGCCCCTAAGGGCATCATGGTCTGAAACAGAGCCCCCAGATGGAGATCAGGATGTGGGGTAAGTGGGGAGGGATGGAGATACTCCTCAGGGGTCTGGGCATTGGGGAGTGGGGCCCCCTGGAAGGTGAGGGTTCTCTTAGGGAGGAGGAGCCAGGAACCCTGGCGTTCCAGCTGACCTCTCACCTGGAGTGCTGCCCCAGCTCTTGTGTTCTATTCTCTGCTCACCCTGAGTTCCGGGTCCCCTGGCCTTACTGTGGGGGGCATGGTGAAGCTCCTCTGTGAGGCTGAGAGGGCTCTCCTCCTATCCTGTACTCATTCTACCTTGAGGGAGATTTTGGGGAACTGCTCATCCCCCCACGATGAAGCTGTCTCCTTTCTCTTCCCAGGATGTCTGAGCAGGAGGCTGGGAACCATACCTGTGAGGCTGAGAACAGGGTCTCCATGGAGACAAGTCAGCCTGAGACACTCTCCCTGGATGGTACATCTTATCCGTCACCCAGTTCTGAGCCTCACAGCTGCCAGGATCAGATCCCACTATACTCCATGTACTTCCTACCAGGTGGGCACAATACTGAGCCCATAGCAGGTACTGCATGATTCAGCATGAACAATGCTTGGAGTTCATTGAACCTGGGGGGTGGAGGGGTTAATGAGGTCATGGAGAATGGGCAGCACAATGGGGAGGGCCACATAGTCCTCCATAATAATTGCCCTTCCCTGCTGGCATCCTCTGAGTCACCCCTAATTCCCATCTACAGGGTATGTGCAGGCCAGGCCATGTGGTTACCCCTGATGCCAGCCATCTGTCTCTTTTGGGCTGGTTTGGAGCGCATTTCTGAATCTCATCCTCACCATTCATGGTCACGCCTCCTCATCCCCCAGAACCTTATGCCTTGTCCTCTCCAATCAGCAGTAACTGTCTGGTTCCTCGGCTGTCTGCAAGTTTGCTTATTGTGATGATCATTGCTGTTGCATGTCTGGGTTATTTCAGACCCTGGAGAAAAAGTGGTAAGTAACTCTCTGGGAATTTCTTAGTTGATGAGTCCCTATGCTATACATAGGCCAGCCTTCGGAATGCCAGAGCATGACAGAACCAGTGCTTTCTTCTCCTGGGGATTGGGTGGGGAGAGGGACTTCTTGTCACATGTCATACATAGAGGGACTCTTACCAACTCTGACACGCATACAGTTATCCAGAGATGCACACAGACAGACTGCTGCACACTAGGGCATGGACAGAGGCCCACAAAGGACAATACTTCGGACAAGGTGACTAAAAAAAGCCCAAGACTTCCAACACTCTCATTAAACTCAGCAGAGCTCTGGTCTTAGCAGAAGATAAAGAAGAACTGAGAACTCCAGTGTGTGTGTGCATACTCACGCACACACTCTTGGGCAGTGCTGTGCCCTAAGTCAGTGTTCAGTGGGTGTTAATTCATCACAAAACAGAAGAGAATTGACCAATGACCTGGTCCCAACACTGCTATTTCCTGATTTTTAAAAAATATATATTTTATTGATTTTTTTACAGAGAGGAAGGGAGAGAGAGCCAGAAACATCAATGAGAGAGAAACATCAATCAGCCGCCTCCTGTAACAGTCCCCACTGGGGATGTGCTCACAACCGAGGTACATGCCCTTGACTGGAATTGAACCTGGGACCTTTGAGTCCACAGGCTGATGCTCTATCCACTGAGCCAAACCCGTTAGGGCTTCTTGATTTCTTACCTGGACTAAGCAGATGACAGGGCAAGTTCCCCAAGAGGCTCTTTCTCTTATTATTCATTCTCTAATTCCTCCAGTCAGAATCACTGGGGGGAAAAAAGGTGGGGGAGTGGCTTTGATTAAAATTCGCATGTAGAGGATTCTTTAGAGAAAAAGAAGGAAAATGATTAGATAAATGGCACTTTGGGTAACCTATTGATTTTGATATTCTAGACCACATGTGTCAAACACAAGGCCCGCGGGCCAAATCCGTCCTGCCAGGCCTTGCAATGTGGCCCGCACCGCGCTGTCATCACTGCACTCCGCTGCGTTTCCATCACAATGACAGTTTATGACTGTTCAGTAAACCATTCGGCCCGCGATTTAGGCTGGATTTTAGATTTTGGCCCCTTCTCTGATTGAGTTCGACACCCCTATTCTAGACTCTCTTCTGCTTCCTGTTTTGAGCATGATAATTAAGCATCAAATTTGGCTTTCACCTTGGGTGGCTACATGACTATTTCAATTCTAACCCTTACTTGCTTCAGGCCATATTTAGCCTGCCAGTGCCAAAGCTATTTGGTGCCAGTTTATTTCTAGGCCCTCAAACCCACCTACTGAGTTTCATGTTTACCCACTTACTCCAGGGGCAACATACTTATTTTCCACTTGTCAAGGCCAAACATAATTGCTCTCATAGACCTCAGACCCAGACTTATTTATTCAAGCTTGCAGCTCTCTATTAAGGAATTGTGGTGAGTTCTACAGGAGCTGGGCCAAACTACTCTTGAAAAAGGCCACCAGTCATGCAACCCAAGTATTTCTTCCTGACCGTCAGCCGGGATCCCTGAAAGGGTCTCTCCCCAGCTCTAGACCAGTCCCCGCCTTACCAGGCACCTCCGTTAGGCCTTGGGCCAGCCTCCAACGTCCTCTGCCCTTGTTCATTGAGCACTATTTATCTGTCCAACCTCCCTTCCTGGCTTCCCTTCCTGTGGTCTTGAGTCTAGATTCCATGCAGGTGAGACTGGTTTTAAGGTGTCCCTGTGTGGTCAGAGGAAGGTGAGGCAGGTTCAGAGTTAGATGGGAAGGCAGCTGGAGATGGAGCCATGAACTGAAGATCTGTGAGTTCTACTATCCCTGCATCTATGATAAAGCCTCCTTCCAATGGCCAGCCTGGCCTGGTATCTCTGTTTACTCACCCCTGGGTCAGAGCATCAAAGGCAAGGCAACATGGCACTGCCGGCTCCTTACCAGCCCAGACAAGGCGGTGGAGAAGCAATCACTGGTGGAAGATCCTCAAGAGGAAGATGCCCTTCATCGGGAGTAAAGAGCATCCCTCTTTGTGTGAGCATTCTGCATCCCCACCCATCCCCACCCACACAGGGAGCACCTGTCTATCATGAAAACAAGACTCCTAGTGATGTCCTCTGACCTCAGAGTCTCAGGGACTCAAAGCCTTCTCTGGAATGTTGCTCTTGTGTGCCCTCAGGCCCAGACCCAGAGTACACAAGAAAAATGGTCAGACCAACAGCTTTATCCTCCACACCTGGATCTGTAAGACCCTTAACTGTGTCCACGTGGCATATTTAGTCCTCGACAAGCAAATACATTTGCCATTAAAGATATTCAACAGCCGAAACCGGTTTGGCTCAGTGGTAGAGCGTCGGTCGGCGGACTGAAAGGTCCCGGGTTCGATTCCGGTCAAGGGCATGTACCTTGGTTGTGGGCACATCCCCGGTAGGGGATGTGCAGGAGGCAGCTGGTCGATGTTACTCTCTCATCAACGTTTCTGGCTCTCTATCTCTTTCCCTTCCTCTCTGTAAAAAATCAATAAAATATATATATTTTTTAAAAGATGTTCAACAGAATGCACCTCTAAAAGGGATTTTCAAAGCATTTTGACCTAGAACTAGAGTCTAGCTGCTAGACTGATGGTATCATGAGAACTAGAATGTGGTCACACAAGGGGCCCATTCTGGTAGCACTCACCGAGGCATAGATGTTCTGCTTTCTTTGTTTAAAAGAGTTCCTTTTACTACCTGTTGTTACACTTCTCATAAAACAGACTCCTGTCAAATTCACAGAGCTCTTTATTGAGTGAAGACTCAGAAACAGCCCTGACAGGTGAGCATTAGGGATCGTTAATAATCAGGGCCTCTCTGAGTCTCCATAAATGTCCTCTGGATTTTTCAGGAGGCGCCATTTCCACAGAGCTTACCCCAGTTAGAGCTAATGAATATTTCCTGGACACTGGACATGAGCCAAGCGTTCTGAAATCCACAGTGACCCAGTTTCTCTCCTGAAAGCTAGTGTTTAAAGCCCTGGAAGCATCTGCTACCACATGGGGCAGCATGTTAGTGGAGGAAAGCATGCAATCCTGGATTACAATTCTGCCCCCACCACTTAACTGTTTGATCTTGGAGAATTTACCTCTCTGAGCCTGTTACCTCATCTATAAAATGGAGAAAATAGTACCAACCTTTGCAAGGTGATTGTGAAGAAAAACAGACACCAAATAATTAGGAAAAGAAGCTTTTTAGACATCCACCCATGTGCTGGTCACTGGATTAGGAGCTTTGCATGAATTTGAACTTCCTAACCCAGTGTCTGGTATGTAATGTGCCGTCAAAGTTATTAGCTTTTCCTTCTTCTGAAAAGAAGCCTGACTGGTGGGTCTGGGCCCTTTCCATGCAAGGTGTACCCCATCATTTGTGACCCTGTCTCTGACCAGTTTGTGATTCCCATAGTGCCACCCTACCCTCTAGGGTATTTTTCAAAGGAAGCATCTCGTAAAAATTAACCATGTCCAGACCTGTGAATTAGCCCTTATAAACAAGCCAGCCTTAGCCCTCCAGGCAGCCTCCACTGACATTTTTTTCTCTTAGCCTCTCTGGCTCCGCTGACCAGCCTACTCTCTGAAGGCATCTGGTGAATTGCTGCTTTTGTATTTCCCAGGGTCCCTTTCACCCCTGAATCTGCCCCAGGCCCCAGGTCCAGAGCAGCACCCGTTGTGGGCCAGCGGTAATGATCTCGGCAGAACCATGGTCTGCCATGATGGCAGGGAAGGGTCTCTTAAGGGGAGGAAGATGAAGGGAGCCCTGTGAGCAGAGTTTCAGGACTCTGTCATCTGGGGAAGGAAACAGGTGGCTCTTGAGAAGCGAGTGCTGTGGACTTGGGATGGGAGAGGGAAGCAAGGAGGGAGCTGATCTCCAGGAGAGAAAGCAGGGGGTGGTTAGACTAAGGTTTGGCCAATGGTGGCCATGGGCCAAGCCCTGCCAACATGCATTTTTGTAAAGAAAGTTGTTTATGGTTTGTGTCTGGCTGGTTTCACACTACAGAGCCAAGTGGTTGCAACACAGACTATGGCCCACCAACCCTAAGATACTTACTATCTCTTTTACTGAAAAAGTTTGCCAACCTTTAGTTTGAACAGCGTTGGGCTGGAGTCGCTGCTAGAATCTGCTATAAGGGCCAGGAACCTCCTGCCAAGATGGATATTCCACATTAATGGCCACTTCCCGCTGCCATGACAGAGCCCCTGACTGGCTTCCCTCCATCATTAGCTCTACAACACTTACTTAAATCTTGACATGGGACAGTCAGGCAGGATCTAGTTCAGCCTCATTCCTTCTTTCAGTTCATTCACAGAATGAAAGAGATGAAGGCATTATCTGCCCTGTGATTCATACAACCCCAAAGAAGAGTGAAGGCGAGTGATCTTGGGCCAAACTTGACATGTTTCCTAATGTAAAGGGGAAGTTTGGGTTCTAGGGTGAGGTGTCCCTACCACTATCGCCACCATTACTATTTGTGACCAAAATTACCATCACCACCATCACTACCTTCACCACCACCATTTCCTTTTTTACCACCATAAACACCACTGTGACCACCATAATCACTACTTCAACATCATCTCCACCACTCTTACCATCCGAACTAGGGAACGTTTGCCCTTTTCTGAGCACTGTGGAGGAATAAAAAAAAATAAATAAATAAATAAATAAATAAATAAATAAATAAATAAATAAAAATAAGGCAATTTGTCTTTGCGCCAGAGTCTAAGTTGAAACAGGACTCTGTTTGTGTGGGAACTGGCCAAAGAGTGCTTCCCTGCTTCCAGCTATCAGAGGAAGTCATGAAGACCACCAGCTCCAGCCATGCTGCTGGAGCTAGGAAGGCAGGTCCTCTCTCCAGCAGAGGGAGGGAAGATGCGGGTTTGTGAGTCAGGCAGAGTGAGTTCACAACCTGGCTCTATGTGCTCACTGTGTGACTAGGCAAGTTGTTCAACCACCCTAAGCCTAATCCATAAAATGGAGATAATGCCTGCTTTGCAAGACATCCTATAAATAGGAGTAGAGCCTATGTTCTAGAAACGTTTAAAGATCACCTGGTATGTAATAGATGTTCAGAAAAGGGAGCTTTTTCATATCTTGGCTGCTCTGAGATTTTCATTCTTGGTCTGTAAAATGGGTTTGAATCAGCCTAGGGCCGTGGTCGGCAAACTGCGGCTCTCAAGCCACATGTGGCTCTTTGGCTTCTTGAGTGTGGCTCTTCCACAAAATACCACAGCCTTGGTGAGTCTATTTTGAAGAAGTGGCGTTAGAAGAAGTTTAAGTTTAAAAGATGTGGCTCTCCAAAGAAATTTCAATCGTTGTACTGTTGATATTTGGCTCTGCTGACTAATGAGTTTGCCGACGACTATAGAGTGACTGTAAGTGAATAACTTCACCCTAGGGTCTCTGCCTCCTCCCATAAAGGACAGTAGAGGAAGTGGGCAGCCAAGGAATCTCTTGACTCAGGGGCAGTTACCCCAGGACACAACCGGTTGGTGCCCAAAATATTGCCAGGGCAGATGGGAAAGGACAGGTGGGCCCAGTCCTTCCTAAGAAGAGTAACAATGAAGACTTAAACATAAGGAAAGAAGAAACCAACCTCAGAATATATGGTTCTCATCGGCAAGGTAAGGAAATGTGACTGCTTTACTCCTATTAGGGCAGCAAAGGTGAACGCGTGGTTTGGGGTGGGGGCAATCTGCTCCCAACTCCCACTCTCAGTTGCTTTCCCTGGCGTGTGGGTGAAGGGATCTGAAACCCGGAGTAGGGAAGTCATTGGGTCTTCTCTCATTGAGAGGAAGTTCCACGTGTGCAAAGATGCAGTATTTGCATCCAGTTCCCCTTCTTATGGAATTGACTGTAGAGTGAGTAACCTCGCTAAGCCTTGGTTTTCTCATCTCAATATGAGAAGGAATCGATAATCCCTACTTTGCAGGACTGATGTGGGATTAATATAATAAGCATATTAATAATATGTTCACTCCTAAAAGCTTTCCGGGTACACACTAAGTATCTAATGCAGTTATTTTTAAAGGATCTCTGACAAGTTCGTCACTCTCAGTTCTCACTAAAATCCGTGTGAGAGGTCATTATTACCTCCACCACCCCTGCTGAGGAAGCTGTGACTCAGGGGCCAATTGACTGGCCTAAGGTCACACAGCTGCTGTGGTTTAACTGGGTGGCAACCCAGGTCTCCTGACTCCCAAGCCTGCTTGTTCACAGATTGAAAGTTGGGGTCCTGAGGAGTGAAAGGGGGAACAGTGCTCACTAGGCTGATCCGTGCTCTCCCCAGGGAGATAGGAGGTGACCCTGGCTAAAGAGTGCTTCCCTGCTCCCCTCAGCCAGGCCTGCGGAGTCAACCTTGGGGGAAACAGTGAGTGGGCCCCTGCCCTTTACTTATCCTCTGGGTTTCATCTGCTTACTCATCTCGACCCAGCTCTCCCACAAGTCATTTCTAACATCTGCGCTGAGATGAAATGCTTGCTTGCATCTTGGTGAAGTTCCAGCCAAAGGCCTGAATATAAGAAGCAGGATCCACAAAGATCTCCTTGGGTACTTCAAGGAGGTCCTCTACTAGTAATGATGTCCTCCAAGCACTCACAACCCCCAAGCCTCAGGAGGCCAGTGGGGTCCCAGCCCATTCTTTGGGTCCTCCAGTTCCCAACCCTAGCACTCAGGAAGCCTCTGAGCCCTTTGTCCTGGTCAGGGTTCTGAGGAAACTCATGGAGTAGCTGAATGAACTCTGAGTCCCCCTCTTAACAGAAGACCAGGCAAAGGTGCGGGAAGGACAGTTCCCACACACACATCAGGTACAAGTAGTGAACTGGCCACAGCAGCCACAGATGCATTATTGCCACACAACTGCAAGGTCAGAGTCCCTTCTCTCTCTATGTATGTAAGTGCTTTCTATTATGGTCCTTAGTCCCTTTGGATGTGCTTGGCCTGACCCTATAAGGAGAGCTCATCAATCTGCATATCCCAGAGGGCTAGCCATGGGCTGCTTCTGCAAAGCATTTCCAACTGTCAGCTGCTCGTGAGGTCAGGGCTGAGGGGACTCTGAGGGTCAGTAAGACCAAGGGTCAGCTGCCTTCAATGCTGCCTTCACGTGCAAAGCCTGCCAGGTTTGCAAAGTTGATGGAACCAAGGCTAGTTCAAAGCTTTCATGTGAGGAGTACATGAGAAAATTCACTTCACCCTTACATATTTAAAAAGAGATGCTGATTTGGCTCAGCAGATAGAGCGTCGGCCGGCGGACTGGAGGGTCCTGGGTTTGATTCTGGTCAAGGGCACATACCTGGGTTTGGACTTGATCCCCAATGCGGGATATGCAGCCGATCAATGATTCTCTTTCATCACTGACGTTAGTTCTCTTCTCCCTCTCCCTTCCTTTCTGAAATCAATAAAAATATATATTTTAAATAAATAAAAATAAAAAGAGATGCATGGTTGTAGAATCTATTTTTAAAATATTATATAATCTATTCATTCATATTGTTCATCAATGTAAATCATTTGCAGGGCCTGGAGTTTGGTTTGGTTTATTTAAAGCAACCACATTCCTTATATCCGAGTAGTCAATAAAGGATTAGTTATACTTGCCCCTGTGGGCCCTGGCCCAGCCTTTCTGGCCTCTGCTCAGGGATCACAGAGTGAGTCCTTGACACAGATGATAGCCTACACCAAACCCACCCACCTCTCCTAAGAAGAAGTAGGCACTTTCAGAGAACTCCTGGAATGAAAGGAGCTTCAAACATCTAGCATTTTCCCTTGAACTTACTAAAAAGGCAGACACGGACCCAGTACCAGACTGCTGAATCCGAGCCTGGTCTCCAGGCAATTTGTACAAACATTAAAGTTTTAAAAGCCTGGTCTACCTCCGAAATACATACTTCATCAAGCACGAACTACATTCATCCACTCACCTTTGGAAACTTAATTGCCTGAGGTTTGCTCTGAGTAAAGACAGTGGATAAGACAGAGAGGCCCAGAAAACTAGTAAGATAACCCAGGCTGGAATTTTTTCTCACTTCTTTTTATTCCCTTTTCCTCCTTTCCTTTTCCCACTCTAACCCCTCTCCATCTTCTTCTTCCTCCTCCTCATCTTTCTCATCCCCTGTCCAGTTCATGTCCAGAATACATCAGGTCCCCATTCCCTGTGTCTCTTTCACTGTGCCAGAGTGACTGAGCCACACACACCACGTCATCTAGAAATGCAAGGTTCTCACTGGTCAATCAGAAAGTGCCAGCAGAACCCAAGCCCTTGCCACGCCTTCTATAAACAGGTGCCCCTTGTAAAGAGTCAAAACAGGCAAGACAACTCATGAAGAAAACACTGATGATGGGGACCAGCCCTTCCAGTTGTTCCCAAAGACTGCCTCCTGCTTGAGTTTTCTTTCCTCTCCCCCCCCCCCACCCTATTCTAGTGACACTCAACAGCTGGTCTGAGGACTGCGGCCAATCTATGATTTGTGTTTACCAGTACAAGAAATAAAAAAACTTAGAAACTTTTATAGCAATCCAACAGAGTGATGTTATGTTTGTTTATATATATAAGCGACTGTTATAACCAGTAGACCGGTTACTATGCTGGGCACTAACCACCAGGGGCAGACACTCAATGCAGGAGCTGCCTCCTAGTGGTCAGTGTGCTCCCAATGCCAACCTCCCATAGCTGGCCAACCTCCCAGCCCTGACTGGCTGATCACTGGCCAGGCCAAGGGACCCCACCCATGCATGGATTCATGCACTGGGCCTCTATTATAATTATGAAAAATTAGAATGTGTATTTTGTAAACCCTTTTTAATTTCATTTTCTTAGTGGTTTGCTTTTAATGTATTCTACAAAAGTAACACTTTAGGATTGGAAGGACTCACATATCCAGACCACAGGGCATCCATCATCCAGACCAACTGATCTGGCAGATCCTCATCCTAGACCAGTCCTACACCTAAGAATGCAGAACTAACTATTCTCAAGAATGCACATTTTATGGAACTCAACTTTTCTTTCTTCTTTGGAATACTTCTGGGGTTTTGCCTACTTGTCTTTGTAGTTTGCAAACTCTAAGACTCTTGAATACATTTTTTATCATTTATTTCTACCAAAGCCTCCAGGCCCTTTTTGAATTCATTCAGCAAATATGGTGTCAGGTGTCATGGGATCCAAAGAAAACTTGGCTTCAATTCCAGTGCTGTTGTTGAATTGAAACAAGGCTTTGTCTCCTCCTCGACAGCTCTGGATTCCAGTGATGAGATATCTTGTTTCTACGCCTCCCTCCTTCGGTTAAGATTTAGAGTATTTATTCTTGGGTCTTCTGATACCAGTTTTTGTGATGAGGTGCCCTCTTTTTAAGTCTGTTACAGAAGGACAACTCCATAGAAGGTCAGCTGGAATTATGGTCAACCTTCTGCTAAACATTTGTCTCAATGGACTTCTGATAAGAACAATTTAGAATTACATTGTTTTTTGTGGGGACCTTTTGAGATTTCAAAATTATTATATTTAAGTGCACAATTAGAGATTTTAAAAATGCTGAGCAAGCTACATTGAAGGCATTTTGCAATTGGTATTTAGAGGCCTCTAAGAAACTAAATGATTCAACTATACACTTAATGTCTCTCTTGTTTTTATTTATTTTATTTTTTTTGTCTGACCACAGCTTTCGGGGGATTTATCTTTAACGTGAGACCCTGCAAAAATTTCCTTCTTGGGAACTCTAACTAGTTGTTTATATAAAAATTTGACCTTCTTTTGTGTTCTTTATTTTATTTATTTTTTTAATGTGTTTTTACTGTTTTTAGAGAGGAAGGGAGGAGATAGAGAGAGAGAAACATCATGGATTGGCTGCCTCCTGCACACCTCCTACTGGGCATCCAGTCCACAACCTAGATATGTGCCCTGACCACGAATGGAACCAGTGACCGCTTGGTTCCTGGGTCAATGCTTGATTGCTGAACCCCACCAGCTGGGCTGTGTGCTTTATTTTTATTTTTTAAATGTATTTTGTATTGATTTTAGAGATGAAGGGAGTGGGAGAAAGAAACATCAGTGATGAGAGATGTTTCTTGCATGCCCCCTACTGGGGATCAATTCCGCAACCCAGGCATATACCCTTGACCTGAATCAAACCCGGGACCCTTCAGACCACAGGCCCACACTTTATCCATTGATAGTGCTGGGCTGTGCCTTTTATTTTATTTTATTTTATTTTATTTTATTTTAAAATATATTTTATTGATTTTTTTACAGAGAGGAAGGGAGAGAGATAGAGAGTTAGAAATGTCAATGAGAGAGAAACATCGACCAGCTGCCTCTTGCACACCCCTTACTGGGGATGTGCCCGCAACCAACGTACATGCCCTTGACCGGAATCGAACCTGGGACTTTTCAGTCCGCAGACCAACTCTCTACCACTGAGCCAAACCGGTTTTGGCTGTGCCTTTTATTTTTAATAAAATGAACCAACTTAGCCAAAATAATTTAAAAATCTAAATGGTCATTGATGAAAATTTAAGAAAACCCAATGTCTGAGAATTTATGGGAGGAGCTACACATTTAGTCAGGAGGTCTATGGGAGGAGCGAGGGCTTCAGAAAGCTTTATAAGCAATGGCAGGAGTGTGCAAAAACTCTACAGAAAAACTGTATGCTTATAACAAAGCTCTATGGTTCATTTCACCTTCTCTTAACTTCTTCCCTCCATCTTGGCAGGCCAGGCAGAGCGTGCACGTGGCTTGCCATATCTGAGGGCACTGGATTGCAACTCTTCATTTTTCCTGAATAAATCCTGTTTGGTGATAAAACACCTACTGAATATTAATTTTCAATCAATACCATTGAGGAAAAACTTAAAGTCCACATAGAGGGCCCTCCCTTAAAGAGAGAACCCCAAACCTCTGGAACAATGCAGGCATCCTTTGATTGACATGCAGAAGCCTCCAAAAGGCAACTTGATTTTTAAAAATCCTCTAAAAGAAGTGGTGGCCATCTGATCGGGTGCTTTAAATTTTCTTACTGTTTCTCCTGCCTGAAACCTGTCAAGATATTTCAAAACGATCGAGTAGGCAATGAGGTGGGCATGAGCAGAGCGGGAACAGTAGGCCAGGTATCCAGTGCCACCAAAGTGGCAAGCCCCAGGTGACAAAACTAGAAGAAAAAAAAATACTTTAGGCTAGGACAGTGATAGGCAAACCGAGGCTCGCAAGCCACATGCAGCTCTTTGGCCCATTGAGTGTCCTAATGCCACTTCTTTAAAATAGACTCACCCAGGCCGAAAGCCAACTTCTGGGTATGGGCCACGAAGTTTCAATCGCACTGTACGTGCGCGCCCGCACGTGGTATTTTGTGGAAGAGCCACACTCAAGGGACCCAAGAGCCGCATGTGGTTTGCCGGCCACTGGGCGAGGACCTTACCCAAGGTGACCTTTCCTCCCCTACATTGTTACTAGTGTGCGCCTTTCCATTTCACTAGTCACGTGGGTTAGACCCTGTAGAGGAGCCAGGGGGACAGAGATCGACCTCATAGGACTCCCAATCCCTGGCACAACCACTCCTTTGAGCATTAAGCCCTCAGAACACCAAGGTTTTAATGAAGCATCCATCTTACATGAAAACTGCTGTTTGAAATGTTAACCCTGCTAATTGGCTTCTGTGAATTCTTGCTTGCTAAGACTACTCCCACTTCAGCTAGGCCATTAAACTTTCCCTAGGCAAGGTTATCAGTGCTGGCACCAGGCTAGGCCTCTGGTTGAGGTCTTAAAGCCCAGCACATTCGGGCTCTTTAAGAACTTGCAAAAGGGGCCGAAACACCCCATATTTGGGAGACAAAGAAGCTAAAAATCATATAAATAGGGAGAATTCCTGCATGTTGGGGCCCCGAATTTGAGAGACATTTTCCTCTGGACCCGCTCGTAATAAATGTAACTCCATCTCTCCGGTATTGCTTTGTTCTTGTTCGGTTTTCTGTAACATTATCACCCACTGAAGAGTCCTGGGAACAGGCCTCGAGGCCTCAGGTCTGTTGACCATGGAGACAGAGTTTTGGTGAAACTGGAAATAACTTCGAGGCCTCGGTCTTGGTTGTGTTTTAGCTTCAGGCCCAGAAAAGCAGCCAAACCAGATGAAGCATTTTCTGACTGACATCAGGACCAGATGCAGTGACTAATGATCCCCTCCCTCAGCCCTGGCCAATCAGTAGAGACCATGACCCTCAAAGGACACACCTGGAAAGCTAATAAGTATTCAATTGAGATCCTTCTCTGAGATCTCTCCTGCAATTTCTGCTGTTAGAAAACAGATAAAAGCCCTTCAGGCAAGGGGCCCAGTATGTTTCTCTCTCTCTCTCTCTCTCTCTCTCTCTCTCTCTCTCTCTCTCTCTCTCTCTCTCTCTCTCTCTTCTTTTCTGAGCCCACACAGCCTAGTTGGCTCACTTTTACCTCTGTGACTTTGCAATGAACATTTTGCATTAGAATTCTTGTCTCTGAATTCTTTTTTAGCTGAACTGTATAACCGAGGTCTAATACCACTGTCAATAAAAGGATTTAATAACTTTTTGAACAGAAGTTTGGCAAAACTGGAAGATGCAAATTTCAAGCCTGATGGGAATCTTTTAAAGCCTCTTCCCCTAAGTTAACATAAAACTATGTGCCCAGAGGAAAAGAAGCAAATTAGGAACAGTGTAGTTGGACAGGTAGATCAACCTATGATATCACTCAAGTCACAACCCAATTCTTTGGGGAATTGAGAATAACTGTTCTAATTTTACAAATCTTTGCAAAACCAGAAATGCAATTCTAGAAGCAGTTCAAAGCTCTCTTTACTATCCTCAATTCCTCAGACTGACAAAGAATAGAAAACAAGTGTCTTTTTTGTTATATTGTAAATCAGAAGACACCTTAATCACATTAACTTTAAAAAAAAAAAAGAAGACACCTTAATCAATAAGCCAAATTTATTTAGAGTTCTGTTCTCTTCGATAACACTATTGGGCCCAGAGAAAATCTTGCTTCTCAAATTCTGGGACCCAATATGGTGGAAGTCTTTTCTATTTATATGTTTTTCAGCCTTTTGTCTTCCAAATTTGGAATGAGACTTCCAGACCTTCTGAGAAAAAGTCCTGTGTGCTGGCACAGGGCCGTGAGACCATATCTCAAGTCCTGGCCTGGCACCAGCACTGACAACTCTGTCTGGAATATAGTTTATGGCTTCTCTGGAATGGGAGTAGTCTTACTTTTTCCTATTATTTAAGCAAGCAAACGTTTACAGAAGCCAGGATAGTAGGGTTAATTTTTAAACAGCAGTTTTTACCTAAGATAGAAGTTACTATGCTTCATTTTAAAAGCACAAATTGTTACTCTGGCTCCAAGTCTCCTTCCAAAGGAGAAAAATAAATCTTAATTGTCTTCTCCACAAATATGAATTAAAAAATAGCCCTAGGCATCTGTTCAGGTGAACTTCACTTATTCAAACTGCCAAAAAATTAGTGAGGGTTTGCCTTATTGTCTTTGTTGTGGCTAAAATTTTACAAAACACACACACACACACACACACACACACACACACACAAACACTACCAGGTCTCTAGCTGTGACTGTCTATATATGTATATGCATGCCTATCTCTGGGGTTTATTACTAGAATTAATTTGTAAAGAGTTCTGTTTAATTGGCTTAAAGAACTTCAGCACTTACATAAAAATTCTCAAAAATACAATAGAAACTGCCGAAGCCGGTTTGGCTCAGTGGTAGAGCGTCAGTCTGTGGACTGAAAGGTCCCAGGTTTGATTCCGGTCAAGGGCATGTACATTGGTTGCGGGCACATCCCCAGTAGGGGGTGTGCAAGGGGCAGCTGATCGATGTTTCTCTCTCATTGATGTTTCTAGCTCTCTATCTCTCTCCCTTCCTCTCTGTAAAAAATATATTTTTTTAAAAAATACAATAGAAACTAACCCCAATGCTTTTTTAGGATCACATGATCTGGGGAAACACTTGATTGTAAAGCTATTAACGTTTGGTTTGGTTGGTTAGGCATGTCTTTAGAGTTACCAGAATTAAGTACAATACTTTTATTCTATGTGGGTGTAACAGCCAAAAAAGTTCATGTTTCTCTGTTGCAAAATTTGTCTGCAAGAGAGATAATGGTATGATAAAATTGTCAGAGTAACCTAATCATAATTACTGAGAATAAGTAAAATAAATGGGATAAAAAGTTTTAGGTGAACTTTTCAACAATATGCATGTTTTATGGTATGTCTACTTATACAGTTTTTCAAAATATTTTGGTAACTTGAAGCCATAGAGTCTTATCAAGTTAAGTTAAATGATGAATCAAGTTAAATTTATTGAATATTTAGATCATTTCCAAATAGGATAGAACACTGAAACATTAATTGTTAAATAAGTCTATTTCTGACATTACAGAGAAACTAAAAAATAAATTTGAATGTGTTACTGAATATGTTGTGTACTTTGTTGAGGATTTAAATGTTTCTAAAAATTATTTATTTTTCAGTGAAAAAGCCTAGATTCTAGAGGTTATAAAGTATATTTGTGAGTTTGCCAATGTATAAATGTTGATATGATAACTCATAATTGCTTACTTTTAGTTTTCACTAAAAATTAAGGCTTCTAAGGGTTAAGAATTCCAATTAATATAGAAGGAATTAATATATGTTTTTAGTAAAAGAAAGAATAAAAAAGGGATGCATTTTTGTTGAGGAAAAGGAAAACAGAGTGTGTTTTTAGAAAAGAAAAGATATAAAAGGACATGGGGTTGTTTTTGTTGAAAGAAAAAAAGAAGTAATTCTGTCCTAAAGTAAAAATAAGACAAAAACTTAATGGTATGTGATTATTGTAGAATGTTTATTAAAGTTGTAAAAGGTTTATGGAAGCTGCAAAAGGTTTGTGGAAAAGCAATCTTTAAAAAAAAATTTACATAAGGTAAAGTTAAGATTGGAATATATTTATTTAAGTTAACTTTCTTTTAATAGCAAAAGTACACTGCTATAAAACTATATTAGGTCTTCTCTCTGTTAAAAGGACAGTCTTATTGCACTATTAGTATAGTCTTAGTAAGAGGTTCTAAAAGGAAAGCAAAGATTTGAGTTATATTAAGAACGTTTTCTGTGCTCTGTACCCTCCGGTCTTTGATTGCTTAAGTAAACCAAGTCATCTTTACTTTTAAAGAGCTAAGTTTTGCTTACATCTATTTAACTTTATGTATGTGCCTATGAAGTCTGTACTGTCACAATAATTAAACAGATAACTAAGTATTATGTCATGGTGACCTATGACATAATTTGACCAAGTGACTCTGGCTATGCTTGACAAACTTTTCAAGATTCAAAACTTAGAGTCTTTCTCTTAACCTGGAAATAACTTTAATATTTTTTTCAAAAGGATCCCTGAAACATTTTAAAAGAAATCTCTTTCTCTCTTTATATAAAAATAGAGGATATTACACTAATTAAGCCTATTTTATATGCTAAAGTTATGTGGGAAACATTGGCAAATAATTATTATGTTGTTTTTGTATGCATGATAAAGACGATTATTAAAATAAATGTTCTAGAAAGTATGTAAAATTTCTAAGAATCTACAATGTCCAGATATGTTTTCGTTTGCAATTCTAATTATCTTAAAATGTTGTGTTTTATAGAGAAAAGCAAATTTCTTTGTCAGTTGCATTGTAATCAGATCTTTGACCTTGTCACTCTTAAGTCTTTGCATTTACAGAGAGTCATTGTCTTACTCTGACACCTTTTGCAAATATGTTTCATCTTTTGAGAGATTCATAAACAGAACTCTGACACTAACTCTAAAATACAGGTTTCTGATCTACTTTCAGATCATACCATTACAATGGATGAAAATTTGCAGAACTGAGGGGAAAATTGCATTTATGAAATGGCATACAAAGAATGAAGATCAGTAAGAATTAATAACACAGGACCAAATGAACTGATGGGGATAATTAAAACTTTTATGACTTTCTATTTGAAATACTACTGGTTCTTTCATCTTTTATTTTTCTAGATATAAAGAAACCTTTTCTCTTAGATGACCTATGACTTACAACCATTTGGTAAATTATACCTTTGTAAGCAGAATTAAAACATTTGCCTTTTTCTCCCTACCTGTTCTAGGATTTTGAAACTCTCAATGAATATTCTTCTTTTCATGGCAATATTGTGATTTGCCTGTTCTATTCAGGACACAATTGAACACTGTGTTCAATTATATTACCAAGGCTTTGACTGAAATGTCATATTTGGGAGAAGATGCATAGACTCAGATATGAGCTTTAAGGAATTAAGATTAATTTATGAAACCAATAATGCCCTTGGAAATATTGACCTGGTACCTTGCTTAGAGGGTTCCCAGGAGCCTTAGCAGGTGATAAGGAAGGTCACTTCTTTGCAGGTACAGAACCTCAGGATACTTAGGGGGCCTTAAGGGAAAGAAAGGGGGGGGGGGGACTCACCCAAATTCATAGATATGGCAGGCAAAGTCTGATGGCAAGCTCTCTTAAAGTTCAATCTGAGATTCTTTCAGAAACATTTCAGCAAAGCAGATTCACAAGAGCCTCTATGGTTAATTACTACACTGGCTGCTCCTGTGTAAATAAGAGGCCAATTTCATCGAAAGTGAAGTTCTTTTGCAAACAAATTTCTCTTAATTTGGCTATCTTTGGCAAAATTGAGGGTGATTTTATAGAGGAAAATTACGTTTCAGTAATATGCCTTTGTGGGTATTAGATTCTAGTGTTGTTCGTTATCTTTTGAGATCTTGTTCCTACTTACCAACTGGACTAAATCCTGGAATCTTCTAGTTCCCTCCAAAGTAACGTTTGCAATATTTCTCCCCCTCTTTTTGACTTGGAATCATTGAGAACTAAAACTGAACTTGCCCCAAAATAGCTCATCTGTGGACATCCTTTGTGCCTGTTGCAGAAAAATCACCAGAGACGTTCAAATGGCGATGAGGAAAAGCTGTTAGATTGTCCCTGCCTGCCTTCACTCCGAATGCAGATGCCTTGAGCCAGACATCTAGAACTCTTCCTGGCTGCCTGCCTTCAGAACCCAGAAGCTGGGATTATAGTCTGCTTCCATCATTAGCAACTGTCTTTCTTTAGTTTCCACAGAGATGCCTCTCACAAAATATCTTAGAGCATTTACCACAACCTAACTTTGGCAGCTCCCTGCATCTTCACTTCCTGAAATGGAGACAACTGTTTAACTGAACTGACTAGTGACAAGGCTCAGACTAGATTCTGAAACTGATATATATTAATGTCTTAACTGGTCCTTCCCTAATGCTACAACCTAAAAGTTGGCACAAATATTGACTTGACTGTACACTCAGATGTGGCAAGAATGCTTCTAGCCCATGTCCGCTGTCCAAGGAAGGCATTGCCATGATGGCCTGAGAGATTTTTAAACGTTTCCTTTGCTCTATAATGTTTTCTGATAGAAAAGCTTGATCAAAGGGGGGAATGAGGAATAGAGTAAAGAAACAAAATGGAGTCACTATAGTCAAGCTGCTCAATTATTAAAATCAAATAGGCCGAGGCAGGAGAAAATGATTTTATTATTGTGTTGACAACCTAGAAACTTTGAACTTTTCGGTCCAGCATGGATGCCTGGGTAACCCTCAGGCTACCTCCTGAAGAAGTCACATATCCAGACCATGTGGCATCCATCATCCAGACCAACTGATCCGGCTGATACCCGTCTGAACCAGTTCTACAGCTAAGAATGCAGGGCTGGCTAGTCTTACGAATGCACTTTCTACTATAAAAACTCTTAATGTTTTTATCTTCTTTGGAACACTTCTGGACTTTTGCCTTCCTGTGTTCCCATTTACATATCTAAGACTCTTGAATAGACCTTTATCCTTTATTTCTAACAAAGCCCCCAGGCTAATTTTTATTTTGTTTGACAAGTTCTACTAACATACACACACACACACACACACACACACACACCCCACTGGCCTGGCCTCTCAGACACTTTGCTTTCTCCTAGAATTTTCCCCCAGCCCAGTGGTATTTGCACAACTGAGAACCCCCTTTTCCCTTCGTTTAGAGAAGAACAAGCTGGAATTTCTCAAAACAAATGATTGTTAAGAAAACTGGGGGGAAATCCCCATAAAGAACAAAGGGAACGTGAGGCTTTCAGAGAGACCCGTGGTCTTCAGCCCCGAGGTCCTTAAAGCAGGACCTGAGGACAGGGGCATAAGAGCCATCTCCGAGGGAGAATGGGACTTTCCAAGTTCTCTGGGGACTGAGCCTGCAGACGCTGAGGAAGGAGGCCATGACACCTGCCTGCCCCAGTGCCCCGTCACAGGACTGCCCACAGCAGCTTCCACGGCTTCAAGACGCTGAGCCCTGAAACGTTATTTTTCTCTCCCAGTCAGTCAGCAGGGGTGACTGGCTTTGCCTCCTCTAGGGACCTGGGCTCCATGGGGTCCCCTCACCTACAGGCTAAGAAGAGAGGCAAGAACTCCATCGCTGGGTTGAGGATGGAGGGGCCACCTGGAGCTGCCCCTTTAGTGAGACAGGGGGCAGCTGAGAGCCTCGTGGCTGCCCTCTGGTGGCCATCGTGGGTAGTCAAGAACCTCCACGCCAGCCTGCACTGTGGTCAGTTCCATGTGTTGGACAACTTCCCTGTAAGAGATCATTCGCTCCCCAGTCCTTTCCTGGTCTGCAGCTCTACAGTTTAGATACAGATGACGAAAACGGAGCACAGCTCTTTCCCTGAACCAGGCAGCTTTCACGTGGTGGGATTTCTTTCCTTTCCAAATGGTTTAACTTCAATTCGGTTAGGAAATAGGATCTCCTACACTTTTATTTCAATGAGCGTCCGCTAACCAGCTCTGAGTCCTTTATCTTGGGATCTACTGTGATAGCAGTAACTATAGCCAGGATGGACCTGATGGGGGGGGGCCAGGCTTTTTCTTCCAACGCTGGGAAATGTGCCCTGCACACCTTTCCCATCTCCCTCCCCCAGCTGGAAGAAGCTGCCCTTGGCAGGACCCGGAGCGGCCAGCTGTCTGCTCCCTCAGCACCATCGCTCGCCGTGACTCTGCTCAGATGGCTCCTCTCTCAAGCTCTTTGAAAGAGCAGCCTGTGTTGTGCTTGCTTCCAGAATCCTTTCCCACGGGGGTTACAGACTAATAGTCACTTTTATTGTCAGTGGCAGGGCCGCCGTCATTGTCGGCGTGAGCTCCTGCCCTCCCAGGGATGACACATGCCAGATGCTCTATAAACGTGTAAAGCGTGCGTGTGCATGGGCTGCGGAGCCAGCAGCGTGCTCAGTGAAGGGGTGAAGGACGGGTTGGATGGGTTTCCAGCTCTCCCCTCTCCGTAAGCACAATCCTGGCTTTGTCCCGTCTTAGGCAGCCTTCCTTCAGCTCTCTGGGAACGGTGTCTTTGCCTGAAAAGCAGACCCTATCCAAGCCTCAGACCTCCCCACCCCCCAGCCTCCGGGCTCCTACAGGCTATTCCTCTGAATTCTCTCTTCTCCCCTCCGTGTCTCCCCCTGCGGTTGTGTGCATCAGATCACTGGTCCATCAAAGATCCCACTCCCTCTGCCTCCACCCAACGGGGCCAGGGCGAGGATGAGGCAGGAGAGGCGCCTGGGGCCAGGCGGATTGAAGGAGGCATCCCCTCAGGGGCATGGGTGTGTGAGCGCGCCATCTTCCTGCGGGGGGCGGAGGCGGTCCTTCCCCTGGATCGCAGGGACCCACGCACCGGAGATGGTGGTGTGGTGAGCTTCGTTTTGGGTGGAGATAGAAGGCTGCCCCCAGTTTCCCAGGTCTCATCTCTGTCCATCCTCTGTGGACGAAGGCCAGCATTGTCTTCACCAAGCCCCATACCAAGGCCCAGGTGAGAAAGTCCTGTGCCATGTGAAAGCAGAGTTCGTGTCTGTCCCCGTTCGTATGTGTCCCCGTCCCCGTCCCCTGTGCTCAGCTGGCCCTGTGGCCGCGCTGGGTCCACTCAGCTGCCGGCACAGGTGATGGCTAGACTTACATGATCACCACAAAATTCGTGACCAAACACAGGACTAGTGAGAGAGAGAAAGAGAGAGAGAGAGAGAGAGAGAGAGAGAGAGAGAGAGAGAGACCGCCCTTTGTCAGGATGATTATATTATCTGGAGCTTGGGAAAAACCAGGCACTTCTTCAAACTAACCATTCAACTCCCCAAGCTTCCCTGGGCTTGGGATGTGTCCACCCCTAACCAATCTATTCCTCCATCTCCCAGGATTTGGTCCCTTATCCAGGCCACACAGACAGGCCTCTGCAGTTGCCTTCTTAGCTTCTGCTGCACATGCGCCCCGCAGAGTAATTTCTTCAGTTGTTTTTATTCCCTAGAGGGTGGAGGAAGATTCCCGAGGGGGGTGGGGAGGGGGAGGGCAGCTATAACTTCTTAGTGAAGCACTTCGAATATTGGATTTTGCTTCCCAGTTTATTATGCTTAATAATGTCTGGTTCCCTTTGCTCCCTGCCTTTATTAATATCTAGTTACCCAGGCTAACACACTCAGGGTATTTGAGGTGCATCCAGTCCACACATGCTGCCACCTCCCAGCTCTGCTGCCTGCACTTTCGGGCAGGGGGTGGGAGGGCGTGGGCCCCGGCCCCAGGCAGCAGCCTTCAGGGCTGGCCAGGTCCCGGTGGCTTGCTGTGGCTTGCTGTGGGCCGGCAGCTGCCGCAGCAGCTTCTCCATTCTATGGAAACTGGAAACCACACAGTTGCAGACAGACAGGAAGACGGAGCGTAGGTGGGGTTCCTCCTGCACTCTCAGCCCCCATCCCAGGCACAGCCGTGAAGTCTCCCCCACTCTGCCCTCCTCCTCACCCCTGGCTCCTAAAAGCCTGCTGAGTGCTCGCCTTTCTATCCGGGCTCTGCCTCTGCCTCCTTCCCTGCCCCACCCCCTCCTCTCCTCTAACACCCCCCCCTTTTGTCCCTCCTCCCCTCTCTGCCTGGAGGAAACACAGCCTTCAGGCCAGTCCAAGGAGCTAGACAGGGCATCGCATGGGCATGGCGCACCTTACACACCCACCCCAGTTCCCCCGGCCCTGAGTCTCTGCCCCATTCTCCAGGTTTATGTGAGCTCAGGCAGCTGTTTGGCCACAGTCAACACCTGCTCCCCGCCCCAGTTCCAGCCCCAAGCCCCAACCCCCAGCCCCCAACCCTCAGCCCCCAGCCCCAGCCCAGCCCCCAGCAGAGATGGGCTGATGGAGCTACTGTGCCTATATCAGCTTCCAGAAGGGCAGGGAAGACTGGGGCAGCCCACTGCCAGCTGCTCTCTGAGGAATGCAGGAGCCCTTGACCTCACAGCCAGTTGACTCCAGAACACCCTGGAGCAGCCAATACTGTGGTCTGACCAGTGAGTGGCCGCCGGGGACTCTTGCCCTTCCTGCACCTTCCTCCCTTCCTCGCCCCATTTCCCCAGCTGTCACACACCCTGAGGTTGTCCCTGCGGGGAGGGAGGGTATCTCCTAGTTCTCACTGACCTCCTCCTGCCTCCTGGTCAGTTTCCCTACCTTCCTCTCAAGGAAAGGCCAGGAGAGACTGCACCTATTTCCTGCTCCGATGGACCACTCAATGCGGGTTTTGCAAGGAGGGGCGTGACTGGCAAAAATCCCGTACTTCCAGCCTCCCGGCCCGCCCCATACTCAGACTTGCTCATCCCACTTCACAGGAGCTGGGAGACACCACCACAGGGCAAGCCTGTCCTTGGCTCCTGGGGGCAGCAGCCAAGGGGGCCTGGTCCCTGCCTCACGGAGCTCCCAGCCTGGGAGGACAGACTGGGAGCAGGGCTGCTCCACCTCCACAGGCCTTATCTGCATCTCCCTAGCCCTCCTCCCTCTCCTCCCTTCCCTCCCCCCCTCACCTCCCCTCTGTCCCTTCTCACCCGTCCATTCCCTCCCCTCCCTTCCCCCTCTCACCTCCACTCTGTCCCTTCTCACCCCTCCATTCCCTCCCCTCCCTTCCCCCTCTCTCCTCCCAACCTCCCTACTCCCTCCTATCCTCCCTCCCCCCTCTCTTACCTCTCCCTCCTTCCTCCTCCCTCTCCCCTCTCTCCCCTCCCTCCTTTCTCTCCCCTCTCTCTGGTGTTTAAGTAGCAATAGTAAATAGAGTTTGAGTGCTGGCTATGCAGAGCCCATTCTGCAGCCTTGCAGGGGCTGATCTTGCTGGTGGTGATGACTGGGCAGGTAGCCTGTCTTCTCATCAAACTGCAGGCGCCTGAAGGGCAGGAGCTGCGCCTTTCACCTGTGTGTCCCCAGCCCCTGGCTCAGCGTGGATGCTCAGCCAATCCCTGCTGCGTGGGTGACGGACTTGGCAATGGCGTCACCATGACTGCCTTCCTTTGGCCTCTGCCCAGAGCCAGGCAGCTCTATCAGGACCCCTGCTCTGCCCTCTCTGCACTGAGGGGCCCCAGCCCTCCCTCCACCAGGAGCTTCTCCGAGCCTTCCCTTGACCACCAGCCCCAGAATCGCTGGAGTGGGAAGCCTGTTTGACCTCTGGTTCCCACGCCCCTCGCAGCCCTGCTGCCCTGGACTCCCTCCAAGGCCTCCTGTGCCACAGGGTGAAGGCCGCCGGCCTACAGAACAAGGGTCTGATGCCACCCCGGCATCCCAGGCCCCTGGATGGTGGCCCCAGGCCCCTCCTCGTCCTTACCCGCCTCAGCCCTAAGGGATTCCTCCCGGTCCCCTCACCTTCCCTGGTGCCCACTCGGGCCTCCTGAGGGAGGTGGGAGGCCAGGATGCGGGCTTGTGCGGGGCAGTTGCTTATCCAGCCACAGGCCATGAAGAACACTGACTTCCCAGAAGCGGCCCTGGAAGAGCCCGGCCAGGCTTGCAGCCAACTTCCACTTTCCTCCGATGTTTTCACTTTCGGGGCATGTTGTTTGAGTGGAGATTCCTCCTTCTGCACATGGGGCTTTCCAGAAGGTTCGCAGCTGCTTCCATGCAGCCACGGGGCCTGTCCCCAGTCAAGGCCTCCCAGCCCCGGGCAGAGGATGTCCTGGCTGCCGGCTGCCAGGGGCGCTGCCCGGGCTCTCCGGAGGAGGATGGTGGTGTGGTCCCTGTGGCTTCCCCTTCTCTGGGCAGGTGAGTGGGGCGGGCGAGCGGCCTGTCCTCCAAGAGCTGACCCCTCGGGCCGCCCCCGCCAGATGTCTGTGCAGGGTCCCCCAATCCCAAGGAAGAACCCAGGCACCGGGAGGGGTGGGGAATAAGGATGCAAGTTTGGGGGCCGAGGCTCAGAGATGCAGGGTCCTGGGTGGAAGGAGGCACAGCCCTGGGAGAACCCATGTCCGGGAGACTTGAGCTGCTCTGTGGCCCAGGGCTGTTGAGACGGAGGCTGGAGGCACCAGTGGTTTGGAAAGGGCTGGCTGTGAGAATGGTGGGGGTCTGACAGTGTTAACACGTGAGAATTCTAAATACAGCCTGAGGAGCACAGGGGAGGGCAGGGCAGGACAGGGATCTTTCCATCTGAGGATGCAGTTCCTCAGCCTGTGGGAAGCCGGGGCCCATCCTGAGGCGTGTGTACGGGATACTGAGTAGGATGAGAGGTAAGTTTAAGGCAGCACACGTGGGCCTGGAGGGCGGATCATCTGGTGTGGGATACCTGCCTGTTGGGTCTCTTCAGCCCCAGGCAATTCCTCTAGGCCAGTGGTTGGCAAACTCATTAGTCAACAGAGCCAACTAGCAACAGCACAACGATTGACATTTCTTTAGAGAGCCAAATTTTTTTAAAACTTAAACTTCTTCTAGGGCCACTTCTTCAAAAAAGACTCGCCCAGGCCGTGGTATTTTGGGAAGAGCCACACTCAAGGGGCCAAAGAGCCGCATGTGGCTCTCGAGCCGCAGTTTGCTGACCACGGCTCTAGTCTGTCTGGTGCCCGACTTCCCTCCTGTGGATGAGACGAGCTCAGTGTGACGCGGCTCAGGACCTCAAGGCCAGGGCACGGGCGTCCAGGGGTGTGGCAAAGACAGAGACACCTTTGTCCGCCTCAGACTCAGTGGCTTTGAGGTGACTTTGTCCAGGGTCCCTCCAGAGTCTCCAACCTAGAGAGCTCCAATCTCTCCTGATGTCACCATTTCTAAACATGGGAAGAGAATGCCTTAAAAAAAGGAAGTCTGTTTGGTTCAAAAATCTTTCAAACCCTTGCTTTTGGGAGACAAAAATCATTTTGCCAAAAGCCTCTTGATGATAAACGAGGTGAGTGCAACGTGTGTGCGCACCCCTGGCTTTGTGGAGGGGAAAGGGGGAGCCCGGGGAGGAGTGTGATTGCTGGAGCTTGAACTGGCTCAGGAGTCCTGCCTGCCACCAGTGCCATCTCTCCTCTCCGTCCTGTCTCTACTCTGCATCCCCTGGAAGTCACCGAAAACCAAGTCGGAGGTGATTTGTGCCAGGGAGGGCAGAGAGGCGCGTGAGGGGTTGAGTGGCCAGGGGCTGGTTGAGTGGCCATTCAGAATACGCCTCCTTCACCGCACTCCCAGCACCTGGGTGTGTCCTGCCTGTCCTCCCATTCTGCCCTGCCTGCCTGTGCCCACCACTGCGCCAGGCACGAGGTACATCCACAGATCCTGCCATCCGTTCTGTAAAACTTCCTGAGTTTCTACATCCTCCTCCTGAGCAGCGTGGACACGGGGAGTGCAGAGACGGAAAGAGGAACTCACAGGCCAGCGGGAGACACTGACTCAGAGCCAGGCGATAACTACAGAAATGAGGCCAATTCATAGCAAGGATCCCGGGCTGCTGAGGGCACACGGAGAATGAGTGTGGAGCCTGCAGGGATGGATGGGGGATTAGGGAACCCTGATGCTTCAAGGATGAGCAGCAATGAGCCAGTGGAGGAGGCAGGGCGCACTTCAAGCAGCGGCATCGGCCACTTGCCTCACACTCAGCATGTTCCGGCAGCCCTCAGCACCCTCCACCCTCCCGTTCTGTGTCTCCTCCTGCTCTGCATCGCAGAGACCTGGCACCGTGTGGGTTCCCAGGGCCCGGGAGCCATCCTTGCCTCCTTTCCCCTTCACTTCGCAGACCCAGTCTACTACCAGACCCCGCTGATGACGCTTCTTTATCTCTCACTTCCTGCACCTCTTCCCCCCTCTTCCCGCTCCCCCTCAATACAAACTGCCATCCCTCACCTTTGGATTAAGCAGGGGTGGGGAGCCTCTTTCTAAGGGCCATTTGGATATTTATAACATCATCCGAGGGCCATACAAAATGATCAACTTAAAAATTAGCTGCTCTGTGGGTCAAACATTGAATGAACTCACCCTAATGTCATGGCACAGCCAATGACTGTGGGCCTTATAGGGCCCGAGGACCGAGTGTTCCCCACCCCTGGGTTCACAGAAGCAGCCTCAGGTTTGCCCACCTACAGGCCTCCTCTGCCCACTGCTGGAATGATCTAACAGGCCTCCGATCCTGTTACTCTTACTGACTAGTAAAACCTATTCTAGGGCCTTCATGGCTCAAATGATAAAGCCCAAGTGTCAATGTCACTTTCAGGGCCCTGCACAATCTGGTTCTCTCTGTAAAACTCACTGGGTTTCTACATCGCAACCCTGGAGCACTATATATATATATATATATATATATATATATATATATATATATATATATATTTTTTTTTTACAGAGGAAGAGAGAGTGATAGAGAGTTAGAAACATCAATGAGAGAGAATCATTGATCAACTGCCTCTTGCACACCCCCCACTGGGGATGTGCCTGCAACCAAGGTACATGCCCTTGACCGGAATCGAACCTGGGACCCTTCAGTCTGCAGGCCGAGGCTCTGTCCACTGAGCCAAACCGGTTTCAGCTGCAGCACAATTCTTACTCCCCCTGCAGAGAACTACTTTCAGCCCTCCTCTGCTTCCCCACCCTCCCACAGCGCACATGCTCGCACCCTCCAGACCTTCTGACATGCTGTCCCTTTTGCCTGTGACGCTTCCCATCCCTGTGCCAGGCAGCCCTCTGCTTGGCCTGGCAAATCCCGCTTCTCCTTTGGCCTCAGTTTCCCTGAACCCCTCCAGACCAGGTGAGGTTACACTATCACGCTGCCTGTGTTCTCCCAAAGCGGCCCCTTTTCCCATGATGGCACTTGGCTCACTATGTTAATTGCTGTATTTTAATACATGTTAATTGCTTGGCTTCCTCTCTGAGCTCCGTGAGCAACAGGTATGAATTCTTTTTCTTAATTTTATTCCCAGCCCCTGGGACAGCGTATTCTCAACCTAAGAGGAGGGAATGGGGGGAGAGGAGCACCAATGTGCTCCGTGCTGCGTGCAGGGGAGACTGAGGAGCCTGGGGCAGGCGGAGTGACGTGGCTGTGTTGTTCTTGCAGCACCACTTCCTGTCGCCACTACTGGTGCCCAAGTGCAGGGCCAGGTTGGGGGCTCGGTACTGCTGGCGGCAGAGTGCCACCCCGGCTTCCACGTCCGAGAGGCCATCTGGCGGTCCCTCTGGCCCTCGGAGGAGCTCCTGGCCACGTCTTTCCGGGGCGTCCTGGAGACACGGTACCACTCCCGCTTCCTGGGCCGCACGCAGCTGCACCGCAACCTGAGCCTGCAGCTCGGGCCGCTGGAGCCCGGAGACAGCGGCAACTTCTCGGTGCTGCTCGTGGACACCGGAGGCCGGATCTGGACCCAGATCCTGCAGCTCAAGGTGTATGGTGAGTGTGCCCGGCTCTCTAACCACCTTCCCTCACAAAGTCCTGGAAGGGCATTTGGAGTCCTGGGAGCTGGAGAACTGGGTTCCAGAAACCTCTGACTCCGTGGCTGATTCAGAGTCTCCTGCAGCCACATCTAAGGAAACCCCTCAGGGTCGCCCAGGTGGGCTCCGATCGGGAGCAGCCTGGTTCTATAGTCCTAGTCTGAACCCCAACGTGGCACTTTCTGGACTCCATGGTCTTGGACACAAGGCTTAGTTCCGACATTCGCTGTCTCGTTAGTCAAGCGGGTATCTCGATGTTACCACACAGATGCTCAGGACAGTGAGGTACAATGGCGCTTGGGAAAGCAACTGGGACAGAAGTTGGCCTCACCAGTTCACAGGTATCCGATAAAGACATGCCATTAATTTACATGCCCCTGAAAAGGAAAAATATTGCCAATTAAACTATGGCACTATATTTTTATTTAAACTTATAATCCAATTGTAGTTAGAAGTACATAATTTTTATTTTCTATTGATATTTTTAAAAGAGTTATTCAAGATGCATTTAGAGATCTTCACTATATAGGATATTCATGGGTTCTTTCAGTCGTTCATTGCTGCAACACATACCATCCCCAATCTTATCAGCTAAAGACAGTTATCTTATTTCTCACAATTCTGCAGCTTAGCCGGGCTCAGCCAGGCAGACCTCTGCTCCAAGTGCAGGGTCATTTATGCAGCCTTGTTCAGCGCCTCTGCTCAGGTGTCTGAATTCACTGGGGACAGGAAGGGTCTTTCTTTTCCAGCAACTTCACCTCCACCTCCATCACAACCACCTCTACCATAACCTCTACCACTATCACTACCTCCATATCTTCTTCCTCCATTATCATTTCCATCAACACCATCTTTCTCCTTCATCACCCTACCACTATCACCGCCTCTACCTCCACCATCACTTCTACCACTAACTCTACCTCCACATGTTCCTCCACCATCACCACCTCCACCTTCACTACTTCCTCCTTCATCACCCTCTCACCACCTCCATCTCTACCCCCACTACCTCCACCACCACTACCATCTCCACCTCCATTATCATTTCTACCACTATCGCTATCTCTACCTCCACCTCCACCACTTCCACTACTACCTCCACCTCTATCTCCACTACCCCCACCATCACCTTCACCTTCACCTCCACCATCACTTCTACCACTATCACTACCTCCACATGTACCTCTACCATCTCCACCTCCATCATCATTTCTACCACTATCGCTATCTCTACCTCCACCTCCACCACTTCCACTACTACCTCCTCCTCTATCTCCACTACCCCCACCATCACCTTCACCTCCACCTCCACCAACACTTCTACCACTATCACTACCTCCACATGTACCTCTACCATCACTACCTCCACCTTCACCATCTTCCTCCTTCATTACCCTACCACTATCACCACCTCCACCTCCACCATCATTTCTATCATTATCACTATCTCTATCTCTACCCTCACCACTCCACTATCACCTTCACCTCTATCTCCATTATCTCCATCATCTTCACTGCCACCACCACTGCCACCTCTACCTCCACCATTACTTCTACCACTAGTACTATTTCTACCTCTACCTCCACACCTCCACTATCACCTCCACCTCTACCACTTTTACTATATTTCTGCTGGTCAGTCAAGAAAAAGCAATGGCCTTCCAGCTCTCAATTAGATACCTAGTGGCTTGGAAATGATATGTGAAAGACCCCAAAGCACAATTTTAGTAAAACCTTGAAAGTTGGTAGATGGAGGGGAGGAAAAGTTTCAAATTCAGGAATGGAGAGTAGGGGTGACAGCTAGGAAGAGGGAAACAATGAGGGAGAGAAAGGCAGTAGCAAATTGGGAGAGAGAGAGACACCCCTCCCCCTCCCTGAGATAGCTAACTGGCTGCCACTCAGGGTGCTAATAAGCAGTTAGACGGGTGTCCTTCTGGATGCATGCGGCCCTGAGCCAGGAGTACAGTTCAGCAAACAGAGTGCTGGCTGGATTTCAGCACCCTCACCTTCCCCATTACCCCCTGGCCAGTGCCCTTGTGCAGTGAGTAACCTACACAGGCAGCCCCGGAGTGTCTCCCTTGTTGAATCTCAGCTGTAGCACATGGGGAATGAGGACACTGAGCGTGAGAACACTTGCAGCACCCACACTGCCAGGCTCAGAATGCCTTGTTCTCAGCATCCGAATTACAAATTGTAAGGAAATTGCTGTTTTATTGCTTCCAAATGCAGAGCGTGATTAGAACTAATTGCACCAAGCTGCCAAACAGCCGTCCTCAGGAGCTCTGTTCTGACAATAGATAAAGAAGGATTCGAATTAGCAGATCAGTTACCAGAAGTGTCAATGTGCTCATCGTGTTTGGAAGCAGCTTGTCCTCCTAAGGAGAATAAATATCTCCCCTGTCATCTTTGTTTATACTATCAGTGTGCCCAGCGTTTTGTTTTCTTTTTTCATATTCCAAATCCCAACACATGGAGCTGCCATTCAGGAGGATTTACTCTGCTTGACTTCAGAACGCTGTCAGACATGGAGTCCTCTCCTTGTCACCAAAATGCTCTCCCGCTGGCCTTCAGAGCCAGGGAGACCCGGGATTTTCTCACCAACCTACGTAGGAAAGGGGAGTCAGATCACCAGTTTATTCAATGGCCCAGGTAGCTGAGCACCGGAGAGAGTGGGGGTTATGAAGATAACGAGACAGAGCCCCTTCGTGGCCCTATTTTCGCCATTGCAATTATTTTCTTAACCATTTATAACCACTTGAAGTATTTGTCTTCCTCACCAAACTCTAACATCAAAAAGTCCAGGCATGTGTATGATGGGTTGCTACTGCTACTGTTGTGTTGTTTTTTGCCTGATGTAGTAAATGCTCTCTGGTTGATCTGTCATGGGGAAAGTGCTATGACAGGAGACAGGCAGGGGACTTGGAAAGCTCAGCCCCACACCTGGAGTATTAGGGAAAGCTTCATGGTCAGGGCAGCAGGCAAGGTGTCCACACTGGGCCCACTATTTTCCAGGGGGCCAAGAAGATAAAGGTGTGTGCGCACTGCTGAGACACATGAAAGCATGGAAGAGCATGACATGCTTGAGAGAGCTGGAAATGATGTAGGAGCGGTGGGGAGGACCAGCAGGAGGGACAGCTGGAGAGATGGACATCAACCATTTTATGAAGGAATTTGAATCCCACACTTAGGAATTCAGCTTTGGTCCTGTGGTCAATGGGAAGTCAGACAAGGTATTGGAGCAAGAGTGGACTCAACAGTGGTGTTATCTGCCCCGGCGTGGATCCCAGAGCCAAGGCGGGGGTCCTGTCCAGCACCCCGGTAACCCAGACCTGTTCTACTATTTTTGCCCAGCTGCAGTACCCAGGCCCATGGTTCAAGTGTTCATTGCTGTATCTCAGCCCCCCAAGACCTGCCAAGCATTCCTGTCCTGCTGGGTCCCCAACATCAGTGACATAACCTATAGCTGGCGACTGGAGGGCTCCATTGACTTTGGTATCGAGCCAGATGGCCTCTTCACGGATGGTCAGGTGTTGAGGGTTTCGCTGGGACCAGAAGACAAGGGCATGGCCTTTTCCTGCGTTGTCTCCAACCCCGTCAGCTGGAATTCGACCATAGTCACCCCCTGGGAGAGCTGCCATCATGAGACAGGTACACCACGGGCCAAGGGTTGGTGTGGGATAGTGAAGCATCAAGTCCACTTCTGACCCTGCCCCTTCCATGTCCTGCCCCAGGGAAGGCCTCCTACAAGGATGTGTTCCTGGTAGTGGTGCCCGTCTTGCTGCTTCTGATCCTGGCTGGTCTCTCTGCCTGGTACCGGTGCCCCTGCTCAGGTGGGAGTTATGCGCATGCTGGAGGTGGGTGGGAGCTAAGCCTACTGGGAAGATGGGCAGAATTAGATCTCTTCCTATTTGTCTTTGGATTGTCTGCCCTCCGTACCACTCCCACCTCATCTCTTGGCTCTCTCCATCTTGCATTCTGGCCTCCAGTCAGAATTGAAGTTCCTTTTATAATTCTTCAAGTGAACTATTCTCTTATATACATCTTTGGGCCTTTGCAAATTCCATTTTCCCTGTCTGGAACACACTTTCCATGATTTCCCACTCAACCCCTTCATTAGATTATGTCCTATAAGATCTATATTTTATTATATTTCAAAGAGGGGGTGGGGAGAGAAAGAGATAGAAACATCAATCATGAGAGAGAATCACTGATTGGCTGCCCCTACACTCCCCACAACAGGGATCAATCCCAAAACCTGGGCACATGCCCTGACCGGGAATTGAACTGTGACCTTCTGGTTCATAGGTCGAAGCTCAACACTGAGCCACACTGGCTGGCTAATGTTCTGCTTTTAACGCCCATCATTTACCCCATTCACAGCACTGATTGCACTTACTCTCCCACTAAATTTTTAGCCATTTAAAGGCAAATGCTGAGTCACCACTGGACATTTAGTAATAGTTTCCGTTACATAGCTGTATCAATAAAGGTTTGTTGAGCAAAAGTTTAGTCATATCCCAACCCCTTGTTGCCTAGGAAATATTCTCTGAGCAAAGTGCTTGTCTGGCTGGGAGCTGCTAGTGCCTCTTTGTCAAGGAGAAGAAAGGGGAACCTCAGAGGTCAGCCAGGTTCTGAACTCTACACCCGTCAGCCCTGCCTTTGCCCTAATGCCCTGCCCCTGTGGCTCCCTGGTTATGTGCATCCAGGCTGTGTGGGCTTGCTGGCCCACGGTGGAGAGAGCAGTCAGCAAGGAGAAGGAGACATGAGACCTGAGTCGCTAGCGTAGAGCTGGAGCAGAGAACTGGCTTTTGTATGTTCTTTCCCTAGGGATGGGGGAAAGCAGTGAGTCAAACTCCATCCAGGGGCCCTGTCTGTCCCAGGCAGTCCCCGGAATTTATGTAGAAGCCGGAAAAGAGCAGCTTTTTGTTTGAACAGCTTTATTGAAATATAATTTACATACCATACAGTTCACCCATTTAAAGTGCATACAATTCAGTGGCTTTTATTGTATTCACAGAGTTGTGTTATCCATCACCACAATCAATTTTAGGACATTTTAATTGCCCCAAAACCCCTTGGCCATCCCTCCCTAATCAACCTTCTCTCACTCAAGGCTCAGGAAAGAGTGGCTTCGGCCACCGAGAAGGACAGAAAGAACCCAACATCCTCACAGGAACTCCAGAGCTGGCTCTGGCTCTGCCATGTGGGCTTCTGGCCACTTAATTATACTTTTTACAGTTAAATGCCTGGCATAGTTGCAGAGAGAGGCTAGACAGTAGGAAGAACTACTTGTCTTTGAAGCATCTCCTTTTCCATGGTCTTGATAAAACGGGGTAAGGGAAGGATGGGGTTGTGGGTTTGGGGTTTTTTTTACTGAAGTGATCTTGGGCCAGGCCAAGGTTACTAAGATTCTAAACATTGAAGGGGTAACCTTTTTTCCGATCTCCTTGCAGGGAGAAAGAAGGATGTCTGTGCTGATGAAGACACTCTACAGACAGAGAACCCCCTTGTGTAGGGTCTGCCGTGAGGGAGGAGATAAACTGATGTGGGATCATGAGGAACCCCACTGCCCAGACACATGATGGCTCAGGACACAGCTGGTGCCTGGAAGCTACCATGGTCCTTGTAGCTCCTGTGAGACTCCGTTCCACTCTCCAGGGGCACCTGGGCAGCTGACACATTGGGAGGACAGAAAACATTGGAACAACTTTCTCCCTTCCCTCTCCCCTTATTGCGGGCCCTGGCTTTGGTCTGGGCAAAATGGGCCTAAGAAGATATTCCCTAAAGGACACTGGACATTCTCCAGGATCCACATGGCCAGTGACTGTCCAGGGATTCACCTCGCACCACTGTATTTGTTGAAGTTCTAACTCCAATTTCTCAAAATATGACTATTTAGAGATAGGGCCTTTAAAGATATGGTTGAGGTTAAATGAAGTCAGTGAAATAGGGCCCTAATTTAATATGCCTGGGGTCCTTATAAGAAGAAGGAGCAACACCAGAAATGCACACACAGAGAGAAAACAGCCATGGGATGACACGGAGAGAATGAAGCCAAGGAGTGAGGCCTCCATAGACACCAAACCAACTGATACAGTGATCTTGGACTTTCGGTCTCCAGAACTGTGAGAAGATAAATGTCTGCTGTGTAAGTCACCCAGTCAGTGGTACCTTGTTATGCTAGCCCTGACAGACTACCCTGCAGCAAAGGATTGCCTCCAGCCTGAGTCCCAGGCTTTAGGAGACATTAGACCTCTGAACTAACTGTGACTATGAATCTCCCACATCCAGCCCCAATCCCAGCCCTAGCCCCAAACTCCTCTAGTTTGAGATCCCCATGCTTCCTGATGACCAAGGCATTGTCATAAGAAAAGGTCTAGAAATAGGTGAAGGTGGGAGGTGAAGGACAAAGGTTTCTCTTTCTGGCCTGAAAGGCTTTCAGGTCATCTGAGTTCATGACCCTCAAAGGAAATGTACAGTTATAGACCATCAAAGGGCGGTTTCTATCTCATGGTTGGGATGGGTACCATTTTAGAGGAACACCTTTTTGAAGATAACACCTTTTTAATAGATAACCACCATCTCTGTTAACTATCATGTCTTCTATAGGATCTGGGAGTGGGACTTGAAATTCTTGCCTTCAGTGACCAGAAAAAAACAAACAAACAAACAAACACAAAAACCACATATTAAATTTGCCCCAGCCAAAGTTTTTGCACAACTTCAAGAAAAGCAGCTCACCTGGCCAGTTTGACTCAGTGGATAGAGCATCAGCCTGCAGACTTAAAGGTCCCGGGTTTGATTCTGGTCGAGGGCACATGCTTGGGTTGTGGGCTCAATCCCCAGTGTAGAGAGTGCAGGAGGCAGCTAATCAGTGATTCTCTCTCATCATTGATGTTTATATCTCTCGCTCCTTCTCCCTTCCTCTCTGAACTCAATAAAAAATATATAAAATAATAAAAAAATAAATTTTAAAAGAGAAAAAGAAAAGCAGCTCTGTTTGAGGTGAGTGTCTCTATCTGAGACTGAGAAAGAAAAGAGCTAGGAAAATCTAAGCAGAAAAGAAAATCTGAAGGGGAAGGGCACTGAAGCATCCTGGCATCTGGCACACTAATTTTCAAATGCAAGTGCAGAGGATCCACCCAAGTCCAAGGAGAGAGGGAAAAGACCCCACAACTCAAAGGGAATATGGTCATGGTGACTTTTAAAGAAGAGCTTGTTTGATTAAAGCAATTATTGTGGCCATCTTTGGAAAATACTATCTTCCACTGAGTGATTCTGTCTAGAATAGCTCTGGGGTATTGCCACTGTGGAAAAAAAATTCGATGAGCTAAACTTTAGAATTAGTAGGTGATAAAGTTCACAGTTACTCCCTTCCACATATAACAGGATTTTTTTTTTTCCTTGGGGCCTCACTCAACTCTTGATAATAGAGAGGTAGGAGGCATTGAGTAAACAGAGTAGGTTTTGAAGTATTTTCCAGGATGGCTTTGTTCATTCCACCCAGGAGGTTAGTCCAGTCCAAGGATCTTCCCTCTTCACCTCAATTCCTGTGCAGTCACTTCACCTGGGAACACTGGTCAATGCAACTGGCCTTCAGATTCATCTTGCCACTCCTCCATTGATTTAGTCCTGGATTTTCCATGCCTGTTAGCTCTGCTGAGAAGTCTCCTGCTGGTCTGCTGGTTTTATTTGTCTTCATGCCTTTCCTGTAGCCACTTCTCTCCCATCACCCCCAAGTCCACTTGAGCATGCACATGGCCACCCAACCTGGCAGTTGGTGTTGCCCCCACCTGCCAGCTAGTGAATCATGCAAAACTGGCCTCAGTTCCTAAAATTATGTGAAAGAGAAAGCCCAAGATCTAGCAAGGGGCCATGGTGGTTGTATAAAGGATACACACACACACATACACACACACACACACACATCACGCCCCACCTTACTTTCCTTCATCCCAGAGTCCCATCTCAGATCAGAGAAGCTGTGGATGGGGTGGGGCTCCCAGTTCTCCTTCACAAGGTAACTAGTAACCTCATTCAGACAATGGTTTTGTAGGGAGGTGCACCAGGACCTTTTTCAGCAGATCTATCTTGTTTAAAAAAATTGATGTTCTCATCCCCAGTGACTCACTTGTCAACTAGCAGACTAATTAACCTCCTTTGAGAAAAACTCAAAGTGCTTCTGTGAGAACAATATATGGGTTAATAGGCATTTGGATTGATGCTTTAAAAGTCACACAAGAACAAGTATTGATTAAGGGTCAAGTGTGTGCTGGACGCACTTCAAAACACGAGGTAATCACCAGTGGACAAAGCAACGCCCTTCCTTTATAGAGTTATATTCTTGATAATAAATAAGCAAATAAATGTATGCCAGGTGTTTATAGGTTCTATTAAAAAAGATCAGCTGAGTGAAAGACTAGCAAATGATATGTTGAGGAGAGGGGGTCCAACTTTGGATACGGTGATTAGAGAACACTTTCAGATGAGGTGATCTTGGAACAGAAACCCAATGAAGTAGAGTGAGCCATGCAGCGTCTGGGAAAAAGGGAACCCCAAGACCAGAAGATGGAAAGACCCTTAAGAGAGAGCATGGCTGGCATTTATGAAAAGTAGAATGGAGGCCAAGGCTGATGGGTCAAAACAAGAGCATGAGGTTTTATTTTGCTTGTTTATTTCTTGCTTTTTTGTTTTATTCCACATATGAGTGACATCATATGGCTTTTCTGTCTGACTTATTTTACTTAGCATAATACCCACAAGATCCATCCATGTTGTTGCAAATGGAAATATTTATTATTTTTTATGGCTGAGTAATATTCCATTGAATATATATGTACCACCTCTTCTTTGTGCTTTTGTCTACTGATGGACACTTAGGTTGTTTCCATATCTTGCCTATTATCAATAATGCTGCAATGAACATAGAAGTTTATATATCTTTTCAAGTTAGTGTTCTCATATTCTTCAGATAAATACCAAGAAGTGAAATTGCTGGGACATATGATAAATATTCTTAATTTTTTATATAAATATATTTTATTGAGGAAGGGAGAGGGAGAGTCAGAAACATCAATGGTGATAATCATTGATTGGCTGTCTCTTGCATGCCCCCTACTGGGGTCAAGCCCTCAACCCAGGCATGTGCCCTTGGCAGGAATTGAACCTGCAAACCTTTTAGTCCACAGGCTAATGGTCCATCCATTGAGCCAAACCAGCTAGGGCTATATTCTTAATTTTTTTTAGGAACCTCCAAATTGTTTTCATAGTGGCTGCACCAATTTGCAATCCCACCAACAATGCACAAGGGTTCCTTTTTCTCCACATTGTTGCCAACACTTGTCCTGTTGATAATAGCCATTCTAACAGGTGCGAAGTTGATCCTATTGTGGTTTTGATTTATATTTTTCTAATAATTAGTGATGTTGAGCATCTTTTTACATGCCCATTGACCATCTGTATGTATTCCTTGAAAAAAGGTCTATTCAGGTTCTCTGCCCATTTTTTAATTGAGTTGTTTGTTTTCTGTTGTTGTTGAATTATATGTTTTTTATATATTTTGGATATTAACCCCTGAACATAAATATCATTTGCAAATATTTTTCCATTCAATTGGATGCCTTTTGTTTAAAATTAAAATATAACAAACGAAACAACACAAAAACAAGCCCACAGATACAGACCACAGAATGGTGGTTACCAGAGGGGAAGGGGGTACGAGAAGGGTGAAATGGGTAAAGGTGAAGAATTATAACATTGTACACCTGAAATTATTTAATGTTATTAATCAACTAGAGGCCAGATGCATGAAATTCATGCATGGGGCTCGGCCCTTGCAGCCCTGGCTTTGTACCTTCTGTTCAGCTGTCTCATCTAATTAGCATATATGCTCTTATTATTATAGATGTTACCTCAATTAAAATAAATAAATTAAAAAACAAGGGGCTTAGAGTGGAAGGGGAGTGTCAGAGTAATGGTGTTGGGCCATAGCACATGGGACCTTGGGTCTTCACAATACCCCTTTCCTGGGGTGAGGATGGCCAGGAGAGCCCCATGGCAACCTTTGTACTATTATTTCCAATAGGCTCGTGGTCAGACCAGAGTCGTCTCCAAATGTTTTTGCTATATTTTTCTTAGGCAAGACCCTCTGTATCTGTCCTTCTGTGCAAAGGACAAATACAAGAGCTGCTGGGGCAAAGGTGTCATGTGACATGATGTCAGAAAGAAAGGAGAGGGCTAGAGAAAAGAAAAGGGTAAGAGAGACATCATTTTAATCAATGGAGACAGGAGCACCCAGTGCCTTGTTTAAAAACAATGGCTGCAAACATTCATGACATCGCTGGCAGATCTTCCTCCCACTGTTATTAGAAGTAGCACCTGTTCGGTTCATCAGCACTTGGTAACTTACTGGTCTTCAGAGAAACACCATCTCCCTCCAGCTCTGTTCTGCATGCAGCCTGAAATAGGGCCTCTAAAACAGCACATCCCCAGATTCGGCACAGTCTCAGCAGATGCCTCCCCTCAGATTGTGCACTGCTCACCTGGGTCCCATCTGCCAGGAGGGCCAGACGGAGCACAGGGGTGAGTAGTGGGGACACTCCCACTGCACAACCGGCTGTCAGGTTCTGGAAGGCACACTTCACTTCCAGGGAGACCCTGGAAAACTTCAACGTCCAGAAGAGAATGACCACGGTGGTGAAAAGTCTAAAAGCCTAATCATTCGAGAAACGATTAAAGAAACCGGTCATGCCGCAGTCCCCAGATAGTCAAAAGGCTCTCCTGCAAGCCACGTTGTGTAGCTGATGCCAGGGGAACATGACACTGAAAGGCAAATATTGACTCATGACTAATAGCCAAAGCTGGAAGGAGACTTTGTGGTTACTCACTTCATGTTTCATTTCTCAGGTGGAAAACTGAAGTCCAAATAGATTGTTACTCGCTGGAGTTACATAATAAAGTCAGTGACAGAGTCAGAGTCAGCATTAACTTTCTAAATCAGTCTAGCCCCTTCCCAGGAAGGACTTAATAACAAATGTAGAATAGGAAGTGAGCTGTTTCAATGAATGTGCCTAAGCAGAAATCACCTCAGAACAATGCTATATAGATGAGACCCTGCACAAGTTTGGCGGGAAGTTGTATTCAATAAAGAACCTGCCTCCCAAGGCCATGTTGAATGTAGATAAATTAATTGTGGCACACTCTTCCCACTGAGTCCACATGCAGTACATCAAGTAACTTCAACAGTTCATTGAAGTGGGGAGCCAAGATTAAACCAATCTTCCATTCCTGCCCTAGACACCCCTCAAGATCCTTCTGACATGGAGAATGAATTAAAAATTAAAGAAAGAATGAGTGCATAGACAGTGGGACAAAAGAGGCCACTGAAGGGATCTGGCTAGGGTGTCAGAACAATCTGTGCTTCCTATAAAGTAGAGTTAATCTAGCTCCCTTTGTTCTGCCATTCTCCTCAGTATATAGATCAGGAAATAGATCAGAACTGGAAACAAAGGAGAGATTAATGGGGAGTCGTAGTACTAAAGCAGAAGAGCATAAAAGCAGTCAGATAAATTGCGATCACAGCGCCATTTAAGAAATCATGTTCTTTAGAATATTTCAGAATAATGGGACACTTGTATCAGTTAGAGTTCTTTGGACTCAGGCAAAGAAGCCAACTCTAGTTTTAAACTAAAGCAAAAGAAGGAATTATTAGAAAGGCGTGGGTAGAGAAGTGTCTTGGTCAGTGCAGGCTGCTGTAAAAGAATGCCATAGTCTAGGAGGCTTATAATCAACAGACATTTATTTCTCACAGTTCTGGAAGCCGAAGTCCAAGATCAAGGCACCAGCAGAGTTAGTGTCTGGTGAGAGCCCACTTCTTGGTTCATAGAGAGCCATCTTCTTGCTGTGTCTTCTCATGGTACAGAGGGTGATGGAAGGCTCCTGGGTTTCTCTTCTATGGGCACTAATCCCACTCATGAAGGCTTCACCCTCAAGACCTAGTCCTCCTCCCCCAAAGAGCTCACCTTCAAACACTATCATGCTGGGGAGTAGGCTCCAGCATATACATTTTGGGAGCACACGCAGAGTCAGCCTGTAGCACTCAGAGATGAAGGAAAACTGACCAACCAGGCTCAGGAAGGACAAGTCGATGGCCTCAGGTGACATCATATGGCTTTTCTGTCTCCTCAAGGGCCCCAGGGAATACTTTCTGTTCCCCTGTTGCTCACTGAAGATTAAAATTCCCAAAAAACAGATCGAGCTTGACCCGCCTAGCTGGGGTCAAGAATCCCCCCCTTAGGGGCATAGGGAGGAGTCGCAAGATATCTTATCACAAGTGGCAGTTGGTTTAACAAAATAAAGTACAACAGGAAGTTTGAACAGGAATCTGTAGAGCAGGAAGTACATGTGTCTGTTCATTCCGGGAGCATTTACTGATCTCCTACTGGCCACCAGTACCCACGTGGGCACAGAGATGTCTAAGTAGTGGCATCACCATCCCTGCCCTCAGAGTGGAGAAGTGTGTCAATAAGTGACTCCAAGGAGTAAGCCATGTCACAGCCCCCTGCATGTGTTCAGAGCTGTCTCCTGACCCGTGAGACCTCTGTCCCCAGATAGCACCAGCAGGTCCACAGGGAAGTGGTGGAAGGGACAGAGGCTCCGGCTAGGAGTAGAGCTTCCGTTGGAGGGAAGAGAAGACGGTGTGGCATGGTAGTTCCCTGGGCACCATCTTCCCAGAGCAGCATCAGGGGCTTCTTCGTTGACTGAGTTCCCAAAATACCAAGATATCTCAGGCAGGTAGGTTGTCTTCAGAGCTCCCTGTAGGTGACACTAAAGAGGGGCAGCAACCTGCTCTAGGCAGGTCTGGCGCCACCCTCTTGGATGCCTGGAGTGAGATTCTGAAATGCTCCATCCCGCCCTCTGGCCTAGCCTCTTGGCCTCAGGCCTGCACCCCCTCCCTGGGGCTGCTCAGGCCCTCAGGAGTCTTCCAAACTCTAGTTCAGAAATACACTGGGATCCCTCCTGCCCAAGCTTGATAACAACCTTCCAGCCCAATTCTCCCAGAAAATCCCTACCCGTTCCCCCTCCCACTGGGGGTTTTGAACTCCTCCTGAGCATGGAGCCCAGAGTCCAGATCCCTAGCACGGCGGTGGCTCAGCATGAGGATGTGAGAGATGAAGATGACAGCAAGCCTGACAGCAGGCCTGGCCACTCCAGGAAGAGGGGCAGGTGCAGGGATGGGGCTGAGCTCCTGGCTTGCCTGGTGTCCTGAGGCCTGAGCACACAGGAGAAGGAGAAGGTGCGGAGCTGTCTCCCACCCACTTCTGAGAGGATCTGGGTGCACACTAGAGCCTCATCGAACCCCAGGCAGCAGTTCGTGGAGAGCTTATTCCTCTGGGGACTATGTCCAGAAAGGATGAGCACAATAGGATGCCTGACAGCCCATCCCCTCGCCAGCTACTCCCAGGAGGCCAGAGGCAGGCAGTACCAGCCTTCCACCAAGGCAAGAAGGCCACTGTCCTGGGCCTGTAATGCAGTAGGAATCCAGAATCATGGGATTCCCTGTCCACATGGGAATCTGGAGCAAGCCCCTTGCCAAACTACCTATCTGTGCACCCCTAGTGTGGCAGCTTTGGGGTCTGCTGGGGGTCACAGTGGCTGGTGGAAGGGCTGTGAGAGGTGCCTTGCTGGACTGTGAGGAGGTGCGGGTTTCCGGGATGGAGACCGGTGCCTGCAGGCAGGGGGCCTCCCAGCTGGAGTAGGGCTGCAGCAGAGAGTACCTCTGGCTTCGCAGCCACTCCGGGTTAACTGTGTCCCATGTTCAATGAGCTGCCTAAGGAAGGGAAGGGCAGGCAGAGAGTCGGGGCAGCAGGAGTCAGCGTCTTCGGGCTGGAGTGTTCTGGGCCAGCAGAGGAGGATGCTGGCAGCCTGTTGTGTCCCACTGCTGGGAGCTGTGGCCATGTCATCCCTGACCCCAATGAACATCCCGCCCCTCAGACACAGCCTCAGGGAACAGCATCGCCAGATGCTGCCCCCAGAGAAGGGCCTCATTCCTGGCAGGCTGCGTCAGCCTGTCCTTCTGTCCCTTATGCTGAAGAGAAGTGTACCTGCACTGGTCAAGGTCAGGGCCAAGGAAGGGTGAAGTGAAAGGCAGGGAATGAGGCCTCGCTGGGCATTCTTTAGCAGAAGAACTAGGCCTCTCAGCTTGGAATATGGAGGAAGGAACACCCCTCCACTCTCACCCACACCCCTCACTGGGGACCATTCCAGCCCACAGGAGGCTCCCTTCTCCCCCAGCCCCGCCCTCGGGAGGCATGAGGAGGGAGATGGCCCGGCAATTAGCAGCCCATGGTAGCTCTTTCTGTCCCATGCACCTGACAAACTCATGCCCTTATCCATCTTGTTCTCCAGGCAAAGCTTCCCAGCCCAGCCCTAGGTACTCCTCCCTGAAACCTGCCCTCAGGGGTTCACAGCATCCACGCTCCCTGCTCGCACGAAGCTGAATCAACAGTCGCATGTATCATTCTTCCATTTTTCCAAATGAGGTTAATAGTGTCCTTAGTGAGGCTGGGAGTGCCTGGGCGGGCCAGATTCCATACCCCAGTCTTACCACTGGCACACGGTAAGCACCTCATCCAGCAGCGGGCAATGCCCAGGGTCGGGGAGGCACGCAGGTGGACAACAAGGGACCATTCAGACATCCCCTCCACCGAGAAGCCAAGAGTCTCAGGTGGGGAGGTTCTAACACCTGGAGACCCTGCTTCCGAGGAGCAAAATCAGTTGACTGGGCTCTGACAGCCTTCCGGGCCTCTCGGACGCCCACAAGGAAACAGGCTACCCCGCACTAACGTCCTCCTGCCTCCAGGCCTGGGGAGGACTTACCTGCTCCTGCTATGCTTCGTCTCTTCCCATCTTCTTTTGTTATTTGAAGCAATTTTATTGAGCGCCTACTGTATGCCTGGTATGTTTTGGAGCAGAGGTACATGAATGAGTAAAACCGAGATCCCTGCTCTTGAGCTCACAGCACAAGGGTCAGGGGAATAGCTGAGCAAAGTCTTTTTTTTTTTTTTTTTTAATATATTTTATTGATTTTGTACAGAGAGGAAGGGAGAGAGATAGAGTTAGTAACATCGATGAGAGAGTCATCCATCAGCTGCTTCTTGCACACCCCCTACTGGGGATATGCCCGCAACCAAGGTACATGTCCTTGACCAAAATCGAACCCGGGACCTTTCAGTCCCCAAGCCGACGCTCTATCCATTGAGCCAAACCGGTCCCGGCTGAGCAAAGTCTTGAAAGGGGTAAGGAGCTAGCCATTTGGAAATCCAGAATAAAGCTATTCTGGGCAAAGAAAAGGGCCACAGCAAGTGTCTGATGAGGTGGAAGAAACAGGAGCCAGGGTGGCTCAATGGGAAAAGCCAGGGGAAGAAGGACAGTAGCTTAGGTCCCTAAGGGGACATGGAAGGCCTGGAGGGTTGGTATAAGGACCTCGGCCTGGCTCCGAGTAAAATGGGAAGCCACTTCAGGGTTTTGAACAAGAGAATGATTTAAGTATCACTCTGGCTTATCCTTTGACAATAAAGTGTAGTGGGTAAGGGAGGGAACAGGGAGATCAGCTGAGACACCGTTGCTAGAACCCAGGCAAGAGATGATGGTGGGCCGAAACCGGTTTGGCTCCGTGGATAGAGCGTCGGCCTGTGGACTGAAGGGTCCCAGGTTCGATTCCAGTCAAGGGCATGTACCTTGGTTGTGGGCACATCCCCAGTGGGGGGGGGGGTGCAAGAGGCAGCTGATCAATGATTCTCTCTCATCGATGTTTCTAACTCTCTATCCCTCTCCCTTCCTCTCTGTAAAAAAATCAATAAAATATATTGAGAGAGAGAGAGAGAGAGAGAGAGAGAGAGAGAGATGATGATGATGATGATGATGATGATGATGATGGTGGTGGTGGTGACTGGGAGCCAGGAAATAATCATGGGGAAGAGAGGAGGGCCGAACTGTGCATCTTCTCTGAAGACAGAACCAACAGAACTTGCTGGCGGGCTGGCGGTGGTGGGGAGAGCAGAGAGAGGAAGAAGGGGACTCCGGAAGAACAGAGTTGCCATCACCTGAAATGGGGAGGTGGCGGGAGGAGCAGGCTGAGGGAGGATCGGGGCAGTGTTTGGGGCTTGTACGTTTGAGATGTCTGTTCATCACAGTGAGTGACTGCGGGATGCAGGAGAGAGGTCCGGCCTGGTTGCATAAATGTGGGTGCTGTTGACATACCGATTATAGATTGATGGGGGGTGGGGAGGTGGGTGTCAGCCTTCTTCTCCACTTTCTCTGGCCCTGTGCTCCCTTCTGGAAAGGCTGACAGTGTGGAAAGGGAAAAGTCTGGTTTCCCCGCAGGAACAATGCTATAATAGCAGGGGAGGCTCCCGACCAAGGACCTGCTGCTCAGTTTTTTCATGGTGGTGATCCCAAAGATGGCCTCCCCTCAAGTCCATAATAAACTGATGAGAAGCCTGCACGCTGGGCAGGGAAGAGCTCCCCAAGGGGCCTGGTGTCAAAGGAGCAGAGCACGGGGCCCTGCCCAGCAGAGCCCTGCCTGCCTTGGCCTTCCTGCTGGGCCAGAGGCCCGGGCACAGTCTCACCTTTCCCGTCCGGCCTGACTCTGCTCCTCGGCCGAGGGCCCTCTCAGGGAGGGCACTTTTCCCCGGACTTTGGAGAAGGGTGTGGGGGGATCTGTGTGCCTTTTTCCATCACGTGCTCCTGGAGTCACCACGGCTTCGGTAATTGTCAGCACCCCCAGTTCGGGGAGGAGTCTTTAGTGCAATTTCTGGGCATCACACTAATGTGAGGGACAGTCGGCTCCGGGGATTTTCAGAGCTGTTTAGGGCAATGGCTGTTGAGGAGGAAGGTAGCCCAGCCCTGCCCTCCATGGAAGTCTGGTTTGCTGGAGGCAGGAGCCCACAGGACATGCCTGGGACAGAGAAAGGTGACAGTGAGCGCCATGCCCCTTGTCCTGGAGCAGGCTGGGACCTGGATGGTACACAGGACATGCACGCCTGCCTTTGTGAGCCTGAGAAGGAGGATGACAGAGAACGAGAGACAGAGAGAGTTACAGGCAAAGCCAACAGCCTTAGCACAGGGGCTGAGGCAGGTGGGGGCCGGGGCTGAAACCGAAACCCAGCATTTGAAAAGCCATGGAGCCAGTTAGTCAGCGGCAGGAAGGGCCACCAGGCTTAGGGTAGCATCCAGGCAAGACAAGGGGAGGGCACAGCCCAGGGTAGGGACTGACAGGAGGAGAAGGGAGAGAGTGGGGGTTGTGGTGAGCCGAAGGAGCTCACTTCCAAGACTTGATATTTCTCCCAGCGTGTGTGCACGCCCTGCTAGAAGGGGCCTCCTCAGCTGTGGGACAGCCATGTGGGGAGTCTTCAGGGGGATCATACACCTGGGAGGTGCTGTCAGGTTCAGGATCCAGGGGGCACCACAGTGGGCACCGGGCCCGAGGGCAGCAGCAAGAGCAGTGGTGCCAGGACCGAGAGCAGGTGGCTGGGAAGGCACCGGAGGCCCAGCCCCGGCCTCAGGGAGGGGGCCCTCAGAATCCTGGCAGCCTGTCCCCTGACTCAGGGGCCCTGCCCAACCCGTGTTTCTGGTGCACCCGGTCCTCACTAATGTCGCTGTTAGCAACGAGGATTACTTCCATCCAGCACATCGTGTGGAGTCCGGGACTCCGGCAAGGCCCGCTCCCCTCCTGCTTCTCTACCTGCTGCTTCCTGGGCTCCGTGTCTCTTCTCCCAGACCCTGAGCCAGCTCCAAGTTCAATCCCAAAGCTTCATTGTTCTTGCTCCACCTCCTCTCTGTGGATCTCAATTGCCTCAGCCTCCACTCCAACCTTTGTGTGTTAGATCTTTGCCTCTATGCCTGCCATTCTGTGGGAGATAAAACTACATTTTTGAGGACTGGAGACTTGGGGATCAAGTATTTATGGAGTCTCTGCCATGTACCAGACTCTAGAACAAGCACATCACAAAAAAAAGTTCTATTACTTTGCCATTTTTCAGATAAAAAAACTGAGGCTTTGGAGCTTATGAAATGACTGCAAACTCGGGTCTTTCTGACTCCAAAACGGAGGTCTTTTCCTTGGCATACGCGATGGTGACTGACTCACAAATAGTTATTACAAGTCTTCTTCCCCCTCCTTTCCTCTTTCCTCCCGAAGACGCCCGAAAGAGCCCACCGTCACCCGAACTCAGCCTCTGGGAAATGAGCTTGGCAGTTTGGCCCCATCCTTGTCACTCCATCTCCTGCCTTGTCAAGGGTTTTGTTCTCTCCCATGTGCACTCAGTATCCCGCCCTTCCCATCCTTCCAACATGCACCCAAGAAGGCTGCTGAGGCAATGGCAGCAGAGGGGTGGCAGGGGCCATCTTGTCACTGCCCCTGGCAGGCACGGGGACCACCCACGCTCCCCCAGAATTCCCAACTCGCCCACCTGCCTGACTGGGTCCTTCCTCTGTCCTCACTCTCTCCCTTCACTCTTCCTTCCTAATCTAACTGTGAGGCACCAAATGGAGTCAGCTTCGTTTCCATACATACCAGGAACCAGTGAGACGATTGCTTCAGATAGACTGGCTGATGCAGGGCTAACTCCAGAGCAAGGCTGTCCCAGGGCCTCACCAGGAAAGAACGCGCAGAGGTCAGGGCTCAAGTTCAGATCCTGCTGCCCGCCCCCACACAGATGGATAACTCTCAGAACTCCTTTGTTTCCAGCAAGAAAAAATAGTCCTCCCTCCCCAGACTCCTCCCAGCCTGCCTGAGCCCAGAGCAACTGCAATGTAATTGGGCAGCGTGCGTGCCAACAGCTACTCTAACAGGAGCTCAGAGAAAGAAATTCACTATGATTACATCCCACCCACGGTCCTGAGAATTTGGGGCTTACGAGAAGATAACTAGAGGATGGCTTCCTGAAACTGGGGGAAGAGGTCAGGGAAGGAGCCGAGTCAGGAAGGACCCAGAATGTCTCTTGACTAGATTTCCCAGGCTGGATGCGAAGCTAGGTTTCTGTTAGCTACCAAGGACACAGACATTACCTAGATGATGTTTCAGGGACCAGGGCAACTAGTATTCACCTCCAGCAAGGCTGAAGAGAGACACAAAAGGCAGAACTGGGAAGCAGAATGAGACAACTGACTCAGTGCTGTTTTATGTCTCTACGGAAAAACAGAAGATTGGGGACTGTGCTGGTGGGCCCCCCTTCTGCAGCAGTGCGTGTACAGACCTCTAGCCTGGTGACATGATCCACCTAAGTTTTGCAGCCATTATTAAAAATCAAATGACATAAACTTACAATTAAATCAGTTACATAAAAAAAGGAGATCAGTACTAAGTATTTCACTACTAGAGGCCCTGTGCATGAAAATTCATGCCCTGGAGGTGGTGGTCCCTCAGCCTGGCCTGCCCCCTCTCACTGTCTGGAATCCCTCAGGAGTAGGAGGTGACCCAGCAATCAAGGGAAGGGGAGACCCCATCACACCTCTGCTGCTGTCGCTGCCAGCAGCGCAAGCCTTTGCCGGCCCTGGATACCTGAGCATCAGGTGGCCCTGGACAGCTGGGCAACCGCCATCCAAAGCTTACCTGCACCTTGGGCTGGCCCTCGGCAGCTGGGGAAGCTGAGGGGACTGGGGGACTCCAGAGGCAGGCATGTGGAGGAGCCCAGCCTTGCCACAAGCCTGCTGCCCTGGCGAGGCTGAGAGGACTGAGTGCCACCATCTTATGGCTGTGTGCGCCACCATCTTTGAGGGGGTGTCGCTCAATTAGCATATTCCCTCCTTATTAGCTGTGGGTGCTGCCATGTTTGTGACGGTGTGAAGGTCAATTAGCATATTCCCTCTTTATTAGATAGGATGATTCCCTCTTTTCTCACTACTTGAGGTTATTGACACATATGGTATCTGGACAGTGGAAATACTCTACAGTGGGTGCTACTGCTCATTCTCCCGACTCCACACCAGGAATATTACATTGGTAGCCTAAGTCAGCCATGGTGGGAGAACTTACATCACAGAAATGGCAAAAGCTATACACCAAGGCTTCCCTGGCTCCTATGCACCCCCACCTTCTCCCAAAATCGCTGTTAAACATTTTCCACCGCAAGTGTTTCTCTCCCGCTCTAATGCGGTTTCATGTAGGAGAAACAGCAAATGATCAAGAGGTCCCTGGAGCAATATCCTGGGAGCAGGATCTTCCCTTGCTGCTCCCAGCAGTGGCGATGACATAATCACTGCCGTCCAGCCGGGATGGGAGACCTTCCCTGGCTTCCCTGGTGAGTCACCCTGCCAGGAAGCTTTTCCAGAGTCTCTACAATCTCTCTCACTGCTTATTAGTGAGCTTTTCTTACCAGCGCCTCGCTGTTCTCACCCTTTAAGGGAAGGCTCGGTCTGAGCATGACTCCCTGGTTCCTGGAATAGGGAAGGTGATGTCATTCGACACAGCCCGTAGCTACAGCCAGCTGGCTGCCTCCCTCCCTCACTGCCCTGCTACAGGCCAAACAGGAGGCTCCTCAGCGTCATCCCGAGGGCCTTGAGCCATCCTAGTCAGTCCTCTGTCTTAGGGCAGAAGTGTGCCAGGCCCAGTGCCCTGCCAAAGACCTAACTATCTAACAAGCCATCTTCTGGCTGCAGGGCAAACTCCAGTGCAAGGGTATCCCAGGCTCTCACCAGGAAGAAAGCACAGTATGAGTAAAAGTGTGTGCAAATCAACGAAGGGATGGATGGTTCCTGCGGTTCTCTGCTCCCCTTATGTTTAACCCCGTCACCCCCTGTATTCCCAACTCAAGACCTTTGTCCCTGGCTCCCTCTGTGCCACCACTGTCTCCTTTTTCCTCAACAGGTTTGTCAAGGCAAGCCAAGCAGCAGGGGCTCCTCATTACCTATAACTAAGCAGCACTCCTGGGCTTGCTCAGTTAAGAAATGTGAAACTCACCCTACCTGGTTTGGCTCAGGGGGTAGAGCATCATAGGCCTGCGGAATGAAGGGTCCTGGGTTCGATTCCTGTCAAGGGCACATGCCTGGTGTTGCAGGCTTGATCCCCAGTAGGGGGCATGTAGGAGGCAGGCGACCATTGATTCTCTCTCATCAGTGATGTTTCTATCTCTCTCTCTCCCTTCCTCTCCGAAATCAATAAAATGTTTTGTTTGTTTGTTTTTTAACATTTTAAACCCAGATATTCTGAGGTCCATCATACCCATACCTCATGTGGCCCCAGGGTAGGAGAAAGGAGAATTAGAAAGCCCAGTTTTGCCTCAAGAGAAAAAGAGGCAAAGAGAGAAGGAAGGCTATCAACAAGCAGGTGGCTGGGCAGAGGCAGGCAGACCTGACTATGAGATCCCATGCTCTTCAGAAGACCCTCGATCCCCAGACCAGACCCAGGTGCTGCTGTGAGCCTGGGCAGCCACCATGTATGGAGTTCAGCCGCCATTCCACGAGAGCCGGTGGAATTGGAGACATGATGTTTAGAGCTCCCTAAGGGTAGAACTTGGACCATTGGATAAATGCTCTACAGGGGCCAAAATGATTTCGGTAGAAGAAACATGTCTCCGATAGTCAGAGGCTGAATGGACTGCACTGGCAGACAGGTGCTGCCATGAAAAGAATTCAGGAAAAGGTTGGAATGGCCTTTGCTGGGAATACTATAGCAAGAATTCAAATATTAGAGAAACAGCCTGACGTCTTAGCATCCAACATGCCTGGACCAAGTAATTCTGTCTAAATCATTACCTGTGTTGCCTTGCTCTCTCTCTCTCAGAGGGTCAACATCTAATCCCTCTGACCCTCAGTTTCCTCATCTGTGTAATGGGATAATGCACAACCTCGGGACTAAAGTAAGGATTCAATAAGACAACATATCAGAAAGCAACTGGCACTTACTGAGTGCCCAATACATGTCGATTCCCTTTCCATTAAGGGGTGTGGGGGTATCGCCCCTCTCCAAGGTCTTTCTACCCAGAGTGTGACTGAGTCCCTTCCCAGTTGTCCAGAGGGAAGGCTACATCTGGGAGAGACAGGAATGTCAGGATTGGGAAGATGTGGGCAGGAGGAAGAATGGTGCCTATAGAACGGTCTGGAAACATTCAAACAGGTCGTCCCTGCAAGCTCCTTGTCCTCCCACCCCTTCTGACCTTCTAGAAAGAGAAAGGTGGGATTCTGGGTTTTCAATCCAGCCGGGGGGGCGGGGGGTGTCTCAGTTTCCCCATATGTGTATCGAAGGAGGAAAGGGTCCGGGACGATGCAGAACCACAACCCGAAGCCAGCCTCCGCACGCGCTGCCCAGCCCTCGGTGAGCCACAGCCGCCGTCGTCCTCGGTCTTTATTGCGCTAACACTGCCGCTCAGAGCCCGGATCTCACCCCGAACCATCCGGTCCAGAACCCACCCGCCCGGCCCCGGGCCCTCGGCTTCGGCCGGGATTCCCGGCCTCGGCCCCAACCCCTCAGGCACGCTCTCTCCTCTTCCTCCCAGAGCGCTACGGCCAGGGGGTGTGAGAGGTCCGAGGAGCCTTTACCTCCCGTCCCACCTCCCACTCTGGGGAGCAGGCTCTGCCTCCCCGCTCGTGTCCCGAGAAGAATGCCTTCCGTCCGCCTCCGCAGCCCCGGGGGCCCCGGGGGCGGCGCTCACACCACCAGGCCGTCCTTGCCCGGCCGCGGCCCCCGGGCGCAGTCCTCGGCCTGGGCGCCGGTGACCTTGATGTAGACCGGGGCGGGGCCCGCCTCGCAGGCGGCGGCGCGGGAAGCCAGCGCCACGTCCTCGGGGCCGCAGGGCGGGGGCGCGCACCGGCGCTGGGAGCGGCGGGTCTGCGGCGGGTACCCCAGCAGGTGGGCGACGCGGCTGCCGCGCCCGCGGGCCTGGCACCCGGGCGCCACGGCGTCCTCTCTGCGGAGACAACGGGCGGGCGGTGAGCGGGGAGCGGGCTCCGAGGCCCCGCAGGCCGGCCCCGCGGAGCCCGGACTGATCATCCCCGGCTCCGGGCGCCCCCTCCCGCGGCGCCTCCCGGCCCGGCCCCTCGCCCGCCTGCCCTCCGCCTCCTCTCCCCCGCAGGCGATCTCAGCCCCTTTCGGATGCTGCCCTCCAACCACCGGCTGGGACAGGTGGGGACCTCGGGGACCCGGAAGATGCTGTCCTGGTCCTTCTCCCCTCACCCCCTGCCCTGCCCTCTGGTGCGCCCCTCTCTTCTCACCTCCCGCCCGCAATCTTCACATTTTCCTCCGTCCCATCCCGGCACTGCAATCATTAGCACTGCAAGTCTTGTTCTGTTTTTATTTCTAGTTTGTTTCTAATATAAGTTAGCAGCACTAGTCTTAAATAGTTTTAAAAGCACACGACCAGAGCTCTCACCACTCCCCAGAGGGGAAACGTGGGGAAGCAGGCCCTGCCCTCCAGGAGCTTACAGTCTAGGCAGAGAGGGGCGCGCCAGAGCGGGGCGCACGCGGGCGGAGGGGGCGGGGGCGGAGCTGGAGTCTGGGCTGAGGCGGGAGATGAGCCCCGCGGCCCGGGGGGCAGGTTGGCAGCCGCGGTCCCAGCGCTCCGTGGCGGTGGCGGGCCAGGTTGGAGTGGCGGGCGGGCGGGGGTGAGGAGGGGCAGGGCGCCGTCCCCTGTCCGCAGCGGCATGCAGCATGCATCAGGTTTTACCTGATCTCATTGGACAAGTCTCCGCAGGCCCCTCCGCAGGCCCCGCTGCGGTTGCCGTAGCCGAAGGCGCTGCGGGCCCCGCCGGCTCCCCCGCAGCAGCAGCAGGTGAGCGCCCAGATGGCCAGCAGCAGGCAGCCCAGCAGGAGCAGGGAGCCCAGCACCGCGCCGACGATCATGCCCGCACGCCGGGAGTCTGCGGGGAGAGAGAAGGGGAGGCTGGTCAAGCTCTCCCAGGGCAGAGAGCTCCCTGGGAAAGGGGCTCAGGACCCTGGGACACTCAGTGAGGAAGATGGGAGTGGGTAGGGGGTGAGAGATGCAAGTTAACCCCTTGTTTGCACATTTCTCCCAGGGCTTCCCACCTGCCCTAGGCAGAGGCCTTACACAGGATGCAATGGGCAGGCAGAGCCAGCTCAGGCTCCAAAACACGGCCCGGCTCCTCCAGGCCGGCTATGGGGCCCCCAAGGCCAGGCACCTACCTGAGCCCTTCATCTCCACCACGCACACGCTGTAGCCCACGTGGTTGGCCACCGTGCACTGGTACAGCCCGTCGTCCTCCTTGGAGATGTCCTTCAGCACCAGATCGCCATTAAACACACCTGAAACTGGAGGTTTCACAGGCCCACCGTGAGGCGAGGGGCCTGGGGTCTGAGCGCCTCACCCCTGCCTGGGCACTGAGAGGTGGAAGGAGGAACAGTGTGGGCACACATACTCGGGTCCACTCCACACCCCAGGTGAGTTACCCTCCCCCTGCTGAAACAGAGAAGGTAGGAGGAACCCCTCGGCCCTGGCTGGTTTGGCTCAGTGGATGGAGCCTGCGGACTAAAGGATCTCAGGTTGGATTCCCCTCAAGGGCACATGTCAAGGTTGCGGGCTCGATCCCCAGTAGGGGGCGTGCAGGAGGCAGCCAATCAAAGATGCTCTTCATCATTAATGTTTTTATCCCTCTTTCCCTCTCAGAAATCAATAAAAAATATATTTAAATTTTAAAAAAAGAACCCTTCCACCAGCAACAGGACTGAGACATCACTAATGCACTGTGTGCCCCTTCTCCGAGCCTCGGCCTCCTCCTTTGTACAGTGAAGCTGGGGTCACAGCAGAGGAATTCTAGGGCCCCCTCCTGCTGTTGGGTTCTGAGTGCTAGCCGGTTTCTCTGTATGCCGGCAGCTTTGCACCCTTCACCCCATGTCATCCTCAGGCCCCTGGAGGAAAGATATTCTTACTCCCTTTTCTTGCAGGATGAGCCAAGGCACAGAGAGGGTAAGCCACTGGCCTGCTTCTTGCAGTCCGCAGTCCAGCCAGGACTCAAGCCCAGCTCAGCTGTCAATCTCAGACTGCGCTCTTTCCAAACCAGCCACACCGCTTTGGGCTGCCCCTGCCCTGCCCCTCTGCCTCCTCTTCTCTCCATGGCAGCTTCTGAAACAGGCTCTGAGGAAGCGTCTCCCCCAGGGATTCTAGGTCAGACTTGGTGCCACTGATGGCTCAGGGAGGCCCCAGCGGGCCCCCAAGTCCTGACCACCCACTCGTCCCGCCTGCCTCACCTTGATTGATGGAGCTGTGGAAGGACTCCTGATAGGACAGCTCCGACTGGAACGTGTGCTGCGAGTGGTAGGATCCCGCCCGGTAGGGATGGGTCTGTCCGCTGATCTTGGCCCACTTGTAGGAGAGGGGTGGGGTGCCCCCACTGGCGAAGCACTTCAGCACCACGTCGTTGCCATACGCCATGTGGCCCTCAGACCAGCACATGGGCACTGCGGGCCGAGCTGCAGGGAAGCGGGCAGTTGTGAGCCAGGCTCGGCCCAGAGGCACAGCTGGGTTCAGAGCGGCCATGCTGGCCTTGGCTCTGAAGCCTAGGGACGAGGAGCCCAGCAGAGATGAGCCATACCTTGAACGGTGACAATGACCTTCCGGGTGGCCATTGTGGTCTTCTTCACCCGGCACTCGTAGGTGGCCGTGTCGGCGACCTGCAGGTTCATGAGGTTGATGGAGGCATCGTACTGGCTGGGGTCTGAGGCTGCAAAGCGAACCCTCTGCTGCAGGTGGGGGAGGTTGCCGTGGTTGATTCTCTTGTCCTGGTAGCTGAGGAACTTGCAGGAAGAGAGGAAAACAGGGTGGTGAGGCAGGCAGAGCCCAGGAGGCCCAGGTGGGCACGTCACTCAAGTTTTCTGAGACTCGCTTTTCTCAGCTGAAAAGTGGGGAAATGATGCCTAGTCCACTGACCCCTTACAAAATGGGTGGGACCAAGTAAGAGCAAGTACTTTGGAACACATAAGGGAGAGTTGGGAACTTTTTTTGTTCTCTCACCTAAGGATACGTTTATTGATTTTAGAAAGAGAGGAAGGGAGAGAGAGAAAGAGAGAAACACTGATGTGAGAGAGAAATATTGATCCATTGCCTCCTGTACATGCCCTGACTGGGGATGGAACCCACAACCTAGCTTTGAGCCCTGAGCAGGAATCAAGTCCACAACCTTTTGGTATACAGGGCGATGCGCCAACCAGCCGAGCCACCCGGCCAGGGCATGGGAACTTCTGAAGGCAGGCACCACCCCTTTGGAGTGATTGCAGAACTCTCATCCCTGTTGCCCCATTCCACAAGAGGCCTTGGGGGAAGTTCAAGGTCTTGGTTTTATTATCTGTGCCCCCCCTCTCCTCAGAGTGTTGGCTGGCCATCAGGTAGACCATGGAGTGAGGGTAAGGGGCACCATGTGCCCAGGACTCACCACATTCTCCCGATGTGCAGGGTCTGCATTGACCTGCATCCACTCGATGTCCAGCCCACTGGGACCGTAATCCTCAGGGTCCAGGATGTAGGGGCAACCCAGTCTTACATTATCACCTTCTGCGAGGTACAGGATCTCCTGGCCATCCCCGTTGATCCGCACAGCAGACAGCAGTGCTAGGGGAAGGGGAGAATGGGTCAGGTCAGGGGAACTGAACCAGAACTTGGGTCATCGGCTTCAGCTTCCCCCTCCCCCATTCTATCAGCAGCAACCCAGGCTCATTTGGGGTTCCACAGGAAGGAGGGGCTGCTCCAAGTGTGTTTCTGTGTGTGTGCATGAAGCAGTATATGCAGGCCTGTGTGCACATGTGTGTATGCATCATATTCTATGATGTGTAGGACTGCATCTGAATCCTGTTTGTATATTTATTTATAGCTGTTAGTTATGCTTGTATGTATGCATGATTGTGTATGCATGTAAGATTACGTATGCAAGTATAATACATGAGTGCTATTGAGTATTTGTGGCTGCTTATGTGTACAGTAAGGATACTCATGCCATGACCAGGTAGGTTGTCAGCTTTTATATTTATACTAGTGACCTGGTGCACAGATTCATGCACATTGAAAGAAAATTAGAAGGTGGCCAGCGGGGTGGTACTGGGTGAGATGGGCCAGACACACCCTGGAGCCAGTCTCCCATGGTCCTTCCCTAGCAGGGTGGCACCATTGCAGAGTGAGTGGGGTCCCTCGGCCTGACCTGCAGGGATCAGACCAAAACCAGCTCTCTGACATCCCCTGAGGGGTCCCAGAGTGCCAGAGGGCACTCTGCAAAGTTGCTATTATACAGGGTGTGGAATGCAAACACAAGTGAGCAGTAACCAGATTTGGGGCTGAGAGTGCCCAGCAACAACATAACCCATGGCTGAAGGTGGAATCCTGCAGCCCCATGAGGAATTGGGCTCTCTCTTCTCTGGTTTTGGGGTGCGTCACTCAAGAACCACTGCTGCCAAGTCACTGCAGCTTGGCAGCTCCTGCATTGAGCGTCTGCCCCCTGGTGGTCAGTGCGCATCATAGCGACTGGTCAGATGGTTGGACACTTAGCTTACTAGCATATATATATATATATATATATATATATATATATATATATATATAGTTGTGTGTGTGCGTGTGTGTGTGTGTGTGTGTGTGTGTACAGTGTGCACATGGAGCACACAGAGCTGTTAAATGCTCTGATAGAGGAGCCTGGCTGGTTAAAAGCTGCTTCTGTCTGGGCCACATGAAGTGCTCCTACCTGGAGGCAGGAGGATTGGACAGCATCACCTCTGGGGTCCCTTCCCATCCCAAGGAGTGGAAGACTGGAATGTCCATGTGCGTCTTGCGTATGATGGTGCCCGTCTGGGGCTGTATGCCTGTGCGTGACAGCAGGTGCCTGGTTGTGTCAGGACTCTGAGTGATGGTGCATGCCTGTGCATGACAGTGGGTGGCCATGACTGAGCTGAATTCGTGTGTGACGGTGAATAATGGTGTGCCTGGAATTGAGGCCACATGCATCTGTAGGACAATGAGCCTGTGTGATAACGTGTAGCAGCGTGGACTGCGTGTCCTGCCTTCTGGTCATTGTGAGGCTCAGGTACAGCTGCCCCATATGCTCACTCTGCTCAGATCCCCTTCCACTGAGTCAGCCTGGGTGAGGACCTGGGGTCCGGACACTCAGCACTGAGCTCCTCTCCTTTTTATTCTGAAGCCCCAGGCAAGCACTAGCCCCAACCAGTTGGACCTAGAGAGGAATAGAACCTACTTGGCAGGTAGGGCAAGTAGGCTCTGCCTCCCAATCTCCTGCACCCCTTGCTCCCCAGACCCCTTGGCCCAGCCTGGATCACTCCCTTCATTCTTTGTTGAGAGGCACCAAGTCCTTTGGGGTTTCAGCCCCTGGTGTCAGCTAATCACTCTGCTCTGCCCTTCTCTGGCTCTCTCCTGAGACCCACCTCACAGCTAGACAGCATCGCAGACACACAATTACACAGCCACAGCCAAACACACATAGACACGCTCTTACAAGCCTTCTAAGTGCAGGGACGCACTAATGGGGTTCCATCTTCCTACACACGAATACTATCAGATTCATACAGAGACACGTCTGCACACCAACACGAGTCCAGATTCATCCGGAAGACACGCCCACTGCACACAGGATAGTCCGTGTGTGCTCATTCAAGACCAAGCCTACCTGCAGGAGCTTACCCGGTTCTAAAGAGCCAGCACGCACTCTTGCGACACCCAACAGCGCAGGCATCCTTGAACTTGCCCCTCAGAACCCTGGCTAGACCGTCAGCCCCACTCTAACCCCGCTAGGCTCCGGGGGCACCCAGAGCGGGCAGGCTCCCCGCTGTGGCCCTAACGGGACCTGGCGGTGCCTCCTCCAGCCCCAGACAGATCATCAGCTCAATTTCCGAGATAAGGATCCAGATGCCATCTGCCAGGTCCTGGGGCGGCACAAGGCAAGCCAAGGATGAGCCAGCACTCCTCGGAGAGCAGAGCCTCTGCCCTAAGGACTTCCGGAAGCAGACCACAGAGAGAGGACTCTTTCCTGCAGCCAGGGGCCAGCCGACCGACCGACAGACCGACCGACCGGAGGGTAAGTGTTCAGGGAAGGGACCTGGAAGGAGGGGTGAGCTGGAAGAGTGCCTGCACCCTGCACTAGACTCCGTGTCTTCCTTTGTCCCAGACCCGGGAGCCTCACCCTAGCTGTTCCGTCTCTCTAGAAGCTTCCTCAGTCTCTTCCTAAGGGCTCCAATCTCTCTGCTCGCCTTTACTCTCCTGGGGAAGTTCTTCCTGGTGTCTCACCCTGATTTCTCTTGCTGTGAGGGAGTAGGAGAGAAGAGAGAGGCGGGGAGAGAGGAAAGAGAGCCAGAGAGGAATCTCCCTGGGCAGAGCGATTCAGGGAGACGGGAGGAAATCCCAGCGGGCTGCAAGGAAGAAGGCAGTGCTGACTAGTCATCGCCCAGGGGCTGCGCCCTCTGTGGATGTCACCTCAACAGAAGTGTCTATTCTCGACTGGAAATCCTTTGTGAATTTCTAAGCTGCTTCCAGAGCTCCTAACCCTCCCTCCGGAGGTGCAGAAGGAGCGGGGAGGAAGGGGAGAAAAGGAGCCCCCCCCCCCAAGAGGATATCGGTGCATAAATACATGCAGCACACACCCAGGACACGTGCCACCCACACGGAGATGTGCCAGGTTCCCACTGGCATGGCCAGAGCTTCCTGCACAGGCTCCGCCAGCCCAGCTCTCACCAAACAGGGAGTTGTAGACATTCTGCCAGAAACTCATCACACACACACACACACACACACACACACACACACACACACACACGGGCTGAACATACTTCCTCCTTCCTAAGCTCCTTCCCCCACACTCCCTCGCCCCCCAGCCCAGACCCCGGGGTGGGTCTCCGAGCCAAGTGCCCACACAGAGTGGCCCTTGCTGAGACTTGCCCCAACCTGGGCAGGGAGCCAGGACATCCAGCCTGAGCCCTGCCCTCAGCGGGAGCCCCAGCGGAGTGAAGAGACTGTGGAGTTGCTGTCCCCGCCCTCCTCCTCCGGCCTCAGCCTGGAGGGGAGGTCTCCGGCCAGGGCTGTCACTGGCAGTGCTGAGGCTCTGCCCCTGCAGGCAGCTTCCTGCCCTGGCTCTGGCCTGGGGTGGGGGCCCTCCTGCTGGACACGCACACACACACACACACACACACACACATACACACACACACATACACACACATACACACACACACACACTCCTTCCCAGGCTCCTCCTCAGCCCCCACCCGGCTTTGCTGCTCACCTCCCCATCCACCCCACTCCCAGTTTCCATGGCCCGGAACTCAGGCACTGCAGGTGCATGCAAGTGCGAGCCCCACAGCGAGGGCCACCCGAGACCTCTGCCCCAAACTCTGGGCCTGGGGCTCTCCTGGGGAGAGACTCCTTGGCAATATCCAAACCTGGTGGCAGCAGGGCAAGGGTGAGCTGCGCCCCTCCAGGGCATCTCAGAAACCGCCAGGCTCCTCCCCTCGCCCCTCAGTGCCCCTGTCTCTGCCATCCAGCGTGCGGCATTCCTGCCTGCTGCCTGCCCCATACCTGGGCTCAGGCACACGAGCAGAAGGTGGAAGGCTCCTCGGACGCCCATGTCTCTAGGCTCGGTGTCTCCTCCGCCTGGCTGGGTGTCCCGGGCCGGAGGTAGTGGGACCGGCGGTGGGGCCGGTGATGGTGGTGGTAGTGGTGGTGGTGATGTGTAGGGATGGGTGGAGGGGGGGGGAGACGAGGGCCCAGACACTGCCCCGGGTGGTAGGAAGGCGCAATGAGGGCCTGGCTGGGGAGCAGCCAGAGTTATTTCTATGGAAGGGAGGGGGCCAGGTCCCCGCCTTGGGGAGGAGTCCCCAAAACCCTAATTACCGGGGTGACAGAGTGGCCTACCCAGGCATTACCCAGCCAGCACCCAAGCTCTTCCCTATCCAGAGAGTGGGGCAGGGCTGCCCGTGGACTTGTAATTAGGCACCTGTTAAACCTCCACTTCCTCCTGCCCCATCCTCAGCGGCAACAGTCACCCCCTTTTATGGCATCCGCGGAGCTCCCCTCGCCACTCGGGCTTGTTACCTTCCTCCCCAGGGGAGCATGGAAGAGGAAGGAGAAGCCAAGCTTGGGGAGGAGGGAGTCCAGGCTTGAAGGATTAGCACTGACCTCAGGGCATAGGGGTCCCATTCCCTCTCCACACCCTGCCTCTCCCTGTCCCTGACCCTCTGAAGGGGTCTGTGGGGAGGGGCACCAGGGAAGGGGCACTCGGGCTGGAGGAAAGGCCCAGGCAGAGGAAAGGGGCCCAGGGCTGTCCAGTCCGCCTTCCCCCTGAGGCCTCTGGCCCCTCAACGAAAATCAGCCCTGCTGAGCTCAGGGAGGGGGGGAAGAGGTGGGTTTGGGATCAGGGTCTTCCCCTGGCTGCCCCTCCATGCCTCCGAACAATACCTGATGCAAGGTCATCCTCGAATGTTGGGGATTCCTAGGAACTGGGGTATTAGAGGGGTTCAGCCCAAACTCCCACACAGAACTAAAGCCAGTTCAGTGAGGCCCGAGGGGAGAAGGGCCAGGTGTGTGGAGGGGGCCCAGCAAGTGAAGAGGTTAGTGAGGGGGTGCTGGGAGAACAGGGGAGGGGGTGCCTGGGGGTGCCCCATTCACCGGCGTGTGCAACGTCTCCCCTGAGGACGGCTAAGCCCCATGTGCACTTCTTCTGGGGACTGTTTGGTGTCCTTGCTTCTGTGCACAGAGAGGGAAACCAGGGACCCGCATAGCCCGGCCTGCTCATTGGGGTGACTGAGCAGACAAGTTCCAGCTGGGTGGGAGGGTCCTGGGGGGCTGAGGAAGTGGAGGGGCAGCCCTTGCCGGTTGGTCCAGGGTGGGGGGGGGGGTCCCCAGGACAGGCCTTGGACCTCCCATGTGCGTCAGGAGAGGTGGGTGGGGTCATGAGTGGCCCCATTCAACAGCCCATCCCTTCCCTACCAGGGCACAAGAAGGAGGGGAGAAGAGTCATGGGAGAGGGATGACTTACTACCAGGGCTTCCCCCTCCAGGAAAAATGAGACAGAACAATAAGGAAGCACAAGGACCTCCTACATGGCTGTGCTCCAACCCCCTCCACCCACTCCCCAACCATAGCAGAGTGCTCTGAGGCCCACTGATGTACACAATGAGTACCCTCATTTCTTTCTTTCTTTTGAGGTTTATAGGATTGCCCCGCACACTCCAAAAAGCAGGGGTCATTATCCCACTTAACCATGTGGATCAGGGGCCGGGAGACGCATGAAGATTCAGCTCAGGTGATGCTGCTGGGGCCTGGCCAAGTGGGGGACACCCAGGCATCATGATTCTTGATCCAGAGCAGCCCAAGAAAGGGGCATGGTGACCCCATAGGTTACTAGGCTGACCGCTGGAGACAAAGCATGGAGGGTCAGTGATGAGGAGAAGGCAGAGCAGATGGGACCGGGAAGAGGGAGTAAGGCCATCGTTCCATTAAACTGAAGTGCAGGGTTGGAGTTTAATTGAGTTCTGATTTCAGCTAATGTTAGAGTTGGAATGAAGGTTGGGGTGAAGGTTGGAGTTAATTGGAATTATGAGGCTGAGGTCAGATTTGAGGTTGAGATGGTAATTAAGGTTGAGATTAGGGTTAGCATAACAGCCAGAGCTGAGGCTAGGGTTGACGGCTGGGATCCATGTTATGATACAGAATAGGGTTTACAGCTAAGCCTGAAATGCAATCAAAGGGTGGGTGGAGACTGATGTAGAACTGGGATGACAGCTGGGTTAGAATTGCGTTTTGAATTTGAATTAGAATAGCCTGTGCTTAGGGTTACAAAGTGGGTTAGCGTTATATGGGCAGGAGGATGCATTAGGTTTTATTGTGATGCAGAAAGACCTCAGCCTCCATCTGCTAAAGCCAAGTTCGGCTAGAATGTTTATCCCTGTGCTCTGGGGAATGCCAGTGGCACATGTTGACTGGGGACCCAAGATCTCAGGGAGAGTTACAAATACACATGAGCCCATCTGATGGGCACGAAGCAACTTAATCCGATGGCAAATGTAACCTCTGAAGTCCTGTTCCTCGACCTCAGCTCACCACCTATAGAGCTCCCAGCAGTGATCTGGGGAGGGGACACAGGAAGCTCTTTTCTTTTCTTTTTTTTTCTCTTTTTTTTTAAATATATTTTTTTGATTTTTACACAGAGAGGAACTGAGAGAGATAGAGAGTTAGAAACGTTGATGAGAGAGAAACATCGACCAGCTGCCTCTTGCACACCCCCCACTGGGGATGTGCCCGCAACCAATGTACATGCCCTTGACCGGAATCAAACCTGGGACCTTTCAGTCCGCAGGCCGACGACACTCTATCCACTGAGCCAAACCGGTTTCGGCCGGAAGCTCTTTTCAATGAGTGGGGCTCTCAGATCATATTGAACCAGTAGATAGGGTCTATCAGAAGCAGGTTTCCTGTGTGTGTGTGGGAGGGGGAGAGAGGGGAAGGGAGGGTCCTGCTTTTGGAGTCTAAGAGACAGGAGTTGGGGAAGTCTGAGGGCCGAGGTGCTCCTAGAAGAACAGGCACTGTTGAGGGTACCATGCAGGAGTCCCTCCAAGCCTTAAAAGGCAAGACACAATTTTGCTCTCCTCTGACCCATTGAGGGCTAATTGCCACCTCCTTGCAATTTGGGGCCCATAAAAGAAGCTGTCAGCCTTCCTGCCTGTGCCCTGAGCCCTGCTTGGCTATGGAGGAGGAGAGAGGGAGGAGGTGCGGCAGTCTTGGAGTGAGGGAACTGAGTATCAGTTTAGTTTAGGCCTAGCCCATGGCCTCCTCCCTCTGGAAACATCCCACAGCCGAAGCTTCTCTCTGAGCTTCATCTTCAGTAGAGAAAGAGGACCCGCTCCTGGGAGGACCCCTACCCCAATTCCTCTCTCTCCTTTTCCCTGACCCGGTCTCCACCCAAACATTCTATTTCCCCACCACTTCCCTTTCAGGTCCCATAAAGGTCTGGAGACTACCTGGGTGCCCTCTGGGCCCCCAGGAGAGACAGGGATTACTAAGAGGCAGAGGAACACAGGTGGCACCCAATGGCTCATCTGGGGGTCCTGAAGCAGAAGGCCAGGCTATGACCTCGGGCCCAATACTCACATTTCCAAAGAGGGCCCCTGCTTTTCCCTGAGAAATTTAGAGCTGTCCAGGGGAGAACAGCCCCTCTTTTTTGCATGCCCCACGGTTTGGGTTGTATTTGCTTCTATCTAAGACAGAAACAGAAACTCTAAGACAGAAAGCAATGCACAGAGACCGAGGACAGGGCAAGAGGCAGGTCGAGGACCCAGACAGAGACTGTTTCTGAGATGAGCACAGCCTGAGCCCAGAACATTGCGGGGAAGGCCAGGAGGGAGGCTTGGTCCCCCTACTCTTCCTCCGAAGTGCCCTTCACAGCAACTTGGCACAACCCTGTAGGCCCCGCCCCCACCTGCCCGGACTGGACTGTCCCTCCAACTCCTCTCCCAGACGCCCTGAGCCCAGGCTCAAGTGCCCATCTCCTCTCCAGCTCCCCTCCCCTCCCTCTGCAATTCGACCCTTTCTTCCCCCTCCCCCACCCCATATATTTTTATTGATTTCAGAGAGGAAGAGGGAGGGAGAGAGAGATAGAAACATCAATGATGAGAGAGAAACATTGATCAGCTGCCTCCTATACGTCCCCCACTGGGGATTGAACCCACAACTCAGGCATGTGTCCTTGACCGGAATCAAACACAGGACCCTTCATTCCACAGGCTGACATTCTATCCACTGAGCCAAACCAGGTAGGGCAATTTGACCCTTTCTAAAGTGCATGCACGTGTGTGCGTGCGCACGCGCGCACACACACACACACACACACACACACACACACACTAACACACACAGTCGGCAGGCTCCCTTGCACCTTTCCTGAGTCCTCACACAGACCAGGCTCACCCCACAACCCCAAGGAGTGACAGCAGATCCTGGGATGGCCGTGCAGAGAAAGCCGCTGAGGAAAGGGCTGGGGGCAGGAGTCATGAGCGGTGCAGGAGAGACAGCATGCTAAACCTCAGAGAGGGCAGACAAGGCACCCCGCGGCCACAGTCACAGAGAAGCCAGGGCCGCTACAGCGTCTGCCCTTTCCCCCAGCTCTCAATGAGGGGTTGGGGCTGGAGAACTACCATGACGGATGAGAAAAGTGGGAAGCTTAGAGATGGTATAGGAGGCATGATGGGAAAATGTCAAGTTCAGTTGAGAATGAGTTGGAGCTAGTTAGAAATAAAAATCATGTGTGGGATTCTGTTTCAGAATTTGGGTTAGTGACTGAGGTCCAGATAAGGACCAGTGGGCACAAGTTTTGGACACGTGTGACCTTGGGACTCCCTGAGCCCCTACTCAGACTTCCCAAGCCTCAACAGTTCCTGCTGGTCCACCCCAGAAGGGGGATACTGGGAGGGAGCGTGCTGGATATGCCCACATCTCTCCCATCGAGTGATATCCTGGAGCCGGCCCAGACTCGTAAGAGCAAACAGTCTGAAATAAACTTTATTGCACTACAAATAAAAATTAAAAAAGCAAATAGCACTGCAGTAGGCCCCATTACTGGAAGGAGCGGCTGCCAGCACTGTGACAAAGGGCGGTTGATTAGATGCTATGAACTGAGCTGTTATCAAGGGAATAATGGAGGAAAGAAGAATTCGCTTGTGAGGAGTATGTGAATTCCTGATGACAGACCTGGAGAAGAATGAAGAGACCCTAAAGATAAAAGATCTCCTCCTCACCGAGATCAACCGTGCACTGCAGAACCCTCCTCTACTCAGCAAATGGGCTGGGCCTTGCCCTCGGCCCCAGGAGCAGTGATTAATGGAATGCAGTGACTGTCCTAGAGCATCCAGGCTACAGGGGGAGACGGGCAAGGGTGGGGGTGCCAACCCCTCGTCCCAACAGGATGAGCTATGGTGACCACAGCAAGGCCCGGGCCTGGTGGACAGGATGTCAGGAGCACATCTGATGATGTGCGGGAGGATTGGGAGTGGAGGGGGATGGCTGAAGAGTACTTGGGTCCTTAGAAACTGAACTCGGACCCTGCCAGAGCCCACAGAGAAGAGAGTAAATCAAGAGAGACAACCTTGGTGGTTATATTTGGACTGAGGAGGAAAGATCCCTGAGGACTGAATCCCTGGGGACCTTCTGCCCAGTCCACCGGAGCACGGGCTGGGATCAGAGCCAGGCCTGCCCTGTACGTTTGTACGTAGACAGAGAGACAGACCTTGCCAGAACCGGTTTGGCTCAGTGGATAGAGCGTCGGCCTGCGGACTGGAGGGTCCCGGGTTCGATTCCGGTCAAGGGCATGTACCTTGGTTGCGGGCACATCCCCAGTGAGGGGGGCGGGGTGCAGGAGGCAGCTGGTCAGTGTTTCTCTCTCATCGATGTTTCTGGCTCTCTATCCCTCTGAGCCACATGCGGCTCTTTGGCCCCTTGACATGTGGCTCTTCCACAAAACACCACTGCCTGAGTGAGTCTATTTTGAAGAAGTGGTGTTAGAAGAAGTCTAAGTTTAAACTATTTGGTTCTCAAAAGAAATGTCAGTCGTTGTACTGTTGATAGTTGGCTCTGTTGACTAATGAGTTTGCCAACCACTGGACTAAGCCATATATATGCCCACTGGGACTCTGACCCTTGAATTTGTAGAAATGAAGTTTGCCTTTGACTCTCTAGTCTGAGTTCCCCAATAGATACCACAGAGGGAACTGTGGTTCCTTCAGTCCCCGGCAGCCCCAGGCTGCCTTGCTTTCCTGGCAGGCGACACAGCTAAGCCGGGTGTGTGTCTGCTTCGGAGCCTTCCCTGCTAAGCCTGTCCTGACCAGCCCTCCCTCTGCTCTCCATGTTTGTTTCCTGTTGCCTGGACACTGACGAGGAAAGGGGAAGGAGTGTGGGGAAGGTGGTGCCAGCGGGGGCAGGGCTCAGAAGCACCACACATCTCCCAGGACAGGAGAGCTACAGGCCCAGCCAATGGATAGAATGGAATGTTCCTGGCTTTCCCTAGCTTTCTCCCTCTAACAACCCACTCACCCCCACCCCCGCAAAAAATAAAAATAAAAAATAAAAATAAAATAAAATAAAAAAGGACTCAGAAAAGCTATGTGTTTCCAGAACTTTGGACACGGGGTCAGGCTGTATCTGAAGGGGCATCATGTAAAAAAAAAAAAAAAAAATCCTGAACTTGTTTAGTGTGGTCTCAGACCACTGGGCATGCACAGGAAGACATATACTGACTCAATATTAAGACCTTTCTGAGCCCCGGGGCTGATCTGAGATGGTTTGGGGTTTTAATGACTCTCAGGAAGTACAAGCAAGCTCAGACTCTCCAACTACTTGATTTAGAGATTACAAAGGAGATTCCAGCACCAGTGGGTCCTTGAGATCCTTTCCAGCCTTGAGGGTCTATGATCTGGTGCTCACATCCATCAGCCCAGGGACTAACGGTTTTCCCCTGGGGCTGTGGGGGGAAGCTCCTTAGCTCTGGGCCGTTTCTCCTGTGCTCTCCCCCCCTCACTCCCACCCCCTTGATTTCTATTTCTAAGAGAAGGGGTCTTCTAAGGAAGCCACCAAAACCTCGACCTTATATTCCTGTCCCAGCCTTCAAGTCATCAGAGGACATTGAGATCATGGTGACCCTCTCCCAAGAGGACGTGGAGAATGCAGGAAGGAATGCAGAGCTTGCCCTGCAAGGACAGCCCAGCTGGGAGAGTGGGAGCTACGACAGAGGGAATGTCTAAGCTATTCAGAGCCAGTCAAATCAAGAATAACCAAGCCTTTTCTGGGACTCTAGATTTCTGTGATGCTGGAAATGACCTTCTTCCAGGTAACCTTGGTGATTTGCCAGTCTAGATCTCAGAGTATGGATGGGAGAATGGGAGGCAAGAGTCACCTTGACAGCAGCCTAGGCTAAGAGCGAGACCTCTGGTCTAGATGAACCCTCTCTCCCCGTCCCCCAATCTCTCCCCCAGGCTCCTGCTCTGAAGAAGGACCGATCAGGATGGATGTGAGTGAGGAACGCTATGGGCTCCACTCTCAGACTTCCTGTCTGAGACTCCAGCGTCTTCCCTCCACTGTCACCTCAACAGCTGCCACGCTTCTTCACCCCAAAAGCCCTGTCTGGCTTTGAACTCTCTGAGCCCCTTTCATCCAAGCCCAATCAAAGTGCTTTTACTGAGACCAATGAATTCCTGGACCCAAGGCACAGATGTAGATGTGGAGGCTTTCAGAGGTGCTGGACGACACCCCAGCCCTCTCCTGAGTCAGGGGCAGCCTGGCTTGGCCACCAGAGCAGACTGCTGAGTCCTGACCAACTGGAGCTGCTGCTTCAGCTGGTGCAAAGGTTCTCAGACAGCCTCCGAGTCACAGAACAGCCTGACTCAGGCCAGGCACATGCGGGCAGGTGGGACATACAGCCAGCCAGGCGCTGGAGGACATGTGACCAGGCGGTCATTGCATGAAGATCTGATTCAGTGCTCCATGGTGGAGCCCTCCACTGGCTTTTCCAGGCCACCCCATCCCAGCCTGACACTGCAAAGACAGGAAGGCTCAGGAGGCAGAAGAAAAGGAGCTGAGAAGCAATCGGGGATCCATACAATCAAGTCAATAGTTTTATTTTTATTTTTTTTTAATATATTTTATTGATTTTTTACAGAGAGGAAGAGAGAGGGATAGAGAGTCAGAAACATCGACAAGAGAGAATCATTGATCAGCTGCCTCTTGCACACCCCCCACTGGGGATGTGCCCGCAACCAAGATACATGTCCTTGACTAGAATCGAACCTGGGACCTTTCAGTCCACAGGTTGATGCTCTATCCATTGAGCCAAACCAGTTTCGGCCAAGTCAGTAGTTTTAGACACTTTATTTTCCCTGCAAGCTTCTCACATCTTTCTATCAACCAAGAGAATGTACCCAACAGCACGTCCTGCCCATCCTTAGATTTCCCCAGCACCACTCTTCCCTTTTCAATTTCCCAGAAACCCCTGAGCTCATTCAGTGGCTTGGAGGGCCACGCAGAGCTCATTTCGTCCTCTGAGAATTAGGACTACAGCTCCCACCTCCAGCAGCAAGATGGCGGCTCGTTATTCCTCAGCTGGCAGGTCAACAAATTCCAATTTTCTCTCTTCTTTGTCTCAAGGCCCCACCCCTTCCCTCTGCAAGATGGGCTCACACAGCCCCGTTTGCTCTGCCCGGAGTACCATGCCTGACCCCAGCAGCCCCTAGTTAACTGCAGGGAGCTTCGCCCTGCAATTATTCCCACTGTCATTCGTGAGTGAGAGCGGTGGAGAGTTTATAAAAATGCCCAGACGTGGCCGGCTAGCCTCAGATGCCAGCTGCTGGCCCAGCTGGCAGGAGTGTCCTACTTTTAGGAACAAGGTTCTGATAAGTCGGGCCAGTCCTGCAGCCCAAGGAAGCCTGCGCAGAGCTCCTCAGGAATCCAGAGAGAAGAGACTGAACGCTCTGCCAGGCCGGGAGTCAATTCCAAGAATTCCTTAACGGAGAGAACCCCGGAGGGCTGGACTCTGAACTTCCCTCCCAAACCAGTTCACCTGCTCAGAGCTGACTGCAGGCCTCCATCGGAAGCCAGACCTTCATTTATGACACCTATCACTGCCCCTGCCACGTCTAGTCAGCCTCACTATCAGCCCTTGGGATCTGCCAGGCCCCGCAGCCCTGCATTTTCACCAGCAGCAGTTCCGGTGAAATGCTAGCCGTGCTTTCAACCTGTGAACTTGGCTCTTTTTTTTTCTTTTTCCTCCATGGGCTCAGAAGTTAGCAGTGCAACCTCTTTCCCCTTGCCCTGCACTCCAAAGGAGCCATTTCTCCAGCCCTGAGATGGATGGCTTGTGTGAGGAGCTGAGCAAACTCCAGGCACCCAAGGCCATGTCTGGCTTTCCTGGCGAGAGGGTCCCCTGAAATGGTAAAGGCTCACTCCTCTGTCTCTGCGGGTACTGACCGTCCCATAGGTGATGCTCACAGAGAACGCAGGCAAGTAAGCCAGGTGCAGGGGGGGGCCACAGTCCTCAGTGGATTGCCATGTCTTCTCGTTCACCCGAGGCTGGGTACCACACTTTCCAAGACCCCGAGGGGGGAAGATCGCAGCTTCCTGAGGGAGGAGGATGCACTGAGGGGCACTGGGCAGGGAAGGTGAAAAGGCCTCTTTCCCAAGCCCAGCTGCTGGGCAGGGCTAGAGTCTTCCCGGAGAGGAAGGTGGGGAAGGCACCCGGGACGCTGCAGCCTGGAGCGCCTTCTCGTCAAGAGGAAGAGGAAGCACAGGAAGCAGCTTGCCACTCTCCCTGTGAAAGGAGGACTATTGGCAGAGGGCCTTGTACCCTGGCATTGTACACGCGGCTGCCTTCTGCCAGCAGCTGTCTCCGCCTCCTCTAGTGCAGGCCCCACGGAGGGAGAAGGACTGGGCTCTGGGTTTGAGAAATGAAAAGCAAGGGCAGAGGGGAGGGGCGCCATTCGGGGTGGGAGCTGGGTGGAAGCACTTTCCCCCAAGGCATACCGATGGGGCAGGCTCCAAGCCCAGGAGCCAGCATTTCCGCCCAGTGGGAGTCAGATAATCATCGGGTTTTTCTCCAAAAAGGCCGAGGCTATTCTAAAGGTACAAGAAACGATGGGAGCAGCTGTGTGTGTGTTTGGGGGGAGGGGGAGATTAAAGGAGGAGAAGAGGCGATGGGGGGAGACAAAACAGACGGGAACAATAATACCTTAATTAAAAAATGGAAAAAAGCCGAAACCGGTTTGGCTCAGTGGTAGAGCATCAGTCTGTGGATGGAAAGGTTCCAGGTTCGATTCCGGTCAAGGGCATGTACATTGGTTGCAGGCACATCCCTGGTGGGGGGTGTGCAAGAGGCAGCTGGTCGATGTTTCTCTCTCATGGACGTTTCTAGTTCTCTATCTCTCTCCCTTCCTCTCTGTAAAAAATCAATAAAATATATATTTTTTAAATGGAAAAAAAAAATATTTTGGGAAAGTCCCATATGCCCACCAAGCTAAAAAAAAAAAGAAAAGAGGAAGGAAGGAAGGAAGGAAGGAAGGAAGGAAGGAAAAAGAAAAGAAAAGAAAAGAAAAGAAAAGAAAAGAAAAGAAAAGAAAAGAAAAGAAAAGAAAACAGAACAGGCGGGACAATGAGCAGTTGCTGTGAGGATGGAGCTAGGTCTGCTGTGCTCACTGAGTGCCGGGCCATCCCTAGCACATCCTTGGACTTGGGAAGTGTTGAAGGAGCGAATGAGCGGACAGAGGATTAACACGGGCAGCGAAGGCTGTGGGGAGCGCCCGTCATCGGAGTGAGGTGGACTGAGGGCTGCCCAGCTGCTTGCCTGATGGGCCGCTGTGTTTGGGTGAGGGGCCTGGGCCACAGGATGAGCAGCGGGCCCTGGGTGTGGCCTGATGAGGGACTGGCAGTGCCTGTGTGGTGGCGCTGCTGCAGTTGAAAGGCTCAGGCGGGGCGGGGCTGAGGCAGGTGGGTAAATCCCTGCACAGATGCAGCCTGAGTCATAGGCGTGAGCCCAGAAGAGCTCTATTTCCAATGGCCGGGCGCTTCCTTCCCCATCCACCCCGCCCGCCAGCCCCTCCCTGAGCGCATCTCTAGCTCCTGCCTGCCCAGAACGCCCTGGGATGGGCCTGCGCTGGAAGCTGGCCTGATGGCAGCATCCCAGGGGCTCACGAAAGGCCAAGAGACACCAGAACCAAGGGCCATGGTGGGGAGCATCCCTGCGTCCGGTCCGACCCCGGAGAACAGTGCCCCGCACACCTGGGTCCCCTGCCCCCTCATTGCCCTGGAGGAGCCAGTCCCCACACAGGACGCGGGCTGCTGCTTAGAGTAGAATAGATTTAATCTGTAACTACTAAACGTCTATGTTAGCGGCAGTCATGGGCACCCAGGTGCTGGGCGGACCTCCCCCGGGAGGCATCCGGGGAGCTGAGAGGCCCCTCAGCTCACAGGGGTGGCGGGCAAGATGTTGGCTTTGCGCTCAGCTTCGATGCAGTATTTCTCCGGGAGGCCAGTGGCTCTGCAGAGGGGGGGGGGGAGGGTGAGGGGGGAGGCAGGTAGAGAGAGACACGGGGTGGGGGTAAGGGTCAGGGCGCCAGAGAGCAGGCAGCAGGGCGGGGGTGGGGTTATAGACCTGGGGCCCTGCAACACCCCCCCCAAGCCCACTCCCAGGATTCATCCCCCAAACATACTCCTGTGGAAGCCCCAGCATCCTGCCAAGTAGCTCCCAGGGAGCCGGGAAGACCCAGGCCCCCGGATATTCTTCGGGAGCCACATGCAGACGGCAACCCCCCTGAGCGCCTCCATCAGGCCCTGCCATCCCGGAATCTCACTCTCCAGCCTTTCCGCCTCTGGGGGACCAAAGAGGTGGGGGACCGGAGGAGGAGCAGGGAGAGTACCTCAGCTCCTCGATCTTCTTCTTCTTGACTTCGTTGATGCGCTCGCTGCGCCGCTGCGCCTCCTCCTTGAGGCGCCGGCCCTCCTCGAAGGTGGCGATGCGCTCCTGCACCAGCTTCTGCTGGTTCTCGCGCACCTGGCGCCGCAGCTCCTGCACGTGCTGCAGGCGCTCCGAGGCCCTCTTCTCCTCCGCCAGCCGCTCCCGCTCAATCTGCTCTCGCTGGGCCCTGGGGGGACGCGGGGTGTGGAGTGAGCTGCCACCTCCCCCCAAGGAAAAGTGTTGGGGCGCCTCCTGGGCTGGCTCCTCCCGGGGATGTGCTTCAGTGACCCAGGCTCCAGCCCTCTCTGGGGCTCCCAGACCAGCCTCCAAGGCTGCCCCTGCGCATGCTCCCTACACGCCTCCAGCCAGGACCTGCCACTGCGAATCAGAGGGCAGCTTAGAAGGGCCCCACACTTAACTTAATGTCCTGCTGTCGCTGTTTTAAAATTCTTAATAGATCTTTTAACAAGAGGCCCACAATCTCATTTTTTCCACTGGACCCTGCACATTATGGTCCCACACTCAGAGTTTCACTCACTGGAAGCTATTGTTCCTACTTTTGTCTCTTACAACAAAGCACAACTCCTCTCCAGCTAGTTCTATGATCTCCCTCTCCCTCCCCTTCTCCCTTTTCCCTCTCCCTCCCCTTCTCCCTCTTCCCTTTCCCTCTCCTTCTCACTCTCCCTCTCCTTCTCTCTCTCCCTCCCCTTCTCCCTCTTCCCTCTCCATCTCCTTCTCCCTCTACGAAAGCGAACGAGAACGAGAAAGATACCAATAAAAGGCAGAAAGATCAATGCCCGGCTACATCTCCATCTCCCTCTCCTTCCCCTTCTCCCTCTTCCCTCTCCCTCTCCTTCTCCCTCTCCATCCCCTTCTCCCTCTCCCTCCCCTTCTTCCTCTCCCTCCCCCTCTTTTTCCTCTCCTTCTTCCTCTCCCTTTCTCTCTTTTCTCTCTCCTTCTCCCTCTCCCTCTCCCTTTTCTTCCTCTCCTTCTTCCCCTTCCTCTCCCTCTCCCTACTTCTTCCTTCCTTCCTTCCTTCCTTCCTTCCTTCCTTCCTTCCTTCCTTCCTTCCTTCCTTCCTTCTCGTGAACAGTAATGCTGGCATTACAAAACCAACAACGGGAATACTTAGAGGAAGTGGTCAATCTGTTCTGTGAGCTCTCCTTGGTTGCTGGGAGAAGCAAGAAACTCAGCCTGACACCTCTTCCTCCTCTTATTGCCCCAACTCTCCGAATTCCTCTTAGACCCTCTTCCACGGGAATTCTTTATGGCCCCTGACGTCAGGGTGAATGGCTAATATAGACTAGATGAGCTCAGAAAAACTCACATAAAACCTATTCCTATCTCAGAGGAAATGCTGTCATAAGCCATCTTGAGCTATCATTTTAGTTCTTACTCAACGTAATAAAAAGCCATATGTCAAATCCTCTCAGGCAGAGATCTCTCCCCTGTCCTGCTCCCCCGGGGTCACTCACACCCCAACAAAGGTACCCAAAGCACCGCTTCACTTATTCGCTTCCCTCTAGCCATCACCCAAGATGCAACGTCGTGGGGGATCAGCTCAACTCCCAGCCACTCCTTTACACCAAGGAAACGCCTTTTGAAATGCTGCTGCTGCAGAACCTTCTGAGTTCTCCAGGAGAGGGCTGCTGGCTTCCTTCGCGCTCTGTGCTTAGGCCCCAAACCCCCTGGCCAGGCGCATCTAGGCAGCAGGCACTCCCCTTCGCCTTGCCATTGCTTTCTATACAGAGAACAGATTCCTGCTATTCACAGCATGAGAAACAGGGTGAAATGGAGGACCTCATGTCACCAGAGAACCCTGGGGCGGCTGGCCGGAAGATCTGCATGGGGAGAGCCGGCATCACATTGTTCGAGCAGTGATCTGGGAACTTGCAAAAAACAACTGATGGCTGGGCCCCACCCAGACCCGCTAAGCCAGAGTTTATGGAGGTGCAGCCTGGGCATCGCCCTTGGGAAATCTCCCAGGCATTTCCAGGAACCAGAGGGGAGGATAGCTCTGCTCTCTCTGCTCAGTCAGCAGGCCAGGGTTACAGGCAGCCCTCTGCCCAGAAGGGAGTCCCTGTACGGGCCACGCAGGAGGCCGTCCTTAGGAAGTAGGACGCAGTGGCCATGGCAGAGATGCTCCTAGCACGTGAAGACAACCATCATGGTGGGCCCTGGAGACACGAGGTCTAGACACCAACCTAGAACAACGGGTAAACTTGAAGTTTCCAGCTTTAAAGACTGACTGCGAAAGCCCAGCCAGTGTGGCTGGCTCAGAGGTTGAGCGTTGACCTATGAACCAGAAGGTCACGGTTCAATTCCCAGTCAGCGTCAGGGCACATGTCCAGGCTCCATCCCCAGTAGGGGGCATGCAGGAGGCAACTGATCAATGATTCTCTCTCATCATTGATGTTTCTATCTCTGCTTCCCTTTCCCTTTCTCTCTGAAATAAATAAAAAATATATATATTTTAAAAACTGACTACTGCCGAAACCAGTTTGGCTCAGTGGATAGAGCCTGTGGACTGAAAGTTCCCGAGTTCGATTCTGGTCAAGGGCATGTACATTGGTTGCGGGCACATCTCCAGTAGGGGGTGTGCAAGAGGCAGCTGATCGATGTTTCTCTCTCATCGATGTTTCTCTCTATCCCTCTCTCTTCCTCACGGCAAAAAATAAATAAATAAATAAATAAATAAATAAATAAATAAATAAATAAAAATAAAAAAATAAAATAAAAATCAATAAAATATATATTTTTTAAAACTGACTACTATGTATGCTTCAGAAGAACAAAGCTAAGAACAAACAAACGGGTCAGTGACAGAAGCGAAGCTTTCTTCTCTTTCCGTTAACATTTAGTGCCTGCTAAAGGCAGCACAGACGTCCCAGGGCACAGAGGCTGGGGAGGGCACACAGCTGAGAGGAGACTGGAGCCCAGGGGCAGAATCTCTGGGGCCATTGAGGACGCTGCCTTCTTTACCAGGTATCCAGAGACCGTGGCACAGCACTGAGGGCAGGGAGGCTACGGAGCCAAAGGGCATCCCGGCCAGTGGGGACAGGCTGGGGCCCACAGCCCACTGAACGACCAGGAACCTGGCTCTGCCAAGGACAGAGCTTCCAATGGACCTGTTCCATCTCTGGCCAAGGCTCCAAGCCTGCTCTAGCAGCAGCTAACGGGCTGTATCAAGAATAAGAACTCAGCCCTGGCTGGTTTGGCTCAGTAGATAGAGCGTCAGTCAAAGGCACGTGCCCGGGTTGTGGGCTCCATCCCCAGTACGGGGCATGCAGGAGGCAGCTGATCAATGATTCCCTCTCATCATTGATATTCTCTCTCTCCCTCTCCCTTCCTCTCTGAAATCAATAAAAATATATTTAAAAAAAAAAAAAAAAAAAAAACACCCAAGAACCTAGAGTGTGTAGACCAAGAAAGTTGATCTCATCGGAGCATAATTTCAGTAATTTTGTATTGTAACCACCCAATTAAAATTTCGTTTGCTTTGTTTCCTTTGGAAATGTTCTGATCTTATCGTCTCAAGATCTCATAGAGCAAAAACAGAGTCATTCCCAATTCAACCAGCAGAGGCAGAGCCTGGAGAACACTCAGGGCCATGTCTGCCCGAGGGGCAGATCTGCCTGACGGAACCGGGAGCAGCTAGAACTGCTAAGCGCTTTGAGGCAGGGGGCTGAGAGGTGTGAACACTCAGCCTTCATTTCTGCGCCACCGTTATCACGGACCCATCAGAGAAAACAGAAAAGGATAAAGAGCTGGCAAGACGGAGACATGGAGAAGTACAGGTGAGGTCAATCTAAATGAGTCTCTGGCATTCTTCCTCGATGCAGGGCAGGAACAGTGCATTATTCCTCCCTCACATTCCCCATAGAACCCAGCACAGCGCCGTGAAGTTGTGTGCTTCGTACGTATTTGTCAAGTGAAGCGCAAAGACCTCTCCTAAAGCCCTGCTCCAATGACTCAGCCACTCGTGTTTGAAGTTTCCTTCATCTCTTCTCACCTCCCTGCTGCAATTTCATCCCCAACTGGCAGGAAGACATGTGGTGGTTGGAGGGGGGGCAGAAAATTTATAACTTTCCTTACACCTTCAACACTCCAAGAAAAATAATCCCAACCATCCCTAAATCCTTCAACACTTCCAGGTTTCCAATTCTCTAATCATAAAATTCTTGGCTCGCCTGGCCGGTGGCTCAGTGGTTGAGCATCGGCCTATGAACCAGAAGGTTACAGTTTGATTCCCAGTCAGGGCACAGGCCCTGGCTGAGGGCTCAACCCCTGGTGGGGGGCTTGCAGGAAGCAGCCAATCAAATGACCCTCTCTCATCGCTGATGTTTCTACTTCTCTCTCCCTCTCCTTTCCACTCTGAAATCAATTTTAAGATATTAAAATTAAATTAAATTTAAAAATTCTTGGCTCGAGTGTCTGAAATGTTTCAATCATCCATCTGGTTAGAGTGACCCCGCCCACCGGCCAAGGTGGACGTGTGTCTGTCTACGGACATCCCAGCCACAGCGCAAGGAAAGGGAGCAGGCGTTCCACCCCTCCTACCGAAGGATCCGGTCGAATTCATCCCGGTCCCGTCGCACCTGCACTGCCAGCGTGTGCTGCTTGAACGCCACCTGCTCCAGCCGCGTTTTCCGCAGCTTGGCCTCCGTCTCCATCTTCTTCTGCGCGTTTTCCTTCTCCTTCCTGCGCCACTCTCTGTCTGCAACCTCCTGGTTGCGTTTTGCCCGCAAGGCATCCTAGGAAAGCAGAGGGTGGAGAGGCCAGGGAGGGTGCAAAACAATCTCACAGGGGACCAGGTGCCCTTCACAGGGACCAGACACCCCTTCACCGCAGCCTGAGAAGTCTTTGAAATTGATCAGAGGTTCTCAGTGGATGAAAGGACAGCGGGGAGTGGGAGACTGACACAAGGCTGCTTTGAGAAGTTGCAGGGATTTCTCTAGTCGCAAGGTTATTCTGGGGAGGAATAAACGCAGTCCTGTCATAGAACTTTCAGGGCAGGGCAGCTGGCCGGTGTTGCGCAGTGGGTAAGCCTCGACCCAGGAACTGGGAGGTCATGGTTTTGATTCCTGGTCAGGGCACATGCCCAGGTTGCGGGCTCCATCCTCAGTAGGGGCATGCATGAGGCAGCTGATCCATGATTCTCATCATTGATGTTTCTCTCTCTCTCTCTCTCTCCCCCTCTCCCTTCCTCTCTCTGAAATTAGTAAAAGTATATTAAAAAGAAAAAGAACTTCCAGGCCAGAAGGTACCGAGGGATCACCTTGTCCTTCTGCCTCACTCATCCCAATGCTTTTCCTGTACCTCAAACACTTCCAGGTAGTCCTGCGACTGCTTCTCACTTTAAAAACTGCTAATAACGGAGCTGTTATGGTTTCCTCCAGTAACACATTTCAATGATTAGTTAAGCTTGAACGTTCTTTACAAAACAGTCAAAAACTTTCTCTTGGACCTTAAGCCTATAACGCACACTCCGTCCTTGCTGCCTCACACACTGGAAGCAGGCCCGCCCTTCTCTCTTTGATGGCAGCAATCTAGATCGTTTCTTCTACATCTCCACCCTCGAGGCCGTCGGAGCGGCTGCCACAGGAACAGTTACCGGAACGGAAGAGGTGGGGAGAGGTAGAAAACAGGTACCTTTTCTGCCAGGTAATCCTGGGCCTTTTCTTGCATGATCCTCATGCGGGCAATCTCCTTCTCTTTCTCCCTCCTGATTCTCTCCTGCTCAGCCTCAAACTCTGCCTCTCGAGCCTGCCAATGAGAAAGGCTTTGTAGGGCATCTCCCACTGCCCCCGCCTTGCAGAGAGAAACCAAGCCCCCGCACCCGTCTGTCCAGGATCTCCCCGATCGCCTGACTCCTCCCTATACAGCAAAACGACCAGCAATGCAAGGACATAAGACCAGTTAGCAAATCTGTAGCATGCTTTCTCCTGTGTTATCCCAGAGCAGTGGTCTGCAAACCATGGCTCGAGAGCCACATGCGGCTCTTTTGGCCCCTTGGGTGTGGCTCTTCCACAAAATACCACGTGTGGGCGAGCACATACAGTGCGATTGGAACCCTGTGGCCCATGCGCAGAAGTCGGTTTTCGGCCTGGGAGAGTCTATTTTGAAGAAGTGGCGTTAGAACACTCAAGGGGCCGAAGAGCCACATGTGGCTTGCGAGCAACGATTTGCCAACCACTGTCGCAGAGGGTCCTCGCATCTCCTGAGACAGATATTGTAGATGGAGAAACTGATGGTCACAGAGATTAAGGTTCCTGCCCTAGAGGGAATGGCTGGTCAGCAGCCAAACAGGCTTTGAGCGCCGGTTTCCGGAGCACAGCCTGCATGCTCCTTCCAGCTTCACAACTTCCAGGTTACACGGCCACTGGGCCAAGTTTCTGAGAGTAACCGCTATGGCTCCCTGCCTGCCTTGTAAAGTTCAGCAGGCGAAGGTTATCTCGTTAGTCCCTGGGCAAATGGCCAGCATGCTTTGGGCAGTCCCACGGTGGTTAGCAGAGATCGAAGGACTGACCCATCCCAATTCGCTCCCTCTGCTTCTCCTCTGAAAGAACAGATATATCCCTAAAAGCTTACCAGGTCCAGCTTCCCAACCGCCATTCCAGGGCGGTCACAGACTGATGGCTCAGGTTGGGTGGAAATGTGATCTTCCCATAAGGAACTTTCCTTTGCTCTCATTCTATCTACTCAGGCTTCTGTGCAGCCCACTGAGTGCCTGCCTGTGAGCTGTGCACACTGACTGTACGCCAAGCTGGTCTCTCTGTCCCCCCTGTGCTCTAGATGGCAGGGCAGAGAACACTGGAGGCTTTCATAACCAACCAGCTCTAAAGAGGCAGCGCTGGCTGCAAGGACAGAGACCACTGAGGTCAGGAAAGGGCTTGTGGTCTTGGACACTTACAGTGGGCTGTGTGTATAACCGGTCATCATCCTCTTGCAGCAAATCCCGTCTATGTTCTCTCCATGGATGAAGACAAGGCACACTCCTCTCCTGCCCAGAACTCTATGGTGATTTCCCATCGTTCCCTGCTTCTAGCTCTGCTCAAGGTCCCAGGCATCCCCAACAACTGCTCTCAGCTCCCTGTCACCTCATCACCTCATTCCTTATCATGGCCACCATAGACGCTCTGCCGTAGCCAGCAGATCGGTTCATCAACTCCGACACCACCTTCACCTGTTCAGGGACGTAGCCGCTGAGTTCTATTAGTCTAGGTGTCCTCAGCCTCGTCTGACACTGGACACACATGGAAGCATTCAGGACATTTTGAATCAACCAGTGACTAGGTCCACGAGGGGGTTGTAATGATCAAATGAGACAACACTTGTGAAGCACGTGGCACAGCGCCTGTGCACAGACTAAGCTCTCAACAAATAGCAGTTGTGTGATCGCTGTTATGCACAAACTATCGATGCCCTTCGCCTTGCATTCTCATTCTGTGCCCTGTGTATCCCTGCATCCAATAAGAAAGCCAAAGCTAACAAATAGGTTTATTAAGCTTCCTTTCTGTGCTTTGCATTTGGAGTATGTAGGCATATCCCATATGCCTTTATCCTCCCCTTGTCCATCATTAAAAATCACTACTATGGAGAAGTATGATATGCTCTCCATCAGCATGGAAGCTCAACACCAGAGAAGAGATAGGACCAACACACTTAGAATTGAACACATTTTTCTGCCACCTTGAGTCCTTCCCTTTCTTCTCACATAAATTCGTGTTCACTCCATCTAAATGGTGCTTAAAAGCTTTCTTTTGCCCAGCACTCCTCACAGGGCCAATCATTTCATTACCCCATTTTGCCCTAGAATGAGCCTGCCCATTCCTAACTTGCATCCCCTGGTAACCATTGCAGACGTTGCCTTCTGTTTCATGTGCATTTGTTCTATGGGTTCCACAGTGAGGGATGGGGAAGACTCTATTTTCTGATTCCAGCACCCAACACAGGATGCCCAATATGGGAGTTTTCACAAAAAACTTATGGAAAACTGATTCATGATTAATGACGATATAATTATCCGGGTCCTGAGGAATCCACCGGAAACTTTAATTTCACCAATAGTTTTCGTTTTCTTTCCTGCCTGCACCTGACCCTCATCCCAACTTCTAATCAAAGGTGTTAACAATGATAATTACACCCTAATTTGGGTGTTTTTTTTCCAGGCTATTCTCCTTTAATGAACAAGTGGACTGGCTGAGATGAGGAGAAAAAGAAGCCAAGCCCTGCCAAAACCGGTTTGGCTCAGTGGTAGAGCGTCGGTCTATGGACTGAAAGGTCCCAGGTTCGATTCCGGGCAGGGGCATGTACATTGGTTGTGGGCACATCCCCAGTAGGGGGTGTGCAAGAGGCATCTGGTTAATGTTTCTCTCTCATCGACGTTTCTGGCTCTCTATCTCTCTCCCTTCCGCTCTGTAAAAAAATCAATAAAATATGTATTTTTTAAAAAGAAGCCAAGCCCTTGAAAGAAGTACTTAACTTTTAGAAGACAGGGCTGCTTTGCATTGGAGTTCCCTCAGTTCTCAGGCCTGCCTCTCCCCATGCCAGACATTCCATTCCTGGCCACAAGTCCTAAAGGTCAGAAAGCAGGTCCCTACCATCTTCTTCTTGGTGAACTCCATCACCAACTGGTCTGCCAGCTTCTCCTGAGCCTGCAGCTCTGCTTTCTGTTTCTGGCTCTCCTCTTTGAAGCGCTGAATCTCAGCTTGCATCTTCAGTTTCTCCTGGTGCCTTCGTTCCATGTCCTGCCAGCAAAAGGAAGAGTCTCAGAGTAGAAGGGGGCACAACCTAAAGACACTGGCACATAAGGATTAAGAGACATACATAGACTCAGAGACACAAATCCTTCAATAGCTCTTTTTTGTTAAAGTTGCCATCTATAATAACAAAAAGCATAAAATGCTAATTAGACCAGATGTCCTTCTGGATGACCTTCTGGATGAAGCCAGGGCTTAAAGGGCCAATCCCAATGATTTTCATGCATTGGGCCTCTAGTATATATATATATTTCAGATAGGAAGGGAGAGGAAGATAGAAACATCAATGATTAGAGAGAATTATTGATTGGCTACCTTCTGCAAACCTCCTACTGGGGATCGAGCCCACCACCTGGGCATGTGCCCTTGACCAGAATCGAACCCAGGACCCTTCAGTCCGCAGGCCAATGCTCTATCCACTGAGCAAAACTGGCTAGGGCAATGCTGTTCTTTTAAGGGTTGTCAATGACCTCTTCCAGGCAAATGGCCTTTTTATAGTCTTCATCCAACTTGACTTTGTGGCAGCCCCTGACACTGTTGATCTATTTATACTCTCGGGAAGTGGAGGATTTTAAAATTCTAATCAGTATCTTGCACATGTCATGCCAAACCCCATCCCTATGGCTTTGCTCATGGTGTATTTCTCCTGTCTTCAATTCCCTTCCACTTAAACCCAAGCTTTTAGTCATCATTAATAGTGACCATTTTAATAATAAGTATTGCCCTAATTGGATATTCCTGTTCATTGAGCACATAGCTTATTTCTAACACTGAAACACATCCCAAGCCCCTGAAAGTTAGGTCTTGTTATCTCTCTCGTGCAAATGAAGATGAGGTGCAGAGTTTAAGTAATTTGCCCAGAGCCAATTAGCTACTAAACTGCAGAGCCAGAATCTTGAGACCTGAGCTGTCTACATTAAAGTTCCAACCTTCTCTGGAAATCTTACTTGATTGCCCCAAGCTGCAATTCTCTCCTCCTTGCTTAATGTCAGCACACCTCCTGGGATTTAATAGCATCCCTGTGCTTTCGTTCTGTCACAGCTAGAGAACAGGGGCCATGTGTCACACTTCCTCTCTTAGTCAACAACATGCAGCCCAATTGAGAGAAAAACAGAAAATACTCAATAAACTATTGCTAAAAGAGATAACTATTGATAAAAAGGAAAAAACAACAACTTAGACACAGAAACGCAATGAGTGATAGAGATCAGAGAACCAAGGTGACAACTTAGTGGCAAGACCAGCTCTGAGGAAGGAGCCCCTGCCTTTCCCAGCGCCAAGCCTTTGGAAGCTCCTGATCACTAGGCCACTTCTAGGCCACGCACATCTTCCGGCTCCAATGTGGAGGAACACTGGAATTTTGTGCAGCTGCCTCCCTACACCCTCTATCAAACTCCTTGCTTCAAACTCATCTACCCACCGACTCACCCTATATCCCACACTGTTTCCAGCTCCCTCCATTTCTTCAAAAACCATACCCTTCCCTGGTCTTCCAGCACCTCCACAGCCCAGCTTCTACCCTGACTCATCCAAGACAATTCTACCAGCTCTTCCCAGCCTGGCTCACCGCCCAGGACAGGGCTCTTTCTTCCAGGAAGCCTTCTGAGCCAGATTAGCACAGCACATCTGCCTCTAACCAGTCCACGTGGGGCCTGAGTCATGGCTACCAGCATGCCTGCACTCTCACCGTACCCACCTCCTCACACACACCACGTTTCCCCTTTTTGCTACTCTAACTCTTACACTCCCTTCTCCCTTTCTTCCTTTCCTTCCTAACTTCCACACCACCACCACCACCACCATCACCCCAGTTTTAGGCCTCCAGTGTCATTAGTACCCCAGGCATTATTTAATCCCATTGACTTGCAAAGCTAAAAAAGCTGCCGACCTCTGATCTAAGACATACAATCATATATGTATTGATTTATTTCTTTGCCTGTGTGTTTACTTTTTTAATTTGTTGTCTTTGTTGGTTCATTTCATTTCTAAGATACCAAAGGGCCTTCCCTGCTTCTCATCTTTGAAGCCATTCCAAAGCAACCCTAGGAGAACTCCCCTCACTCTTCTCCATCCTGTCAGCGAGGCAGGAAAGCTGTCCTCGCACCATCCCAAGACATAAGCCAAGTCTAAGCTGGAGAGGCACAGGTTTCTACTTCAAATTGCCTGACCATACTTCCTGCAGACTCAGGGAGTGCCTGTTAGGAGGGCAGCCAGCCCCCCTACCCCCCACCGCCGGCATGGCTCAGTGCTTGAGTGTTGACCTATGAACCAGGAGGTTACAGTTTGATTCCTGGACAGGCCATATGGCCAGGCTGCCTCCTGCATGCCCCACCCTGGGGACCAAGCCCCCAACCTGGGCATACGGCCTGACCAGGAATCAAACCGTGACCTCCTGGTTCGTAGGTCGACACTCAAGCACTGAGCCACACCAGTGGGGCCTTGCTGCCCTTCTGATAGGCACTCCCTGAGTCTGCAGGCAATATGTTAGGCAATTTGAAGTAGAAACCTGTGCCTCTCTATAAGCATACTTAGTCTGGTCAGGTATGTCATCATTTCTTAGGCAACAAATAAGCCTACTAATTTTATTTAGGCTAACAGGAAAAAAGGTTTGTCTCGTCAACACAATTAATGACACTGGGATGCTGTGTTCTTTGAATGAGGTAGCAGTAGGAAGCCTAGAACTAAGACACTGCTACATTCATTGACAAAGTGTGTAATATCCCTAGTAATTGAGGAGAGACCATAATGCAGCCATCTGTTTATTTGTGTAAAGCAAGCAGCCATATATTTACTTTATGAGTCCACTCGCATGGACATGTCAGTCTTGGACCACAGGTTTCTGGGAGGCAGGGACAGTCTTTATCCAAATCTTTGCTCATCCTCAGCATGGCACCATGGCCAAATAAACGTTCAATGTGGCAATAAAAAGTTGGTGGTGATGTTAATGTTGTGAAATGAACATGTGCCTGGAATCCCCAAATCTTGGAGGGCTTTGTTGCTGGTGCTGGTAGAACCTGGCACATCTGCCCAGCCCTATTACCCTGAGATCCTCCTCTTGGAGCTGCTCCATGTATTCCAGCATTTGCTCCTTCTCCTGCTCCTGCTGCTCCGCAAACAGTGATCGCTCCTCCTGCTTCTTTTGCATCTGTTGCATAATGTGCCGTTTTCCTCTGGAGGAAACAGAACCACATTGTCTTAGAAATCAAGGATCTGTTCCTCTAGGCTCCAAACTTCACCCAAGTGCCTCCCAGAATGGGAGGCATGCCAAGAACAATTTGACATGTGCCCTAACCATCTCTATGGTTCCTGAGCCCAGACCAAAGTTCTTCCCAGTGTCTCAAAGGGTCAGTCCTCTCTTTTCCAAGCTCCTGGTTCTGGGGCTCATACCTCTTGATAGTCCCTTTCTTCATTTGTTCCCAGAGTACACCCCATAAAATGAACCATCTCCCTTTCAGCATGTAAAGAACTTCTGAAATGCTATCACCTCCCAAGCCTTCCCAGAATAATCACAGGGAGCTAGCTTTGCATGCTAGCTCCACAGAGCTTTAAGAGTTGCAAAGCCTAGGATTGAACATCGACCTATGAACCAGGATGGCATGGTTCGATTCCCAGTCAGGCACATGCCCAGGTTGTGAGCTTAATCTCCAGTGTGGGGTGTGAAGAAGCCAATCAATGGTTCTCTCTCATCATGGATGTTTCTATGTTTCTCTCCCTTCCTCTCCCTTCCTCTCTGGAGGAAAAAAAACATATATATATATTTTTTTTTTTCCTATGACTTCCCCTTCCTCCAATTCCCCTGCTATCACCCTGTGTCGTCATCCCACCCTACTCCCCATGCCTAGTTTGCTAAGTCTCTTTCTTATATCCTATTTTACATTTTGAGATTATCAGATGCTAGTGAAGAGGGCCAAGTCTGGCAAACCAGATTCTACAACCAGGATTGCACGGTTCCCTATGTGTTGTTGGGATGTCAATAAATTTGGAAGCACCCAGACCTCATGATATACAAGTAAAACCTGGGAGAATGAGAGATGACACTGATTAGAATAAGAATCTAGGAGAAAGAGTACAAAAGTCACTTTCAAGTAGGACACTTGATGGCTTCATGACTCCGGATGAAATAAACAGGAGTAGTGAGTAAGGAGTTGCATGGAAGCAGGTTTAAACTCAATACAAGGACCAGCTCAAGTCATTAGAGCTGCCTAATGAGGAGGAGATGTTTCATTGATTGGAGCTATTTATGCAAAAGATGAAGAGCCATTTATCCATTGAATAAACTTTTATTGGAAGCCTACTATAGTCTACCAGGTGCCTACTAGAAGTCTAGAGGTGAATGGTGCCAGAGAACAGAATACAGATGGGGAAAGAGAACTGCCATTCAGTGGAGTACAAGCACTATTCATGGAGGTGATTTTTGTAGTATATGGTTGGTGTGCTGAATCTAGGACACTGTGATGTTATAATTTACCTGTTCTGGGTCTTATCCTTTTCTGTAAAATGAATCAAACTAAATTCATCTATTTAAACATGTAGTAAGAGCCTGCTACAGGCCAAACACTCTGGTAGGCCCAGGAGCTACAGAAACAAATGAGGCAGGGACTCTGTCCTCCGTGATCGTGCAGTGTAGTGATCTTTGTGATCTTTGGAAACAAGCTTTAGGAAGGTGTGTGGTTCCATAATCACTCTATAAAGGTTTTGAGTTCATAACAGATGATGACAATGGCCGTGTCTCTTCTCTTCCCTCTGTGAAAGTCTACCTGGACCTAGAGATTCAAGAAAACGGCAGAAAGAAAGATGCCAAAACCACCTCTTTACCGGATTCTTTCCTCTCTCCTCTTCCTGAGAAGCTCCTCCTGCCTTTGAAGCAATTTCTGCCGCTCCACCTCCATCATCTGATCCAACCGCTTCTCCTCTGCATCCAGTTCTTTTTGAATCAGCTGTTTCTCCAGGATCTGGGCATCCCGGATGGCATGGCACTTGGCATTAAGGATGATCTGCGGAGTGGAAGTGAAATAGTGGTGCTAGGTCTAGGGGTAAGATTAGGAAGGGATGCGCCAGGGGGGTGTGGAAGCTGGAGAGAAGAGAAATGGGACTAGAATATTATCACGTGTGCTAGAAATGCACATGGCTGCTCACAAGCCCAGAAAAGCAAGAGCATTCTTATATTGGACCTTCCCTTTACTATGTGTTTCCCTGAAAATAAGACCTAGCGCAACTTTGGGAGAAAAAATTAATATAAGACACTGTCTTATTTTCGGGGAAACAAGGTATTATTTAAACATACCGGTAATATCGATACTTACTGGGTTCCTGCTATATGCTTCTTTCGGGAAACTGACTCTTAATGTTGGGGGCCATGGATCACACTTTGGGGACTATGATGAAAGCGATGGCCCCTCGAGTAGACACACAAAATCTCCATGAAACTTCAGAGCCACATGATCCCCCTTAAGGGACCCATGAGCCGCAGTGAAGACCCTTGCTCTACTCCTCAGGGAAACCCACACACTCAGGCAGAGTCCAAGTCACCAAATGTCCAAGCTGTAAGAGCCCAGCATGATACAGAAGGGGATGGAAACCCAGGACCATCCATAAAAACATAAAATAAAAGCTTTCAAAAATAAAAGGAGGGTTAGGTAGAGAGACAGAGGGTAGATGAAGGGGTTGGGGGGTCACACTTGTTCATTTGGTTGGGAAGTGAACCACATGCCAATGAGGAGTTCACATGAGCCGCTGGCCTTTATGCTCTCAGCTAACGCACTTTAAAAAGAACGCCATTTTCCTAACCGGTTTGGCTCAGTGGATAGAGCCTGCGGATTCAAGGGTCCCAGGTTCTATTGCATCGACCTTGGTTGCGGGCACATCCCCAGTGGGATGTGTGCAAGAGGCAGCTGATCGATATTTCTCTCTCATCGATGTTTCTAACTGTCTCTTCCTCTCTGTAAAAAATCAATTTTATATATATATATATATATATATTTATTTTTTTTTTTTCCTTTTTCTTTTTCTTTTTTTTTAAAGAACTCCATTGCCTGATGACCCTCTGGGACCAGAATTGAACTAGCAGGATGAAAATAAAAGCAGACTCCTCCCATGTATTTGTCAACCCACAGTTTGCAAAGCTTATCCCATACAATAGTTCATTTACTCCTTCCAATAATTCCACCAAGTAGTCTGACCACGCTCACTTTACAAAAGAAGAAAGCAAGGTTCCAGAGGGCCGAGAGACGTGCTGAAGGCCACAACCACTTGCTCAAGGCAAAGCCAGAACTCCCTTGGATCACAGCCACCACAAGGCAGATGCAGCTCTCCCCCACCTTCCTTCCCCAACCCCCCAGCAAGCCCTCCCCTCCCCCCTCCTTGCCCCACCTCCAGCTGAAGCTAATGCTGTGGGTTAAGAGGAGGGGAAAGGGCAGAGCCCCGACCTGGCTCATGTCCCTGAGCTCCTCCTCCTGCTCTATCCGCTGCTTGTTGGCTCTCTGCAGAAGGTTCTCGGCCCTCTCCTTGGCCTCCTCCTCTAGGTCATCGAGCTTCTTGTTCTTCATCCAGATCATGTCCTTCTGCTTCATGACCTTCTTGCGTGTGGTGGCGGCATCCTACAGGAGACCATCCACATCAGTGTGCTATGTCCTGGGCACTGGACTGGCTACCACAAGGGACCTAATATTATGTGTGCTCCACCCCACCATGTTATCAGACCCGGAAGATTCTCAGACTGGCTTTATCCTCACCCTTCCCCCTTCCCCTCTCCCCCAACTCTGTTGCTCCCACAACAGATCTTCATTCTACAGCATGTCTCCACCCCTGCCTTGTTCCAGGGTCCCCTAATTAGACACCCCCCATCTCAAGGGAAGCTGGCCTCTCCCTGGGACATCGCTCTTCTGCCTCCCATCCGTAGGGACCGGGGCTCGAGGGGTTCGCTACCAAGGCGGCTTCCTTCTCCTTCTTGAAGGCCTGCACCCTGGCCTCGAGTTCTTCTTTGCTCAGCACTTGGGATGCCCACTTAATCCGCTCAAACTCTTCGGGACTCATGATGAGGGACTCCCCGGAGGGATCCTCTGTGGGAACGCTGACACAGGAACGAGCAAAGTTAGGGAGGGGGAGGGAGGGAAGGCTCTCGCACGATGCGGCAGGCTTCTCTGCACTCTTCCCCCCTCCCTCGTCATTGCCAACCACCACACACACCCCGCACAGACATGGCCGGGAAAACCATCCCAGCAGAGGGTGACGCAGCATCCTAGGCTGTAGGGACATTTTAAGAACTTTTCCTAAAAGGCCCAGCTTATATGTTGCCATCTCTGTGTAGCCCTTCATGGCCGTCCCCCCAATGTACACATGTGCAGACACCCCCCTCTCCCCACCAACAGACCACCTCGTGCTCCGAGCCCACAGTGACCTGCTCTCACTGCCCTGTCGGAGCCGCTGGGCAGGGCCTGTTTCTTTGCTGGATTACAAACGCCTTCAGGGACACCGTTTCTGTCTTAACCACAGGGGCAGCCTCGTCTCCAGCCCAGCGTGGGGAACAGAGGGAGAACTCAAAACAAAGCCGCTGAATTCAAGTTTAAAAATAGATGATTCCTCAAGGATGACATAAAAGGGGTAAGGGGACGCCAGACAGGCTGACATGAATGCCGGCAAGAAAGCCAGACACCCGGTCCATTCAGCCCAGGGAGAAGCTTTGAACCTTAAATATTAATTAAAATGTCTGATCAACATGGTTGAAGACAGGTCTATAGACTTCTCCTTTCCAGCTGCCCAACCATTCAACAAACCAATAGGTAATTATGATGATTACAAACAAATGACATACATTAAAGGTGGGGGCGGGTGAGGCAGGAGGTGGGAATCAAGCCGCTTCTGGGTGAGGCCCTTTAACAGCCACCAGGCCGGGAGATGCCGGCTGAGGCAGGAAGTGAAACCTCACCCAGTAAAACTAATGTGGGGGGAGGCCCAGGAGGTGGAACAAACAAGTGAATGGATTCGAGGCTCACCCAAGATCTCCTGGTTCACTGAGTGGTGGGCCCTAAAGTAAGGTGACCAGACGTCCCGCTTTTGGCGGGACAGTCTCGATTTTTAACAATTTGTCCCATGTCCCTCGTGGAACAAATTGTTGAAAATCAGGACTGTCCCGCCAAAAGCGGGACGTCTGGTCACCTTCCCCTAAAGAGCCCAGAATCTGAAATGCCCGGGAATAATCGGAATCTGAGACTGCATCTTGTGGGCTTTTGGCAGCCCTGGCCAGGAACCTGCCACTTCCTTTCCAATGTATTTTCAGAACTAGACCCCTCCATATCTGGACCATTTGTGGGGCCCCCGGTGGAGCCACAGGGCTGCTGACAACGTCTGGCCGTGTGATGCCAGGACTGACCAGACAGTGCTCCTGGAACTGTGTCCCAGCTCGTGACACAGACAGCGTTTTCTAGAAATGCAAGCTTTTAGCCAGTGGGGCCAGAGCAGAGAGAATGGTTTCAGAGAGCCACTGAGCAGCACACTGGCTCATGTCACACTGCTGAGCGCGGCCTGAACCCCGCAGGAGGGGCCGGGCGCGGGCCAGCTCCGGGCGGGAAGCTGTGCTGACCTAATCCCCAAAGAACCCGAGAGCCTGTGGGAATTTCCTCTCTTGGCCTCGGAGCCTGGGAAGATGCCAAGGGCCTAATTAGGCATCTGGTCAGTTTCCCTTTGCTTCGGGTTCCTGAAGCAGCCGAAAGGAAGTGATTCATCTGGACCATTCCCTTTACCAGGTGCCCTCCTGGGGGCTCAGGGAGGAACCACTAAGCCCCTCCCCGCTACCTGCCCCTTAGGTTCCACCGCAGGGAGAAGAGAAGGCAGGAAATTAAGCCAAAACCAGTGTGGCTCAGTGGATAGAGCGCCGGCCTGCGGACTTCAGGTCTCGGGTTCGATTCCGGTCAGGGGCATGTACCTTGGTTGCGGGCACATCCCCAGTAGGGTATGTGCGGGAAGCAGCTGATCGATGTTTCTCTCTCATCGATGTTTCTAACTATCCCTCTCCCTCCCTCTCTGTAAAAAAATCTATAAAATATTTTTATTTTTTTTAAAAGAAGCTGAGAATCAAGAGTAAGGAAAATAGCAGGTACAAGAGCGGGGAAGCTAAGAGGTCAAGACAAAGAAGGAAGAAGGAGAACCATAAAATGCATGGGGGAAATGACCAGGAAAGAAGAGGAGACTTGACCATAAAACCAGGTGGGTTCCCCGTTTCCCTGTGCGGGTCCTCGGCAGCGGGGCAGCTGGGACAAGGGGGCAGGGGATGGGCCCCGGATACTCACATGAGCTCCCGGACCAGGTCCCGGGTGATGAGCTGGATGGTCTTCGGCTTGTGCTCCAAGGCCAACTCAGAGAACGTCTTCTCAATGGCATGCTTGTCTCGGAGCAGCACGATGGGGCTGTCGCTCTGGGCCGGGGGCTGTGGGTCCAGAAGGACAGCTGAGAAGCCAGTCACCTCACTTCCTGTTGGTCAGTCCTGAACTTCAAGTGTGGCCCTCCCCTCTCCGGGGGCTTCCACCCTACCCAGTGGCAGGGGCGGCTGGCTGGGGCCCACGAGAGCAGCCAGGGCGCCGAGGAAGTGGGTGGCGCTCTGCACTTGAACTTGGCCAGACGTGCTCTGTGCTGACCGGCTCTTCTGAAGACAAGGCCTCTCTAACGTGTGCAGATACTCTGGGGTGGGTAGGAAGTGGGGGTTGCTAGGGTGTGTCCGTACCTAACCTAAAACCATCGGGAATAAAAGCTCCAGACTGACATCTTGCCAGGGTTTGTAAAAGAAGAAGTAATCCTCTCACTGTGGACCTGAAGCAATACTATTTGTTACAGACTCGTTCAATCTATGATATCCCTGTTTTTAAATCCTTTCTAATGATTAGTTGACTTGGATCCCCAAAGAAAGCTATATGGGGGGAGTCGGGGAGGGGGGAGAAGTTAGAAATGGCTGAATGGCCTGATGGAGACCTGCCCTTAAATCTAACGTGAGAAAGTCAGAGAGTTAGAATTCGGCGAGAATACCAATTAGATAGATAGGATTTTTTCCCACAATGTTCTGACCGTGAAGGTGTTAATAAGAAAATGAAATCGCTTATTTCAGGAAGGTTTTGAACACCGGAAAAATGTTCATTCCTCGTTAACGCGGAGACTGTGGTCCTGAGTGGAGGCGGGAGGTCCTTCTTGGCCTGAGGACCTCACACTGCACAGAGGTCCCAAGTGGTGCTGCCACCTGGTGCCCATCTCTGCTTCCGAGTGGGCATGTCAGTCATGTCACAGGCCCCTTCTGCCCCCTGCTGCTGGTTGAGAGACTTCCAGGGCTCTCACCCAGCAACAAGGACAAAGAAGCGGCGCCAGGAACGGGCATATTTCTGGCTGCCCCTTCTGCTGGGCAGCAGGACTACTCAGCGAACTCAGCCATTTCCCAACCTATCTTTGCTTTGACTGGCAGAGTCCGCATGGACCCAAACAAACAAACAAAAACGTGTGAATAGGATTGCATCCCTTGGTTCTTTCCCTTGCCAAGAGGAAAACTGCTACAGAAAGAGGTTCTCTAAATGCAGAAAGGTGCCTGTCTTGATCGCTCTGAAAAGTCCCTTCACAGTGAAGCTGGTGAGAAGCAAGGATGGATGTCTCCTTTCCTCTTTCAGCCCTCCCTCTGCCAGAGGTGGTCACACCAGTTCTCAGTATTCTAGCTCTCCTTTCTCTTTCTCTCACTGCCCTTCTCTCCCTGCCCCCCTTCTCTTTCTGGACTTGCCTCTCTTCCTGCTTGCCCTCTGAGCTCCACAGGTACCAAATTATTCCACGTAACAGCCAGCTCTCCATAGGCCAGTGCTGGGAAAACTCATTAGTCAACAGAGCCAAATATCAACAGTACAACGACTGACATTTCTTTAGAGAGCCAAATTTTTTAAACTTCAACTCTATAGGTAGATACATTGTCATTAACTTAATGAGGGTGCTCCTAAGCTGGCCTTTGCTAAAAACTCAAGGGGCCAAAGAGCCGCATGTGGCTCGCGAGCCGCAGTTTGCCCACCACTGCCGTAGGCTAAAGAAGTCGTCAACCTCTTAGCCAGGACAACACTGGCAAATAAAGACCTGCTTGTGTCCCGAAGCTGAGAGATTCTTTGCAGGGAGCACCTGCGAAAGGAGGAGGACTTTGTGTTTTGTTTCGATGCTGTTCTTGGATGGAGGGGAAATGTGTTGCTCTGTGGCTTCAAGCTCAGTCCAGTGGCCCTTCCATGTTCTCCTCAAGGATGTTCACTGAGCAACCACCCGGCTCTCTGCAGCTGAGCCTCCCCTCCAGCATGACAACAGATGTTCAACGCTGTGCAGCGATGAGGACGGGATGGGGGGGAGGGGGGGAGCCAGGTGCCCTGCTTCTGTGGGCCCAACTAGATGTCCGAGCTCCCCTGCTGGCTCTCAGAACTCCCCTCTGTCTTCATCCGGGAGTTACCAGGGAGAGGATGGCATGCGCGGAGCTAGCTTTGCCCTAAGGAACACCAGTGCAGGGACTGCCTGCAGGTGGCAGCTCCCTAGCGGGGCTGGGCCAGGGTTACCTTTTTACCTCCGAAGAGGCTCTCATCTACCTCGCAGTTCACAGCTTTGGTCCGATAACGAGACCGGTTCCTTGACCTGTTGGAAGTGGAGGAAGAGCAGCTCGGGACGCTGGAGGTGCTTAACGGCTGTGGGGAGAGGCAAAAAGTGTCAGCCGTCAGCACTGAGTACCATCTGGGCCTTGAAAGGTAAGCGCATCATCCGCCCATGCCACGGTAGGTAGGGGTGCCTATGGAAAAGCCACTGGGGAAAGCACCTGGGTGGACCCTGAAATACAGAGGACACCCTCAAAGGAGAGAGGGTTCTCTGAGTTGTGGCCAAGCTCCATGAGAAGGAGCATTTCTGGTCCCTGAGCTGAAGGCCAAGGCCTCCTGCCAGATGGAAGAAGGAAGGGAGGAAATGAGGATGGCAGGTGGGTGACCTCATTGCTATCCCAGTTCCAGTTTCCCACAAGGACACTCTCTGGTGAGGCCACTTTGGCCTGTTTCCCCAGAAATGGACCGTGTCCGCTTCACCTCCAATAGTCTTGGCGTGAGCTCCAAGCCCCCTGCTCTGCTATCTGATCTCTTCAAATCTCCACAGTCTCCCCATGGGACCAGAGGGCATTAGGGATGGAAAAGCACCTTGCTCACCACTTGGCACACGGTTGGTGCCTAATAAACGTCAGTAGATGAATGATGCTACCCTCAGACAACCCCGTGCATAATTTCCACCACCTGGTGTTCACTCCCAGGACCCCTTCCAGGTGCATTCATCCGTTTCCACCACCCAGGGTCTTCCTATGTTTGGAAAGTTCCCATCAACCAGTTGTGGGGGACAAGGCTCAGCTCTGACTATCAAAGCTGAAGACACCAGCCGAAACCGGTTTGGCTCAGTGGATAGAGCGTTGGCCTGCGGACAGAAGAGTCCCAGGTTCCATTCCAGTCAAGGGCATGTACCTTGGTTGCGGTCACATCCCCAGTAGGGGGTGTGCAAGAGGCAGCTGATAGATGATTCTCTCTCATCGATGTTTCTAACTCTCTATCCCTCTCTCTTCCTCTCTGTGAAAAATCAATAAAATATATTTAAAAAAAATAAATTAAATTAAATTAAAAAAGTAAAAAAAGCTGAAGACACCCTCCAAGCCTGGGCAAAGCCCCTCTGATTGCCAAAGCCTGGCAAGGGTCAGGGCACCGGTAATGGGAAAAGGAGGACAAGGGAAACATTTCTGGCAAAAGAGGACGTGGCAGCCATCCCCAGTGTCTGGCGTGATGCTGATAAGGACACCAGGAGCAGCACCCCACAGCCAGAGCTGCCAGCATTGGGGGTACAACCCAGCATCCAGGGTCCTCGCCAGAGCAGTGCTGGGTTGTGACTTTGGCCTCTGTTCTGGCTGCAACTTCTCCTTGTATTCCCGTTTTCCAAGCCTGGTTTCCCAGCCCTGGTGTAAAGTCCGTGAGCTTCCTGAAATCCTTAAATTAGAGCTTTGGCTCCGCTGCTTCTCACCAGGGCCCTGGCTAATGCACCTCATTCCCAGAGTCCATCCAGCTTCAGCTCCGTCCCCAGGAAGGTCTCTCCTCAAAGGTGGCTTCTGTGAGGACTGAGGGACCACGCCAGGCTGAACCCGAAGCAAATTCAGCTCTCTCTGGAGGAGCGACATCTCCCCCGGGGCTCTAAGCTGGGGTGTCTCCAGGGAAGGGGCTGCGCACGGGGTCTCCCAAGCCTGGGAGCCAGCAGCTGCGAGGGGACAGGGCAGACAGGGAAATGGACTGTGCATTCCAGGGCACCAAACCCTGGACAGTGTTTTGAAAGCTCTCTCTCACCGGGCACAACCAATCAGATACCCAGCACTACTCCGCCTGCATCGGGTTTGCACACCATGTGGGCCATTCCATTCCTCTCCAGATGGCTCTGTTCCATGCCAGCAGCACTGCTGTATGTCCTGCCGGTCCCTGCCCGGCCCTGCTAACAGCAGGCTCACAGAGGGACCCTCCCTTGGAAGGCTCACTCAGCCCCCACAGAGCAGGGCAGAAAAGCTGGATTTGTTGAAAGGCAAACACAGCAGCCCGAAGAGGCTCATAACAGATTGGAGGTGAGTGAGAGCAACTGCTCCACTTTGCACTGAAAACAGAGTGAGAGGAGATGAACAGAAACTACAATTGGTGGGACTGAGGCTAAGCGATGGGAATAGCTGGAGAGGGTAGAAGGGACTGGATCATGAGGAACGGTGTGAGTTCTGTACATAATCCTAACACACAGTAGGAGCTCAATATGCATGTGATGGAGAATTCATGCATGAAACCAAGGACGATGGCCTCTCCAGGGCTGCAGGCCAGATCGAGATGGAAGCCTTTCTGGAATAGGCCTGCCTGACTCCAGGTCACTCTGCCACTCCACACTTTCCATATCTCCGATGGCCTGCACTGTGGAAAGTAAGGTATCTGGAAAGGTTAGAGGTCAGAGGGAAGTATCATTTTTGTTTTGTGTTTGTTTTCCTGCTGTTGGTTTGTTTTTTCAAGAATTCCTGCCCTGGGCGGTTTGTCGAACCGCAAACTGAAGATATGTGCCCTTGATCGATTCCTGATCGAGGGCCTGTACCGTGATTGCAGATTCAATTCCCACCCCTGGTCAGGACGGAAGTGGCAGGCAACCAACTGATTTGTCTCTAACACATTGATGTGTTTCCCTGTTTCTCTCTCATTCTTTCTTTCCCCTCCCCTATCTCCTCCTCCATCCTTTCCACTCAGAAAAATCAAAAATAGCCTCACTCCTTGTGTGAGGATTTAAAAAAGAAAGAAATCCTGCAGGCTTTCCCTTGTGCTCGGATGGGTCCTTAGGGCTGACGCCCCATCGCCTCTTTCCTGCCCCCTTGGTACCCAGGGCATGAGGAAGTCACACGAGAGATCCTCGACTGCCTGAGCCTAGAAGTCAATGCAGAAGGAAAACAAATGACCGCAGAGAAGCGGCCGCCGAGCAGAGCGGCGGGCAGCACTGAGCTGCAGGGCTGGGCCGCTGAGGAAACCTCACTCAGGAAATGCTGACTTGGAAGCCACAAGCCGCACATTAGGGTGAGAACGGCCAGTTTTGCCAAGAGTAACTGTGGAGAGGTCACTCTGTAAAAATGCTTGGAAAGAAGAAGAACCAGGCAGAAACGGAAAGTTAGATCCCGCTGGGCCAGAGGCGGGAGCCAAAAGGTGCCTTCAGGTGGAGAAGGGCTGGTTTTGTTTCTTCCCTGGCCAAGTAAACATCCCCTTGAAGCTGAGCGGTGCCGTCCAGGCCCTGGGGGAGGCAGCTCTCAAAGAAAAGGAAGAGAGACAGATAAAAACTGGCAGCGACAGCGGAGGCGGCAAGGGGGGCTGGGGAAGATGAGGACTGGGGACAGATGACAATGCCAGACCTGCTTTAAAACGCTCTGAGTGACTTCGCTGACTCCCTCTGTCTTCCAAAACCATCCCACTCAGGAGCACAAAAATGGGGCCACTGCTTGGAATCTGAGAGAGACTCTGATGCGTGATATTAGCCAATCAATTGCATGATGATTTTGACTTAGTCATTAGTACAGGATGATTGATCTACACAACCTACTGTTTTAAAGAAAGCAAATTATAAAAACACACATGTAACCCTATAAAAATATGTATATGAGGGTATGCACCCGGAATATGTTACATAAAGAATGTTCACCAAAAAATGCTTAATTTCAGGTGAGCATTATCATCTTAAAGTGTTTCTTGTGTTGAATAATTTTCTGCAGTAAATAGGTAGCTCTTTTTATGACCAGGGGGAAAAGAAAACTGTTTTTATTTAAAAACAGAAACACAGCAATGGGCCTGATGTCCCAGCTCTGAACACAGGTGAGCCTTGCCCTTTAAAAACTGCAGCATTTTATGTCCACGGATGTTCCACTCAGTTCCAGCAGCACAGAGCTGGGACCCGTCCCCATCTCCCCATCGCTCTCAGACCTGGTACCTTCCTCATTCGTTCATTCATTTGCAAATGTTTGTGGAGTATATACTGAGGGACCCAAGCCCCAGGAACAGAAGAGAAAGCTGAGACTATTAGGTCACTCATGTCAGGTCTGCATGGAGTGTGCCTGACAGCACAGTAGCGCCTGTCAGCAGAAGGAAGATGAAGTCATGTCCTTTCCTGGCTGTCCTCTCCACCCAGGATCTAGTTCCTCTTTCGCATCAGGGTCACTGCAGGCTAGCAAATTCAGACTCCAAGCGCTTGGCCGGATTCTACTTATTTTTTCTGCAGGCACCTACTGAGAGGGGATGCCTGGGCAGCAGGCACCTTGCTTTTTACTAAGCTATCCACTCAGCTCACCTCCGTCCTCAAATGGAACCAGACTGGCCACCTGTGGGATGCCATCCGAAGACGACATCCTAGTCACTACTTGATAGATCCTCCCTTCCTCCAGTTGATGGATGGACATAAACCCCATCTGCAGCCAGACATTCCTGAGCACTGAACCACCAATCAGCACCTGCCAAATATCCTAAGCCCCCGATTCCTAAGGCCCTAGGTCCCTAATCATAGGCCTTACATGAAACCACCAATCAGCGTGTGCTGAGTGCCCTAAGCGCCGTCCCCTATCCTCCCCTTAAAGATGCTTGTACCCCAGCCCTCGCTCTCTTCAGCGCTCTCTCTCCTCTCTCTCTCTCTCTCTCTCTCTCTCTCTCTCTCTCTGGAAGCACCAGCAGTGGTACTCTTCTCTTCAATAAAGCATCCCAGTCTCAGGCCCACTCTGTTTCATCTTTCACTACTGAGGTCCGGCCCTCCTTCGGCAGGATGTTGTTTTCCTTGTTTTTGTAAAAGTCCTGAAGATCTGCCCAGTAGTGAGCCTCACCCCACCACCACTACGTTTCCCCGTCCCCCAAACGCTCTCAAAACCAGCGGGAAGCACGACATACACACACACACACACACACACACACACACACACACACACACATACTCACACACACACACACACACACATTTACACGCGCACACACACGCACCCTCGCTCTCACACACCTGGCCCCCAGAAGAGCAGAGGTTGGGCCAAAGCTTCTCAAAGGTGCCTTTACGCTCAGTCCTGTCCAAGGGGTTTCAGATGGGCTCAGTCAGCAGGCCCAACCCCTGCCCTGAGGGCCCTCGGATGGGGAATCCCTGATCCAAGTGCAACTTACTGATTCATTTGGGCTTGGAAATATAACGTTTTCAAAACAGGAGACAAAAAGAGCTAACATTCACTGCATGCCCTTATGTGCCAGGCATGGCGCTAGGCTCTCACAGACAGACACGCACCCCACACCTCTGAGCCTGGCAGCCCTGAATGACGGCATAGGAAAGCTAAGGGGAACCCTGCAGGGGGGTCCTCAGAGGTGGGGACCTGTGCTGAAAACGTGTTGATTTTATAACTAACAAAGCTCTTCTGAAGTCTCTACATCTGAACCTCAGAGCCCAGAAAAGCAGTGTCCTCTCTGGGCATGAGTATGCCCACCAGTTCACCAAGGAGCCACCTTTCCCACCCAGAAACTCTAGGGTTATTTCCGATACCCGAGGCTGCAGCACCTGCTCTCTGCCCTTCTTCCTTCTCCCTCGGGGGCCTGCACTCTCCTCCCTGGAGCCCAGGCATCGCCCTCGCAGGCTTGCTGCCCTTCTCAGCCCTCATGGCCCTGGCAGGCCTTCCACCCCACAAACCCCAGGCTGGCCAGACTCGTCCCCATCGTTCTTCGGGGCCTTTCAGACCTGGTACCTTCCTCTCGTTCATTCATCTGCAGATGTTTGTGGAGTATATATTGAATACCGAGGGACCCAAGCCCCAGTAAGAGAAGAGAAAGCTGAGAATATCAGGTGACTTCTGTATGGTCCCTCTGCTCCTTAGTGGCAGAAGCTGGCCTCCTCGCCAGCGGTTTTTCCCCATCACATCCCACAGACCCCAGCCCATCGGAGGGAAAGAAGCCTGGCACAGCCTTTTCTCCCCAACTCCCAGGCTCAGCAGCAGGACTTATCAGTCCCCATCCATGCCGCCCTTGGGGGAAGAAGTTACTCGGGAATTCCTTTGCTTCTTTTGGGGTGTCTACCCCGCTCCAGGGCCTTCCTGATACCCAGACCGTGACCCCACTTCTGTGCTCCCCACTTCTCCACTTCCCTGGCTCAGAAAGCCAACCCAGGTCCGCACACAGGAGGCGCTGCCCGAGGTCCCCTCCACCGCGGGGGCCTCACCATCTCAGCCGCGCCTCTGCCGCCTCCGCTGCGGGCACTGCCAGGAAGGCGCCGGGTGTTGACACGTTACCATAGCAACCGAGAGCCCGCGTTCCCGGCCCAGGCCCCGCCCCGGCTCCGGGCTCCCGAGGGCGGGGCCCCGTGCTGGGGGCCCCAGAAACCCCAAGCCTCCCTCTAACCAGCCGGGCCAGCGCTGAGGCCGGAGCCTGGCTCCGAATCCCTGGCCCGCCCTGGCACAAGTCCCGCTCCTCCTCGCCCTGGCTTTGGCTGAATTCTGGAGGCAGGACCAGAACCCTCGAGGGAAGAGCATGGGCCCCTCAGGGTCCAACGGCCAGCAGCCCCTCCGAGAGCCAGGCCCAGGGTCACGGTTTTCCCCGGGCACCCCGCTGAGTTTACCGCGGTTACCATGGTTGCCCCAGGGAGGTGCCAAGCCAAACCCTGCGGAGAGTTGAGTCTGCAAGAAGCAAGCAAGCAGGATCAGAAGGAACCAATTTCCCAGCGGGAGGACCTGGGTACAGGCCAAAGCCAGGAGGATATGTATGTCACTAAAGAGCAGCGCCTTACAATGGGGGCTCAGCCCTGGCCGGGTGGCTCAGTGGATAGCTTCTGCCGGTAGACTGAAGGGTCCCGGTTCAGTTCTGATCAGGGGCACCTACCTCGGTTGCAGTCTTGATCCCCGGCCCAGGGTGCATTGCAGGAGGCAACCAATCCCTTCCACGCTCTATTAATCAGTGAGGGTGGGGGATATATATATATATTCTCCTGCTTCTCTCTATGTGTCTCTCCCCCTCCCTTCCACTCTCGGGTGAGGATTAACAATAAAATGTGGCCGAAATCGGTTTGGCTCAGTGGATGGAGCGTTGGCCTGTGGACTGAAAGGTCCCGGGTTTGATTCCAGTCAAGGGCATGTGCCTTGGTTGTGGGCACATCCCGGGGGAGGGTGCAAGAGGCAGCTGATCAATGATTCTCTCTCATCGATGTTTCTAACGCTCTATCCCTCTCTCTTCCTCTCTGTAAAAAATTAATAAAATATTTTGTTTAAAAAAATGTGGCCCTCAGACCTCCAGCTCAGAACCACCTGGGAGAGAGAGCTTATTAATAGACTCTCTGAATCGAAATCTCTGGAACAGGCTTTAGGGAATCTGCCCTTTAACATTTGCCAGTTTGTATAGTCTCGTCTGGAGTGGTTTTTAGGAGTTTTACGATTTTACCGATTTGAATGAACCCCTAGGCCTCCCAACCTGCAGGGACAAAATGGAGCTGACCCCCACAGCCTGCTGGCCACAGCCCTCACCAAAGTGCTCCTTCCGGGAGCCAGGACATTTCCCCTCCTGTGCCGATTGGCCTGAACTCTTAGGCCAAAAAGAAGTGGTGGCTGGGATTCTGGAAGCTGCTTCCTCACCCCCAAACCTCTCTCCGAACCCTCAGAGCTGACCTCTCTGAAGTGTTCTTCCACTTGACTTTTCAAGGCCAATCACTGCGTCCTTATCATTGGCTGCGGAGCCAGGGCATGGAAGGCCCTTCAGGAGCCTCAGGGGAATGGGAGAAGGGAGATGGGGTCACCTTCAGCTGCCTTTGCAAGGACTCACTCCAGCCAAAACCGGTTTGGCTCAGTGGATAGAATGTCAGCCTGTGGACTGAAAGGTCCCAGGTTCGATTCCAGTCAAGGGCATGTACATTGGTTGTGGGCACATCCCCAGTAGGGGGTGTGCAGGAGGCAGCTGGTCGATGTTTCTAACTCTCTATCCCTCTCCCTTCCTCTCTGTAAAAAAGTCAACAAAATATAAAAGAAAGGACTCACTCCAACAGGCTGGACATTCCTTCCCTAAATTTCTCAGCCTTCTCTCTCTGGGGAACCTTCAAAGGGACAAGATGGAGTGGCTTGGAGATCACAAAGTGTTGGAGGTGGGACCAGAGGGAGAGAGAAGCAAAAGTAGTAAGTACAGCCTTAACCGGTTTGGCTCAGTGGATAGAGCTTCCATCTTTGGACTCAAGGGTCCCACATTCGATTATGGTCAAGGGCATGTATCTTGGTTACAGGCACATTCCCAGTGGGGAGTGTGCAGGAGGCAGCTGATGGATGTTTCTCTCTCATTGATGTTTCTAACTCTCTATCCCTCTCCCTTCCTCTCTGTAAAAAATCAATAAAATATGTATTTTTTTAAACTGCAGGCAATTAAAAAAATAATTTTTTTTAAAGTAGCTACTACACAGAGCAGGACCGAAAGGGGGGAGCACAAGCCTCAGGGCCTGGGGGTGAGGGAAGGGCTTTTCTGTTCCCGGCCCCCTTCCCTTTCCAGCCTTGGCAATAACTCCCTCTTCTCTGCAGCCCAGAGAGGCGGGAAGAGGCAGTAACCAGCCCACCTCAGGCTGGAAGCTTCTGCTGAGTTTCCCACCCAGTCTTCCCGGCCACATCGCTGTGGAGTAGTTATTCTCCCCATCGCCAAGCAGGTACACTGAGGCTGAGAGAGCTGACTGAACTGAAAAGCTGGTGCTCTTTTCTCAGCCCAAGCTGCCTCTCTGCAGGAGAGGTGTTGAGGCAGGAAGGAGGGGGTGGCAAAGCGCAGTGTAAGGAAATCACCTGCCAGGAATTGGTTTGAGTTTGTCTCAGAGCTACCTGTGCTTAAGCTTCAGGCCTCTCACGTGCATGAACCCCTTGCAAAGCTAATGTGAGGGCTCTTAGCAATGTGTCTACTTGGTATGGACGGAAGGGGCCACTTCCAGCCTGACAAGCTCAGGGGAGGCCTGCATGGCGGTCTTGCAAACTGAGGCCTAAAGTCACCACAAAGGATGGTCTGAAATGAAACTTTAACTAAAAGCAGTGATGGTGGGCAGTTACATCCTAGACTGATAAATTCACTGACAAGGTCAACTTTTACCTTAATTGAGCCTATCTGTCTTTTTGCATCCATAATAACATACCCTGGAAATGTCTGGGTCACTTGTAACTTCCCTTTTTCTGGACCCCCTTGGGGAACAGCCTAATGTGCCTGGGCTCCTGGACAGAGACCACAAATTCCTTCATTACCACCATGTTAATTATTCCTGCACCCACCTACTGTATTTTTCGGACCATAAGACGCTCCGGACCATAAGACGCACCAGTTTTTAGAGAAGGGAAATGAAGAAAAAAAGATTCTGAAACAAATAGTGTCCTAAAATATTTTATGTGCATTAAAACCCAACATCACAGTCATAAACACATGTAATCAACCCTGTAAAGTAAACAGCAGCATTTAGAACCATTTTAGAGCCGGGCAAGCACACAGAGACCACACAGAGCTGGGCAAGTAAAAAAACTTTTTTTTTAAAGTATATGTGTAGGCTATATTTGGACCATAAGACGCAGGGACTTTTTCCCCCCACGGAAAAAGTGCGTCTTATGGTCCGAAAAATACGGTAAATATGTGTCTATCATTTTACTTTTTATCCAATCCCAGGGGTTTCCCCACTGTGCTTTCTCCCGCCTCTCTAGTCTGTCGCCAATGGATTTCATGTGACCCACCTACGTCCCTTTCCTTTGATTGCAATGTATAAATACAGATGTAACCCGCCATTCTCCGGAGCATTATGTCAGTTTGTTGAGGTTCTGCTTCCTGGAATATGTCGACAGTTTGGCTCAAATAAACTCATAAAAATTCTTTACAGGTATGAATGTCTTTATGTTAACATTACCCATAAATGGGTAAGTTGGGGGACACATTCACTTTGGATTCAGTGAACATGTTTGTGTGGCTCTCCATCACTCACGTGTCGCTACTTCACTGCCCACTGTCCCGGTGCAGGAATGGCTGCCTGGCACACTCTTTCTACCGCTCCCCTTCATCTGGTGTCAGGACACGAAGTGCTGGCCGTCTGAATAGGTGTGCCAGTGCTCAGCACCAAAAGTGCTTGGAGAGTGGAGAACAAGAACAAGCTTGAAATAAGCAAAACCAGAAGCCAGTTTGAAAAAAAAAAAAAAAAAAAAAAAAAAACCTCTAACCCTCCATTGTGTCTGATCAGAAGTAGGGATTCTGTTCTAATCAATGCCCATCATAACCGAAGTTCTTTCTGGCCAGGAAGAGGACCAATAAACGTATAATTATAAACACATTACACCTCTCAGCAGAGAACACACTGCCTCCAGAGGACCCAAACTTGTTGACTAGTTCTAGTTTTCCAACAGCATTCCAGTCATAGGTAGAGTATTTTAAATACTTGAGTATTTTAAACACTTAGAATATTTTTAAAACTTGAATTTTTCTCTATATAATGAAATGATCTTTCCACTTAAAAACTATCCCAGCGTTGTGTATTGGTTTTCGACTGCTGCTGTAACAAATCACCACATATGTAGTAGCTTAAAACAACACAGATTTATTATCTTACGGTTCTGGAGTTGGACACGGGTCTCACTGAGGTAAAGTGAGGTGTCAGTAGGTTTGCATTCCTTCCAGGGGCTCCAGAGTCAATCCTTTTCACAGTCTAAAAGCCTCGTATATCCCTTGACTCATGATCCCCTTCCTCTATTTTAATTTTATTTTTTTAATATCCTATCTAATAAAGAGGGAATATGCTAATTGACCATCACACCCTCACAGCCAATAAGGAGGGAATATGTTAGTTGACTGTCACGCCCTCAAAGATGGTGGTGCCCACAACCACAAGATAGTGGTGCCCAGTCCCCTCAGCCCTGCCAGGGTAGCAGGCAGATGGCACGGCCAGGCCCACCCCAAGACAGGTCTGGGGGTGGGCTCAGCCACTCTGCACACCTGCCTCTGGAATCCCCTAGTCCCCTCAGCCACCCAGCCACTCAGGGCTGGCCCAAGGCGTAGGCAAGCCTTGGACAGTGGCTGCATAGCTGCCCAGGCTTGGCTCGAGGTACAGGCAAGCCTCAAATGGCAGCTGCCCAGCTGATGCCCCCCAGGAACAGGTAAGCCTTGGATGGTGGCTACCCAGCCTCCCAGGGCTGCCCAAGGCTCAGATAACCAGGGCTGGCCGAGGCTTGTGCTGCCAGCAGTGGCAGCAGCAGAGGAGTGATGGGGGTATTGCCTTCCCCTTATTGCTGTGTTGCCTCCTGCCCCTGAGGACTCCCAGACTGAGAGAGGGGGCAGGCTGGGCTGAGGAACCCTCTGCTCCAGTGCATGAAAACTCATACACTGGGCCTCTAGTTTGTAATGTAAGTCTTCAGGATACAATGTACAGACAGTGACTAGTTAACAATACTGTGATGTCTACCGGTATCTGAAAATTGCCGAGAGTATGGTGACAGATGTTAACTACACTTATTGTGGTGATTGATTTGCGATTTACATAAAATTATCAAATAATTATGTTGTACACCTGAAACTCATATGTTATATGCTAATTATAATCTCAATTTTAAAAATAATGAATTTATTCCTAGCTGCTATGGCTCTCTTGGTTGAGCATCACCCCGAGCACCTTTTGCCAGTTAAGTTTCCAGTCAGGGCACATACCCAGGTTGAGGGTTCGATTCCCAGTCAGGCACATGCAGGAGGTTGCAATACATGTTTTTCTCTCATATTGATGTTTCTTTCCCTCTCTCTTTCTCCCTTCCTCTCTCTCTCTCTAAAATCAATTTTTAAAAATTATGAACTTATGAAACAAGTGATAAAAAAAATTAACCATGAAATCAGTAGAAAATCTTTTAAAATTGAGAAGCACATTGTAACAAAAATTTTCAGATCCTATCAAAAAAGGTAAAAGGAATATACAAATTTTAAATATAATAAACAAGCACTTGAGTTGTTTGATAATCCAATTAACAAGGAGAAGAAAATGATATGAATACCTGGGGGAAATATTAAATTTCTCCATTAGACATAAAAATTTGACATTGATGAATATTGCATAAAACTCATATTATTACACAAAAATGAGGAAAATCTGGTTAATGAGTACCACCAATTCAAAGAACATTTAAGACTAATTACTGAACAATGTCTTGAAATCCTACAACTCATATAAGAAATTCAACACAGATGTTCCCAATTTGACATCATAAAAACTCATATGATTTTACCAGCCACAAACTGTAAAATGAAACATTCAAATGCAACATAATAATAAGGGTATTGATCCATCCATGCCAGAGGAAAGACTGACTTATCATCCTTTCTATATAAAGTAATATTTTAAAGCCATTGTCATTTGAAGAGACAAAGAATAAGCAGCCAAAAAAGTCCATTCAAAAGGATGAACTATTTGAGAGTTGTTTCCTACAAATCTAACTCTTCTAGATATTATGTCTAAAGTACTTGCCAGGTTTTTAACTTTTTATAATTTATTGTGGTTTATTATTCTAAATAAATGTTTGCGCCTGCAATCAATTTAATATCAATGATTTTGTATTATTTCTCTTCAATGGGGCTTCCAAAATTGGATAAATAAATAAAAAGGGCAGCCTATCCTTCTCAGCAAATCTTTGCTCAGAATTGCAGCCATGCCCTGACTGGTTTGGCTCAGTGGATAGAGCATCAGCCTTCGGACTGAAAGGTCCCATGTTTGATTCCGGTCAAGGGCATGTACCTTAGTTGCTGGCACATCCCCAGGAGGCTGTTTGCAGGAGGCAGCTGATTGATGTTTCTCTCTCATTGATGTTTCTAACTCTCTATTCCTCTCCCTTCCTCTCTATAAAAAATCAATCAATAAAATATTTTTTTAAAAATATTGCAGCCATATCCAGTGGGGATGGGAGGGTTCCCATTCATCCCCTCACCGCCTTCTCTCACCTTCTCCCCTGAGCCCTTCCTTTCTTCCTCTCATTTCTACTTGCTGGCATCTTTGGGGTCTTCCTTCTATACCATCCCCAAACTCACATTTCACTCTCATCTGTTTGTCTCACGGCCCCACAGGCGAGAACAATGGAGAAGCTTTAAGAAGCTGAAGGTGCCTGAGGAATAGCAGGTATCTACCTAGATTATCAGCCCAATCCTAACCACTCCCCTCCTCCCTGTGGCTCCGTGACTCTTCCTTCTGGGTTGCCACTCCCAGAGACGGCTCCGAATGAACACGGGTTGCTGGTTAGGGGCCAGGGGCCAGAAGCCAGGAGCCAGGAGCCAGGAGCTCCACGCCAAGAGAGGAGCTGGGAGCAGAGCCCAGCAACCCCGGGTTGGCCTGGGTCCCACCGCCCCTCCTCACCCCACTGGGCCTTGGAGCCTTCCTGGGGGCTGGTCAGGCAGGCCCCACTCTGCCAGCCTGGCCGTCTGAGGTGCTCCACACTCTGGCTGAGGCGGGAGGGGTCGGAATTTTGATTCTGTGATGAATAAGCACATTTAAATAGGACGAGTCTGGGAGACAAGACCCAGAGGAGCCATTTGGTTAAAATGACAAGTCTGGACTCTCACTTGAGCATGTCTCCTGTGTGAGAAGAAAGATTGATTCCTGGCTCTCTCCTCCCTCCCTCCTTCTGTCCCTCCCTCCCTCCCTCCCTCCCTCCCTCTCTCCCTCCCTCCTCCCTCCCTCTCTCCTTGAAATGCATTTAGGAACCTGCCAGTGAACCTAGGAATCAGAGATGCTGAGAGTGCGGTGGGATGAGGGTAGGAGGCCCCATATGTGGAATGAACAAAAATGATGGGGCTGCCACATTGCCATGGAAGAGTCTGTGTTGCGTGTATGTGACTTTTTGTTGGTGATGGTCTATTTTGCTCGTGTTTTTTCTGAACTCCATGCTACACACATCCTGGGAATTCTTCAGGACAGAGCCCCACCTCCTTCCTCTAGGCCTGCCTCCTTTGCCCTGGGCAGCTCTGCTCCTATTTTAGGGGTTACAGTTGCCTGTGGAGAGAATTCTGGGATGCCCGCTCAGTTCTCAGAAAAGCACGGATTCTTCTAGGCTGTTCACGGCCAGTCACTCCATCTAGTTCAGCCTAGCAGCTCCCCAGGCGTGGCCTGCCTGGGGCAAACCAGTGAGGAAGGAAGCAGGGGCCAGACCAGCAGGGTTTGAGCCCTGGCTCACCACCACAGCTGAGAGACCTTGGGCAGGCTGCCCCCCACGTTTGCTTGTCTGGGAGACGGGGTGATAGCCCCAAAGAGAGGCTCTGTGAAGAGAAGACAGGCTCACCAGCCAATGGACAGGGCGCCTGCTGCTTTTCCTCCCTTTTCCTTCCTGCAGAGTGAAGGGCGTCGGGTGGGCGTGGGGAAATGGCTTGGTCCGCTGTGCAGTCTGAACTCCACCGGAATCAGACTGCAAATCCTCAGCTGCAAGGGCGCCGGGAAGGTCACTTTCCTCCCCCTCTTCTTCCTGGAACACTTGAACTCTCAAACTCTACCTTCACGTCCTTCGAAAACAAAGGAGGGCTGAACACACAAACATGTAAGTGCCTAAATCATTTCCCTCCAAGGATTTGCTGCCTCCCCTCTTTCTTCAAAACTCCCTCTCTCATCCTTACAGCCTGGGAGACTAGGCGCAGGGCAGGAGCAGGGAGAGTATGAGGAACGAAGCATTTCGGGACCCAGGAGATAGACGGTGGGCACCGCGGAGAGAGGAGGGGTGCGGGGAAGGGATATGGGGATGGGAGCAGAAGTGGGGACTCCTGGGAGGTGCCTGCAGCTGGAGACCCTGGATCCAGGGTGAAGGGGAAGGGAGAAGGAGAGGACACAGGCCGGAAGGGCAATATCGCCTGGTAGTGGTGCCCTCCACCCAGTGAATGAGGAACCGAATCTCCAGAGAAGTGACAGAGAGAGCCCCATTGCCGGTCACGTATTCCCCACCCTTCCACCCCTCCCCCAACCTGGCCACATTCCCACTGGCTAGATGTCCCTCAGGCCAAGAAAAAAGGCATTAAGGAATCTACGGCCTCCTCCAACCCCCTTCAAAACCTCACCTCCACCCTCCAGCCCAGCCCAGGTCCTCGGGCAGGCGGCGGGCGGCCTGGCAGTGGTGCCTGGACTCACCTCCACTTGGCTGGCACTCGTTTCCCACCTACGTGTGAGACCAGCACGGGCCTGGACTGGGTGTCAGATGCTGAGATAAGGCCAAGGAGAGGAAAACCGCCAACGCCAGGAAGTTATACGTTCCCCTGGCAACCCAGCTACAGTCACCAAACAGTGCAAGGTCAGGGGTAGGGCAACTCCCATTCAAGGCCTCCGGCCAGGGCCCTCGGTTTTCATGTTGGAAAAGCTTCCCTCCAGCCTCCTCAGACAGTGCCTGGAAATTATGGGGGGGGGGGGGGGGGTTAAAGTGCCAACGTAAGGCACCACCCCCCAGGCCTCCATTGAAGATTCTCAGCCTGAATCTGCATTTTGTTAAAATATACTTTATTGATTTTTTACCGAGAGGAAGGGAGAGGGATTGAGAGTTAGAAACATCGATGAGAGAGAAACATCATTCAGCTGCCTCCTGCATACTGCCTTCTAGGGGATGTGCCAACAACCAAGGTACATGCCCTTGACTGGAATCCAACCTGGGACCCTTCAGTCTGCAGGCCAATGCTCTATCCACTGAGCCAAACCGGTCAGGGCTGAATCTGTATTTCTAACCAGCACCCCAAGCGGCTCAGTGCAGTCTGAGGACAGCACTTAGAGAGCAGAATACATTTCATCAAGTTGGGACTCTTGGTGGCAGGGCTGGGGGAAGATACAGGACAGACGGGGAAGCCCCAACACCCTGGTCCGCTAAGGTCTGCAGCCAGCCTCATCCCCAGGGGTGCTTGACTTCGGGTCTTTTCAATTTCCAGTGAGTAATAGGCATCCAGACACCCGGATTCTAGTAGACACAGAACCAATTCAAGAGCACAAACCTTGCTGGAGCTCCTTCTGAGCCAAGCGCTACTGCTCCGAGCCTCATGCAGACACACAGGTATGCTTTCTTTTGTAAAAAATACTTTTATTGATTTCAGAAAGGGAGGGAGAAGGAGAGAGAGAAAAACATCAATGATGAGAGAGAATCATGGATCAGCTGCCTCCTGCACGCCCCCTACTGGGGATTGAGCCTGCAACTCGGGCCTGTGCCCTGACCTGGAATTGTACCGTGACCTCCTGGTTCATAGGTCAATGTTCAACCACTGAGCCACACTGGCCGGGCTAGGTATGCTTTCTGCTCCCAAGAACCCTGGGACCTGGCACATCCCTTACAGCCTCTAGGTTTCCGTTTCTTCCTTCTCTCCAAAGAGTTACAAATACTGAAACCTCCCCAAGAGGTGACGAGGCCCCTGGGATTATTCCTATGGACTTCCCCCGAAAGAAAAGCTCTCGGAACTGTCCTGGTGCTTGTGGTGGTGGCGTTTATTGCTGGAGGGAGAAGTTGGGTTGTCAGGGAGCTCCAAAAGGTCAGGGAGCCTTGAGGACAGAAATCCTAAATTGTGGGATCCAAGGGGCTGGGCCTCGGGGTCTCTCCATCCAGTCCTTTCTGAAGCTGCCAGATCTTCATCTGCCTTAAAGGGGCGGCTCCTGCAAAACTGGACTTTCTGCACCTCTTCTCAGGCTCGCCCTCTTCTTCCTCACGGTGGCCCGACCTCCACCCACAGAAAAACTGCAGCTCATGCTGGCTGCCGACCAAACCCTTCCCCACGGTCAGCCCCCGCCCCGGGGAGCCCTGTGATAGGAAGAACCATTAGCTTGGACTTATTTCGCAAAGTTTAAATCCCAGGTCAGCCGCTGCCTGGGTTCTGCAAGTTCCTTTTGCTCCCTCAGCCTCCGTTTTCTCATCCGTAAAATGGGAGAGAATAATACCGGCGTGGCAAACGTAGGTTTACAGTCATGCGTACTCAAAACACAGGGTGTGCGCATTAATTATTGTTCTGTTTTCCACACAGACAACTGTAGACCTGCTCTTGCCCCCATGTTAGCCCCACTCTGTAATTTGGGGTGAACTCAAGCCCCTCCTCCTGATTTCCCATCCCAGCCACAGACAACACAATTTGCTTAGTTGCTGAAACCAGCAGCCTGTCTTTCTAGACCACATGTGTCAAACACAAGGCCCGCGGGCCAAATCCGTCCCGCCAGGCCTTGCAATGTGGCCCACACCGCGCTGTCATCACTGCACCCCACTGCGTTTCCATCACAATGACAGTTTATGACTGTTCAGTAAACCATTCGGCCCGCGATTTAGGCTGGATTTTAGATTTTGGCCCCTTCTCTGATTGAGTTCGACACCCCTATTCTAGACCCTTCTCCCCCATCTCCACGCTCCACAGCCGAGCAGAGAGCACTGCACCATCTTGAAATCCATCCCCCTGGCCCTCCCCTTAACCCAGGCCCCTCTCACCACAGCCTGGACAACGGCAATACCCTCCTCACGCCCGCATGCCTCACAGTCCTCCCTCCGCTAGACTGCTCTCTACCCTGCTGTCTAAGGAAACTTTCTAAATACAGCACAACTTTTTTTTTAATTATTATTATTATTGATTTTTTTTACAGAGAGGAAGGGAGAGGGATAGAGAGTTAGAAACATCGATGAGAGAGAAACATCCATCAGCTGCCTCCTGCACACCCCCTACTGAGGACGTGCCCACAACCAAGGTACATGCCCTTGACCGGAAACGAACCTGGGAACCTTAAGTCAGCAGGCCACAGCTCTATCCACTGAGCCAAACCGGTTTGGGCTAGAGCACAACTCTTATCTCTTCATTCCCCTGTGTAAACCCTCCCGTGGCTCCCCATGCCCAAATGAAGTGTCCAAAATTATTCCTCTGACTTTGAGGTTCCTTGGGCAGTCTGGCCCTGACTCCCCTTCTCCATTGCATTGCTCAGCACCTTGCACCTATAAACACAGACATTCTCAGGTCCAGCCAGCGCACATGCGCACACCAGCCCGCGACGCTCTCCTTCACGCTGCTCACCGTCCTTCACTCCTCAGCTCAGACATCGGCCGCTTCCAGAAGCCTTCCCTGCCCTCCCTCCTGTGCTCAGCACCTCAGTGTCCGACTCTCCTCACACCCCATATCACTGTGTGGCAACTGGCTCTTTGCTTCTCCAGCTCCTCCGGGGAGGGCAGCGACTGTGTGTGTCTTGTTTGCTGCTCTATCCCCCAGCACCCAGCAGAGGTCTTGCCATGAATAGGCGCTCAAGAAACATTTTTATTTTTTAAAATATATTTTATTGATTTTTTTACAAAAAAAAAAAAAAAAAAGGAAGAGAGAGGGTTAGAAACATTGATGAGAGAGGATCAGCTGCCTCTTGCACATCCCCTCTTGGGGATGTACCCCCAACCAAGGTACATGCCCTTGACTGGAATTGAACCTGGGACCTTTCAGTCCGCAGGCTGATGCTCTATCCACTGAGCCAAACCGGTTTCGGCAAGAAACATGTTTTGAAATAATGAAGGAAAAAACATAGCTAAAGCTCCCAGCACATGGACCAGCAGGAAAGTGGTCACGCATAGCATCAGCAGCATGGCTCGTTCCCACACTGAGCCACCTCTCTCCGGCGGAAACACAGTTCCAAAGTCAGGTCCTGCGACAGGGGACGAAAAGGTGTGACAGCCCTGGTGTGGACATGTTGGTACAACCCTCCGTTCCCCGTGCCCAGTGATGTGGATCTGTCCCTCCCTGGGCCTCAGGCCTCGGGGCCCACCCCCACCGCAGGCAGGAAAGAACTGTCCGCTCGCCCTCTCCTGACACGTGATCTCTCACCACAGCCAGTGGCTGCTCCTTGTTCCGGAGGAGTCCCTCTAACCTGCAGCACCACTGCCAGGGCGGACTGGGGAAAGGACCCCGATAAGTGCCCTCAGCTTGCCAAAATGCCACCACCAGCCTCCCCTCCCCTCTGGAGATGGCCCAGGACTGGGCGGTTGGGGGCCGGTCCATTGAGAAGAGCCCCATCTGCACTCCTCCACAGACGAGTATCACTGGCCTCTGGGTTATCGGAACTGCTATCTGCGTTTCACCCCCACAGCACTGGGCAATGGGAGCAAAAAGATCATACAAGAATCTTCATACCCCCCCATAAGGCCTGACAGAGTAGAACCCAAAAACTGTTGAATGGATGAATGCACAAATGAAGAAATGGGTGTAGCCAAAACCAGTTTGGCTCAGTGGATAGAGCATCGGCCTGCGGACTAAAGGGTCCCGGGTTCGATGCTGGTCAAGGACGTGTGCCTTGGTTGCAGGCACATCCCCAGTGCGGGGAGTGCAGGAGGCAGCTGATCGATGTTTCTAAGTCTCTTTCCCTCTCCTTCTCCCTTCCTCTCTGTAAAAAATAAATAAATAAATAAATAAATAAATAAATCAATAAAATATATATTTAATTTTAAAAAAAGAAAGAAATGGGTGTATCTGAGCATACCCAGGCAGAACTTTCCATCTTCCACCTTAAAAAGATCAGACTTGTTCTATTGCTAAAGCTCCTCCTCCTGACCCTTAAGAGATTGCAGAGGCCAGCGACCTTCAGAGTCAAGAGGCTAATTTTTCTTTGTCTAATCTCATTTCTCCCTGTGTAACCTCAGTGCAGTTTTCTTCTCATCTGCCTCCAGAGCCCCTGGGACTGACATGGATTTCTTTGTGAGGAGAGACAATTACTAATTTACCCTTTAGCCTTCTGGGCAACAAATTTGATCCCGGGCCCTTTATTGTTCCCGCTCTGGGGCCCTGGGGCCCTGCCCTTTCCCTGTTCACTGCTCCTCGGCTGTTTGCCAAGCTCTCAACGGCCTCCCTCGGCTGGCTGTCGAGGTAGGAATGGGACATGCTGTTCTCCCCGCACAATCTCAGATGCTCACACACCCACCACACAGGACGCTCGCCTCTCTGCACCCGCAGTCCCCGGTCCTCAGTAAACACATGCTCACAGGCAGCTTCCGTTCGCCATCATAGACTCACCTCACACACCTGGACACCCGCTCACAGGTGCAGGAGTAAACCGCACAGAGAGGCCAGCCAAACGAGGTGGGGCTGCTGAAGCCCTCCCTCGGCCTCCCTCCCCTTTCCCTGAGCCACAAAACCCCGAGCCTACTTTCTCCCCACCTCTACGGTGATTTTCCGCTTCAAGGCTGAAGGCAGAGTCAATGAGCCAAAGTTGGCTCCTCTCTCTTCCTCCTGCCCTCCTCCCGCTGACCCCAAATCCTCAGGGCACCCTGCATTTGCCCAGGGCAACACCCCCTCTCCATCCCCTTCCCAACCTCCGCTCCTCTGGCTGAAGGGAGTGCTGGCCTCTTGGGTTCTTAGCTTTTGGAAAGTAATGTGGGGAAGCACTGGTTGCTGAGGCAGGAGGGCTGCTGAGACCCTGGGCTGGCAGGGCAGTGGGCCACCGGCCCAGGGGACTCAGGCACAGGAGCGCAGGGGGATTCCCATTCATTCAGCACCTTTGGTCACACACACACACACACACACACCCCACCGACACACACACACACACACACACACACACCACCGACACACACACACACCGACACACACCGACACACACCGACACACACATACACCCCACCAACAGACACACACACACACACCCCACCGACACACACACACACACACACACCCCACCGACACACACACACACACACACACACACACACACCACCGACACACACCGACACACACACACACATACACCCCACCGACAGACACACACACACACACACACCACCGACACACACCGACACACACATACACCCCAACAGACACACACACACACACACACACACATACATACACCCCACCAACAGACACACACACACACACAGCCTCTCTTCTTGCTGAGCCTAGGAGGGCACAGATTTAGCCAGGTTGACCTGGGCTCGGATCCCTGTCCCCCCACTAAGTGACCTTGGGCAAATGTCTGACCCAGTGTGCTCATGAAGAAACAAAAGGAGGAAATACAGGAGCATCCACCTCTGGACTATTGTCAGAATCCGAGGGTAGAAGACTGGTTCTCTCCGGCCTCTGTACCATGCTGTCCCATGAACTTGTGTGGCAGGTGGCCAATCATGGGCTGCTTTTTTAGTATAAATATCCGTGAATTCAATGCTTTTTCTGTAATGACGTCACTCCCGGTGGCATTCCACAAAACCTTCCAGAATGGGAGATAAAGGGGGTGGAGGGGTGGCTAGCCCCAGGGAATCAGCTCAGAGGCGGCAGCCTATCTTATCTTCACCATGGCCCAAGGATAAGGTATTTGCAAGTCTTTGCAGTTGGCATGCAAATCCCATCTTCTAGCCAGTGTGGGCAGACAGGCTGAGGCACTGGGCTGGCTGCTCCTGCACAAACAGCCCTGGCAAGGGCCTTCCGCACAGTAGGTGCTTCTTGGCAGAGGGAGCCACAGTGGGGCAGGGGGATGGTGGGAGAAGACACTAGGCGGAGAGGGGGCTTTCCCCTCCTAAGGAAACAGATGTGTAGACTAGACCAGGCCCCTGAGCTGGCTGATTGGTGGGGGACCTGATGTGGGAGGCTGGCCCAGGGTCTCTCAACACAGAGCCTGCTGGGAAGGCCATGGAGTACACAGGGGTTAGGAACTAAGGGTGGAACATTCACGCCTGGGGGAGAGCTAGGAGTGCAGAACAGCCTGACCCCAAAACCGACCATCTTGGTCTGGAAGGGAAGCTTGCTGCCAGTCTGGCCCCAGCCTGCAGCTCTCAACTTCATGGGATAGATCAACAAGGCTTCCTCCTTCCAGCCGTCACCACCAACTCTCTGCTCACTCCTCAGCTCCCCACCATTTCACCGTGGAAACCCCAGGTAGGGCCCCCAGCTAACCTGGCCACCTTGCCCTGGGCCTGCAAGAGTGGCCTCCCCCCCGAGACCTGCCAGCACCCAGGGCTGTACCAGCCACCAGCCCCCCTCCTGCAGTGCCCGAGAAGCTGCCGGCTGGCAGGAGCCCAGCCAGAAGCACCTGGACGTACTGCCCAATTCCTGGGGTAGGTCAAGGCCCCGTGCCCTGCCGACACTGCCCACATACTCTGCATGATGGCTCCCCGCCCAAGAGGAGCTGAGAGGGCCTATCCCTTCTCAACCCCAACCTCCCTCACCTAAACCAAAAGGAAAAGACGAAGGGAATCGAAGATGAGGGTAAGGATTGTAAGCTTTCACTCAAAAACCTCCCGGATATTCTTCAGTCTTGCAGTCCCCCCCACCCCACCCCATAATTCCTCTCCAACAGTGGGCTCAGGGACCCCACACACAGCCAGCCAGAGACCGTCCATAAAAAGGGAGATTCTTTATTCAAAATCAGCACTCAGATTCTTCCAGCCCCAACCCAGAGGGGGCAGCCCTCCCTCCCCTCTCCCCTCCCCCGCCCCTTAGCCACAGCGAGGGGAATGGAAAATGAGAAGCCAGGAGGGCCTCTGCCAGGGCAGGCTGCCTCCAGTGTGTGGTGAGCCCAGGCCAGCTGTGGCAGGGTGGCAGCTGCCACGGACCCCTCCCTATAAATTAAGTCTCTGCAGCCACAGCGGGGGGAGGCATGTTTGTGGAAGGCAGGCCCAAAGGCAGCGTCGCTGACCCCAGCCATGGAATGATCGAGAGGTCAGGGGAGGAGAGGTATGGAGGAGGAGGAAGATGCCCTAAATTTTGGTCCCGGGGTCGGGGGAGGGAGGGGAGAAGAGGCCAGTTGGTCCAGTTTCTGTGTGATTGGAGGAGGGAATGTATTAGTAAGCACAGGGGGAGGCCGCCATTGGGCGCCACTGGGCACCCCAGAGGAGAGAGGCCAGGCCAGGCCCTCCCCCTGGCAGAGAGGAGCCGGAGGGCTGCAGGGGTTCTTGGGAATGTCACTGCTAAAATATATCTCTCTATATATTAACCATCCGGGGAGGGCAGGAGCAGGGCTGGGAGCGGATCAGAGGATCTGGCGTGGCATCCCATAGCCGGTCATGCCCGCCTGCGACGCCCCGCGGTTGGTGCCCATCTGTAACCCAATCACGTTCTTGCCCTCCTGCAGCTGGTTGTCTGAGAAGTTCCGGGGGTTCTCCTTGGACTTCCTAGGTGGAGAGGGAGGGTTGGTGAGGAGGAGGTTGAGGCTGTCCCAGTAAAGTCCTCCTGGACAGAGAGCATTGCCAGCTCTGTCCTTGAGCTCTCTGAAGCCACCTCCTCACCCCTCCCATGGAGTCCCGGACCAGAGGATGAAGTAAACGAAGAAGGTCAAAGTACTTTGTGCCCTAACCGGTTTGGCTCAGTGGATAGAGCAACGGCCTGCGGACTGAAGGGTCCCAGGTTCGATTCCGGTCAAGGGCATGTACCTTGGTTGCGGGCACATCCCCAGGAGGTGGTGTGTAAGAGGCAGCTGATCGATGATTCTCTCTCATCGATGTTTCTAACTCTCTATCCCTCTCCCTTCCTCTCTGTAAAAAATCAATAAAATATATTTAAAAATAAAATAAAGTCCTCTGTAAAGGGCCAGCTGCTTCCTGGGGGCAGGAGTGGGCAGCCCCAGCCATACTCACTTAGGGAACCAGTTGGGGTCCCCGGAGAAAAGGCCGTCCTCCCGGGCCACCGCCAGCCCGCCCAGGTTCATCAGCGTCCGCTGCACGCAGGCCATGTTCTTTCCTGGGGAGGACAAGGGGGCGTCGGCCTCAGCAGAGGTCCTGGGTGCCTGGGCTCCACCTGCACCCCTAAGCCAGCAGGCCCAGCTTCCAAATTCTTCTCCTCTTCACCCCCATCCCTTTTCCCACCCCAGCCCCCAGCATGGTCAGCTCCACATAAGATGCATATATGTGCGAGGGCGCACACGTGTGAGTGCATACACGTGCAAAACACACGTGCGAGGGCACACAGGTCTACTCGGCCACACCCCTGTGTGTCCTCAGAACGCCAGGAACCTGCCCCATCCCCCTGGTTAAGATGGCCGGCCGGGTCTCTGGTCCCCTGGATGAGGCGCCGTGGCCCCGCCCACCTTCCCAGAGGTCCACCGTCTGGAAGATGTCGGTGGTGTTGATGCCGTAGCGCTCGGCTGCTTGCAGGAACTGGGAGATCTGCTCCATCTGCTTGAAGGCCATGGTGGAGGCCTGGATCTTCTTCACGGGGCCCTGCCCCTCGGGGTACAGCCCGTTGATGAGCTCACACAGCACCTGGGAGGGAGGGGAAGGCAGCAGGTGTGGAGATGAGGTCACGCCCACGGAAGAGCAGCAAGCTCCACCCTCAGGCCAGAGGCAGTGACCACAGGTTTCTCTCCCACTGACCACACCCGAGTCAGCCTCAGGCTCCTGCCAGGCCACCTCTGCGGTCAGAGTGAAAACCTCGATGTCTTAATATCAACAGTTCCTCCCTTAGAGCATCTGGTGTCACCTAGGGCCTTCCATGGCAGAGGCCCATTCACTCTCACACACACACACACACACACACACACGCACACGCACACATATGCACACACACACACACACACACGCACACATATGCACACACACACATATGCACACACACACATATGCACACACACAGGCTCCCCTCCGCTCAGTGCGAGGGAGGGAGTGTGCATCCTCTCTCCAGGCTCAGGAAGAAGTCGGGTCGGGAATGCCCTCATTCTCCGGGTGAAACAATCCCTGTCCCCAGGCCCGGCCCTGCTCTCCCAGCACTCCGGTCAGAGGGGCCCAGCTCTCACCGTGCCATCCTTGAGCCAGTTCTGGAAGTTCTCCCGCCCGGGCTGGGGCCGGCCCACGTCCTTGCGGCACTGGGTGGTGATCCACTGGATGAGGATCTGCTCCAGGTCTGCGTCGTACTGCTTCTCGATCTTCTGCTGCACCTCCCGGCTCAGGCCGTAGGCGGGCCCCCTGTTGGCCATTCTGAAGGGCGGCGGTGGCTGTGGGGAGCTGGGAAGGGGGCACACCCAAGCCTTCGGTCAGCGCTCTGAAGGCCGTGTGTGGGGCGGGGGGCTCTGCCTGCCAGGACACACATCACACCCCCGGGGCGGCTCCCGGAGGTGAGGACAGCTGCCGAGGGAGGGAGCGCTCATCACTGCTCAGAGCTCCGCCACCCAGGCCACCTTGGGTTCCCATCCCCGTGCCATGCGCTCTGTCTATTATTAAGGCTTCCACTAAGTTTCATTTAAGTGGTTCCACTACTAAAATGAAATGTAAAGCCCACGGGAATAGAATAAAGGGGTAAAACAAGGTCAAGAGAGGGAGGTTAGCCCCCGGTTTGGGATGGTAAGTTTTAACAAAGGCAAACTAGTCATTCTAATCCCAACCCTGCTTTTTTAAAAATATATATTTTATTGATTTTTTTTTACAGAGAGGAAGGGAGAGGGATAGAGCTAGAAACATCGATGAGAGAGAAATATCCATCAGCTGCCTCCTGCACGCCTCCCACTGGGAATGTGCCCGCAACCAAGATACATGCCCTTGATTGGAATCGAACCTGGGACCTTTCAGTCCGCAGGCTGACGCTCTATCCACTGAGCCAAACCGGTCTTGGGGCAGCCCTGCTTTTTTCAGGCCTGGGAAGAAGGATTTGGGAAGGAGAAAGAAGGGAGAGTGGCGTGGGAAGCCTAACTGAGCACCCACACTCTGTGCGGAAATTGTACAGCAGAAGTCGCTCCTCCTGACGTTGCCCAGGTACCACCAGAGACAAAGTGAGCACACATTCGAGGGCAAGGGTTGTACACGACAAATACCCAACTACACAGCCAGACCCTATGTTGTAGGAATGCAGAAAAGCGTATGGGCAGGAGCAGCTTGTAGGGCTTCCTGGAAGAAGCAGGGCAAAAGGAACAACTGCCCAGGAGAAGCTAGGCAATAAAAACAAATTTTAGCCCTGGCCCGTTTGCTCAGTGGTTAGAGCAGCAGCCCTCGGACCCAAGGATCTCGGGGTCCATTCCCAGTCAGGTCAAGGGCACACACCCTGGTGGCAGGTTCCCCAGCTCCCATAGGGGCGTGGGCAGGAGGCAACCAATGGATGTGTCTCTCCTGTATTGATGTTTCTCTCTCTCTCTCTCTCCCTCCCCCCCTCCTCCTTTCCTTCCACTCTCTCTAGAAATTAATGAAAAAATTATCTTCGGTGAGGATTAAAATAAAATTCTACTAGGCAAAATAATGGTGCCCTCAAAGGTGTCTATGTCCTACTTGTGAATGCGGCCTTGCATGGTACGAAGGGATTCTGCAGGTGTGATCGAAACAAGAATCTTGAGGGGAGTACCTGCACCATCCAGGGGGCCCAGTCTCCTAGGAACAAGGGTCCTCGTAAGCAAAAGAGGGAGACAGCCGAGTCCGAGTTGGGAGAGTGAGAAGGAAGCAGAGGCTGGAATATGGCAAGGTGACCTCGAAAAGGTGGAAAGGTTAAGAAATGGACTCCCATGCCCTCACCGGTTTGGCTCGGTGGATAGAGCGTCAGGCTGTGGGACTGAAGGGTCCCAGGTTCGATTCCGGTCAAGGGCATGTACCGTGGTTGCGGGCACATCCCCAGTGGTGGGTGTGCAGGCGGCAGCTGATCGATGTTTCTCCCTCATCGATATTTCTAACTCTCCCTTCCTCTCTGCAAAAATCAATAAAATATATTTTAGAAAAAGAAAAATGGACTCTCTCCTAAGCCCCCCCCCAGCAGCCCTCCCACCCCTGATGTCAGCCAGTGAGATCTTGGGTGGGACTTCAGAACGGTAAGACAGTAAACAGATGTTGCTTTAAGTCACGGAGTTTGTAGTAATTTGTTACGTCAGGGAACTCGTACAGGAGCCCTGGCTGGTATTTTTAGAGAAAGCCGGGAAAGAGGGAGGAACGGAGAAACACGCAGGAACTGAGTCTGAGGTTGGGAAGAGCTGGGTGGTTTCCTGATCCACGGCCTGAGTTGGCAGCACCTCGCTGAGTGTGGGCAGCGTGTTCCCATCCACCTCCTCGCTGCCTGGGTCCCACCCCCAGGGGCCCCGCGGCAACGCCACCGGTGCCAGGACCCCGTCCCCTCCCCGGGTGGGCAGCCGGCTGCCTGAGACAGAGCTAGCTGCCTGGCGGCTCCGAATTCGGGGTCCAGCGGGGTCCCCGGGACCCACACCTGTTCCCAGGGAGAGGAGGAGCCACTCCCGCCTATATCGGGCTCCGGGCCAGGGCAGACTTAAGGGATGAAGTCATCCGGCTCCCTCTCCCAGGCACCCCGGGCTGAACAATCCCCATCCACCACCCCCTCCGTGGGCTGAAGGCGCGGCCTCGGGACGGGACACGTCAGCAGGCCCCAGGGGCAGCAGCTGCCCCAGCCCTCTCACACCTCTCACCCCCCCCTGTCCTGTCTGGGGCCAGTCCCCTCTCGCCTCCCCCACCCTGCACCCACAGGGCAGCTCCTTTCCCCTGCAGCTTATCCAGCTGCACATTTCCGGCAGAGATCCTCCCCATAAATCAGTTATTTTTAAACCTCATTAAGGGCGAGCAACCCACCCCACCCCACTTCCCCCGGCCTGAAAGCTGGGCCAGATAAATGTCAGTCTGGGCCTTGACCCCACACAACCACACATACACACACACACACTCCGCTGGGGGAGGGCAGGTAGTCGAGTGGCCGAGGCCTGTGGAGAGGAGCCTGGATTTCCCCCAGACCAGCCCCATCGGCTCGGCCACCACTCAGTCTAGACCTGTGACCCCTGTCGCCCGGGGGCAGGGCTGGACGGGACGCCTGGGAGGAAGGGAGGGGGCTGGAGGCTATTGTCCTTGCCCAGGAATCCGCCCTTCCCCAGCCCGAGGTCCAGACCTCTCTTCTGGGGGCAGCTTCCCTATTATGACTTGGGGGCCGCTCAAGGCTGTGTCTCCACGGGCCTCACGCCCGGGGATCACAGTGGCCCGGAGAGAAGAAGCGCAGAAAAAGGATCAACCCACACCCCGGGGTTAGGGGAGGAGAGCAGCCCGGAGCCTGACCCTCCCACCGCAGGCCACTTCTGGACACGGGTGGGTTCTGAGGGCCCCTCCCCCAGCCTGGCGCCTGGACACAGCTGTCAGGGTCTCAGCCTCCAGCTACAGGATCCAGGCTCCACTGCCCTAGAACCCTGAGGTGCCAGTCACAGGGCAGAACTCCAGGAAGGGGCAGGCCCAGCCGCGCCAGGCTGTGGCAGCTGGCTCTCCTCCCCGCCCCACACCAGCAGGCGAGGGCAGATGGGCCGTGGCTGCTGGCGCAGGAGTGGCCCACCCTGGTGACACCCACAGGCCCTACTGCTGCCCTCCCTCCAAGGAAGGGGAGGTGGCCAGATGCCTGCTGGGCTGGGGAGAAGCTGTGGGTGAGATGCCCAAGCACAGGCCCCAAAGGAAAAACGACAGCAGAACACGACTTGGAGGGGAAGTGGGGGGAAGAGGTTGGCTGCAAGTAACCTAACCTGGAGACCTGCCTACATCTGTGGGAGCAGCCCTGCAGCCCCACGCAGGAGGGCACGTTCGCTGGGAAAGGAGCAGAGGCCACAGGCCCTCAGCCCTGCCCAGACCCCGGGCTGGAAGCTTACCTCACCTCCCAGGCCAATGCCAAGGAGAAGGCGGATGCGGGGTGGGGGTGGGGAGACTCAGGGTTCCTGGAGGTCTCACTGGCAGGACAAAGGGACTCTCCATTCTTGGTGCCGATAAGGCCGGGGGACTTCCCAACTCAGAAGTGGGACAAAGGATTCCAAAGGGAGTCCCTGTCCCCAGAGCAAAGTGCCCCGTGGAACAAGCAGAAGCGAGAACGGTGGGAAACCTAGCGCGGGGGTCAGCCCCTCACCAGGAGCCGGTGAGCAGGGGCGAACACAAGCTCTTACAAACAGGAAGCCGCAAGGCCTGCAGGAGGAGGGGGGGTGGGGGAAGTTGCCATAGCTTCTGTGTACCAAACAGGCACAGGCACAGGTCAGGGTGGGGGCACCCGGCACAGGGGCGTGGCCAAGGCTCCGGGCAGCGGGCAGAGGTGGGTCCTTGCGAAAGAGGCCGCCTCGCCTCCCAGCAGCTGTCGGGCACAGCCAGGTGCAAGCCGGGCCTCGAGCAGGCGGCTGGGGGCGCAGGGCGCACCTGGCGGAGGAGGAAGTCTGCGCTTGGGGCAGAGAAGCAGCTCCACAATGTGGTTCCGGTGAAGAAAACATGCCCTGGGATCAGAGCTGGACTCTGAGCTAACACCCCACACCTGACCCCTCCGGTGGGGAGGAGAGGAGCGGGGAGAAGGGATCAGGGGCCAATCCCGGGGTGGGAGGGTTGGGGGGGGGGGGCGAGGGGCAGGCAGGCGGAGGGAAGGAAGAGGGGGTTTGCAGGGAGACTGCTTGGTTCTGGGGTGCCCGGACCCTGCTGGCCCGCCCTCCCTCGGGCTCCCCTGCAGCTTAGCTCATCCGCTTGCACTAGGGGTAGACACGGGGGGAGGGGACTGAGCCAGGGCGATGGCCCTGTGTCTGGTGCCCTGGAGAGCCCCCCTCCCCGGGTGCCCCCCTCCTGCACGGCCTCCGCTGCAGCTCCCCCTCCTCTCCACCCTGCCTTCTGGAAGCCCCCGGATCCCAGGCTCCCCCAGGACTTCCCCGGCCCGGGCTCCCTCCCGGGGGCTGCAGGGCGGGAAGGCTGCGGCCACTTCCGGCCCCGGGTCCGGCCCCCTCCAGGCCACACCCTGGGCCGCGGCGGCCGCGGTGAGTCAGGCCCCGGCTCGGGGGTGACGCAGCGGTCTGGGCAGCCCGCCGGCCCCCCGAGCAGCGGGAGGCGCGGGGTGCGGGCCTGGGCGCCCGTAGGCGCGGGAGCGGCCGCCCCTCCCGCTGGCAGGGCACCCAGCGGGCGCGGTCCGGGCTGCAGCCCCCCGGTGCCCGCGCTAGGGGGCTCCCCTCCCGCCCGCGCCCGGGAGGGAGAGGCCATCGTGGGGCCGCCGGAGCGCAAGCCCGTGACCCCGAGTCCCCAGGAGGCACCGCAGGGCTGTCCCGGGGCGCGGGCGGCGCCGCACGTGTCCGGGACCAGGAAGCGCGGCCAGTGCGGGGCCGCGGAGCTGCCCCGGGGCCCGGGGTGGGCGCGCCGTCGCTTGGACAGCTAACCCGTCTCAGACGCCCCCCCCCCCTGCCGCCCCCGAGGAGACCCGGGGGGAGCTGCGCGTGGGGTGCACACCCCGAGCCCCTGATCATGGCAGATGCCCCCCCACCCCCTCGTCTGTGCACCGCAACAGGCCTGACCTCATGGCCCAGCAATGCCGGCCGGGGCTGGGCAGACCCTGACAGCGCGGGCGACGCGGCCATCGGACCCTGGCCCCCCAGCCTCGGGTCCTCAGCCTCCGTGCAGCTGGTCGCCAACGGGGCTTCTCGCTTTCTAGAAAGTTCTCCCTGCACCCCGAGCACAACCCATTAAAAGAAACCTCCTTACCGTCGGGCGGGCAGGAGAGCGCGCACGCGGGCGGGGCTGCAGGGCGAATGGGTCGCAGGGGCTGGGCCGGGGGTTTTCAGCGGCTCCCGCCTCGGACGGGGCGGACCCGGGGCGGGGCGAGGCCAGGGAGGGTTTAAAGGCGCAGTAGCGAGAGCCTCGGACCAGGGTTAGAGGGGAAGGAAGGACTGTGGGTGGGACCACGGTTACAGGATCCTGGAGTCGGGGCCTCCTAGGGCAGCTAGGGCAGCGGCCTTCACCCAGGACCACCTGTACCCCAACCCTGGAGCCAGGAGGGGCGTGCCACAGTGAGCTAACTGCCTAGGTTAGCTCAAGACTTGGGCCAGTTTATGTGGGGGAAATCCTCTTGGTTTAAAAAGGGTGGTTAGGTCCTAGCCGGTGTGGTTCAGTGGACAGAGCGTCAGCCTGTGGACTGAAGGGTTCCCGGTCCCATTCGGGTCAAGAGCACATGTCCGGGTTGCAGGCTCCATCCCCAGTTGGGGGTGTGCAGAAGGCTGCTCCCTCATCATTGATGTTTCTACCTCGCTCTTCCTCTCAGAAATAAGTTTAAAATATATATATTTAAAGAATAAAACACAATTTTAAAAAAAAATAGGTGGTTATGACCTGGTTGGCGTGGCTCAATGGTTGAGCATCAACCCATGAACCAGGAGGTCACGGTTGGATTCCCAATCAGGGCACATGTCCGGGTTGCAGGCTCGATCCCCATTGGATGGGATGTGCAGGAGGCAGCTGGTCAATGATTCTCTCTCATCATCGATATTTCTCTCTCTCTAGCCCTCTCCCTTCTTCTCTGAAATAGAAATATATTTAAAAGGGTGGTTAGGTAAACCGAGGCACCGGAAAAATATCCCTCCCCCCTCGCTGACTGGGGTGTGACAGGACTGGGGCCGACAGGCCATGACAGCACCGGCTCGTCAAGCTGAGACAGGAAAGCTCAGTGAGGTCATTGCTTGTGGTGCCCAAGGAGTGGGATCCATCCGCCCTGCAACCCAGGGTTCAGACCTGGCCATGGCTGTCAGTGCTTCTGGGCGTGGAGGAGAGCAGTTTGGGGGCTCACAGAATGCTCCCCCCTTTCTGGCAGAGTCCCCACTTACATCCGTGTGGTAGAAGCCAGTTTCACCTGGTTCTCAAGGTCATCCACCATCGTCCTTCCACCTATCTGTGCTCTCCTCCCCGATCCTACTCAGGCCTGCATTCCAGGGCCTCGGGTCATTCCCTGGAAGCCAGTCGACGTGCCTTCATGCAGGCTGTCCCTCCGCCTGGGGTGCTTTTCCTCCCTGACTCATCCTCACCTGCTCCCCCCACACTCACTGTTTGTTCATTTCAGGTCCCTAGTCCCGTGGTCAGCAATCTAAGGCACTACAGCCACCTGCGGCTCTTTGGCCCCTTGAGTGTGGCTCTTCCACAAAATACCATGGCCTGGGCGAGTCTATTTTGAAGAAGTGGCGTTATAAGTTTAAGTTTAATTTTTTTAATGTATTTTATTGATTTTTTACAGAGAGGAAGAGGGATAGTTAGAAACATCGATGAGAGAGAAACATCCATCAGCTGCCTCCTGCACAACCCCCTCTGGGGATGTGCCCGCAACCAAGGTACATGCCCTTGACCGGAATCGAACCTGTGACCTTTCAGTCCCCAGGCCAACGCTCTATCCACTGAGTCAAACCGGTTTCAGCAAGAAGTTTAAAAAAATTGGCTCTCAAAAGAAATGTCAATCGTTGTGCTGTTGCTATTTGGCTCTGTTGACTAAAGAGTTTGCCGACCGCTGGCCCAGTCTAACAGGACTCCCTGCCTCCCTCAGTGTAGAGAAGTATCGTATTTTTCGGACCATAAGACGCACCAGTTTTTAGAGAAGGGAAATGAAGAAAAAAAGATTCTGAAAGAAATAGTGTCCTAAAATATTTTATGTGCATTAAAACCCAACATCACAGTCATAAACACATGTAATCAACCCTGTAAAGTAAACAGCAGCATTTAGAACCATTTAGAACCATTATTAACAAATACAGTCAGCAAAAGACAAAATGTACTGTAAAACACAATAACGAGAGACTTCAGTAATAAATTAGAATAAAGTTGAAGATTTATGGTAAAGGTTCTGCTTGTTTTATGAGAACCCCAAGAACTCCTCATCGCTAGAGTCAGAATATTGCCTGTATACCGTATGCAGAGACTTTCTGTGATTTAGCAATAACATTTACGGTACTGTGTAAAACACTTTCCAGCTTCTCACAAGGCTAAAAGCTGTCAGCAAAGTTCAGTGTTACCACTACAATGTGTAAACCCATAAATCATGCAGAGACTTTCTATGTTTTCTTTGCATAGTTTATGGGTATCTACACATTGTAGTGGTGAGAGAAGAGGCTGGAGAGTGTTTTACATTATGGTAAATGTTATTGGTTTGGTATCACAGAAAGTCTCTGCATACAATATACCGGTATGGAGTTTGTTGCAGTACAAACATTTTGACAGTTACCGGTATAATAGTATGAAGAGAAATTCTGACGTAGCGGCGTTATCAATCAGGGCATCCAGCGGAGGGCGGAGTTTACCGGTGGGCGGAGATCTACAGTACGCCTACCCAGTAGTCAAGCATGGCAACAGAGGGCGGACAGGAATGATTGGGGGAATAGACACGGCATTCTTCCGGGCACGAAGTACGGGCCAGCAAGGGGTACAGGCGATGATTACGGTTTGGATTACGCAGTGACCGTACACCGCACCTGGGCTGACATGGAGATATGGCTGCAGCGAGGGCATGGAGGCTGACTAGCATACATGGGAACTCCTCTACCACTCGGGGTTTACAGAGCGGGCAGACACTCTGGGCACGGAGGAATGGACAGTGGCTGCAGCAAGCACACAGAGCCGGGCAAGCACACAGAGACCACACAGAGCCGGGCAAGTAAAAAAAACTTTTTTTTTAAAGTATATGTGTAGGCTATATTTGGACCATAAGACACAGGGACTTTCCCCCCCCCACTTCTGGGGGGAAAAAAGTGCGTCTTATGGTCCGAAAAATACGGTAGCTGCTACAAGCACGGCTTGGAGAGCAGTGCCTACAGGTCGGGGTGCCCAGCTTTAGCTTCTTTGTTCCCACTGGGAAAGCTCTGAGGATCCCCCACAGGACGCCTCGGTCCCCGCACATGCTGTAAGCGCTCCGGTTCACTCCTTCCTTTGTGCCGCCACAATCACCACGGCCTCGCTTTATCAGGCACCCATCGCATCATGCTCTAGCTATTTCTCCCGTCTGCCTCGCCGACTGAGAAAGAACCCAAGGGCAGGGCTTGACTTGGTGAACTCTGTTTTCTCAGCATTCTCGGGGTGGCTGCTCTGTGGCAGCCGACGTCAGTAGGCGCTCCATACGTGCTTTCTGAATGGATGTTGAATGCTCTTCCATTCATTTAGGAAGAATGCCCTCCTTTCAAGGGTTCGAGATTCCCCCCTCCCTCTCAGATTCCAAGTCAGACAACATAGAAAACATTTTCCAGACGTTCTTTATTCACCTGTATAAAACCTCACCCACACCACGAACCACACTCACACACACACACACACACACACACAGGCCCACCGGCAGACCTAGGATCCCTGCTCTAGTCCCCAGGCTCAGCACACACATCCCACACCACGCCCACCCCAGCCCACCATCAGGGTGTGTGCCTGGGCCTCAGGGGCAGGGGCAGTTTCCAGGTGGAGCTGGGTCTGGGTGGGGCCTCCTTCGCGGGGTCCCTGCGCCTTCCCGCTGCCCCACAGGAGGGTGCTCACAGCAGAGTGGCCTGTTCGGGGTGGGGGGCCGGCTGTCGGTAGGCAGGGAGCCAGGCCCTGGCGGCGTCGCGGCGGCGGCGGAAGGCCAGGAACTCCTCCCGGAGGGCAGCACAGCGGGCCTCAGGGCCCGGAGCCGGGGCGGCGCCCAGGAGGCAGCCCACCTCTGGAGTCTTTGCACCTGCCGGAGGGGGAGGGGGGCAGAACAAGGGGGGGACACGGCCTTGAGGTTCACTGGCACCCTGAGGCTCCCCAGGGCCTGCAGGTCACATGACCCCAGGGGGCAACCGGGAGCGGGTGGGTCCTGAGGCTGCGGGTGGTGGGACGGCAAGGCCAGGAGCGCCTGCTTTCCGGAGGGCTCGCACACCTAGCTCTGGCTCCGCGTCAGGTCCGGGCCGGGGGCCCGACAGGCCCAGGCACAGGGTCTCCAGCAATTCCATGTCCCCAGGGAATTCCGAGTCCCACTCATAGTTCTCGTCCACAGATGTGTCCCTCCTGTAAAGAGACAAATGTGGGGGTCGGAGGTGGGGGGTTTGAGGGTGGCCATCTCCCGAATTCCAGCCATAGAGGGAGCGGAGCAGAGAAGGCAGGTGTCAGGAGAGGCTGGGGAGACAGTCGGAGATGAGATGACGGCAGGAACAGGCAGGGACCACCTCACCTCCCCCACCCCCCCCCCCTTTTTTTTTTTAATATATTTTATTGATTTTTTACAGAGAGGAAGAGAGAGGGATAGAGAGTTAGAAACATCGATGAGAGAGAGACATCGACCAGCTGCCTCCTGCACACCCCCTACTGAGGATGTGCCCGCAACCAAGGCACATGCCCTTGTCCGGAATCGAACCCGGGACCTTTCAGTCCGCAGGCCGACGCTCTATCCACGGAGCCAAACCGGCTTCGGCTGCCTCACCTCTTGCTGACGGTCACCACGTGCTCCCTCCGCGGCCACCGCTCGGGGCCGCTGGCCCAGCTGCTGGTGTCTCCGGGAGCAGGGCTGAGGTAGCTGCCCCCGGCCGAGGCCGAGGGGGCGGTGGAGGGCGGCCGCAGGAACGAGGCGCTGCCCCGCCCGCTGCTCTGGCTGGTGAGGCTGCCCCGGGGGGCGGCGGGCAGGGGGCCGGACAGCAGCCGCTCCCGCAGGGCCCAGTTGGCCAGCGCCGTGCACGGGCCCTCGGGGGCAGCCCCGGCCCTGACCCCGGCCCCGGGAAGCCCCGCCCGGGGGGACGCAGGAGGGGAGTCCAGGGGCTGCAGGAGGGAGGAGGGCGGGCAGGGCCGGGTGTCCCTGTAATCTGGGGGTGCAGCAGAGGCAGGCTCCTCCAGAGGGGGCCAGTCGCCGTCCACGTTCATCTCCCGGAAGAAGGGCAGGCTCAGGTACTGCAGCAGGGGGCCCGCGCCGGGCAGGGGGCTGGGCGGGGCCGCGGGGGAGGGCCCCACGGGGCTGATGTCTGTAATGCAGAGGGGCCGGGGCAGCCCCGTGGGGCTGCTGCTGCTGCAGTCGTAGGACCCGGCCTGGTGCCGGGCTGGGGTCCGAGCTTCGGCCTGCTCAGGGCCTGGCCTCTCTTGGGGGGTCCCCACGTTGGGTCCCAACACAAAGCGCCCATCTGGTCCCCGGCAGATGGGCTCCAGGGGTAAGGGCCCCTGGCTGGGTGGTGGGCCTGGAGGGGAGCCGGGGGTTCGAGCGGGCTCCCCGCACAGCAGGCTGTGGCGCGGGCTGGGGGCCGGGGAGCCCCGGAGCTTCAGCTTGGCCACGCTGTCAGGGCTGCCCGAGCCGGGAGCGGAGCTGGGGAGGACAGAGCAGGCCTGTGGTCAGGGAACCGTGGCTGGGCCTGGAGGGGTCTGGTACACGACAGAGCAGAGCTAGGAAAGCGAGTGAGCAAGGACCCACACGGAGGTGGAGGGGGCACAGGCAGCCCCGGAGCACCCCAGGCTGGGCTCTGCACCCATCCTCCCCTTCCTCCCGTTTCTGCTCCCCTCTCACAACTCCTACCCCGGGTGCAGGGAAGGAGCAGAGAACAGGGGCACCCTGGGGGCAGGGGGCAGAAGGAAGCCCAGAGGAGGAGGACTTACAGTGGAGATGACAGCCCGGGCGGAGAGAAGAGAAGAGGCGCGTCTGTAAGGGCAGGAGAGCCAGCGGTGACGCAGGCTCACAGGGCTCTCAGGGCCCGGGCACAGACCTCACCGCGGGCCTCACATGGGAGCAGTGTAGGCAAGGCTGGGGCAGGAAGGGTGCTGGGTGCAGGAAGGGTGCTGGGGGCGGGGCTTTCCTCCAAGAAAGAAATGCTGACTGATGGGGGCAGGCCCTACCTTGGGGGGGGGAAGCTGAGGGGGGGCTGGCCCTACCTTGGGGGGGGCGCTGGTGTGGGCTAGCCCTACCTTGGAGGGGGGGGCTAAGGGGGGGCTGGCCCTATCTTGGGGGAGGGTGCTGAGGGGGGGCTGGCCCTATCTTGTAGGGGAGGGTGGTGAGGGAGGGCTGGTCCTACCTTGGGGGGGGGGGCTGGTGTGGGCTAGCCCTACCTTGGAGGGGGGGAGCTGAGAGAGGCTGGCCCTACCTTGGAGGGGGTGCTGAGGGGGGACTGGCCCTACCTTGGGCGGGGAGCTGGTGAGGGGGGCTGGCCCTACCTTGTGGGGGGAGCTGGTGAAGGGGGTGCTGAGGGGGGACTGGCCCTACCTTGGAGGGGAGGGTGGTGAGGGAGGGCTGGCCCTACCTTGGGGGGGGAGCTGGTGAGGAGGATGCTGAGGGGGGCTGGCCCTACCTTGGGGGAGAGCTGGCGAGGGGGGAGCTAGGGGGGCTGGCCCTACCTTGGAGGGGGGTGCTAAGGGAGGGCTGGCCCTGTCTTGGGGGAGGGTGCTGAGGGGGGCTGGCCCTGCCTTGGGGGGGAGCTGGGGAGGAGGATGCTGAGGGGGGCTGGCCCTACCTTGGGGGGGAGCTGGTGAGGGGGGAGCTAGGGGGGCTGGCCCTACCTTGGAGGGGGGTGCTAAGGGAGGGCTGGCCCTGCCTTGGGGGGGAGCTGGTGAGGGGGGAGCTAGGGGGGCTGGCCCTACCTTGGAGGGGGGTGCTAAGGGAGGGCTGGCCCTGTCTTGGGGGAGGGTGCTGAGGGGGGCTGGCCCTACCTTGGCGGAGGCGCTTGCAGTGGCGGCGGCGGCGGGCGGCCCGGCGGCGGCCGGCGAGGCAGGCGGCCAGGACGCTCACGAGGACGGCCACGCCCAGGAAGCAGAGCCCGCCCAGCACGCCAGCCAGCACCGGCTGCGGCAGGAGGCCGGGCAGCTGGGTGCGGGACGGGTACACCTCCAGGCCTGCGGGGAGCCAAGAGGGAGGGAGGCCGTGCGCAGAGGCAGCGGGCCGCGCGCCCCGGGCCCGGCCCGGCCCCCCGGTTCTCACCAGAAGTGGAGACGTTGGCCGAGTTGCTGGGCCCGCTGACGTAGCCGCCGGCCAAGGCCACCAGGCGGAACTCGTAGAGAACGTCCTGGGGGTGGCGTTCCGGGGGTCAGGGCCCGGCCCGGCCCCCCGCACCAGCCCCGTTGGGAAGACAGAGAAGGGGAGGTGACGGGGAGGGGGAAGCCGGGGAGACGGTCCTGTCTGGGTTTGGGAATAGAGGGGGGGCCCCCCCGAGAACCACAGAGCCCCTGGCCTGCACCCCACTCTCACCTTAATGAGGCCGGGCACCAGCAGCTGCACCTCGGCGCCCGCCACCGCCCCGTCCAGCACCTCCCAGCGCTGGGCGCCCTGGCGGCCCTCGAGGACGTAGCCATCCAGCCTCTGAGGGACCATTTCGGGGGGGTCCCAGTGCAGCAGGACCCCCCGGGGCGTCCTCACCGCCACCAGGCCTCGGGGTGGGGACAGGGCCGGCGGCATCTCTGTGGCAGGAAGTGGGGGGGCGGCGGGGGTGGTAGGAAGCCCTGGATGGGACAGATAGGCGGGGCAGGAACAGCATGTCCAGCGCCTTCCCCTCGGCCCCGGGCCTTTCCCGGCCGCCTGTGCCCACCATTCTCCCAGAGCCCCCAGGGCAGCGGTCGGAAAACGGCGGCTCGAGAGTCACATGAGTTTGCCGACCGCTGGGATAGGGGCTGAGTCACCAGGAACAACAACAGCCTGTAATGACTGGAATCGAGAGTCTAGGGCAGTGGTCGGCAAACTCACTCGTTAAGAGAGCCGAGTTTGCCGACCACTGCCCTAAGACAAGCCTGGATCATGCTCCACAAATCCCTCTGGACCCCAAGCTGCTCAGCACCTTCACATCCTCCCCTCCAGGCCCCCCCACCCCCAGATCCAGCTTCTCCTGCCAGCCCCTCCCCCCCTCATGGGCTGCCCTCTCACCCTCGGGGGCAGACAGGACGATCTCGCTGAAGGGCCCGCTGCCCAGCTTGTTCTGAGCCAGGACGCTGAACTGGTACTGGGTGTGGGGCTTCAGCCCTGGCACCAGGAGGTGAGCGGCCCCCACGGGCACCGCCAGGGACAGCCAGTCGTGGTGGGCTCGGTCAGCACGCTTGGCCCTAGAGTAGGGGTGTCGAACTCAATCAGAGAAGGGGCCAAAATCTAAAATCCAGCCTAAATCGCGGGCCGAATGGTTTACTGAACAGTCATAAACTGTCATTGTGATGGAAACGCAGCGGAGTGCAGTGATGACAGCGCGGTGCGGGCCACATTGCAAGGCCTGGCGGGACGGATTTGGCCCGCGGGCCTTGTGTTTGACACATGTGCCCTAGAGCACGAGGGAACGGGGCCTCATCAGCCAGGGCCACCGGGGAGTCTCCGTAAGTGAAGCCGCGGAGGTGGGCAGGGCTGGGGCAGAGTGGGGGAGTGGGGGTGGCGGAGAGGGGGCACTCACAGTGAGAGAAAGGGCAGAGGGCCAGAGAGAGCCAGGGTGGGGAAGAGAGGGGTGGCCTGCGGGGCACTCACAGTGGGGTGTACCAGACGCTGAATCTCTGCAGGTAGCCGCCGTCAAAGCCAGGCTCCCAGGAGACATTGGCGCCCTTGGGCACGGGCACCACGGACACGTTGGTGACAGCGTGGGGGCTGGTGCCTGGGCGGGGGTGGGGGGGTGGGGGGAGAGGTTAGGGTCAGGGCCCCGAAAGGGATGTGAAGAACTAAGAGGAACCCAGGGCCTCTGCCCTCCACCCATCACCCCAGGGGTTCCCCACCCACCACCCCATCTGAGCTTCAAGACCGGTTCCCTGTCTCCCCCCACGTGGTGTCTCACAGCCCCAGCGGGCTACGCGGCCACTGACCCAGCACGTAGACGTTGGTGGCGGCGGCCACTCGGGCGACGGCGTTGCTGGCGGTGCACTCCCAGCGCCCGTGGGCCTCCTTGGTCAGCGGCCGCAGGACGAGGCTGCTGTTGCTGTCCACCTGGGCCTGGCCCTGCAGCCCCCGGCCCACCTACAGAACCACTGGTCAGCCCTGAGGACACACGCAGCCACCCCTCACCACGGGCACCCCTCCTCTCCCTCCCTGGCAGCTCCAGCTTCCCCCCACCCCGCGTCCTCCTCGCCACCGATGGCCGGCCAGGGGCGTGGAGGGCAGGGCTGCGCGGCAGAGGGGCCTTACCTTGGCCCAGGAGACCGTAGGAGGCGGGTCTCCTCGCGCAGAGCAGGGGATGAGTAGGTCCCGCCCCACTTCTTGGAAATATTCTTCCTTGGGCCGTTCTAGAAAAGCCGGGGGCGCCTGCAAGCCAGAGCTGGCATTGGGGAGGGCCTCTCTCACACTGTGTCCCCGTCCTGGGGCTCCCAGTCCCTCCGCACCTCAGGCTCCTCTCTCCCCCCCCCCCCCCCCCCACCTCTCTCTGTGTCTCTGTGCTCTTGGAGGACAGGGAAGACTGGGCGCTGGGAGGCCTCTCTGGAGGTGCACAGGTCAAGGTCATTGGGGGGGCGGGGGAGGGGGTGGAAGGAGTATCTGACTGTGGAGGTGCCCTGTGACTGATGGCCCTTCTCCTCTGCAGAAGGACTCTGGGGTGGCATCTGACCACACAACATACAGAGATGTGGAAGCGCCCCCCCCCAACACACACACACACACACACACATACACACATACTCACACACCCCTCTCTGCCAGCCAGGTGTCCACATGGGGCATCTCCAGCCGCCCCCCCACCCCCATGCTGTGGCCATCCGGGGCCTCACCTTGAGCAGCACGCGGGTCACCGGGGAGGGCCCTGCCGTGCCCAGGCTGTTGTAAGGGGTGCAGGCATACTCTCCCAGCGCATCCTCATTGCCCAGGGCGATGACCAGCGAGCCTTCCGCGCCCTGGGACCAGCCGGGGAACTGGGGGAAGAGGAGAGGACGATGAGAAAGTCACAGAGGCAAAACCGAGACGGAGAGAGGCCACGCCAGGGAGGAGGAAGCCCACGGCTCTGCAGAGGACCCTGCAGCTCCCTCTCCAGGCCTGACCACTGTCTCCCTCTCCCAGAGAGGGGCCACTCCCACGGGCATGGAGGCCAGCACCGCACAACTCCAGGGAATGCAGTGTGGATGGCGCCCCTGAAGGTGAGCTGCGTGGACGCTATTTGTCTTCCCAGCGCTCCAGGACTAAATTCAGTGTCTCCCACCCCACATCAGACCCTTTTCCTGGCTTCCCTGTTTCCGTTAAAGGCCGCCCTGTCCTTGCTGACCTCTAACTCCTCCCTTGCCCTCACTCCCCGTCCACATACTCACCAGGTCTGTCCTCTTGCCTAGACGTGAGCCCATCCATCTCCGGGTCCTCCTCTCTAACTCAAGCTACACAGCCGCCACCCGGACCACTTCAACAGCCCCTGAACCCCCTCCCTGCCCCCTGTCCCCCCTCCATTCCATCCAACAAGCGCAACTCCTGCTCACAGCTAAGATGCTACCACACCATCACTCCAGAAGCTTCACTGCCTCCAACCGCCTTTAGACTTTTCTCCACAACATGCAACAAAAAACGCGCTGAGAAGTATGATTGCCCAAACCCTGGGGACACTAGGATTAAAAGGTGCAATACTAGCCCACAAGGAATTTATAGTCTTTGCAGACGAACAAAAGATCCCAGTCTCCTTGGGATGAGGTCATGTTACCTTGCACCCAGAGGTCTTCCTTTTGGCACCCGCCGGCCTGCCTGCCTTCCCGGCTTCCCAGGCGCTCCCCCCACTGCGGCTCCCGGGTCACAGACGCACGGGGTGCCTTTTGCCTTCGGGCCCTGGTTTCGGCATGGGACGTCTGTCCACCCTCCAAGGCCCGCCACAAGGCTCTGTCCTGGACCAGTGTCTGACAGGAAGACACTTCCTCCATACGGGCCTTCCAGCAGTGCCCCGGGGCCGTCCCTCCCGCGTCTAGGCTGTGCCCTCCTTAGGGGAGGGCTCTCTGCTCGGCTCCCTGCACAGCACCCTGCACAGCACCCGGCAACTGTGTACGCTCCCGTCGGTGAACGAAATCAGACTGAACGAACTCCGCCCCCGCTGTCCCGACCAGGAGAACAAGCTGCCCCAAGCCTGGACGCCTGTACCTTGTCCAGCTGCAGGGCCTGCCCATCCTTGGTCCAGCTGACGGAGAGCAGCGGGGGGCTGGCACGAGCTGGGCACCGGATCACCCCTCGCATGCCGATGGGCAGGGGTGTCTCCGGAGGCATCGCCGTCACCTGGGCTGGGTCTGAGGGCACACGGGGGCACATTATGCAGGAGGCGCTTGGCCTGGCCCGGGGGAGGGGCTTTGAGGGGCACGGGGGTCGGGCTTACAGAGCACCGTGAGGTAGGCCGAGGCGGACGGCGGGCGCGGGAGACCGTTGCTGGGCACGCAGGTGTAGCGGCCGGCGTCGTCGGGCTGGGCAGCCTGCAGCCACAGGCTCCCGTCCACCAGGATCCGCACACGCGACTGTAGGCGGCTGCAACACGGCACATGGGGGGCAGGGGGAGTCCAGGCCTGGCTCGGCCAAGAGGCTCCCCAACACCTGCCCACCAGTCTCCACCCTACCCCCACCCCCCAGAGCCCCACCTGATGTGGAAGACGTTGACGCTGTCCTGGAACCAGCTGTAGGTGAGGTTGGCAGGGTACGCCTCGGCCCGGCAGGCCAAGGAGACGTCCTGGGAGGCGTTGACCGTGCTGTTTTTGGGGGGCGCCGCGATGACTGGGGGTCCTGTGGGAGCACAGGGCGGGGAGGGGCCTCAGCCACAGTCTCCCCCAGACACCTGAGTTCACTCTCACCATTCGGAGTGCCCTCTGAACACTCCTTCCCCCCGCTCCTCCTGCCCAAAACCATGTGTGTGTGTGTGTGTGTGTGTGTGTGTGTGTGTGTGTGTGTTAGGGGAAGGGTACCAGGTTTAACTCTCCACTCATTCACCCTCTATACCCCTCGCCTACCACCCCTTCAATCCTCTCTATGTCTCCTCCCCTAATCCAGGTACCGAGTACCTGACCCCCGGATGCTACAGGGATCCTGAGCCCAGGTCCTCACCTCTCCCCCTCCGACAGCCATCCATGCACCAAGCAGCCATTTATTTATTCTCTGGCCACAGAGCACATCTCCTCAAGAACCAGAGCAGCTGCTGTCGCCTACCAGGGGCAGCTCAGACCTCCTTCCGCCCTCCCGGTCCCATCCCTCCCGCCTGGCCAGCCTCCTCTTCACAGGTCAGCGCCTATGAACAGCCCTGTCAGGCACGTGCAGGCCGCTCGCCGTGCCTTGGGCCAGGCTCGTTCCTGTCCCAGGCCTTCGCTTCCTGAACCCCCATCCCCCCCATCCTGGGAGCACTTCCTGATGGCCTGGCCAAGCCACAGAGCCACCGCTCCGGCAGCTGCCGCTCCCTTCTCCGCTCGCTCCCCTCTGCCTTCTGTTGCTCAGCTCTCCTCCTAAAGGGAAGGTCTTGGCCAGGAATTACTATGTGCTGGTCGACAATTCAATTCTTGTCACCGCCCTGGAAGGCGTGGCAGTCGGTAGGAACCTCTTTACACAGATGAGGGAACCGGGGGCCACACGGCTCAGGAACCAACCCCAGCACCAGGCTTTGGCCTCTATCCTGCAGCACTTTGCCGTCACTGTCTATTTGTCTGTTTACCAGCCCTTTTAAAATTTAAGGTGCTGAGCCGAGATTGGTATGGCTCAGTGGATAGAGCGTCGGCTTGGGGACTGAAAGGTCCCGGGTTCGATTCCGGTCAAGGGCATGTACCTTGGTTGCGGGCACATCCCCAGTGGGGGGTGTGCAAGAGGCAGCTGATCGATGACTGACTCTCATCGATGTTTCTAACTATCTCTCTCCCTTCCTCTCTGTACAAAATCAATAAAATGTATTTTTAAAAAAAAATTAAGGTGCTGATTTGAGAAGAACAGCCTGTGTTGGGAGTTCGCTCACTCCCCGCGCGTCCTTGTCCTCAGGCCTAAGTCTCCTCCAGATTCCAGACAGGCACCCCCCAGCCACACACCAGGCCTCCCACACAGGCGTCCCGCCCAGAGCACCTAGCACGAGCAGCTGCGTGGTGTGGGTGGCGCTGCCCTCGGAATTGGAGGCCTGGCAGGTGTAGATCCCAGAGCTGCCTCGCTCCACCCGCCGGATCCACAGCGTCCCGTTCTGCACCTAGGGTGGGAGTGGAGGGGGGAGGCCCCTCCGGCAGGCCTCAGACCCTGCATTCCCAAGGCTGGCCAGCAGAGGGAGGCAGCACCCCGGGGTGGAGAAACCAAAGGAAAGCTCCCCCTCCCCCTCCCCCTCTGGCCTTTGCCGGCTCTGTCCTGCAGCCCCGCTCCCACCCCTCCACCCGCCCCTCCCACCAGCCAGCAACAGGATTCACCTGCATCAGGCCCTGGCCCTGGTCCTGGCCCTGGCTGAGGTCCCGACCTCGGAGCTTCCAGGTCACGTGAGGCTGGGGGCTGCCGTGGGCCACACAGCGCAAGGTCAAGGGCTCCAGCTCCTTCACTTCCAGCACCTGAGGAGGCGTCTCCAGGAACTGGGGGGGCGCTGCAAACAGAGCGGCATCAGGGGCTGCAAGGGAGCTACCAGCCTGCAGGCAGGGAGACAGACCGGGGCGGCCCAGCTTCGCGGACACCCCCGGCCCAGGGCCACCCTGTCCGCTCCTCTCGGGGGCTGAATGAGGACTGCACCACCCCAGCCTGAAGCTGGTTTGCAGAGCTGGCAGTGGGGTCTGATGCTCAGAGCCAGGTGCCCCCTGGAAGGGCACTGTTCTGGGCACCAGTCCAGGGCTCTATACTCCACTCTGCCCCTAAATCAGTGGCATGACCCAGCCTCCCCGTGCGCCTGTCGACTCATCTACAGAACGGGAATACCTAGGACCTCCCTCCCTCTCGGGGCTGAGGAAGAATTCATGTGGCGTTGGGTTAAACGCTACTTTTGTAAAACGGTGCTGTAGATCTGTGACCTGCGTTTCACTCAGGGCCCAAGAGCCCCCACCCCCTTACCCATGACTCTCCCCTGGCCAGGGAGGCAGGAGCAGGGGAGAGAGGGGAAGAGAAACACTGGATTTCCAAGAGCGGAAGGAAAGGGCAGGCGTGGGGGTGGGAGGGGCAGAATGCAAACAAGGTGAATGCAATGAGAGCAAATAAGGGTGTCAGCAAGGGTGGGGCCAAGAATCTGCCATACTCCTCCGCCCCATCCCCCCCGCCCCCCACCAGCCAGGGGCCCCATCACCCCCGGCCCCCCACCAGCCAGGGGCCCCATCCCCCCGCCCCCCAGCCAGGGGCCCCATCCCCCCGCCCCCCACCAGCCAGGGGCCCCATCCCCTCCGCCCCCCGGCCCCCCCAGCCAGGGCCCCATCCCCCCGCCCCCCACCAGCCAGGGGCCCCATCCCCTCCGCCCCCCAGCCAGGGGCCCCATCACCCCCGGCCCCCCAGCCAGGGGCCCCATCCCCTCCGCCCCCCAGCCAGGGGCCCCATCCCCTCCGCCCCCCCGCCCCCCCCCACCCAGGGTCCCCGTCCCCCCGCCCCCCGCCCCCCCCCAGCCAGGGGCCCCATCCCCTCCGCCCCCCAGCCAGGGGCCCCATCCCCTCCGCCCCCCCGCCCCCCCCAGCCAGGGGCCCCATCCCCCCGCCCCCCACCAGCCAGGGGCCCCATCCCCTCCGCCCCCCCGCCCCCCCCAGCCAGGGGCCCCATCCCCCCGCCCCCCACCAGCCAGGGGCCCCATCCCCTCCGCCCCCCAGCCAGGGGCCCCATCCCCTCCGCCCCCCCGCCCCCCCCAGCCAGGGGCCCCATCCCCCCGCCCCCCGCCCCCCCCCCAGCCAGGGGCCCCATCCCCTCCGCCCCCCCGCCCCCCCCAGCCAGGGGCCCCCCCCCGCCCCCCCGCCCCCCCCCAGCCAGGGGCCCCATCCCCCCCGCTCCCAGCTCCGTACAGTTGACTGTGAGGTGCACCCAGGAGCCGTTAGCAGAATCGTCTTCTGGGCGGTGCTTGTCCAGGAAGAGCACGCGGCATTCGTACCAGCCCTGGTCCTCCACCCGGAGCCCCTCGATCTGGAGAGACGCCCCCTTCTGCAGGCGGACTCGCCCTGGAGGAGGAGCCCCGAGTGAGGGTGCTGCAGGGGCCCAGGGGAGCCCCAAACCCTAGTCACACCCATCATTCTCAGCCGTCATCACTGGGCCCGGGCTCTCCCAGTTCCCCTGAGGGAGGGAGTCCAGAGTTTAAGGTGACCAGACGTCCCGCTTTGGGCGGGACAGTCCCGATTTTTAACCATTTGTCCCGCGTCCCTCGACGTTTTAAAAAAGTCCCGAATCTTTCCAAAAATTGGGACTTTTTTTTAAAACGCCTCGGGACGTGGCACAAATTGTTAAAAAGCGGGATGTCTGGTCACCTTAGTCTAGAGAGGCACAGAGGACCACTGAGGGCAGGTCCCTCATCAGTCCCTCTCGCTGCTCCTGCATCAGCAGTGGGGACCAGTCTGGACAAAGGGAAACCCAGAACTAAAGAGGTGGGCAGCTTCCAGGGCAGTTGGGGGAGCAGCCGAAGAGCCCACATGGAGTATCCTTGGATTCTTCCAGGATCTGCCCATCCCATGAGCAATCACTCCTCCTGCCACAGGGCTCTGTCCTGGAGCTCAGCAGTGTCAGGAGCCTAAGCAGAGACCCAGACCTCCTCTCTCAAAGGCCCTAATCTCTCGGGCTATTATCAGCGGCCTAAGCGCCTTTGGGTGGCCGGAGTCCAGCCCAGCCAGGCAGCCAGGTCAGCAGCCTCCTCACCCCACCCCCCAACCCCGGGGCACCCAGGCCCCAGCTGACCACAGAGAGCTCCACGGGGCCACGCAGCCCAGGCCAGGCAGACGCTGCACCCCCACACCCCTCGGCATCTACTACACCACCCCGCCAGGGACAGAGTGTGCCCCCAAATCCCTCAGGGACTCCGGACAGCGCTGCACCCCAGACAGCATGGGTCCCTGGCAGGGCATGCGGGAAGAATGGCAGCTCTGCACACACCCGACTCTCTGTCAACTCCAGCGTCCTCCCGGGGGGAGGGGAGGGGAGCGATCGGGTAGGGAAGGTAGGCAGCATGGCGCCCAGCACCAGCGGGCGCTCACATAAAGATCGGTGAGCCAATAAAAGAGCTCAAGATTTGAAATCGGCAACTGCATTCAATCCTGGCCCGGCCCGCGCCTCCTAATGCACCGCCCCCTCCCCCACTTTCCTTATCCTGTAGCGGTGACAGCACCGCGGACACCAGGCCCCCTCCCAGAGACCCAGCATCGCCTGATCCTCTCGCCGTTACGTCTCCCTCTCCCGCTCCAGGAAATCTCTCATATTCTACCCGCACAGCTGTCCCTTCCCTCCCTCCTTCACCTTAGTTTAGTCCCGGGTCTCTGTCACCTGCATGATCCTGACAGCGAGGTCTCCCTCCTCCAGCTGAGCCCTCTGCATTCATCAGCTGCCCACCCCGCCTGGGCTTTCCATGTGGTGAAAAGACACTGTGGCCCTAACCGGTTTGGCTCAGTGGAAAGAGTGTCAGCCTGCGGACTGAAGGGTCCCAGGTTCGATTCCGGTCAAGGGCATGTGCCTTGGTTGCTGGCACATCCCCAGTAGGGGGTGTGCAGGGCAGCTGATCAATGTTTCTCTCTCATCCGATGTTTCTAACTCTCTATCCCTCTCCCTTCCTCTCTAAAAAATCAATAAAAATATATTTTTAAAAAGACACTGTGCCCACTCTGACCAGACTGTGCCCCACATTAGCCCTGCCTGATACTAGAAATCCTAAAGCTGTGTGTGCAGTCACCCCGCCCCATCTGCCTCCATTCTAACCTCCCTCCCCTAGAGAGGTGACCTTCCTGAACTACAGTCTGACCCAGGGCGCCCACTGCCACCTGGGAAGAGAATGACTAAATGGAGGCCAGCTTTGCGATCATGCACGGGGATCCTGCTGGGAGGGGGGGAGGGGGGGATCATGCTCGGGGACCTCCCCCCCACCCCCCACCCCCCCCCCACCCCCACCCCCCCCCACCCCCCACCCCCCCCCACCCCCCCCCCACCCCCCGCCCAGGAATGAAGTCCAGGGGTGTGGATTCTCTAGGAAGGGTGGGCCTGTTTGAAGGGCTGGGTGTTGAAATCCCCACCTAGGAGATAAGCCTAGGACCTGCAGGTAAATATTTAACATAATCACACCTTTCCACCCACCATAACATTCCTCAGGAACCCTAATCTACCCGCCCAGCCCAGCCCCACCTCCTCTGACTGCCCTGAGACAGTAACTTTTCATTGTGGTGATCTTCATCTCTACAAAGAAGGCGGAAGAGGAAGGGAAATTGAATGCTGAACATGGGCTGTGTGGTGCTAAGTGCTGTCACCGAATTGCATCCTCCCCAAAACTCCATGACACAGGAAGCTTCTTTCCAGAATCACATGACTAGTTCGTGCCAAGCCAGGCCTTCTTTCTCAGACGGCCATGCCTTCGCCGCACACCAGTGTCAGGAGCATGCAACGCGCTAGGCACCAGCACGGAGCACGCTCAGGGTGCTCGCTCCGGGTGTGAGAAGCCAGAGGTAGCTGTTCCTACTGTGCTGACCAGAACACCAATCAGCCAAGGCACGGCATGTCCTAACTTTTCCGTGCGATATGGACCGCCAGACCCATCGCAGAACAGGAAGATGGCCAGGGCGGGCAGTGCTGAGTCCACCTGAGTCCTTGGTCCACCTCCCGGAGGCCCACCTCCACCCAGGGGGCCAGAGCCTGAAGGACTCAAGACCTCCCTGCCTGCAGGGATAAAGGAACAGGAGACGCATCCCCCCTCTCGCAAGCTCTCAGCAGGCAGGGGACCCACACTCACGGTCACGTGCAAGTTCACGTACACACAGCTCCAAACAATGGTGCTAACTGAGCTCAGACATTCCAAGAGACTATGACGCAAAGAGGAGTAGGGAAGGTCTCAAAGCTGTGCCCATGCAGAAGGTTTTGGGGGACAAAAGGCAGTGAGGGGAGATGCCTGGAGGGCTCGGGGGCATTCTAAAGCAGAATAAGATAACTGGTTGTAGCCCTGACCGGTGTGGCTCAGTGGATAGAGCGTCGGCCTGCGGACTAAAAGGTCCAAGATTTGATTCTAGTCAAGGGCATGTACCTTGGTTGCAGGCACATCCCCAGTGGGGGGGGCTTGCAGGAGGCAGCTGTTGGATGTTTCTCTCTCATCGATGTTTCTGGTTCTCTATCCCTTCCCTTCCTCTCTGTAAAAAATCAAAATAATATTTTTTTTAAAAAAAAGAAAAAGAAAAGATAACTGTATCAAACAAGTCAGGGCAGAGAAAAAAAACTCATGTCCCTCCTGCTGTTTGGTGCGCCTTGAAACTACCAAGAAAGACAGCACAAAAGTCAAACACCAAAATCAGGTCCCACGGGATGGAGGGACTGGCCTGAGACCCACCCGGGGAAAGGTGGAGCGGAATAAGGCACGCCTCTGTCCCAACGCCCGGCCACGTTCACACCACGCAGGCGCGCTCCATGCCCGCCCTTCACACCGTGTCACTTAATCCTGGTAGTTAGCACCAGCTGGCTTTATACGGCCTTTTACTACTTCCAGCCTAGTCTATAAATCCCGTCTCCTCCGCTAGACTGGTTCTGGAATCCTCCGCGGCTGGGAGGGAGCTTTCCCCCCTTCGCTCCACGCCCTAAAGCTCCGTCTCTTTCACGGTCCCTCCCACAGGCTAGGCACCAGCCTCACACAGTCCCAGGCCGCGGCCCCTTCACTTGCCCAGAGGGTTTATGACAGGGCAGAAGAGTCATTAGCAACCTCTACCTCCCATTGCCTAGCAACGGCAGTCCAGAGTCCCCTGCACAAAGGATGAGAGGCCCCTTCCACGCTGGGAGGCAGAAAAGAGAGTTAATGGGCACAGGGACCAACCCCCACCCTCCAGCCTGGGACCGGACTCAGGACCGGTCTGGCCCAGCCAGGGGCTCCAGACTGGGCAGGGTGCACACAAAGGGTAGGGGTGGGAAGAAAGCCCCATGGGTGACGGCCCTGACAGACAGAAATCCCACAGGTCAGACCTCAAAACAGGATGGTGCTGGGGGGTGGGGGAGCGGGAGGAAGGAGGTAGCAGGGGGAGGGGGAGAGGGGGGGACAGAGGGAAGAAGAGTTGCCCATCTGCCTGGTGGAGTCTCAGGAAAAGCCTTTCTTCTCCCTCATGTCCCCCCTCTGCCTCAGTCAGGCATCCCACACCCCTCCCAGCCGGGGGCAGAGGCGGGGAGGAGGGGGGTGGGCACTGCCTCTCTGCCCGCGTGTCCCTACCAGAGCCCGCTTTCCTCACTTCCCAGGGGGCTTGTGCAGACACATATGCTCCCACTCGGCTGTTTGCCAACAACTGCCCCCAGTTTGAAAAGAAACTCCCCCCTTGGGCAGCACCTGCCTGAGCCGCCTCCCCTTTGTCAGCCGGCCCCTCGGAGAGGGCTCCGCCAATCCTGGGGCCTCTCCGGGATTCAAATTCAAACGGGAAAGGGAGAGCCCCTCCAGCCAGCCAGGGCCGCCCAGGGGGCCCTTAGTCCACAGAGGACCGCGCCTTGGGCCCCCACACCCTGCCCTCTGAGACCTGCACTGACCCCTCAGGCTAAGGCTCCAGCAGGATTAGGAGCACGCTGAGCCGTCCGAAGGCCCAGGGAGGCCTACACAGGCTCCTACAGTCCGGGCAGGCGGGAGCCCCTTAGAGCGGAAACCAGCCCGGCCCCTTCCGTTCGCTGGCCCTTTGGGAGCCCGGCCCTCCCAGCTCACCTCTGCACACAGGCGGAGCTCCCACTGGACACGCAGACAGGCACAGACCCACCCGCCTGCTGCCCCATCAGTCCAGGCCCTGGCGTTCGAGACGGCGGGGGAGGGAGAGGGCAGGGGACCAGGACGGGGCCCCGTGGGGAGACCAGGGAAGATCAGGATGGAGTCTGGGAAGCTGTGAGATGAGATCTAGAAACGCGGTTTGAGAATTAAGTCGGATACTTGAAACAGGGCTGCAGGATCTGCCTGGGAACAGACTAAATGGAGTTCTAAACAGTGTGTATGTGTGTGGTGTGTTTGTTCGCATGCATGCACGTAAATGCAGCTTGGAGCACATGCTATGAAGCAGACTCGAAGCCGCGGAGCTGAGGGGGGACAGCAGGTGAAGAGACACCCCCTCCCCACCGGACCCAGCCCTTCTCTGCTGGCGATCCCTCTGACCAGGGCTCAGGCCTGTCCTCTGACCCTCTGACCCGGGCTCAGGCCGGCCCTCTGACCCTCTGACCCGGGGCTCAGGCCAGCCCTCTGACCCTCTGACCCTCTGACCCGGGGCTCAGGCTTAACCTCTGACCCTCTGACCCAGGGCTCAGGCTTAACCTCTGACCCTCTGACCCAGGGCTCAGGCTTAACCTCTGACCCTCTGACCCAGGGCTCAGGCCGGCCCTCTGACCCTCTGACCCTCTGGCCCGGGCTCAGGCCGGCCCTCTGACCCTCTGACCCTCTGACCCAGGGCTCAGGCTTAACCTCTGACCCTCTGACCCGGGCTCAGGCCGGCCCTCTGACCCTCTGACCCTCTGACCCAGGGCTCAGGCTTAACCTCTGACCCTCTGACCCGGGCTCAGGCCAGCCCTCTGACCCTCTGACCCTCTGACCCGGGCTCAGGCCGACCTTCTGACCCTCTGACCCGGGCTCAGGCCGGCCCTCTGACCCTCTGACCTGGGCTCAGGCTTAACCTCTGACCCTCTGACCCAGGGCTCAGGCCGGCCCTCTGACCCTCTGACCCTCTGACCCAGGGCTCAGGCTTAACCTCTGACCCTCTGACCCAGGGCTCAGGCCGACCCTCTGACCCTCTGACCCAGGGCTCAGGCCGACCCTCTGACCCTCTGACCTGGGCTCAGGCTTAACCTCTGACCCTCTGACCCAGGGCTCAGGCCGACCCTCTGACCCTCTGACCTGGGCTCAGGCCGGCCCTCTGACCCTCTGACCCAGGGCTCAGGCTTAACCTCTGACCCTCTGACCCAGGGCTCAGGCCGGCCCTCTGACCCTCTGACCCTCTGACCCGGGGCTCAGGCCAGCCCTCTGACCCTCTGACCCAGGGCTCAGGCTTAACCTCTGACCCTCTGACCCAGGGCTCAGGGGCTCAGGCTTAACCTCTGACCCTCTGACCCAGGGCTCAGGGGCTCAGGCTTAACCTCTGACCCTCTGACCCAGGGCTCAGGCCGACCCTCTGACCCTCTGACCCGGGCTCAGGCTTAACTTCTGACCCTCTGACCCAGGGCTCAGGCTTAACCTCTGACCCTCTGACCCGGGGCTCAGGCTTAACCTCTGACCCTCTGACCCGGGGCTCAGGCCGGCCCTCTGACCCTCTGACCCAGGGCTCAGGCTTAACCTCTGACCCTCTGACCTGGGCTCAGGCTGGCCCTCTGACCCTCTGACCCGGGGCTCAGGCCGGCCCTCTGACCCTCTGACCCGGGGCTAAGGGGCTCAGGCTGACCCTCTGACCCGGGGCTAAGGGGCTCAGGCTGACCTTCTGACCCGGGGCTCAGGGGCTCAGGCTGACCCTCTGACCCAGGGCTCAGGCCGGCCCTCTGACCCTCTGACCCGGGGCTAAGGGGCTCAGGGGCTCAGGCTGACCTTCTGACCCGGGGCTAAGGGGCTCAGGCTTACCCACGTAAGCAGGGTCCACGCGGGGCGAGTAGAGGCCGAACTGGATGAAGATGGGAAGCAGGAGCCCAAAGCGCAGCCACTCGATGACGTGCAGCGGGGGCTGGCCAGCGGCGGGCAGCAGGTCACAGCCCAGCACGGCGCTCTCGCCGGCCCGGCCCACCACCGACACCACCTCAGGCTTCCCGTGACCTGCGCAGAGGGGGCCCGGGGGACAGCAGGGCCCAGGTCAGGGCTGAGAGGGCAGGTCCCATCCGCATCTCCGGGGGCTGAGGGAACCCTCAGCTTCTCCAGAACCCTCGCGTGCCCACCGAGAACCGAGAACCCCGGGGGAACACACCCACCCCCCACCCACCCCACCCCGCCGGGAGCTAACAGGGAGTTCCGGAATCGAGCTCACCGTCAGCCCCCTGGCTGAGGATCAGGCTGAGGATGGCCAGACTGAGGCACCAAACCATAGCCTGGCTGCCTGCTCACCCGGCCCCGCCCTGTCCACAGGGGCCCGGGGGGACGGGCCTGGGATGTCCACCGTCCAGCAAGCCCGGCCAATCCTTCTGGTCAGGTAACGGGTTTCGGCTCCCAGTCCGCTGGACGGTAAGGACGTGGCTCAGGAAACACCCGAAGAAGCTGTTCTCCGGAGCACCGCCAGCTCCGAATGCCAAATGCAGGCGACGTCCAGAGGCGGCTGGTCCTGGAGACCAGGAGAATTCCCACGGTCAGAGACCAGCCAGGAGGAGAGCCCAGGGCAGGGAAGGAGAGAGGTAGGAGGGAGGGACGCAGGAGACCAGAGATCTTGACGCCTGGCCCTGGGGAACGGGACCTGGACAGAGCACAGGAGGGTGAGGGAGTGAGGGCGGAGGGAGACCAGGCAGGTCGGGATACGTTAGGGGGAGCATCTTAGAGAACGCCGAGGGGTTCTTGGGAAACCCGGTTACTAAGGTTCTCGGAAAGCTGAAGCGGGAGGAAACTGGGGGTTCCTATACACCCAGAAAACTGCTTTCAGGGGAGTACGGAAGGTGAGCCCTCCCAGGCCAGCCTCCTCTTCCTTCTCTTTCCTTCGTTCTGATGGGAACGAAAAGGGGGCAGAGAGGAGGTAGGACTGGGACCGTCTCCACTCCCCTAGTGACAAACAAGGACCCTGAGACTCAGAGCCTCACTCAGAGGCACAGAGCCCGTCAGGGGCAAAGCGTGGATACAAACCCCCAGAACGTGGCCCCCAGGGGGCCCCACACAACTCCCTGTCCTGTTTCCCCAACCTCGGAAAACCCTGGAAGCTGGGGACCAGTCCCTCCTTCTCCACCCGGCCTCCCAACACTGCCTCAGCAGGGAGTGAGCCAGGCACCTCTCCCCCAGGCTGGAATGGGGAGCCCGGGCAGCATCCTCCAGGTCTAGGCAGGTCCCCGGAGCTGGCATCTGGCCCCACTTCCTCTTCTCGATGCCTCCAGGAAGCCTCCCTCCACCAGGCACCCTGACCCAAGTGCCTCTCCCCAATCCTGCCACCCACTCCCTCCAATACCCACGCCCCTCCTCCCCCCAGGGGCATGATCCATGAAAAGCCAAAAGCGCCATGAGTCCATAGAGCGAGGCCTGGGGGTGGGTAGGGTGCTGCCTGCCTTGGGCCTGGCAAATCCAAGTGGACTCTGCTCCAGGCCCCCACCCCACTCTCAGCTTCCCGGTTTCCCCCCTGGCTATAAAACACCCCCGTCTCTCAGCCTGACCCCTGCCTCTGCTTCATGGCCCCGTGTCCTGCACCTCATGGGGAGCATTCCCCTTGCTCCCCACTGCTTCTTACCAGCTCTCCCACACTTCCCCAGTAATTTTTTTCCCAAGTGTATAAGAACCCTCAGTTCCCTCCTGGTTCAGTTTTCTTCAGAATTCAGTTACCTTTGTAACCCAGGTTTCTCCAGAACCCCTCTGCTTTTCCTAAAATTGTATCAACGCCTCTGCCCCCAGCGTGTCCTCACCTGTCTGGTCTCTCCACTCTCCCAGTATCCCCATTCCAGACGCCTCTAGTTCTCACAGCACCCTCCTCGCCCCAGTTCCCCCCCACCCACCCCCACACACACAAATGCCCATTTTTGGAACCTGAGCTCCAATTGCATCAGGCCCCCTGCACTTCCAGGAACTCTCCCAGGCTCTTCCAGAATCCCCACCCACACCCACACCCACGGGGCTTCTCCCACCGACTCCCCCGGAGTTTTCCCCCCTAGAATTTCCGTGACTCTGCTTCCAATACACTTCTTTACATTTTTTTATTGATTTTTTTAAGAGAGAGAAAGAGGGAGGTGAGGAGGAGGAGGAGAGAAAGAAAGAGAAGGGAGAGGGAAACATGGACTTGTTCCACTTATTTATGCATTCATCGGTCGATTCTTATGTGCCCAGACCCGGGTGTATCCCCACAATGCTCCAGCCACCATACACTTCTCATGCCCCCCAATCTCCTCCGTCCTCGCCTTCCCTGGACCCCTGGAACTCCTTGTTTTGGGGACCCACCAGAACCAGCCTCCCCCCCCCCACACACACACACTCATGCACACACACTCATGCACACACACACTCACACTAATGCACACACACACTCATGACACACTCTTGCACGCGCGCGCGCGCGCACACACACACACACACACACACACGCACTGCCTCCAGAACTCCTCCAGTGCCCAGGGAACCCACCCCGAAGAGAATGCCACTTCGCTCCCCAGCACTCCCCTAGTCCTGCGCCCCAGGAAACCCCACTTCTCGCCAAAGGGCTCCCGCGCCTCCCTCTGCCCCCCGGACTCCCGCGCCTCCCTCGGTCCCCCGGACACTCCCCCCATCCCCTCCGGCCGCCCACGCCCTCACCTGCTCCTCGCGCTCCGCTCCACTCCACCCGCGACACAATAGGGGGCGGGCCCGCCTCCCGCCTCCGAGGCCCCGGGAGCCTCCCGTCGCCCTGGAGACCGCCAATCCCCGCCCGCGGCGGCCGCGGAGGGCGAGGGGTGGGCGCGACCCGGGCGGCCTGGGACTTGTAGTTCGGCGGGCGCGGGGCGCGCACGTGGGCAGGTCCTGGCGGGAGCGGCGTGGCCGGGCGGGGAGGCCGGCGGGCGGCGGGCCGGGGCCGCGCTCGGGGCTCGGGGCTCGGGGCTCGGGGCTCGGGGCTCGGGGCTCCGGGCTCTGGGCTCCGGGAGTGGCGGGCGCTGCCCTGGGCTGGCTCCGCGCGTCCCCCTCCCCGGTGCGCTCAGTCCGACCCCTCCCTCCGCCACCCCGCAGCAGGAGTGGAAATCTGAGCCTGGGGCTGGAGCGCCCGGCGGGGAGCGGGACTCCCTCCCTCCCTCCCTCCTCCCAGGGGATCCACCTGGCTCCCGGGCCCCTCTGATCTCCTCCCTCATCCCATCGCACCTCCGCCCACGTCTCCTCCGGCCCGACTGGAAATACCTGTCCGCGCCTGGCCGGCGCCCAGGTCCCGCCCGGCGCTGGGCACTGGGCACTGCCCGCCGCCCGTGCGGAGGCTGCCAAGTCCACTTCGCCCCGTGCCCCGCGCCAGCCACCAGAGGAGCAGGCCCAGAAGAGAGGAGAGAGAGGCATCCTGATGGAATGTGAGCTTTGGCCGAGCCCCCGCCGGTGCCAGACTGGGGACTCTGCGTTTGTAACTGTTATGCAAGCCGCACGGAAGCCCTGGGAAGTGGGTTTGGTTACTGATGGGAAAGCCAGGACTCAGGGAGCCAGGGGAAGGGACTTGCCCAGGGCTCCCCATCTAGGACCTGGCAGAGCCCTACCCTGGCTTCATCAGCCCGCCCTGGGGCATGGCAGCCTCGGGCACAGAGACATCTTGCATGTCTGTGCCTCTGGGCCTTCCACTCCTCAGCTCTGTGCCGCCTTCCATGTGGAGGCCGCGTGATCATGCACTCCCCGCCAGGTGTACGCGGTCCTATCACCCCTCCGGAAGTCTTTCCTGAAGGCAGAACACTGATCGTCCCCCAGTATGAAGTTCTGGGACTCAAACTTAGTGCAACAAGCGTTGATTCACGGAATCGTGGCCTCAACGTCAGGAGAGACGACCCTACAATGGGTCTCAGCACTGTGCTCACCTGTGTCCCTGCCTCCGCCTCCAGGTGAGCAGCCAGCCCCATGTGACCACGTCCTGGGCCAGGAAGCTCACCACCAGGGACCAATCCACCTGTAGGGACTCTCACTGCGGGAAAGTCCTCCCAGGAAAGTCGTCTGGGAGGCAATGCGTGTGCGTGTGTGCGCGCGCGCGCGCGAGCGTAAAACGTCTGGGTACCTGAGATGGCAATGCGGAGGGGGGGCCCCGGAGGATGAGGGGAGGCAGGAGTTCTCTCCCACCATCGCTCCAGCAAATGTTCCCAAAGTGGCAGGTGTCGGCCATACACAGGGTAACGGACGGAGCGAACAGTGACGGGATGTAATGAAATCGTGTTGGTGGGCACGCAGGAAAGCCAGGCCAGGCAGCGTGCCCAGGAACAACGGCTGAAGGATCTTTTCCTCTTGGCCCCTCCCCAAGAGCGAGAGATCGCTGCCTCCCTGCAGGGCAATGGGCTCCTCCTCTGGTCCAAAGGTTGCATTCCTGCGGGCCCCAGTGTTTTCTTGAGGATAAGCTGATCTCACTTGCACACTAAAATCACTCTTTTGTAAACGTGGGATTTAAATGATTTCCCATTTTTTAAAGATTATGTATGATATGGTCATTTTTTTTCCTGGAAGCTTATTTTGTGTCTTGTTGTGGTTATTTTGCTGTGATTCTGCTGTATCGTGATGGCTTTTTGGTAAGAAAGGGAGCGTAGCCCTATAACTCGTCCCCTCACCCCTATGCCAAAATAAATGGGGGTTGTGGGTGAGGGACTAGTCCCTGAGGCTCACAATTAAAGATTTTCCTCCGGTTGATCTCAACCAATAATCATTACTCTCTGGGAAAGTGTATCTAGCCGACTAGGATTCTGCCTAACCAAAGGAACTTACTTTCAGCTTGTTGACATACCCCCTGCCATTCACTCACTCCTGACACGTGTCCTGTCACCCTGGGGACTTCCAAGTCTCTCCCCAATTCCCCTACCCATGGCAGCTTCACAAGGTATGACTTTGTGAAAAGGTTGTCGATTCCAGGGATTTGGTTGATGAAATCTTGTCGTGATTTAAAAAAAAAAAAAAAAAAAAAAAAAAGTGTGATTTCTCCCAGATTGCCATGTAACTGTTGGTGTGCTGTCTCCTGTCCTGATGAGACTGGCCCGTGAGCGTGTGGAGCCCGTCTTGTTCCCCCGTGAATTCCCCCGGAACCCTTCGCCTCTCAGAGGGGCCCTGCCCATCTCTCCAGACTCATTTGTCACCTACCCCTGGACCAGGCGCCTGGCAGGGCCTGGCCGTCCGTCCCTGGAATCCCCTGTGCTTTTTCACGCAGCGTCTGCTCCCTTATCTGCTGTCTGGCCACAGTGTCCTCTTTCTCCCTTCCCAGGACTCTCCCTGCTAATCACTGGTCAAACTGTTTCCCTCCTCCCTCAGGGCCATGCATGCCTGACTCCTCCCACCACACCCTCGCCTTCACCCGCACCTGCCTTCACCCGCACCCGTGTCACCTTCACTGAGATTGTATCTTTACACACCCCACACAGCCCCTGGCGGGCAGACAGTGTCACTTCCTCTCGGTGCTAGCCTGGTGCCAGACAGACAGGAGGTGCTCTCACCTGCTCCAAAGACTGAGCAGACTTTGCAAGCTGCAGAGTGCTCCCTGCAGAGGAGGAGGTGTGGCCTCTCTGAGCTTACATTCCGCTCCTCTGAGGGTCTTAGCCCCCTTCTTCCAGGTCCCCTTTCCTCTCCGTGTTCAGAGACTGCGTGGGAGAAGAAGGGACAAGACCCAAATTGCAGGGAGAGCCCTGGGCCAGCCGTACAGGCTCCCTTCACCCCTTATTTACTCGCTGTCTCTGGGCTGCCAGAGGAAGAAGCTGCCCTTTGGGTGCTATAGATAGAAACCTGCTGACCTCCCCCAGTTCTCAGGAAGGTGAAGAGGAACCGAAGAGCACGGGGGCTATGGGTATGTCGAGCTCAGGCCTTGCAGGAAGTGGGGCTGCTTAGGCCTGGGGGGGGGGGGGGGGGGTGGAAAATCAGCGTCAGGCCAGGGACTGCCTTCCTGCAGACCCCGGGCTGGGGCCCTCAGAGAGCAGAGTGGATGTGGCCAGACATGGGAGCTCTTTGGGGACTGGTTTCCCACCCTCCCCACACCTGCCCCAGCCCCCAGGGCTCCCTGTCCCGCACATAAACCTAGATAGGAAGCCCCCCCCCTCACCTCCTGGCCCCGCTTCCGTCCTGTCCGGGAGGCCTGGCTCTTAGCTTCTGTCCATGCTGCTCAGAAGGTCCCTGGCACCTGGCCCACACGTCCAGGTTTCCCCAAAGCAGTGTCCTCGCCTCCACCATCCCCTGTACATGCCAAAGCCCCTTCGCAGCCCAGGATCCCTTCTCCTGGAGGACACTTTGGAGGTCAGTGCCTTTGTCCTCACTGCGAGAGGGGGAGGGGGAGGTCCAGACAAATGTCTGGAATGGCTTCTGCCACGTGGCCCCCTCCCAGCTCCTCAGACTCCTAAACGCCCCGGGGCCCAGCTCCTCCAGCCTCTGTGGGAGCCCAGTACTCTCCTAGCCGTATCTCTGTAAACGCGCCAATTAGCTGTACCAGTGCCTGCCTCTCCTTCAGTGTGCGTTCTCTGTGGGAGGAGCTGTACCCCAGTGGGCACTTCCTGCCCTAAGCTAGAGGAGAGTGGCAGGGCAGAGCCCAGATCTCCTGAGAGCTCACCAGTGCTCTCCCCACTGGACTCCATACCCCCTGCCATTCACTCACTCCTGACACGTGTCCTGTCACCTGGGGAACTTCCAAGTCTCTCCCCAATTCCCCTACCCATGGCAGCTTCACAAGGTATGACTTTGGAGGATGACCAAGGCTTGGCTGATGGGGCCTGGATGAGGAATTCGGGCTAATCTTTGGACTAAGGAAAGAACAGGAACACAGCGTTAAGGGCCTTTGCCCAAGAGGAGTGGTGTGTAAGAGGTAGGCATTCACCCAGGACAAGAATCCAGAGAGGTGTGAGCCATGGAAATCTATAGAGAGAGGACAGAAAGACCAACCAAAAATGGTTAAGGGTTAAGGGTCCAGACCGCAGCTATTGATCCAGCAGTTATCCCCATGGGGTAGGCACCAGAGGGTCAGAGCAGCTGGCATCAGGGAAATGGCTGGAAGGCTCCAGGCTCGCTCAGTCCCAGAGAGGATCAGCACTGAGAGGGGTTGAGGCGGGGAGGAGTTTCTGTCTCACTGACACCCCAGCCTCTAGACTGGGGTGGGGTGCATGGGAATAGTGAGGTGAACTTGCAGCCAGGGTGAAAGTAGGGCTGTGAGAGCAGATCTGAGCAGAAACAACCCTACTCACAGGGTTCTCAGTGCCAGCAATGTGCCCATTGAAGAGTCACAAATTAGGTAAATTAGAGGAAATCTCTCACTTCTCCCATTTAAAGTGTAAACACTGTAAATTAATGGGGAAGGTGATAGGTGGTGAAGAATAATTTGCCAACACTACATTGTGAAGCCTCCTATCCCCAAAGCCGACATGAGAAAACATGGGCTGGGAAGGGGGCACCTGGAGTGGAAGGAAGCGGGAATATGAGAGGATACCTGAGTAAAAGGGAAGGGGCTGGAGGGAGCACCTGGGGAGGAAGGGAGGGGCTGGAGGGAGCACTTGGAGAGGAAGAGAAGGGGATGGAGGGAGCACCTGGAGAGGAAGGGAAGGGGATGGAGGGAGCACCTGGGGAGGAAGGGAAGGGGATGGAAGGAGCACCTGGAGAGGAAGGAAGGGGCTGGAGGGAGCACCTGGGGAGGAAGGGAGGGGCTGGAGGGAGCACCTGGGGAGGAAGGGAGGGGCTGGAGGGAGCACCTGGGGAGGAAGGGGGGGCTGGAGGGAGCACCTGGGGAGGAAGGGAGGGGCTGGAGGGAGCACCTGGGGAGGAAGAGAGGGGCTGGAGGGAGCACCTGGGGAAGAAGGGAAGAGATGTAGGCTTACCAAAGTCATCCAGTGAGGGACCAAACAAGCTTCTCCTGATGGCAGTCACCTAATTCAACTTTATTCCATTGTCCCTGGGACAGTAAGAACCTTTGTACATCCATCCTCCACCCCTGGGACAAGAAGAGCTTTGGGAGAAGAGGGAGGGTTTCCTGCAGCTGGGAAGAAACGGTGGTCAGGATGGGGGTCCCTAAAGAACTATCAGACACAGGAGAGGAACCAGGCTAGTCACGGACGGATTGTCGGAGGATGAGTCTACGGCTTCTGAGGGCGGTCCGTCATTCAAGGAAAGTAATCCTCAGCCTCCTCCCCCCTGAGGGTGTCTTCTTCCCCCTCCTCCGCCCACGTCCTCCTCCTCCGCCCTCCTCCGACTCCTCCTCTATCTTCTTCTTCTTCTTCTTCTTCTTCTTCTTCTTCTTCTTCTTCCTTTTCCTCCTCCTTCTTCTCCTCCTCCTCCTCCTCCTCTTCCTCCTCCTTCTTCTTCTTCTTCTTCTTCTTCTTCTTCTTCTTCTCTCTCTCTCTCTTTCTCTCTCTTTCTCTCTAAATTGCTTCACCTTTATTTATTTATTTTTATTTTTTTAAAATATATTTTATTGGTTTTTAACAGAGAGAAAGGGAGAGAGATAGAGAGCTAGAAATGTCGATGAGAGAGAAACATTGACCAGTTGACTCCTGCATACCCCCCACCGGGGATGTGCCCGCAACCAAGGTACATGCCCTTGACCGGAATCGAACCTTGGACTTTTCAGTCCGCAGACCGACGCTCTACCACTGAGCCAAACCAGCTTCAAATTTTTTTTAATATGCTTTTATTGATTTCAGAGAAAGAGAAAGGAAGAGAGAAAAAAACATCAATGATGAGAGAGAATCACAGACCTCCTGCACGCCCCCAACTGGGGATTGAACCCACAACCCGGGCCTGTGTCCTGTCCGGGAATCCAATTGTGACTTCCTGGTTCCTAGGCCAACGTTCAACCACTAAGCCAGCTGGGCCAGGCTTGTCTGTCTTTTTCAGTTTCAATCTGTTTCTCCTGATTTTTTTCACCCTTGGTGTCTTGCTTTCTTTCTGGCCTCGAGCAAGCTACAGCCCCACAGCCAGAGTTACCAAGAGCAAGAGGAGCAGCAAGGCCTTGGTCAGGAGGCAGAAGGAAGCTGAGGCCTTATCTGAAGGGTATCTGAGATCTGGAACAGAAGGAAGGAGGCAGGGGGAGAGGGGGGCTTACCAAAGGGAGAGGTGAGTTGCAGACACCCACCCCAAATCCCACAGAGGGGTCTCAAGTTCAGTCCGCTGATGTTCCCTTGCAAGTGTCCCTTGAAATACTTTTTCTATTCACAGAAGCTCAGGAACTGAGATCTGGGGAGAAATCTCAAGCTGAGCAAGAGACTAGAAGAGACCTTTGGAAGCTGGGCGTTCTAGGGAAAGAGGGGAGTCCCCCACCCAATCCAGGGGCCAAGTCCCTATGGGGGCAGGGAGAGAGTTAGGTTCTAGATTCCATGTGTTCTCTTGGGAAGAATTGACACATGAGGCCCTGAGCAGCTCAGGGCTGTCGGGTCCTGGTACCTGTGCAGAAGGGCCTAGCAGGGATGAGAGAGGAGCTCCTGTTGCTGACGGGGTTGCTCGCCCTGCAGGTGTAGGAGAGGGCCTTGTCCCCGGGCCTCCAGGATGTGCTGAGGACAGAGCCTTCGTGTGCCGTGTCAACCGCGTTTTCCCGGGACAGCCAGCTGTAGGTCACGTCCAGGCCTGCCTGTGCTACAGAGCAGGTCAGGGACACGTTACAGGGACCGTCCCCAGAGGTCTCAAAGCTCACAGCGATGGAAGGCTCCGACAGCCGACCTGCATGAAGGAGGAACACAAAAGCCTGCTAGGTCACCAGGGCCCTGGTGGGTCTGTTTTCCTAAGTCCCTCATCACGGGGTGTGGGTGCTGTCCTCTGAGGGCCCCTCCACCCAAACAAGTAGGCAGAAACTAACAAAACTCAGCCACCCTACAGCCCGGGATCCCCGGGCAGCTGCCGTGGCAGGCAGAGCTGCCTGTGGCGTCTCCCACCTCCCCTTATACCTTGCTTCTCTCTCTCTCTCTGGCACCCCACCTTCCTCCAAACCCCATTCTACCTCCTCGATCCCAGAACACATTGTTATTCTCTCAGGAACATTTATAGTTTAATCAGTGACCTAACAAGGCTCAAGGTAGAATATCAGTCCATGTAACAGGCACTAAGAAGGAACTTGCATTCACTGATTAGTAGCCCTCAAATCATGCAGAAAGATAAAAAAAAAAAAAAATGCTCAAGTCTGGAGGTGCATTCACACAAACCCAACCACTGTGAATCTCATGGGGACAGAAGGTCTCCCAGAAATCTTTCTTTTTAAAAAAATATATCTTATTGATTTTTTACAGAGAGGAAGGGAGAGAGATAGAGAGCTAGAAACGTCGATGAGAGAGAAACATCGACCAGCTGCCTCTTGCACACCCCCTACTGGGGATGTGCCCGCAACCAAGGTACATGCCCTTGACGGGAATCAAACCTGGGACCTTTCAGTCTGCAGGCCGACGCTCTACCACTGAGCCAAACCGGTTTCAGCAGGTCTCCCAGAAATCTACCCACAAAGCCCTGAGCTCTGTCAGGCACCTCCACAGGAACAGCTCCATGCCCAGTGCTACTTGAATGCTCCGGGTCACTCTACCCGCGGTAGCCAGGCAGCCCAGATGCTAGGGTTGGGTACACTAGGGACAGTCTGCCTTCCAGTCCCAACCCCTCTAGTCATAACCCCAAGTCCGAGGCCCCTCCTCCTGCGCATGGGAAGCTCAGGAGAGCCAGCCAGAGCGGGTGTGCAATTCCCAGACGAAACTCACGGTAGATGCGCAGGTTGTACTGCTGCACGATGGAGGGGATCCGGGACGACCTCAGGTTGACTTGAGCCTGGTAAGTCCCCGAGTCCTCCCAGCTCAGATTGCTGATGTGCAGAGAGTAGCTGGGGCCCAGGAAGCTCACTCGGCCCTCGTAGCGAGGGTCAGTCACCGTGATGGCAGCTAGATGCCCCTCTTTCGCTGGCACCACGGTAGCAAGCCTGAAGTGGGAAGACCAGATGATGATGTCCTCAACCTCTTCGTCAGACGGTATCTCCAGGGGGAGGCTGATGGACTCCTGCAGGGCTGCGACCACCTCCTCGGGGTCCGCACCGTCTCCAGAACCTCCTTTGGCTGCAGATACGGGCAGGAAAGGGGTGCAAACAGACCAGCTGGCGCATCTGGGCTGCTGAGACCGGCAGCAGGACTGTGCCCTCACTCTCATCGAGCAACTAACTGCTCTGGCCCAGCCCTCAGCCCTGGCCTCCTCTGCCCCTTCCGGCGTCAGCTTTCTGCCCAGCTTGACTGGGGCACCTACCAGCGCTCAGCTTCCATCTATGCCCTCACCCTCCCAATTTGACCTGCTCTGTTTGCCATCCTGGGGTTACTCTCCTTCCATATCCCAAGTCTCCTCTTCTCTTGGTCCTGCCCTGAAGCCATTCCCCTCTTCCTCTTCACTCCTTTGGCCCCAAAGAAAGTGACCTGCTAGCCCCAGGCTCAGCCGCTGAAAACAGAGGCTGGAGGGCACACTCCTGTGCCCGCTGCAGTGGCTCTCACCTTCCCGGAGCAGTGAGAGCAGGAGCAGCCATGGCAGGGCCCCCATGTCAGCAGCCTGGTGCGCGGGAGGTGGACCTGGCCAGTGCCGAAGGCTGAGGAGAACAAGCCTTCCGACGGCAAGCTACTACAGGCGGTGACTCTTTGACAGTCCTGAGGAGAGGGAAACACTTTTCACCCCAACTCTAGCCCCTAACTTCCTCCTTTCTCACGAAGCCCCTCCCCCTCCTTGGGAAGATGTCTCTCTCTGCACCTTGTAGGAAAGATGGTTTACCCATGAACTCATGTTTCCTGTCCATCAGCTCAGCTCCCACTTCCTAAGTGAAGCCTTCCGAGTCTCCCCACCTACTGTGTGTCCAGATCTCCCCACCCCCACCCCCCAGACATACCACCTCTCCCAAACTCTTAGAAAACTTTCTGTCCAGCCTCAGCAGCTCCTATGGAGCTGTGATCATTTGATCTTATAAACGTCTTTATCTCCTAGAGTCAGACCCCATCTTTTGGGACATCTCTGTATGTCCCACTGTTTTCTGGCTCCCATGCAAGACACATGTAGCTCCACTGATATTTTTGGAATGAATGAATGAATGAATGAAGTCTTTCTATTTCAAGCTGGTTATATTCCAATTGAGCAATTATTCAGCAGAAGAAAACTTGACCCTCTTTACTAAAGCAATTTGTACCAGATTGCTGATCCAGTTGTTAATGTTACAGGAAATCTTTAAATCACTCTGTGAGGATATAACGTGGATCAAATCAGACTGAGGGTGAGTGTAAGAAATAAAAAAATATCTCTGACGGTCAGAGCTGTCCAGGACACACTGGGTGACCTTGGGAGGTAGTTTTGGCCCCTGGTATTCAAGCTAAGACCAGACGTTCACTTGCTGGGATATTCGGCAACATCTCCAGCCTTAGATGGTGTACAGATGTTGATGTGAACAACACCCAATTCATCTTGGTACCCCAGAGTTTTCATGCTGTGACGTTTGACCTATCTTACTATCCTTAGCAAGCATATCAAAGATTTCTAGTTGAGGAGAATCTATATTCTATATTCCTTAAAATGTGGCCATAAATATTTTCTCCTAAACAAGAGGCCAAGTTATCTGCTGAACCTGAAAGTTTAAGTGTGTATGTGAGTGTGTGTGTGTGTGTGTGTGTGTGTGTGTGTGAAAAACAAGTGTTTCAGGAAGATGGACAAAGTCTTCAACAGGGGAGGTGACTTGTGTCCAGGTTTCTTGGGATAACTCCAGTTTAAGACTGTTTTCCTGGCCTTATTCTTAATACTAGTAGTGTTCCTTTTCACTCTTAAGAAGTGTTCTGAGTTATGGGATACATTATTTGGTTACCCAGGAACAGTAGAATATCCATACAGCCCTTATTTAAGGGCTCACAGTAAGACGGCTGAGCCTTAAGAGTCCAAGACCATCCTTAGCTTTTCAGGTCCACACATTGCCCTGGAGACCTGGAGGGAGTCGGTGGATGGACAGGAGATAAGAGGAGGCATCCTGAACCAAACTGCTTGGGCCCCTTCATCAGCAGGACGGGTACTCACAACTTTACCGGGTGCTTGTTGTAAACATAAACGGTGCCTGGAAGCACCTCGCAGGGCCTGGTGCGGGGTGAGGACTTGAGGAAGTCATTGTCATGACTGGAGGCCGGTGAAGCGTCAGGATCATATAATGTGCTTTGGCATTATAAAGACGGGCCCTTTGTAACTGGCGAATGTCTGGCTAATGAGGAGAATGGGCAGGACAACTCTGGAATAAGACACCGGCAGGGGTTTACACAGCAGTGCCCACTGGCAGCACCCATCAGCCCCGAGACTGAGGAGACCGCAGGCACTGCTGCCAGGACAGTCAGCCCCGCTTGGCGCTTTGTGTGCTTCTGTCTTTGTATTTTTAAATTGAATTTTCTTTTTCAATTGCATTTTACATTTGATATTATTTCAGGTGTACAGCATAGTGGTTAGACTATCATATACTTTATAAAGTGGTCCCCTACCCCTGGACGGTTTGTCTCAGTGGATAGAGCGTTGGCCTGCGGATGAAGAGTCCCAGGTTTGATTCCAGTCAAGGGCATGCACCTTGGTTGCAGGCATATCCCCAGTGTGTGTGTGTGTGTGTGGGGGGGGGGGGGGGAGGAATAGTGCAGGAGGCAGTTGATGGATATTTCTCTCTCATCGACGTTTCTAACTCTCTATCCCTCTCCCTTTTTCTCTGTAAAAAATCAATAAGATATATATATTTAAAAATAAAATGATCTATTAAAAAATAAAATAAAATAAAGTTGCCCCCTGATTTCAAGCATGGTGGCCTACCTCCTCACCAGCTCCACCCAGTATGGACACAGAGGCTCAGCACACTAAGCTGGGCCCTTTGACACTCTAATGACTGGTTCCTTGTCTCTCCAGCATATCACAGATCCCAAAATGGTGGTTTCTCTCTCTCTCTCTCTCTCTCTCTCTCTCTCTCTCTCTCTCTTTCTCCTCAGCTTCTCTCTTAGCCATGACTTGTCTGCTCTCCTTTCCTGAAATCAGCCTCCCAGATTGCATGTCCTTTGCTTCCTTCATGCTGATAGTTCTCAAAAAGCAGGTGTTGTGCTGTCTGCCTCAAAATCGCCGGGAGCACCGGTTGACGATGCTAATTCCTTGGCTCCACTCCAGACCCAGGGAAGCAGGACAGGGGCAGCAGAGCAGAGGCCTACAAACCCACCTGCTTAGGCAAATCCTGGGGGGGTTCAGTGTGCACTAACGTCTGAGAATGCCGCCTTGCCTGCCGCTCCCTTCGGCTGAAGCAGAGAGGAAGTTCCGCAGCCGCCAGGCCTTTGTCTCCGAGCACAAAGCGTTTCTTTCCCCCAGAGGAGCACAGGGAGACAGCTGCTTCTGTGAGCTGGGCTTCCTAGAGCCGAGAGGGGCTTTGAGACTTTCCTCCTGGGAATCCACCAGGACTGGAAGGGGGGGATGGGGGCAGGAAGCAGGTGTGAGGCCAGGATCTCAGATTTTATCCCTTGATAGATGCAGGTGCTGAAAACAGGGTGCTTTTGCTCAAAGAAAAAATAGTTCGGACCTACTGATCTTGTCCAACTCCTTATTTTCCAAATTAAAAACATGAGAGCCCTAGCCAGCTTGGCTCAGTGGATAGAGTGTCAGCCTGCGAACTGAAGGGTCCTGGGTCTGATTCCAGTCAAGGGCAGATCCTTGGGTTGTGGGCTTGATCCCTAATGGGGGGCTTGCAGGAGGCAGTCAATCAATGATTCTCTCTCATCATTGATGTTTCTCTCTCTCTCCCTCCCTCTGCCTTCCTCCCTCAAATCAATTTTTAAAATATATATTTTTAAAAATAAATAAAACAAATTGTTCTCACCAGTGAATACCCTCTTTCCCTGTCAAGTTCCCCAAAGAGCTTAGCACTTACAGAGATTTTTGTGACACTCCTGGTGGCACTCTGCTCTCTGGGTCATGTCCTTCTCGCTAGAGGACAGAGAGGCGGTCTGGCGTCCTGACCTCAGAGCACGGAAGGTGGCCTGGAGGTTAGACCATCGGATGTGGGACAGGCTCTCCTGGGACTGAGCCGTTCCCCCCTCTGAGAGGAGAGCGGCCTGGCAACAGAACACCAAGAACAGCCATGTGTTCTCCCGATCTATGAAAATGGCTAACAGGTGGGGAAGGCCTTGGGGCTCCCCTGGCCCAGAGAAGAGGAACTAGAGGAACGGAGGAGAGATTGAGGATCTAGGAGCAGCCACCACCACCCCTCTGTGAGCTGGCTGAAGCAGTGGCGGAGAGGAGAGTTTCCCTAGAACTGACCGCTCCTGGCACCAGGGGTGGGCAGTTTGACTGGGCGTGAATTGCTGCACTGGGAGGGGCTAGGTGAGGGGCCAGGGGTATAGCTCTCTCACAAGCTCACCTGACAGAGGCGTTACCTAAAGGCTCTGCAGTCCAGCCCTTCCTTTACAACAGTGACTTCTGAACTTGAGAGAATATCCACACGGCCCTTTCCTCCAAGGAAATCTTACAACCAACCCGATATGTGACGTAGATAACAACGGACTTTTCTGGTGGAAGCTGGAGGAATCCAGGGACATGTGGGGAGGAACTGGACTGTCTGACATCAGGAAGGGAACGTGGGGGCGGCTTTCTCCCAGACAGGTGTGCTCCCAGGGGTCATTGGTCCCGTGCGGGGACCGCCACCTTTGCAGAGCTGACTGGCAGCCATATCTTATAATAGTTTCCATGAGCATGGTCCACACTGTGTGCCCCTGAGTTTAAGCCTCAAGGCAACTTCTTAGAGCCCTAGGGGTTCTGTGGAGCTCCTCAGCTGATGGGTTGCAGAGGCAAAGAAACAAGGCAGCAGGGGCAGGTGGCATTCCAGGACTTTCCAACAGAATGGTGAGAGTTTCTTCTATTTACATATTGGGCTTAGAAAAAGATTTCCTGTGGGGAAAACCTCTTAAAAAAAATCCTTCTCTCTACTCAAAATCCTTTAAAATTGTGTTTATTGCTCACTTTGCAGCCTTAAAACGCAAAAGAATGCTATATGTTCTGATAGGTAACCGGGGCTTGCTCTGGCAGAGATCCTCAAAGTGGGGTGGGGGGAGATTGCCCTCATTGAAAATCATTAGCCTGTTGATGTAAGAAGTGTCTAAAACCTATAAGAATTTTTATGAGTTTATTTGAGCCAAATTGACCACAATTGCCAGGAAGCAAAATCTCAACAGATTGAGAAAATGCTCTAGGAAATGGCAGTTTTACACTTCATGTTGTATATTACAATAAAAAGGGGGTGGAGGGCATAAGTGAGTTACATGAAATCTATTGGTGAAAGATTAGGGAGGCTGGAGAAAGCAAAGTGTGTGGGGGAAACTCTAGGATTGGGATAACAAGTAAAATGATGGACATATACTTTTTCTACATAAGTGAGTACAGGATAGTTAATAGTTGGCAACAACACATGATAAAATGATAATAATACAATGAGGGTATTTTTGGTCTCTGCTCTGGTGTTGTTTTTGTGCCCTGAGGGGGCCCGGGTAAAAGGAAGTTCCCTTGACATTCCAAGGGCCTGTTATCCTAGATGCAAAGAGACAATAGACTGGCTGAATTAAGGTCAAGGTTGACTTTTGTCACCGAAGATTCTAGCCTAGAATGTGACTGCCAGCCATAAAGTGCTTTAGTTTAAAAGTTTTCATTTCAGACCATCCTATGTGGTTACTTTTGGTCTCTGAGTTGGTAAGACCGCCACACAGGCCTCCCCGGAGCTTGTCAGCTTTAGTTTGTGGCCCCTTTTCTCCCACAGAAAGTAGGAATATTCAACAGGACTCCAGAAGAGATGTTCCTAAGGATACAGTTTTCTAGCATCACACGGTGTCCCCTGGAGAGCAATGGTCTCTCGAGGGTTGTGTCCCTGAGCTGTCCTGTGGTTGTGTTACCAGAGAGCCACCCAACTCCTCCTTAGCTCGTGTCGTGCCCATGAGAAAGAATTCAGATGAGTGACTGTTGAGGCAAAGTAAGCAAATTATTAAGAAAGCAAAGCAAGCAAATCTTACATAATAATAGACAAACATGTAAATTGACCATACCTCCACTATGCCCTCAGCCAATCAGAGTGAGTATGCAAATTAGAAGACCAAAGATGGAGGCCGCCCAGCTGCTCCAGGTGCAGAGTTGCCAGGGGGGGCAGAACACCTGCTGAACACCTGCTATGAGAGGGAGGGCGGTGGGTGGAGGGATCTACAAGAGTGGAGTGCTGCAGCGAAGACAAGATGGCAGACTCTGGCCAGAGTGAAGGTCTGGGTCCCGGGTGTCAGAGGAAAACCGGTGCTGGAAGACAAGGGAAGGAAGGACTATTGCATGAATCTCTTCATGCAAAGGGCTTCTAGTTTACTAAGAATACACTTGGGAAAAGGCAGGAGACCCAAGATGGAGGTGTAGGTAAATGCCAGTACTCTCCGCCTCCCACAGCCACATCAAAATTACAATTAAAATATGGAACAACCATCATTCAGAACCACCTGAAACCTGGCTGAATGGAAGTCCTGCACATGGAGAAGGAAAGAAGAAAGCACATGGAGGCTGGTAGGAGGGATGGAGGTGTGGAACTGGCTGGTCCAACACGAACCTGTGGAGTGTTATTATTTTTTTTAAATATATTTTTATTGATTTCAGAGAGGAAGGGAGAGGGGGGGAGAGACATAGAAACATCAATAAGAGAGAATCATTGATTAGATGCCTCCTCCACACCCTCCACTGGGGATCAAGCCCACAACCCGGGCAAGTGCCCCTGACCAGAATCAAACCTGGAACCCTTCAGCCCACAGGCCAACGCTCTATCCACTGAGCCAAACTGGCTAGAGTTTGCAAAGGGGGGGGGGGAAAGGCGCGGGGGGTTGTTTCTCTGTTTTCCGTGTCCATCTTCATCACCTTAAAGTAGGGGTGTCGAACTCAATCAGAGAAGGGGCCAAAATCTAAAATCCAGCCTAAATCGCGGGCCGAATGGTTTACTGAACAGTCATAAACTGTCATTGTGATGGAAACGCAGCGGAGTGCAGTGATGACAGTGCGGTGCGGGCCACATTGCAAGGCCTGGTGGGATGGATTTGGCCCGCGGGCCTTGTGTTTGACACATGTGCCTTAAAGGAAACAGCCAGGTTCCTGAGTGGAGGAGCTGGGGATTAAGAAATTAAAGAAAGAAAGAGACCAAGAGGCAGAAATAGATTCACCAAACTGGGCACTAGGTTGGCGCCATCCTCTCTGATGGAGAGGCATCGAGCAGCTGAGCCAAGCAGCAAGTTTATTTATAGGGTCAAAGGAGCTTATTTGCATTCTTAACTAGGCCCTAGCATTACTTGATTTAGATATCTAGACCTGCCCCTGCTGACACCTGACAAAGGTAAGTCAGAAACTGAATAACACCCCAGCCCTCTTGAGGGGGTGTAACCAGGACACGTACTCTGACAGTGCCTCGGGCTCAGCTGACAATGTAAAGGATGTCCATGTGCCTTCTCAGGCAGCCCTCTACAGAGCTGGAGTGTTTTTAGTCGGGAGGGATATCTCCAAGGCCTCCCATAAGAAACAGCTCTCTATCCTATTAACATTTTCCCTCAAGCGATACTATCTAGATGCTCTTGGAGCTGGAGGGTCAATGGCCAGTCTTGTTTCTACTTCCCACCGATGAAGGACATGGAGCTGGTTCTGGATGGCATCACTGTCCCCTTTCTGGGCAGGTGGGGTTAGGGTTCTGTATAGAATTTTCCAGCAGCCGGATCTAGGGGGTTGAGCAGTACACTCAAATATCCTAGTTGGGATGACCATTTGTAAGCAAACTGTCTCTAGCCTGGAAGATATAAAATGGACTAGGGTATTAATAATATAGGGTCCAGAAAGAAGTAGGAGCAGCAGGGAAGGCAGGGGGCCTAGAAAGGGTAGCAGCCAAGAACTCCATTACCAGTTGCTAGGCCAGTAAACTACCCTCAGAACAAGTTTCTTTTTTTTTCCTTCCTTCCTTCCTTCCTTCCTTCCTTCCTTCCTTCCTTCCTTCCTTCCTTCCTTTCTTTCTTTCTTTCTTCTTTCTTTCTCTTTTTATATATTTTTAAATATATTCATGATTTCAGAGAAGAAGGGAGAGGGAGAGATAGAAACATCAGTGATGAGAGAATCATTGATCGGCTGCCTCAATGGGATTGAGCCTGGCAACCCAGGCATGTGCCCTTGACTGGCATCGAACCCAGGACCCTTCAGTCTGAAGGCCAAGGCTCTATCCACTGAGCAAAACCGGCCAGGGCCAACCTACTTTCAATTCTATATTACCATACACTTTCCCCCCTAATTTAATTAGGATTCTTAGAAACCTTAATTTGTAGTGACAACTAAAGGCAATACATTACATTCAGAAACACACTCACATTTTTTGGCAAATACACTCACATTTTTTTTCCAGAGGCATAACAGGGATAACATGAATCATTCCTTTAGTATGTTTAAAAGTGAGCTGTTTCATTCTCTAGATTCCTTGACCATTTTCAGGAGGCTGGAGGAGAATGTGGGGATGGAAGCAGGCGGGGGAGATTTAGGAAATATCTGGCTTGTGCAATCCAGTGGTTTCCGTTTTATTTTTTTAAATATATTTTATTAGATTTTTTTACAGAGAGGAAGGGAGAGGGATAGAGAGCTAGAAACATCAATCAGCTGCCTCTTGCACACCTCCTAGCAAGCAAGGTACATGCCCTTGTCCGGACTCGAACCTGGGACCTTTCAATCCGAAGGCTGAGCCAAACCAGTGAGGGCTGCAGTTATGTTTTAAAAGCACCATGTCCCCCCTTCACTCAGAGGTAGGGCAGTCGCCCTGCTGGTCCCCAAGCCTGAGCAGGGAAGGTTTTGGGGTGGCATTCATTTCCCAATCATTCCCAGGACTAAAGCTGCCCCTGGGCCTTCAGAAGGAGGATTTAGGAGGACTTAAAAAGACTCATTTTTACAAACTTTCCTTCAATTCCCTTAGCCTTGTTTTCAAAGACCTTCTATCCTCTCTCAGCAGGGAAATTTAGGGTTTGTATTACGTGTTTGCGCCCTAATTCTTCAGCAGGAGAACAGATTAATGGGTCATCCATGTATCAGATGGCCTGTCCACCCCCCTCAAGTGATAGGTCTCTTAAATCCTCTGCCAGGGCCTGTCCAAATGAGGGTGACCCATCTCTGACCCATGGGGGAGAGCTGTCTGTGTAAGATGTTTATGTCCCTGGGTGTCTATACATTCAAAGGAGAACAAGAATTGGCAATTTGGGCCCAATGGGATACAAAAGAAAGCATCTTTCAAGCCTAATACTGAGAACTATTGAGTTTGAGAGGGAATTTTTCCCAAAATTGTATATGGATTTGGTACTATGGCAGGTATAGGAATTACAGCCTCATTGATAATTCACAAATCTTGGACCAACCTATATGTTCTATCTTTTTTCCTAACGGGTAGGATAGGGGTGTTGCAGGGGGAATTCCAAGGAACCAGCAGTCAATGAACAGAGAATATTGTAATAACTTTTTTTCCTTTTTTTTTTTTAAAAAAATATATTTTATTGATTTTTCACAGAGAGGAAGAGAGAGGGATAGAAAGCCAGAAATATCGATGAGAGAGAAACATCGATCAGCTGCCTCCTGCACATCCCCCACTGGAGATGTGCCCCGCAACCAAGGTGCATGCCCTTGACCAGAATCAAACCCAGGACCTTTCAGTCCACAGGCTGATGCTCTAGCCACTGAACCAAACCGGTTTTGGCTAATAACATTTTGTAGGCCTTATCTCGCATGGGGACTTACAGGACATTGCCATTTATTTGGAAATTTGTCAGGTTCCTTCAGCCTGATCATGGCAGGCTTTGTCCTATGGGCTTGGCCTGAAGGTCCCATGGCTCAGACCTGGTGGTTAAGTGCCTGATTTACGTTGTCATTTATTTCAACCTTTCAATCTTTTTACAAGTAAGGCCATAATTAGAATGGGACTCTCTGTTGAAAACAGCCACTTAGGTTTTAACTCTGCTTAAAATATCTCTTCCTAACAATGGAGTGGGACATTCTGTCATAACCAGGAATTGGTACACAAAAGTAGTCATGGAAGTAGTCATTGAGTCAGCAGAGAGCATCTCTGATGTCGGAGAGGCCCTAGTCCCTCTCTGAAGTGCTTTCACTTTATGGGGTGCATGGCGCATTAAGGAAGCCCACAAGGCCTGAGGACTGGCTTGTGCAATCCAGTGGTTTCTGTCTTATTTTTTTAAATATATTTTATTGATTTTTTTTTTTCTTACAGAGAGGAAGGAAGAAGGATAGAGGGCTAGAAACATCAATCAGCTGCCTCTTGCACACCTCCTAGCAAGCAAGGTACACGTCCTTGATCGGAATCAAACCTGGGACCTTTCAATCCGAAGGCTGAGCCAAACCAGTGAGGGCTGCTGACAGTAAGAGAAAACTGGGGCCTTCAGTCCTACACCCATACACACAAAAACATGGATTCTACTGACAACCTGAATGAGCTCATAACATTTTGTAGGCCTTATCTCGCATGGAGACTCCCCCCGGTTGAGTCTCCAGATGAAAATGCAGCCCAGTTGGCACCTGGACAGCAGTCTCAGGAGACCCTGAGCAGAGCCCTCTGCTGAGTCACACAAAACTCATGACTCATGGGAACTGGGCTAAGCTGCTAAGTGTTTGGCAATTAGCTATGCGGCAATAGAAAACTCATCCAACGTCTGCAGACTTTGCAGGAGGCAAATTAAACACAGTGTTAAAGTTAGCCATGATATTCCTTCAGGAGAGCTGATGCTCACAGCTAGGTTTTTTCCTTCTGCGTTGGAATTTATGATACTAGTTGAAGTAGGTGACTTGCATTTAGGGAATGTGTGGTTCAAAATGCATGTGTTTTTAAACATTAGGATCACACTCCGCATACCAAGATACTCATAAAGAAAACTGAGATTTATAAAGGCAGCAGATCTGTGCCTCCCTCCAGCCCTCGTTCTGGAGTGTGTATTCATTAAATAGAAAAGCAGGTGGAAATTCCCTTGCTATCTAAACTGCTCTCTTGAATGTACCCATGTTAAACAAGTATATAATGTAATCCTACTTTATCTGAGTGTTTGTGTTTGCATTTTTAAATTAATAAGATATGTGATCAATTTAGAAAGTGGTATTTTTTAATAATTTAAGACACCTCGTTTAGCCAGGACTATATTGATCCTGCCAATAACCCATTAATGAGAGAATCGAAAGACTCAGGAGGGACCTGCAGCAGAACACAATAGGACTATTTCCTTTGGTCTCTGAGTGAGATGACAACACAGGTATGGGTCCAGATCCGTCACCTTCACGCATCCAGAAGTGATGACTCCTAAAAAGTGAGGAACAGTATGTCTGCCACAGAAATGATCTGTAACTTGGAACTAGGCAAAAGGAGTTTCTAAGTGTTCTTTCAGAGAAGGCCAGGCTCGATTTCTATTGACTTAAGAAATTAACTTTTAGCTTTTTGTTCAATAAAAACGTGAATAATTTATTGTCATGTCGACTGTAACCTCAAATGATACCATTTTTTTTTTTTTGGCTGTAACACTTTAATCTGTTTTGCATCTAACCCAGCAATCTGAATCTAACATATCCTTATTAAATATTACATGGTGTCCCAAAAAATGTATATTCACATTAACAACTGATAGCTCAATTTTGAAAATGAAAAGCATTTTAATAAACACTGCCTTTATAATTATTCAACGTGTGTGTACACATTTCCTGGGAAACCCTATATATTCACTTTCTCAAATGTTCTTGAACCAGCTTTAACATCTCACTGGTTCCCACACTAATTCTTGAGTTAGTTGAATAAAATTTTTATGTATGTATGTATGTATGTATGTATGTATTTGTTGTTGTTGTTGTTAATCATCACCTGATGATATTTTTTCATTGATTTTTAGAGAGAGTAGGAGGGAAAGGAAAAGTCAGAGAGATATGTTGATGTAGAGAGACACATCAATTGATTGCCTCCTGCACACACCCTGAGGTACGTTCCCTTGACCAGAATCGAACCCAGAACTCTTTAGTCCACGGGCCATCGCCTATCCACTGAGCCAAACAGGCTAGGGCAACAGGATGCATTTTATATTTGTGTGAGAGTTAGGCTTTTGCCTTTCTTTTTAAGTTATACTTTGATCAGTGTCCAAAAAAAAGTGTGCCAACCACATGCCAGACGTTAACGCATTCACACTGGATGAAGTTCAGAGAGGACCAGACTGAAGAGAGAACTGGGAAGGATTTGAAGAAGCATGGACCTTCCCACAGCTCCGCCACAAGAGAAGAGAACATCTTGAGATTTGCAAGGCAAAGGTTGGAGACAAGGCCAGGTCCCGGGGCAGTTCCTGGCCACGGGTCCTTCCAGATGCTGCAGCTCGGAGCTTTGTGGGAAGCCAGGTGGGAACCACTACACACAAAAGCAGCAGCAGCGGCAGCAATGCAGAGCCTTATTGCAAAGCAACATGAATCATGTCTCATTTCTGTGTGGTGTTGTGCCCAGATTTCGTGGTCCCCAAGGACCAACAGGGAGCCGAGTCCGATGCAATAGCAGAAAGCCTGTATTCCATGCTAGCATGGGCTCTGTTCCACTCACACCAATAGCAGCGTAGTGGAAGACAGCGAGCTTCAACAGATCAAAGGGTTTTATAGGGTGGTGATGTCACTGCTTTGGCTGACCTGATTGGTTGGGTGAGGGCTAAGGTCCAGTTACAAAATGGAGGATCAGGAGTTAGCCCCACCCTGCCCTTTCATTGGCACCACCATCAGCAGGCTGGCAGAGAAGGGTCTGGTCCCTACAGTCAAAATAGCCAATATTTAAAAAATGTTAACAAACATATACACTGAAAGTAGATTTCTCTCTTTGCCAAGAGTGAGGGTTTCCCTCTCACACCAGCCACTTCTTTGATGTTCTGACACCACTGGACGTCCTATCACTCAATTCAACTCAATTCTGACACTAAGTACATGAAATTAGCATCAGGCTCACCATTTCAGGATCAGTCCCATGTGACTGACCTCTCGTCAGATGCCAGTGTTAAGTATGGGGTCCCCAGGCGACTCCCACTTCTATCCATCTTGGCTACAAAGTCAGGGGTTCCCACACCCTGCCCTTCAACCAGGCTCCATAATTTGCTAGAACAATTCACAGAACTCCGGAAAAATTCTATATGTAGTGTTACCACGTATTATCTTTAATTAATTCAACAAGGAGGTCATTAACTCAATCTCCAGCCCCTCTCAGTTTCCAAGAGGTGGGGTAGGGGAGAGGCTGGGGAGAGGAGGGGCAGAGGTGCAGGGTGGAGGGAAAAGTTGCAAGTTTCTAATCCTGCCTTAATCTTTCTGGCTCCAGCCCCCCTCCTGAAGCTATCTCAGGGCCAGCCAAGAGTCACCTCATTAGCAAAATCTCAGATATGGCTGAAAGGGCTGGTTATGATTAACAAAAGATCCTCCTATCACCCTATCACTCTAGGAGCTCTGTGCCAGCAATCAGGGGTGAAGATAAAATCGTTTTTCTTATTATACCACACCGAGAAATCCAGGCAAATCCATCAGAAAATCAAGCACTTGACTTGTGACCTGCTGTATCTAAACAAGTTGTAGTCTCCTTTTAAGTGACAGAGATTTTTATATTTCATCCGACCACAGAGTGTCCACAAGAGGCAAACCTAAAACAAAGTGTTAAGCTCAGGTGTTTAAAAATAAAATTCGTAAGAACCAAGATCTGCAATGAAGATGTGTTTGTCATAAGCCTTCAGTTTATGACAAGGGGAAATGGCCAAATCGCAATTGCTGTGGAGACATTGTCAGTTCCTAACTGATCAAGTAAATGAACACATCGTGTAGAACCTCTGACAAAGTCATTGCTGGATTCATTTAGCACATTTTAAGTAAAAACTTAAAATGTGAGAACAATAGGAAAGAACACTATCTTTGTTAGTGCCTATGGAATCCTTTTTAAAGTTGATTACATAGTAGACCTCCAAAAACTCTAACTGAATTCCAAACCCAGAAATTACATAGGACTGCATCCTATACCCCAATATAATAAAAATAGAAATTGGAAAAAATACGTAAACAAACAAAAAAAAAATCTCTCAACTACTTGGTATGAAAACATTCTTCAAAATAATCCATGGATCAAAGAGGAACCCAAAACGGCAATTTACAGAACCCGGGGGAAATAATGATGGGGCAGCACCAATGGGCACCATGCAGAGGAGACAGCCACGCAGTGATCAGAGCAGCTTCAAAGATTTCACTGAAAATAATAATTAACATTAGCTGAGTGCTTACTCTGTGACAAACACTATGCTAAGCACTTTCACAGGCAGTTCCTCATAACCAATCTGAAATACTTTTATTATATTAGCAAATATGGAAGTAAAAATATATAAAGTAAGAACACAATTCAAGAAGTCAAAAAGAGGAACATTAAATGAAAACTTAAAATCAGAGCACATATTAATAAAGCTCAAAGATGAGCCCTAGCCAGTTTGACTCAGGGGAAGAGAGTGTCGGCCTTCGGACGGAAGGGTCCTGGCTTCCATTCCGGTCAAGGGCTCATGCCGGAGTTGCGGGCTCGATCCCCCAGCCTGGGACGTGCAGGAGGCAGCCGATCAATGATTCTCTCTCATCATTGATGTTTCTATCTCTTTCTCCCTCTCTCTATTTGAATCAATTAAAATATATATGATTAATAAATAAATCTTATATAATAAAAGGCTACTATGCAAATCAACCAAATGGCAGAACAACTGGTTGCTATGATGTGCACTGACCACTAGGGGCAGTCCTCAACATATAATAGCAGCTGCTCTCTGGTGGTCAGTGTGATCCCACATGGAGTGCACCACTCAGCCAGGGGCCCTGAGCTGGGCTCATGGCTGGCGAGTGCCAGCTTAGGCCCATTCTCCCACCTCCACAGCAGCGCTAAGGATGTCCAACTGCCAGCTCCCAGGGGGAGTGGGCCTAAGTCGGCAGTCGGACATCCCCCAAGGGCTCCAGGACTATGAGAGGGGTGCAGGCTGGGCTGAGGGATCCCCCTCCCCACAGCCCAGTGCATGAATTTTGTGCACTGGGCTTCTAGTAAATAAATAAATAAATAAATATGACATTAATTAGAAACCTAGAAAAGAGCAGAACTGAAAAAAGAGCCACAGAGATTGTATGTGGCAGAAGCTATTGCCCTGTCCCTTCTCCACTTTGGTATCTTCCAAAAATATTCCAGTGTCAGGTCTACATTCCTTTACATGATACACTGCTTCTTCTGAGACTGGGGTATGCCTTTCTGTGTGTGCCCAAGACAAGCTACAAAGCACAGGCAATGAACACCCTGACATCCCCAACCCAACCCACCTACTCACATAGTAACCGCCAGGGGCTGTATGTAACCACCCTGCACGCCCTCCAGGGGGACCCCTCAGAGATGTACCTTCCTCCCCAGAACCCTCAGGATCCCTTCCAGTCCCTCCGTGGTGTCTGGCTGAACAACTCATCCTTTATTGGCTGCCTGGTGTTTCGGGTCACCTCCCTGCTCCCTGCAGTGTCTTCCCGCGCCACCCAAACAAACTCCTGAACTCCAGTCTTTGTCTCAGGGGAAAAGCCAAACTGCAAAAACACAAGTCTGTACTATACAGAGAGAAAAAAGAAAACAAAAATGCAACAAATTAGGAATGATAGGTTATACCCACAGATTAAAACTATACAGGTAGCCGAAACTGGTTTGGCTCAGTGGATAGAGCGTCGGCCTGCGGACTGAAAGGTCCCGGGTTTGATTCCAGTCAGAGGCATGTACCTTGGTTGCGGGCACATCCCCGGTAGGGGGTGTGCAAGAGGCAGCTGATCGATGATTCTCTCTCATCGATGTTTCTAACTCTCTATCCCTCTCTCTTCCTCTCAGTAAAATATCAATAAAATATATATATTTTTAAAAACTACACAGATAGAGGGTGAATTTAAAAGTAAAACCTATGCAGCTGGTGTATGGGGAGCATATTGGGCTTTCTCTGCTTGGTCCTGAGTTGGAATCAGGGGCAGATGTTTGGGGAGCCAGCCATCACGGCCCAAGTCCTGACTTTTTTGGGCGGATGGTCGCAGAAGTGCGGGTTTGACTTCCCAGGTTGGCTGTACCAATGTTTGAGGTCAGAATGCTATGATCATAGATGGTCTAGCTATGGTCTGTTTGTATATTTAGCTCTTAATATCACCCCCCCCCAAAAAAAAAGGTGAAGAACAGTAACCTAATAAGGCCATGAAGTATAGTTGTAATGCGATGTCTGCTAATAGGGTGTCTTGCAGTCACTTAAGCAGCCTGGATCACCAGGACCCTTAGGTTCCAAATGTGGATGAAGTCTGCCCTGGATCCACACCGTGTTTCCTGGATTTATTCCTCCAGTTGCCTCTCGGCAGTATTTAATCACATGTGTAGACATTTGGCCAGATTCATGGCCCATGAATTTTAATCGGGTATAAAATTTTATAAAATCTATCAATCTTGATGTTTAGTTTTTCAAAAATATTTATGTCAGTCATTTGTCTACCTAACGTACAGGAAGAAGAGTCTACTGTGAGGCTGAGATGAAATGTGCGGACGATGTAATTACTCTGGTGGGAGGGCGTTGTGGGTTGAAGTGCATCCTCCCACCCAATTCATGCCAACCCCAAAATCTCAGCCTGCGCTCTTATTTGGAAATAGGGTCTTTACAGATGTAATTAGTCAAGTTCTCCATTTATTGTGAATTTGGCAGAGAACAAGGGTGAGATGAAAGTGTGGTTATACAGCGGAGAAACTACACTGAGAATCCTGCAGGGGGTTCTCATTGGGGTGGTCTCCATCATTAAACAGGCGGAGGGGACTGGGATGAGGATGGAAGAGGAAGGAGACAGTTTAATCAGTGTGAATACCGGGTCAAAAGTATTAGCACTGCCCTGATCGGTTTGGCTCAGTGGATAGAGCATTGGCCTGCAGACTGAAAGGTCCCAGGTTCGATTCCAGTCAAGGTCATGTACCTTGGTTGCGGGCACATCCCCAGTAGGGAGTGTGCAGGAGGCAGTTGATCAATGTTTCTTTCTCATCGATGTTTCTGACTTTCTCTCCCTCTCCCTTCCTCTCTGTAAAAACATCCACCCCATACATATGTATATATGTATATTTTTCCCCTAAGTATTAGCACTTAGGCTCAGGTTTTGGAGCCATTTAGCCCCAAACAATATGATATTCCCTTGAAGAAGGGACTAGAACAGTGGCCGGCAAACTGTGGCTCGCGAGCCACATGCGGCTCTTTGGCCCCTTGAGTTTTTAGCAAAGACCAGCTTAGGAGTACCCTAATGAAGTTAATAACAATGTACTTACCTATATAGTTTTAAGTTTTTAAAATTTGGCTCTCAGAAGAAATTTCAATCGTTGTCCTGTTGATATTTGGCTCCGTTGACTAATGAGTTTGCCGACCACCGACCTAGAGGAATGCCACCACCCTGGCTGGCTGGGTGAGAAGGGCTGAGGCCTCAGGAGGCAGGGTTGATGGGTGATAGAAATTCACAGACTCCACAGTCAGGTGACAACTCAAGTAGACATGGAGCAGGCTTGTAGCAAATATATGTTCCTGGACTACAAGGCTTTCACTGGCAGCCATTTTGGGGGCCCCCTCCCCTTTCTGGAATACTAAATCTGCTTAAAATACATTCTCCACACTTTTGCTTTAAAAGAAGAAACTCACAGACTCCCGTTACAGAGAAGAAGAAAGATGAGAACAGAGAAGAGTCTAGAAGGTACGTCATGATGGGAGAGGCATGTGGATATTGTCACAGTCTAAACAGCACACTGCTGAGCGTCCGAGTCCAGCTAGAAGTTATTAGCGTGGTGTACACAGCTTGAAATACTAACCCGGGGCGCCTGACTCAGACCCATTTATCTCACCACCTGCCCTGTCTGTCCTGGAAAAAAAGATGGTGAGTAACTCAGGGTCAGATGCTGTTTTTATAGTCAATACATTCTGCTTGGGAAGCAGTCAGTTCACAAAGGCTGATCATGTAAAACCTCCGCTCCTTCTCTGAGGGCGGAAGCCCATGGCCACAGGCCCAGGCAGGCTGGACACCCAACACTGCTGATAACTCGCTCGGCCTGGAAGAGTGTAGAGCAGGTGAATCAATTCAGTGATTAAGACGATTCCCATCAATTTTCATCTCATTCCAGTTGATGATGTAGATTATTCTCTTTGTGGGTCATTAATAGGTGGTGTGTGTGTGTGTGTGTGTGTGTGTGTGTGTGTGTGTTTATTCTAGGCAGATTTTTTTCCTATCATCTATGCAGGACATTTGCAAAATAATGCCTGTGGCCCTGGGTGGTTTGGCTCAGTGGATAGAGCATCGGCCTGCAGATTGAAGGGTCCCAGGTTCGATTCCAGCCAGGGGCACATGCCTGTGTTGTGGGCTCGATCCCCAGTTCTCTTTGCTTGAGATGGGACATCATCTTCTCCTGACGTTGGACATCAGTGCTTAGGCCTCAGATTGAAACCTATACCATCAGCCCGCCCCCCCACCCCCACCCTCTCACGATTTCCAGGTTTTTGGACTTGAACTGGGGCTTCATACCCTTGGCTCCCCTGATTCTCAGACCTTCAGACTCGGAGAGTGAATTACACTTTCCTGATTCTCTGGCTTGCAGATAGCAGATGTCTCCACTACCATAATTGTGTGAACCAATTCCTATTTTATTTACATATATATCAACTCCTGCCGGCCTGCTTCTCCGGAGAACCTTGACTAACACAGGTTTAACTGCTTTGGAGAGGAGACAAGATGGAAAATGAAGGAAAAGGCCTCAGGTGAAGGCAGCCAGGAAGTGATTTAATTTGCTGTAATACAATTTAAATGACTTTTTGCATCCTTGTTGGCAAGCCTGAACTTCTCTATATTAAACCAAGAATCTTCCCCACTGGTCCTGGCTGAGGAACCATCAGAATTGGTCCTGGCTGAGATGCTAGACAAGGCCCGAGAGGCTGCATAGGGGCTGGGTCCTCCCGGACACCATATGCGCGGGGCTGGGAGCCAGACCATCCGCCCTCCCAGTGAGCAGGGGCTTCTGGGCCTCCGGGGGAGGCTCTTGGTCCAGGTGGCCTAAGGGCCAAAGGAATCAGAGTCTTCTGGGGTACGTGCTGAAAACTCCGTCAAAAAACCTGGGGGTGGCATTCGGAAGTCATTATTTTAAAAGCACCCCAGGCCTAGCCAGTGTAGCTCAGCTGGTTGGTGTGTTGTCCCATACACCAAAGGTGGTGGGTTTGACCCCTGGTTGTGGAGCGTGTGGGAAGCAACTAATCAATGCTTCTCACTTACATTGGTGTTTATCTCTATCTCTCTCTATCTCTATCTCTATTTCTCTGTCTCTATCTCTCTAGCTCTAGCTCTAGCTCTCCCTTCTTTTCTCTAAAATCAATTAAAAAAAAAAAGGAATGAAAGACACGCCTGAGCCAAAACCGGTGTCTCAGTGGATAGAGCGTCAGCCTGTGGACTGAAGGGTCCCAGGTTCGATTCCGGTCAAGGGCATGTACCTTGGTTGCAGGCACATCCCTAGCAGGGGGTGTGCAGGAGGCAGCTGATCGATGTTTCTCTCTCATCGATGTTTCTAGCTCTCTATCCCTGTCTCTTCCTCTCTGTAAAAAAATCAAAATATATTTAAAAATAAAGTAAAATAAATTAAAAATTAAAAAAAAGAACAACATGCCTGATAGTTTAATGAGCACTGCAATATGAGAGGCCCTTGGACAGTGTCTGAGCAGTTGCTGGGTATTGACTGACATCACTGCCATCTATAACTTTGACCTCCTCATATTCTCTTGCCTGACAGAGTGATTTTCATAATACCACTGGGGAGGGGGAAGGAGAAGCCAAGGGAAAGGCCTTGCAAACTGAGGGAGAGAGACCCTCCGGGGAGACCATGCAGTGTGGACCACCTCTGCAGGATGCCCCAGAGCCACAGAGGCATGAGAGGGAGGGAGGCCCGCCCCGCTGCCCTGCACACACCTGCCCTGGCCCAGCCTGGCCACCCCGCAGACCTCTAGCCCAGCACTTGTCACTGTGCACCAGAGGCATTTATTTGCATTTTGTCTCCCCTGCATATTTGAGCTCCTGGAAGGCAGGGCCCATATATTATTCATCTGTGGCCCCAGGCCTGGCTCCATAAAAGCTGAATGAAGCCATCAGGGAACGTAGAAATTAATGTGGGAGTGGCCCCTCCCTCTGCTGCCCAAGCAGAGTCAGCCTAGTGAAGGACACCCCTCAGTCAAATAACCAAAACTCTCACCTGACCCAGCCCCTGACCAGAGGGAGGGAGCCCGTTAGCCCCGCCCCAGGAATCTAGGTGTTTTCTAGGATGGGAGCCACCACTGGGGGCCTCCCTGTGCCCCCTGGTGGTCAGAATCAGAATCTGCATTGCATTCCCTGCCTGGCAAGCTGGTCCCCTTTCCCCCTCCCCAGTCCCCCACCCTCATCCTCACACAGGTGGAACAAAGCCCTCGAAGGCCTCAAGACACGGATCTGGCAGAAACCAGTTTGGCTCAGTGGATAGAGCATCGGCCTGCGGACTCAAGGGTCCCAGGTTCGATTCCAGTCAAGAGCATGTACCTTGGTTGCGGGCACATCCCCAGTGCGGGATGTGCAGGAGGCAGCTGATCGATGATTCTCTCATTGATGTTTCTAACTCTCTATCCCTCTCTGAAGAAAATAAAATAAAAAATAAAATAAAAAAAGACACGGATCTGCAGCCCAGAGGGTACAGCCAGACACACCTATGAGGCCAGGCACAATAGAATCCTGGGGGTGGAGGGGGGCAGGGGGGGGGGGGAGAGATATCTGGAGGGAGCGAGAAGCCGCAGGCTGGAAGAGAATCGGCCTCAGGCCTGCCGGGTTTCTCCTCTGAGCTAACCAGAGGCCTGCTCTTCCCCAGGCTGTGGTCTCCTGTCGCCCCGGACGTCCCGGTGGAGAATCCTGCGTGGGCATCTCAGAGGGGACCTCCCCCGGCGGGAACAGTGGGCTCAGGCTGCGTTTGCCTGAGCATTGTCCCCAAGGCTGCGGAGAAGGCCCAGCCACACCTCCTGTGTGTACCGTCCAGCCCTGTGATGTTGTACAGACCGCAGCACGTCTTCGAGGCCACGGCAAGGGGGGTAAAATGGTCCCTTCGTGAAGATGTGGGAGGCAGGCCGGAGGCTAGGAGCTCACGGCTATGAGATCAGAGCAGTCTCGGTATCAGAGCCCCAGTCCCCAGTGCAGGGTCCCTCTTCCTCCAGCTCTCTCCCTCCGGCCCCCCTCCTGCGGTAAACGTAGGACCCCGGATCTGGACGTACTGAAGCATAGTAACCTCCATCTTGTATAAAAACAAAAAACAGAAAACTGCTGTTTGAATTCTCTGCTATTGTTAGGCCCTAGTCCTGTAAACTCGGTCATTGTAAACTCTGTCACTTTAAGACAGTCTGTTATTCTGTCAAATGACTTTTTTCTTTCTTTCTAGTTCAAATAATAGAAAAAGATAAACTTAGCTGTCTGACTTTGCAAGCTAGCCGTCCAAAGTAATAGACTAATGCTGATAATAATTATGCCAGGTACAAACTCATTATGCATTCAGGATTACAACGGCCTGTAACAATAACTCACACAGAGCCCTTTGTAATACCTGCAAACAAAGAGGCCCGAGAAGTATAAATAGGAGGCACTTCCGCTGTGTCGAGGCTCAGAGATTTGGGAAGAGACACCTCCCTCTGGGCCCCGCACAATAAATGACTCCTAGTTAATAAATGACTCCTAATTAACGGGCTCCTGAAGGCGCCTTGTATCTCAGTCGATGATTTACGATACGACAGTGTAACTCAGGCTTAGGTGCTGACTTTTGTGGGTCCTGAGCACCCTGGCCAATGTGGGCCCATTTCCCCATGAAAAAAGATGTTTAATTGTATTGTTAGTATAGTGATCAATGTAATCTAGGTTAGATTTACTATTGGATGCACTTGAATCATTCATTCAAAAGAAATGGAAACATTTTGATGCACCCCAAGTGTCATGGCCCCTAGACACTGGCCACATTGACCCCACGATGGTGGCTACTGTGATGGAGCCCCACGTCCCACAGGGATGGGAACCAAGGCACAGCCGCCTGCACCCTCTGTGGGCAGCGGCCGCTACAGAGTACCCAGGGTGCTGGAGAAGCCCAGGGTGCTTTTTACTTAAGGAACCGGTGACCATGATTCTAACGGCCTCTTTGCCTGACCCTGACTACGATGGGGCAACCATTAAAATAGCTGGAACTCACTGCTGGTGGGAATGTAGACTGATGCAACCACTGTGGAGAACAGTATGGAGCTTCCTCAAAAAACTGAAAATGGAATTCCCATTTGACCCAGTAATCCCACTCCTAAGACTGTATCCCAAGAAACTAGAAACACCAATCAGAAAGGATATATGCACCCCTATGTTCATAGCAGCACAATCGACAATAGCTAGGATTTGGAAACAGCCTAGGTGCCCATCAGCAGATGATTGGATCCAAAAACTATGGTACATCTGCACAATGGAATACTATGCTGCCATAAAAAAGAAAAAATTCTCATCATTTGCAGCAACCTGGATGGAATTGGAGAACATCATGCTGAGGGAAATAAGCCAGTCAATGAAAGAGAAAAACCACATGACCTCACTCATTTATGGATAATAAAGAACATTACAAATGATAGATATAGAGACAGTAAAGCAACAAGCAGACTGTCAAATTACAGCGGGGAGGGGAGGGAGATCTGGGGTAGATAAGAGATCAACCAAAGGACTTGTATACATGCATATAAGTACAACCAATGGGCACAAAACTCTGGGGAGGAGGGCATGTATGGGAGGGGGGGGGGCAATGGTATATGTACACAGATAATAATTTAATTAAAAAAATAAATAAATGTACATGGAAAAGAAATACAAACTTAAAATTAAAAAAAAGTTAAGAAAAACTCCTACAAAAAAAAATATAGCTGGAACTTCATGAGTCTGATAAAAACCACAGTCCTTGAGCTGTTGATTCCAGGATCCAGAGGGTTCTCTAACTCTGGATAATAAACAATGGGATCCTGTCATAAAACAGCATTTCCTTAAAAAAAACCAACTATTTCGCCCTAACTGGTTTGGCTCAGTGGATAGAGTGTCAGCCTGTGGACTGAAAGGTCCCAGGTTCAATTCCAGTCCTTGGTTGTAGGCACATCCCCAGTAGGAGGTGTGTGAGAGGCAGCTGATCAATGATTCTCTGTCACTGATGTTTCTAACTTTCTATCCCTCTCTCTTCCCCTCTGTAAAAAAAAAAAAATCAATAAAATACATAATTTAAAAAAAAAACTATTTGGAAACCTGGGGAATTCAGGGAAACAGAAGTTAAATGTTAGTGTTCAAGTGGATTTTCACTAAAAGGTAAAACTAAATTTACTTTACAACACTAAATTATTCCTGCTGTTGGTAGTTATCAGGGCAGCCAATCTCACAAGGTCACAGATCCATAAATCCCATTTCACTAATGCAGCTGACACAGCGGTTGTAAAAGTTCCCAACCAAAATATTTGCCTACCCAATGAATCAATTAAAGCATTAAATCTGTGGCTGCAAGTTACGAAATCAGCTATATTTATTTATTAAACGATGTTTACACTCCATTAAGAAAATCATTGCTTAAGCATGTCATTTGTCGAAAGTTTGCAAACTTGTTCTGGATTACTTTTGTAAACAAAACAAATTAAAGATAAAATTTAAATTTAAAAATAAACCGAATTAGTTGGCATGGTAAGTCATTAGGTGAAGGATTGTTTTGCATTTCATCAAAAGTTTTATAAATTCAAGTGGTGGCATATCAAGTTTTCCCAAGCGGGAGGGACACACCTGGAAAAGATTAGCGTGAACATGTCTTGTTTTACATAAATAATTGCATTGTGCTATGAAATTGTGAAATTTAATCAGAGAACCAAATCACTCAGCCTCTCAAGTCCCAGTTCCCACATCTTTGAGATGGCAGCTTGGATTATTCAGTAGTTTTTTAAACAATTTTAACTACAAAAAAAAAAAATCCACATTTTAAAAATATATATATTTTATTGATTTTTCACAAAGAGGAAGGGAGAGGGATAGAGAGCTAGAAACATCAATGAGAGAGAAACATTGATCAGTTGCCTCCTGCACACCCCCCACCAGGGATGTGCCCTCAACCAAGGTATATGCCCTTGACCGGAATCGAACCTGGGACCCTTCAGTCTACAGACCAATGCTCTTTCCACTGAGCCAAACTGGTTTCGGCAACATGCCACATTTTTACCAACTGAAATATGGCTAATAATGACAGCTACTCTTTGTGTTTTCACATATCTTCTCGTTTTATCCTCACCACATCACATGATCAGTGTCGTTGGGTTGCAATGGAAGAAACCGAGTCTAGAATAGGTGAAGTTATGTACTCAGGATCACGCAGCTCACCAGAGCCAGAATTCAAACCCACTCTGTGTCACTTCAAATCTCTGCACTCGAACCTCTGAAAGCCCTCTCTAGGAAGCCAAGAAGGGGGCTTTGCTGACCGAAATGAAGGTCAAAGCCTCACTCACACTACTTCTCATCCTGGAAATCCAATTTAAGAACCACCTTCTTTTTCTATAAAAATGAATTTCAACTGAGCGTTCTGCCATTACATCTGGTCAAATAACTTTTTTTAAAAATTTTCATCATGATTAAAACACAGTTTTTAAAATTTTCATAGTTCTTTTGCCCACCCTAGCAGCCTCCCATCCATAGACCCAAGGATTCCCAGGAGTCTGCAGACCCAGAATTTAAAAATCCAAGTGCAGTGCAGGCAGGAGACTGTGCACAATAGCATGGCATATAGTGACATCTAATGGCAAATTGTGATATTCTATTCAACTTCTTTTTATAGAAAATAAAAGGAACTGGTCAAGGCTAATTTACTCATTTTTCGGTATAAATCAAAATAGGAGAAATTCCTGTTACACAGAGGGCACAGAAAGGAGGCCTTGGAATTTCCCAGGACAGCTAGTTAAAGGCCCAAGTACTGATCCCGCCTTTGCCATCATTAGCTGTACAGGCTTGGTTACTTCACTTGGTATCCTAGCCCCAGAAGCTTCATCTTGAATCACACAGGATCATGCCATTTCAGGGGCCTTATTATTGTGGCCCAAAGCGCTAAGGGCACCCTTGGGGCCTTGTTCTGGAGGCAGGAGAGTGAGGCTCCTCCCCTCCCCTCTACTCTATTCACTTCTCTCTTTACCTCTTCATATACTGACTATAGGCCCGGTGCACCAAATTCATGCACTTTGGGGGTGGGGGGCGTTCCTCAGCCCAGCCTGCTCCCTCTCACAATCTGGGAGCCCTCAGGGGATGTCCAGCTGATGGGGAGTGGGCTTACGCCAGCAGTCAGACACCCATAGCCCTGCCTGGGAGGCAGGAGAGGCTCCTGCCACTGTCGCTGCACTCGCCAGCTGTGAGCCCAGCTCAGGGCTTCTGGATGAGCGACACTCCCCCTGTGGGAGCACACTGACCACTGGTGTGTTGAGCACCTTCCCCCTGGTGGTCAGTGCATGTCATAACAACTGGTCATTCCACTGTTTGGTCGATTTGCATATTAGCCTTTTATTTTATAGAATTTTTAAATATTGTTTTCAAAAATAATTCCACAGCTTGTTTTTAAAGCTTCTAAAATTTTTATTTCTACCATAAAGGCCTAGCCAATCAGTGTCAGCATTTACGGTGCCTACTGTGTGTGAAGGTCCTGCACTACACTTCTCTATTTTTTTTTTAATACATTTTATTGATTTTTTACAGAGAGGAAGGGAGAGGGATAGAGAGTTAGAAACATCGATCAGTTGCCTCTTGCACACCTCCCACTGGGGATGTGCCCACAACCAAGGTACATATCCTTGCCCGGAATCGAACCTGGGACCTTTCAGTCCACAGGCCGACGCTCTATCCACTGAGCCAAACCCGTTTTGGCTTACTCTTCTCTTTTTTTATTCCCATCCCAACTCCTCCCCTTTGGCAACTGTCAGCTTGTCCTCTGTAACTATGAATCTGCTTCTGTTCTGTTTTGTTTGTTTGTTTTTGTTTGCTTTGTTTTGTTTTGTTTTGTTTAGGTTCCACATATAAGTGAAGTCATATAGTATTTGTCTTTCTCTTTAACTTAGCATAATGCCCTCTAGGTCCATCCATGTCATCACAAATGGCAAGGTCTCACTCTTCATTATAGCTGAGTAATACTCCGTTCGTTGTATTATATGATGTGTACTGCAGCTTCTTTTTCCACTCATCTATTGCTGGGCACCTGCATTGCTTTCATATCTTGGCCACTGTAAGTAATGCTGCAGTGAACATAGGATTAAATATCTATTTTCAAATTAGTGTTTTTGTTTTCTTCAGATAAATCTCCAGAAGAGGGATTACTGGACCATATATATGGTAGCTTTATTTATTTATTTTTTTTGAGGAACTTCCATACTGTCACCCATAGTGGCTGCACCAATTTATAATCCTACCAGCAGCACACAAGCTATCATCAATAAGTCAACAAATAACAAGTGCTGGAGAGAAAGTGGGGGTGGGAGGGAAGAGGGAGCCTCATGCACTGTACTAACTCTTTATGAGCTACAAAATAGGACTCCCAATCCTTCTACAGAACTTACAAGTGGTTGTGGGGTAAAACAAACTGCCTTAACTAAGCATTTCTGTCAAATCAATTGTGACATTTTTCCATGTGATTATGCCTATGATTTTATAATCCAATGCAGTGGGAGAGAGAATTCTTTTTGCAGTCAGTCTTGCTGGAAGGTATCTTTGCTATGCACCCAGCGTGTCAGGAGTCTCTGGGGAAGAACCTGTGATGGAGCTGAGATCCACTGTCATTGCTAGCTAACAGTGCTCCTTCCCAAGGGAAGTGGGTCAGATGAAGAGACTTCGTGAGTATTATCTATTGTTCTCCAGCAAATTATACAAGGCTCTGTATGTCCCAAACCCCCCAAAAACAGGCTATATAATTGCAATAAGGGAAGATATGTAAGATATAGTGAATTTCCCATTAAAAATTCATCTTCACTTAGATCAAGTTTTTTTGTTTTGTTTTGTTTTGTTTTTTAATCTTTAAACAGTTCTATTAAAGAATAGGGAGAAATTTACTCCTCGGTGATTCAAATAAGGTAATAATATCATGAATAATTCATACTGATTAAGTACTGACTCTGGCCCAGAAACTGTTCTAATCCTCACAACATCCCTAGAAAGTACATTGTACCTTTATCACCATTTTGCAGGGGAGGAAACTGAGGCACAGAGTTAATAAATAACTAAGAAAGTTATGATTGGTGAACACCATTGATTCAGACTTCCTGCCATTAAGAAAGTTACGAAGGAAGTCAGACTAGCTCCACCCCCACCCCCGGCCTGTGGTTACTTTGTTGAGTGGCAGGGGGTGAATATTGCTTAGCGTATGTTCGGTAAGCAAAGCAAATTTGAAAAGAGAGTGTCAAGTCTTTTGAGCCTGTTTCTGTCTCTCAGCATGCTGTGCAAACCTACATTTGGTAAGATTAGACTCATCTCATCTAATCCTCCTTTAGATGAGATAAAGGAGAATTACCTAATCCTTCTCACACTGGGCCCACTTGGATGCTATCAAAGGCAAAAATGAAAGTCTCAAAACTCCAACAGGCATTAAAGAATCAAAGAATTGTTTTACTACCCCCTTTCTCTCTCCAAGAAATACTTGATTGTGATATATGTTTTTTCCAGATCTTGGCTGGAGATGTTTTCTTTTCGAATATCTGGGAACTCTAAGACCACCATCCCTCTCCTCTCCCAGCACCATCCTCACAAGACCACAGCCTCGCCCCAAGAGATAACTCCCAACAGGAAATGTTCTCACCATCTCATTATCTCCCTAATAGCAGAATGATAAGCTGGAGACTCCCAATCATAATTCACTGACGTCTTAGACCAGCTGAATGGACGGGTCTGCTCTGATGTAGGGTATGCAGCAAGCAAAGAACAAAGAGGCCTTCTCGAAGGAATGTCATAGTACTGTTTTCCTTATCTTCTCTGGAAAGTGCCTATAATACACAAAGTCACAGTTCAGGTCTCCCATTCATTTTCCAGGAAAAGGGGAAATCTCAGTGATTAGTATTAGGGGGGCTTCAGGCCCGGAGGGGAATTTAGCTGGAGACTTCCTCAAGGGGAAGACATCTATGATTTGTTAGGCCCTTAAGACAATAAAAAATATCTATGTGATCACAAGACAGCCCCATCCTTCAAACACGGACTAAAAAGACGTAAGTGGCATTGAAAAGGAAGTCTCAGGATTCAAGGATCAGAGAGAAGGACTGCCCTTAAAGCAAACAAAACAAAACAAAACAAAACAAAACAAACAAAAACAACCGCACAACTCAATATCCTGGGCAGCTTCCCTTTCTCCTGTCCAGAAGCGAAGAAGAAAAGACTATCTAATTCAACATCAGAAGTAAACGTGTATCGCCCAGGTGGCTGTAAATTCCAGGTGGCCTTCAGGTGGTTTTCCTTGGAACTTGCTGCATAGGCTGTGATGTTCTCAGGGTTTGGATTGGAAAATGAAAGACGTCTAGCCATCTCTGCCCTCACGCCAGTGCTGAGAGACCTCCTAATGCACCAGAGACCTTTCCATTGGAGAGGCGTAGGCAGTGCTTCCAGTCCAAATGACAATCTCAGCCAATTACATTTCATTCTTCTCTCTCTCTCTCTCTCTCTCTCTCTCTCTCTCTCTCTCTCAAAATCAGTTTTTAAAAAAAAGAAAAAGAAAAAGCAGCCGGGTCGAGTGCGGCCAGGCCCGGAGCAGCAGCAAAGTCCAGAGCAACTAGGTCGGGAGCGGCAGTGACCAGACCCGGAGCAGCTGGTTGTGGAATGAACCAGAGCAACAGAGGCCAGGCCCAGAGCAGCCAGGCCCGGAACAGCTCGCTCCTCGCCTGCCCCTGCCGCACGGCTGCCTCTCAGACATGGCTGGAAACTTTTGCGGGAACTTGAGGGTCTGCTGAATCAAGTGATGAAGACTTAGATCTGGATGTGTTGAGTTAGTATAGCACTGGGGTGTTGATCTGTGAGTGCCTTGGGTGGGGCCTGGATGAGGCTGGTTGACCTATTTGGAAATGTCTTTTGTGTGAAGTGTATCATTGGGCATGTGGAGGTATTATTGATATGAGAAAATGCTAAGTAACTGATTTACTATCTGAAAAGGGATTTACTATCGGGGAAAGGGAGGGAGGAAGAGACTGAACATAAACTGTGCACCTATGGATGAGGACAATGGGGGATGGGGAGGGGGCAGAGGGTGGGGTGGGAACCTGGTGGAGGGGGGAGGAAATGAGGAACCTTTGTAATAATATGAACAATAAAGATTGATTAAAAACAAAACAAAACAAAACAAAAAAAACCCCTACATTAGCCCTGGCTGGGTGGCTCAGTTGGTTGAAGCATCATCCCATACACAAAGCAGTTGCAAGTTTGACTCCCAGTCAAGGTACATACCTAGGTTGCAGGCATCATTGATCCCTGATCAATACCTATGGGAGGCAACCGATGGATATTTCTCCCTCATATCAATGTTTCTCTCTTTCTCTCTGATGAAAAAAATACCTAAATTAATACATTCATATTACAATGTATCTTTCTGTCTCTCAAAAAATAATACCCAAATAAAAACATTCATACTGTGACATTTTTGGCAGTCATTAAAATATGAGAAAGTCTTATTTTTAAAAATATATCTTATTGATTTTGTACAGAGAGGAAGGGAGAGAGAGATTTAGAAATGTCGATGAGAGAGAGTCATCCATCAGCTGCCTCTTGCACACCCCCTACTGGGGATGTGCCTGCAACCAAGGTACATGCCCTTGACCGGAATCGAACCCAGGACCTTTCAGTCCCCAAGCCGACACTCTATCCATTGAGCCAAACAGGTTTCGGCGAAATCTGAGAAAGTCTTGAAAAACATTTATTATTATTGAAAGGTAATAATACATTGCTGAGGGTTTTAACATTTATTTTAAATTAAAAATTAATACTAAATTTAATTTTAAATTAGTGTGACTCCAAACAACACGGTATATATAAAGAACAGAAAAAAATACCCACCCAAGTACTTATTTCTGGATGTGGAGTTATGATTATTGTATCCCAAATTTCCTTTTTTACCACTTTGTTTTTGTTTTTCTATAATGAGCACATTATTTGGATAACACAAAGGAAAATTTCATTTTTAATTAAAGATAAAGAAAGCTAGGTTCCTCAGGAAGACTCATTATTGCAATTATTTAGCTGTGTTAGAAAGATCTAAATGTAGTTTCTATGGTTTAGTTTGCTCTGAATGTGTGTATATGTATAAATATATACACTGAATATAAATAAGTAGGCTCACCTTCCTACTTATGTTTTGCTTGGACTGCTTTTAAAATAGATCATATGCTAAACTATGATAAAGAGAGCCACCCCAGAATTACACAAAATGCCAGAAAAGAGCTTTAGCAGGCTTTAACTTAACCCTCTGCAAAATTAACATTTTATTGCAAATAAGCCACAAAGTGGATTTTCCACATGTGGTTATTAGTTACCTACAAGTACCTGGTTTATCCATAGCAATTTCATGCAGTTAATGAGCTTTATACAAATATTTACAGGCCCAGAGAGAGATTTATTGGCAGAATGGCCCTCCTTATGGGCTCAGTTAACAGTGAATTCCTGCCAGTCCCTATAACACATGGAAAGAGAAGCTAGAAAGATTCTGCCAATGGTTTAGGCGAGGAAAACGTGGAGCTGTGAAGGGTGTGGCATTTACTAGTTGAATCTGAGACCGTGTTCATAAACAGTAATGTAAACTGAGTGGTACTTATACTAGAAGCTACAAATTCAGAATCCATGCTTTAGAATAAAAAGGCATTTCTCTGACCTACCTGACCACTCCTTTTTTCCTTTTACCATTGCTGCCCAGCAAGGCTTCCTACGGTGAGATCACCCAGGATTCAATCTGCCCTCCCAAGCCACCTCACCCTGCCCCTCGTTTTAAGAAGCATCTGTAAATATGGTGGCTGACTCCCAGATGTATATGTGTCTGCCCCTGGGACTTCCCACTAAGACATCTGACATCTCATACTTGACAGGTCTATTCTAAACTGTCCTCCTCCCTATATCTTCTCCTCTGTCTTCATGACCCAATAGAGGGCATTAGTATCTTCCTAGCTGCCCATGCCCAAAGCCTAAGATTCATTTTAGATTTCCCTTTTCATCCCCCCAACATCAAATCCTCAGCAAGTCCTGCCAGTTTCTCTCTCCACAACACAAAAACACATGCCAAACCCACCCCCTTCTCACCCCTTCTCACCCCCTCTCACCACATTGATCCAAGCCACCCTCATCTCTCATCTAGATTGTTGCAATAACCTTCTACTTGCTCTTTCTAGAACCCATTCCCAGGTAGTTGCCAGTGATTTTTTAAATTTAATGTGTGTGTGTGTAAAGCCCTCTAGTGGCTCTCTAGCGAACCTAGGGAAAACCTTGAACTAGGCCTGCATACTGTACGAATGCTCCTACTCCTTGCAAAGTGTTCTAAAGCCACAAGGGCCTTCTTTCTGATTCCGGGATCCCAAGTTCATTCAACAGAGGCAACTGCACTTTGTTTCCTCTGCCTGATAGGTCCCCCACCTCACTCCCTCTCTACCCACATTCATTCATTTTAAATCAGTAAAGAATGAAGAATATGGAAGAATATGGTCCTAACTGGTTTGGCTCAGTGGATAGAGCATCGATCAGTCTGCGGACTGAAAGGTCCCAGGTTCGATTCCGGTCAAGGGCATGTACATTGGTTGCATGCACATCCCCAGTAGGGGGTGTGCAAGAGGCAGCTGATCGATGTTTCTATCCCATCAATGTTTCCTAACTCTCTACCCTTCTCCCTTACTCTCTGTAAAAAAAATCAATTATATATATATATATATATATATATATATATATATATATATATATATATTAAAATGAAGAATATGCATTGAAGGCACACAGTGTGGAACTGGCCATCAGAAGACGTGGGTACTTGAGTCCCCCTATTTTCAAGATATTACACTTACCCCCAACCAATGACAACCATGACTGGGGTCAACAGCAACTGAGGAGGTTCTTTGGCTTGTGGTTTCCTCTTCTCAGGGACTAGTCCCAGTAGTTAACTTCTCTCTGGGAATTTCAGAGCCTAGACATTGAGTCCACAGATGGGGTCACCGGAGCTGGTCACCTGTTGTGCAAAGTCCCCAAACGGCCTAACTTCTGCTTTCCCAGACTCCCTCATGCAGCTCTGCTCTGAAGTTTATGAACTACCCAATGTGCTTCAGGCAGCCCTTTATCTGAAGGTGGCTTCTGTAGCTTACAACTGAAACAATGAAAGACTCCATCTTCATTTTCTAGTCTGCTTCCCACCACTCAGCCTCACAGAATCTTTCTTTTACTGGGAACTATGGGCATCTGTGGAATCCAAAACCAGTGAACTGTACACAGAACAGTTTCATATTCATCCTCCATACACACACACACACACACACACACACACACACCGGGCTAAAGTTTTACTCTCTGTAAATTTTCTCCAGCATCCATGAGGCTGAAGCTAGATTCTGTCCTGCCCTGGTGTCTGCTCACAGTTCACCTCTCCACTGCGGGCTCATACATGTACATGGAGAGGTCTCTCACATCAATTAACCTAACTCTGAAAGGGAAACCTCTGTCTCCTAGGAGAAACCCACTTCCCTTGCCTTCCCTAGGTTATTGTGTTTCTGCTTCATCGCTCTCATGAGCTATGTTTCAATCTGCAGGGTAGTGGGCTTCACTTTTTGCAGGCCAGGGACCCCTTTGATAAAGGTTACAGACATTTAGACACACACACACATACATACACACAATCATACATGTCCACACATACACATACACAATTTTGCATGCAGCAAAAGTTCTTGGATTTCTAAGTATCACTTATCTAGGAACAGTACTTCTGTGACATCCCTCTATAACCATACACACACCACCATTAATTCCCACCCTTCTCTGACACCTCAACTGCCAAAGACACTGATAAGTTAAACTTGGTTCCTCCCTCTCAGTTTATTGTGCTTAGAAGAGAAAAAAAAGAAAGAAAGAAAGAAAGAAAGAAAAAGAAAGAAAGAAAGAAAGAAAGAAAGAAAGAAAGAAAGAAAGAAAGAAAGAGAGAAAGAAAGAAAAGTTTCTCTAACAATTACAGTTATACATATGAGTCATTAAAAAGCTTCCCCCTTTGGAATACTTCCCCAAGGACAAACATTTTACATTGTCCTAGATCATAGTTTATGTCACACAAGATACATTTTAAATGGGTTCCTTGATGGGAAGGCATTCTTGGGCCCTGACTGAGATTAGGAAACAGCCACATCTTGGCAGGAGCACATTTACCAAGAATTTCTGCCCAGGCCAGTGTGGCTCAGTTGGTTGGGCATCATCCCTTGCACCAAAAGGTCGCTGGTTTGATTCCAGGTCAGGGCACATGCCCCGTTTGCAGGCTTGGTCCCCACTGAGGGGTGTGCAATGTTCCTCTATCAATGCTTCTCTTTCTCCCTCTCCCTTCTTCTCTCTTTAAAAAATCAATAAAAATGCCTTTTTAAAGAATTACTTAAGTGGATTATTCCCCAGGAAGATTATCACAGTGATTTATCTCATTCATTACTTGTGGTCCGTTTAAGAAGGTGACGTGGTTGGCCCGATACTGGGGTCCTAGAGCTGTCATCCATTGGAAACCTGCAGCTTCTTATGCACTAACTGTGCCTTCTCATAGAAAGAAGTCTAAACACGTTGGCACCCTCGGGGTTATCTTCTCCAAGCTAAATTGAAGCATCCATCTTATATGAAAACTGCTGTTTGGCATTTTAACCCTGCTATTTGGCTTCTGTAAGTGCTAGCTTGCTTAAATAATAAGGAAAATAAGACTACTCCCACTTCAGAGAGGCCATAGACATTCCCTGGACAAAATTATCAGTGCTGGCGCCAGGCCAGGCCAGGCCTTTGGTTGAGGTCTCAAGGCCCCAGCACACAGGGGCTCCTTAAGGACTTGCAAAAGGGGCCGCAAACATCCCATATTTGAAGTCAAAGAAAGTAAAAACATATAAATAGGGAAAATTCCTCCATGTTGGGGCCCAGAATTTGAGAGACATTTTCCTCTGGGCCCGTGTGTAATAAAGTGTGACTCTAAACTCTCTGGCATTATTTGATTATTCCGGTTCTCTGTAACAAAATGAGAGTCAACTGAGGAAAAGAAAATGTGGAGAGGAAAATGGGGGGAGGGTGAAAGAAAGGCAGGGTGGATGCAGTAGAGAAAGAACCATAGATTGATTGGAGGCAGGTCAGAGATTGGAGAGGAAAAGGTTTGTGTGTTTTTCCGCCTCCCAATGCCAGTGACTCACCACTGGCCTCAAGCCCCTAACACTTCTCTTCAGCCCAGTCAGCTTCCTGGTGGATACATTTATTTTGTTTGATTATATACTTTACAACAGAGTCAGCATGGTCTGGAGCAGGGTTTCTCAACCTTGGCATTTGGGGTCAGATTATTCTTTTTTAAAATATGTTTTTATTGCTTTCAGAAAGGAAGGAAGAGAGAGAGAGAGAGAAACATCAATGATGAGAGAGAATCATTGATTGGCTGCTTCCTGCACATCCAGGGATCAAGCCTGCAACCTGGGCAAGTGCGCTTGACCAGAATTGAACTTGGGACCTTTCAGTTAGCAGGCAGATGCTCTATCCACTAAGCCAAACCAGCTAGGGCTGGTTGGGGGCAGGGGGATTCTGTTTTTGTGGGATGTTTATTTTTTTAAAATATATTTTATTGATTTTTTACAGAGAGGAAGAGAGAGAAATAGAGAGTTAGAAACATTGATGAGAAAGAATCATCGATCAGCTGTCTCTTGCACACTCCCTACTGGGGATGTGCCTACAACCAAGGTACATGTCCCCGACCAGAATTGAATCCGGGACCCTTCAGTCTGCAGGCCAACGCTCTACCCCACTGAGCCAAACCAGTTTCGGCAATTGTGGGATGTTTAGCAGCATTCCTGGCCTCTACTCACTAGATGCCGTAACATATCCCAGTTGTGACAATCAAAAATGTCCCCCAAAGTGGGGAGCAAAATTGCCCCTGGCTGAGACTCACTCCATAGAGCAGTGTTTTCCAAAGTGTGGTACTCGTACCCCCAGGGGTATGGGAAGAGTTTGGTGGGGGTACGCGTTGCACCGGAGCTTGGTGGGGATATGCACTGCACTGTGCTTAGCTGCGCCTAATTCTACGTTCTCATGAGTATGAGGGGTACTCAATGTTACAAAAATTATAGAAGGGGTACATATGTCAAAAGTTTGGGAAACACTGCGGCATAGAGGAAAGGTTCACAGTCAGACAAATGTAGGTCCAACCCCAGCTCCATCCCTCCTAAGCCTACATGTGACCTGAAAAAAACACCATGTATCTGAGCCTGTTCTCTTGTCAGCAAATAAGACTTACCTCACCGCGTTGTTTTGAGAATGAAGTGAAATGAAACGTGTGAAAGGTTCCAAGCAGGTGCTCAGTAAACATTTGTTCCCTCCCGTTCCAGCTTCCTTTACTTAACAAACCTTTATTGTGTATTTACGCTGTATCCTAAGGCCATAAGCACAAAAGAATCCTTATCCTCCAAGAGCTAACACACCTTGCAAGAGACCAATAAACAGCTATAATAGACCATGTGCACCGATAAACATCATTTGCCAAGTCATACAAAATCATGGCTCCATTTCCCTTTATGTTCCTAATAGATAATCTCTCTCCGTAATCTCACCCTGCATGCCTCCTGGTAGAGGAAAGAGACAGTGAGTGGAGTCTCGAAAAAGAATGAGTGGCAGCCGGAACCGGTTTGGCTCAGTGGATAGAGTATCCATTGGTCTGCGGACTGAAAGGTCCCATGTTCGATTCCAGTTAAGGGCATGTACATTGGTTGTGGGCACATCCCCAGTGGGGAGTGTGCAGGAGGTAGCTGGTCGACATTTCTCTCTCATTGATGTTTCTAGCTCTCTATCCCTCTCCCTTCCTCTCTGTAAGAAACCAATAAAATATATATATATTTTTAAAAGGAGTGGCAGTTCATCAGAGAAACAGAGGAGCAAAGTCTTCACAGTGTGGTAACATCAGGAAACTGTTAGCCAGAGGGCTACAGTGGGGCTGAGAAGGAGAAATCAGTGCAAGGAGAAGGAGAGTAAGGAATTTGGATTTTTCTTACAAGTCACAGAGTCTTCTAGGACACTTTTATCAGACCTGCTTTGGAAACACTCTGACAGCAGCGGGGAGGATAAATGAGAGGTGAACTGAAGGGCAGCAGAGATGGGAAGCAAGGCGACCAGTCAGAAGCGATCCCTTCCAGATGAGAGATAACAAGGGCCCGAAGTGTAGGCTTGGCAAGGACGATGGCAAGATGCCAGTACACTCGGGGACACTCACAGCGAGAACGGACAGGGTTCAGTGATTGATTCGATGGGGAAGAGGATAGCAAATGAAGAAGAAATAAAAGGTGATTAGAAGATTCTTAGAAAACTTGGTGGGTATCCATAGCATTTAGAAATGGCAGACACCCTGAAACTGCTCTTCTTTTTCACAGCTCTACATTAACTATGCACAGGAGCCCCCTAGCTCCAGCTTTCACTTGACATATTCGTGTACAACTCAGCAAACCTGGGAAAGTATGGGGCACACGCACAAGCTCAGTGACATTGGTTACACCTGTCTGTCCGTGCTCGGTTCTGGGAAAGTCCCAGGAAAAGATCAATGAAAAAGAAATAATTACTGTCCCTGGGGCACTCCCAGTCTAGATGGAGAGACACACAAGTGGGAAATACAGTACGATGTCATCTGCGCTACATACTAGTAATGAGGTACTGAATCAGACGATGTTCTGTGAAGGTCGTCTTTAAACTGAATAGGAGCTGTTCAGAAAGACATGAAGATGAGAAGGATATTTCAGCCGAAGGAACAGCAGATGCGAAGGCATGAAGAGGTGGCACAATCTGATATGACTGTAGGGTGGGGTGAGGGGAAAGGTGAAACTAGGCATGTAGAGCCAGGTCATAAAAGGTCGTAAAAGTGATTTTCAGCAAGAAAGTTTCAAAGAAAGTCCCCAAAACTCACTCAGTAGGGAAGAAAAACAGATAACATCTCAAGCTGAAACCGGTTTGGCTCAGTGGATAGAGCATCTGTCTGTGGACTGAAAGGTCCCAGGTCCAATCCCAGTTAAGGGCATGTGCATTGGTTGCGGGCACATCCCCGGTGGGGGGTGTATAGGAGGCAGCTAATCGATGTTTCTCTCTCATCGATGTTTCTACCTCTCCATCCCTCTCTCTTCCTCTCTGTAAAAAAATCAATAAAATATATATTTTTTAAAAAATAACATCTCAGTATCTAGTGAGGCATATGAACTTCTTATTTTTAGTACATTTTATTGATTTTTTTTTTTTTTTTACAGAGAGGAAGGGAGAGGGATAGAGAGCTAGAAACATCGATGAGAGAGAAACATTGATCAGCTGCCTCTGTCACACCCCCTACTGGGGATGTGCCTGCAACCAATGTACATGACCTTGACCGGAATCGAACCGGGGACCCGTCAGTCTGCAGATTGATACCCTATCCACTGAGCCAAACCGGTTTCGGCCATATGAAATTTTAAAAGAATGTATCTGAAGAGAACTTGATTTGAATTGAGCAAGTCAAACTCGAGGGGACTCGGGGTGTGCCACCCACAGGAGCTAGAACCAAGACTTCTCTAGAGAAGAGGCAGAAGCAAAGCCAGGGGATTGTTGGCTGGCTGTGGGTTAAGCTGTTGCATTATTTAGAAGGCAGCTATGCTCACCCCTATACCAACGTGCTGTTGTGTCATTTGGGAAAGCCAACTTGGCTGTTGGTGATTCATTGTCCGTAGGTTTCAATCTCTTAACCTTGAGGCGTTTACAAGCATGGGTTTGCATGCGTAGGCTGCCTTAGAACCACCATCGTGTAATTAACACTAGTGTGTACCAGCCTCTGTGCTAGCCTTGTCCAGTGGATGCATTAGTGAGGTGCTCCCAACTACTTCATATATTTTTTTCTAGCCATTGTCACAGTTATCACTTTCCATCTGTGTCCTCCATTGGATAGAGCCAGGACTGTAATCACAATCATCATACTCCAAGCACTAAGTAGTATGTTTTTATCTCTCCCGTTCTCTCTGAAATCAATACAAATATTAAAAAATAAAAAAAGGGAGCTCCTTTTTGAGTCTAGAGTTAAACCTTTTCCCCCAACCTAATGGATTTAGGAAAAGAACCCGGACTTGTACTAAATAATTGTTTTAACTACCAGTTACTTTTAACTTTATTCCTTCTGATCTCGACCTGGTTCTTTGAAATGGTAGTAGTTATACGTAAAGATGTATATAAAGATTTCTCAGATGTCTGGTTCTGGCTTGACAATTTTGTATTTGTGTATTCCTGCCATAAATTAGCTGACTCTAATGAGTGGAGGTTTGGCTCACGCCCACAAATTACACAGCCTGGCTCTTAAGTATTTACTAAATGAATGATCTGGTGAACTACTTTTTCCTGAATTTCTTGCCTCCTAGGGCCCCTGGTGTCATTTTCTCACCATATCTAAATGACAAGGGCAGAACGGAAACAGTGGTAAATTTGGCTTTGGATTCTGGCCCCATCTCATGTACTAACTCTAACCAAGGGCAAAATGCATATAGTCTGAGACTTAGGATTCTCATCTATAAAACCAGGATTTATAAAAAAAAAATCCTCACATCTCAAAATAATATGAAAGCATTTTGTAGTACTGCTCAAATATAAATTGTTCTATGTTTCATCTTCCGTACAAATTAATATGTGCTCAGTCATGGGGAAAATAGGTTGAGCCCAAAGTTATTGTTACAGGGTGGTAAAAATGCTAAGGTACTAGTGAAATGTATTTTTCAACCCCCATTCATGTTGTTCTACTGTATGCTGTGAATTACATTGTTCACTCCAACTTGCTCACTCCAACTCCTTATACTCACCTTCTTGCTGTATTTTATTTTTTTAATATATTTTAATTGACTTTAGAGAGGAAGAGAGAGGGAGAGATAAAACATCAGTGATGAGAGAGAATCATCGATCAGCTGCCTCCCGCACACCCCGCACTGGGGACCAAGCATGCAACACGAGCAATTTGCCCTGACTGGGAATTGAACCCTGACCTCCGGGTTCATAGATCAGCACTCAATCACTGAGCCACGCCTGCTTGGCCTTGCTGTATTTTAAACATACCAACCTCATTCCTCTCTCAGGCCCTTAACACTATTTTTCACTCAGCAAGGTATACTCTTTTCCCCAGATAGCTACATGAATATCGTTATCTTCACTTCTTTCCGGTCTCTGCTCAAATGCCACCTCAAGATGCCTCCCCTAAGTGCTTTATCTAAAACGGCATCCGCTCCTCTCCTGCCATCACTTTCTACTTCCTTAGCTTGCCTTAGTTTTTCTTTATGACAATCACCACAATCATGTATTTGCTCATCTTTTGTGTCCCATAAAAACATAAGCTCCATGAAGGGAGTGCCTCACAGCTGATCCAAAATACCTAAAACAATACCTGGCTCATAGAAGATGCAGCCTTTTACTAGGTAGTTTCCTAGGTGACATTTGGTAAATGTTTTTCATTGTAACCATATGGAATTAAGGACTTGCATAATACAGTAGAATTGTTAGTCTTGCCATTTATTAGGTGCTTGCCCTTGGAAAGCCACTTGTTTATGAGCCTCAATTTTCTAAATTGTAAACTAGTAAGATTATTCTCTACTTCACCATTTTATATTACTGTTGTGGAATAGGGTCTCTCTCATATAGCATTTTTTTATTTTTATTGATTTCAGATAGGGAGAGGGAGAGATAGAAATGGTGATGAAAGAGAATCATAACCTGTCAGAATGGCCAACATCAACAAATCAACAAACGACAAGTGTTGGCGAGGTTGCGGAGAAAAAGGAACCCTTGTGCACTGCTGGTGGGAATGCAGACTGGTGCAACCACTGTGGAGAACAGTGTGGAGTTTCCTCAAAAAACTGAAAATGGAACTCCCATTTGACCCAGTAATCCCACTTCTAGGAATATATCCCAAGAAACTAGAAACACCAATCAGAAAGGATATATGCACCCCTATGTTCATAGCAGCACAATCTACAATAGCCAGAATTTGGAAACAGCCTAGGTGCCCGTCAGCAGATGATTGGATCCAAAAACTATGGTACATCTACACAATGGAATACTATGCTGCCATAAAAAAGAAGGAATTCTCATCATTTGCAGCAACCTAGACGGAATTGGAGAACATCATGCTGAGTGAAATAAGCCAATCAATGAAAGAGAAACACCACATGACCTCACTCATTTGTGGATAATAAAGAGCATTATAAACTGATGAACCAAAAGATATAGAGACAGTATATCAACAAGTAGACTGTCAAATTACAGCGGGGAGGGGAAGATCTGGGGGAGATAATAGATCAACCGAAGGACTTTTATACATGCATGTAAGTACAACCAATGGACACAAAACTCTGGGGAGGGAGGGGATGTGTGGGAGGGAGAGAGGGAGGGGGCAAAAAAAAAAATCAATAAAATATAAAAAATAAATAATAATAATAAAATAAAATAAACCCTAAATTAAAAATCATCAATGTAAAAAATATAATAATAAAACTCAATGTAAATGGTGAAGTGAAATAAAGGATAAATTATGCTTCAAAAAATAAAAAATAAAAGAATGGAAAATGATAATTTAAAAAAAAAAGAAAGAAAGAAAAAAAAAGAAAGAGAATCATAGATTCGCTGTCCCCTGCACACCCTCCACTGGGGGGTCGAGCCCACAACCCAGCATGTGCCCTTGACTGGAATGGAACCAGGACCCTTCAGTTTGCAGGCCAACACTCCATCCACTGAGCAAAACTGGCTAACAGGTATAGCATTTTACTAATAAGGTATGTTAGTCTTTAGTGTTAATTCGTCAAGAGCATGGACATTTTCTTACTCATCTATTACAAGACTCAGCACAGGGCCTAAATCTACAGTATAAATAATTGCCACAAGGATGGACAACCGAGAAGTATAAAAATTTCCTTTGTGAAATGAACTGAGCTTCAAATATTCATACTCTTATTTTTAAACTAGATGTCTGGTGCACAAAATTTGTGCATGGGGGGGGGGGCGGAGTTGTTTCCTCAGCTCAGCCTGCACACTTTCCAATCTGGGACCCCTTGGGGATTGGGCCTAAACTGGCAGTCGGACATATCTCTCACAATCAGGACCATTGGCTCCTAATTGCTCACCTGCCCGCCTGCCTGATCACCCCTAACTGCCCCCCTTGCCAGCCTGATCACCCTTAACTACCTCTGCCTTCCAGCCTTATCTCCCCTAATGCTCCCCTACCAGCCTAGTCACCCCCAACTGCCCTCCCCCCCAACCCCGGCCTGGCTGCCCCTCATTGCCCTGGTTGCCCCACACAGCCTGTTCGGTCACTTGATGCCCTCACTGCCCCCCCTGCTGGCTAGGTTGCCCCATGCAATTTGTGTTCGGTCATTTGGTCATCCCTCACTAACCTCTCTGCCGGCCTTGTCACCCTACACAGCCTGCTGTTCGGTCATTACTGTGAGGGCATCTTGACCAATTTGCATATTACCCTTTTATGAGAATAGTTAGTTGCTATAAGTGTCATTTCATTTTATATAGCAGATATAATTAGCAAAGTCTCTGAGCAGCTAGAAACATTCCCATTTAGTATGGTTTTTATTCAGGATAATGAATATGAATGCTTGTTTTGACTTAATGAATGGTTCTCCTGGGTCAGTGCTGAATAAATGCTTGTACTACTCTGATGATTCTGATCCAGGCAGAAGACATGTGCTTCCATCAATCCCTGGATGTCCCCTCAACATAATGGAGAAAAGAAATGCTGTGTAATTTGTGGGCGTGAGCCAAACCTCCACTCATTAGAGTCAGCTAATTTATGGCAGGAATACACAAATACAAAATTGTCAAGCTGGAACCAGACATCTGAGAAATCTTTACATACATCTTTACGTATAACTACTACCATTTCAAAGAACCAGATAGAGATCAGAAGGAATAAAGTTAATAGCAACAGGTAGTTAAAACAATTATTTAGTACAAATCCAGGTTCTTTTCCTATATCCATTAGGTTAAGGGAAAAGGTTTAACTCTAGACTTAAAAGGGAGTCCCCCCCTTTTTTAAAAAAATATTTGTATTGCCGAAACCGGTTTGGCTCAGTGGATAGAGCGTCGGCTTGCGGACCAAAGGGTCCCAGGTTCGATTCCGGTCAAGGGCATGTACATTGGTTGCAGGCACATCCCCGGTGAGGGGGGTGCAGGAGGCAGCTGGTCGATGTATCTCTCTCATCGATGTTTCTAGCTCTCTATCTCTCTCCCTTCCTCTCTGTGAAAAATCAATAAAATATATTAATATATATATATATATATATATATATATATATATTTGTATTGATTTCAGAAAGGACGGGAGAGATAAAAATACCAATGTTGGCCGAAACCGGTTTGGCTCAGTGGTAGAGTCTGCGGACTGAAAGGTCCCAAGTTTGATTCCGGTTAAGGGCATGTATATCGGTTGCGGGCACATCCCTGGTAGGGGGTGTGCAAGAGGCAGCTGGTGGATGTTTCTCTCTCATTGACGTTTCTAGCTCTCTCTCTCTCTCCCTTCCTCTCTGTAAGAAATCAATAAAATATATTTTAAAAAAAACAAAAACAAAAAAAACACACCAATGATGACAGTCATTTATTGACTGCATCCTGCATGCCCCATATTGGGGATCAAGCCTGCAACCTGGGCATGTGCTATGACTGGGAATTGAACAATGACCTCGGGTTCATAGGTCAACACTCAACCACTGAACCATTCTGGCTGGGCACTCGCACTCGTTGCACCTTTTAAGAAATGCCTATAGTTCTTTGGTAGGGAATTTCTTGCAGGGCAGGATCTGGAATTGAAGTTCCCTTCAAAGACCGTGACAGAACTCTACTGACTTCTAAGAATGTGAAAAATGTTTAAAGTCTTTCTTAGAATATTAAAAGTAATCTTAGAGGTCTCATAGTATAAGGATGATGCATTTACAAGGTTAACTTCCTTGTCATTTCAATGTATTTATGAAGAATAAACCATAATAAAAATGTTGAAGTAGCCTAAGCAGTTTAGCTCAGTCGATAGAGCATCGGTCTGTAGACTCAAGCGCCCCAGGTTCGATTCTGGTCAAGGGCGTGTACCTTGGTTGCCCACATATACCCAGTAAGGAGTGTGCAGGAGGCAGCTGATCGATGTTTCTCTCATCGATGTTTCTCTCTATCCCTCTCCCTTCCTCTCTGAAAAAAATCAATAAAATATATTTTTTAAAATGTTAAAGTAAAACGAAAATTAATAAGTAAATATGACTATTTTTAAAGTCAGGAATACCAAAAAGATGATTATTTTAGAATGTTAAAATTCTGTTACCCACCCCTTTCCCTGCTAGTGCTACCAAAAATATTTTAATTACTATATAAAAGAATGAAAAAAGAAGAAGTTAAAAATGACCTGGCTGGAAGGTCACTAGTGAGCAGTCATATACTAAGAGACTATAATATAATACTTAATGTGGGATATAAGACTAGATATAAGAAAGGTCACAGTCCTCGGTTGTCTGTTGTTTTCACAAAAACAACCCATACAAAGCCAACATTCTTCCCTTTTTCTAATAGCAGGTCTCAAAAGATATTCATCAAAACGCTGCTAGTAATAGAATTCTTAGTTGTGACAGCCTACAGACATCTTGTTCTCAAAGGCTTTTTTAGGCCTGGCCTGACATACAATATACTACTCTGGAGGGATTTTGTTTGTTGTTGTCTACTGTGAAAGAACAATGTTGTTAAAATACTCATCTTTTAAAATCACAATCATAAAATCAAACTCAAAATTACCATTGCAGGTTAGTGTTAGGGAATCCCCAACATAATGGGCTATGTTTAAAAAAAAAAAATTGGGGGGAGAGATCAACCAAAGGATTTGTATGCATGCATGTAAGCATAGCCAACACCAAGGGCATAAGAAGGGGAATGGGGGAGATGGGGACACATGTAATACCTTAATTAAAAAAATTTTTTTAAGGGTGATTGGTTGAAATCAGAAAGCATTCTTATCCCAGAAATATGTAGTAATAAGGGAAATGGATCTGCAAAGCCTCATTTCCACTATCTGTCCCTCAATTTCCTGGTCTGAGACTAATGGACACTTAGGATGCTTCTTATACTTTCCAGGAGCCTCTCATGCAGGTCTCTATTATGGAATTCTCATAATTGGGGTACTTTTAAGCTGGGAAGTGTCTTGCTCACAATATGATTTTTAACACCTAAAATCTACCAATGTTCATTTTTACAACATAGGCAAGGCTTAAATTCTAAATGAAAAATATTTTTTAATAATCAGAAAATTAAAAACAAAGGGTACTAGAGGACACTAAAATGTCCTAATAGTTTATAGACCTCAAAAACAAAAGACTATTTTAAGATATGTAATAATTCCAATTTAAAAATGAATTTAAATTTAATCCCTTTAGTATAAAACCAAAATGTAATCTAATACCACGGGGACTAAATGTTGAAAAACTAAACTATAAAAAAAATACGTGTACATGAAATTATTACAATTTAAATTCTTTGGATTCTTCATATTTTAAACCCCCATTAATAAGAATTAACGTTGCCAACCTAAACACGGTACTTAACAATTCGTATCTGTACTAAAATCTGTACTCTAGGAACATTTTGTGAGTTTTCACAGCTATCGTGAGAACTTTAGGTGGAAAAAGTGGGGGTTAAAAGATAGACTGCTTCTGACAGTAGCATAGTATAACTGGAACAAATAGTGGCTTAGACCTATGTGTTTGACTACATTCCTGTATTTTTCTAAAAAAACAAACAAACCTTTCAACATATGAGAAAGTTTAATTAGCCCTTCCATTCTAAAGGTGGACCCCAATTACTCAGTTCCCTTTGTACATAAGGTAAACATTTATCTTAATTTGTTGGAACTGGTATTATGTTGAAACTAAACTTTCACTGGAGTGCTTAGGATGTTCAAAATTCTTCCAAAGCTCTCTTCTGGTCCATTCAGAACAATCCGAATGTAAGAGATGGAGGTGGCGGGAGAACTGGAGCATACACTAGTCATGTTTGAGTCTCTCTACCGCGGACTCCTCCTTGTAGTAGGAAATGATCTGAATGAGGATGGAACAGTTGATAAGAAGGAAGTACAAGCCAGCTAACCAGATAAACAAAAAGGTGTTCTTCCCTTGAAACTCAAGAACGTAGGCGGGTGCCAGCCACAGGGCCTGCCCCGCAAACCACAGCATCAGGAGGACGACCGCCCTATTCCAGGGCATCCTCAGGCGCGGCATCACCAGGGGCAGCAGGCAGAGGTACCAGAGGAAGTACTGGGAGGTGCAGACCTTGTTAAACGTCACGAAAATGGACGTGTGCAGAAAACAGCAAAAGACGAGGTCTCTGGAATAGGCCAGAGACACCGCTAAAAGCAAGATGACCTGGGGCAGGAAGGCGGCGATGCCCAGGGAGAAGCTCCACGGGCTCTCCGCGGTCAAGTACAACATATAGAAATACGGAGAAAAGTTGTGCCGGATGTCCCGCCGGGTCAGGTGATAGAAGTAGGTGTGCTCCAAAAACTCCCAGCCGTATTGATAGTAAAAGCCCACACTCAGGGCCACGAAGGTGAGGCCGGCAACGGCCCCGAAGAGCAGCACGGCCCGGCTGCACAGCCTCTTGAGAAGAGCGCACACCCCAGCCCGGAGGGGGTTCGGGCCTGGGTCCCGGCCGCGCTCGGGGAGCAGGTGCAGGGCGATGGGGAGCGCGTAGGTCACGGGGTAGATCTTCATGTGCACCGCGACCCCATAGCACACCGCGGCGGCCGCCACCAGCCTCTTTTCCAGGAGGTACAGGGTCGCCAGCACCAGCGAGGCCACGAGCGAGTCGGCGTTGCCGCGGCTGGACACCGCCATGGGGAGCGGGTTGAACAGCCAGAAGGCGCAGTAGCCGCACGCCTGGCGGCGCCCCAGCCCCCGGAGCAGCAGCAGGCGGAACGCGAGGAAGGCCGTGAGGAGGTCGCAGCTGATGAAGAGGAACTTCCCGAAGAGCTCGCTGAGGTAGATGTTGGGGGTGAGGAGCCACGCGAGCAGGGGCGTGTACCGGTAGGTCGCCCTCAGGTACGGAAAGCGGCCCTCGGTGACGAAGCGCGCGGCGTCCGTGAAGACGTGGTAGTCGATGTCCGTGTACCTCACGAGCAGCGTGCGGTCCTGGAAGACCCCGTAGAAGACCAGGGTGACGCGGGCGAGGAAGGCCACGCCGAACAGCCCGGCGGGGGTCACCGGCGGGCTCAACATCCACTCTCCGGAAGGCTTGGTCGGGACCATGGTCTGACGGCGGGGCAGCAGCTCCGCCCCGGAGCCGAACTGCCTCGGGACTGCTGCTGGCCTCCGACCCGGCTCCCCGCCCGCGGCCGCCCGAGCATCTCCCAACACCCAAGCGGTAGAACCAGCCTGCCGGGCGAGCAAGTCCAGCGTGAGACCCGCCCCCGGGCTGCTTCCGGTCGCGAGCCCCCGGCTCAGTTCTCAGTCACACCAGCCGGAGTATTTCCTTCCTCTGGATTGGCTGTCTTTGCTTTATGCCCTCCTCCGGAAGGGGCGGGACTTCTGGTCCTGGGAGAAAGGGACTTCCGCTCGCTAGGCTGTGGGCTCCCGCCGGGCAGTCCGGAGTTGGTGTTTCATGTGTGAGTGAGTCCTTCTCTCTTCCCGCCCTCACTTCAGCCGGCGGAGCCAGACCACCGCAGCGGGCGAGCTGTAGCTGAATTCCTGGGCCTGGGCAGGAAGCCGGAGCGTGGAAGATGGAGTGAGGGAGCGTTAAACCTGTGCTAGTTCCTGGTGCTTTCCTCCTCCCTCTCACAGTTCCCCGGGATTTGTGAGCCCCAGGACCGGGAGGAGCGTACGTCCCACGCAGTATTTGGACATACTTATAAGTATTTTGAAATTATCGATTTTTGTTTTTTTTTAATCTAAATTCGAACTTAGGCAACCCTAGATGGAAGGGTGGGAAGAACGGGGAGTCCTCGTCCTTCCTAAACTGTCAGGCTCTTATGCGCCACCGTATTGGCTATTCTTTCCACCAAGATTGCCTTCCCCTCCCCGTCACTACATTTTAAAAAATATATTTTATTGATTTTTAAAAAGTATATATTATTGATTTTTTTACAGAGAGGAAGGGAGATAGAGAGCTAGAAACGTCGATGAGAGAGAAACATCGACCAGCTGCCTCTTGCATACCCCCTACCGGGGATGTGCCCACAACCAAGTACATGTCCTTGACCGGAATCGAACCTGGGACCCTTCAGTCCGCAGGCTGACCCTCTATCCACTGAGCCAAACCCTGACTCCCTGTCACTACTTAATCTTTCAGACCTTGACTCAAGTGTTGCCTCCTAAAGGCATATCCTGGCTCTCAGCCAGGTAATATTGTTTGAAGGGCAGTCCTCTGTTAACTGAGAGTAGATGGACAAGGACAGAGGGGATCTAAGCTCTAGAAAATCATTTACACAGACGATCCTGCCCTGCCACATAAAAGTCTTGTCCAGTCCCTGCTGTCCCAGGGCTCCAGAACTCCATTTTGGAATGACCAGCCTTCACTGTAGTATTTGTCACATTGCTTTATGATAACAGATTTTTTGTACTTTGCCTACCTGGTTTTCCATCAGGACACTTTGAATTCTTTGAGGTCAAGAGATTATTTTGTCCTTTTATGTACCTCTGCATCTAACACATGTTCCTATTACCAAAATACTTCTAGAGTGACATCCTAGAAATGCTCCCAACTCCCAGTCCTTTTCTCTGAAATATCCTTTACCTAGTTCAAGTTCTGCCCCCTTCACCCACCCACTTCAACCCTGCTTCTATGATTTTCTCACTAAGGACTTTAATCCTTTAGCTGTTTCCCTTCTGTGGGCACTCATTCCACTTACAGGCTACTAGAGGCCTGGTGCACGAAATTCGTGCACTGGGGGTGGGCTGGGGTAGGGGCTGGTTGTCCTTCAGCCCATCCTGTGCCCTCTCACAGTCTTGGAGCCCCAAGATCAATTCCTCCAAAGATGTAGGCCCCGCCCTTTATTGCTGGCAGAGGGAGGCCCTGCCCACCCACCACAGCAGCACCACCATGGGGTAGCCTGGGCCTCCCTCTGCAGGGCATCAGGGGTGGATGGCTGAGCCGCCAACCAATTGCATCGCACCTGCCCTGGCTGGCCTGGAGCCAGTGGGTGTCAGCTTGATGTCCAGATGGTCAGTCTGCTGTTCGGCCATTCATTTGGTCAATTTGCATATTACACTTTTTATAGATTGTAGAATTTCATAATTTACTTTAGATTGTATTCATAACCCTGTGAATGAGATTGTAGGGGTTTTGAGGTTAGGAATTATATCTTATCCTTAATTTTTCAATTATTCATTGCTGTCTCAGGCAGATGGTACATGTTCAGTAAATACCGATTTACTTGATTTTACAGGCATCCTATTTCCTAGGGCAAGTCTTCTAAACGAGGATAAGGAAAATAGAATATTCTGAGCATGCAGTTCGCAGGAATACCCTCCACTCATCCATCATACAATTTATACTTTAAAAGAACCATATATTCCATATTATTCATATTCTTATATGTCTGCCCTTTTATGTGCCTTCATGTAGTTATATGCCCTATATTGATAATTACTTTTAATCATTTTTTGCATTATAATAGCCATATATATGAGGACACCATATCACCATTTAAAGAATAATAATGGTGATGATGATTTCTAATAGCCAGCTTTGTTGAGGAATTATTTGCAATGTGCCAGGCATTGTGCTAATTACTTAAAATGTATGATAGATATTTTGACCTTTACAAATGAAGAAATTAAGGCTTATAGATATTAAGTAATGATCCTAAGTCACATAATGAACTACTGACAGAGCTGGGATTCAAAAACAGGTCTGTCTGGCTCAGACTATTCTCCCCACCATCACCCCCCAGACTATTCTTAATCACTATGTAACTAACCTGCAAATGTTGATGAATTCTGATTTTCTTCTCTGCCTCCTCTTATTGATCTCTTATCTGAATCTTTTTGATAGTTTCTCTGTGACTCTGATTTATTCAGTTCCTTTGCCAAAAATATGAGACTTAGTCCCAGAAGTAGAGGATATAGGAAGTAGATATTTGAGGGTTACATAAGTAAGGGTGCCACTGGCTAGGTTGGTGTAGGTGGTGTGGTAGAAAGGCCTCAGCCAATTTGTCTCTAGAGAGCTGAATATTAAAAAATAATAATAAAAAATTAAAAAAAGAAAGAGGAATACAGGGTGTAATCATAGCTTTTAATGGGATAGTAATCGTTACCAAGGTTGAGGGTTGGCAAGCAGTAGGGATCATTCCATAGAAGCAGGTGCAAATTCTAATGATTGTACATTCTTGTATGGTGTGTATCGTGTCTTTTATTTCTTTATTACTTGAATGTTACTTCCACCTAACAGGAACTCAGTATTTACTGGTTTTTCTTGAATCTTGTGTCAAATGTGTTCTAACCAGATTAGATTGTTACCATCTCTTGCCTAGTACCTGTCCCTGTGAAATGTTTTACATAGAGATCTCACTATTTGGAAAATGTTGTTAATGGTATATCTGGCCCTTAGTGTATGCTACTTGTTATTTTAGCTTGCCCTCCTCACAAGTTTGTAAGTTTCTTAAACTTTTTAAAAATATATATTTTATTGAATTTTTACAGAGAGGAAGGGAGAAGGATAGAGAGCTAGAAACGTTGATAAGAAAGAATCATCGACCAGCTGCCTCCTGCACAACCCCCACCAGGGATGTGCCCGCAACCAATGCACATGCCCTTGACTGGAATCGAACCCAGGACCTTTCAGTCCTCAGGATGACGCTCTATCCACTGAGCCAAACCGGCTTCAGCAAGTTTCTTAAATTTTAAGGGACTGTATTTCATATATCTTATATATCATTTATGTCGTATGATTCATCTGTTAACTAGTGTTTTCCAACTGTAGGTAAGTATTTTATTGATGATGATAGGAGTCCCAATTTTTTCCTCGGCCTTTCCATTTCTGGGGAACAAGAGTCAGTGACTGTTATCTGTTGCTTTTGTCAGAGAATTTAGGACTAGATATTGAACCAGGTTAGTGACAGATATGAATAGGAGGGAAATCCATTTCTTTGAGAGTTAGGTAAAGAAATATCCAACAATTAATTGAATGGGCTTATAGAGCCTTGAAGAATGTCTATGGTAACATGGTATGGAAATCAGGCATGTGTTCACTGACAAAGGGATAGTGCCCAGGACCCAAAGCAACTTGACTTCCTGGATTAAGCTGAGCCAACTTTCAGATTTCTGGGTCTTAAAAAAATCTTGTCCTTTAAAAACTGAATTTGAAATGTATTTACTAAAGAACCCTAAAGTGAATGAGGGAATGGATGTTAGCAACAAAGGGAATGAGTGTGGCCACATGGTTATAAGTTCTTCCAGCACAGCTACATTTAGTTTTCTTTCCAGGCAGGCCTGTGAGTTCCGGCCTTAATCATAGATTGGTTTGGATTTCCAAAAGAAGCTGGAGTGAAGAACAGAGATTCATCCATTTTATTTAGTAGCTTGTTCTGAACAGACAAAAATAAACCAAAAAAATCTCACACACTGAAGTAGGTCAAATTCTAGGTAAATTTGACCTACTTCAGTCTTGAATGCAATGGATGGGAAAACTATCCCTAGATATTTTTGCTTCAGTAGAGTTGGCCCATGCCAACTTTACCGCAAACATCGTGTGTTATTTTACAAATAAGTTAGGTTAAATAGCACGGGTAAAGCACCAGGGTAGCAGCCTTGGGGAGGGGGCGGTGTCCCTGGCTTGTAGCACTAGTAAAACTGTCTTCCTCTCTCTGCTAAGGTCTTACGGAAATCCCAGAATGGTCTTATTAGCTGACAGAGATGGAGGGAATGAGGAGGTGAAGCACAGAGTAGGGATCTCAGAAGCCTCTCATGTAACTGCACAATCCCCTAGGGCAGCTGGTACCCCAAGCATCAGAGCCAAAGCACTCCACCCCCATGCCCAAATGCCAGGGCTGGGACTCAGGATACCCCTAGCACAGGCGGCATTCTCTGGGCTTCTTATAGCCACAAAGAGGGTGAGCCTCTGCCTTTGGACCCAACACCTCTTTCATGCTGGCCTTTGGATTCTAGGGTCAAGGCTCCTCTGTAGCGCCTCCACGCACCAAAGGGTTCAGCTTCCAAGTTGAAGAGGAGTTGCATTTGCCCCACCCTTGTGGAAAAAGAGAAAATTCAGTGTACTTCAAGAGAGGGAAACAGAAGGATGCTTTTATTTAAAAATTTTAAAAGTGCACAAAGACAGGATGGGGTAGGAGCACACAGTATAAGTAGGGATTCTCCTAGATTTCTATGGATGGAGTGTCTCCCTTTTCCTCCTGTTTCCCTGGTCCTATAAGCAACACGGGCTTTATCAGAAGCCTCAGTGGATGCCTCTTGTTTCTGAAAAGAATCTTGCACCACTCTGCCATAATCACACCTGAAAGCCTTCTTCAAATCACTTTCATATTAAAACTAGCATCCCTGTTAACTTTGGAAATCTGGGGAGCCCTACCCCAAAACCAGAGCAAGATATTTGCCCAGTGCTAAAATCTCTGAACATTTCCTTTCTGTACATTCAATATATTTGGTTCTATATACATACGTCTCTCTATATACATATATATATATATGATCTGTTTCTCTAGATAAACCTTTCATATATATCATATTCTAATTTCCTGAGCCTCCACCTGCCTCTTGTTTGCTAGCTCACGTAAAACTCAAGGGTTTCATCAATTTCACTAAGTTCCTCAATAGCGCACTTTCTCATCTTTTGTTCTTCTCTCATCCGTTGTTTTGCCCATCTTCTAAAATCTCCCCCCTTAACATCTGTGCCTAGTGCTCTCCTGACATGCCAGGTCCATGGTTGGTGTGGTTAAGAGCCTCATTTCTCACCAGACCTGGCTGCTTCTAGAGCCTAAAAGACGATTGCAGCTCAGAGGAGATGGGGGCTATAGTCTAAAGGACCATTTAGGGTTGACCATGGGGGTGTTGTTCTGGAGGGCAAAGGAGTGGGCTTATGGGAGAATAAAGCAGGTTGTATTAAAAGGACAGTATGATTTAAAGTGCAATTTAGAGCAAAGTCTGGATCATAGAGGAAAATTAAAAAGTCAGAAAACATTCTCATTTTGTTATCCAATGAGAGGAGAATTTGGGGGCTTAGCATAGACATCAGGGGGTGGGAAGAGAGTGATTCCCTCGGAAGGGAAGCAGCTGTGTGCAGGGGAAACTGGATGGAGGCTAACTTGTAATGGATAAGAAGATATATATATATATATATATATATACAAGCTGTGGTACTTTTTGCCCTTACCCATTGGAAGAAAGCCAGTAAGTCTGGCATTGAATGAAGTTGAGAGCCCAGAAACTGGCTCTTTGCCTTCTATTCTGCTTAGACTTTCAAGTTTTTCTGGTTCTTTCTTAAGAACAAGGGAATAGTGGGGGGTGGGGCGGGGGGTTACAGTAAATGGAGAACAAAGGGTCTTCATTTTAAAGATATAATTAGAGTTCAAGAAGAGATCAATATAAGAGAATCTTATGCAGTTGTAGTAACTGGTGGCCAGCCATAAGTCCACCTCAAGATTTTGTGATTTTCTCTGCAAGGCTCTGCACATAGATGTATGTACATATTCCATAGAAGTGTAGAGCTTGTAACAACTGGCTGAGTCCATCTTAAAAAAACTGCCACTTGATTCCTACAGGGACTCTGTACCAAACCATTGAGGTTGGGGGTGGTGTTCCTTTGTCCTAAATGAGGCAAGGAAGCACTCTTGGGATTTGGGGTATCAGAAAAAGTTCTGGTGCCCATATGCCCTTCCTGACCCCTGCCACAGTTCCCAGCAGGAAACAAGGAATGGCCTGAGTCTGATCTCTGAAAGTATGCCTTTTAACTTGCCTGAAACTGGCCTCATGGCACAGGAAAGTAAAAATGAGATTGGTACTCATTTTATAACAAGTCTCAGGACTGACTGAGGGAGACCTTGGTTATTTAATCGGGAGGTCTAATTTCCTTCTTTCCCAGCATTACCTAATGAAATAGTTGGCACTTCTCAGAAGGGAACTGGGAAGGGTAACTCTGCCAGCCTAGTTGTGCTTCTGTCCAAACCTTAACAAAGCATCCCCAATCCCCAGAGGGTCTATACAACTGTCTGGAAATCTGATCATTTATTCATCCTGCTTGGTCTGGTTGGTTTAACTTTCCTGGGAACTCTGCTCTGTGAGTCTAGTTTTTGTCAAACATCAGTGTTGAGAGAGGGAGGCTCTTGCATTGTCCCTCCCTCTGAAGTGTTGGGGTTAAGGGAAGAGTGGGTTGGGCAGGGAAGAAGAGAAGCCAAGGACAGTGTAATTTTAACACCATTTCCAGACCTCCCATGGAGTCCAGGCACTGGCTTTTTTCAGGGGAACATATTGGTGAGGGGCATCCCATTCATAGGACACAGAGAAACCAGTCCTCTTAGGGCTGCCTGAAGGACAGGTTCAAGGATTTGGACAACAGCTTGCAGTGGTCACTCCACACTGAAGAGTTCAGAATCCAGGACAGGTACAGGTGGTGGGTGTGACTATACTTTTTCTATTTCCTGGGTCATCCCAATTCCCTGGAAGCAGAGGTATCTATGAAATAGCTGGGTACCCTGACAGTTCACTTTAGAAACTAGAAAAAGCAAAAACGGTTGTGACCAAGATCCTAGGTTAAGTCAGGAGTTGCCAACAGAAAGGCACCAGGAAAAACCATGACTTCTTTCAACAGGTTGGTGGAGACCCCATTATACGTTGATTCTGGATTCCTACATTTCTGAGGACACAGACCTTAAAAGGACCATCAGAGTATTGCCTTAGGGAACTTGTAAGATAAAAGTTAGAGAAGGAGGGGACTCCAGCCTCAAATGACCAAAATTTCTGCTGGTGGTGGTAGGTTAGAGGGAATCTGTCCATCCAACTGCATGGTCCTTCTAATGTGAGTCTCCAAGCATGCCAGAAGCCTCTAAGCCTTTCAGCTTAATCTTCCCTCTCTCCCCATCCTGGCTTAAGGCGGGGAGGGGCAGGGAGGGCGGTAATAATGCAGTGGAAGTGGAGTGAGGTGAAAGGGGACAGTGGGAGGAAAAAATGGACTCCAGTTGGCCTCGACTACCCACAGCCACTAGGTTGAAGGAGAGCGAGTAGAGAATGGGTGCTTCTGGAACTCTTCAGTAAGCCTGGGTAATATCCTCACCCAGAGTGCAAAAAAAGGAAGCAACACTAGAGGGACAGGGACTTGGGAAACGAGGATGTCAGACGTTGCTGATGCGCACACTAAGGGCACTGCCCTCCTTCTCGGCTTGTTCCCTGAAGGACTCCTCCAGCTTGAGCTTCTCGGGGTCTCCATAGCACACAGTGCTGTCTCGCAGGCCACTAGGAGGGGCCACTTTCACAACTTGGTCAAAAAGGCTGAAGTCAGCTATGTATTTGCCACTGGCTGACAGCGAGATGGCAGGTGTGAACTCATAGCCCCACAGGATCTCCTCGGGCAGGTAGGAAGTACGCACTTGGCAGGTGGCACTGGTGGATTCCACCGTCCCACTCAGGATCAGCACCAGCTCGAAGTCGCCCTCCCCGCTGCGCAGGGGGAGGTCTTTTAAGGGACTGGTCTCGTCTACCACGTGGTAGAAGGTAAGGGGCAGGATGAGGAAGGGGCTGTCCGAGGCCGTGTCAACTTGGAAAGTCACGTTGACCTGGTTCAGCCGGATGTTCTCACCCTCCTTGGTCTGGTGGGTCTGAAGCAGTTTGCCTGTCACCTGGCAGCCAATGAGAAGGCTCTTCCTCATGTTGGCAACTCGAATCATCAGGCAAGGCTTCCCGTTGTGGGCAGCTACAACCGCATGCTGGCTGAAACGGATGGTCTCGGCCCGCTTCTTGGGCCGAGCAATCTTCGCCAGGAAGGTGCCTGTGATGAAGATTTCCAGGATGGTAGTGAGCACTAGCTGGGCAATCAGAAGGACGATGGCCAGCGGGCACTCCTCACTGATGTAGCGGAAGCCATAGCCTATGGTGGTCTGGGACTCCAGGGAGAAGAGGAAGGCCCCTGTGAGTGTGTGCACCTGTACCACACAGGGGGTGTGGTTAGCCGGGGGGCCCAGCTCCAGCAGGTCCCCGTGGGCCACAGCGACCAGATACCACACCACGCCAAAGAGGAACCAGGTGCCCGCAAAAGTCGCAGAGAAGAGCAGAAGCTTGTAACGCCACTGCATGTCGATGAAGGTGGTCCACAGGTCCTTGAGGTAGAGGAAGCGCTTGTCAGCAATGTGCTCCATCCTCACGTTGCTGCGGCCATCTTTTGTCAGCACTCTTCGCCGTCGTATCCCTGGGCCCATGAGGGGCCGGCTCTCTGTCTGCGTGGTCTGACTGTAATATACCTTGGCAACTGATGTCATCTGGAGGAAGCAAGACAGTATAATGGAGGTTATTGCAGAAATCCAGCCAACTCCTGGCCACCACCCCATGGAAAGGAAGAAGTAACATTCATTTGATACCACTGATTTGTTGTCTTATTAGCAAATATTTATTGAGCACTTGCTATATGCCAGATACAGATGCTGGTAAATCAAAGATGAAAACAACATCATCCTTGCTCTCCAAAAACTCACAGTCTAGTGAGGAAGATTTGTTCAGTAAACAAATAATTACAATACAATCTAATATTTGTAATTAGGAAAGGCAGAGAGGAAAGAGTAGTAAGTTCACAGTTCCTCGAAGATGGGGCCTCTACTGGTCTCCATCACAAAACCAATTCTGTGGAGATCTCATTTTGAAATTCCTCTTCACCCTCATGAATAACATCAGCAAGAACAACTATTCTGTTGAGATCCTTGCAAGCCAATCCCCCTTAACACACGCATACCCTTAATCTCTCCATTTTTTCCTCCTAGCCACAAGTCAATAGTCAATGTTGATGCTAAGTTATTCATCTGGCTCAGAAAATAGCAGAAACTGCCCATTCTTCTACCCTTTAAGATGATCTCTAAGCACCAAGCCCATTTCACTATGTATTAGTTATTAGTATCATCATCTGTTTGCATCATCTGGTGAACTTTGTTCTGGGCTGGGGTTTGGGATAGTATTAGGAAGAACACGGGCAGGACAGAAAGAGTAGAAGAAATAAGCAATGGTGGAGAAGCAACAATCCAGTTTCCCAAGGACTGGGAGAAATGCCAGATTGGAGGTGGCAAATTGCCTTGACTGAGTGAAGTAGGAGGATTAAGAGTGTGTGTGAGTGGCTATGTCTGCACAAGCTTAAATTCGGGATTACTATATGTCCCAATAGTAGAAAGTGGGACAGGCTCTGAAATAGAAGACAGATCACTTAATTTAAAGCTTCTGGCACCCCTGCCCCAAAACTAACATGCTTTTCCAGCATAGAAAGAATTTTTTAAAAATACATTGTATTGCCGAAACCGATTTGGCTCAGTGGATAGAGCGTCGGCCTGCAGACTGAAAGGTCCCGGATTCCTGTCAAAGGCACGTACCTTAGTTGTGGGCATATCCCCAGCGGGGGATGTGCAAGAGGCAGCTGGTCGGTGTTTCTCTCTCATCGACGTTTCTAACTCTCTATCCCTCTCAATCCCTCTCTGTGTAAAATCAATAAAATATATATTTTTAAAAAATACATTGTATTGATTTCAGAGAGGGAGAGAGAATTTTTTAATCACAGCCCTTTGACTCTGAAGCTGATGAGAAGATCTTCTGGAATGAGAGAGTGGTCTCTGCAGAGTTTGGTCCTTAGAGAACAGAAGGGCTCATCACATTCTCCTCTCTGAGGAGTCTGAGCCATTGCATTTCATCATTCTTCACACTACTCTATCTTCTCCATGGTCTTATGCCTTGAGGACCAATTACTTGGGTCCATTCATGTATCCACCCGAGGAGGTACTAAATTAGAGATTACAATGGAGGGAATCCCAGAGTGTTCAGCGGCAATCAGGAGCCCATTTCACCAGCCCCCACTCACTTAGAACTTTTGCCCAAGTGACACTTCTCAGCCAGACCTGCATGTCATCCACTTCCTCAATATGCTTACCTGGCTACTATGGAGCAAAAAGAAAGCTTTATAATTCTGAAGTTTGAAGAATTATGTAGAGTCCCCAGTAAAGTCCCATTCAATACTTAGTAGTAGTAGTAAACAATCACACTCTTAACTGGGTTGGCTCAGTGGATAGAGTGTCGGCCCTCGGATTGAAGGGTCCCAAGTTTGATTCCAGTTAAGGACTTGTACCTTGGTTGCAGGCTCGATCCCCAGTGGGGGCATGCAGAAGGCAGCTGACAGATGTTTCTCTCTTATCAATGTTTCTAACTCTCCCCCTCCCTCTCTGTAAAAATCAATAAAAAAAATTTTTTTTAAAAGAAACAATCTCCACAATGCTTAAATTTATATATTTTAAAGTTTATACATTAGTATGCCTTCTCATTTGATCCTCAGGATCTCGAAAAGGTGTGAAACCTCTATAAGAGATTTTTAGGAACTCTTAGCAGGAAGTGGTGGAAAGCTGTGGATGAGTGAACATAATTTTAACTTTCAATAAGAAAACGGGGGGGGGGGGGAGGGAGTTGTTGGCCAGTGTGGCTCATTGGTTGAGCATTGACCCCTAAACTAGATCACGGTTCAATTCCCAGTCAGGGCACATGCCCAGATTGCAGGCTTGATCCCCCAGTAGGAGGTGTGCAGGAGGCAGCCACTGATTGATGTTTTTGTCACTCCCTTTCCCTCCCTCTCTGAAATCAACAACAAAAAATTGTATTTAAAAAAAAGAAAAATGAGGTACATTTCACAGACTACACAGACAAACAGGTAAGATACTGATCCTAGACAAGATTCTAGATGGAGCACTAAGATTGTGACTACTTGGCTAGGGTAGAGGAAAGGTGGTTATCAGTAGGCTCAGTAACCATGGGTTACTAAGAAAAAGTCACATCAAGCTAACCTAATTTCCTTCTATAGCAAGGTTACCAGATTGGAAATCAGATAACTGTGATAGGTAAAGCATATCTAAGCAAGATTTTTGATACTCTTAGAGTTCCTATAATCTCTCATTATGTCCTTGGGGATATGACAGAGAAAAATGAACAGTATGCTAGTAGGTGAGTTAAAAATAAAAAATCAAATGGTACTGGTGAGTGCATTATGATAGCCTAGAATCAGTTTTCTGGTGATATACCAGAACACTTTATCTTCGCACTTGCCCTTTTACACATGGTCATCAATTATGTAGATGACACAAGGCTGGGGCAGATCTCAACTGCAAAGTCGAGGGCAGAATTAGGATCCAAAAGAAGACAGATGCATGGGCCAAATCTAACAAAAGAGGATAAATGTTGGGTTACATATTCGTGTCCAAAATTATCTGAGCAAGTTCTGGACTGGAAAGCAGAACCATAGAAATAAATTTTGGCAGAAAATAATCATGTATGAACTACCTAGGTGCTTCGGTTGCCAGAAAAGCAATGCAACCTTAGGCCACTTTTTTAATTAAAGTATCTAGAATGAGGAAGTGATTCTGCTCTGCTCTGTTTATCCCACACCTGCACTATCAAGTATCAAGGGACAATCAGAATAGGAGGGGATTCAGAACCCATCATATATTAAATGGTTGAAGGAAATGGAAGTTTAATCGGGAAAATAAATTATCGGAGGACCATGATGACTGTGTGCAAATATTTTGTTTGAACAGCTACATGAACGGGTTTGGACTTTTCTTTGAGCTCCGAGAGAAACAACAGAAGCAGGGAGTTCAATCCACAGGGGAAAGATTCTATATGGCTATGACACACAACACCAGCAATCCGTGCAGCCAGATATAGAAAGAGCTTCTCAAAAGGTGGTGATTGCACTATTCCTGGAGGTGTTCAAGGATACATTAGCTGAGTGCTTTAAAGAGATTCTTTAGAGGAGATGAAAGCTTTGGTCGGGAGATTGAAAGATTGTCTTTAAGCTTCCACTCATGGAGGATCAGGATGCCTGCCCATCTCTACCCAGACACTTCCTATGGTGACATTAGGAGATTCTTTATCCAAGTCCAGCTTTGTTTGTGCTGAGCAGAGATTCTACATATCTGGGGGAATGGAAGCTCCTGGAACTCAAGGAAAACCTTGCTTATCGTTCCCAAAATAATAGCCTCTGATTACAGATCACTTTATGATTTATAAACTATGTCATTTCATCCACCCCCCACCATAAGGTAAGTAGGAAAGGCCTCATTAGAAATTAAGGCTCAGCCAAAACCAAGGTATATGCCCTTGACCGGAATCGAACCTGGGACCTTTCAGATGTGTGAGGGGTGATAGTGCAAGAGGCTGTTAAACGGCCAAGTAAAAATCAAGAGGGTTGCCGACACCGGTTTGGCTCAGTGGTAAAGCGTCGGTCTGTGAACTGAAAGGTCCCAGGTTCAATTCCGGTCAAGGGCATATACCTTGGTTGCGGCCACATCCCCAGTGGGGGTGTGCAGGAGGTAGCTGGTCGATGTTTCTCTCTCATCAATGTTTCTAGCTCTCTGTCCCTCTCCCTTCCTCTCTGTAAAAAAAAATATTTTTTTTTAAAAGAAAGAAATTAAGGCTCAGAGAGGTTTGCCCCAAGTAGGTTAATGGTAGAGGTGATCTGGCTCCTGGTCCAGAACTTTGTCATAGCAACTGCTTCTGTGTTCCCCAGGTTCATTCTTACGGGTCTGTGTTTTTAGGAGGTGCCTCTGTTGGTAATCACAGCTGTATGGGTAATCACAGCTGAGACAGAGGAGACAGAGCCCGGAGCTTCTAGAGAGGCTGGTGTTAAGACTTCTGACGTGGGCACGGAGATTTGGGCTATGGCTAACACTGTTGTGATTGCCACCTCCAGCTTTGTGCCCGCTGTTGCCAGCCTTTAGATCTGCCTCCTCCGGCTTTTATCTGCAGCTGCCAGCTGTTTGCCACCACCCACAGCCAAGCAGCCTTGCTCTCAGCAGTGAGAAGAGTGAGAAGCAGATAAACAATCAGCTACACTCCACTCCCAGCTGGCCAGACCCCTGGGAAGGGAGCAGGCCAAAGCTGGGGAAATGGTGGTTACTGTCCCACCTGAAACACCCATACTCTGTCCTCTAGAGGGTGCTGTTTCCCCAAAACGGCCCCTGTCAGATGCCAGAGAGATCTGAAGAATTCTGAAGACGGACAGAAATAGAGACATTAGTTCTCTCTCCTCTAAAAAATGACTCTCCCTGAAACAAAGGCCAGTCGAGCCTGCAGTGATATCTAGCCTTCTCCCTCAGCAAATACCATCTGCACCTATTGCGTTTTGCCTGTGGATAACCCAGAGCTCACTTTCTTTACCTGAGAGCTGGTGAGTCATTTGTTCTCCAGAATGAATGGGTTATCAACCTTTCCTGAGTACAGGTCTGCTCTGATGTCTTGAGACTAAAAGTGACCCAATGCTCTCCACTGCTTTTAGGACAAGCTGCAAGTCTCAGCACAGCATCCTAGGCCTTCTTGATTCAGTCTCTGCTTTTTGGCTTTACCACTGTTCTCCACGGACCCTGGACTCCAGCCCTGAAAGAGCATTACTTTCATCCTTTCTGCCTCTGGACCTGCCTTCACACCGCCCGTTTCATGGCTATCTGATGACCTATTTACCTTGCAAAACTCAAGTGTTAGTTGCCCCTTTGAATTTCCCCCTGACCATCAAAGAAAGAGTTTGTCTTCTCTTTCTCCTCACCTCTAGCCCAGCATGATTTACTAAGCAAGGTCTTGTACACATTCCTATTTTAAAACATCATCATGGACGCAGAGTTCCACTTCTAGGAAGACATCCAAAGACACACGAAACACTAATTCAAAGGAGTGTTTGCACCTCTGTGTTCATTGCAGCATTACTTACAATAGCAAAGGTTTGGAAGCAGACCGTGTGCATAGGTGGATGAGTAGATTAAAAAACAAACAAACTGTGGTACATTTACACAACGGAATACTACTCAGCTGTAAAAAAGGAAATCTAACAGTCTATGGAATCTCAGAGGGAAGGCAGGAAAGGGTGGGTGAGTGGGAAGTAACCAACCAACTAACTTGTACACATATATGAATAACCCATAGACACAGACGATAGGATGGTGAAGTTCTGGGTGGAGGGTAGGGGCAGGCTAAAGGGGGTCAATGTGGGGAAAGGGACATATGTACTACTTTCAACAAAATAAAGATTTTGTAAAAAATGAAATCTGCCCCTGGTCGTGTTTCTCAATGGGTAGAGCATTGGTCCTCGCACTGAATGGTTGCAGTTTCAATTCCCGATCAAGGGCATGTGCCTGGGTTGCAAGTTCACTGCCACCCCTGAGTCAGGGCGCTTGTAGGAGGCAACCAGTTGATGTGTCCTTCTCATCAATGTCTTTTTCTCCCTGCCTCCCACTTCCCTCACTCTCTTCCACTCTCTCTGAAAAGCAATGGAAAAATATCTTCAGGTGAGGAAAAAAAGAAGAAATACATTTGACTCTTGAACAGGAGTTGAATTGCATAGATTTACTTAAACATGAATGTTTTTCAGTAAATACTGTAAATGTAATTTCTTTTATGATATATTAACATTTTCTTTTCCCTAGCTTATTTTATTGTAAAGATACAGTGTATAATACATATACAAAATATGTGTACGTTGGCTGTTTATGTTATCAGTAAGGCTTCCAGTTATAGTTCAAGGGTCAACTGTATATCCAGCTGCACTGTTTATGGCACATCTATTTGGCACATCATGCATCTTCTACTACAGATAAGCATATTGAAATAAGGATCCATGTGTCCATTTTGATTAGCCTGATGTATGAGTCACACAATGTATGACACATAGTAGGTGCTCAAGAAGTATTTTGTGAGTGAATGAATGAGAAGAAGGGGGCTCCAGCTATAGGGGCCAATCTAAGAGAATTGAGGATGGACTTCACTTCACAGTAGGGCAAGGAGGTGTGGGAGTGCCTGTCTTGGGTAGGACGAATTGAACTTCCTCTAGTCCAGGGCTTCTCTCACTCTGGGGCCTTCTTATTCCCCTTTTGTGTGTGTCTTCTCTTGATTTTTCTTATGTTTTCTCTTTTTCCTTATACCCAGGGAAACCCAATAATTATTATCAATACTAATGGATATACAAATGAGCCAAAGGTTGTCATCTGTAATGATGTTTCCTACCACCCAGAAAGACCCATGCAGTTTCAACTGTGTTTTCATAAATTTTTTTAGCACCTACTGGGTGCCAGGTTTGAAACAAGACACTGGAGTATGGAGATGAGTTAGATATAGATTCTGACCTAGAGGACCTAATCTAATAAGGGAGGCAACCATAAAAGAGGCATGAAGTGATAAGTGCCGTAGAAGAAGTGCTAGGGAAGTCTGCAAACGGAAAAGCGACATCTAGCTTTAAGGGGGCAGGGCTGGGAAGGAAATTAGCAGGCCTTCATTGAACACCTATTCTGTGCTAGGCATTGGGCAAGATTGTTGGTGATTTTTTAATGCTAATTCATATAATTCCCCAAACAACCCACCGTCTATACCAGGAAACAAGGTAACTACCGGGAGTTGAGCTTTTCCTGCATATCTGACTGTCTCAAGCAGGAAAGACTTTATAGAGAAAAGTGGCCATGGGACTGGGCCTGAAGGATAAGCAAGATTTGGACCCTTGGAGAATGGGGCTTAGGGGTCATAGAGAAGGCCCTTCCAGGGAAGGGAGCAGTGTGAGCAAAGGGGTAATGGAGAAAATCCAGGGCCGGCCAGGGGGATGAGAGAGAAGGTGGGAAGTGCTGTTTATGATGTCTGCTTTAGACCAGCACTTCCTATTTCATTGCTGCAACAATTGCAGAACAGTTTTTCTCCTCATGATTACTGATGAAACCGAGGTTCAGAGAGCCCTCGTAGCACAATTCCTAAGTAGCAGAGCTGAGATTCATACCTGGTTCTGGCTGCGTAACAAAGTCCCTTACTACATGAATCCTACGGTGAATCTGCCTCCGCTGAGCAAATCCAGCACTCGACAGCCAGAGATGACACCCAGCGCACGGGGAGGTGAGCAGGAGCCAGCCCGGTGTGAAAGCTCTGCGGCAATGATGCCAGGCTGTCTGACAGTTTGGTGAGGTTTTGCCATTGCTTTATCTCGAGTTCCTTCTCCTGGGTTTGCATAGCATGTCTTTATCCTCCCTGTTTCCCTCCCTTGGGCTCAGCTCCCAGCTCCCTCCTCATATCTCCTGTCATCTGTGCTGCCCAGCTCGACCCCTCTGATAGTTCATGCTGATACTGCAGTGTTTCCCCCTCCTGTCCTCCTTTCCAGCTTCCTCTTTGTCTTTTCATTCCCTACTACACATTTGTCTGGACTTGCCTTCTCATAGTTTCTTCAGTCTCCTGTATTGCATCCTGGAGAGCTGATTTTTGAAGATGGTGATACGGAGGAATAGTATGCTATCCATCTAATCACAACTCTGACCTTCAGATTCTGTACCAAGCTGTATCTCCATCCAGTTGTCTGCATCAATAGAAGTATTCTAAGCCTCGCAGCCTCCTCTTCTCCCTAATTCTTCCCTCTAGCAAACAGTCTCTCAACCTAGGAACTTGGAAATAGGGCCAGATAGGCAGTTTTCACAGCTAGTCCAATGGTTTTAGGCTGAAGGTATTTCTGAACCAATCAAGGTGAAGTACAGATAATGAATAGGTGGATAGAAACAGGGATGCCCCAGCTCACTCTCTGTGCCAGTGTCTGCCCACCCTACTCAAATGCTGTATGTTGGGAGAGCCCTGTGTGCAAACAGAGGCGTCTGAAGCGCTGTCAGCCTCAAAAGCTGAGGCCAGACTGGTCTCTGAGCCCACCCTCACCTCAGACGGCTGAGCAAGGTACATGCCCAGTATGACATTCGAGATGAAGTGACAGAATCAGGCACAAGGATGTGTGAGGACCCTGCCAGGAGCTAAGAGGCAGCATCGCCTGACGAGAGTGGGCTGGACTAAAAAGCACGAGAGTCCGGAGCCAATCTCAACTCTGCTGGGGGCTAGCAGTGACCTTGGGCAAGTCTCTGAACCTCACAGGTCCTTGTTTCCTTCCTGGTGGGTAAAGGCATTGTGTTAGTTTCACATGCTTCCGACTAGTGTGCCAGGACATAATCAGAGTCACAGGAGTCAATTTCATGTGTTTTTCAGAAATGTCACTTTTACTCAAAGATGCTGTTACTGAAGTGTTATTTTAATATTAAATGACATACGATAGAGTAGAATAAAAAATTGCATAATTTGTAAGGCAAAACAGATTTTAAAGATGTCCAGTTTATGGCATACCTCCTATATCCTTTGGAGTGTAATTCTCTCTTCTCTGCCTTTCAGAACTAGTTTCTGGATCAGTTTGGGAGACACTGTTCAAGGATTATCAAGGTCACTTCCTGCTTTAAAACTCGATGCCCAGCTGGGCTGGTGTGGCTCAGTGGTTGAGTTTAGACCCATGAACCAGAAGATCATGGTTTGATTCCCAGTCAGGCCACATGCCTGGGTTATGGGCTCGATCCCCAGAGGGAGGTGTGTAGGAGGCAGCCGCTCAATGATTCTCTCTCGTCATTGGTATTACTATCTCTCTCCCTCTCCCTTCCTCTCTTTGAAATCAATAAAAAATTATTTAAAAAAAAAGAAAGAAAAAAAAGAAAAAGAAAACTCTCTGCCCAGCCTGGGTCCCGCCCTCTGTAGTTTGGTCCCATCCTTCTCACTGGCCTCAGTGGAGAGAGGAAACTCGGCCTCCTTTCTCCACCCATGTATCTCTTTTTTGGATATGGAGCCCAACTTGAATAGCAACCTTAGAAGCCTCCAGAAGGAGGTCAGCTTGCCTTGCAGACTGAAAAGAAGTATTTCTGGGGTTTCCAGCGAGAGAGGGAGGAAGGAATGAGAAGGAGGGTCTGAGAGTAGGGCAGGAAGAAAAGCCCCGCAGGATTATGTAAGGCCTCCAGGTTGGAAGACGAATGGAGTTGGGTTTGGGGTTCTTTCCAAACTTGATGACTTTCTTCATTAATCTCCCTCCTGTCCTGCCCTGAAGAGAAGTAAACAAACAGAAATAAAGCCAGAGACACACACATCTTGAGGCGGGGGAACAGGGCAGTGTGTGTGTCCGGGGCTGCCTGGCCGGCTGAGTCACTGAGCCTCTGCCCCCAACCCTCAGGTCTCCGTCCCCTTCCCTCCCATCCTCTGGCCTCGGCCTGACACCACAGCCCTGGCCCGGGGAAGAATAGGCTTTTCTTCCCTTGTGTCAACGTTTGGAACGTTCTCATAGTCTGATCAAAAGAAAGGATAAAAGCCTTCAGAGCATTTCCTGGGAGCCGTGACCTCTATCTGGCCCTTTGGATCCCCCTGCGTGTTTTCCAGACGTACGAGGGAGGGACCCAGCGATGGGGCCATGTCAGATGTTCTCTTCTGTCCAGAAACCACGCCTGCTTAGTCTGGGCTGACCAGGACCACTGCCCCTTCCTCTGCCCCAATCCCAGGCAGTGCCTTCAGATTGACCAGAAGGGCATCTCAGGAGCCCCTGCCCCACCCGGTCCCCAGCAGAGAGAGAGGATGACTTCCTGGCACATGAGCACATGAGCACTGCCCACTCCCTCCACCCCACTCACAGCAAACCCCACCCCAAGTCATCCCTGGGCCACGGTGTCTGCTCCTACCGGCTGTCTGGGGCAGCGGGCTGCACATCCGGTCCTGTGTGAGGTGCTTGGCACCGGGCAGAGTTCAGCTTAGGACAAAGGATGCACCGCTGCCTCCCCAACCCCAGCCCCAGCTCTGGCAATTCTGAGCCTCTGGCCTGGCCCCATCTGGGTTCTCATCTCAGAAGAACATCCACCCGATGTGAACCTATCCCTCCTTACCTGCACTGAAGAGCTAGAAAAATCTGTATCAGTGCTATGATATAGCTGGACGCAATGGCATGAATAGTAACAACGCCTATTGTCATTGCTATTCTATTGTTCTCAGTAAGACAGGAGACACTGAGGAGGTTCCCAAGGACATGGGGAGACCTCAGAGGGTCTGGGCTGAGTGAGGGAGGAAACAAGGCGATGACCAAGATGTCTATTCAGGCTCTCTTGTTCATGTGCCAGCCTTCCCTGGCCCTCTAATCACTCGTCCTCTGGCCTCAGCTCCTGAGACTCCCCGCAGAGGGAATCTATATCCAACAGATTCCCGAAGATACTGATGGAGGGGCTCATGCCAGTTTATAGATTAGAAGTATTCTTCCGACAGAGCTCCCTAAAGAGAGTGCATCCCCGGCCAGCTATTACAGCAGAAGAGGCTGATAAGATTACAGATGGGGGCAAGGGTAGCCAGGAGATTAGGGGAACTCCTACAGACTTGAAACTTCATCAGGTATCTGCCCCTCTCTGCCCAGCTCTGAAGATTTGCCTCCCTGCCACCAGAGGGCAGGGCTCCCCAGCCCCACAGGGCAGGCCTTGGCTCTGTAGCTTGCCTTCTCTCATTGACTCCCCCACCTCAGCCTACTCCTTTTACTACAACTATTAGGTTGAACCATATGAAATCACCAGTTTAAATACTTGCATCCCATTCAACAGTATCACATGGTTCAATCTGCCAATATTTAATGACAGTAAAAATAGGAGCGCCAGCCACTTGTGGACCATGAGGCTCTGCAGTCTACAAAGCACTTGGGAAATCATTCCACTTGATGCACACAGCCAGGTTGGGTGGCAGTTGAACAGCACAGAGCTCCCTCCAAGGTCACAGCTGACCTTCCAGTCATTAAATCCAAGGTTGTTTACTCAGTCCTTGGTCCCAGCAGGCTCTTTATAGCATTTGAAACTCATGACCAACCTGTGTTTGTGACACTTTTGTTTGGCTCATCCGGCGACGCAGGGCCTCCACCGATTTTGTAGAACTTGAATAGACATTGCGTAGCCCTGCCACTTCTAGGCTGCATGATTTGGAGCAAATCACTGAGTTCCCACTTCCTTTGTTTGCAAGAAGGACCTAATAATACTTTGTCCACAATGGCAGTGGGAGAATGCATAGAAAGCATACATGTAAGAGCTGTGTGAAGCACTAAATAGGAGAAGAGTCTCAGTGGTACTCTCTGACCTTGTCCTCCAGGTTCCCTTGCTATTACTTTTTAATTCAAATATGTTTTTATTGACGTTTTAGAAAAAGAGAAATGGAGGGAGGAGAGAGACAGACAGACAGACATTGATGTTTCTCCATCAGCTGCCTCTTGCATGCAGAGCCTACAACCTGGGTATGTGCCCTGAATGGGAATCAAACCAGTGACTTTCAGCTGCACAGGACAACATTCAACCAACTGAACCACACTGGCTACAGCCCCTCTCTATTATTATTATTTTTTTTAATCAATATCTCTTGCTCTGACGCTTACTTGTTGGTATTTCTCAGGGAGCCACCCTTGGCTCTCTTCTCTAACCATTCTACCTCCCTTCCTCAGCTGTTTCAGCCCCTTCTGTGGATTCCACCCCATCTCTGCCTGTCTGTCCAAGTATTGACATGCTCCCTCTATGTGAGTCATTCCAGCTGAATGTTCAGACTCATGTCCTGTCTTCTCAGATCTCTTCTGCTTCCCTCTTGTCCACAGCATCACCATCCATTCAGTGCCCTGACTTTCCGTCTTGCCCCTCGTCAAGTTGGTCACTAGGTCTTATCAATTCTGCCTCTAAGGGCTCCTCTCCACCTCCTTGGAGGCTTCCCTTGTGGCAGCATATATTCTCTGTCCCCTGAAATGTTGCAATATCTGCTCTTCCTGCTCTTGCCTCCCTTTCCTCCTCATCTCCACCCACCTCAGCTGCCAGGGGGCCTTTCCCACTGCTCTCGTTTTAAATCCTTTAATGAGTTCCACAGCTTTTGTAATGAAGCCCAAACTCTTGGCATAGAACCCTCCATCATCTGATCCCACCCTAATTTTCACAGCCTCTCCTTTGGTACTTCCATTTGTTCTTCCAACATGGCTGCACTCCACTTGGTGTCCCAGGCCTTTGCTTATGCAGTTCCCTTTGCCCGGAATGCCCGCCATAAGGACTTCCTCTTCCTCTATGTTGCTAGGACATTTTGCCACATCACCAAGTAGCACCTTTGTCCTTCTCAAAAGACTGTGAGCTCTTAGAGGGCAGAGACTACATCTTAGTTTTCTTTTTAAGCTGATACCTTTTAATTTAGCCTAATTGATTAGTACTAAAAAAAGGACTTAGGCCCAGCCGCTGTGGCTCAGTGGTTGAGTGCCGTGTCAACCCATGTCAACCTATGAACTAAGAGGTCCCTGATTCGGTTCCCGGTCAGGACACATGTAGGGTTGCGGGCTCCATCCCTAGTAGGAGCCAGGCAGGAGGCAGCCAGTCAATGTCTCTCTCTCATCGCCGTTTCTATTTCTCTACCCCTCCCCCTTCTGCTCTCTCTAAAATCAATAAAAACATATTTAAAAAAGAAAAGAAAAGAAAAAAGACTTGAATTTGAAATCCTTGCTCTGGTTATGGGCTAGGAATGTCTAACAGACAGCATATGGGCCACCACTAACCCTTCCCCTTGTCCTTTACAGCTATCGCTAGTTCATCACAGTGCTCTTTCTCACTGAGCCCCAGAATCTTTCTCAACGTGGTGATACCGAGAGCCATTTTCAATCAAATGGAGTTGGCCTAACAGATGAAACCTATTTGTTATCCTGGCATGTCTGGGTCACAGCCAAAGTCCCTATCTATTTTTCTTTCCCACTATTTGCAATCCTGGTCTGTGTCATTTACCAGCTCTGGGAACTTCAGTCAATCTCTTAATCTCTCTGGGGCTCAGTTTCCTCACCTAAGGAGGCCATAAAACCTTCCATTGTGGTCCGGGTTACAGGAGATAAAGTAGGTGAAATCTGCAAGGCCCTTAGACAAATATATGATATTACTCTTATCCTACTTTGCACATGAAGGAAAGTATCTACTAAATTAGAGAAACAAGGGCTCCGACAGGTAAAGTCACCTGCTGACAGTCACAGTTAACAGCTGAGCCGGAACCTCTGTCTCAAGTCCCAGGGACTTCGTCACGTGCTTTTCCACACCCTGGTGGGATTGATAATGCCTTCTTTCTCCTTTCTCTAGGGGACCAGTGATTTGTGGGGTAGGATTTACCATAGCCCCGGAATTGGAGGAGGCTTCCAACCCCTATGCTTCATCCCACCTCCCTGTAATTCCCAAGAGGAGGCCCCCTTCAAAACTCTCCCCGCCCCCTGCTGAGTGGTACACAGTGAGGGGAGCTGCCTGGAGCTAAGTTCCTCGGCCCCTGCCCTTTGGCCCCTTGCCCTCCTTCTTGTCCCCAGCCTCAGTGGCTCCAGGCAGCTGGCAGGCTTCTCAAAGCCCTGTATGGCCAGGCCTCAGGAGATAAGGTTTTTGGGGTGGAGGCCAGTGAGCCACTGAGCTGTCACCAGATATGCTACCAGAATCTGAGAAACCAGAGAGGGGCCAAGCTGATGGGACCTGCTCCTTAGGGTCCTGGGACTAGTGGGGTTCCTTACCTGTGAGAGGAGAGGCAGGAAGACTATATCCCAGCTCAAGACCTCTCCTCTCTACACTTTCTTCTCTGTGATCCTATAGGTTGCACTGGTTCGTGGGGAGGGAGGGCTTGGGCCATTGGTGGGGGTCCAAGACATAGTGTAGTGGGGAGGCAGGAGAGTCACTCCCCAGTGTGGAAGGACGCTCAGGAGCAGCTCCCATAGGAGTAATCTTCCCACTCCTTCCAAAAAGAATCTTGCCCATCTTCCCAAATAGAATATTTTCTGAACTGGTTCTTAAAAAAAATATATATATATATATATATATATATATATATATATATATATATATATATACATATATATATATATATATATATATATTTATATATAAATTGATTTTTTACAGAGAAGAAGGGAAAGAGAGAGCTAGAAACATAGATGAAAGAGAAACACCAATCAGCTGCCTCCTGCACACCCCTCATTGGGGATGCGCCCGCAACCAAGATACATGCCCTTGACTGGAATCGAACCAGGGACCCTTGAGTCCGCAGGTCGATGCTCTATCCACTAAGCCAAACCAGTTTTGGCTGAACTGATTCTTAACCTATGTTTTGTTCATCTTTGTATCCTCTTTGGTGCCTAATACAGAGCTTTAGATAATTTTATTTTATATATATATTTGACTAAAAGAACCTGTAGAGTTGGTCTGCATCCCTTTTTAGTGTCCAATTGAAGTGTCAACCTCCCAACAGTTGGGGTCACCAATTTGGTCTCTCCATCAGCCTTTATTCCAAGCTGAAGAGCCATCTTTTCTCTAGTTTCCCTCAGTCCTCACTCCACACTGCCCTCTCCCAGTTCTCTGTAATGAGGGGTCCAGATGGGAAAACCAAGGCACAATACTTAACAGTAGGGCCTCAATGCCAGAAATCCAGTCTTCTGTGGGAGATAAATCCCTCTTTCATAGTGTCAGAGGGGCAGAAACTTTAGGCAGGGGCCCAAAACTGTTCCAGAGTAGGACAGCTTTGGATTGAGCTTCTCCCTGGACCGATGAGGTCCTTCTGAGGAGCCCCGTGGTTCTTCATACCCAGTGATCAAGGACAGGAGGACTGAGACTTGGGAGAAAAGGAGAAAGAGGAGTAGGCAAAGGCAGATGGAGGGGAAGTAAAGGGGCACCAGCTCTGAAGCCCCTAGGATTGTGGGTGGGACAGAGGCCATAATCACCTGACCTCCACTGCCTCTCCAGTGCCCGTGTTGTCCATCCTCTGCCTGCCCCTCACAACGCTGTCTTCCGGCCTCACTAAGCTTCTCTCAGCTCTCGACTAGGCTCTGCTTTCTCTTACCAACAACAGTTCTTGGCAAATGACAGGGCCTCTTCCATGGAGCTCTCTTCCTCTTCTCACCTTGCTTGGTTAATTTCTACCCCCACTTTAGGCCTCAGCTTCGATGTCACTTCCTTTGGGAAGCCCTTTTGGGTGCCCCCCCCCCCAGTAGGATGTGAGGCCCCTCCTCTGTGTTGCCACAGTGCCAGGGACTTCCACCTACAAAGTCCTTGTGCTGGGAGTGTGTGCACCACATCATCCTATCCTCCCTGAGAGGTGGGTAGTGCCATTCCCCTCATATTGTTGGTGTGGAGACCAGACTCAGAAACTACAGAAAGACCATAGGAAGTTGAACCCGGGTCTGCTTCAACAGAAGCCCATGCTTTTCACCTAGCCAACACACTGTCACAGAACATCCATGCTGGGAGGCACCTGTGGTGATCCCATTCAGTCCCTCCCTTCACTGAAGAAGAAGCCCAGGTCTGAAAAGCTGGGTAACTTGCCCCTGACCACACAGCCAGCTGGTAGCACATGTGACTTCAATCAGGATCAGGGCAATAACCTTGGCCTTCTTCCTCGTCCCAACCTCCCTCTTCCCACAAGATCCTTTGTTGGCCCTGTGGAGTTGAAGAGCCAGGCGGTGGGGAGCCAACCTTGGAACATTATCCATGGAACTCTTCCCCTGTCCAGCCACAGCTACAGCCCAGGTGGTGTCCAGTGTGCCCCACCCACCGGCAGGTATCAGGAATCCTCCTCACCCTGGTAGCAACTGGCCCAGAAACACACCATCTAGATCATGAAAAAATGGCAAGGAGCTGACCCATAGAGAGGGGGCAGATTGAATGATGCTCTCGCCTGAGAGTGTGGAAATGGGCAGGAGACTTCTTGGAAACAGCTGGAGATCCCACGGCCTCCAGGCGCTCTGAGCCTTGGAACTATCCCCCTGCCTCGCCACCAGCCTTTGTTCAGGATGTGTGAGTTCTCTTTCCATCCTTCCCCTTTGCCTAGTAATATCTGACACTCTGGACACGCTTCCTCTTAAGTCAAAAACTACCTGCTGCTGCCTAATTTTGACCTTGGTGGAGCTAGAGACCCATAGGGACCTCATACTCAGGTGCATGGTCAGGAAACTGAGCCACCCTCCCCAATAGGGGTTCTCTCAACTTCCTTTCTTTCTCAGGGCTCCTGGTTCATGTGTGGGGAACAACCTCTGACCCTCACACAGAGTATTCTAAGGGGTCATCCTGGTAGGAATCTACCCCCTCCCCACCTTTCTACATGTTCCTTATCCGGTTTCCTTGTTTTAAGAGAAGGATGGGATAGGAGTGGCATGAAGACACTGACTAGATGCAGAAGTGACTCAGAGGTGACTCTATCCCTGCCCTCCCTCTCTCGGCAGCCAATGCCTGAGTGCAGCTGGAGAGGTAGGAGTTATGTATCAGGCGGGCTCTTTCTCCAACAGGGGGCATTGGAAGGGGCAACTGGAGGCAGAAGAACCACACCAGGGCATGGCGGTGGGGGCAGTGCGTTCTGGGTGAGGTGCCTCCAGCAAAGTCCTGCAGCCACAGAGGGAGCATGCCAGGTGAGGAGCAGGGCTAAGGAGTGGAAGGCCCTGCCAGGGTGTGTGCCATTCTGATGTGAGGAAAACACCCCGGAGCTGCAGCTCAATGTTCGATAGTGTTAGCAGATAAGCAAACCAATATCTGCTTAGCTCTCCCCCACCCCCACCCCCATCCCTGGCGGAGTTTCTGCAGCTGTGACCCCATCCACCACCCCAGGTCCCTGCACAGTGTAGTGCAAGCAGCCTTCAAATCTTGGGGTCTTGGTCAGCCCTCCATCTAGCTCCCTTTCTAGGGCACCTGCTCTGGGCTTCCAGAAGATGCCCCAGACCAGAATGGTGGGAGAGGCACAGACAGCCCCACAGAACCTTGCACAGAGATAGGATGTTGGCAGGGAGGGTCAGAGCCGGCATCACGAAGGCCGTGTACTCAATAGAGATCGCAGGCTCTTCAGCCCCGGCAAGAAGGCAGTGGGGCTTTCTCCCCAGCCACCCCGAGTCTGGAGAGGAGTGGGCTAGAGGGGAAATCAGGAGCGGAGATCTAGGCTTACCCTACCTACAGACAGTGGGAGGGTCAAGGTGACCTTTCGAGGTTCTTTCTAGACCCAGAATCCTAGTTAAGGCTCCTGTACCTGTTCTCCCATCCCACCACCCCGCCATACCCCCACTCCTTCCCAAGAAAGCTGCATGAAAACTCCACGGAGGGTCATCTGAGTGAAGCCAAGAAGCTCTGTGCAAGGTTCTGTGGGGCTGTCTGTGCCTCTCCCACCATTCTGGTCTGGGGCATCTTCTGGAAGCCCAGAGCAGGTGCCCTAGAAAGGGAGCTAGATGGAGGGCTGACCAGGACCCCAAGATTTGAAGGCTGCTTGCACCACACTGTGCGGGGGCCCAAAAGGGCCCTCACAAATCACCAAAAACCACCTGGAGGCAAGAAATTTCCTCTCTCATTCCAGGCTTTCCACCTGGACATATCATGTCATCTCTCACAGGGGACGTGACAACTGTCCAGCCACCTCACAGGCCATGAGGGGCTGTGACATAGGCACACGCACAGGGCCCGTGCGAGGGTGGTCCCCCTGGGCCTGTGCTGTGGCAGCCAGGGTCCGGTCAGGCCTGCAGAGCGCCTCCTGAATGCTTAGCTCAGCTGGGGGTGGGGGACGGGGCCCTGGCCCACCCAGCTCCTCCGTGGTCAGACGGGGGCACTGTGCTCAGAGCTCAGCAGAGGCGGCGTCTGTAGTTAACGAATAAGCAAGTGGGTTTGGGGCAACGGGACATTCCCCGCCCCAGGGCCACATTCTTGAGGTCACAACAAGTGAAAACTTGTTATAACCTGTGTTGGAGCAGCAGGGGCCAGAGAGGGCATGGGGGGGTGGGGGTGGAGTGGTTGCTGAGCTGGCTGAGGCTGGTGGAGGGGGTACAGGAGGAAAGGAGGGGTGGGTGGGGGTGTGCAGGGGCATCTGCGAGTGGATGGTGGCAGGAGGCAGGTCTGTGGGCCTGGGGCAGCTGCTGTGTCTGGGCACATCCCCCCCCACCTCCCCTGCCCCGTGCCATGTGTGGGGCTGCATAGATGAGTGTGTGCCTGTGTGCCTCTGCATATATGAGCCCCGCGGTGGGTGGAGGGGGAGAGGCAGCGGCCAGGCCCAGCTGGGCACTGCGAACCGAGGAGCGAGGTGCGGGCAGGCTGTGTCCCTTCTCCTCCCCGACGCTGGCTGCACTGAACCTGCATTCCAGCTCCATCCACAAGCTGCCCTGGCCCTGCCAGCCGGGCCTCTCCCCTCCAAGTGCCCATTTCCCCAGCCAGGGGGTGGGGCGGGGACTTCCTACCCTTCCCCCCACCAGCCCCGGGCCCACTCCCCCAGGCTCTCCGGGCCCTCCGGACACTGGGGCGTGTGGGGGGTGGCGGGGCGGGGAGGCTCTGAAAGCAGGTGACTGTTCGGGGGGAACTTGGGGACAGAGCCCCCATTGTGCCCGCCCCTGAGCCGCCTCAATGGAGCTGGCTGGCACAAAGGGGCTTTGACAATGGGCAGGACATTAGTATGCAGAGCCAGCCCCTCGGCCCTCTCCCTGTCCCACAGCCCAGGGCGGGAGGTAGGGGCTGCTGGCCACGCCAGGGGGGGCGGGGGGGGGGGCAGGGCTGGGTCTGAACTGGTCTTAGCCCGCAGGGGGTGGGAGGGGGGGAGGCGGGGGCGCTACCCAGGAGACAGGGCAGGGAGACTGGACCCGAGTCCCCAAACCTGCCACCGGCCAGGAAGGACCTTCCAAGTGGAAAAAGCTGCGGGGACTGGCGGGGTGGGGGCGGGCCGGGGGAGGCCCCCGGGTTCCAGGCAGGCTCCGGAGAGAAGCGGTGGGCATCTAGGCCACCCACTTTCTGCCTCAGTTTTACCCTTTATCCAAGGGAATTCTGTGGGCAGGGGAAAAAACGAGCCACAGACAGCAAGACCTTAAGCCTAAGGCCACCTTGTCTCAGAGTTGTCAGCTTGGGGGCTTTGGGTGGGAGCTGAGCCTCCAGAAAGTGTGTGCGTGATGCGGGGGTCCTGGGTTTCTAAGGAAGGTGGGGTGCCTGCAGCCCAGCGTAGGGCGAGAGAGCCAGGACTAGCTCTTCCTCCGTGTCCATCTGTCTGTCTCCCCATCTGCCTCAACCCCTTCTCTACGCCATGGGGGAGGCTCCTCCTCTCTGCCTGGGACGCCCAATCCCTCCGCACCCCAGGATCACCTCAGCCCCACCAGCTGCCTCTCCCCGGTGCAGGGGAGCCTGGGAAAGGGAGGGGGTCTGGAGGGGGGGGGGGCGCTGAGAGCAGATGATGCCCTGGAGGAGCTGGGGGCACCACAGGAGAGGTAGTGTCGCCCAATCCCAGACTCCTCTGTCCCCAGGGCCAGGGACCCCAGGAGAGAGGGCGGGGCCACTTCGCAGAACTGTTCCTGCAGGCAAGACAGCAAGATCCCTGGGTGTGAGCTTGTCTCCGGCTTTCTCCCCTTCAGGTTGCTGGGAGGTCAGGAAGCCCTCTGCTCTCTGCCCTCAAGGCTCCCCTATGTACCCCATGGGCCCTGGCTGGCTCTCCTGAATTGCTGGGGAAAGGTAAGGCCTGCTTCTTTCCTGTCTCAGGAACCGGGGTTTCCCCCTGCCCCCGGAAAAGTCTGGCGGAAGAGCACAGGGCTCAGAGTTAGAACCCTGGTGCCTCTCCCTGGGGCCTGGCACAGGCACGTCCCCTCTCTGGGCCAAGAAGCCCCATCTGGGATGTAGAGAGAATCTCCTCATCCTGCTCTCTGGGCCGACGGGCAGTGCCCCCGGGGGTAAGGGTTGACGAAGAGCTCACCTCATTCCACTCTCTGCTAAGCTCTTTTTTAGTGTTCCGTCATTTAGTTCTTGGTAGCTCTACAAAGCAGGCGCTTCTTTAAAGATAAGAAAACGGAAGCACAGAGATGTTAATAATTTGCCCAAGGTCACACAGTGAGTGGGTGGCAAAATTGAGATGCAAGCTCAGGAAGATAGCCTGACTCCGGAACCCACGTGACTAACCATGGCCTCGTGACCCATCCCCAGTGACACGTTCAAAAGGCCATGGGCAGCGGGGGGGAGACCAGCCCGGACAGCCAGGCTGGCCAAGGGGCCTCTCGACTAGTCATTCTCAAGAGTGGTCTGCAGCCCCTGGAGGTTCCTGATACCCTTTCAAAGGCTCTCGGAGGTCAAACCTGTCTTCACAACAATGTTGATGTGATGTTTGCTTCCTTCACTTATTCTCTCATGCGTGTTCAGAGTTTTCCAGAAGCTACATGGCATGTGATCTGCAACATGTTGAATTAAGATGCAGACATGAGAAGTCAACTGTCTTCTATTAAGCCAGACCTTAAAAGGAGTTGTGAAAATGTGAAACAATGCCAGTCTGGCTAAACTTTTTTTTTTTTAAATATGGCTATTTTCATTAAAAACGGCATTTACATTGGCATGCAATGGTTTTGTTGTTATTTTTAAATTAATAGCTATTTAAGTCTCCTCCGTTCTTAGTTTTTTACAACATGCTTTTTATTTTTTACTTTATTTTAATATATATTTTTATTGATTTCAGAGAGGAAGGGAAAGGGAGAGAGCGATAGAAACACCAGTCATGGAGAGAGAATCGTTGAGTGGCTGCTTCCTACATTTCCCCTCCTGGGGACAAGCCCGCACCCCCGGTCATGAGGGGGAATCAAACCCGTGACCCTTCAGTCTGCATACCGATGCTCTATCCACTGAGCCAAACCAGCTACAGCCTCACTTCTTATTTCTAATATATCAATGGCTATCACCCACATAAGCAAAAGCCCTTTGATATCTTCGATAGGTTTTAAGAGTGTGAAAGGGTCCTGAGGTCAAAAAGTTTGAGAAGCACAGCTTGGACTCAGACATACTGACCCTCTCTGCCTGACAGTTGCCTGTGACTTTCACATAATTGATTTCAGAGAGGAAGGGGGAGGGAGAGAGAGAGAGACAGAAACACCAATGATGAGAGAGAATCATTGATTGGCTGCACTGGGGATGGAGCCCACAACCCAGGCCTGTGCCCTGACTGGGAATTGAACCATGACCTCCTGGTTCATAGGTCGACGCTCAACCACTGAGCCAGGCTGCCAGGCTGTGTCTTTTTTTTTCTTTTTTCTTTTTTATTAGAGGGTCAAACAGGGAGATTTGGATGTGGGGAGGAGGTATGTGCTGGGGTCCCGAGGTAAAGGTAGAGATGAGGAGACAGTCCCAGGCGTAATATAAGACTAAGATGTCAGGGCTACATCCCACTTCCCTGAGTGTCTCCCAGCTTGCAAGCCCCTGCTCAGAAGGATGCTCAAGACAATGGGGCTCTGACCTTGGCCCTTACTCCACTTTGTAAACCTGCTGACAAGCCCAGCATCAGGCAGAGCTCACCTCCCTGGTGAGGAGACAAAGGCTCTGAGGGGCCTGAACACCCACACGGGTGTTTGCATTGGGGCCCACAGTGCTGAAAGGGCTGGACATTGGGGGTTCTCGGGTCTGATGCTTATCATCTCGTGTCTCCACGGGGCCAGTGGTTGATGAGAGAGGGACTTCTCTCGAGGTTCCCTTGAGAGTTGGTAAGAGGGTCTTACATATGCCCTACTCCAAAACTCTGTGGCCTCTAAGGCCAGGGCCCTCCCCTCGGAATCAGCAATCAGAAAGGTTTCCTCGTGAGAGCCACGCTGGTCAGCAGGCACGCTGGGGCCGAGGGTCTGAGGCAGAAAGAGAGGCCTTTGTTTCGGGGAGCCTGCTACCTGACACAGACAGAGGCCTAACCCTAGAGGAGCCCCCGTGTAATGAGGGGGACAGGATGTCCCCTCCGACATCACCCCTGCATTGGGTGTCCTGGGCAAAGTTACAGAAACAAGGGACAAGGGACAAGCAGGATGCTGAGGAGGCGGGGGTACCTGATGACAGAGCCGATAGGGACACAGGGGAATGGAGGTTGGCAGGAGGGCTGAGACTCGGAGTGGCCCATGTGAAGGCCCAGAGTGGAAGAAGGAGCATGGCTCAGAATTGCCATTGAGTACCAGTATATTCCCCTAGAACTGTGGTCGGCAAACTGCGACTCGTGAGCCACTTGCGACTCTTTGGCCTCTTGAGTGTGGCTCTTCCACAAAATACCACAGCCTGAGTGAGTGTATGTTGAAGAAGTGGCATTAGAAGAAGTTTAGGTTTTAAAAATGTGGCTCTCAAAAGAAATTTCAATTGTTGTACTGTTGATATTTGGCTCTGTGGACTAATGAGTTTGCAGACCACTGCCCTAGAACAAGGTCTGAATGGAGCAGTCCCCAGAAATGGGGGTGCCGGAGGGGACTGTGGGTAAAGGCTTACTAAAATATCTTAAAGGCTCTGATTGGGAGTTTTCATCTGAGAATCAACAGCGATATCCAGGAGGAAAGGAGCAAGATCAAACGGATGCTTCCCGGTGATGACGTCAGTGGCAGTTCTGTGGGAGAGGGAGTCAGGAGAGGGCCTGGCTGAAGGTAGGGAGGTCATTGCATGGGCATCGGGCTGATGAGGGGGAGAGGCTGACAGAAGAAGAGGAGTGAGCACACACCAAAGAGAAGGTGCGGGGCAGACGTAGGCAGGGAGAGGAACAAGCCAGGTCAAGCGGGGTCAGGGGTGAGAGGTGGGATAGAGAGAAGTTGGGGGAGAGAAGTTGCTCAGAATGGGGGAAGAGACTCAGGAAGAAGTTCAACAGCTGTCATTAGATCTGAGTTGAGGACAGGACATCAGCTTGGTGAAAACATTGGGGGGAAGGGGCTGTGGGTGTGGGGACCCAGGCCCTGGTGCCGGTCAACCTCTTGGAATGACAGGAACCTCATCTTAGATCAGGCGTGTTCAGGGACTACATGAAAATTCTCCCATGTTAGACTACATGAAAATGCTCCTTTCCAAACTCTAGAAGGGTGGAGGGATGGGGATCTATTGATAGGACTGCAGAAAACCCACAGTCAAGGGCTGGGGCAACAAAAAAGGACAGAGAGCCAGCAAAAAAGGACAGAGAGAAAGAGCCAGAACCCTTTTCCCCAGGCTAAGCGCCATTCCAGGCCCTTTACAAATTCTGACTCCTTCACCCCTCACCTATTATATTAGCCCATCGCAAGGATGCGGACACTTGTGTAGCTAAGTGCTGAAGCCAGGATCCAAACCCAGGAAGTCTGACCCCAAGGCTGTGCTCTTAAGCAATGCGGACTGTCTGCAGGGCACAGCCAGGACAGAGAGGGAGCCGCCCTGGGCATGGGCTGCCATCCCCTTAGCTGCATCATAAACCCCTGGGCCTATCTGGGCTTCACAGAGCGGCTCAGAAGTCCTCACCACGGGCTTTCTCGTTTGGGGTTTTTTGGTGTGTTGGTTGGTTGGTTGGTTTTGGTCCAGAAGGTGGTCTCTCTTTCTTTCCCAATCTTTAATTAGATTTCTTTCTTTGTGTGAGACGTGCTTCTTGAACTCTAACCTACGTCCAGCCTCACGCCATTCCCAGGTCTCCTGCCATTGGAAGGGGAGCAGGTGGCCTTACACACACCCCCTTCCTACGTTACTCCGTTTTGGAGGCCCGACGTGTCTCCCAGGGTCCTGCTTCTCCGACCTCTTTCTGCAAACCACACAGTCCATTCAGTTCCCACTTCTCTCCCACATTCCAGAGCCAGCCCCTCCCGCCTGCCCACCACCTCAAATTCAGCTCCACGCTAGCAGACACCCACGGGAGAGTTTTTCCCACAATCCCTTTCTCTCTGCCCTTTCAAGGTTCTGATGGGGGAGGGGATGGCGGGGGGCCACCTAGATGCACCATCTCCATGAAGAACGGTGGCAACACACATATTCAGCTCGCATGAAGGAAGATCAGCATTGAACTCGGCCTGTGGCAGAGCGAGGTGACGTGTAAACACCAGAAGCTCTGCTTCCCGGGCGCCCGCCCCAGCAACCTCCCTTCGCCGGGCGCTAAAACACTAGGATTCCAGTCCCCTCCTTCTCTCCAGCCTTCCTGCTGCCTCAACTCAACGGTGTGCCTCGTACGATCCCTTCTCTCTGCCCCTCCCAGGGCCTCACCACTGTCCTGGACAGCTTGGCCTCGCCGGACAGTAACACGGACCAGTCAGGCGAGAGGAGAATCTAGGCCAGGGAGGGGAGGGAGAGGGAGGTTTTTTCTTCCGTCCTAAATAGCTCTTGGCAGGAAAGTTGAGGTGCTCCATTGCCCGATGTCTCTGTTCCTCCCACCGATGCCTGGGGCCCAGCCTATCTTCCATCTTGTGCACATTTCGCTAGGAGACCCAGAAGGCCCTTTTCTTCGGAGAAAGAGCCCCGAACCCCTTACCCCGCCACCGCCCCCTGGGTGACCCCAGGGGACATCTGAGCCCACTCAGACCCTGCTGACCCAGCCTCTCTGGTCCCTGGGGGAAAGGCCCCTGGGTCTTCTGCCAGACGCTTCCCTCATAGCCCAATCCAACGAAGCTAGCTCTATAAACGCGCTCAGAGGGGCATGGATGGCATGGATGGCATTCAACAGGTCACAGGGTGGAGAAGGGGATGCCAGAGGGCAGACAACGATCCTCCCACACAAACATATGTGTCCATGGACTGGACGCGGGGGTGATGCGGGAGACAAAGCTTTTCCTCGGGGCAGGGGTCAGCAGTGGGACTCGGCGTTAGAACCACAGGAGGAGTGGAACCATCGTCCAGCCTCCCCCCTCCACGCAGTGGAGTCATTGCCATTTGATATCCACTGAGACAAGTTGGCTGCTGGGCTCCGGGTGGGGGCTGGGGATGGCTCAGAAAACAGCAGCTCCTTTCAGGACCCAGGTTGGCAAGGGCTTTGGGAGGCTGGACTGGCCCAGATCACCCCCCCAACACCCCCTCTCTCCCTCCCTCGCCACCACCACCAAAGGGCTGAGGGGGTGGGGGGTTGGCACTGCCTAGGCCATGCCTACTGCCTCGGAAGACCAGCCCCGGCCCTTCTGCCTGGGGTAGTGCCTTCCCTCCCTCTCCTTCCTCATTTCCTCCTCCCAGGAAAACCAGCTCTGAGCCAGGACACCTGCTTCCCTCTGCACTTGGTCCCCCGTACCCGGCCTATTCCCTTAGGAATGGAGAAGCCTGCCCCTCAGCACAGGATGGCGCCCTCCATCCTGCCAGGAACGTGTTCAGAAATCCTTGGAGATTGGAAAAGGGTTTGGGGATGAAACTAAATGAAACTCAGCCCTGGCTGCAGGCCCCTCGGCAGGCTGGTCTGGACACCCGCTCCAGCCCTCCTCAGCACCCTCAGCAAGCAGCTGTCCTCACAGAAGCGCCCGCATCTCCCATCACCATCTCCCTCATCCAGAACAGCCTAAAAGCGTCCCTGGTGTGTGTGTGGGGGGGAGGGTAGGAGGGGAGACTCAAACCCCACAACTAAGGCAGGCCGGCCAAAAAGCTTCAGCCACAATTTGCATTGGTCTGCCCTAAGCTTTGACCTTCTTCCGCGCCCCCAGCTCCCCATCTCCCTCACTCCACCTGGGCGCTTCATTGCCAAGAATGAAACCTCACCATCAGAGCGGCCCCGCTTCCCGTTTTGTCCTTCTGTCCATCCCAGGCCTTGGCTCTCCTCCCCCGGACCAGGAAGTTCCCTCACTTCTTTCCCAGCACCGGTGCCCTTGGTGAGTGCCGGCGGAGAAGGGATGGATGGGCGTCTCCATCTGAAGGTGAACCAGAGCCCTGCCTGCCCTTCCCCCTCCTTTCGGCTTCCCTCCTGGGGTCTCCGTGGGAAGCGCTGGGGGAGAGGAGCAGCAAAGGAGGTTGTGTCTGAAGTGGACTGCAAGTCAGAATGGACGGGTGGGGTAGGGGCCCCAGGCAGACCCGGTTCCTGAGGTCCCCCCACCTAAGCCTTATGTGTCTTTCTTCCCATCCTGCTAAGTGGGTGTCACTGTGTGGGAAGCGGGTAGGGGGCAGGGGCAGGGCTGGGCACGGGAGTGGGAGTAACCTGAGGATCCTGGGAAGAGGGGGCGCTGTCTGGAGGGCCCGGGTGGAGGTGCATGGCTATACTTGTTAGAGGAGCTGTGATGTAACTGCAGGTCTGCCCAATGGGAAGGGGCACCAGGAAAGCCCCTTCCTTAGCCTGAAGGGCTGAGGTGACCACCTTAGCTTATCTTCCAGGGGGGTCCCCTATATGGCCGCCTAAAAAGGGGGGGGGGGCTGAGGAGCAGGGCCATACCATGGAGACCAGCCAGGGTCTTGCCCCCTCCGCCCCCCACATCTATGGAGAGGGAGGTGGGCAGCATCCCTCCCTCCTCAGGGCCAGCGGCTTACCTTGGGTCCGTGCTGAGTGATCCTTCAGATGCGCAGCAGGACGGACGGACAGACGGACAGACGGGGCGGGCGGGCGGGAGTGAGGACGGAGCCGCGCGACGGCAGGGCCGGACTCTTAACCGGAGCCCGGATCAGATAAGGGCTGGTCTGGGGGCCGGGGCCGGGGTCGGGCCGCTGGGGGCAGAGCTGGGCCGGTCCGGGCCGCCCCCTCCCTCCGCAGCTCGGGAGCCAAACTTGGTGTGAATGGAGGGCCCGGAGCGGGACCGGGTGGGCCGGGCGGGAGGGGGCTGCAGCCGGGCCAATGGGAGCGTGGAGCGCCAGGCCCGCGCCGCCGGGATTGGAGGAGCGCGGGGAGGGGCGGGGCGGAGGGAGCCAGAGCCCAGACGCCGGAGCGGAGCGCAGCACCCAAAGCCGGAGAGCCAGACAGGCCCGGGGGAAGGGGAGACGGAGACGATCCGCCCGGTGATAGAGGCGGCGCTGGCAAGGTGACAGCGAGAGGGAAGGAAGGAGGCGGTGGTGTCCGAGCGGGGACCGGAGCGCCAGCCGGCGGGGCGAGCCGGGCCGGGTTGTTGAGCTGGAAATGAATTCAGGGCTGCCCGGAGGGGCGGACGGGGGCTGTGCGCCGGGGATCCCGGGTTACCGGGATTTCTGCTCAGGGTCCAGGCCGCTCGTTGCCTCTGAGCACCGGGTGTGGTCCTGGATGCCGATGCACAGAACACCTCCCACCTGCAGCAGCTGGGGCAGGGCAGAGAGATGAGGCGCTGGAGGCGGCAGACAGGGAGAGAGATCACTCCACTTAGGGGTCCCAACAGACCTAAGAGGACCCGGTGACAACTAAAGAACGCGGAAGACTAGGAGGTGATGGCGTTTAGAGCGGAGGGAACTGCATTCACAAAACCCTGGGGGGACAGCGGAATGCAAGTCTGCTTGGGATAATGCAGCAACCGGCCAGCCCGTTGGACTAGACAGAGTGGTGGTGCTCAACCTTTTCATCTCCAACTTCTTTCTTCACCTGGATTCATGGCTTTTTCCTGTGTGGGTTTTGCTTTGTTTTCTTTTCTTTTTTTTTTTTTTGTTTGTTTGTTTTTATGGAGTTTATTGAGGTGACATTGCTTAATAAAATTATGTAGGTTTCAAGTGTACCATTCTATACCACATCCTCTGTATAATAATTGTATTCTATGTTCACCACCCAAAGTCAAGTCTCCTTCCATCACCACGTACCCCTCCTTTACCCACTTCTACCTGCCCCTCCCTCCTCTCCTTCTGGTCATCCCTGTATTGTTTAGTGTCTGTGTCTGCGAGTTTTTGTGTTTTTTTTTCTTCACCTTGCCACCCCTGGATTCATGTTTTGAGAGGTTTTTATTTACAATGCCCCAAAATAATTATCTCCCCATTTTCATTCATCATAGATATTTAACTACTAATCAGTAACCGATATTACCATATTGAGTTGATACACATATTGGAAAAAAACAACAACAAAGAAACTTCACATTTTAGCTCAGTTCAGCCTCTAAAAGCCATGTGATAAGTAAATGTACATTTCAAATAGCCCCTAAGGAAGGGAAGAAGCTATGGGCTACAGGTATGGGCCCAGGCGAGTGTATGGGGGAAGACCTGCAGTGAATACAGAGTGGTGACAGTTCATGGTCAGCTCTAAGCTCCTGAAGGCGGTGGAGAGCAATGGCAGGTTCTTGGGGATGGGAGGGAGAGACAAAGCCATGGCAGAATTACAGAAAGATTAATCAGGAAATGAGCAAGATGGTTTGATCAAGGGGAAATGTGGCAGTAATCCTCGCTCCTTCAACCTTCCTCACCTCATCTCCCTTATCTAATCATTGCATCTACTTTCTAAATCACCTAAATCCTGCTCCCTTCTCTCTATCTCATCATCGTGACTATGGTCCAGAACACCATCACTTCTCACCAAGATTACTATCAGGGTCTGGAAGGTCACTAGCAACCCAGGAACCTAACCCCACCCTTCACCCTTCATACGGGTCTCAAAGGAAGAGGCAACCTGTATTCATCATGTCAGCCCCTATACCTTTGTATCAAAACCCTAAATGCCCCTTGCTTACTGGTCACGGTTCAAAGTCCTTAGCTCAAGACTTAGGGTTCTCCTCGGAGAGGGGAGAGAATATGGAGCTGAAAGAGGTGGCTTATAGTGAAGTAGAATTCTCTGGGGAATTTCATTTCAAATGGTTTTTTAGTTTTTCTGTAGAGCAGAGCTGTCATTTATTAAAACTCAAGGTGGGGATGGACTGGGCAATTAGAAAGAGTTTAGATGTTCTAGAACAGCAGGGGTGTACAGTTGTGAAAAGTTCGCAGATAGATTGGATGGCACTGAAATGCTCTCATGTAAAAAGAGTGATTAAGCCTGGCCAGCATGGCTCAGTGGTGGAGTGTTGGCCTGTGAACCAGGAGCTCACGATTTGGTTCCCTATCAGGGCATATGCCCTGGTTGCAGCCTCAATCCCCAGTGTGGGGTGTGCAGGAGGCAGCTGGTCAATGATTCTCTCTCCTTTTCCCTTCCTCTCTGAAATCAATAAGAAGATATCTGTTTAAAAAGATTGATTTGAGTTTTTGTTCTTAAATTATGTTTTATAACAAATATACATAGATCTGTCATGTATATTCCTTTGTGCATATCAAATGTCAGTTCTTAATGTTTAGGTCTTTCTACAAAAGAGAAGTCCTAGTGTAGTCACCAGGATCTCAATAGGGAATCAATGATAAAGGCTTTGGGAAATTAGTATTTGTAAATGTTTACTGTGCAACTTGAATATATTACTTGAGATGGGAAAACTGAAGTTCAGAGAGGGTAAGTGGCTTGTCTATGGCAACATAGTTGGAAAGTGTTAGATTTGGAACTTGAATCCACGTGTGTGTGTCTCAGTAAATACTGAGTGAATCTGCATGCCCTAAACATACTCTTCATTGTAAGCGTGAGTACGTGTTGGTATGAAAAATTTGCCAGGGTTTGTGATGTCCAGCGTCCTCCATACAAAATGGCCGTTAGGAGAACCGTCTTTCTTTAAGAACCTCCCTCCTCTTCTCCCAGTTTAGCAAGCTGTGTCTTTCTTATTCTTGATTGCCCCTATCAGACTCACTCCTCCCAATGTTAGCCTCACCTCTCCTTGTGCCTTCTCCATGATGAGACAGGGTTCCCTCTGAGCCTAGGAGTGAGCAATCTGTTCTGGAAGGAGAAGCTATGAGTGGGCAGCAGGATGAGGGGCTTCTGCTGGGAAGAGCAGGTGTGGGCAGAAGGCAGGGTGGGAGCTTTGGGTCAGGAGGTATGAAGAGGCTCAGAATAGGCAACACTTCACAGTCAGAGGAGTGCAAGCATGTCAAACTCGTGGCCCGTGGGCCACATGCCTCATTTGTTTGGCCTGTGTTAGCCTTTGAGTTTGACATGCTAGAGACACTGACAATGCTCACTCCAGAATCCCAAAAGACCCACAAGGCTGAACAATTCCCGTGAACAGTGGACACCTCAGAATCGGACAATTCAAAAGAAATCCCAGTGTGGCTGAGCTACATGCCCACAGTCACTAAAGATCATTATTTCCGCATACCACCTCCTTTCAGTAAATGCCATCTAAACACACTTACATTGATATAAATATAATTTATAATTTATAAATATAATTTATATATATATTATATATATAAATATAAAATATATAATTTATAAATATAATTTATAAGATATAAATTAGGGCATACTTAATTACATTACTAAAGGATTCCTTCAGAATTTCTTCAGCTAAGTGGTTCCTCTAGTACCTTTTCAATTGAGTTCAATAGATAAAATGTCATTAACGCACAAAGCACTAGGTAGGAGGAAGGCAACAGGAAATAAATGAAGGGCCAGGACCTGGAAGGCCTGAGTCCGAGTCCTGTCTGTTCTCTTAGAGCCCATCCCTTGCCTAGAAAGTGCTTGGGATCCATCCCTTACCTGTAAAGTGAGGCCTAATTCTGGACCACCTCCAATGCCGTGACTTTTTAAAAATATATATTTTATTGGTTTCAGAGAGGAAGGAAGGGGGAGAGAGAGATAGAAATATTAATGATGAGAGAGAATCATTGATTGGCTGCCTCCTGTATGCCCCACACTGGGGATCCAGCCCTGGGCAAGTGCCCTGACCTGGAATCAAACCGTCACCTTCTGGTTCATAGGTTGATGCTAAAAACCACTGAGCCACGCCTTCTGGGCTACATATATATATATATATATATATATATATATACACACACACACACATATACACACACACACACACACACACACACACACATATATATATACACACACACACACACACATACACACACACATACATACATACACACACACACAGTGTGTGTGTGTGTGTGTGTGTGTATATATATATATATATATATATATATATATATATATATATATACCTGAGGACATGCTTAGAGAGAGGAAGGGGGAAAAAGAGAGTGAAATATTGATGTGAAAGATGCCCCAACACCCCCTGCCCCCCAACTCAGATATGTGCCCTGACCAGGAACTGAGCCAGCAACCTTTTGGTGCACAGGATGACACTCAACCAACTGAGCCACTCTGGCCAGGCACCAACGCCGTGACTTTCACATTTTGGTCCACCTCCACCCAATTCTATAAAGCAAGATAGGCTTGTGTACGAGAAGTCTTCTCACCCTCTAGCTCTGCTGAAAACAGCCCAGAGGCCAGCAAGCCCCTCGGCCTCAGGAGCCTCACAGGCACCCTCTGTCCTGGTGTATCCTGTGCTTCTTCCATTTCACTCTAATCTCCAGCCACATTCAGGGCTTCAGCCACATCCTCCTTCTGTTCAGAGTTCTCTAAGGTCCCATCTCCTTTGAATTTATAGAAATTGTTGCAGCCCAGCTGGCATGGCTCAGTGATTAAGCGTTGACCTATGAACCAGGAGACCACAATTTGATTCCAAGTCAGGGCACAGGCCCGGGTTGTGGTCTCAATCCCCAGTGTGGGGCATTCAGGAGGCAGCCAACCAATGATTCTCTCTCATCATTGATGTTTTTATCTCTCTCTCCTTTCCTCTCTGAAACCAACAGAAGTATGTTTAAAAAAGGAATTGTTATAACCTACCATGCCAGCCTCCTTGCTCTGTGAATCTCACATCCTCAACCGTCTCCTGTTCCCCCATCAGGCTTCCTCCCCTACCTTTGAGCTTTTACCCAAGAAGTCTCACGCTCTCACTCAAGGAAGCTTCCCAGATTGGTTGATCCAAGGCTGCCACACACAGCTGTACAGTGTGTGGGCTGCACAAAGGTACCCCCTAAGGTAAGTTGAGAACTGAGCTGCATTTTGCTTACCAGTTCTTTCTCTTTTTTTGATTAAGGTATTACATATGTGTCCTTATCCCCCCATAGCTCCCCCGCCTCACCCCCCACTCATGCCCTCACACCCGCCCCCCCTCTGGTGTCTGTGTCCATTGGTTAGGCTTATATGCATGCATACAAGTCCTTTGGTTGATCTCTCCTCTGCTTGCCAGTTCTCGCACCGTGGTTCAGAGCTGTGTCTCCTGGAGGGATTCCCATTATTTATTATTTTTATTTTTATTATTACCCAAAAGTACCACCTGCTCTCCAAGCTCCATGCCATGCATGAGGAAAGCATCTGCTGAGAGGTGTTTGTACCAAGGTTCTTCACACGCCAGCAATGTGGGCCCAGCTGTGGCCCTCCTGCCCTCAGTATTCTCCAGTTCCAACCCCAGCTCTACTGACCTATTTTATTTTATTGATTCCTTGTTAAGTTGCTTTCTGTACCTCATAATATCTGAAAGCTGAGGTCTCACCCATTTTTCTGAGTCCTGGGGTACCTGAGAAAGCTATTTTCCTCTCCCTGGGGTCAAGCTCGGTGGTGAACAGGAATTGAGGTTAGATGCCAGGTAAAGTCCAGGACCTACAGGGTCAGTAAGTCAGGGAGTGGGTAATAGCCCCTTCCGTGTCCACAGGCAGCCCGGGCTGAGGCAGGGACTGGCTGGTCCTCCTTCTGGAAGGCCCTGCCAGCCCTGTGATGTCCCCCTCCAGGAAATGGGGCCAGTTCTATGCAAATGCGTTCTTGCCTAGGAGTTTGGTTTCTTCTCTCCCAGCTGCTGGCACAGTGGCACCAACATGAGCGGCCGCTTGGCAGGACAGACAGGAGCAGGCTAGCAGTCCCGAGGCTCAGGTGACAGGGCCAGGCCCAGGAGACGGGGATGTTGACTGGGGCTTTAACAGCCCTCCTGATGCCAATCTCAGCCGAAAACTCGATATTTCCACTTGGAACCAGAAACACCAGCAGAGGACTGGGGAGAGGAGGGCCATGTACCAGGAGTGCCCCCTGCAGGTCTCACTGGGTAGCACCACAACAGAGGAAGGCAGCACAGGATGGGTGGGACTCTCGGGAGATGCCTGGGATGGGGAGGATCAGGACCAGGAGGAGGAGGAATAGGTAACGGGAATTTACTGAGTATTTACAATGTGCCTCACATAATCCTCATGTCAACCCCAAGGGATGGATAGCATTGTTATTTTCATATCTTAGGTGAAGAAACTGTTTAGAGAGGTGAAGTAACTTGCTCAAAGTCACCCAGTTGGTAGTGGACAGCTTTGGGATTTGAACCCAGTCACTGCCTCCAGAGAGGGTATTATTTAGTACCATCTTTCCCATCTTGCCGGTTCATTCCAGGAACTTTTAGTCCTCTGATGTCCATTTCTATCTCTTCCTGCTCTTCTTGTTGAAATCTGGAGAATAGGCTGGCTGGCGTGGCTCAGTGGTTGAGCATTGACCTATGAACCAGGAGGTCATGGTTCAATTCCTGGTCAAGGCAAACTCCCAGGTTATGGACTTGATCCCCTATAGGGGGCATGCAGGAGGCAGCCAATCAATGATTCTCTCTCATCATTGATGTTTCTATCCCTCTCTCCCTGTCCCTTCCTCTCTGAAATCAATTTTTAAAAATATGTTTAAAAAAAGAAATCTGGAGAACAGATAAATAATAATACCAATAATAACAACACCCAGTGTTCGTATACCACTCTCTGCTTTTAATTATTTCCCTGGGGAAAATGAACACTGAGGTATTTCTACTTCTCCAAAAATTTTTCTTGTTTTAATCAGTATTCCTACAGTTATTTCTGTACAGTTATGATCAACTTATAAGAATTTTTTAATGTAAGAGTGTGCTTACTTGCACATTTACATATATAAACATAGTAACCAATTATATTGATATGCCACCGATATTACATTATCGAAGCAGTGTAGCTTTGTGAGAATAGCCTGGGAGGGAGTGGCACAGGTGTGTGAGCTTGACAATCATCTCTGCCCTTATCCAAACTCTGTGACATGTGGTAAATCACTCACCCTTTCTCAGTTTTACTTTTCTCATTTATAAATGGAGCAAATAATACTTACCTCATTGGGTATCTCAGAGGGTTCTTAAGTGAGGTATGGATCTACTTCATAGCTGACGTTCAACAAATGGTAGCAGTAGTGTTAGTATTATGCGTGGAGGTGTCTGTTTCCCTCTTGGACCAGGGGCTGTCCTAGGGAGAGACATGAATTTCTGTCACCAACCCCACCTAGCACACTTCTCGGCACTTGGGCTTCTAAACGTTTGCTGAATGACTAGTTAGTAAGCCCTAACCTCGCCTTTTCTCTCGGTTGGACATCTGAATTGTTTCTAGACTTTCTAACAGAATTAACTTCAAGGCCTGTGTCTCTATTACCTCATTGAGTTTGCACACCTGGGAAGCAGGCGGAAAGGCCCACACCTGTGAGAGATGGAACACCTGTGGCCCGGGGAGGGGAAGGGAAGGGAAAGGACGCCTATGGGCCACATCACAAATTAGCAACCAAGGTTAGAACCCCTGGCCCAGCCCCCCTTCCTTGGCTGGATCTCTCTGGATCGCGGTGGCCTCTCCAGAAATAGACTATGATGCCGGGCCTGCGCTGAGAGAAGCGCTGAGCTGCCGGCTCCCATCCAGCCTTGTGCGTCCCCAGGAGACCAAACACCTCACTCCCCACCGCGCCAGGGCCTGTGTTTGCCCAGAGCGAGGATCTTCCCGGGAAAGAGCAGGCGCGCCAGCTTTCCCCCTTCTCTTTCTTTCTCTTTCCTGAGGGGGCGAGAAGGCAAGCTCTGAGCTGTCCAAGAGGAGGGACTTGGGCTAAAAATAACGATGGCGTGTGCCTCAGCCGCTAGTGGTACCCAGGACTGGGGAGGGGAGGGGGATGCTCTGGAGCTGTCGCCAGACTGGTTGCTGTGGAAACGGGAGAGGAGCAGGGGAGCCTGGGAAGTGGGTATGACACAGATAGCAAGTCCTAGGCAGAGCGGCCGCTACATTGAGGAGAAACAGCGGTGTCCTCGCCGGCCCTCACCCTCCGAGGGGACGGGTGTGGGGCCGCGTCGGGGGCATGGACGCTTCCCTCTGGGGTTCTTTGCTGCCCGCTGCTCTCCTCTCCACTGACTGTGAGTTGAGTTGCGGGGGGGGGAGGGGCTTGGGCCCCTATTTCCGTGACAAGTGGGGGTTTGGGAAGAGCAGTTCCTGAGGGAGTTTTTTCAGCAGATCTCCTTCCAAAAAATAAGCCTCCTTGCTGGCGAGCACTTTCCGAGGGTTGGGGGCGGGGTGGGGGGGGGGGGAGTAGAAAGCGAGATTCAGGAAGATGTGGAAAGGGGTCAGGGTATGCACGAACACTGAAAGGGAGCAGGCTGGAGGAACAAGACGCTTTGGAGGGAAGGTGGAGAAGCCAAGTCTTCCATCCTGGGATAAATTATTGCCTGTGGGTCTAAGTCTCCACCGTTTCTTCCCCACCGAGAGGCACGCAGCCCACTCAGGAAGGCAGGACGGGAGAGGGACACCGTCAGAGTAAGGCTCCCCTAGGTCCCCGGGCACAGGAGAGCAGAGTTCTGGGGTGATCGCCCTGGGGTTCCTTCCCCTCCCCTGGGCGGAGAGGTTGGTCCCAGTGGCCAGCGGGGGTCCGATTACCGGAGAGGACACCTGAAGCCCCCCTGAAGCCGGAATGAGCGGGACTCCGTACTTGTCTGTCTGAGCTGGGGGCTGTGAGCCGCTGGGGCTTCCTGGGCTGGGGGAGGGAAGGGGGAGCCCATTGTTGGGGGAGGGGGAGACTCTGATCTGCCATTGCACTGGGGCCCCGAGACCCCAGTCCCCTGACTCCTCCTGGAAAATGAAACTGGGGGTGCCCTATGCTCAGGACACCTTGTGTTGGTTTCTCCTCCTGTCCCAACACACACCACACAATACACACATGCACACACCACACACGTGCACACATATGTACACACACATGCACATGCACGCGCGCACACACACACACACACACACACACACGGCCTTCAGAGGTCTAGCTGCAGAGTACCACACTCCAGTCCTTAAATTCTGGAGCTGGGTTACGTATCCAGGCGGTTTCTCCTCGGGACCTGGTCAAGCATACAGGCCACCTGTGCCTCCCCTCTGAACCCCACCCCGGGCAGCTCGGGTTTCCCTGAAGTGTGGGCACAGGATGATCCCAGGAAGCAAGGCCGATTGAAAAGTCTCCACCCTCATTCTGAGCCTGTCCTCCTATGGTTCTCATCTCCCCGGGCCCCGGGTGCCTGGGGGAGAGTCCCAACCTCTCTCTTAGGGCAGACTGAGCTCAGGGAGCTCCTTTCAGAGCAAGAATTTGAGTCAAAGTCAGGTGGAATGCAAGCTTTGGAGCTGGGGTGGGGGGAGGAAACGGGGGTGTTGTTAGGACAGTCAGTGGGAGGTAGGTGCTGTGGGAAAGAACTGGAGGGAAGGGGATGGGGGGAAATGTGGGTGCTTAGTGTTCCCCGGCCCCGATTGGTTACATCTCATGCAGAACAGGAGAGCAGAGGGATGCAAGCCTGACTCCCGGTGAGGTTGGTGCTCCCTGTGCCCCAGCATGTGTGAGGACAGCGTGTCCTTGGGTCCTTGGCCCATATCCGGGGTGTCCCCACTGTGGAAAGAACCCGCGGAAAACGGGCTTATTCCACAGCAGCAATGGGCGTGGTCAGTGTCAGGGAGGTTTCCAGGGGGATTTCCTGTGTGGGGATTTCCAGCCCCTGCCCACGGGGATGTCTCCTGCTCTCTGCCAGCCCCATTCTCCCGTCAGCTTGCTGAGAGGGTCCGATGTGGGTGGGATGGAGAGTGTGAGGGAGGCCCAGGGAGGAAGGAACTGGCAAGTCTTTCTGTGTCGTCTTGAGGGGAACCTCAGAGGAGCCTGGGTATGGTCAGACCGCCAGGTTAATTGTGGAGGCAGAGATTTGGGCACTGGCCTGACAGAAGCTAGGGAGGGGGTGCAGCAGAGCAGCGAGTTTCTTTCTTTTTTTTTTCAAAAAAATATTTTAAAATATATTTTATTGATTTTTTAGAGAGGAAGGGAGAGGGATAGAGAGTTAGAAACATTGATGAGAGAGAAACATCAATCAGCTGCCTCCTGCACACCTCCTACTGGGGATGTGCCCGCAACCAATGTACATGCCCTTGACTGAAATCAAACCCGGTACATTTCAGTCCAAAGACCGACGTTCTATCCACTGAGCCAAACCGGTTTTGGCCAGAGCAGCGATTTTCAACCCAGATGCCAGGGCATGCCGAATTCTTTTTTTTCTTTTCTTTTTTTAATATATTTTATTGATTTTTTTACAGAGAGGAAGGGAAAGAGATAGGTAGAAACATCGATGAGAGAGAAACATCGATCAGTTGCCTCTTGCACACCCCCCACCAGGGATGTGCCCGCAACCAAGGTACATGACCTTGACCAGAATCGAACCCTGGACCTTTCAGTCCTCAGGCCGAGGCTCTATCCACTGAGCCAAACCTGTTTCAGTGATGCCGAATTCTTAAAACGAAACCTTCAACTATTTACTCAGGAGCACTGACCGCTTTTCCCTTAGATTGTCCAATTAAAAAATGACAACAGCCAACCCAACAACAGCCATGCAGTGTGAATGAATCAAAACTATACTTAATTTTCTATCAGAAAAAAATCCTAGTGTGCTGCAGAATTTTAGCAATCGGCTTCTGTGGGTCCTGGGATGAGAAGGGTTAAAAACTGCTCCTGAAGAGGAAGGTTAATCCCTGCCCCAAGGCGGCCACGGTCTAACATATCAGGCCTCTGCTCCCCCTCCTGGCCTTTCACCCCGCGATGCCCCGAGTGCTGCACACCCTGGTCAGAGGTGGAGGGCCGAGATCTCCGCACCGCCTTCCCCTGAAAATAATCCTCACACTGGGATAGTGCCTCATGATTCTGTGAGCTGGGGGAGCAGTGGAGGATTGTATGGATTGTCCCCATTCTACTGATGTGGAGACTGAGGCCAAGAAGCACGAAGGGCCAGGCCAGCCGTGGCTCAGTGGTTGAGTATCAACCTATGAATCAGAAGGTCATGGTCCCTTCCTACCCCCACCCTCCACCAGGGCACATGCCTGGGTTTCCGGCTCCATCTCCAATACAAGGTGTGCAGGAGGCAGCTGATCAACAGTTCTCTCTCATCATTGATGTTTCTCTCTCTCTCTCCCTCTCCCTTCATCTCTGAAGTCAATAAAAACATATTTTGGAAGGGAGGGAGGGAGGGAGGGAGGGAGGGAGGGAGGGAGGGAGGGAGGGAGGGAGGGAGGGAGGAGGGAAATGAGGGAAGGAGGAAATGAGGGAAGGAGGAAGAAGAGAGAGGAAGGGAGGGAGGGAGGGAGGGAGGGAGGGAGGGAGGGAGGGAAATGAGGGAAGGAAGGGAAATGAGGGAAGAGAGAGGAAGGGAGGAAGGAAGGAAGGAAGGGAGTAGGGAGGGAGGGAGGAGGGAGGGAAGAGAGAAGAAGGAAAGGAAGGAGAAAGGGAGGAGGGAGGAAAGGGAGGGAGAAGGGAGGGAGGAAGGAAGGGAGGGAGGAAGGGAGGGAGGTCGACATGTATTGCGTGATTTGTCTTACCGCATCCCGCCTTGCTCAGGACACCCAGCCCGGTTGTCGCTGCCCCTCCGTGGCCCGGTTAATTCGGCTAATTCGGTCCATCTTTAGTGCCCGCAGGAGCAGCGACGCTCTCGAGAGGCGGCGGCGGCCCGGGGCGGTGCGGCCCCCCGCGCGCGCTGGGGCGCTGACCCCGGGCCGGACCCCGCACCCCCCGGGGCCATGGCGCAGGACAACGCCGCCTTCTCGCCGGGCCCCGCGGAGCCGGCCCGCCGGCGCGGCCGCCAGCGCTACGTGGAGAAGGACGGCCGCTGCAACGTGCAGCAGGGCCACGTGGGCGAGACGTACCGCTACCTGACGGACCTGTTCACCACGCTGGTGGACCTGCGCTGGCGCCTCAGCCTGCTCTTCTTCGTGCTGGCCTACGCGCTCACCTGGCTCTTCTTCGGCGCCATCTGGTGGCTCATCGCCTACGGCCGCGGCGACCTGGAGCACCTGGGCGACGCCGCCTGGACGCCCTGCGTGCACAACCTCAACGGCTTCGTGGCCGCCTTCCTCTTCTCCATCGAGACGGAGACCACCATCGGCTACGGCCACCGCGTCATCACCGACCAGTGCCCCGAGGGCATCGTGCTGCTGCTGCTGCAGGCCATCCTGGGCTCCATGGTGAACGCCTTCATGGTGGGCTGCATGTTCGTCAAGATCTCGCAGCCCAACAAGCGCGCCGCCACGCTCGTCTTCTCCTCGCACGCCGTGGTGGCCCTGCGCGACGGCCGCCTCTGCCTCATGTTCCGCGTGGGCGACCTGCGCTCCTCGCACATCGTGGAGGCCTCCATCCGCGCCAAGCTCATCCGCTCGCGCCAGACGCAGGAGGGCGAGTTCATCCCGCTGCATCAGACCGACCTGAGCGTGGGCTTCGACACGGGCGACGACCGCCTCTTCCTCGTCTCGCCGCTCGTCATCAGCCACGAGATCGACGCCGCCAGCCCCTTCTGGGACGCGTCGCGCCGCGCCCTGGAGAGGGACGACTTCGAGATCGTGGTGATCCTGGAGGGCATGGTGGAGGCCACGGGTGCGCGGGCAGGGGGCGGGGCGCGGGGGGTGCAGGGTGGGGAGGGGCGGTGCCCGGGAGGGGCGGGGCATATGAGAGCGGGGCCTGAGTGGGGCGGGGCCTAAGAGGGAGGGGAGGGGTCTAGGAGGGCGGGGCCTTGGAGGTGAGGGGCCTAAGAGGGCGGGGCGGGACACGAAAGGGGTGGGGCCTGAGATGGGCGGGGCCTTGGGGCGGGACTGGCCTAGGAGGGTGAGGAGGGGTTAAGCCGAGAGACTGGTGGAGGGTGAGAATAGGGTGAGAATAGGGGTCCCCGGTGGGAAAGGGCGTGTTAGCAGAGGGACCCCAACGAGAAGCCAGGGGAGGCTGGGAGAGATCCCCCAAGGGGCCCTGGCCGGGCCCGGGCGGAGAGGTGTGTCGCTGGGAATGGGGAGAGGACTAAGGTCGCCGCCACAGCCAAGGCTTCTCTGTCCTGCGGTGTCCACGCCTGACACCTCGAGTTTATTTAATCTTAACGCGCACCTCTCCAAGGCAACGTGCGGTGGTGCTAGTGCTTCAGAGGAGATTGCCCAACCAGAGGTTAGGCAGGTTGTCTGCAGCCGTTGGCGATGAAGTGGCCCCGCCCGGAGGGAGGCACTCGGGCTCTGTGTGAAGTAGTACAGGCTGGAAGAGCTGGGGTTCCCGGGCTTTGCCGTTCTGGAAGTCTCGCCCAGGCCCCTGGCATTGGGTGGTGAGGGTTTTTCCATGGCCTGAGTGAGGCGGGCCGAGGCTGGCCTTTAACAGGTGGTTGATACCTGGTCTCACGTCTGCCTCCGTTTCCCCATCCATCAAAAGGTTCTCAGCTTCCGCCGACAAAGGAAATAGATGCTCTTAGCGTTTCTGGTGGCTTCCCAGGAGGACCGGCTACGCCCCCGTTAGGTCAGTGCCTTAGCTCAGGCCTGCACAGCGGGGGCCCTGGAAGCAGGGAGGCCAAGGTCAGCGCGGGCAGCCGGTGAGGTCCTTGGGAACTTGAGGTTTCCGGGATAGGAGGCTTAGAGAACTGCAGGCAGATGACCAAAGGCCCAGGTGGTTCCCGCCACTGTCGTCAGAGCTTTTGCGCTCTGCTGGCTTCTCCCACAAAGACTAGACCGCAAGCATCTTCCGGGACCGTACAAAATGGTCCGCGAACAAAACTATGAAAGACGTGTTAACCAGTTGGATAAGACTTCTCCACTCTTATTCTCCTCCTACTAATCCTTGTCCCTCCTCCATCCTCCTCCTCCTTCTCATCTCCTCCTTCCTTCTACTCCTACTCCTATTCTCCGTGTCCTCCTCCACCATCCTCCTTTCTCCTCCTCCTCCTCCTCCTCCTCCCTCCTCCTCCTCCTCCTCTCTCCTCCCTCCTCCTCCTTCTTCTTCTTCTTCTTCTTCTTCTTCTTCTTCTTCTTCTTCTTCTTCTTCAAAATATATTTTATTGATTTTTAACAGAGAGGAAGAGAGAGGGATAGCTGCCTCCTGCACACCCCCCACCGGGGATGTGCCCACAACCAATGCACATGCCCTTGACCAGAATCGAACCTGAGACCCTTCAGTCCGCAGACCGGTGCTCTATCCACTGAGCCAAACCGGTATCAGTCCCCCTTTTCTTCTTAACCACCTAGCTCTCTCACTCCCCACTCCCCCCTCCCCCTTTTCTCTCTATCCCTCAGCTCTGTTTTGCCAGTACCTGAGGCAGCCCCTTCCCTTCCAAGGATGTTCCTGCCCATCCCTCTTCTCCCTGGGTGCCCCGCCCCTCCCTCTCTGCCTCTCAGCCCTCTGTCCCCAGGGCCCTTTGGCCTCTTCTCCTCCCTCACCAGATGCTTCCTCTCCCAGCCTTCATCAAGGGAAGGAAGGTGCAGTGACCCTGAAGGGCCTCCATGTGGAGCCTGCCCTGGTGAGAGCCAGGCTCTGGTTAGCTGGTGTTCACTCTGTCCCCCTTGTTCTGAGGTGGATTGGAGAGACCCTGGGGAGGAGAACCACTTGCCCTAGGCTGTGCCCACCCAGGAGGGAGGACAGGACACAGGCCCAGGGCCAGGAGGGGGGCAAAGGTGGGGGGAAGAGGGGAGAAGACAGGGATGGAGCTTGTGCGACTTCTAGAGCGACAAAACGAGAAAGGATGGTATTGGTTTGAGTGTGAGAGTCAGGATCAAAACGCTTTTGAAAAACAAGAATAATGAGCCAACATCCAACAAGATGACATTTAAAAGGAGTAAATATAAAAATCTACATTTAGACTTTAAAAAAAAAAATCACTTATGTAAGCACAGCATGGAAGCGCTCTGGTGAAAAAGAACCGGGGGTTTGCGTTGGCCACAGGCTTAATGTCAGAGCAACGTGCTGCAGCTTCCAACGCACTGATGCAATCGTGGGCCCTATTGGCTAGAGCCGCGGTCGGCAAACTCGTTAGTCAACAGAGCGGCAAACTGCGGCTCGCGAGCCGTACGTGGCTCAGGAGCCGAGGTGTGCCGACCACTGGGCTAGAGCATCGTGGCAGAAGAGAGTAGTGCTAAGCCCTCTCTTACGCAAGGATCAGGCCTCAGTTGGACTCCTTGTCAGAGTTCTCCTTGGCCCTTCTGGTTTACAGACAAGAAAGTAAAATTTCAGAAATCCAGGCCACATAAGCAATGGTGACAGGGATGTCAGCCTGAATCAGAGAAGATGAGACGGAACCTCTTTCAGACACTTGAAGGGTTGTCATTGGGCAGAGAAATGAAACCAAAGGGTGACAATCCGGGGAGGCAGATTTTAGCTCAACTGTTACATCCACCACAAAGAAGCGGGCACCTTGTGAGGTGGTGAGCTCTCAGTTCTGGTGGGTAACTGAGTACAAGCCAGAGGCCCACAATTGGGAATGCTCCAGTGGGAAGCCCTATATGGAGAGGGACGTTGGACTAGACGCAGTGGTCGGCAAACTCATTAATCAACAGAGCCAAATAGCAACAGTACAACAATTGAAATTTCTTTTGAGAGCCAGATTTTTAAAACGTAAACTTCTTCTAATGCCACTTCTTCAAAATAGATTCACCCAGGCCATGGTATTTTGTGGAAGAGCCATACTCAAGGGGCCAAAGAGACACATGTGGCTCGTGAGCCACAGTTTGCCGACCAGGAGACTAACATGACCCCCAAGGTCCAGGTTAAGGTCAAGCTTCTCTGGTTGGCATCTCCAGTGGAGAAGGAGGGAGAGAGCGGGTTGGCAATGAAGAGGGTTGTACAAATGTACGGGAGATGAGAGAACTGAGCAAGTTCAGGAATTGGGAGAGGGTGAAAAGTGGACTGGACCTAAAGGGGGGAGAGAGGGATATGAGGCAAGGTGCTGGGAATAAGGTAAAGGAGTGACAGGCAGGAGAGAGAAGCCCGGGGCTGGGATCCCCCTGACCCAGGCCCTTCCCCCCAGGAATGACATGCCAAGCTCGGAGCTCCTACCTGGTGGACGAGGTGCTGTGGGGCCACCGCTTCACATCCGTGCTGACCCTGGAGGACGGCTTCTACGAGGTGGACTATGCCAGCTTCCACGAGACTTTTGAGGTGCCCACACCCTCCTGCAGTGCCCGGGAGCTGGCCGAGGCAGAGGCCCGCCTCGATGCCCATCTCTACTGGTCTATACCCAGCCGGCTGGATGAGCGAGTGGAGGAAGAGGGGGCGAGGGAGGGGGCAGGTGAGGAGGCAGAGGGGGAGGCTGGGGCTGACAAGGGGAAGAAAGGCTGCCTGCCAACCCCAGAGAGCGAGTCTAAGGTGTGACCAGTTTTGCAGACCCCTGAGGCAGGATCAGACACAGGCACCGAAGGAGCTGGCTATGGGGGGTGGAGGAGTCCGGTGAGGAGCCTGGGAACATGCGAATGCTGGAGGGGCCCCTCAGAATCTCGAGTCCAGGATCCAGTGTGGAAGGAGGCATCCTGATAGCAAGAGAACAGAGGGCAGGGGTGAGTGAACTCACCGGCCTGTCGTGTTTGGCCTTCACATCTGCTCCTGGATGGATGGATGGATGGATGGATGGATGAACAGAAGGATGGACTTGTGTGGATTGGATGGGAAGATGGAAACGAACAGAGAGACAGCTAGTTGGTAGGTAAAAGGACCGGCAGACAGGTGGTACCCTCAGGGCTGCTGCTATCCCACTGAGCATCTTTGTACAAATTCTAAAAAATTCCTCCAGACAGACAGTACCCCAAACCAGGGTGAGTGGCCCGGGGCACAGAATGTGGGCTGGATTTTAGCCCCCACTCACCTCCTCGGCCTGCTTCCCTGTGCTTGGCACACCTGTCTCACCGGATCCAGCAGCCCGCTGCCCCCGGAGAGAAAGCTGGATGGAGGTGGGCAGAGGTGAGGAGGCTGTCCTCCCTCTGAGTGTGAGGACACTCACACTCATGACTGTGGCCCCATTCCCGGAGCTTCTGACGCAATCCGTCTGAGGTGGAGACCAAACATGTTTCTGCCTAGCAAGGTCCCAGGTCCCGCTGACACTGCTGGAATGGGGACCAGTGTGAGGGCTGGTGAAGACCTGGAGATGGGCAAACAAGCTGTCTCCCCCCTCCCCCTGTGGCAGGCTGCCTGGGGGGATGCGGGGCTGTAGGAGGGACTCAGCAGGTGAGAATGACTGTCTGTTGCACGGGGAAGCAAGCAGGGAGCTACCAGAGCTGGGGCCCTGGGAAAGGGGTGAAATTCCATATACACCTCAGGGGATGTATTGAAGTAGGAGAGCAAAGAGGGGTTCTGAGGAGGAAGAGGGCCAGGGAGAGATTGAGGGGAGTTCACTAGAGCTGGGACACGGGGGCCCTCGGGAAAGCAGAATTAGCGAGAAGGAGTCATTCATACCATTTGTTGGGTGTCCTTTGGGTATTGAACCCTGAACTGGGCACATGGCGATGGACAGTCAGAGACCCATTTCCTATCGCGGAATATGGCGCACCTGGGAAACACAGAGAACTGTTCCCATGGCAGCTGTGTCAAACTGAGATCCTGGGCAGTCTCTCTGGGCAGGGGCGGAAGGGTTTGGTAAACTGGAAGCTAAGGTTGAGCAAGCCCCGGAGGATGTCTAAGCATCAGCTGTAACACTTAGTGTGCATCAGAGTCACCTGAGGGCTTATGGACACCAACTGTGGCCCCATTCCAGGAGCTTCTGACTCAGTCCGTCTGAGGTGGAGACCACACATGTTCCTGCCTAGCAAGGTCCCAGGTCCCGCTGACACGGCTGGAATGGGGACCAGTGTGAGGGCTGGTGAAGACCTGGAGATGGGGCAGACAAGCTGAGGGGAAGCTGGGAGTGGAGACTGAGCTATAAGTGTGTGGGGAAGGGGGACCCTGAAACCCAGGCTGATGAGTTTAACTGGGCCCAGGAGGCCCCCGTCAGTGGAAATAGGGAGTGACAAGTAGAGCGATGTTTGGGAAGATGAGTAGGCAGTTCAGAAAGGAGGAGGCCGTATCAGCCCTGAGGGGATTCCTGGGGAGGAGGTGGGAGCTGCAGCAGGAAGTGGCCAAGGAGGGAACCCCCAGGCGGTGTCCTTACTTTGGCAGTAGCATCTTTGCTGCAAGCACTTTGGCTGCAAACATTTTCGCCACCTAACTGATTGGCTGTAAGGCACTTATGCCATTAAAAAGGAGATGAAAGGGCATAGAGGAAATGTGGTGATGGAAAAATAAAAGACTTGATTGCAACATACAAGGCATCTGAGTGCATTTTAAAAGTGCAGCCCATGACAGTGCTGCACAGGTCACCGATTTCTCGATCTCACGTTGAGGTTGTGTGTAACGACTCGTCTTAGTTCTGTGGGAATTGTGGGTCCCACTCTGCGCCTTCAAAGAGGGACCTTGGCTTCTCTTTCTCCCCACAAGGTGGTGTCTTTCAAAGTAAGAAACCAACTTTGGGGGCAATTGTCGTCATCTGGAAGAAATGCTAACTATTTTTTTAAAAAAATATACTTTCATGGATTTCAGAGAGAAAGAGGGAAGGAGAGAGAGAAACATCAATGATGAGAGAGAATCATTGATCAACTGCCTCCTGCATGGCCCCTACTGGGGATTGAACTCACAACTCAGGCATGTGCCCTTGACTAGAATTAACAGGAGACCTTTCAGTCTTGTAGGCCAACGCTCTCTCCACTGAGCCAAACCAGCTAGGGTTGAAATGCTAACTATTATAAGACCAGCATTCATCTACTCATCCGAGTAGATCACAATGAAAACTAGCTAAGGTTTATATGTAATTTGAAAATGGGAGTACTGCAAGAACTTTATGAATGGAGAAATGAAACCAGAATAACTACTACCTTAAATATATTACGTCTGCTGATGGTGATTGGTTTGTCAATGGAAAAATGAAAACAAACCAACAAATACAAAAATACCCCAAACTGTCAAACAGTTATTTTGTCCTTCTCACAGCAAAACTGGCCACTTAGTTACGCATTGAAAATGTTTTGGGCAAAAATGCTTGCAGCAACGATGCTACAACGAACACACCAGATACATCCTTCTATATCATGTAAAGGAGAAAATGTCAGAGAAGTGAGGCATCCAATGTCTGGCTGTGTCTGTGGCCTGCCTCTGCCCAGCTGGGAAGGGAGCCCTGCAGGGCCATTCCCATGCCACATCCACCCCCTTCCTGCATCATCCCATCTCCAAGGGCAGCCCCCCAGGATAGCGAGGGGAGAGCAATGGCAAGTGGAGAAGGAGCTCCCAGGACCGAGGCTGGCCTCCTGAGAGAACAGTGTGTGCCCAGCAGGCATGCTCTCCGACACTGGCCACACCCCTCTCCTGTCCTTGAAGGAAAGTCTGGGGGAAACACCAGTCTGCTCCAGTCCAGGCTGGGAAGCCGAGGTCCTGTGCCTCCTGGAAGCAGAAATGTGGGTCCCGGGTGTCCACACCAGTTCAGGTCTTACTCAGAAAGGATGTTGCAGGTCACAGGGCCACTGGAGTCAGCGTCCATCAAAGTGAGATCCTGGAACCCTAGCGCCAACTGAACAAATGTTGGGATGCAAGATGAAAAAGCTGGAGTCTGTACAGGAGGGGGTGGGTGGGCTGTGTACACACACACACACACACACACACACAGTAGTTAATCCATTGCGATTGAATGGGCAGACACTGGGGTGGGTGGATGACACTGAGACCCCGCCATACCTGCCCTCGCCCCTTGGCACCACTGGGTACAGTGCAAGGAGTCAGGAGACCTGGTACCACCACCTGACACTGGCACTGATTAGCTCTAGGACTCTGGGGAAGTCACCTCACTCTCTGAGCCTCAGTTTCCCCATCTGTAAAAGCAGCACTTAGCAAACCAGTCATGCTCAATAAATGCTTAAATAACTGAAGTGAGAGACTGAGAAAAAGTTATATACATATGTAATGATAAAAAAAAAATTGTAGACTGCCTCTTGCGGTGCAGTGTAGTAAGGATGCTAAGATTGAAGAGCCCTTAGGCAGAGGGTGAGGCAAGGCCTGGGGGTGCCTGAGGCTCTGGGGGTGGGGGGTGGGGGGGTACATGCAGGGGCTATGGATGCACAGGCCTCCCCTGGCTGCTGTGTACCCGCCGCCCGAGCAGTGCTGTGTTCTGGGGCTTCTTTATGGCTTCTGAGAGGGAGAGGGAGAGATAGAAACAGTGATGAGAGAATCATTGACCGGCTGCCTCCTGCACACCCCACACTGGGGATGGAGCCCGAAACCAGGGCATGTGCCCTGACCGGGGATCAACCAACCTCCTGGTTCATAGGTTGATGCTCAACCCCTGAGCGGCGCCAGCTGGGTCTGGGGCTTCGGTTCTGCTGCTGGCAGACAGAATGATGGAGATCCCAGGAAATCCGCTGAGGCCCCAGGGCCCGTGGGAGGGAGGAGTCAGGTCCAGGAGCAGCGGGTCCAGCGGGACCAGCGGGAGCGGCAGGAGGAAAGTGCAGGCGCTGCCGGGAGCCCAGCCGGGCACTGGCCCCTGGAAGCCTGTGCCCTACAACCCAGGAGAAGCTGGGAGAGGGGACTTTTTCATCTTGCATCCTGAGCAGGAGCCCCAATAGGAATTGGCAGCAGATGGGACCCAGGTGACTTTCCTGGGTGGGCAACACAGCCCACGGAGGCCAGATGGTGTCTGTGGTGGGAAGAGGCCTGGGTCACCCAGAACAGGTTGTCGGCCCCCAGCAGCCCCCTGCCACCCCAGCCTCTAAGGGCGCGATGCAGGGAAGACTCGCCACACCTGGATTTTATAAAACGAGTTTATTCACATCTTAGAAAAACGAGCGGGATGGGAAGGCCTCCCTGGAGGATGGTGTGAGAGATGGAACACGGAGCCAGCGGGAGGGATCAGGAGGAAATGGAGGCCAGGCCCCCCCTGAGAGTGGGGGCAGGTCAAATAAATTAAAGGAAGAGCAGCCAGAGAGAGAGGGTGTCCGGGTGACCAGAGGTGGGCTTGGAGCTGGGCTGGAAGACACTCAACACCTGTGACACCTGCAGAGACAGGGTGGAGTGAGCTAAGGGGGGCGCTGGGGGACTCCCTCCATCCTCACCCCCGGAGTACAGAGTCCTGCGGAGAACTGTGAGCTGGCTCCTTGGGGAGGAGGGAGGGGAGGCGAGGAGCAAGCAGCTTATAGGGCATGAGAAGGCAAGGCGGGTGCTTTCCCTCACCTGGGCCGGGGGGCAGGGCTCATCGTTTCCGCAGCCTCTTCATGAAGCAGCAGGTGATGGTGCTCAGGATGGCGGCGCCGGTGACGAGGGCCACGGCTGCCCCCACCAGCAGGGGCATGAGCAGGGTGTCCCGGGCTGGGGGAGAGAGAACGGCTCAGCCTGGGGGGCCGCTGCCCCCACGCTCTGTCTCCCTGAAGTCCCAGCACCTTCTTCACCAAGCTGTCTGCACCTCCTCCCCAGACAGACAGCGCCCCCAGCCCACTCCCTGCCCTCTATGCACTCATCCACCTCCACCACGGGGCCTGGGCAGATGGGCGCTGGGGGAATTGGTGCGGGGAGGAGGCGGGAGAGCAGTAGGAGGGTCAGGCGGGAAGCAGGGAAGAAGCGCCTGGGGCTGGAGGAAGGTGGTGAGGCGGGAGGGTGGGGTGGGGGGCACTCACCATGCAGGTAGGGGTAGACTGTGACAGGCCCCGACCGGGCGCTGCCCACCTGGTACCAGCTGTAGTCGGCGTGCTGCACCCAGGCGCTGGGCGTGCAGTGGTATATGCCTTCGTCCTCGGGCCCCAGGCTGTGCAGCCTCAGCCGGTGGCTCCGGGGCCCCACCAGCTCCACGCTGACGGGGCCTCCCCCGGGCCTGACCCCCAGCTTCGCCACGCCGTCCTGCCCCGTGCCGCCCACCAGCTGGGCGGGCGCGGAGCTCAGCCCGGGGCCCTCGGGCCGCTCCACCCACCAGCTGGTGGCCAGCCGCAGCCCCGCGGGGCCGCCCCGCACCGAGATGTTGCAGAGCAGCGAGGCCGTCTCCCCGCGGTACACGGCGCCTCCCGCCAGCCACGCCACCGCCTCCAGCACCACGCCTGCACACAGGGACCACGGCATCAGAGGGTCAGGGGGCAGGACTGCTGTCCAAGCAACACCCCGGGAAATTCAAGGGCCCCGCCCCCCCCTCCACCCCGACCTCAGAAGAGGAGTGTGAGACGAAGGCAGGGAGGCAGTGAGGAAGGGAGAGGCATGGATGGGAACGGGAGGGAAAGGGATCTGCACGCCCGGCTCGCCCCTCACCTTCCTCCCGCACGTGCACGGGGAGGGGCCGGGAGCGGGCGCTGGCCGCTTCGCGCAGCCGGACCCCGGACCCTCGCACGTAGGCCTTGGCGAGGCAGCGGTAGGTGCCCGAGTCGCCGGGCTGGGCGGCCTCCATGCGTAGCCGGTAGGTTCTGGACGCCACCTTCTCCATGGCGATGTGCCGGCCCTCGTAGCCGGAGCCCAGACTGCCCACACCCTCCGTGTCCAACTGGGCTACCAGGCGGCCAGGCCCGGGCGCCCCTGCGGGGGCCATCTCCCAGCCCACGGAGTAGGTGGCGTGGTGGCCCGGTGTGGGCAGCGCCCCGGACACGTTGCACAGCAGTTCCAAGGGCTCCCCGGGGCCGATGCGGCGCTCCCCGGGCCCCACGGCCACCGCCAGCTGGCTGGCTGAAACAGCGCGGGGGAGAGGCGTCACGGGGGCAGGAGGGGGCGCGGGGCACCGGACGCCCCAACTGCCGTTCCCGGGACGGCAGCCACTCGGAGGCCGCCCATCTGACCCTCCCGGAGTGTGCCGTCTCCCCGCCCCGGGGCCTGGCCCGCCCCTCAGCCACAGCCCTCCCGGCTCCGCCCCAGCGCCGAGCATGGGAGAGCCATCCCGGGCACGGAGGCGGCGATGCCCGCAGCACTGCTCACTCCGGGGAAGGTGGGCTCCCTGGCCAGGCGAGGGCCGGCGAGGGTCCCAGGGCCCGTGGAGCCGGCCCCTCACTCACACAGCGTCTGCACGTCCACGTGGGCCAGCACGGCCCTCTTCTCCGCGATCTGGGCCCAGCTGCCGTCGGGGTCCTGGATCCACTCGGCGGCGGTGCAGTGGTAGGTGCCGGCGTCCTCGGCCTGGGCTCCCCCCAGCACCATGCGGTACCGCTCGGCGCCCTCCTTGGCCAGCCGCAGCTCCCCGGCCGCCAGCCGCTGGGCGTAGGGGGCGCCGGCCTCCACAGCCAGGTCCGGCCGGAGCCCCACCACCTCCTGCAGCGTCGCCCGCCCCACGGGGGCCTCGGGCAGCGCGCGGCCAAAGGACACGGCCAGGTGCGTGTGCTGCTGCGTGCTGGTCCGCGCCAGGCAGCCCAGGGCCAGCTCCTGGCCCTCGTGCACCGTCAGGCGGGAGGGGGAGGGGGGCATCTGCCGGCCCCGGGGCCCGAGGGAGGCGGCGGACACCTGCAGCACATCTGGAAGAACTGGAGAGCACAGCTGGTGTGAGGGAGGGCCGGGCCGGCAGCCCGCGGCACTGTTCCCACCTGCAGCCCGTCTGGACCGCGAGCCCCCGGAGGGCGGGGATCCGTTTCCCGGTGTCACGTTTCCTCTGTAGCTCAGCGGTGCCAAGTACAGTGCCGGGCACACAGCAGGCGCTCAATAAACACCCGCTGAGGGTCAGAACCAGCTCACCCTTCTGTGTGGGGCTGACCCCTGCTTGAAACACTCAGAAAAGTGGCTCTGTCTTCCCTCTCCCAAGACAAAGAGTCTTATAGCGCGGGACTGTCACGTGGCCTCACTCCTCCTACCCCACCTCCTCCAGATCGGGGATCTAGAGGCCCCTGGACCGGAGCAGATTCAGACGGACAGGGAACGGGGAGGGTGTCAGACACTCCAGATGCTTCCCCAGACCCAGGAGGCAGCGCAATGGCGGGAGAGCAGTGGGCTGGGAGGGCGGCCGCCGGCCCGCCCACCCGGCAGGTTGGGTGATTCTGTGCGAGTCACCTGACCTCTTTGGCCCTCAGGCTCCTCGGCTGCACAGCCTAAGGGAAGATTCGATAAGCTCCTCCCGGGCCCTGACTTTATGCCCCTCCCCGCCCCCCACCTCCCCAGGGCCCAGTACCTCTCAGCTCCACCTTGCCGCTGTAGCTGCCCAGGAAGCGGGCGTCGGTGGACGGGGTGTAGCACTCGTACACGCCGGCGTCCTGGGCCTGCAGGCGCGCGATGGTGAGCACCGCGGCGTCGCCCCGCACCCGCTGCACCCGCACCTCGCCGGCCGCCACCCGGGGCCTGAAGACCGCGTAGGAGAAGCCGGGGTCCCGGGTGCTGACGATGCCCACGGAAGCATCGGGGTTCTCGGGCCTGTACAGGAACCACTCAAAGTCCTGCTGGGAGGGGCCCTCGTAGTCGGTGACGTTGCAGGAGATGGAGACGGCCGTGCCAGCCACGCGGTACAGCGGCCCCTGGGGGACCAGCACCTGCCGGGCGCAGCACCCGACTCCTGCGGGGAAGAAGGAGGGAAGTTGGGAATGCCTGGATCCCCAGGCACCTCCTCCCCTCCCTCCTGCCCCCACTGCCAGCACCATTCCCTGCCCGGCCCCCGGAAGGAAGGGGCACGTGGGGAAAGGGGTAAGCCGTGTGGGCCGTGTGCGAGGACAGGGAAAGAATGCTGAGGACGGGGAAAGAATGCTGAGGACGGGGAAAGAAGACACCTGGGTCGCAAGGAACTGATGACACGGCCAGGCCTGTCTCAGAACCCAGGAATGCCCGTTTCTGGGAGGCAGAATGGAGAACATCTGCCCCCCACCTCCCACACCGTCTTAACACTTCCTGATTCCAGCCCCACCTGGACCCCCCACCCCCCCCTCACTCTCCCGTCTGGGGCTCCTGCTTCGGCCCGGTCAGCAGAGCCCCTAGCCAAGAGGTGCTGAGACCACATGCCCCCGCTTAGTCTGAGAGAAGCTGGTTGGCTCAGCTCTGTCACCTGGGCCAGGGGGCGCCGGACAATGGAGCCAGTGGCCCAAGCCCGTCAGGGCACAGACCCAGCCGTCTCTCACCACACAATGCCCGCTCCCCGCCCTCCCCCCCCAGCTGTGCCATGAGCTCACTGCTCCCCCACCTCCCCCACCAGGGCTGCAGCTGAGAGTGATGGGGCAAGGGCCAGCTTCTGCCCTGCCTCTGGGGACAGGAGTTCCCCGCCCCCACCCCAGCGCCTGCCAATCTCAGAGGCTGGTCCAGCTGATGCACAGTGCCTCCGCCACCCCATCTCCCCAACAAAAGCTTGCATTTGCATACGATATGCATTCATTTATCATATATATGGCTCCCTTTCCACAGAGAGACAGGAAATCCCAGCTGCCCCTTCCCACTTTTCTCTCCTGGGAGAGGCCAAAACGTTCTTTTTATTTTTATTCATTGATTTTAGAGAGAAAGGAAGGGGGAGAGGTAGAGACACACACAGAGAGAGAAACAGCGATCTGCTTTCCGGCCTATTACTGCACTCGTTTGGTTGATTCCTGTCTGTGCCCTGAGCAGGGACAGAACCCATACCCTTGGCTTATCGGGACCACACTCGAACCAACTGAGCCACCCTACCCCTACCCCCCGGCCCCAGCAGATACTCCTGGGGTTGGAGGGCTCAGCTTGCTCCTCCTTTCCTTCCGTCCCAGCCCCAAAGGTAAGATCGCGGGACGCCAGCAGGTAAGGAGGCTGGGGCAGACCCAGGAGAAAGGCAGGGCAGGAGTCTTGGCGGAGACCCACGGTCCCTGGATGGGGTCCACCTGTCCCCGCAGAGGAACGAAGCCAGAGAGGAGGATGGGGAGCTCCAGGCAGGCGAGGCCAAAGGGGCGGCCTCACCAGACCTCACCAGCCAGACGGCCCCTCCCAGGGGCATCCCCACGGCCGCTGGCCTGTCTGCAGGGCAGGGGCTGAGTCCCCGTCAAACTCCGTCCTCAGGCTCCTCCCAAAGCACTCCCCCCACCCGCACAGCACAGGCACTTCCCCTCCCGCGGCCCGGCCACCAGGAGAGCTGTGGTCGCGCTAAGCCTGGGGAGCAGACTGGAACTCAGCCCATTCCTGGCCCCAGCTCTATGGCCTGGGCTTGTCCCCTCATCTCCCAGGCCTCAGTTTCCACACGAGGGAGAGCTAGCAGTTTCGGCTCTGACAGTGCGACTCAGGAGGGCCCGGCCTGGGGTGCTTCACATCGGGGTACAGGCAAAGAGGAGGGGGCTGACACCTTCCCTGGCGTCCACCAGTCCCAGCCTCCACCCCCCATGGCCTCCAGGCAGACTCTGCTCAGAAGGGCCCCTCCCACCTTCCTGGCTCCACACCGCTGATGCTGGAGATCCCCGTGGGAAACACCCCCAGCCCTAGGGAGCCAGCCCCCAGGCAGGTCTCTCCCCAGCCAGGGTTCCTTCTCTGTGCTAGCAGAGAGGGGAGAGAGTAGAGACTTGTTTGGCAGTCAGACAGACCCAGGTTCCAATCTCAGACCCAGCACTCACTAGATGTGTTCTCTGGGCAAGCCACTCCATTTCCCTCGTCTTCCAGAGCCTGCAAGAGCCTGGCAGGCTCCTTCCTCTCTGTGCATCCCAACGCACCTCCCCAGCGCCTCCCGCTCCACTCTGCCCACTGGGGAAAATGGGCCAAGCGCTAGGCAACGGGCCCGGTGACAGCTCCTGCCTCCCACCCAGGGCTCGTCCTATTCCCGCGGGCCCAGGAGCCAGGCAGGAGAGCGAGGCTGCGCGGTGCCTCTGTGGACCAGCGGTGCCATCAGCCTGCGCCTGGACCGTGGCAGCTCCGAATCCTGGCGGCAAGACTCTCGCCACCGCCACCTTCACCCTCACTCTCACCCTCACCCCCACCCTCACCCTCACCCTCACCTCCACCCTCACCGTCATCCCCCACACTGCTCTCTTATTTCAGGGGCTTCAGTCCCCTGAAGTCTCCACACAGACAGACAGTCTCCCTGTCCTGATGCCATACTCCTCCAGGGATCATCTACGGCAGCGGTTCTCAACCTGTGGGGGTCGACCGACCCTTTCCCAGGGGTCGCCTGAGACCATCGGAAAACACAGATATTTACGTTACGATTCATTAACAGTAGCAAAATCACAGTTATGACATAGCAACGAAAATAATCTTATGGCTGGGGGTCACCACACCATGAGGAGTTGTATTCAAGGGTCGCGGCATCAGGAAGGTGGGGAACCACTGCCCTACAGGGAGCCCTCAGTTCATGTCCAAAACACCCCGGCACCCCGCCACAGACACCCCCCAGACAGACACAGGGTGCCTGTAGGTCCCTGCACCGGTCTCCATGGAGCCTGGCTCCTCCTGGGGCAGGAAGCTGGGGCTCCCTGCGTGTGACCACAGCGGGAGGCCACAGAGCCTGTCCTCCGGGAGGGGCAGGGGGGCGAAGAGGGGCCCTGCCCAGGCTGGAGGGGAGGGAGCTCCGCCCAACCTCCGAGGGCAATTAGGGAAGACTCACTTCAAAGATCAGGGCAGGGCGGCCTTGGGCCTGCAGCCACGCAGGGGCAATTACGAAGACAGACCGGCAGGCACTGCCCACGCACAGCGGGCACCCGGGCTGGGCCCGAGCGGAATGGGGGGCGGAGAGGAGGAGGAGGCGGCCCAGCATTTAGGATCTGAGTATCCCGGGCGGTCTGGGGGCGCCCCTGACGAAGAAGCGGGATGCAAGGGGCTCCAAAATACTGGGGAGGCTGCGGGGCAGGGCGCCAGGGGCAGGCACCTGCCGAGCGAGCGGGGCTGGGGCCGGGGCAGGGGCCGGGCTTACCCAGCATCAGCAGCAGCAGCGGGGGCAGCGGCGTGGAGCCCGGGGCGCCCATCCTGCGCGGCCGGCTCTCGGGGGTTCCGGGGGGCGGCGTGAGCTCTGGGCGGCCAGGAGCTCAGGGGGCGCATGCCCGCCGGGCTGGGGGCGCAGAGCGGAGCCGCGGAGCGAGGTGCTCGGAGCAGACTGCGCGGAGAGGGCGCCGCTAAGTCCCCTCCTCCCTCCTTCCTCCTCCCCCCGCACCCCTCTCCCCGCCGGCCCCTCCTCCTCCTCGGAGGCTCGGGAAGCCGTTCCCGCCCAGCCCGGCCCCGGCCCGCCCCCGGCCCGGCCCCAGGCTCCCGCCTCCCGGCCTCGCTCTCCTCTCCCGCCCCTCCACCCCCACCCGCAGGCCCCGCTTCGTCCCCTCCGGACCTGGCTGCGCCCGGACCCCAGATCTGGGACCTGGGCTCCGTTCGGGGCTCCGCGAGGGACAGGGTCCTGAACCCCGACCTCAGCGCCGCCTTGACCCCGGCTCTGGCCCCGCCCACTCCGGTCTGAGCCCAGGCCACGCCCACCGCGGCCTTTGTCCCGCCCCCAGCCCCCTCGGCCACCGGGCCCAGCCCCGCCCCCGCCCCCAGCCCCAGCCGTGCGGGCGCGCGCTGGCGACCCGAGCTCCGCCGAACCCCATCGTCCCTGCAACAAACCCAGAGGCCTCCGGCCCGCACCTGCCAGCCTTGCCTGGCGAGCGGGGTGCAGGCGCCCCGGGGTGGGTGGGGTGACTGGCCACGCGCTCGGATCCGGTTGTTTGCTCTGGGCCGCTAGGCCAGGCCTGGCCGTAAACCCGGCTGAGCGGACAGGGCGGAACTGGGAGAGTGGGGGGGATCCGGAAGCAAAGGGATCCGGGCCGAAGGGCGCTGTAGACCAGTTTGCCAGCCCCGGGATGGCATGGGGAGGGGGGAAGGGCGGGCGCCTTCACTTCCTGGTGACCCTGGTCTAGTTGCTTAGCCTCCTTTTATCCCAGTTTTTCTTGTTGGCAAATTGGCATTCCCCTCCCCTCCAAAGTGTGTTTGTGACTATTAATTGGAATAACCTATATAAGGTGCTTGGCCCATAACAAGGTGTTTTTGAATTATGATTTAAATTGCTTGCGAAGCCTTGGCTCGCTGGATAGAGCATTCGCCTGCAGACTGAAAGGTCCCAGGTTCCATGGGGTCAAGGGCATGTTACCCAGTAGGGGGTGTGCAGGAGGCAGCTGATCGATGTTTCTCTCTCATCGATGTTTCTAATTATCTCCCTTCCTCTGTAAAAAATCAATAAAATAATTTTTTAAAAAACTGCTTGCTAAGAGGTTTAATCTAGACTTAAGGGAAGGGTGAGCCTGGGGTTTGGGTGAAGGAGTCTTGGTTTCCAATGAGGAGATGGGTTTCACTCTGCGCTGGGAAGGGCCGGGCCTGCCCTGTCGGTGGGAGAATGGAAGAAGACCCTTTCCTAGGAAAGGTGGGGAGGGGCAGGGAGGGTGGGGACAGAATGGGAGAAGAAAAGCCAGACCTGCAAAGTCAAGGCTGTGGGAGGTGACCCCAGCTCATCTAGCATCTTCACTCTAACCCCCTAGCTGCCCCACACTCCCCCACCCCCTGTGAAGGAGGAAACAAACCCCAAGAGGGGAAGTGTCATTGGCCAGACCAGACCTTCCTGGACTTCCTAGTCCCAAGCCTAGTACAGTGCCTGGCTCAGGAGGTGCCCAGCTGATGCCACATTCAGAGACAAATCAGAGAAACTGAGGCAGGATGCTGGAAACCCCCGGGGGGGGGGGGGAGGTGTCTCAGAGGTCCAGCCCTCCTCTCCCAATGCTTCCTGGACAGGAGCAGGGTGCAGGGTCCCCATTTTCTCCCACTCGGACACATGCACAGCCTGGTCTCCCCAGAACCATTTCACAGAAATCCAGGCACAGGCCCAGCTGAGCTCTGTGAAAACGAAAAGATACAGGAAGTGCTGGGAGGCAAACCACTTCCTTTATTCCGGAGTGAAGTGGCTTGAATGCCTTGCTCATGCTTGAGAGATGTTGCCAGCCCTCCTCCTCCTCCTGAAACCCAGGGTCCTTATGACTTTGATTAAATTTAGCTTCTTAAAACACCACGGGACGCGGGACAAATTGTTAAAAATCGGGACTGTCCCTTCAAAAGCGGGACGTCTGGTCACTTTACTTTAAATCCTAGCTCTAGAATTCATCTACCCTGTTTCCTCAAAAATAAGACAGTGTCTTATATTAATTTTTGCTCCCAAAGATGCGCTAGGTCTTATTTTCAGGGGATGTCTTATTTTTCCATGAAGAAGAATATGGTACACATTTATTGTTAAATGAAAATAAAGGAAATTTATTACCTGTATACGGTGTGGTAGTATGGTAGTTGTCAACACAAACCAGACAAACTGTGAATCCTACAGTATCAAGAATTTACTCATTTATTCAATGACAATCATGTCATCATCTTCTGGAACATCATCCTAACAATCCAATTCCTGAATTTCCTGGTGAATTTCTTGTGACTCCATTTCTTTCAGAATCAGTGGACCAAATCTCTCATGTTTAGCCTAGGGGGGGGCCTTATTTTCAGGGGGATGCCTTATGTTTCACTCAGAAGGAAACCTGTAAGTAGGTCTTATATTCGGAGGATGTCTTATTTTCGGGGAAACACGGTATCTATCTAAGGTCTGGTCACCTTACTTAAAATCCTAGCTCTAGAATTCATCTATCTATTCATCACACATCTATTCATCTATAATCTCTATTCGCCTGGCTCTCTCAGATCCCTGGGAGAGAGCTAGGCGGCCCTCACCCCGCCCCAATAATCAGCAACCCCACCCACCCCACCCCCAGGCAGCGGGAGATAGTATCCCAGAACTGACAGATGATCACAAGGTCTGGGCCTCCGCAGGCTGAAGATACCATCTGGACTAGAAGGTGAGTTTTGGCCTCTGAGCCCTAAAGGGATGACTCCTCGGCTACTTTCCCACGAAACCAGACAAAGGGACTTCCGCCCTCAGGACTGTTCTGAAACCCCCCCCCCCCAAATTATTTATTATCCTTATCTAGCCTCTGATCAAGCTCCCAGCACTACACTGAACCCCTAACCCATGGTGTCTTGTGATTTTGCCCTATGTCAGTGGTCGGCAAACTGCGGCTCGAGAGCCACATGCGGCTCTTTGGCCCCTTGAGTGTGGCTCTTCCACAAGATACCACGTGCGGGTATGCACGTACAGTGTGATCGAAACATCGTGGCCCATGCGCAGAAGTCGGTTTTCGGCTCTCAAAAGAAATGTCAGTCGTTGTCCTGTTGATATTTGGCTCTGGTGACTAATGAGTTTGCCGACCACTGGCCCTATAGCATCTGTAACCTACACACCACCAGGCAGTTTGGGCTTGTGAGTGTTAGCCTCCAGTTCTCCTGGGTGGCATTGTTATGCCCAGATTTTGTGATCCCCAAAAACCACCAAGGAGCCGAGTCTGATGCAAAAGCAAAAGAGCCATTTATTCAGGGCTAGCCCGAGCTCTGTCCCACTTACACAGACAGAGGTGTGGCAGAAGAGAGCAAGCTTCAACAGATCAAAGGGTTTTATAGGGATCTGGGGGAGGGGTGGTGATGTCACTGCTTTGGCTGACCCCGATTGGTTGGGTGAGGGCTAGGGTCCAGTTATACAATGACATACAAAATGGAGGATCAGGAGTTAGCCCTGCCCTGCTCTCTCAGCACCATTCACAGTAAAAACACTTAGCCAATATTTGCCCACTGCCGTTCTCGGTGTTCTGTGTTTGGCCTTGCTAGCACCAGGTAGATGGACTCTGTTCCATAACACTCATCATAGATTCCATTCACCGGAGGCCATTCACCATAGGCCCTTTTGGATATGTCAATGTAAGAAATGTCGCCAATGTTTTTTGAAGAAATTGTAGAGAATTTTTATGAGTTTATTTGAGCCAAACTGTGGACTATTGCTGGGAAGCAGAATCTCTATGTTTTGAGCTAATGCCCCGGAGGATGGCGGGTTTTTACCTAGTTTTATAAATTACCATTAAAGGAGACTCGAGTGAGTTACACAAAATCCGTTGGTGATAGATTAGAGAGGTGGGAGAAAGTAAAGTGGGGAAAACTCAGGGATTGGATAAAGAAGTAAAATGATAGACACATACTTATTGTACATAGGTGGGGACAGGATAGTTAACAGTCAGCAATTAGCACGATAACAACAATGAGGACTCTGTGGCTTTGCGCCCTGGTGCATTGGTTGTGTCCTGATACACGTTACCCAGACATTCCAAAGGTATGTTATCATAGATGCAAGAAGACAATAGCCTCAGTTAGGTTCAAAGTTGGTCTTTGTCAAGGAAGCTACAGGCCTAGGAAGGCACTACCCACCTTGACCCGAGTTTAGCTAGGGATTGTTATGCCCAGACCATCCTATGTGGTCACTCTTTTTTTTTTTTAATTTCTTTATTGATTAAGGTATCACATATTTGTCCTCAACCCCCCCATTCCAATCCTCCACCCCTCCCCACTCATGCCCCCAACCCCTATTGTCCTTGACCTTATGTGGTCACTCTTGGTCCCTGAGTTCGTAGGGCCTGCCATGCTGGCCTCCCCTGAGCTTGTCAGGTTTAGCACATGGCTCTTTTTTTCATCACAGATATTCCTTCTGGTCTTTATAGCATATTCACCAGTTTATATCATTTAACAGATCAGAAGCAAAGGCCGCACAGCTTTTAAAGTGACCAAGGTATTGTAACCGACGCCCAAGTTCTGCTGCCTGCCACCACGCAAAAACGAACTCGTGAGACAAATACCGGTGAAAGGGAACGTGGTTTCATCCAAGTGCTGGTCACCTGAGGAAACGGGGGCCACTTGTCACAAAGCCCATCTCCCCCCCTCAGTGAAGGCAGGGGTGCTGGTAAGGAGGAAGAGGCAAAGTAACAATGAGCTCAAGGAGAGTCCATCCCGATAAAGATCTTGAAGAGTTCTCAGCACAGTCCATCCTGATAAAGATCTTGAAACTGGTCATGGGTGTGTGTGTCATCCTGGTTCTTCCTCAACCTGGTTCTACATGTGAAGGTCAGCAACTCTCCCGGAAGTGGGGTGACTGGAGGCCAGAGTCTGTATCTGCTGGAGTTAGTTCCTAGATTCTAATACAAACACTAGAGGCCCGATGCACAAATTCTTGCAAGGGTGGGATCCAGATGGCCCGGCCTGATCAGGTGGGTTGGCCGATTGGGGGCGGGGCTGGCCATGGGGAGGGGCCACGGGCCAACTCCCAGTCGAGGGGACAATTTAGCTTTATTAGCCTTTTATTATCCAGGATGCTGTTTATCTATCTACAAGCGACATATTAGTCCAAGTCAGCATTTACAGAAACAATGTCAAAAGAAAGGTGGGGCCGAAACCAGTTTGGCTCAATAGATAGAGCGTCAGCCTGTGGACTAAAAGGTCCCAGATTCGATTCTGGTCAAGGGCATGTACCTTGGTTGCAGGCACATCCCCAGTAGGGAGTGTGCAAGGGGCAGCTGATCAATGATTCTCTCTCATCGATGTTTCTAACTCTCCCTCTCTCTTCCTCTCTGTAAAAGAATAAAATAAAATCAATAAAATGTATTTAAAAAAACAAAAACGGCAGGGCAGGTTACAATTCCCTACTGCTACAGTATGAGGAGCTCGGATGGATATGCCACCAAAGACCCACATCTCCACACTGCATTTTCTCTACCCTATAAGCTCCCTCATTTACCAACTACAGCTGGGAGATGCGTGGTAAACACGTTCAGCATGGCCCCTGCACAATCGTACCACCAGGAGAAATCCCACACTAAGCAATAACCAACCCTCAAGGAGGGGACACTCAAGGAGAGAGGGAGAGTAGGTATGGAGGGCAAGACTGGTGTCTTCAGTCCGGGTGAAACCCAGGGGGGAACGCAGCTTTTTCCAGTTGCTCCTCCCAGACGGTGAGTTCCAGAGGCCGCCAGCAGGGGGAGCCCGTGGCCCAGGCCTGGCTGGCCCCTTGGCTGCTTATGTAACTTGGAAAACTGGGGGAGGAGAGCAAGCCTCAGGCAGGAGGCTTGTCACACACACTGACAGACACAAGCCCTCGGGATAACACGAACGAGTTTCGTAACAGAAAGATGTCGCCTACACCGAGCAAGGCACAAACACACCCACACGGGACACCCACACCAGCCAGGGAGGAGTGTGTAGTGTAGACTGCAGAGCCCTCCTGTACCCTGCCCGTCTGGCCCATAAAAAACCCACACAGGCTCACCCAGCATCTTGCTGATGCCTGTGTGTGTGTGTGTGTGTGTGTGTGTGCTGGGGCGGGGGGGGGGGGGGGAGGAAGAGGCGGAGAGGTGAGCAGACAAAACAGGACGGCAGACTTGCCCTGAGGCACAGGCTCAGCCTGTGTTCCCATGAACATGTAATCATTTCCCCATAAGATGGCATATGTAGAGGACACCCAGGTGGCACTAAAGTGTCCTGGGTATTATTAAAGACTAGAGGCCCGGTGCACAAAATTAATGCACTGGGCGGGGGGTGAGGGGTGTGTCCCTCAGCCCAGCCTGCACTCTCTCCAATCTGGGACCCCTCAGATATCCCTCTCACAATCTGGGACTGCTGGCTCCTAACCACTTGCCTGCCTGGCTGCCTGATTGCCCCTAACCACTCTGCCTGCCAGCCTGATTGACACCTAACCACTCCCCTGCCAGCATGATTGATACCTAACTGCTCTAATCACCCCCAACTGTTCTCCCTTGCCAGCCATCTTATGACAACACAGGGGTGGACATCTTGTGACAATGTGGGGGCGGCCATCTTGTGATGTGAGGGTGTGAGGGTCAATTTGCATATTACCTCTTTATTATATAGGATTATATAGGATAATTAAGACCCTTGCCCTGCCCTAGCTGGTTTGGCTCAGTGGATAGAGCATTGGCCCTCAGACTAAAGGGTCCCAGGTTCAATTCCGGTCAAAGGTATGTACCTTGGTTGCAGGCTCCTGGTCTGGGCATGTGTGGGAGGCAACCAACCAATGTGTCTCTCTCAAATCAATGCTTCTCTCTCTGTGTCTCTCCCAGTCCCTTCCACTTTTTCTAAAAATGAATGGAAAAATGTCCTCGGGTGAAGATTAATGACAACAAACAAACAAACAAACAAACAAACAAAATATTCCTTTTAAAAAGCCCCACGCCCTGCTCTAAGGGAGTTTATTGTCTGGCTGAGATGTCACCACTGGGAGACATGGCCCTCCGAGAGGCACATTCAGAGAAGGCCCGTTAAGGTAGTCTGACCCGTGCCAGGCACATAACATGATCTCATTTAATCCTCACCAGAGCCTGCTGAGGTCAGTGCTATTCTTATTCGCGGGAGAAAGCTGCGGTGCACAGAAGTTCTGGAATGTGGGCCTGGCGTGGCCAGGGTGTGGAGGAGCCTGTGCCCCAGCCATGTTACACGGCTCCCTAAGGGCTGACCTGGCCCCGCACACACAGGCACACGCCCCACTGTTGACAGAACACGCCTTACAGAGTGGCAAGCACATCAAAGAAACAGGCACACGCACACATACACGCACACACACCGACATCAGACAAATAGAAATGCCACGAACACACACACAGTACTCAGCTCTCTCTCTCTTAAAGCCAGCGCGGTGGGAGCTAAGGATCCCACACAGAATGTCCCGTGATTTGTTTGTGTGTAGAAAGCCTGGCCCCATGCTGCCACGATGAGCTATCTTTCCCACCCTCCCAAAGGGAGGCATTCTCTCTGCTGACTTGTTGTGAGGCTCAAGCCGAGACAGAGCTAGAACAAAAACCCGCCTTTGCCCTGACAACCACCTCACACAGCGAAGCAGCCAGACAGCTGCACACCAAGACACACAGACACTCCGAGGACTACAGAGCCATCTCCCCCACATACATGCACACTGGGCCTCGCTAGGCATCCATGCCCTCATGGTGGACTGTGTGTGTGTGTGTGTGTGTGTGTGTGTGTGTGTGCGTGCACGCTCCCTTAGCCCTGGCCAAGCCCACACTCCTTCCCAAGGTCTCAGACCCCATGCCCAGGGTGTGGCACATGGAAGAACAGAGGAGTCGCCATGCCATTGCTGGCCTTGGCACAACCTGGCCCTGACTCCCAGGAGGCCCTGCCGTTTCTATGTCCAGGTTCAGTGGCAGCTTCCGCTCCCCCCGGAATGCCGTGGAGGGTCCCTGTGAACTGGAGCCACTCCACTGACAAGGCCCCTGTTCCTCAGTCTCAGGCCTGGGCCTCTGGGCCCCACCCCATCCCCCTCCTCCAGCTCCAGCGGCTGACAGGGAGCTGATGGCGCAGAGGTGCTGGGGGTGGTCTGGGCCGAGGCAACTCCCACCGTGTGAAACCGTGTTTTCCACCGCTAGGGAGCCTGGGGTGGGGCAGGCACGCACCGAGGACAGAGATGGCCGGGGTCTGGCTAGACAGAGGTTTGCGGGCTGGAGGCGGTTAGCACCAGGTGGCTGCCTCCCAGTCAGAGATTGAGCAAGAGACAGGTGCAGAGAGCAGGCCATTTACAATTCTAACCACACCCAGCTCCCAGCGCGGTGCGGAGGAAGCGGCACACGCACTCACACTGAACCCTGCTCTGCCCTGAGATCTCCGAGCCCCCACGCACGGCCCCCCACAGCCCCCGGGGAGCTGGGTTGTCACCCACTTTGCAGCTGGGAGAGGGAGGCCCAGAGAAATGACTTCACTTACCAGGTCACCTGACGAGGAGGTGGCAGCTCGCACGTGCAAGTACCAGCTGTTTAACTCCCTGACGTAAGCTCCTAACGTTCTTCTTCCTCCAGCTTCCCTGGCCTGCATACGCTTACTCATATATGCAAATAAGTGATCTCTCTCTCTCTCTCTCTCTCTCTCTCTCACACACACACACACACACACACACACACTCACACACAAATCCCAGTGCATATGCAACCTCTTGAAATTACTGTCTTTTCCCGCCCGTGTATCTCCACCTCCTAGCACACGGCGGGAGTCCACACAGATCTGTGGGGTGGATGAGGACAGTGCTGGAGGCCCAGGGAAAGGCGGAGCAGTGAGAGTTGTGTGTCTGGTGCAATGGGGCAGACAGGGACCAGGGGGGACTTCACACACGCTCACTTCCAACTCCGGGGTCCCAGCCTGGCAGTGCCCCTGGGCAGGGAAAGAGAAACTGGCTACGGGGTTTCCTGAGGTGGAAGGGGGTCTTCACTCTGCCCTTCAGTCAGATCAGAGGACAAGGAAGCTTGGGGAGAACCTGGGGAGAGAGTAGAGGGGCACACAGCCCTTTCAGCCCGCGCAGGTCCTGCTGGTCCCCCTTGCCGGCCCGGGGTCACCCCAGGCCCCCCTCCGGCCAGCCCCACAGCCCCACACCTGGGCGCTCCAGGCCCTGGGCCCCCCGTGGCCGTCCTGGCTGAAGGAGTGGACAATCCCCCCCTTTTCCTGGTCCAACTGAAACAAGGGTGGAATTTTTCCAGAGGCCCTCTGATGGGAAAGGGAAGGGAAAACAAAGCCAGAAATAAAGACTACAACAACAAAGACGCAGATGGGACGCCGGGGGTGAGGGAACTCGCCGTGGGAGAGAGTGGGCCTCGTCCGCTGCAGCTGGGAGCCAAGGGCCCAGCCTCCGTCCTCGGCCCTTTGATGGCGCTCCCACCTGTGCAGTCCTCCCCCCGGCCTTGTTTATCCCATCTGTGCCTCCCGCGTTGGGCCAGCGGCTCAAGGCCACTTGCAGCTCTGTAGGGCTCGGCCCTCACGCCCAGCACAGGGCCTGGCCCAGTAGAAGCTCCACAGACATTTGCCAAGCACTTGAGCAGGCAAGTGAGCAAGAGAGCGAGGGAGGAGGGAGGCGGGACTCTCTCCCGGTGGCCTCCATGGCGACACTGTTTCCCCCTCTGGAGTGTGTCCCGCACTGCTCACTTCCATCCCCGGCTAACAGCTTCTCCTGTGTCAGAGCTCGTACCTTCCCACCCCCGGAAACCACCTGTGCTAGGCTGGAGGGAGGGGGGTGTGAGGATAGGGGGGGGCAGGGCGCTGGAGGTCAGAGTCAGCTGAAAGACAGCTGCCCCAAGGCCAGTCCACTGAAAACCAAGGGCAGGAAAAATAGCTAACATGCCTGGCGTTCTCAAAACAACCCTACGAGTCAGAGCCGTTAAGAAAAGCAAAGCTCTGCCCCAGCCGGTTTGGCTCAGTGGATAGAGCGTCAGCCTTCAGACCAAAGGGTCCCGGGTTCGGTTCCTGTCCAAGGGCACATAGCTTGGTTGCAGGCTCCTCCCCAGCCCGGGCCCTGGTCAGGGCTCCTGCAGGAGGCAAGCAATCGATTTGTTTCTCTCATGTCAGTATTTCTCTCTGTCTTTCCCTCTCTCTTCCACTCCCTCTAAAGATCAACAGGAAAATATCCTCAGGTGAGGATAAAAAAAAGAAAAGAAAATCAAAGCTTAGAGCAAAACTCTGTCCAGTGAGTGGTAGGCTAGATTTCCTACCCTGACTTCATGGCCACCTGCCTCGGAAGGACCAGCCATCCTCCTGAGAGAGACCTGGGGGAGCGACGGGGTGAGGTGCTGGCCCAACAGCTGGAAAGAGAGGCATCCAGGTGAGCAGACTGCCCGCTCCGGGTCGGGCATCGGCGCTGTGGGAGCCAGCTCCTGAGCTGATGTCCCTGGGGAAAAGGACTGGACAGAACAAACCTAGAACTGAGGGTGTGAGGCAGGTGACCAATGAGGACTCACGAGCATGAAAGGAAGCTTCTGTGTTCCCAGCCGCATCTGACACTTCGGGGCTGGGATCCAGGACCAGGCAGCACAGCTTTGCACGGACCAGTAGAAAACTGGTCCTGGTTCCCAGCTGTGTAGCCTGCAGCCCCTCCTTGGGGAAGCAGCGCGGGACCCCTGTGTCTCCGTTTCCCTGTCTGTGACATAGACCTGTTTTGAGGACCAAACTAGGAAACGTGTGGAGAGAGCTGACGTCCTCAGCATGACGCCCAGCACCTGGGAGCTCTGAGGGGCTAGAGATTAGACAGACAGTCCACGCAGGGTTCTCAACCTTGCCTCCACGTCGAATCATCAGGGGAGCTTTTATTTTTTTATTTTTATATATTTATTTTATTGATTTCAGAGAGAGAGAGAGAGAGGGAGAGAGAGAGAGAAATCGATGATGAGAGAGAATCATTAACCGGCTGCTTCCTGCATACTCCCTCCTGGAGATTGAGCCCCAAACCAGGCGTGTGCCCTGACCGGGATTCAAACCATGACCTCCTGGTTCAAAGGTTGATGCTCAACCACTGAGCCACACCAGCCGGGCTGCAGGGAGCTTTGAAAAGATACTGATGTCTAGATCCCACCTCAGAACAATTAAAATGTGATCCCTGTGGGTGACCTCAAGCATGAGCATTAATATAAAGCTGGCATTGAGAACCCTACCCACCCAATTCCTTCACTTCACTGATGAGAGGTAAGTGACCCATTCAAGCTCACGCGGCTCGTTAGTGCCACGGCAGGTCCTATATGGCAGGCCTCCGCCCTCTGCCGTCCAGCCCCTGGCTATTTCCAGTACCTCACCGCCCGCCTCTTGCTCCCTTGTCTTTCGGGTGGGAGAATCGCCCAGACGGAGGCAGAGCCAGGCCCACCGCGTCACTCAGCGGGAATGGAGATAAAGAAGTGGGGATCCCTGCCCAGATGGCTCAGTTGGTTGGGTGTCCTCCTGTGCTCCAACAGGTTGCCAGTTTGATTCCTGGTCAGCTGCCCAGGCCCGGGCTGCAGGCCGGATCTCAGCCGGCGGCGTGCAGGAGGCAGCCGACTGAGGTGATCCTCTCACATCAATGTTGCTCTCTTTCTCTCCCTCTCCCTTACCTTCCCCTCTCTCTAAGAATCAATAAACTCTTCTTTTTTAAAACCTATTTTTACCGAAACTGGCTTGGCTCAGTGGATAGAGCGTCGGTCTGTGGACTGAAGGGTCCCGGGTTCGATTTCAGTTGGAGGCATGTACATTGGTTGCGGGCACATCCCCGGTGGGGGTGTACAGGAGGCAGCTGGTCGATGTTTCTCTCTCGTCAATGTTTCTAGCTCTCTGTCCCTCTCCCTTCCTCTCTGTAAAAAAATCAATAAACTATATTTTAAAAATAAATAAATAAAAACCTATTTTTAAAAAGCAGTGGCTGGGGGTGGAGGGGAGGTGACTGAGGAAAGAGAGAGTCCCTGCAGGCTGGAGAAGCCTTGAGGAGACCAGGTCAGCGGGTGGGGTAGAGGGATTGGATACCAAACGCCATGAGATTCTGACGGAAGAAACGTGCCTGCCTTGATTGTGTCCCTAGGACCTCGCACTGGCACACAGTAGGTGTTCAACAAAAGCTGGGAGGAGGCCTGAATGCTGCCTCGGCCTGGCCGTGAGCGTGTGCTGCTGCCTGGGCCTGCCAGTGCCCGCGCGTTTCCAAGGGGCAGTGCTGAGAGCACCCCAAAGGCAGCACGAGAGGCAAGAGATCCTAGGCTTACAGAGAAACTGAGGCACAGAGGGGACTGAGCTCTCTGGAGCCCCAGAGAGAGCTGGGTCTGTGGGAGCCAGGCTGCGGCACCTGGCACACCACAGGGAACAGGCAAGCAGAGCAATGTGCGGGGTCAAGTGCAGGGGGCCGGTAAGGGAAACAAGGAGAGGAAGGAGGAGGCAGCTTGGGGGCTACGCCAGGCCATCTCTTGACAGGGGAGCGGGGAGGCGGGTGCTCTGGGCCAGAGGCTGGGTCAGATCTCCGGCCAAAGCAAACCCGCCTCAGGGGGCTGCAGTGCTGCCTCCCTGCCCAGATGGGATCAAAGGCAAATTGGAGCCCTGGAGGGCCCAGCTATGACCCCTGCCCCCACTCAGCAGGGCCCAGGAACACGCCTCCCCATTACCCCGACATTCTTTTCCGGCCCAAAGGATCTCTGCCAACAGACCCATCTGGGATTTGCTGATCAAACGCAGCCACAAAACCGCAGGTTCCTCAGCCCCGGCCCAGCCCCGGCCTCCATCGCAGGGCTTCGGGGAGAAAGCAGGTGGCCTCTGCCTGGATCTGAGCCCCTCCTGGCTTCTGTACCGAGAGGTACAGGGGTCGGACTCGTTTCTGTGGTTATACCCATACATACAATAGGAGGGCCTGCCTGCTTGGGCGGCCTCTGAGCCCAGGTCTCCACCAAGTGGTTCTCCTTCTCCTTCTCCTTCTCCTTCTCCTTCTCCTTCTCCTTCTCCTTCTCCTTCTCCTTCTCCTTCTCCTTCTCCTTCTCCTTCTCCTTCTCCTCCTTCTCCTTCTTCTTCTCCTTCTTCTCCTTCTCCTTCTTCAAATATATATTTTATTGATTTTTTTACAGAGAGAAAGGGGGAGAGATACCGTATTTTCTGGCATATAAAACAACTTTTGAAAACGGAAAAAAGCCTGCTCAGATTGGCCAGAGTCAGAGAGGCAGTCTATAAAATAAGAACTGGTGTTGCCTCGGAAGTGGGGGGGTAGTCTTATACAGCGAATATAGGCCTAAACCTATGTTTTAATGTTAAAATTAGGGGGGTCGTCTTATATGCCAGAAAATACGGTAGTTAGAAACATTGATCAGCTGCCTCCTGCACACCCCTCACTAGGAATGTGCCCGCAACCAACGTACATGCCCTTGACTGGAATCGAACCTGGGACCCCTCAGTCCGCAGGCCAACGCTCTATCCACTGAGTCAAACTGGTTTTGGCAACAGGCGGTTCTTGAATAAAGACGACTGTGGCTTTGGCTGAGACCTGCGCTGGCGAGGACGTAGCTGGGACTTGGAGATCATCAGAGTTGCCAAGGGGCCCCCGAGATTTTCTAACTCTGCTCTCATGATTCATGTAGAGACCGAAGGCCAGCATGAGGGTGCCTCCCGGGCCGCAGAGCTGGTGAATGGCCCACCAGGGCCCACGTACAGGCATGTGGCCTTCATGTCAGGGCCCGGCGGGGGCCACAGGGGGTGTGGGTGGGAAGGCAGAGGCCAGAATAGCCCCGGGCCCTCATGTCAGGGGGAGGGTTAAGATGGGCCCCGCACATCTTTTTCTTCCCCCTGAGACTTCCCCCTGCATGTCCAGGTGGGACGTGAACATGGAGCTCACCCGCCCGGAGAGCCACAGGGGGACAGAAGTAGGACTGGGCCTGGCCGAGTAGCTCAGTTGGTTGGAGTGTCATCCTGAGACACCAAGGTTGTGGGTTCAATCCCCCGTCAGACCACATACAAAAATCAACCAATGAACGCATACGTAAGTAGGATAATTTCTCTCTCTCTCTCTCTCTCTTTCTCTCTCTCTCTCTCTCAAAATCAACACCTAAAAAATTTAAAAAGCCCCGATCAGTGGGGCTCAGTTACTTGAAGCATCATCCCATCCCACACACCAGAAGGTGGCCTTTTGATTTCCTGTCTGGGCACACACTCAGGTTGCGGGTTTGATCCCTAGTCAGGGCATGTGCAGGAGGCAACTGATCTCTCTCACATCAATGTTTCTCTCTCTCTCTCTCTCTCTCATCAATTTTAAAAATTCACCTTTAAAAATGTTTTCAATAAGAAGTAGGATTGGAGCAGAGCAGAGCAGCTGAGGGAAATTCTTCTCTTTTCTCCGTTTTCTAATCCTTTCTGAAGTAGCGTGAACAATAAGAAATTATGAGGACAATCTGGGGGGAAGAGTGAAGCAGACAGAAGCGAGAAGAGGCAGAGGCAGAGGGTTCTAGAATCCATTTTGAGTGGCTTGGAAAGGAGGACCAGAAAGAAAGCAGAGGAGCCGAGTCCAGGGGGAGAACTCCCCCGCCCCTCTCGCCGTCCCTGGGGTCCAGTGGGGAAACTGAGGAAGCCACGGAATTTGAACAGCCGCCCTGCGGCCCTGAGCCCAGCCTTCCTACCACAAGGCCACTGCAATCTCCCGATGTGGGCAGAGAGGGCCGGAGAGCAGGGGGTGTCAGAGGCACCCTGTTGGACACTTGTCATGGCCACCCAGGCCTGCCCAGCACCCTTGTGCTATCACCCCAAGACAGCCTCCCCCCGGAAGAAAAAATGTCCAACACACCCCCAGAGGGCCCAGGAGCCTGGCCACTGTGACAAGACCAGGGGCCCTGAAGAAGGAGAGAAAGGGGAGGTGGAGAGATGGGAAGGGAAAGGAGGGGAGGGATAGGAAGGGAAAGGAGGGGAGGGATGGGGAGGGGAGGGGAGGGGAGGAGAGGGGAGGGGAGGGGAGGAGAGGGAAAGGGAGGGATGGGGAGGGGAGGGGAGGGCAGGGGAGGGCAGGGGAGGCTGCCAGGGAGGGCTGGCGACAGGGAGGAGGGAGGGAGCGAGCAGGGCTGGGGAGCTTGGCCCAAATCAGGACGGAAGCAAAGAAGTGGGGTGAGGGGCGGAGGAGGGACAGTGGGGGTGATAGAGGCTCCCAGGGCTCCTGCCCTCCCTCCCTCCCTCCCCCTCTCCCTTTTATGATCTTGAAACAACCTTCAAGTCTGGGCCCGAGGCCCCAGGAGGCCAGTCTCTTAGGAAACGCGGCTGTTTCTTGGAGACCTTGAGAGCCATCTGCAGCTGGGCCGCGCCCCCCCTCGTCTCAGGCGCATTCTCCCATGGCCTCTCACGTACACCCACGGGGGCCCTGTCCTCCACCGCCCCTGGCCGGCCGCGGGCACGCACCCGCTACACACACCGCTGGTGTTCACAGGACTGTGGCCTCTCCTGTCCCAGGAGCGGCTCCTCTGCAATGGCCATTTTGCGCCCTGGCCGGTGTGGCTCAGTGGACAGAGCGCCGGCCTGCGGACCGAAGCGCCCTGGGTTTGATTCCGGACAAGGGCATGCCCCTCGGTTGCAGGCTCCTCCCCGGCCACACCGGTCTGGGCTCGTGCCGGAGGCAACCAAGGGCTGTGTTTCTCTCGCGTGGATGTTTCTCCCTGTCTTTCCCTCTCACTTCCACTCTCCCTAAAAAGCACTGGAAAAATATCCTTGGATGAGGATTTAAAGAATAAAGAAGGCTCAGTGGGATTACCATGTGGTGCGTTCCCAGGTCTCTCCCCCACGCCCATCCCATACAGCGATGCCCGCTCCATCATTAGCTAGCACACACCTGGGTACACATACAGACCTGTGCCCATACTACTCTGCCTCTCTTTCAAACACCCTCCCCCTCACACACACACACACACACACACACACACACACACACACCCCTCCCTCCCAGATTTCCCCAAGCCAACATCCCACTGGGTTTAGGAACCCCATCCCGCCCTTTGCCGACCCCCTCTCTGCCCTGTGCCTTTCAAACCCACGCCCCAGACCGGGCCCCTGACTCCCCCACCTCCTCCTACTTCCAAGTCTTCATTCCTCACTGCAAGGGCCTCGTCCACACTGGCACCGGTGACCGTGTTCCAAGGAGCAGGAGCCCAGCCCAGGCTCCCAGACCAGAGGACCGGGCATCAGCACCCATTCGTGCCCTGGAGTCTGGTCCACGGCCAGGGCCCAGGCGGTCCCCCCGGGCTGCCCCCCTCACCTGGGCAGGGAGGGTGCTCCGGGGCCCGTGGGGGAGGAAGCGGCCCCGGGTCCCGCCATCTGTCGTCCGGCCCCAATGTGGGGGCCGCGGTGCCCTTGGGGCTGTGGCTGGCCCCGGTGCAGACAGGCAGGGAGCCTGCCAGGCTGTATGGGCACAGGAAGGGCACAGTCCCTTCCGGCGCTGGGCCTCACCACGGGGCCCGGAGCCAGGGCTGGAAGGGCTGGCAGCTCAGGGAGGAACCGGCAGGCTGAGGGAGGGGGAGCCGAGACCAAGAGAGCCCAGCGCTGACGCCTGCACACACACCTTCAGGCTCTGGGGCCGATTTCTCACCTCTCACCCCTGGTGCTTGCAGAGGCAGAAGGCAGCCCAGAACCCCAGCCCAGGCGCTAAAGAACAGGCGCTTCTAACTCCCAAGTCACCCTCTGTCCACCCTGAGCGGGGACGGGGCTGCCCAGTGGCCCCCAGGGACATGGAGGCAGCCTCCCTGGTTCTAACCACAAGCTCCTCGCTGCACCTGCAGCTCCATCCGCTCCTCCCGCACAGGGGCCCTGACCTGGGCCGGGTTCCTGTTTCCGCCCCATCCCTCCCAGGTCCACGTTCAAGATCGGCTGAGGGGCCCAGAGAGCCAAGATGGCTGCCCACTTGTCAGCCGGGAAGTGACTGAGGAGGTGAAAGCGGGTGTGACCTTCCCACCCTAGTGAGAGGGGCCGTTCTGGGGGGAATTCAGCCCTGAGCCCTGTGCCCTCCGATGGACCTGCGGGAGGACAGGTGGTAATCACTCCGCACGGAGCTTCCCAGGGGCCAGGGACGGACAGACCAGCCCCGCCAGTGGCACCTGAGGCCTCCAGACCAGAGGCCCCAGCCCTGCCCTCCTGGCCTCCCGGCCTCCAAGGGGCTCAGGATGCTCAGACTTGCCCCCAGCCCGCGGGCCTCCCTTCACCCGCTCTGTGTAGCCACAGAAATCAGGGCCCTGGGGACAATCCTTCCCCTGACGACTTAAGGAGGAGGCAGGGGTCGGGTCTTCCTTCTGCCCTTCTGTTCTCCCCGCCTCCCTTTGTCCCTCATTCTTCGTCTCCCCGACCGAATAAGCAGCAGCAAGACCCTGCGATCAACCGGTCCCACCTGGGTCGCCTCCTCTCCGCCATGCTAGCTGGTTACAGACACCCCTTCCCACCCCTTCCCGCCTTCTCCGGACTTCGGACCGGAGCCCCCTTTGGTTCTCACGGGTCCTTCCCAGGCGCTTCGCTTACAAGGGCAGGGCCCGGCTTGGGTTCGAGGCCATTTACTTCCTCTGACTGCAGGGTCCCCCGGGCTTCTCTGGGAAGCTGGAGGGAGGCTCAGGGGCCCTGGCTTCTGGTTCTGTCCGTTTACAGTGTTTAATCTCCTGGTGCCTGAGTTTCCTTATCGCAAGGAAGGTGCGCCCTGTGCCTTGGGGTTCGAGGATGCTGGGGGACTGCTCCCCTCTGCCAGGCCCAGGGGTGCATTCACACCCCCACTCCCCCCTCCACCCCCCACTCCCACCTCCACCCGGGCTCCTCGGAGGGGAGCGCGCAGTAGGACCTCCTGACAGCCACTGCCAGTTGCTTTAGGGGCGGGAGGGGAGGAGTCCTCCGGGATCCAGTTTCAACAAATGTTTCTTTCCAGAGGAGGGCGGGCGGGGCCGAGGGGGAGAGGGACTATTTAAAGCTACCCCGGTGCTGGTCATCGGTCTGGCTGCTGGGTCCCTGGCCGTCCCCCGCCTGCGGAGTAGCCTGTGAAGTGTCCTGCTACCCTCTCCGGCCGCTCCCCGCCGCTCTGCCCCAAGATGGGCCGTGGGGTGAGTGTTCCCGGAGAGCCCGGTGGCTCTGGGGGAGAGACGGGCTCTCTGGACGCTGAGACCAGAGGGAAAGTGAGGCGGGAAGGGACGTGGAGGGAGGGGCAGAGAGGAGCTGGCCGGTGGGTGGCTTGAACTTGGGACTCACAGTGAAAAGGCAGGCACAGGCCACTGCTCACACACACACAGACACTGCTCACACACACAGACCACCACTCACACACACAGACCACCACTCACACGCACAGACACTGCTCACACACACAGACACTGCTCACACACACAGACACTGCTCACACACATACAGACACAGCTCACACACACAGACACTGCTCACACACACACAGACACTGCTCACACACACACAGACACTGCTCACACACACACAGACCATTGCTCACATGCACAGACAGACAATTGCTCATACGCACAGACAGACAATTGCTCATACACACAGACCACTGCTCACACACACAGACACTGCTCACACACACACAGAGACCACTGCTCACACACAGAGAGACCACTGCTCATACATACACAGAACACTGCTCACACGCACAGACACTGCTCACAGACACACACTGACACTGCTCACACGCACAGACACTGCTCACACACACAGACCACTGCTCACACTGCTCACACACACACACACACACACACTGCTCACACTCACAGACCCCTGCTCACACACACAGACACTGCTCATACGCACAGACTCCTGCTCACACACACAGACACTGCTCACACGCACAGACTCCTGCTCACACACACAGACTCCTGCTCACACACACAGACTCCTGCTCACACACACATACACTACTCACCCGCACAGACACTGCTCACCTGCACAGACACTGTTCACCCGCACAGACACTGCTCACACACACACAGACACTGCTCACACACACACAGACACTGCTCACACACACACACACACACACTGCTCACACACACAGACACTGCTCACACACACACATTGCTCATACACACACACTGCTCACACACACAGACACTGCTCACACAGAGACACTGCTCACACACACAGACACTGCTCACACACACACATTGCTCACACACACACACTGCTCACACACACAGACACTGCTCACACAGAGACACTGCTCACACGCACAGACATTGCTCACATGCCCAGGAGCGTGGCTCTTCTGCACCCCACCCGTGAGGAGCCCCAGCGCCCCAGCTCTCCCTCTAGGACGTCCACATGGCATCTCTGCCCATTTTTGGCACAGCCCCCTTCCCCCCTCTCACCACATTCCCGGCCTCCCTGCAAAGGCAAAGGGGTATCTGGCACTGTCGGTCCTCCCGCCTCCCGGCTCCCGGCTCCCGGCTGCAAACCTTCATTTCCCTGGGAGCCTGCAGGTCCCATTCGAGGTTGAAGAGGGGCATCTGCTCCTGAGTCACCAGGCGGCTCAGGCGCCTGAGCTCCGGACAGCTGGGAGGGGAAGGGGGAGGGGAGGGAGGTGATGGCCCCAGGCCCCGGGCCAGCACCCTCCCCAGCTCCTGGCAGCACTGGCTGGGCCCGGGCTTGGAGGACTTTCCCAGGCTGGTGAGAGCTGCCTGCCCCGTCTCCTGCCCGGTCTCCTGCCCGTCCGCCCTGGGCATGCCAAGGGGAAGGTTAACAGCCACGGCTGGGGGGCGGGGCCAGGCACCGGGCCTGGGCTCCTTGGAAATGAAATCCTTTCGCAGGCACCGGCTTCCCTTTTGTGCAATGCCGGGCTCGGAGGGAAAGGGCACAGGGCACCGAGGGGGTGCTGTGGGCAGAGGGGCCTGTGGGACCGGGGCTGTCTCTGGGCCCCGGAGGGGTCAGGCAAGGACTTGTTATTGCACTGAGCTTAGCAGCTGGAAAAAGTCTAAGCTTGGACACCAGGGTTCCCGAGCTAGGGTGGGAACCATAAATAGAACGTGCCTGTGTGTGTGTGTGTGTGTGTGTGTGTGTGTGTGTGTGTGTGTTTGAGCGCACATGCGCACGCGTGCCTGCTCTCTGTGGGTGGCGTTGAAACACATTCACGGATGAGCACCTGTGTTTGGGTCTCAGCGGCAAATCTGAGAGCATGCAGACCTCCCAGCCTGCGTGGGCACCGATGCCAGGGCATGTGTGTGTGTGTTGGGGGGGGGGGGGTCTGTGAGGAGCTGTCTCTGCAGGGGCTCCATGGAGAATGCGGTGACAACCGAGGGAAGACAGGCTGCCTTGGGATCTTAGCTGCATCTTGGCATCTCCTGGTCCCCAAGGGAAAGGGGGTCCCAGCTGGGGTGCAGGACCTCTGAGGAGAGGCAGGCGACCCCCCCACCCCCCACTCCCCACCCAGGGCCTCTCCGTGGCTTCGCCTTAAAACAGGGGGGACCCAGCACAAGAGGCCCTGCTTGCAAAGTCATTTGACCTTGACTTTTTCAGGGACCCTAGCTGCTTGGGGACTGTGCTCCCCTCCCCTCCACGCCCCCCACCCCCTGCCCGCCCCGCACCAGCATGGATGGTCCCTCCCCTGCTACCCTGAGTGGCAAGTCAGGGAGCCGATCCAGTTCTGCTCGGACTGGGGATGGGTGAAGTGGGGGGACTTGGGGCTGGAGCTTGGAGTTCCACCGCCAGTAGACTCCTGAGGACAAAAAAGGAGAAAAAGCACCCCTTGCCCACACCCTCGCACCGGGGTCCCCCTCGTCCCTGTCCCTTTGCCCTGCACCTCCCTCCAGAGCAAGGCCTGCCACCCAGAACCCATGGCCGGGAAGGGCAGCGTGGGAGCCGGAGGAAGGGACAGTGTGGTGGGAGGGAGCCCACCCCTCCAGCTGCTGGGGCGGGGGGAGCAGTGGCTGACGTCCAGCTTCCCCCTCCGCCCGCCCAGCCTCTGGCTTCCTCAGAAAGAACTCTCTGTTCTCCGTGAGCATTCAAGGCCCAGACTGGGGCTGTGGGTGGGGGAGGGAAGAACAGGCTGGAGAGGTGGGGGGGGGGGGCGGGGAAGAGAGGGGGGTCCTTGCTTCCTCTCTCTCTTTCTTGCCCAGGCAGCCCGCTGGCCCCAAATCTCCACAGGCTCCTGGCAACCGAGGCTGAGATCCTTGCCAGGGCAGGGGGAGGGGGAAGGGCTGGTGTCCCGAGCTCTGAGCCAGGAGGACGGGGCAGCGCTGAGGGAAGGGGTGCTGCGTGGGCCCGCTCCCGCCACCGCCCGGCATGCTCGACGACGCAGCTGGCCCGTGGGCTGGCAATTATTTAAAAACCATCCATCGGACTCAGAGCTTCTGGACTTTAGTTTACATCTGAATGTGCAGGAACCCAGGCTCTGCTCCTCAGCCCCAGGGGCACCCCGCTCTGTGCACACACACCCTGCTCCCTCCTCCCTCCTCCCTCCTGCCCCTGGAGCTCCAGGGGCCTCCCTGAGCCAAAGGGAGTCCATCCAGCCTGGCCATTCCCTCCCATCCACTTCGCAGCCCTTCCCACCAAGGACAGAGTCTGTGAATCCAAAGCATCTCATTTCATCCAATGGACTCCCCTGAGTCACCTGGGGGAGGGAGGCAGCCCTCCAGGCAGCGCCCTCCCCCCCACCTTCCCCCTCTCCCCCCCCCCCCCTTCCATCTCATTGACATTTCACATGGAGATGATGCAAACTCTAGCGCCTATGGGACCAGGCTGTCCACTCTCGCTGCCTACATCCTCTCACCCTGCTGCTCCTGGTCAGACGCCTCCCTGTCCAGGGCAGATTCCCAGTCCCCGATCAGGGCAACTGGCATTCCTGGCACTGTCCTGACTGACGGACACCACGGCTCTCTCCCGGCCACCAAAGGATTCTGAGGCCGAGAAACCACTCTGTGTGGTGCCATGAGGTGGACACACGTCACTGCATGTTTGTCCAGACCGTTACACTTTTCTAGAATGTGCACCGGCGACGTGAGCCCTCAGGGACCCACAGACTGACAGTGAGCCACTCTGGTGGGGACAGGGATGGGGGGACCACACTGGGGACAGGGATGGGGGGACCACACTGGGGACAGGATGGGGGGACCACACTGGGGACAGGGATGGGGGGACCACACTGGGGACAGGGATGGGGGGACAGGGAAGGGGGGACAGGGATCGGGGGACAGGGGTGGGGGAGACCACACTGGGGACAGGATGGGGAGACCACACTGGGGACAGGGATGGGGAGACCGCAGTGGGGACAGGGATGGGGGGACAGGATGGGGGGACCACAGTGGGGACAGGATGGGGGAGACCGCAGTGGGGACAGGGATGGGGGGAGACAGGGATGGGGGGAGACCACAGTGGGGACAGGGATGGGGGAGGCCATACTGGAGACAGGGATGGGGAGACCACACTGGGGACAGGGATGGGGGAGGCCATACTGGAGACAGGGATGGGGGACCACACTGGGGACAGGGATGGGGGAGGCCATACTGGAGACAGGGATGGGGAGACCACACTGAGGACAGGGATGGGGGGAGACAGGGATGGGGGGGACCACAGTGGGGACAGGGATGGGGGGAGACAGGGATGGGGGGGACCACAGTGGGGACAGGGATGGGGGGAGACAGGGATGGGGGGGGGACCGCAGTGGGGACAGGGATGGGGGGAGACAGGGATGGGGGAGACCACAGTGGGGACAGGGATGGGGGGAGACAGGGATGGGGGAGACCACAGTGGGGACAGGGATGGGGGGAGACAGGGATGGGGGAGACCACAGTGGGGACAGGAATGGGGGGAGACAGGGATGGGGGGGACCACAGTGGGGACAGGGATGGGGGGAGACAGGGATGGGGGGGGACCGCAGTGGGGACAGGGAGGGGGGAGACAGGGATGGGGGAGACCACAGTGGGGACAGGGATGGGGGGAGACAGGGATGGGGGAGACCACAGTGGGGACAGGGATGGGGGGAGACAGGGATGGGGGAGACCACAGTGGGGACAGGGATGGGGGGAGACAGGGATGGGGGGGACCACAGTGGGGACAGGGATGGGGGGGAGACAGGGATGGGGGAGACCACAGTGGGGACAGGGATGGGGGGAGACAGGGATGGGGGAGACCACAGTGGGGACAGGGATGGGGGGAGACAGGGATGGGGGAGACCACAGAGGGGACAGGGATGGGGGGAGACAGGGATGGGGGAGACCACAGTGGGGACAGGGATGGGGGGAGACAGGGATGGGGGAGACCACAGTGGGGACAGGGATGGGGGGAGACAGGGATGGGGGAGACCACAGTGGGGACAGGGATGGGGGGAGACAGGGATGGGGGAGACCACAGTGGGGACAGGGATGGGGGGAGACAGGGATATATGGGAAACGCTCTGTACTATCTGCTCAGTTTTGCTGTGAACCTAAAACTTCTCTAAAAGGAAAGGTGACTTTAAAAACGCACCGCACTTCCTAAAAAGGCAACCACCTTGGCCATAAGTGCCAGCCAGGCACCGTTTCCTACGGGAAAAAACTAACCATACCCCAGCTTAGAAAAGTGTCCCAGACACCTCAGCTCGCACAGAGGCAGGGAGCACCACGGCTCCCCCGAGAGGGGTGCTGCCCCCCCTCGCGTAGTCCCTCCCTCCCCATCCTCCGGAGACAGACGCGCCTGGTGGAGACTCAGGTGCCCGAGAGGAAAGGGAACGCGGTGGCCTCATGAGGCGCCTGTAAAACGTTTCTTCGACTTCACCCGGGAATGCCTGGGCCTAGGAGCCACGAGAAGTTCAGTTTTATTTATTTATTTATTTATTTATTTATTTATTTATTTATTTATTATTTTAATATATATTTCATTGAGTTTTTACAAAGAGGAAGAGAGAGGGATAGAGAGTTAGAAACATCGATGAGAGAGAAACATCCATCAGCTGCCTCCTGCACACTCCCCTACTGGGGATGTGCCCGCCACCAAGGTACATGCCCTTGACCGGAATCGAACCTGGGACCTTTCAGTCCGCAGGCCGACGCTCTATCCGCTGAGCCACACCGGTTTCGGCAGCGAAGTCCAGTTTTAGACTTTTCCTCCGAAGTCCAACCACCGTCAGCTAAGAGTGCGCTCCGGAGGAGTCCCCCAGTCTCCCCTGAAACTCAAACACAGAGCCCCGGGTCTCTGTCAATAGTTTGCAAACGAAGGGTTTCCCCCCCGCCCTCACCCAGTTTCCACCACTTGGGCATCCTGCTTTGCACCCACCGCCCCTGCTCCTCAGGCCTGGCTCCCTGCTGCCAGGGGGGAATAGAGGCTCCGCCTGTCCTCCTGATGCTCTGGGCTCTCCCTCCTCCCGCAGGCCGGACGCGAGTCCTCGCCCGCAGCCACCGCCGCAGAGAATGGAGGCGGCAAGAAGAAGCAGAAGGAGAGGGAGCTGGACGAGCTGAAGAAGGAGGTGGCCATGGTGAGCCCCACCGCCCGGCGTGGGGACCCATGTTAGGAGAGCGGCCCTGCAGCCCGCTGCACTCAGAGAAGCTCATGCCCCCCATCTTCCTTCACCCCCATCTTTCCTCTGCCCCCATCCTCCCTCCTCCCCACCCCCACCCCGTGCTCCTCTCATTGACCTCACGAACGTTCTAAACGCCACACTCAGCCTCCCTCCTCACAGCAATTCTGCTTCCACCCCCAGGATGACCACAAGCTGTCCCTGGATGAGCTGGGCCGCAAGTACCAAGTGGACCTGTCCAAGGTGTGTGCAGAAGCTGGGAGGACACCATCAAGTGCCAGGGACCGTCCACCTGTCATCCAGCCCGTTTCATAGATGGAGAAACTGAGGCCCGGTGACTAACAAGAACCCAGCTGCCCTGCTTCCTAGTCTTTTTTTTTTTTTTTAATATATTTTATTGATTTTTTTTTTTTTTACAGAGAGGAAGAGACTGGGATAGAGAGTTAGAAACATCGATGAGAGAGAAACATCCATCAGCTGCCTCCTGCACACTCCCTACTGGGGATGTGCCCGCAATCAAGGTACATGCCCTTGACCAGAATTGAACCTGGAACCCTTCAGTCTACAGGCCGATGCTCTATCCACTGAGCCAAACCAGTTTCGGCTGCTTCCTAGTCTTGAGCCCTTTTCCTATGTACTACTCACCCTTTAACGCCAGGATCCTGGGGACCCAGGCCCCGAAGGCCTCCGGGCGGGGCTCTCTCTCCCTCCAGCAGCTTCCGTGATGCGCAATCTCTCAGGGCACTGGCATACATGAAATTGTGGAGTGACCTATTACTATTCACCGTGGCATGTTGGGACCCTGCTATGCACGCACGTTTTACATACATGTTTCTAATCCTTGCAACCTGGAGAGACAGGTGCTGTGGACCTCTTTCTTAGAGTGAGGAGACTCAGAGGAGGAGCACAGCTTCCCAAGGTCTCCTCCATAGCAAGCAGCCCAGTCAGATTGCCACGCCCATGGCTTTGAAAAAGAAAAACATTACTAATGAAAAATATGGTCGTGTGGCCTCCTCCTGCAGGCCCTCCAGGATTGCCCTTCTGGAAAGTCTATGGCCCCCATTGCTGTACCTTATTTCCCTTAGTCACACTTCCACTCTCGGGCAGTAAAATCTATCGCGTGTCACCTTCCTAGATCATAAGATCCGCAAAACAAGGACTCTGTGGGTCTCCTGGGCAGAGCTGATAATAGAGCCCGGCATTCATACACATTTATTAAGTAAATGGGGATAGATAGAAAGATAAGTAAAAAGTGTCCTCTGCCTTCAAGGTTCTCAAAGTCTAGTGGCCAAGAGAAATGCCTAGATTTCCACGTGGTGGCGCAGCTCTGGAATCATGGGCGCAGAGAAGGGCGTCCGAGGGGAGCAGGCCAGGCCGGGCTGTCTGGGGAAAGTGATGGGTGATTGCTGAAGCTGAGCGACGGTGATGGTCAAGGTGTAGGACTCTTCTTAAATCCTCGGAGCAATAAACACAAATGTTCCTTGGTGATGTGGGGAGTCTGGAGGAAGAGAGATGGGGGTGGGAGGGTAGGAACCGATAAAGAAGACTTTCCAGTGGGCCTCGCCAGACTGCCTCCAGAGGAGGTTACTGTGGCCCTGAATGTGTCTAGATCCAGTGATGACCAGAGAAGGGGCTGCACTAAACTCCTCCTCACCCTCAGGGCCTCTGACACCCACTGCAAACCCCACCTCCTTCCCGGGGCCTCTCCTGGCTCCTCCGCCCTTCCAACCAGGTGGGATTTCCTCCTCCTGGGGCGTTACTCCCTGCCAATGAGCTGGAGGGAAGTGGTGAGGGGCCAGATTGGCTCTGGAGGCAAATTCCCGCCCTTTTCCTTGCCTCCCTCAGGGCCTCACCAACCAGCGGGCCCAGGACATTCTGGCCCGGGATGGGCCCAACGCCCTCACCCCGCCCCCGACCACCCCCGAGTGGGTCAAGTTCTGCCGCCAGCTTTTCGGGGGCTTCTCCATCCTGCTGTGGATCGGGGCCATCCTCTGCTTCCTGGCCTACGGCATCCAGGCTGCCATGGAAGATGAGCCATCCAACGACAATGTGAGCTGCAGTGCCTGACCCCCAGGCCAGCCCCTGACTCTGCCCTCCAACCCCGAGTCTCCAGTCTAGCTGGGGAGCAGGGGACAAGGCCCTCACATCACAGTGCTCTGTAGGCTGGAAATGGGTGAGGCTTCTATATACACCCCTGTACTCATCCCAACATCCACAGACACACAACCACTCAAGAACAAGAAGGCCCCTCGCTGTTCCTTTACACTTAAGGGGGCCTCTCTGCCATCCCTCAGTCTTCACACCCTAGAGAAGACCCAGCCCTGGGCACGCCCTAAGGCTCTCACCACGCCTTCCAGCCTCAGGGGCTGGGGACTGGAAGACTGAGGGGGGGGAGTCAGAGAGAAGGGCTTCTCCTCCACCATTTTCACTTCCAGTCAGACAGAGGTGGCTTGTCCCATGTGGCAGTTGCCGCCTCAGAGTTGAGAGACGGGCAGGTCTCTCAAACCCTGTCTCCCTGCCAGCTGTATCTGGGCGTGGTGCTGGCCGCTGTGGTCATCGTCACCGGCTGCTTCTCCTACTACCAAGAGGCCAAGAGCTCCAAGATCATGGACTCCTTCAAGAACATGGTTCCGCAGGTAGATGGATGGCCAGCCTGGGCTCTGGGCTGGGACAGGAGGTTTCTGGGCGGGTCCAGCCCATCCCTTCTCAACCTTGTGTTCTGAGATGGAGGCTTGGACAGAGTCTCTCTAGGTCTCTCCCCCAGGACCTAGTTTTGCTGCTAAGGGCTCCTCCCCCTCCTCAGTGGGGTTGAAGGAGAGGGGGGAAAGCAGCAGGAGAGAGAAGTAGTGACCTTGGCCTCCCCACAGCAAGCCCTCGTCGTGCGGGAGGGTGAGAAGATGCAGATCAACGCGGAGGAAGTGGTGGTGGGCGACCTGGTGGAGGTGAAGGGTGGAGACCGTGTCCCTGCTGACCTCCGGATCATCTCTTCCCATGGCTGTAAGGTGAGGAGGCATGCCAGAGCATGGCTGGGTCTGAGGAGAAGGCTGTAGAGAGCTGAGAGGGGCCCAGGTAGAGGTTGGAAGACGGGAAGAGCCGGATCCAAAGGCCAGCACCTACCCCACACCTCCCAGCTGCACCCGGTAGTGCTTAGGCCTGTCTCCGCGTAGCTGTGTGTGATGACTGCTCTGTGCCTAGGTATGTCTTTGATATCAACTTTACAGCCACCTTGTATTGAGCCCCCATTATTGTCAGATAATTTTTTTGTTTTGTTTTTAATTTTTATTTATTGATTATGGTATCACATAATTGTCCTCACCTGATTATGGTATCACATAATTGTCCTCACCCCCCCCCCCCCCGTTCCCATCCCAAACCCCTCCCCAAGTATACCCCCACCCACTGTTGTCCATGGCCACTGGTTAGGCTTATATGCATGCACACAAGTCATTTGGTTAATCTCTCCCCCTTACCTCCAACCTCCCCTACCTTCCCTCTGAGGTTTGAGAGTCTGATTGCTGCTTCCCTGTCTTCAGGTCTGTTTTTGTTCATCAGTTTATGTTGTTCATTATTTCCTCTAGATGTGTGAGATCATGTGATCCAAGAAATGTCAGATGTTTTATATACATTCACATATGCCATGGAATTCAGCTCTGTGAGACTGGCCTAATCGTGCAGGGCTGTTGCATGTGGCCACACTAGGCAGTGCCATTTTCACAGACTACAGTGCCGATGGCACCCCCTGTAGTTGTGCATGGCATAGATTCTGATTACACCCCCCCATTTTACAGACCAATGGATGGTGACTTAAGACCAAGGTCACATTCGAATTCCGCAAGAGCTAGGATTCCAAAGCAGCGCAGGGACAATAGCTGAGCGGCGCTATAAATATGTGATGAGGACAAGTGTAGTTTTGTTCCCCGCGTCACGGAGATAGCATGCAGTTGGAGCCGGAAGACAGCTGTGTGCGCACAGGTGCGGCTGCCAAGCTGACGACTGCACCCTCCCCGCTTCCTCCGCAGGTGGACAACTCATCCCTCACCGGGGAGTCAGAGCCCCAGACCCGCTCCCCCGAGTTCACCCATGAGAACCCCCTGGAGACCCGCAATATCTGTTTCTTCTCCACCAACTGTGTGGAAGGTGAGAGGCCAGCCCGGGGGGGGGGGGCTATCCCAGCCCCCACGGAGGGAGGAGTCTGAATCCTGAACCCCCAGCAGGATTGGGGGCTGTGGTTGCACTTATTCATCAAAAACCCTGCTATAGAGGAGGGACCTGAGGACTTGGGGATGGGGATCCCTGAAGATTACAGAAATAATTCTCCCTCCCCCCCGCAGAGAGCAGGGTATTGGCTGCGATGGCACAACTCCATGGAAAAGTTACCTCCCGCAGAAAGAGCTCTGCTCTGTCCCCCTATCACTGAGTGGATCCCAAAACCTTTAGGCCTTGGCCAAGTCCCCCCACCCCTACCACACACACTCACATTCATTTACACACTCTGACATTCACACATCATACACACATGCACACACATGACACACTCACATGCACACACGTCCCAGGCCAGCCTTGACTCCTGACTGTCATTGACTTGACTGAAGGCTTCTGTTGCTCCTGGGTTGGGGACTTGCTGCCTCCATCCTGGCTCTTGCTTTGACCAGAGCCCCAGGCTGGGGGAGGGGCAGGAAGGCTTCCAAGCCAAGTGGATGCTTGGGCTCTCCCTCAGGCTGTAGCTAGGGCTGCGCTTCACCAAGAAACATTGTCATGCCCAGGCTGCCCCATCCCTGTTCTGGGTTCTAGAGATGACCAAAGGCCAACAAGTCAGGGCTGACTCGGAGAGGGCGGAGAGGGCAAGAGCTGGTGGGAGGAAGAGGCCCGACTATGCCACAGGCTTCAGAACGTGAGCCACAGGAGAGCTTCCTCGCCTCTCTTTGTATCTGTCATTTCTCTTCAGTGGATGCATTTTCTGGGCTACTCCCCTCTTTCAGCAACTTGGTATTATAACAAAAGTCACCACTCATTAAGTTTCCTAACTTTTTCATGTATTGAGATTCTGAAGTTTGCTCTACATTTTCCACAAATGTCAAACATCCTTAGTAAAATATTTCCATCGCTTCCTCCAAACTTGGCCTTGAAGAAATTATAGGAAATGAATGGAACTAACATTTGATAAGAGCCTACTATGTGCTAGGCCCTGGTCTGGGTATTACAGCACAAGCTGATTTAATTGATAAAATAATCCCTAGCTAGGAACTTAAACAAGGATGCAAGCTCAGATTTGGCTGACTCCAACATGCATGCTCTTCCCACTACCACACCCCACCTCTCCTCCCCTGTAGACCTCTTAAATGTCTACCTGAGGGTCAGTAATGGCCTAGCTTCTTTATGGGATTTATGTCTAACGTTGAGAAAGAAAATCTTAAGACTCCATGGAAAATTCATCTTAAGTGCTGTACTTTGTGGGTAATATATAGGAGATTGATTTTATTGATTTTATTGAAGTACTGCAGGCAGTATTTTTGTTTCACTTATTGAATCTCCTTCGTTTGAACTTTGAGTTTATTTGCAAGTCTTTCCATAGGCCCAAGTGTAAGAGAGCTGGGGGTTGGCAATGTGGCCAAGAAGAGAGAGCCCATTGCCCTAGCCTGCTTGGCTCAGTGGATAGAGCGTCAGCCTGCGGACTGAAAGGTCCCAGGTTTGATTCCAGCCAAGGGCACCTGCCTGGGTTGTGGGCTAGATCCCCAGTAGGGGGTATGCAAGAGGCAGCCAAGCAATGAGTCTCTCTCATCATTGATGTTTCTATCTCTCTCTCCTCCCTTCCTCTCTGAAATCAATAAATATATATATTTAAAAAAAAAAAAAAAAAAAAAAGAAGAGCAAGCCCCGGGAGGTACAATCTACTGACACTCCGGGAGCAGAGTCTTAGGTCCATTTCCCCGGGGATGGATTTCCTTCCTCAAGAAGCAGGACAGGACACAGATCCTGGGACCCAAGGCACCCAGCCTGGCGTCTCTTCCTGTGTTGCAGGCACTGCCAGAGGCATCGTGATTGCCACCGGTGACCGGACGGTGATGGGCCGCATAGCCACCCTGGCCTCCGGCCTGGAGGTTGGGCGGACCCCTATTGCCATGGAGATTGAACACTTCATCCAGCTGATCACGGGGGTGGCTGTGTTTCTGGGCATCTCCTTCTTTGTGCTGTCCCTCATCCTGGGCTACAGCTGGCTGGAGGCCGTCATCTTCCTCATTGGCATCATCGTGGCCAACGTGCCTGAGGGGCTGCTGGCCACCGTCACGGTGAGTGGCCGGGCGGAGGTGCCGCCGGGGGTGGGTCTTGCTACCCTTTTCCTCAACTGTGATGGAGGCTTATGGCTCCTCAGCAATGTTTTCACTGCCAGCCCTTCAAATCACGTATCAGATTCTCATTTCATACCTGGCTCAGGGGGTGAGTCTGAAAAAGGTCATGGAATGTCCGGCTCAGAGGTTGGGTCTGAAAAATCTCTGAGTGGCTATGCTTTGGCAAGCAGTCTCTCTCCCACAGCTTGTCATCGTCACCTCTTCTCACCACCCACATGCTGCTCATCTGCCCCCATGGTCCAGACCTTGTCCTGGCCAGCATCCCACTGTAAACGTTCCCTCAAAGGTCACCAGCGACCACCTGGCGAAGCCAGAGGCCTTTCCTCAGCTCCATGCTCAGCTCTGCTGCCGAGAGGAACCCTTCTGTCCACCTGCCGGGATCCTCTCCTTCACTGAGGACTGTGACGTGTCACTACCCTGGTTCTCCTCTCCTCTGTCCCCAGCAGGGTCCTCTCCTTCTCCCCCAAACTGAGTCTCCGGCCTCAGCTCTGTGCTCTTCTCCTTACACGCTTCCGTGATCCCAGTTTCCACTGCCCGTTCTGTGTGGGTGACTCTCACCCCTTCGCCCAGCTCTGCTCTGGCCCTCTCTGGAGCTGTAGACAAATGTCTTCAATCCGTACAAGACATTTCCCTTAATTACACACCCATGGTCTTGGTTCAGCTGCTCACATCTCGGTCCCCCTCATGTCTGTGGAGTGGGATCAAGGAGTGAGGGCTCGAGCCCATGCTCTGGGGGGAACCATAGACATTGCGGGCTCAGGCGTGGCCGTCTTTGTATCCTCCTCTCCTTCTATCAGGTGTGCCTGACGCTGACAGCCAAGCGCATGGCGAGGAAGAACTGCCTGGTGAAGAACCTGGAGGCGGTGGAGACGCTGGGCTCCACCTCCACCATCTGCTCTGACAAGACGGGCACCCTCACCCAGAACCGCATGACAGTCGCCCACATGTGGTTCGACAACCAGATTCATGAGGCCGACACCACCGAAGACCAGTCTGGTGATTGGGCAGGCCAGAGGGGGGTAGGGGTCTGGCAGGCGTCCAGGACACGGGGTGGGGGAGTGGGTGGAGAGGGGTAAGAGCTCCTGGTTCTCCCTCACGTTCTCCCAGGGGCCACGTTTGACAAGCGATCGGCCACGTGGACGGCCCTGTCTCGGATTGCTGGCCTCTGCAACCGTGCCGTCTTCAAGGGCGGGCAGGAGAACATCTCTGTGTCTAAGGTAGAGGGTCAGGGCCGTCTCCACAGCCTGTGCCCTGTGCTCTGTGTTGATGCCCAGCTTCCCCCATGCCCTGTGGTGGCCTCCAAGGCTTCGTGGCCTCTCCTCCCGGTCCTCCATCCTCCTCTGGCCCCACTGGGACACTGACTTCTCTCCTGGCAGCGGGACACAGCTGGAGACGCCTCTGAGTCCGCTCTGCTCAAGTGCATCGAGCTGTCCTGCGGCTCCGTGAGGAAGATGAGGGACAGGAACCCCAAGGTGGCGGAGATTCCTTTCAACTCCACCAACAAGTACCAGGTCTGGTCAGGGAACGGGGACAGGGGAACGGGAGGGACAGGGTGAGGGGCGCACAAAGCCAAGGGGGAGTCATCAACGTGAGAAGGGGAGGCATCCGGGTGTCAGGTCCTCTCACCCCTGCCCGATTCCCCAGGGCGACTCGGGTGACCTCCTGTCTGGTCACCATCACCCCTCAGCTCCTGACCTTCGTTCCTTCATTCCCCCCACCCTCTCAACTCTTCTCCCAAGTGCTCCCCATCCTCTGGCCCCAGGCTCTCAACCCTTCCATCACGCTCGGTGGAAACGTACTTCTGAAGTTCCCTTAGCACATCCCTCCCCCTGCAGGCCCCTGGGAAATGCCCCTGACACAGTCTCAGCTGCGTCCCGTGTGGGTGAAGCCCCCCCGAGGCCAGTGTAGTGGTGGGGAATGCTGACAACACAGCCATCTAGCCCAGTGGTCGGCAAACTCATCAGTCAACTGAGCCAAATATCAACAGTACAACGATTGAAATTTTTCTTGAGAGCCAAATTATTTAAACTTAAACTTCTGCTAATGCCACTTCTTCAAAATAGACTCGCCCAGGCCATGATATTTTGTGGAAGAGCCATACTCAAGGGGCCAAAGAGCCTCATGTGGCTCCAGAGCCCCAGTTTGCGGACCACAGATCTAGCCCAGGCACAAGGCCTGTCTTAAGTGATCTTAATAGACATTTGCTGAGTCAATGGGTGTCCTAGGAAGAGGACTCTCAGGTTACAGGGTTGGGACTTTTGCTTCAAACATCTCTCCACACACAAAAGGTGTGTCCCTGTGCCCACAAGGGTGGATGAGTCAGAGGTGGTTTTATTAACGGAGGGCTTCTTACCAGCCTCTGCCCTGGGCATTGGGGCTAATAAGACAATCATGGCCCCCTCTGTCCCTGCCCATCCTCTCTCCAGCTGTCCATCCACGAGCGAGAAGACAGCCCCCAGAGCCACGTGCTGGTGATGAAGGGGGCCCCGGAGCGCATCCTGGACCGGTGCTCCTCCATCCTGGTGCAGGGCAAGGAGATCCCACTGGACAAGGAGATGCAGGACGCCTTCCAGAACGCCTACATGGAGCTGGGAGGGCTCGGCGAGCGTGTGCTGGGTGAGGGGCCCGGAGCAGAGAGCAGGGAGCAGGGCTGAGCAGGATGCCCACGCCTCAGTGGCTTTCCTGGGATGAGGAGCTTTGGGGTGTTCAGGCAGCCACCTGGCTGCTCTCAATCCTCCCTTCTGCCCCCCGCTTTCCCCTTCAGGGTTCTGTCAACTGAATCTGCCCTCCGGAAAGTATCCCCGTGGCTTCAAATTCGACACCGAGGAACTGAACTTTCCCACGGAGAAGCTCTGCTTCGTGGGGCTCATGTCCATGATCGACCCTCCCCGGGCTGCTGTGCCCGACGCTGTGGGCAAGTGCCGGAGTGCAGGCATCAAGGTACAGGCCCCACTTCTTCCTTTTCCCCCCTTCCTCCTCCTCCCCACTCCGAAGGTCAAGAGACAGCAGGGGCTATTGGCCTGGGGACACCCAAACCCCTGACGAGCTTGTCCTCACTGATTGAGAGGAGCAGCTGTCACCTGCAAGGAAAGGCCGGCCCCTGCCTCGGAGAGCTCACCTTCCTGTCCCCTGAGCTCTGAGTGCCCAGCCTCCCACGCCGAACCTCTCCCTCCCTGGCATGGCTCATTCTGTTCTGATGGCAAGCTGATAGGCACCCCTATCTTGGGCACATGGTGTGGTGCCCCTCCCAACTACTGCCCACTGTCCCTAGCCATTTGGGATGGGGTTGGCAGGCTCCAGTCTGCATCCACTCCCTGACCGCCCCCCCCCCACAACCCTGCAGACAGGCTCCAGCACCCATTCCCCTTACCACCCTCTCCCATGTTTCCTGGTCCAGTTGTAATGGCTTCTCAATGGCCATTCCTTCCGTGGTGCTGTATTTAACAAATATTTTTCATTTACCAACTATGTACCGGGCACTGTTCAAGTGATCAACAAATAACCCAACATAAATCCCTTCCATCTTGGAGCTTACTTTCCGGTTTCAAAGATACCTCACTTTAAAAAACAAAACAAAACAAAAAACACAAACTCACAAAGACAGCATTTAGCCCCGGCTGGTGTGGTTCAGTTGGCGTGTCGGCCCGTGCAACGAAGGGTCTACAAGTTTGATTCCCGGTCAAGGGCACATACCTGGCCTGCAGGTTCCCTCCCTGCCCCCAGTCAGGGCGCAAGTGAGAGGCAACCAGTCAATGTAACTCTCCCATATCAATGTTTCTCTCCCCCCCCCCTCCCCGCTTACTTCCCTCCCTCCTTTCCACTCTCTGGAAAGCAATGGAAAAAATATCCTCTGGTGAGGATTAACAACAAGCAAACACACAGAAAGACAGATGCACACTTTAACCCCCCCTTAACCTAGTGACTCGCCAGGGAAGGTGCCACTGCTTCCTCCTCTTTTTCTCAGCATCTCCCCTATCACCACGTAAGTTCTACTTGTCCTGTCTCCCGAGGGTCAAGTGCTGCGCTAGGCACGAGATTCTGAAATGAATAAGACTCAGCCTGAGTGCCAGAGGTCATGGTCTCTCCGGGAGAACGAATGCCTTTACAATTGGTTAATCACAGGACAATCACAATAGTTAGGGTAGTTGAGCACTGACTATCGGTCAGATACTCTAACAAAAGCAGCCAATTGTTTTTGTAAGACTTGTATGAACCAGGCACTAAACCTGTAACATCTCATTTGATCTTCATAACAACCCTATGAGTAGACACTAATGTTTTCCCTTTTTCACACAGAGGGCCCATGGCACACGTAGCATGCCCAGGAACACACAGTCCACAAGTGGTAGGGCCAGGATTTGAACCGAGGCAGTCTGCTGCTTCTCAGCCATCACACCAGAGGACTAGTCTGTATATATCTGTCTGTGCATGGCTTCTGAATCCTCTACCACTCACTCTGTCTCTGAGGTAGGCTTCACTTTCCCCATTTCAAAATAAATCCAGCTGAGACTTAGCATGGGGACGCAGCTTTCCCCAAATAAATCTGCAGGTAAGAAGGGGGTTGGCTATATCAAGCATGGCCTGCTTCTCCGCTGCCCTGCTCCTTCGTCTCCCTCTTGCCATGATCAGAGCCATCACAGAGGCCTGGGGAAGTCCCTCCGCGGGCAGCCACGGCAGGGAGCAGTTAATTCCGCCTTGGGAAATTGGACAATGTTTTATAGAGGGCATGATATCTGATCTGGGCCTTGAAGGTTGACAAATATTTTGTAAGGCCTCGACGGAGAGGAAGGCAGGTCAAGAGCAGGGAACAGCGTGTACTCTGCGGTGAGACTGTACCGGGCGTTTGCGTGGGTTGCAGGGAGAGGTGGCAGAGGAGCACTGGGAATTGAGACTGAGACGGGCCAGGGCCAGTTGGGAGGACTTTATGCCAGACTTGGGCTTTTATCTGGGGGCCACATGTGTCACAGGACACTCTAGCTTCTAGATGGAGGAAGGCCTCGATTTGGAGAAGATCTGAAGTCAGGGAGACAGGCAAGAAGAAACTGCAATATTTCAGGCAAGGGATGGTGATCCAAACAAGGCCAGAGACAAAGGGAGTCGTTACATTCAAGGAACCTTGTGAGAACTTGGTGACGAAACTGGATATGGGAGGAGAGGAAGATATGGGAGATAGGGCCTGCATGGAAGAGGGATAGTGTCTAAAGCCGGGAGTGGAGCAGCAGGCACGGTGGTGGTCGTGGTGGTGCTGGTAGTGCTGGTGGTGGTGGTAGTGCTGGTGGTGGTGGTGGTGGTGGTGGAAATAGAGATAGTGACCTCAATTTGACCTTCCATTCAAAGAATCTATAAAACACCCAGGGAGAGATGGTCCAGAGAAAGTTGGAATGTTTTTTAGAGCTCAAGAAAGAGGGCCAGGACCAGAAAGTTGATACAATGAAACTCTGGGTAATTACAAATTGGACCGCTTCCCATTGCCCAGGAAAAGAGCACGGGTCAAGAAAGAAGAGAAGAAGGAAGCCCTGGGCCACACCCACATTTAGGGGCACGTACAGGAATAGGAACCAGTGACAGAGGGAGAGGGCGCTAAGACACAGCTAACATGTGCTGGACATCCACCAGTGTCACATACTCTGCATGACCTACATGAAAGGCAGAACTCATCTTCTCCGTGTGCTGAGACTCAGTGAAGGCCCTTGTCTAAGGTCCCATAGTGGGGCAAGCTAGCACTTCCACTCAGGTAGCCTTCTGACATACACACACTCACACACACACACACACTCACACACAGACACCTACACAGACTCACTCTCTCTCTCTCACACACAGACACTCACACACACTTTCTCTCTCACACACACACTCACACAAACACACTCACACACAGACACACACACTCACTCTCTCTCTCACACACACATACACACATACACACACACTCACTCACACACACACTCACACACACACACACATACACACACACACTTACACACACATACACACACTCATACATACACACACACATACACACACTCACACATACACACACTCGCACACACAATCACACACAATCACACATATACACACACGCTTCCACGCCCATTGTTTTAGCTGGGATCTATGAGCCCCCATCTGCCTTTTCCTGTCTTTGGGAAAGGAATAAGCTGGCAGGGTGGTGGGCCCAGGCTTAATGCTGCTGTGCCGTTCTTCTTTCTCTCTTCTCCTCTCTCCTCCCCGCCAGGTGATCATGGTGACCGGGGACCACCCCATCACAGCCAAGGCCATTGCCAAAGGTGTGGGCATCATCTCGGAGGGCAACGAAACGGTGGAGGACATCGCCGCCCGGCTCAACATCCCCGTCAGCCAGGTCAACCCCAGGTGAGGCCTCTGCAGGGCGCCCTGCCCCAGCACCCCACTCCTCGCACGGGTGCCGGAGCCCTGCCAGGGACTCGGGATCGCACCTCTGGGACCTTGCCGCCTGTCCTCCGGCTCCTCAGTCCTGAGAGTGTCCGAGCTGTGTCACGGTTTATGTGTGTGACCTTGGACATGTCCCCTCACCTTCCGGAGCCTCCATTTTCCCGACTACAAAAGTAAGATGCTGTCTACACCGCAGGGTGGCTCTGGCAAGGAAATACGTCTTGTGGGAGTGAGTGCAAGCCCAAGAAACTGGACTGTGATTATGTGCATGGCGAGGATCTCGCATCACTTCCTCTGAGAGAGAGAGAGAGAGAGAGAGAGAGAGAGAGAGAGAGAGAGAGAGAGAGGGAGAAGAGAGAGGCCACCAGCAGGGATGCGGGCCTGGGAGAGACCGGAGCCCGGGCAGGCAGCGGGGAGAGGCGACTGGGTGACGGGGGCCCGCACTCTGTCCTCCCTCCAGAGAGGCCAAGGCGTGCGTGGTGCACGGCGGGGACCTGAAGGACATGACGTCGGAGCAGCTGGACGAGATCCTCAGGAACCACACGGAGATCGTGTTCGCGCGCACGTCGCCGCAGCAGAAGCTCATCATCGTGGAGGGCTGCCAGCGGCAGGTGAGCGCCCGGGGCGCCCCGGAGGGCGGGCGGGCGCGGCGGGCGGGTGGGCGCAGCCCCTCCAGCGTGGCTGTGCCCCCCTCCCCCAGGGTGCTATCGTGGCGGTGACGGGCGACGGCGTGAACGACTCCCCGGCGCTGAAGAAGGCGGACATTGGCATCGCCATGGGCATCTCGGGCTCCGACGTGTCCAAGCAGGCGGCCGACATGATCCTGCTGGACGACAACTTCGCCTCCATCGTCACGGGCGTGGAGGAGGGTGAGCACCACGGCCGCCTGCGCCCCTGCTTCCCGGGCCTTTTAGGCGACCGCGGAGCCAGCTCCGGCTTCCAGGGCGGCCACACTGCGGGGCGAGGGGCGAGGGGCGAGGGGCGAGGGGCGGGGAGGGCCCCTCTGAGCGTCCCCTTGCTCTCGCCACCCCCTCAGGCCGCCTCATCTTCGACAACCTGAAGAAGTCCATTGCCTACACCCTGACCAGCAACATCCCCGAGATCACACCCTTCCTGTTCTTCATTATCGTCAACATCCCCCTGCCGCTGGGCACCGTCACCATCCTCTGCATCGACCTGGGCACGGACATGGTGAGGCCAGGGCCGGAGGCGGGGGCGGGCCAGGCGGCCGCATGGGCACCGGGGGCGGCAGATGGGAGGAGGAGGACCAGGGGCGGCTGGCCAGGCCCTGCTGGCCGAAGAGGAGGCAAGCCCTCAGGCTCCCTCCGACGCCCTCTGTCCCCCCGACCCTCCGTCCCACACAGGTCCCCGCCATCTCCCTGGCCTACGAGGCCGCCGAGAGTGACATCATGAAGCGGCAGCCGCGGAACCCGCAGACGGACAAGCTGGTGAACGAGAGGCTCATCAGCATGGCCTACGGGCAGATCGGTGCGCTGGGGCCCGGGGATCAGGAGGGACCCCCGAGACTGCCCGCCCCAGCTTTGGGAGGCCAGGACGGGGGGGAGGGGGCGAGGGGGGGGACGGTGCTTTCCCCAGGGTCAGGGACAGACACCTGCTGGCCCCCTCCGGCTTCCTGCCCTGACCCTGGCCCTGCCTGTGACCCACAGGGATGATCCAGGCCCTGGGCGGCTTCTTCACCTACTTCGTGATCCTGGCTGAGAACGGCTTCCTGCCGACCCGGCTGCTGGGGATCCGCCTGGACTGGGACGACCGGTCCACAAACGACCTGGAGGACAGCTACGGGCAGGAGTGGGTGAGCGGGGCCGTGTGCACGAGAGGAGGGTCTGAAGCTGGCAGAGGTGGCCGGTGCGGCTGACGGGGGGCGGAGGGCTCGGTGGGGACTGGGTGCCCAGGGTCTAACTGGCCCCGAAGGATGCTGCCCCCGGTCCTGCCAGTCCTTCTCACGCTGCGGCTCCCTGCCCGCCCCTCCCAGACCTACGAGCAGCGGAAGGTGGTGGAGTTCACCTGCCACACGGCCTTCTTCGCCAGCATCGTGGTGGTGCAGTGGGCCGACCTTATCATCTGCAAGACCCGCAGGAACTCCGTCTTCCAGCAGGGCATGAAGTGAGCGCCCCCTGTACCCCCCCCCCCGGCGTCCCTCTCCCCCACCCCTGGCCCATGGGCACCACCTCCGTGAGGTCCCTCTCAGCTGGGGACAAAGGCTTGAGTCACCCAGCTGCATAGCCACGCTCACGTTTTTAACCGAGGAGACGAGAGGAGCGATATGACTGAAAGATGAGACAGAGGGTGCGGAGACCAGGACCAGGACGTGGACTTTATTGGAGGAGAGGACCGCTGCCAGCTGCCTCCAGAGGGGAAAGAGAAGGGTGGGGGTGCAGGCAGCTTTAAGGGGAGGAAAGAGAAGGGACGGGGCTTAGGACACTCAGCACATGCTGATTGGTGGTTTCGTGTAAGGCACATGATTAGGGACCTAGGGACTCAGGAATCGGGGTATGTGGCGACCATGCCGTGAGGAGACAGGAGCAGGGAGTCCATGACACGGCAGCTCTGGGCTGGGACTTACTGAGCAGTGAGTGTGTGGGGGACGGGGAAGGTGAAGGCCACTGGCTAAACCCAGACCAACCGAGGGGCAAATGGAAATGAGACAAAAGCCAGGCTGGGTGCTGGGCGTACTATACCAACAGGCCCCCTGGCACAGGCAGCCTCAGCCCTCGGCCCCTCTTGCCCCCGCCCCCGGGCCCTCAGAGGTCCGATTTCCATTGTCCCAAAGCTCCACGGAAATCCAGCACTGCCTGTGAGAAGGTCCAGGCTCGGCAGAGGCCTAGGCCTGAATATAGCCGTCGCATTAGCGTGGTTCTGTGTGGTGGAAGCTGGGACATCTAATGAATTTTAAACAGGGAAAATACAATCACTAATTATTAACAAATGCAGCTTGCGAGACAACAATCAATTTATAAAATGTGGCCTTTCTGGAAGAAAAATAAGGAAATGAGGGGTCCTTAGTGAGGGAACCACTGGCTTAAGCCAGAAAGAGAGGACGTGCACACAGTGAGGGCAGGCAGGGCAAACAGAGGACTGAGCACCGTCCATGTTCGAGAGCTTTCCATGCCTTTGCCAGCAGCCCTAAGATAAAAGGCAGCATCTCCATCTTACACAGAAGGAGCACGAGGCTCAGAGAAGTCAGGAAGCGTCGCTTACCACCAAGAGCCGGTGAGCGGCAGCCATAGACTAGATGCCACCTGACTGGCTCCAGCAACTGCCCTCAGCCTCTTCTCACGTTGCTTTGCAGCTCGGACACAGTAAACCTGCCTTAAGCACCATCTCTCCAGCGAGCCTCCCCCCTGAGAATGTTCCCTTCTTGGTTGAATATCTACAACCCACAGCTCCCAGGGGCTGCAGGGACCCTGTGGGTGCAGGAGACTTAGGGGGCCCTGAGCAGAAGCAGCTTGCCTGGCATCTTGCTGGGGAGTTGGCACGTTCACAGACCACTCCCCGGGGGCAAGAACGAGAGTGTAAGCTGCCTGAGGGCAGGGCCCAGGCCTCCAGGGGGAAGCTCGGGTTGCCCGCAGCGTCTCCAGGACAGAACACCTCACCCGACACATAAAAACGATTTATCTAATAAACGAAAACATGCGCTAGACACAACAATGAGGGGTAACATCACTAAGCATAACAACGAAAGATCATTCTGGGGTTACACACCGCCTGGGGTGCCTGCAGAGGGCACAGGAAGAGGCACTGATGACCTTTCCCCCCCATTTCCTCTTGCCTCTCTCCCCTCCACCACCAGGGGGCCCTGGTCCCTCCCTCCCTCCCTTCCTGCCCTCCCTCCAGATGCTACCTAATCCCCCTTTGCCTTTCCAGGAACAAGATTTTGATTTTTGGGCTCCTGGAAGAGACAGCGCTGGCTGCCTTTCTATCCTACTGCCCAGGCATGGGTGTGGCCCTCCGTATGTACCCGCTCAAGTGAGTATTTCTTTTTTTTTTTAATTTATATATATTTTATTTTATTTTTACAGAGAGGAAGGGAGAGGAATTAAAAACTAGAAACATTGATTAGAAAGAAACATTGACCAGCTGCCTCCTGACAAGGACAACCAAGATATATTCAGAAGTGGAAAGGAGATAGGCCTAGTTTTATTGCTAGGGCTATGGTTATTATAATTGACGCTGTGGGGTTAATTAATTTTATAATGGACCAGTGGCCAGTATACATTAGATTAATGATTGCGGCTATTATGAGGAGTATGGAGGCTGTTGCTTGTGTGCCCTTGACTGGAATCAAACCTGGGATTCTTCAGTCCGCACGCCGACACTCTATCCACTGAGCCAAACCGGTTTTGGCTCAACTGAGTATTTCTTTAAAAAGGCAGCTTCTAGCCTGGCTGGGTATTCAGCTGGCCCTATGCGCCAAGGTTGCAGGTTCGATCCCAGGTCAGGACACATACAAGAGCCAGCCAGTGAATGCATAAATAAGTGGAACCACAAATCTCTCTCTCCCTCTCCCCCTTCCTCTCTCACAAACAAACAAACAAGTAAACACTAAAAGGGCACCTCCTAGGATCCACGTTCCAGCCCATTCCAGCCCTCCTTGCTGTACCAGCCTCCGAGGTTCCTAACCCTGTCCTCTGCCACTCGCAGGGTCACCTGGTGGTTCTGCGCCGTCCCCTACAGCCTCCTCATCTTCATCTACGATGAGGTCCGGAAGCTCATCCTGAGGCGATACCCCGGTGGTAAGCACCTCCGCACCTCACCCCCCCCCCCAGGAGATGCCACCCTGGCTGTCCCCCCAGGCATCCCCACCCAAACGCCATTCCAGCCGCAGAGCGCACAGAAGCTGGAGTCCCAAGTCCCGGAGCCCTGATGGTTGACTCTGTTCTCCGCACCCTCTTTCCCTCAGAGTCTGGTCCCTCCTAACATGCAGTGGGTCTCCGAGGCCTCGCACCTTCCACCCAGAGTCACAGAAAGTCAGAATTAGAAAGGCCCTGTCCCCCTCCACATGTCACAGACACAGGGAGAGGAGTTACGTGTTCAGGGTCATGAAGCACAGTTGACCAGCTGACACCAGAACCAAGATCTCCTGACTCCCAAGCCTCAGCCACGTGTGTTTTCCCCCAACAAGCATGTTGTTCCCTCACTGGAGGGTGAAACGGATGGCCTAAAGCCAAATACAGTCCATGGATGATGCTGGGTCTGGCCGGCCCTGTCTTGCGCAGGAGTCTGCTTTTTTAACTGCCCAATATTTAAAACTGGGGAGCCCTCACATAAAATAAAAATTTCTAACTTCTAAAAAAAAAATTACAAGAGCTACCCACCCTATGTCCCCATCTCTGCTCAGCAACACTGGGCGGCTGCCCCTCTGGAAACTTCTGTGTTACCTGAACAGCCACTGCAGTAAATTTGCATTTTTATCCCCAGCTACTCTATGCCCTCCCTCTACTGGGCCAAGTGCAAGCATTGAAGGCCCCAGCTCCCTGGGTTTTCTCCCCTCCCTTTTCACCTGTCCACAGTCCCTTACCTCAGCCCCTGCACCAGGCTGCTAGCCACCTGGCCCCTCTCCTCTTTGTATGCTCACCTTGCAACCCCCACTCCCAAATCTCTCCAACAGGCTGGGTGGAGAAGGAGACATACTACTGAGCACGCTGGAAAGAAGAATCAGGATGGAAAAGATGGGGAGCCCTGGAGGAGTTGCAGGGATGGTGACGGGGAGAGGTGGTCTTAGGGGAAGAGTTGGGGAGAAAGAATGAGGCAGTTTAATAGGCTAAATGGGGAATGGAGGGGCTGGGTAAAAAAGCTTGGGATGATTGCCCCAGAGACCTAACTCTGAACAGTCAGGTTAGACACTCTCCCCAGACCTTTGTCCATCCCCCTCCACCGTGTTGTCTGTTTTTATGAGAAACTGAAGGTTGCTCCAGCCTCCCCATTCCCTATCCCTCTGCCCCCACCTCTCCCTAAAACAGACCAACTTCCAAAGGCAGGAACACGTCTAACCAGGAGGAAGGAAACAGTCTCAGATGACCAGCTGTATCCCATGTCCCCCCTTCACCCCTCTTTTGCTTCCTGCCCAACTCTGTCCCCTGCTTCCTCGTCTGACCCAGAAATCACAAATGGTCCCCCCTGTCGAGGCCAGAAAGGGAAGTTGGTTGGGAAGCCAGCCTGGCTCCCAGTCCTGGCTAGTTAAGAACCTCTGGCGGAGACGGGGCAGCCGCAGACAGTGCGAGGTCAGGGTGTGGGGGCGGATGGCGAGGGGAAAGGGAAGAGATCAGTGCACTTGACATCTGGCATCTCCAGGTAAATGCCTGGGATCCAGCTCTGTGTCCAACCTTTTAGAGCCCTGCCCGCAGAACAAGTTCAGTAACATCAGAGTAGCAGCAGAGGCAGGACCCGAAGGCAATCGGGAGTTTCTCTGAGATCCCATACCCAGAGGCCCACTGACCTTGCTTGGTGGTCTGTTCGGTCCATGAGGCCCAGGCATCACATCACCGATGCTCCAGCTCTCAATCACACACACCTGATGACACCTGCCTTTGAATGCCTCGAAAGTTCCACGCTGTTCTGAGTGGGGTGGCTGCCCATTCATTCCCTGCCCCTTCCACCCCTCTCCCCTCCCGCCCATGCTGAAGAACCTGTCTTATTGCTAGGCACTGCCAAGCCATGAACTCCCTGGCCAGCAGCTGGAGCTGGAGGGGAGGGGTTCCCAGAGCCTTCCTGTCTTCAAGAGACATGCAGAATCAGCTTAGGTCACCAACACGGTCAGCCCTCTGGGCCAGAGGGAACGCACGAGGGACCTGCCTCTGGCCTCCCGGTCAGAGGGGCTGTTCCTCCCCAGCAAATGCCCTTCATCTGATGTTCCTTGTGCCACGTTCCCCTTGTGCCCACAGTTGGTTTCCTGTTCCTATGGATATTCTGTTCCTTCCCTTCCCCCCTCTCCTCCTAGCGTTTCTGCAGGTAGCTCTGCCCATTCTGTAAGGCCGGCTTAGAAAGCGCTGGGCATGTCCTGCAGAGACACCTAGATGGACACAGCAAGTGTCAGGCACCTAAGGAAAACGGAAGGCCTGAGGCAGAGAGGACGGAAGCATCAAAAGCCGACTCTAGGCCAAGCCCATAAGCCACCTCCCGAGGTCTGTTACGTCATTTCAGCGGAGTTCTACTTCACCGGAAGTGCCTTGAAATAAGCGTCATTGCCCTGGGCTTGGATAGCTAAGTGGGAAACCACACACATTTGGGCCTGACTTATTTGAGATTTATTGACTGTGGACAAAAGTTTCTCTTTGTACAATTAATACACAAGGCAATTGTTTAGTAAGTGAAGAGCATAAACAATATCGCTAAGGGTGGCATATTTAGATGACCTAAAACAATCCTTCTCAAGCACTCTAGGAATCGCCATTTAGAAGTCGTGAGTGTATGGGCTAATTATCATTAATTCTCATATATTTGTTAAAGAAACATCTGCAAGACCTTTACTTGGTGACCTTTTATAAGACATTAGTTTGAGGCACTACATATGTACTTGAAAATAATAAAGATGCATTTCTTTATGAAAAAAAGAAATCCCTTCAATAATTCTATAATACTTAATACTTTCCTCTCTCCCAAATTGTGGTATTGAAAAGTGTGCTGAAGCAGGACTTGGCTTGTAGACAAAGAAATGGAGGGCAGGATACAGGGATTGGAAGGAGCAGATATCAGTGGAGAAAGCTAGAGGGGAAGAAGTTATGTTGCAAAATGATATAGAAGAAAATTTAGCAGAACCTCCTTCCTCGTTGCTGAACCTCCCCCTCCCTCCCCGCCCCCCCCCAAAAAAAATCACAAAGGGTTGTCCAGAACAGGAAAGGGCCTCGGAGTCTACTGGGGCCCAAATACCTAGAGCCACTCTGCTTTTTGTTTCAGCTCAAAATCAGGGCGCTCTCAGTCTGAGGAGGTGGGGGAAGGAGATGGTAGGCTGAGGGGCCCTGAGTGTCAGCACCCATTGACAGTCTATCGTATACCAGCTACAGCACACTGTGTGCAGGGCCCTGTTCTGGGTGCTGTCTTTGGGGGATGGAGGGAAAAGGGGATGCAATCCTTGAGGCTCACAATGCAGCAGACTTCAGGAACCTTCATGACCCTGGCCAGTGTGGCTCAGTTGGTTGAGGGTCAGCCCAGGCACCAAAAAGTCACTGGTTCTATTCAGGATCAGGGCATAGGCCCAGGTTGCAGCCTGATCCCCTAGTAGGGGGCATGCAGGAGGTAGCTGATTCCATCAATGTTTCTCTTTGGTTTCAGTAAGAACATTTTTTTTTCTGCAAAAATTTTTTATTGTTTCATTTGGTCCAATGCATGGGAGAGGGCTTCAGGGGGTTAAAAGAATGGCTAGTAGCTGAAACCGGTTTGGCTCAGTGGTAGAGCATCGGCCTGCGGACTGAAAGGTCCCAGGTTCGATTCCGGTCAAGGGCATGTACCTTGATTGCAGGCACATCCCCAGTAGGTGGTGTGCAAGAGGCAGCTGATCGATGTTTCTCTCTCATCGACGTTTCTAGCCCTTTATATCTCTCCCTTCCTCTCTGTAAGAAATCAATAAATTATATTAAAAAGAAAAAAAGAAAAAAGAAAAAAAAAGAATGGCTAGTAGTTTCGGGGAGAGGCTCAGTTAAAAGCCAGACACTCAAAGGCCTCGGGGCTCCACAGGCTCCTAGTCGTGCTGGAGGGTGAGCCTTTGGGAAAGACACTCGCCCCGCCCAGCCTGGGGCTGGCAGCCTGCGGAGGGGATCTAGGTGTGGCCCATCTTCCTGATGAGTTTCACCTCCTACCCCCTTCTCTTTATTTTTATTCACAAATAGAATTTAGGTAGATATAGAGATAGAGGACCAAACCAAGAAGGTGGTGTAGGTAAACGCCTATACCATCTCCCACAACTGATTCACATCCGAATTACAACTAAAATTCAGAACTGTGAGTGTCCCACATCCCTCATGGTTCAGGGTTCAGGTTCAGGGTTCGGGCTCTGGAGGAGGCTGCACACAAATGAAAGAGACAATAAATACTAATTTAGAAATTGGGGGCCAGGTGAAAGCACAAGGAAGGACTCCACGCTCTGCTCTGGCCTTGCTATCCCTTTTATTCAGGTTTGGGACACACCCGTAGCCCTTAGGCAGGCAATTCCAGTAATAGCTCCATGATAGCCCAGCAGCAACGATTTACCTGAGACTAAAAGGTGGAAGTTGTTTCAGCTCCCTTTGTCTCAACTCGACAGTGGGTGTATGGTCTGACCCTTGCCAGAGCCTCAAGGTTGACCGGCCTTCTGGACTCCTTGTCCAGCTCTTTCTGCTAGGGAAGGCAATGGGCAGCTTCCAACACAGAACAACCATCATTCTGAGCTGCCTGAAAGCTGGCTGAATGGAGGTCCTATAAGTAGAGAAATAAAGAGGAAAACACATTGAGACAGGTAGAATGGGGTGGAAGTGCAGAATGGGCTGGTCTGATACCCATGTGTGCCATTTTTTTAATCGCGAGGCAGATCACCTCTGTGGAGGCTGTCCATGAGGAGCAAGGGGTCCAGCCCCACAACAAACCCCTAGACCAGGGTTCCAGAGCTGGGAAGAGAAATTTCTGCAACCACAGGTTGTAAAAATAAGGGGATTGTGGCTAAGTGATGAGGAGGCTGTTGGAGAACCAGGTGTTCCATTTAAAGGGCCAGCACATGAACTTATGAAGACCCCCAGGGCTTTGGGAGACCCAGACACATACAGGGAGAAACTGGATTGTCTGGCATCCAGGCAGGAACTTGGGGATGGCTTCCTCCTAGATGGGGGTACTGGGAAGGGTCATTGTTCCTGCTGGGACCTCCCCTGTCATAGGAGAGACTGGCAGCCATCTCCGAGTCTCCATCAGCCTGGATCACACTATTTGCTCCACCCTGGGGATTCCATGAGATTCTGCACCATCCAATTTGCAGCCCTACCCTAGCTGTTCGCAGCAGCTTTTCCATATGAATGGCCTGTCCTGGCTCAGGCTTCAGATTTTGCTAAAATCTCTCAAACAAGATGCAACTGGAGATAGGATGCCCCAAACCTACCAATAAAAGGCCAAGACCCAGCACTAGCACCAGCCTACCTTGCTTCCCAGCTGGGCCTCACCTGGGCACCCCCAACCCCAATACAAATAGTAAGTAGCAGCCATCTGCATATCTCTCTGTAGCTCCTTGCTGGGTCACCCTAGAGCAAGTGCACCAAGTGAAATTTCAGACTATACAAGATTACAGTTCTACACATAAGTGACACACTCAAGGGGCAAACTCAGTGAACATCAAAGCCCCACTGAAGCAAATCCTGCTCCATAAGGGTGTCTTCTGCATAGCATTTCTCCCATTGTAGTCACAGCTGGTCCTCACAGCTAATTGGCCTGTTGGCCAACTCCTCACAGTGATGTCAATAGCAATCAAATCTCAACTACAAGACTGCACACAGCCCACTCAGGGGTGCCATTAGAGTGCCCAACTCAGGTGGCTGGGAGGCTGAGACCCTACAGGACACCTACTACACAAGGCCATGCTACCAATTCCAGGAGACATAGCAACTCTACCTAATACATAGAAACAAATACAAGGAATCAGCCAAAATGTGGAGACAAAGAAACATGTTACAAATGAAAGAAATGGAAGCAAGTAAACTATGGGATACAAAATTCAAAACCATGGTTAAAAGGTTACTCAGGGATCTTCATGAGACTTTCAAGAATCTTAGTGAGAATGTCAAAGACATGAAAAGGGACCAATCAGAAGTTGAGCATACACTAGCTGAAATAAAGAATAACTTACAGGAATTCAATAATGAAGTAGAGGACTAGAGAATCAAATTAATTATTTGGAATATGAGGAAGCAAAAAACACCCAATTAAAAGAGAAAAGAGAATAAAAAGATATGAAGATAGTGTAGGGAGCCTCTGGAACAACTTAAAGCATACCAACATTCATATTATGGGGAAGCCAGAAGGAGAAGAGAGAGAGCAAGATATTGAAATCTATTTGAAGAAATAATGACAGAAAACTTCCCTAACCTGGTGAAAGAAATTGACTTGTAAATCAGGAAGCACAGAGAATCCCAAATAAGAGGAACCCGAAGAGGTCCACACCAAAATACATTATAATTAAAATGCCAAGGATAAAAGACAGAGAATCTTAAGAGCAGCAAAAGAAAAGCAGTTAGTTACTTATAAGGAAGTGCCCAGACCACTGTTAGCTGATTTCTCAATAGAAACTTTGCAGGCCAGAAAGGAGTGACAAGAAATATTCAAACTGATGATAGCAGATTACTCTACCCAGCAAAGTTCTCATTTAGAATTGAAGGTCAGATAAAGAGCTTCACAAACAAGAAAAAACTAAGGAGTTCACCACCTCAAAACCAGTATTAAATGAAATGTTGAAGGGTTTCTTGAAGAAGAAGATGGAGGAGGAGGAGAGGAAGAGGAGGAGGAGGAAAAATAAAAAATGTGAACAATAGCAACAAATACATATCTATCAATAATTGAATCTAAAAATCAAATAAATAAGAAATCTAATGAACAAAATAAATGTTAATACAATGAAACCAGAGACAAGAAAGCATGGAACAGATTGACGAATCTCAGAGAGAAAGGGAGTGGTGGGGTGGGAAGAGATTAACCAAAGATCTTACCTATGAACACAGACAATAGGGTAGTGAAGGCCTGGATTAAAAAAAACTGGTACATGTGCACAATGGAGTACTGTGCAGCTGTAAGAAAAGAAGGATCTCTTACCCTTAGAGACAGCTTAGAGAGACCTGGAGAGCATCATGCTAAGCAAAATTAAGTCAAGAAGCAGAGAAAGACAAGTATCACGTGATCTCACTCATATGTGGTATCTAATAAACAAAATAAACTGAACAAAATAGATCCAGAGACATTGAAGCATGCAATGGACTGATGTATTTTAGAGAGACGAGATTAGCCAAAGAACTTACATGCATATATGCATAGCTCATAGACAACAATGGTGTGGGATATATCTGGGGAGGGGGTGGAAGCTGGGAGGAGAGAGTCAATGGAGGGAGGGGGATATCTATAATACTTTCAACAATAAAGACAAGTTTTAATAACAAATAAATAATAAAAATACGTATAACTTTACTACCACTAGATAGTGGATTGCAAGAATAGTGCATTGTACAGAAAACTGACAACTAACCTTCACTAGAAAAATGGTTAAATAATTATTTTTAAAAATGATGAGGAGGTTATCAGTAAAATTCAACATCTTTTCCTGATTTCAATGTTAGAGGAAGGAGCATGTAGGAAAATGCAATCCTGTTCAGAGAGGAGAGGAAGGGATGTGCTAAGTCTAGAACACTAATAACAGCAGCAGGCACTGTGACCGGACAGACCTGGCCCTAAGCAGGTCTGCCTCGAACCAGCCGGCAGGATGTGGGTTTTTGACTTTGTGCAGGAATCATTTCACAGCTCGGTTCCAGGTGACGACGAGGGTGTATTTATTAAAGCTGGGGATAGCGACAAATGGCATGGCTTAGGGTAGAGGAAGCAACAGCAGAGGCCGGGTGGGGCTGCTTTAGCTCACCAGGAAGTCACAGAAAAGAGGGCCTTGGGGACAGGCTCATGGGGTTTGCCTGGAATTTGCGGCTGACGCCCATTGCTGCCTGATTGCAAGGATCCTGGGATCCCTTGGAATTTAGGAGATGCAGTGCCTGTGGGGGAGCAATGGAGGAAGGAAAAGGGAGTGTCCAAGGTGTGGTCTCCAGAGGGAAAGCGCAAGCTAGGGCCTTTGTCTCAAGGTTTTCTCTCTCTGGCAGGCAGGAATGTTAGGGGAGGCCTCAGCAGAATATCCATCAGCTTTTCCGGCTGTGCTCTTTCAGGGTCCTGGTCTCCACTGATTGGTTGGTGTCAGGGCAGGAGGTCCTTAGTGTCCTGGCATCACCACCTAGTTTTGCTGCTTTTCTGGGCCTGGAGCTGAAATACAACTGAGGCTTTGATGTCTCTTCAGGGAGGTGGCCTTCTGCATCTGCTGTAAATTGCTCTGTCAGTTTGTTCAGCAACTGGCCCAATTTCCCTGTTCCACTTGTCCTCGCTTACTGACCTGTCCCAGCACAACAAAAACATAACAACCACCTTTGAAATCCTGGATAAGGAGTTTACATTTAAATAGTCTAAATAAAGTAATAAACTAGGAAAACTAAAAAACATATTTTGGAGGTTAAACAACATGATTAAATATATTTTAAAAAATCCAAGGAAGTCAATCAAAGCAAAGCAATAGTGACAACAACAAAAAATGCTAGAAGCAAAGTTCGCAGGATACAATGTATAAAATTTCACATTTTATCAATTTCTAAAAACTCAAATGTATCTCTAAATATTAGTGAGATGGAAAATATAGTACAAAGAGCTTCTATTTACATCAGTACCAAGGCAAATTACATTCCAGATTTAGCATGTGTGACTCATAGTATTTATTCAAAAAAACAAAAATTTTAAATATATTTTTATTGATTGCAGAGATGATAAGGGAGAGGAACAGAGAGAGAGAGAAATATCAACAAGAGGGAGACATCAATCAGCTGCCTCCTGCATGCGGCCTACTGGGGATTGAGCCTGCAACCCAGGCATGTACCCTGACCAGGAATTAAATGGTGACTTCCGGTTCATAGGTCAATGCTTAACCACTGAGCCATGCCAGGAAGGCAATTAAAGAAAATTTAAAAACGCAATCAAAGAGGATGAAGCTGTCCCTACCCAGTTTGACTCAGTGGATAGAATATTGGCCTGCGGACTCAAGGGTCCCAGGTTAGATTCCGGTCAAGGGCATGTACCTTGGTTGTGGGCACATCCCTAGTAGGGGGTGTGGAGGAGGCAGCTGATGGATGTTTCTCTCTCATCGGTGTTTCTAACTCTCTCCCTTTTCCTTCCTCTCTGTAAAACAATCAATAAAATAAATATTTTTTAAGAAAAGAGGAAGACGGTAGCGCCCATGGCTGCAGCTGAGTGCCAGGCTTCCCGGGCTCTGTTGGTGGGAATGGCGGCATCTTTGTCTGGAGGTCCACAGGACACCTGCGGAGCCAAGGCTCTCCATTTGGACCCCGCTGAGCATGAAGTTCCCTTTCCTGCCACTATTGATATCTATGGCACTGTGGAGTCTAAAGAAGTCATGAAACAATATGGACTTGGGCCCAACAGTGGCACTGTGAGCTCACCCAATCTCTTTGCTACCAGACTTGATCAGGCAATGAAATTTGAGAAGGCCCAGACCATGTCTAAATATGTATATATTGATTTTTTACAAAGAGGAAGGGAGAGGGATAGAGAGCTAGAAACATCAATGAGAGAGCAACATCAATCAGCTGCCTGCTGCACACCCCCTACTAGGGATGTGCCTGCAACCAAGGTACATGCCCTTGACTGGAATCGAACCTGGGACCTTTCAGTCCGCAAACTGATGCTCTATTCACTGAGCCAAACCAGTTTCGGCTAAATATGTCTTAATTGTCACCTGGTCAGCCCCTGGGACAGTCATCACTGAGGCCCTGTGACACCCTCATTTCCAACGAGTGCCACTTATATGATGGGCACCTCAAGAAGTACCAACCCAGTGACCTTCACATCCAACATGCTCTACGCCTGCAGCGTCCTGAACCAAACCATGCTGCCTTCCATGGTGATCATGAATTAAACTGGCATCGTTGGTCACAGCTGTGCGATGGGATGGATGCAAGATTCTGAAGCTTCCCGAGATGCTACAGGCGTCGTAACCTGATCCATCCACTGAGCTTGGTGTTGGATGAGTCGGACAGCGCCCTCAGGATGGCAGGTGTGCCTGCTGTTCTTGGGTCCGGCATCGGTGAGCTCTCTGTGCAAGCCACCAGGGCTGCAGAGGAACAGGAAAGGGAGAATCCTCCTCAATACAAACGTCTGAGGGAACCGCTGGCCAGGGCACAGAGCTGGCAGCAGGGAGAACAACGGGACCACCTTCAGAAAGACGTGGGCTCTGTGGCCTGGGACACAGGAACTGCCATGGACTGCTTTTCGCCTGTGTGGGACCCTCTGACTCAGAGAACCTCGGGTGAAGAGGGTGAGGAAGCAGACAGTGACACTGATGGTATGGACCACAGAGCTGCAGAGGGAAACCATGAAGAGCCAGCATCACAGGATTTTATGCAAGAATCAATGGCCCTTACTAGGGAACTCTGACTCCAGCAAAGCCAGGGATAGAAGACATTGGGCCTGGTGGATAGATGCCAATTCCCCTTGGGTTTTTGCCAGGAAGGATATTCCGACTGTTTTGGATGCTGGTATTTCTTCATGTGTAAAACCTCACGTTTTATCTTCTGAACTCAAGTACGTTTCCTGCTGACAGATGGAATAGAGAAGGAACATACTGTTCCCTTCAGTTCTCTATCATTAGGCTGGATCTGTAGCCTCTGTTTCCCTAGCATCTTGCCCTTGGCCCAGGAGTTACCCTCTTTTCGAAGGGACAGGGAAACGAGCTTATCCAGAGTGGCCGGGAGTCTCCTTGGCAACCAGTCAAAGTTGGTGTGAAAGGAGCCTCGTTATAGGACACATGGCTTGTTGGAGAAAGTGGGCATGACACATAGTTAATGAATAAGAATCCTGCTTCAATGGTGACTTGGATATGGAGTTTTTACTTTTTAAAGAAAAGCACAGTCAGAGTAATAAAGACACCAATACATTGTTGTCTGAGCTAAATTCACTGCTGTTTGGCAATACAGAGTATAGTCAAGATAAAAATAAGTTACTACAAAGAGTCAATCGAATCTGTGGGGGAGACACAGGGCTGAGTAGACCCAGATGTCATATGTCTTACTCACTCACTCACACCTGCTCTAGAGTCCAGCGCTTTGAAAGTGCCATGGATATCTGAACTGTGGCTTCAGAGTGAAGGGTGAAGGCCTGCTCCCTCTCCCTCTCTCCGGGACTAAAGTGCCAGCAGGCACCTTGTTCCTTTGTTGAGTCTTCCTTGCAGGCACAGGTGAGGGTCAGATCTGAGTTTCCACTAACGCTAACTCAGCTGGCCCTCAGGCCTGCCCCACCCAGTTCTGGCCCAGGCCCCAGCCTCTTTCAGAGACTAATCTGCTCAAGCTGCCGGACGCCTGCTGCAGACTTTCCTAAAATCTCTAAAAGGTCCACACACTCCGAAGAAGCAGGGCTGGCCTGTATGTCTCGCTAAATCATGGAAAGCCAGGCACCAGAGGCAGCCGGCCTAGTTCACAGCACAACCACTTGCAGGTGGTTGGGGAGAGCATATGGGCGACAACCAGTCTCTCTCTCTCTCTCTCTCTCTCTCTCTCTCTCTCTCTCTCTCTCTCTCTCTCCCCCCTTTCTCCCTCATTCCTTCCTTCCCTCCCTCTCTCCCTCTCTCTGTTTCTCTCCCTCCCTCCCACTCTCCCTCTCTAAAAATTTAATAAATATTACAAAGAAAAAAAACTCACTGACAAAGGAAAATATATCATAAAGCAGTGGACCAACCACCACTAAAGCTAGTACAAAATTTTGCTGAAACCGGTTTGGCTCAGTGGATAGAGCGTCGGCTTGGGGACTGAAGGTCCCGAGTTCGATTCCAGTCAAGGGCATGTACCTTGGTTGTGGGCGTATCCCCAGTAGGGGGTGTGCAAGAGGCAGCTGATTGATGACTCTCTCTCATTGATGTTTCTAACTCTCTATCTCTCTCCCTTCCTCTGTACAAAATTAATAATATATATATTATTGATATATATAAAATATATATATAATATTGTGTGTGTGTGTATATATATATATATATATATATATATATATATATATAAAGCTAAGTACAAAATTTAAAAGGCAAAAGTAGAAAGATTATGTTTAATTGCAACAGTAAATTCAGGAATACACACACACACACACACACACACAAAGTAAATATGGCAAAAGCATCAACATGGAGGAGGCGGTAAAAATGGTAGTGACTTTAGAATTTGTTTGAACTTAAGCAACCATCAACTTAAAATAGACTGCTAAAATTAAAATAGACTGCTATAAACATACTTGACATATATGAAGCACCTGGTAACCACAAACCAAAAATCTATAAGCAATATACAAAAAGTCTAGGGAAAGGACTCCAAACATAGCACTACAGAAAGTCATCAACATACAAGCGAGCGGAGACTAAAATAACTGCATATCCATTAATAATTAATGTAAATGTAAATTGATTAAGTGTCCCAATCACAAGCCAAATGGATAAGAAGAGGTGGTTATATATACACAATGGAGCATTGTAGTCTCAGCCGTGAAACAGAATAAAACCTTACTGTTTGCGACAATATAGATGGACCTGGAGGGTATTATGGTCGGTGAAATAAATCAAACAGAAAAAGACAAATGCCAGATGATTTCACTTATATGTGGAATCCAAAAACAAAATAAAGATTTCACTTATATGTGGAATCTAAAAACAAAATAAATGAGCAAACAAAACAGAAACAAACTCAGATCGATACAGAGAACAAACTAATGGTTGCCAGAAGGGAGTGGGGTTGAGGAGCTGGATGCAAAGGTAGAGGGATTAAGAAGTACAAATTGGCAGTTACAAAATAGTCACGGGATATAAAGTTGTAAAGTGCAGCTCAGGAATATAGTCAATTATATATATATATATATATATATATATATATATATATATATATATATATATATGCCTAAGTGACCATTAAGACTGATCAACTGTCCAAGACTGGTTTGACTCAGTGGATAGAGCATTGGCTTGCGAACTGAAGGGTCCTGGGTTCGATTCCAGTCAAGGGTATGTACCTTGGTTATGGGCACATCCCCAGTGGGGGGTGTGCAGGAGGCAGCTGATCGATGTTTCTCTCTCATTGATGTTTCTAACTCTCTCTCCCTCTCTCTTCTTCTCTGTAAAAAAAAACAATAAAAATATATTTTTTAAAAGACTGACCAACCGGTTGATCAGTCACTATGATGCACACTGACCACCAGGGGGCAGGTGCTCAATGCAGGAGCTGCCCCCTGGAGGTCAGAGCCCTCCCACAGCCAACCTCCCACAGCCCCTCCCCCTGGCCGGCCAGCCCCCAACCAGCTGGCCAACCTCCTGGGGTCCCTTCCTCTGGCTGGCCCCAATAAGCCTAAATTGCCAACCACGCTGAGGGACCCCCATCAGTGCACAAATTCATGCAATGGGCGTCTAGTATTGTAATAATTATGTATGGTGTCAGGTGAGTGTAAGACTTATGAGGGGCTCACTTTGTAAATTATATAATTATCTAATCACTATGCTGTACACCTGAAACTAATACCATTGAATGTCAACTAATTGAAAAAAAATTTTTAAGAATCAATCCCATATCAAAATTCTCACTGTGTTTTTATAAAACATGACAGGTTGTGACATTCAGCTGCAAGAATGATTGGGTAAGAATAGCAGAGTTTTTAAAAGTAATTATGAAGCAAATGGGTAGATAACAGCAATGCTAGCATCTTTACCCTATTAGATCTTAAAACACAGCAGACACAAATGGTGATTTTCAAAGCCACACCACCAGCAAGCAGACGAGCCAGGATTCAGGCTCAGAACTGGTTTAAAAGCCCAAGCAAGTCCCTAGCCATTTTGGTTCAGTGTTAGAGCATTGGGCCCATGGACTGAAAGGTCCTGGGTTCAATTCGGTCAAGGGCACATACTTCAGTTGCAGGCTCCATCCCTGGCCCCTGGTTGGGCACATGTGGGAGGCAACCAAGCAATGTGTCTCCCTCACATTGTTGTTTCTCTCTGGTTCTGTCTCTCCACTCCCGATCTTCCTAAAAATCAATGGAAAAATATCCTTGGGTGAGAATTAACAACAACAACAAAAGCCCAAGCAAAATCTGACCTATTCTGCTATCTGATCTCTTAGAGCTGAGATAATGCCTCAGTAGCCGTGTGCTCACTCAGAGACTGAGACTTACGGTGCTCGGTTAGAACTCTCATGAAGCCTTTGTGATGGCAAACCTAGGCTGTTGCCACGGCAACCACAGGGCCTGGACTAGGGGCTCCCAGCATGCCCTGAAGCCCAGCTGGCCCCTCACTCCCACTGCATTTCCCACCTGCTCAGGTCCCTGTGGCACCTTCATCACTTAGGCACTAGCTACCATCCACCTGTTCTTCTCCCAGGCCCTTACCTTCATCTCGTCCCCTCCATCTCCTCACCCTTTTACCTCTAGGTAACTCTCCTGGGCCCCAGCCTCTTCTCACCCCTCCCCCCCCTGTTCCTACACTTCCTGCTCCCATCTCTGCCTGCTTCACCCTTCACTCCCCTCACCCTCTTTCTCTAGTCTCCTCTCTGGCCTTGACCTTCCTCTCTTAGTCTTCTCCTTAGTCCTCTCCTCACTCCCATTTCCTTTCTTTCTTTCTTTCTTTCTTTCTTTCTTTCTTTTTTTATAATATATTTTATTGATTTTTTTACAGAGAGGAAGAGAGAGGGATAGAGTTAGAAACATCAGTGAGAGAGAAACATCAATCAGCCGCCTCCTGCACACCCCCTACTGGGGATGTGCCCGCAACCAAGGTACATGCCCTTGACCAGAATCAAACCCAGGACCTTCAGTCCGCAGGCTGACGCTCTATCCACTGAGCCAAACCAGTTTCGGCTCCCCTTTCCTTTCATATCTTCACTGCCTGGCTTCTCCATTCTGCTTTCTCTTTGCTCCCTTCTCCACCCCCTCACACCATCATTCCTGTCACTCTCACCCCTCACCCCCTCCTCCCTTTCTGCTCCCCTACTGCCTGTCTCTGCTTCCTTCCCACCAGGCGAACTGGGTCAGCTGAATCCAGAAACAACTATGGCACTTGAGGGGGGAAAGGAACCAGTGGCTCCTCTTGAGCAGAATCCCAGCCCAACAGCTAACGTGGAGCCAAACAAGGGCCAAAAAAAGGTGTCAAAGAAGAAGCAAAAGAAGATAGATCTAGAGGAACTGAAGAAGGAACTGGTCCTGGTGAGAAAACCCAGAATGGATGCGGACCAAATGGCTTCTGAAAATTTTCTCAACCCTCCGCCTTTTAACATCTCCCCGCGGCCCCAGCCATCCCTCTTCCCCCAAGGGCTTCCCCCCTCCCCCGGAAGTGCCCTAGAGTCACCACCTCTCCCTCAGTGACTCTGCTGTCTTCCCAGAACGATCACAAGTTAACCTTGGAACAGCTGAGCGCCAAGTACTCCGTGGACCTGACAAAGGTGGGTGAAGGCACTCCCCCGGGGAGGCAGCCAGGACAAAACCTAAAACCAATGCTCTTACCCTTAACCTGCACGCAGACAGGCTTCACAGGCCACACATGTGGCAAAGGATGATAATGGTAATAGCCCCCCTCCAAGAGCTTAGCATCGAATAAAGGGATAAAAGCATGATTTAGAGCAGCACTTCTCACACCTTTGTCTCTAAGACCCTTTTACACTGGATTATCAAAGAACCCAGAGAGCTTTGCTTCTGCGGGCCATATCATCTATAACTATCATGTTAGAAATTAAAGTGGAGAAATTTAAAACTATTTTCTAATTCATTTTTTAATTGAGAGTAGGCCCATCATATGTATATTAGAATGAGTAATCATTTTAAGACAAATAACTGTCTTTCTAAATAAAAGTGTAGTGGCATTTTACATTTTTGCAAGCCCCTTTGATGTCTAGCTTTTTAACAGAAGATAGCTAAGTTCTCTTATATTTTCAGTATTCAATCTGTTGCAATATCATATAGCCTTTGGGACATTCTACTGTACACTCAAGAGAATAAGACTGTGCTGAAACCGGTTTGGATAGAGCATCGGCCTGCGGACTGAAGGGTCCCAGGTTCAATTCCGGTCAAGGGCATGTACATTGGTTGTGGGCACATCCCCAGTAGGGGGTGTGCAAGAGGCAGCTGGTGGGAATGCAGACTGGTGCAGCCACTGTGGAGAACAGTATGAAGTTTCCTCAAAAAACTAAAAAATGGAACTCCCCTTTCTGCTCCCCTATCCTTTCTGACTGGTGTTTGACCCAATAATCCCACTTCTAGGAATATATCCCAAGAAACCAGAAACACCAGTCAGAAAGGATATATACACCCCTAAATTCCTAGCGGCACAATTTACCATGGCTAAGATTTGGAAATAGCTTAAGTGCCCATCAGCAAAAGAGTGGATTAAAAAGCTGCGGTACATATACAGAATGGAGTACTATGCTGCTGTAAAAAAAAAAAAAAAAAAGAAGGAATTCTTACCATTTGCAACAGCATGGATGGACCTGGAGAGCATTATGCTAAGTGAAATAAGCCAATCAGAGAAAGATAAATATCACATGATCTCACTCATTTATGGAATATAATGAACAACATAAACTGATGAACAAAAACAGATCCAGAGACAGAGACAGAGAAGCATTGATCAGACTGTCAAACTTCAGAGGGAAGGTAGGGGAGGGTGGAGGTAAGGGGGAGAGATCAACCAAAGGCCTAGTATGCGTGCATATAAGCCTAACCAATGGACTCAGACATCGGGGTGAGGGCATTAGTAGCAGGGGGAATGGGGATTTTTCATGAAACCTGTCTGCGTGCAGGTTAAGGGTTAGTAGAGAGAAAAAAAGTTTGTGAATCAAAATCCCACTTATCTAGGAAGAACTTATAGTCTGACCTTCAGAGAAACTTGTTGGTCTCTAGACCCATGCTGGGGCTGTAATGGCAGATCGGAGTTATGAAGCGATACTCCCCTTTGCTATAGCCGTTTTTCTTTTCTTTATTTTTTTGTGATTTTCTACCCATTGTTATTTCTTTTCCATGTAGGGCCTTAGCTCCAAAGAAGCAACGGAAATCCTGGCTCGAGATGGACCCAATACCCTTACCCCACCCCCCACCACTCCAGAATGGGTCAAATTCTGTAAACAAATGTTTGGTGGCTTCTCCATCCTCCTGTGGATTGGTGCCATTCTCTGCTTCTTGGCCTATGGCATCCAGTTATACTTTCATGAGCAAGCTACCAAAGATAACGTGAGTCTCTTCAACTGCTACTGCCCAGCCCTATCTCTGCTGATCTCCGACGCACTTCTGCTCAGCAGCCCAGCACTCCCGAAGCCCTCTGGCCCAAATCCCTGGTGCTCCCGGGGCTTTCTAAAGGAGCCCTCCATGCCTTCTGGCTCCCCTGGTCTTTTCTCTAGTAAAGCTACTGTTTCAGCTTCCTGAGCTACATGGTCCCCTCGAGAAACTTGCTCTCTCTTGAATGATCTTCCCAACTGATCATCATAGCCCTCTGCAGTTCCTCTCTCTTTCCCAGAACTTCAATCTCTTCCTCTCTTTCCTCCCATCTCCCTCCCTCTCTGCCCACCCCCCAACCCCATAAATATAGGATAGAATGTGGGCCTTCATGGACCTGGGGTTTTGCTGGCCCCTTACCAGGGTTCCCTCACCAGGAAGCCATGGGAGCCAGCCCTGTCTCAGACTCTTTTCGGCCCCTGTACTCTCCAGCTGAGCCCTATGGGTCCTAGCACTTAGAGAGATGACTCTGCTCCTTGCAGTTTTCTGAGGGTGAAGGGGACGAGAAGGGTCTACTAATAAGCTCTCTCCTTCCCACCCCCAGCTGTACCTGGGCATTGTGTTAGCCCTCGTGGTCTTCATCACTGGCTGCTTCTCCTACTTCCAGGAGGCCAAGAGTTCCAGAATCATGGAGTCTTTTAAGAACTTGGTGCCTCAGGTACGACTGGTGTGCGAGGATCGAGGGAAAGGAGGTATAGAATGTGGCCAGATGCACAGTTATTAAGTCCCGGGAGGATTATGTCCTACAATGAGTGAGGCTAGTGATGAGAGTGATGCTTACTTTGATCTTCCTCTATCTGGCCTTCAAAGTAGCCTGAGAGTGGGGTGGGGGTGGGGCATTGGTAAGATATGTACACATACAATACCTTAATTAAAAAAAATAATAAAAAGAAATATCATAAAAAAATTTTCTTCCATGATTTCAGCTATAATGTAATAATGTTAATGAAAACATAATGAGACAAATAAATAAATGCCGTGGCTAGTGTGGGAAAAAACAGACAAAAGCAAAGTAGCCTGAGGAAGGCACAAAGTAGCCTGAGGAAGCGGTCTGTTCTAGATGTATGATTTGGCTCTAATGAGCATACTATGAAGCCCCAAATAAGAAAATGCTATTTAATAAAAGCGGGGAGGGCAAAGAAAGATGGGGAGGCTAGATTCTTCAAATGTCAGTGACCTTAGAGACAAAAATACAGTTGTGGAAATGGTCTAGGTTAAAGGAGAGTAGAGAGACATGATAACTAGATGGGATGCCTGGCTCTAGGCTGGCACCTGTGCTGAGGAGAAAGGATGCTGTAGAAGATAAATCGGGTCCATGGACAAAACTGAAAGGCAAATAAATTAAAATATTGTGCCAGCGTGAAACCCACTGAGGTTGATAACTGTGTCGTGGTTATTTGATATCCTAACACTTGGGAAATGAACACTGAAAATGTAGAATAAAAGGTCATGATGTGTGCAACTTGCCCTTAAATAGTTCAGCAGGAAAAGGATTCACATACACCCATATGTAGAACAAAGAACAAGTGACAAAGCAATGAGATAAGATGTTAACAGGTGAATCTGGGTAAAGGTTATACTGGCATCTTTGGTATAATTTTTATTCTTACAATTTTTCTAAAGGCTTAGATTATTTTCAGATAAAACATGTTTTGTTAAGTACTTTGAAGTATCTGACAATAGAAAGAGGTTCCTCGGCATAGGACTGGGAAGTTGGAAAGGAACAGGCTCCCAAATTTCCCAGCAGCATAACGCCATTCTCTCTCTCTCTGGCATGAGCATAATGTAATTCCTTCCTTCTGTAAGAATTCTGGGGAAATGTTTCGGTGGAAGGAGCTAGGAGTTGGGAAACTATCAGTTAGCTTTTGCTACCTAACAAACCACTCCAAGACTCAGTGGCTCAAAACAACAAACATTATTTCTCACAGTTCTATGGCTTGGCTGTTCTGATCTGAGTTGAATTTGCTGATACTGGACGGTCTAAGAAGGCCTTATTCACGTGTCTGAGCTCTCAGCTGTGATTACCGAGGCCAGTTAGGGCTGTTCTTTTTATGATCTCTCTTCCTCCAGGAGGCTAGCTTGGGCTTGCTCAGTATGGCAGCAGAGTGATTCCCAGTGATGTCAGGGCAAGCCCCAGTGTGCAAGCACTTTTAAGCCTACCCTTGCCAATGTCCAATGGGCCAAAGCAAACTATAGCTAAGCTCAAGTGTAGGTTTGTAGAGATAGACCCCATCTCTTAGTGGGAGAAGCATCAAAGTCTCCTTGCAAGGAGCCCTGCAAACAGCAATGGGTAAGAATTTGCAATCTACCAAGAGCCCTTCAGGAATTATATTCTTGTACACCTGAAAATTAGATTCTACTAATCAATGTTACCCCAATACAATTATTTTTTTTCTTTGTAAAAAAAATTTTTTTAAATATATATTTTATTGATTTTTTTACAGAGAGGAAGGGAGAGAGATAGAGCCAGAAACATCCATGAGAGAGAAACATCGATCAGCTGCCTCCTGCACACGCCGCAATGGGTATGTGCCACCAACCAAGGTGCATGCCCTTGACTGGAATCGAACCTGGGATCCACTGAGCCAAACCGGTCAGGGCTGTAAAAAAAAAAAGTTTATTGATTAATTTGAGAAAGAGACGCACACAGAGAGAAAGGGGATATACATTGATTTGTTGCTCCCCTTGTTTATTTGTTCATTGGTTGGCTCTTGTATGGGCCACAACCCTAGCACATCGGGACAGCATTCTAACCAACTGAGCTACCTGGTCAGGGCCCAATATCACACCAATACATTTAGTAATAGACATTTAAAAGTGATGTGATGAGTGACAGTATGAGAAAGGGGAGCCAGAAGGAAGGAGACCAGGAGCAGAAGGCTATAGGCCAGGGGCAGCACTGCAGAAGCAGAAAGCTTTCCTACCTTGTACTATCTTCCCACAGCAAGCTCTGGTAATTCGAGATGGAGAGAAGATGCAGATCAATGTAGAAAATGTGGTGGTGGGAGACCTGGTAGAAGTGAAGGGCGGAGACCGAGTCCCCGCGGACATCCGGCTCATCTCCGCACAGGGATGTAAGGTGAGGGGATGTGGGAAGCTGGGGGAGGGAGAGCCACGCATGGCCTTGAGGCACTGCTGCAACCTGGGCTCAGGGAGAGAAAGTACAGTCTTATTATCCAGAACCTTTAGAAGTTACAAAGTGCAGACTTGGGGTCAGAGACAAGAAGGTGCTGATGCGTAAATCTGTGTTTCTCTCTGCACATCAATAATGATGAGTTGGTGGCAGAGATAGCTGTGTCATCTTTATAAATAAATCTTTTTTCCTCGTGCTCACCTTGTGACTCCTTCCCATCTCAGGTGGACAACTCATCCTTGACGGGAGAGTCAAATCCCCAATCCCGCTCCCCTGAGTTCACCCACGAGAACCCTCTGGAGACCAGAAACATGTGCTTCTTCTCCACCAACTGTGTGGAAGGTGAATATCTCATGATACATACCCTACATGCAAAAGCAGAGATTGAAAGGATTCAGGAAGTCTCTCTCTTCTAAAGGTAGCAGGGCAAATAACAGCTGGCAAGTAGTCTAGGCTCTCCATTATTCATGAGCTGGGTGACCTTTGGTAAAAGGTCAAAGCCATCACATTCACGTTGTATGTGACAATACTAAACGTCAATACCCTGTAGATGTTTATGTGGATTAAAGGAATAATAGATAAAATGCTTAGTACGAGGCCTCACACATTGTTAGTGGCCTATTATTATTCTGGGCAGTGAATGGACTATGCCCTATGAACCGGAAATAGCACAGAAGGGAGGAAAATAATCCAGCCCTGCTCAGTCATTCTCCTGCTGAGGTAAACCCTATCTTCTTACTATCCCGAAAGAGGATATGGGCATTGGAAATTTGAGTTCCCAGAGGTGCCATTCACACTTCAGCTCCTCGCATCTCTGGCCAAAGTGGTAACAATGGACTCAATCGCATGATGACAACTTCATCTTTTCCCCTTAAGGAGATCTGCATGACTCTCTGGACACACTTTAAAGTCATCATTCATACTTAATCAGTGTTTGGGTATCTAAGAAATAGCTGTTTCATAAATTGAATGCTTAGTATGTGTCAAGTGCTACAGATAGCTCTGATTCTCAGAACACTAATAGACATCATCCCTATTTTACGCATGAAAGACTAAGGTTTAAAGAAAGTAAATGCAGTACTCAAGAGCACAACTCAACAGAAAAGAGAGGGTCAAGGATTCTAAAGCAAGTTTGTTCCCACAGATCATGGTCTTTCCACAGACCCTCCTTGGGAACAAAACTTGCTAATGACCTACCTGGTAATAAAATTAGTTTATTTGGAATTACCTCATAAGATAAAGTAACATTAAGACAAAAAAAAAATCCAGCCAGAAAGTAAAATATAGATCAAAATAAATTTTTTTAAAAATTTGATTGAACACAAAGATGCAAGTGAGCAAGCTTTCCCCACAAACTTTAGGAAGAAATTTCGTCAAATTTCTCCTTCCAAAGTAAATTTCTCATCAGCAAAGAATATGCATCAGATGAGAGGGAAAGTGGGTGGTGGCTTTCCACCTGAGAAACAAGCACCTGGCTAGAATGGAGGAGCTTTAGAAGGAGACAGAGGGGTCCAAGAGGTGGCCAGGAGGGTGGAGCTAGGTTGAAGGAGCTCTTCACTGTTCAATTGAGGGGTGTCTGTGCAATCTGCTCACTAGTAGCATAACCTTAACCTTGATGCCAGAACTTTGTCTCTCTGCTTTCACCTCTGTGGACTCTGACAGGGCTGCCTGTACAGATATCTCTCTGGGTTCTCACACCTCTTCGTGGGGGGCCGAAGCTCTATCTCTGGCATTATATAGAAGACTATTATGGGATATAGGAAGCTTGGCCTTGTTTATCTTCCCCATGGTTGCTATCAACCCACCCTGTGTCTAGACACGTTGAGATTAGTTATGAAACCCCTTCTCGCCAACCATGGGGAAACCATAGCACAAGGAATGAAAATGAAGAACTAAACTCTGAACTAGCTATAGATATAGGTGAAATAGATATAGGTGACACCATACTCTATTCCCCCCAACAACATAAACCCGTTGACCACTTCTCAATTATTTTAGTGTCTTCCTTTCACAAAGCTCAATGAACGCCTTTGGTAACCAGTCTGAAACTCATGTGGAGAGTACCTCAGACTAGGAACTTTCCAGAACTTCCACCTAACACTGACCTGACCCGTCTGCTGTCAGAACAGGACCCTGTTCTGAGATTCATCCAGCTGATGGTATCTTTGGAAATACATGTTAGATGTTGTGGGAGCTGCCGGATTAGAGCTGCCCCTACTACTTACACGCGTGCCTTTATGTCTGCCCTGCTGGAGACCCCGAATTCATCTAAATGAAGAAAAGAGTTAAACTAATATTTGAGTGCTTATTACGTACTCAACCTCTTCTAGGCTCCTTTAAAGACATTTATTTCTGCCCTAACTGGTTTGGCTCATCGGATAGAGCGTTGGCCTTCGGACTAAAGGGTCCTGGGTTCGATTCCAGTCAAGGGCATGTATCTTGGTTGTGGGCACATTCCCAGTGGGGGATGTGCAGGAGGCAGCTGATTGATGTTTCTCTCTCATCAATGTTTCTAACTCTCTATCCTTCTCCCTTCCTGTTTTTAAAAAACAATAAAAGTATATATATTTTTAAAAACACATTTATTTCTCATAGCTTCCATCCCACTTTAAAGACTGCATCTCACAGCATTGAAGTAACTCGCCCTAGGGCACACAGAACATTAGAAAGTTGAACTTTCAGCCCTGAGTCTTACTGAGTCTAAAACAAATACTATTTCTATAATATGTTGCTTTTCTGAGCATTTCTGGCTGTGACTTTAATGGTAGGAATTCAGCCATAGTGGTAAAGCAGGAAGCATTGTTTTGAGTCAAGAGTCTTTGCAGGCCCCTCCCCTGAAGCCATGCAGGCAGGTGGTCTGCAGCAAATGTGTGTGAAGGCACACACGACATCCCAGCTCCCCTTCTGATTCCGGCAGTGCTGGCGGAGGGAAGAGCACAGAAGCCTAGCTGTGATGGCCTATCCTAACCAGCAGGGGGCAGACTGGCTCCAGCCAGCAAAGCAGGGAGGGGGCTCATGTCAGAGCAGGGTTCCTCACCTCAACGCTATTGACATTTCTGCAGAATGATTCACTGCGTGGGGAGAGGAGGCCTGTCCTGGGATAGCAGGATGGTTAGCACCGTCTTTGCCCTCTACTCATGAGATGCCAGTAGCAACACCCTCCCACCCAGTTGTGACATTGTCTCTAGACATTGTCTTCTAAGGGACAAATGGACCCCAATTGAAAACCAATGGGTTAGAGGATAAGAAAATACTGGAACAAAGATAGCACTCTAGCCCTAACCAGTTTGGCTCAGCAGATAGAGCATCGGCCTGCGCACGCAAGGGTCCCAGGTTCGATTGCGGTCAAGGGCATGTACCTTGGTTGCAAGTGCATCCCCAGTAGGGTGTGTGCAAGAGGCAGCTGATGGATGTTTCTCTCTCATCGATGTTTCTAATTCTTTCTCCTTCTCCCTTCCTCTCTGTAAAAAAAAAAATCAATAAAATATATATTTTTTAAAAGATAGGACTCTAGCAGATAAGTAACCTCTATTTCTGGGGACCTGGAAACTTCAGTTACCGAGGGCACAATAAGAAACATACAGACACTAGAAGACATTTAAATTAACTGTAATGTAGACCTACTTGACAGTGAAGACAATCAGGTGGCATAAAGTTGGGTATCTTTGGAGAATTGAAATCTCTTCAGATTTTTTTTTTTTAGATTAGAAGACCCTTATTTGTAGGAGCTAAATATGAGGAGGCTATCCAAAACGGGTTTGGCTCAGTGGGAGAGCGTCGGTCTACGGACTGAAAGGTCCCAGGTTCGATTCCCGTCAGAGGCATGTACGTTGGTTGCGGGCACATCCCTGGTAGGGGGTGTGCAGGAGGCAGCTGGTCGATGTTTCTCTCTCATCAACGTTTCTAGCTCTCTAGCTCTCTCCCTTCCTCTCTGTAAAAAATCAATAAAATATATATATATTAAATAAATAAATAAATATGAGGAGACTAGAACATGATGACCTCTCGGAGGTCCTTGAGTTTCCAGTTTGTGTTTGACCACTGACAGCTTCTGTATTAACCAAATCCACTATCCTTCCCAGTTGAGACTCCCCCCTTTCTCCACAGGGACAGCCCGGGGTATCGTGGTTTCTACGGGAGACAACACAATGATGGGCCGCATCGCCACACTGGCCTCAAGCCTGAAAGTCGGCAAGACCCCCATTGCTATAGAGATTGAGCACTTCATCCACATGATCACCTCCCTGGCCGTCTTCCTCGGCGTCGTTTTCTTCATGCTCTCCATTATCTTGGGCTATGGCTGGCTGGAGGCCGTCATCTTCCTCATCGGCATCATCGTGGCCAATGTCCCTGAGGGGCTGCTGGCCACTGTCACGGTGAGTGGCCAGGGCAGAGGGTGGCCTCAGGGCAGACAAGCCACTAGTGTCTCTGCCACTGACCAATCTCTCAAGCCCAGCACGCCCCTGACATATATACAGATGTCAAAGCATTTAGCTTCCATATTACTTTCACTCGCCCCCCGCCATGTTTCCTGGTGCCTTCTTTCCTTCTCAGTGAGAAAGGACGTGAGTTGCATTGCAGAAAAACCATGAGATTATACATCTCGGGGAGTGAATTCCAGTCCTAGCTGGTGAACCTGTCCAAACACTCTCTTCCAGGCCTCCATGTATTGCTCTGTTTATAAAGGGAGATTAGTTTAGAATCATGGAATCGTGTTGGAATGGACTCCAAAGCCCATCAAAATCCAACTTTCCGGTCAGGGCTGACTGTCTTACACAAAGTCTGTGGGAGATGATGAGTGTTTCTAGTCCCACCCCCCTTTTTCAGTCTCTGTTCATCTCATCGTTGGGCTGCTCTCATTTGATTGCATCATGTTGAACAGAAATATAATTCTGTGTTTGGTCTCAGTTTTCCCAGCTGCAGAAATACAAAATAAGTCAATTCTCTCCTACAAACCACCCTTTCGATTGTTGACAGTAACCATTTTGTTTCCTCAAAGTCTCCAGGTAGGAAGTGAAATAATAATCCTGTTTCCCTTAGCTGTATGACATGGTCTTTGGGCCCCTTGTCTTGCTGACCCCTTGTTTAGGGTATGCTTTAGCTTAACTAAAATAAAAATGAGTGTACTACTAGGGGTTGTGGTTGGACTAGCACAAAAATATTGGGAGCAGTGATATTATGTAAATAAAACGTAATCCCATAATTAGAATTATGTACTTGCCTAACCACATCCTAAGAATTCATTAGCTTTTAAAACAACCTTGTCATGCACCTGGCTTTTATTGAATATACTAGAGGTCCAGTGCACAAAATTCATGCACAGGGGGTGAGGGTGTCCCTCAGTCCAGCCTGCACCCTCTCCAATCTGGGATCCCTCTCACAATCCAGGACTACTGGCTCCCAACTGCTCGCCTGCTTGCCTTCCTGATTGCCCCTAACCGCTTCTGCCTGCCAACCTGATCACCCTCTAACCACTCCCCTGCCAGCCTGATTGGTGCCTAACTGCTCCCCTGCCAGCCTATTTGCCCCTAACTGCCGTCCCCTGCAGCCCTGGTCACCCCTAACTGCCCTCCCCTGCAGGCTTAATCGCCCCCAACTGCCCTCCCTTGCAGGCCTGGTCCCTCCCAACTGCCCTCCCCTGCTGGCCATCTTGTGGCAGCCATCTTGTGTCCACATGGGGGCAGCCATCTTTGACCACTTGGGGGCATCCATCTTGTGTGTTGGAGTACTGGTCAATTTGCATATTACTTTTTTATTAGATAGGATGATATATGATCAACATAATTTAAGGTCAACAAAAATTTCTTTATTTAGCCCTGGCCATGTTGCTCAGTGTCAACCCATGCCCCAAAGGGTCTCGGGTTCGATTCCTGATCAAAGGCACATACCTGGTTGCAGGGTCGATCCCCAACCCTGTGTTGGGGCACATGTGAGTGTCAACCAATCAAGTTTCTTTCTGTCTTTCTTTCTGGTTCTCTCTCTCTCTGCCTCCTACCCTCCTTTCCACTAGCTCTAAAAATCAATGAAAAAAATACCATCAAGTTTTTATTTTTTATTTTTAGTGCTGCAATATTTATTCTCACTTCCATCATTTTTTCCATTGTTTTTTAAAATAAATTGGTACACCCCCCTCTACACATACTCCATACATAGCATCTTATTCCACAATAAAAGATTAGCTAATGTGGGCCTTGGAAAGATTGAACTTGAGAAAGAGATGTGGTCTGAACTTGAATGAAAAAGAGGCTGCTGGATAGAAAAGATGAAAGGACCGTAGGGGAGTAGAATATATCAAGGAAAATCAGATCATCATTCTCTGTAATGCCTGATAAAAGAATATACTCAGGTTTTAAAACTCTGCCTTCAAGCACAACCCAAAGTCACTTTCCTAATTTTCTTTCCTGTAGCCATAGATGGAAGGTGTTGTTGTTGTTGTTGTTGTTGTTTTAATATTTTTTAAATATATTTTATTGATTTTTCACAGAGAGGGAGAGAGAGGGATAGAGAGATAGAAACATCGATGAGAGAGAATCATCGATCAGCTGCCTCTTGCATACCCCCCCACTGGGATGTGCCCGCAGCCAAGGTACATGCCCTTGACCGGAATCTAACCTGGGACCTTTTAGTCCATAGGCTGATGTTCTATCCACTGAGCCAAACCAGTTTCGGCATGTTGTTGTTTTTTTTTTGTTTGTTTGTTTTTTAACTAGATAGGGACATAAGGGAAATTAGTACAAAAAAATTAAGATAGAAAAAAAAATCAGCCGGGACCGGTTTGGCTCAATGGATAGAGCGTAGGCTTGGGGACTGAAGGGTCCCAGGTTCGATTCCGGTCAAGGGCATGTACCTTGGTTGCAGGCATATCCCCAGTAGGGGGTGTGCAAGAGGCAGCTGATCGATGACTCTCTCTCATCGATGTTTCTAACTCTCTATATCTCTCCGTTCCTCTCTGTACAAAAATCAATAAAATATATTTTAAAAAAAAAAAAAAAAGGAAAAAAAATCAGGTTTCCAAAACACGAGGTGGTGTGAGTGGCCAACAGCTTGTCTCCACTTGTTCTCTGACTTTTCACGGCCTCAGGTGTGCCTGACGCTGACAGCCCAGCGCATGGCCAAGAAGAACTGCCTGGTGAAGAACCTGGAGGCGGTGGAGACGCTGGGCTCCACCTCCACCATCTGCTCTGACAAGACGGGCACCCTCACCCAGAACCGCATGACCGTCGCCCACTTATGGTTCGATAAGACCATCTATGAGTCGGAGACAAGTGAAGAACGGCTTGGTGACTAGTGGCATCAGGGGGGCCAAAAGAGGAAGGGTTTGGGGGAATGTGATGAGTGAGCTGAGAGGGAGTGGAGAGTGCGGACAAAGGAAAGACAGCTGGAAGGGAGTGAGAGAAGGAAGGCTCAGAGGAAAGTGTCTCATGAAGTTGTGGGCTAGAGACAGGATGGAAATAGCGCCCAGCTCTAACTCCCTCTCCCTGGTTCACGGTCTGTTCTTCCTCCCCAGAGCATGTGTTTGACAAGAACTCTGACACTTGGCCCATACTGGCCCGAGTCGCTGGCCTCTGCAACCGGGCTGACTTCAAGGCCAACCAGGAGGACGTTCCGATAGCTAAGGTGTCAAGCCCAAGGGGCAGAGGGTGCCTCAGTGTCCAGGGTATAACCCACCTCTCCCTCTCCCCACAAAAGATCTCTTTCCTGGCTCTCAGGGATTCCCCTGGCACCCCCTCCCCTCTCAGCCCCTCTCCTTGTCCCGGACTTATATACAAAACCCCCTTCTGGCAGCGGACAACGGCAGGGGACGCTTCTGAGTCGGCCCTCCTCAAGTTCATCGAGCAGTACTACTGCCCCGTGAAGGAGATGAGAGAGAAAAGCCCCAAGGTGGCAGAGATCCCCTTTAATTCTACCAACAAGTACCAGGTACAGGCCGACGAAGGTGGGAGAATGATTGGCGGGGAGGGGGAACAAGGGTGGGGTCGAGGAGTGGAGAGGGGTATCTTTTAGGGAAGCAGGAGTTTCGTCTTTCACCTCTCCTCTGAGCAGTAGGACAGAGAGGGCAGACACCCCGCATCCCAACTAGGAAGAAGCTCCCCTCAAGGAGAAGTAAGGGAGCAGCAGGCGATGGAAGGGAGAGGGGCTGAGCCCTAAGCTGAGTTGGAGACCCCACTACCTGTGGGAAGAGCGAGTCATCAAAGGCTCTCTGAAGGCTGGGCAGTGGGCATCACGTGACAGCCCTGCAGCTGTCCGGAGGCATCTCTGTGACGGCTGGCCGGCTGCCGGGCTAGCCAGCAGAATAGGCTGGCTTACCAGACGCTCCCCATAGGCGCCAGATTTCATTAGTCATCTTTTTTTTTCATTCCCTGCCTGCAGTTCTAGCGGCTGCTGGCAGGTAAGCGATCAGGGGTCCCCAGCGTGTTTGTGAGCTTCATTTCCCAGGAGCACTTTCTCCGCCACCCAGGGAGGAGTGGCGGGCGAGGGAGGAGGAGGGCCAGGGAGGGACGCTGGTGGCATTAACAGTACACTCCATGGGAGGAAAGGGAAACCCAGTATTTATTCTATTTTTTTAATTAAAAAATTGTATTTACTTAGAAACATTCAGAATGTCAACAAAACTGCTGCAATTTTTAAAAATATATATATTTTATTGATTTCTCACAGAGAGGAAGGGAGAGGGATAGAGAGCTAGAAACATGGGTGAGAGAGAATCATCGACCAGCTGCCTCCTGCACACTCCTTATCAGGGATGTACCCGCAACCAATGTACATGCCCTTGATGGAAATCAAACCTGTGACCCTTCAGTCCGCAGACCGACGCTCTATCCACTGAGCCAAACCAGTTTCGGCTGCAACGTTTTTTGCAATTACAGAGTGGTATTCAGTTAACAGGACAGCAATTATTTCGTATAAGCTGCGTCAGAGACAAGTGAAGATGGCAAAACTACCATTCCCATAGATTCCCTGTTTCCTCAAAAAAAAGACAGTGTCTTATATTAATTTTTTCTCTTGTGCCCTAGGTCTTATTTTCAGGGGATGTCTTATCTTTCCATGTGCTAGGTCTTATTTTCGGAGTATGTCTTATTTTCGGGGAAACACGGTATCTAGTTTGTGCTGGGCACCAACAAGAACTGCTTTAAGTTTCCATGCCAATGTACAGCCCCCAGACTGTGCCAGGAAAGATTAGCGGCTATTGGAAATACCACCAGGACCGGGCTAGCTACAGACACATTCGCTAGTGTTAACTATACAAAAAAAAAAAAAAAAAAGACACTGTACAGTTTAAAAACAAATCTTACACAGCCTTGCATTTCAATTCTTTTCTTTAAAAGGAGTGAGTTGTGTACAGGGGGGTTAACTGCTTTATAGACAAGAAAAAAAACTGCGCTAGAACCAACTTATTCATCATCTTCATCTTCATCATCATCTTCATCCTCTTCTTCCTCCCCATCATCTTCCTTGTCTTCTTCCTCTTCCTTCTTTTTCTGGCTTTTTTCAGCCTTGACAGCTCCCTTTTTGGCAGCATCAGGCTTTCTGTTAGCTCGGTAGGAAGCGATATCCTTTTCCTATTTCTCCTTCCGCTCAGCACCCTCCTTTCCATAAGGCCGCTTGTCATCAGCAGCAGCTTGAGTCCACATCTCTCCCAGCTTCTTTGCAACGTCACCCATGGATGGGCCAGGACGCCCTCCTCTGATTTTTGAGCGAGAATCAGAACAGAACAAGAAAAAGGCCGAAGGAGGCCTCTCGGGTGCCTTGGGATCCTGGAATTCCTTTATTGTTTCCCCTTTAGGAGGAATATACGTTTTCATTTCTCTCCCATAACGAGCCTTGTCCGCCTTTGCCATGTCTTCAAATTTCCCTTTCTCCTTAGTAGACACGGTCTTCCGCCTCTCTGAGCACTTCTTAGGAAACTCGGAGAAGTTGACTGAAGCATCTGGGTGCTGCTTCTTGTGCTCCTCCCGGCAGGTTTGCACAGAGAAAGCAGACGATGCCATTTTGCCTCTTGGCTTCTGAGGGTCTCCTGTGCCCAGGTTTAATTCCTTCCCCCCAGCGAGCACAGTCACCCAGTGCCCGGCGCTGTCTCTGTGGAGCTCAATGTACTGCCGAAACCCAGCATTTCTTTCCCACGTTGGAATCCTGGCACATTTTGAAGTGTGGAGGGCTGGGAGTGCTGGCACTGCCATGATGGGAACTCTAAGGTTTGTGTTCTGTGGGACAATTTTGATTTGCTCAGGGGTGTGGGGCTCTCCAAGTTCATGCACAACTGTCAAGGTCAGACGTTCAGGTGCAGTAACAGAGTAGAAAGGAGACTCCCAAACGCCAGTTCTGTGTTTGTGTCTTAAAATGCACCTGATTGTCAATAGCCAAGTTATGAAAGAAACCCAAAGGCCATTAGTGGACGACTGGAAAAAACATTGGAATTTTTAAAAATGTGGTGACACATGTATATATTGAAGTCTTACCATTTGTGACAGCATGGATGGACCTAGAGGGTATTATGTTAAGTGAAATAAGTCAGTCAGAGAAAGACAAATACCATGTGATCTCACTTACATTTGGAATCTAACAAATAAAATAAAATGGAAGCAGACCGATGGTTACCAGAGGAGAGGGGACTTAGGGGGCTGAGTGAAAAAGGTGAAGGATTAAGAAATACATTGAGCTGAAACTGGTTTGGCTCAGTGGATAGAGCGTCGGCCTGTGGACGGAAAGGTCCCAGGTTCGATTCCAGTTGGTGATTCTCTCTCATCATTGATGTTTCTCCCTCTCTCTCCCTCTCATCTCTGAAATCAATAAAAATATGTTTTTTAAAAAGAGTATAGGATTGTCTAACCACTACACTATATACATGAAACTGATAACAAATAATAATTTTTAATAAATCTTTATTCAAATTATGACAATTGTTTCTCCTTTCCCCCTCCCCCAAATAATAATTTTTAAAATAATAAAACTAAGAGCAGAAATTCATGTATAAACATTTTTAAACCATAAGAAAATATTTTCTTAAAAAAAAACACAAAACACATGGAATAGTGCTGGTGCCCACAGAGCATATGCTAAAATTGGAACAATACAGAGAAGATTAGCGTGCCCCCCCATAACATGCAGATTTCCTCAACGTTCCATATTTTTATATTTGCAGGTTGCTTAAGAGGGTAGATCTTAAAGGTTTTCATCACAAAAAATATTCATAAAAATATTCATAAAAATATTCATATCCAAAAATAATAAAATAAAAAAAGCTAGATAGATTTCTAAAAGCCCAATTATTTTCACATTGAACACCGAACAAGTAAGAGTTAAAGAACTAGATCCATCGGGGGGTGTGTGTGTGTGTGTGTGTGTGTGTTTTGTCTCAACTGGCTTTTAGTCGGTGTAATAAGATAGGTCTTTTAGACTCAAACTGCAAACTTATTCCCACTTTTTTTCCTGACATTTAGTGGCCTCACTAACCAGACAGGAATTTTTGCTAGACAGGCCTGATTAGAGCCTTTGACCGGAAAGAATTAGGTGCCTCTCCCTCTATATGATTCAGAATAAAAGCAAAACACAGCCACGTTTGTCGGAATGTCCAACAAAACAGCCGCGCTGCCCAAAGTGACGACGTTTGTGCTTTCACTGAGCTATTGAACATCAAACAGCAAAACCCTCCGCTGGTGGCCGTGAGCTCAGCCAGCCGCCAGCACCCAGCTCTGCGGGCTTGGCAGGGGCTGCTTGCCGGAGGCCCCGGGAAACCCTCTGGCGTGGTTCACACCCTGCAGACCACCGCCTTCACTGGCCTGCATTCAGGGTAGTTAGAGGCTCCGGTTTGCAAGGTCTTTCTTAGCCTGCGGTCCCTTTCCCTCCCTGAGATGGACGTGAAAGAAAAAAGGTTCTCTGTTCTCATGTTTCCAGATGATTTCCCCCATAGTTTCATGTGCAATTTCTATCAAGATGTGATTTTTCTGTGACCAAGTTAACCGCTAATGTAGGCCTTGCTGTCATCCCCAGTAATCACCAATAAATAGTCTACACAGATGTGTTCAGCACTCAGAAAGTTAAGCTTTATGAAAAATATATTTTTTTATTGATTTTTTATGGAGAGGAAGGAAGAGGGATAGAGAGCTAGAAACATCGACCAGCTGCCTCCTGCACACCCTCCACCGGAGATGTGCCTACAACCAAGGTCCATGCCCTTGACCGGAATCGAACCTGGGACCCTTCAGTCCGCAGACCGACGCTCTATCCACTGAGCCAAACCGGTTTCGGCAGAAAGTTAAGCTTTTTAAACCTTCGCTGCTTCTGCTTAAATAAGTTCAGGTGTTTCAACTGCTCAAGCAGTTTTTTGAAAGTTGGAAGGACCAACTTTGACCAGGTTGCACACACCAGCCTCCCCACTTCCTTACCCTCCGGGCAGTGCCGTCTGGCCTCTGCACCAGCTCGTGTCCTACCCACATGCTAATTCCCCTCCCAATAGCCCGTGGACCAGGAATTTCCTGTGGATCCTAAGAGGAGCCCACAGAGAGTTCCTTTCCACAGGTCAGAGATGGTGGGGAAATGCAAAACCAAAGCTGACTTAATTTCTGTCTCCTCTGGTGTGTTGTTCCTCGGGTTTCCTCCATGGATATGCCCCTCTCTCCCCCCACTAGCCACACTGGCCCTGACCCTCACATTCGACAGCCCCCACGGACCACCCACACCATCCAGCCCCTCTCAGGGGACTTTCTCGTGATTTTAGGAGGGTGTGGAGAGGGGGCTAGAATGAGTAACCTATTTTTAAACTGTGTTTCACAGTTTTTAAAGGGTTTTTTTTTTCTTCAAATATTATCTATCATACAAACTCAATGAAGTACGCACTGCCAGTCCTTTTGCATTTCATCAAAAAGCACTACGGTTTTGAGAAGTCAAATGGGTTGACGTGAGGCCATGAGGCATTCAGGCTCAGGACACAGGTCTTTGGGCTCTAAGCTCTCTCTCCCGCCCTCTCTGCGGTGCTTGCCAGCCCACCACTTCTCTCCAAGCAGAGCAGAGGCAGGGAAAGTGAGGCACTGGCTTCGGCCCGCAGCCTCTAGTGAGGCTGAGAAGACAGAGGTTCGTATGCAAACAATCCCAGCCGGAGGCTCCGGGACAGGGCGGGTGGGCTGGCCGGGCCTGTGTGGAGGAAGGGCTGCGGGGTTCTGGCACAAAGGAAATGGAGGTATAACATTGGTTGCCTGTTTCACCTTCAAAAACCTTTCCCTTGCCCTGGCTGATTTGGCTCAGTGGATAGCGCGTCGGCCTGCAGACTGAAAGATCCCGGGTTCGATTCCCATCAGGGGCACGTACCTTGGTTGCAGGACATCCCCGGTGAGGAGGTGTGCAGGAGGCGGCTGATTGATGTTTCTCTCTCATTGATGTTTCTAACTCTTTCTCTCCCTTCCTCTCTGTAAAAAAAAAAAAAAAAAAAAAAAAAAAAAAATCAATAAAATAGCCGAAACCGGTTTGGCTCACTAGATAGAGCGTTGGCCTGCGGACTGAAGGGTCCCAGGTTCGATTCCGGTCAAGAGCATGTACCTTAGTTGCAGGCACATCCCCAGTAGGAGGTATGCAGGAGGCAGCTGATCGATGTTTCTATCTCATCGATGTTTCTATCTCCCTTCCTCTCTGTACAAAATCAATAAAATATATATTTTTTAAAAACAACCTTCCCCTTGCCCCACCCCTGCTCTGCTGTTCCACCAGTGCTTCCCCTCCTCTCCCTAGATGTCCATCCACCTGCGGGAAGACAGTTCCCAGGCCCACGTGCTGCTGATGAAGGGGGCTCCGGAGAAGATCCTGGAGTTCTGCTCTACTTACCTTCTGTTGGGGCAGGAGTACCCCCTGGACAATGAAATGAAGGAAGCCTTCCATAACGCCTACCTGGACCTGGGAGGTCTGGGGGAGCGTGTGCTAGGTGAGGGGCTGGGGAGAAGACCCTCGCAAGAACAGCATCAGAGTGGTTCTGGGTGGTGGGGCGAAAAACATCGAGGCTGTTGGGGTGAGCAGGGTGGGGACGCACATCAAGAATGACTGCTGGTGCCTTCTGGCCCTCTCCAGGGTTCTGCTACCTGAACCTGCCTAACACGTTCTCCAAGGGGTTCAAGTTCAACACGGATGAAATCAACTTCCCCATGACCAACCTCTGCTTCGTGGGGCTCATATCCATGATCGACCCTCCCCGGGCTGCCGTGCCCGACGCCGTGAGCAAGTGTCGCAGCGCGGGCATTAAGGTGAGGCTGGGGCACGCCAGGGGCCGCTCCTGTGCCAGAGCAGGGAAAAGCCTTGTGTAGAGTTGGTTCTTAATAACACTGCTTTCATCAATTTCTGTTTCCTTCCGCTTAGAAATGTTTTCGTCTTAAGAGCCTGAGAGTAAATGTCCTACTTTTTTTTAATTTCTCTATTGATTAGGGTATTAAATATGTGTTCTCATTCCTCCATGTATCCCCAACCCCCCCACTCATGCCCTCACCCCTGGTGTCTGTGTCCATTGGTCACGCTTATATGTATGCAATACAAGTCCTTTGGTTGATCTTTCCCCCTTACCCTCACCCTCCCCTACCTTCCCTCTGAGGTTTGACGGTCCGATGAATACTTCTCTGTCTCTGGATCTGTTTTTGTTCCTCAGTTAATGTTGTTCATTATATTCCACAAATGAGTGAGATCATGTGATATTTTTCTTTCTCTGACTGGCTTACTTCGCTTAGCATAATGCTCTCCAGTTCTATCCATGCTGTTGCAAATGGTAAGAATTCCTTCTTTTTTACAGCAGTGTAGTATTCCATTGTGTAGATGTACCATAGTTTTCTAATCCACTCATCTGCTGATGGGCACTTAAGGCTGTTTCCAAATCTTAGCTATGAACATGGGGGTGCATATATCCTTTCTGACTGGTGTTTCTAGGTTTTTGGGATATATTCCTAGAAGTGGGATTACTGGGTCAAATGGGAGTTCTATTTTTAGGTTTTTGAGGAAACTCCATACTGTTCTCCACAGTGGCTGAACTAAATGCCCTCTATTGTTAGACTCCTGTCTTTTGTGGAACATTACAATCATCAAGAGAACTTTAAAAACCTGGTGCCCAGGTCACATCCCAGACCCACTGCATTAGAAACTCTCAGGGTGAGACCCGGGCATCTGCATTTTTATAAACTCTCCCAGAGAGTCCAATAGGCCGAAAAGCTTGAGAACCAGCATCCTGGTACAGTGCTTCTCCAACTCCTGTGCACATGACATTGACACCGTCTCTGCTCCTACCTAATGTGCTGGATCCCAGACTGGAGGAGAGCAGGTGACAGTGGGGGGCGGGGGCACATTAGAGGTACTTAAGGAGAGCTAGCTGCTATCTGTCAGAGCTGGCTTATCTTAGACCTTTGACTTTTGCCAGTTTGGAGGCAGCCAGGGCCATGCTAAGTTCAATGATTGGCCACAGAGGAGTGGGAGCCAAGGAATGGATGTAGAAAATAATGTTGAGTGAATCCCCTAATTGCTACCAGATGTTTGGGGGTGATCGAGTTCTTTGCAGAGACGCCATCATTATAGCACATTTACACAAGCTGACCAGGTTGTCCCGATATTCCCCAATGGTCTGTACGCTGCCATAGCGATTGTGGGAGCCACGTGGAGAAGGGCCTTGTTTGCATTTCGAAGAGTTGACGTGGGCTGCGAGGTGAGGAATAACACTGTGGGTGTGCCTAAAAGTGATCTCATCAGGGAATGCATGGGTCTCTGCAGCAAGAAGTAACCATTTGTGCCCCCCCGATGGGGAGGCCCAAACAGGAGACTAATGGGTGATTTTAGCCAGAATGACCTCACAGCCCGAGGCAGAATGTCTGAGGAGACATCCCAGGCTGGCCTAGAGCGGGCAGAGGCCTCTGTGCTTGCTGGGCAGCGGCTGGCTCGGGCTCACAGGTCTTGTAATTTCTTGCTTCTTCTGGACCCGACGCCGGCAGGAATTTGGCAGTCTCGGTGGGGAACTTTGAGTCCTCCCTTTCCTTACAGGGAAGGGAAAGGCTTACTGTGACCACACGTAGTGGACATGTGGGGGGTTGTTCCATGGGGAAGAGCCTTTCAGGGTCCATCTGTAATGGAGTCGATGCAGAACTGAAGGACAGCACTGGGCTGCTGGGAAAGGTCGAGTAACATCTGCAGGGCAGCACGTTTTTACAAGAAGTGACTGTGGAACTGGTATTTCCCAGGTAGAGCCATGTGCCTGGGTCTTTGGAATAACTGTGATTTATAATACACACACATACACACACACACACACACACACACACACACACGTGACATGGTGCACAAAATTCATGCACGGGGGTGCGTGGGATGTGTTTCTCTCAGCCCAGTCTATACCCTCTCCAACCTGGGACCCCTCAGGGGATAACCTGCAGTTGGACATCCCTCTCACAATCCAGAACTCAGAACTGCTCGCCTGCCTGCTTGATTGCCCCTAACTACTTCTGCCTGCCAGCCTAATTGTCCCTAACTTCTCCCCTGACGGCTTAACTGCCCCTAACCACCTCTGCCCTACATCCAGGCCCCAAGATTTCCTCCTCCAGCTGACCACAGGCATCCAGGATCTGGACTTCCCTCCCTCTGGTCAACCATAGGTGCCCAGGCTGGCTGCAGCCCCAGGGGATGCTGAGCAGGTGGCTATGCCTGGGCTGCAGCCACAAGTGTTGGTGCCCAGGACTGTGGGGTGGGCGGCTTCTCCGTCTTCCCAGGGACGCAGTGTAGGCGATTTCTCTGGCTGGCTGCAGCCAGCCTCAGGCTCGGGGGCCGGTATCTCTGTCTCCCCCAGGACTTGGGGCAGGCGAACATGAAGCCTCTGCTGCTGTCTGCAGCCTGGGATTAGGGGGCAGGTGGCTTCTTCGTCTCCCTAGCTGCAGCCTGTCTCAGGCACTGGTGCCGGACTTCTCCAACCCCCACAGGCCTGGAGTGGGGGTGGAGAGCTGCTGCCATGTTTTCAGGTTAATTTGCATACTCACTCTGATTGGCTGGTAGAGTAGCGGAGTGGCAGCAGCCACTTTTATTAGTGTGTGTGTGTGTGTGTGTGTGTGTGTGTGTGTGTGTGTGTCTGTGTATAATCTATTTGCCTCTACCTGAGGCTCGCGGGAGCATGGAGCGACTCTACCCTCGCGGTGAGGCTGGCCTCCTCTATGAACTGCAGTAGAGCCCGCAGCAACGCTGCCAACCCTGGAGCTCGCCTCTCAGATGCATGGGAGCCTGGATGAGAGGGGGATGAGAAGGGGAGGGCAGGGAACAAAGGAACAAGAGGGCAGCTTGCAGCGCTGCGTGGGGACATCAGAGGTACAGCAGCCGGAAGAAGTTAGACATGAAATTCTTTTAATACTTGACGAATCCCAGAGACTGCCAGATGCCCTTTCCCTCACAGAGACCCATTCTCTGCAGAACTGGCGTCCGTTGTCTGCACGAATGTCCACTCGCTAAGAAACTGCGTCCTCGGAGCTCGCTCTCGGGGTGCCTGGCATGGAGGTGGTACTGCCAGGAGCTGCCATTTGAATGGTCAATCTGGGCTAGGGGCGAGGGGCATACCAGGACGACACCACACCTGGCCTACAGGCCTCAGGTCACTATTGATGAGCCACTGAAAAGTGCAGGGCGCTGTGAGCCCAGAAGGCATCACTGAGGGCTCAGTCTGAGCCTCATCTGGAATCTTCTGTGCAGCCCCCTCCCAGACCCTCGCCTTATCCCTCCCCGACAGGGCAAGCCTGGTGAGGACCCAGTCCCCACACGGAGACGGGGTGCTGAAACCAGCGGTGTGGGTAACAGCTCGTAGCGTGACCTTCCTCCAGCTCCAGCACCCCAACTTAGCCACACTCCCTTCTTCGGCCAGCCTGGGTGCCAGTGTGGGGGGAGGAGGGCTCAGAGGAGAACTAGCAGGCTTACCTCCGTGCTCTGGAAGCAGACAGACGGGCTTTTCCAGGACCTCTGTTCCGGAAGCAGTTAGATAGTTCAGTCACAATCAGATAGTGTCCCTTTCCTCCCTCGGAGCCTGAAAAACCGGGTCCCTGGGAACTATGAGCATTGGTGCCAGAAGCAGCCCTTCCTTCATCCCTTGGTTTGGTCATTGTTGGTTGCTGGTTACTGTGTTAGGCAGTGTGCTAAGGCAGGAAATTCACAAGGTGGCATAGCTATGCCCCGCCCCCCCCCCCCCTCACAGAGCTCTCACCAGCATGTGGGGGGAGTCTATAAGCAATGGCACCCCCTAAGCAGAGAATGCTAGCAAAGCACGGAGCATGGACCCCTGACCTCTGGGAAGGAATGGGGCTCGGGCTAGTAACTGCTATGCCAAATGGGCTGAAATCTGGGGGCACAGGGAGGCAGTGGGGGAAAGAGAGGAAGGAGTGAGGCTCAGAATGCACCTGGGCCTTGATGGAATTTCGCTCGGCAGATGGGTTATTCCAGAGATTCCTTTATTACCGTTTGTTGTATGTGTAGGCATTTCTGTCTTTGAGCTTAAAGAAGTAGAATAGCTTCTGAAGCACTTAAATGAAATTCTGAAAATAGCAATATACCTAAATCTCTGACTTATTCCTGGAAAACCTAGTACCCAAATGGTCTTCCATGTTGTGACCTGGTGATCCTGGCCCACCCACAAGGATTGAAGCAAAGGTTCTTGGGAATGAGCTCCTGAAAGCAGCGGTCTGTGAGCTCTCAGAGAGGAAGGGGAGGGACCCAGGACCTCCCGGAAGATGATTCTCCTCCTCTGCGCTCCCTTCCCAACACAGGTGATTATGGTGACAGGGGATCATCCCATCACAGCCAAGGCCATTGCCAAGGGTGTGGGCATCATCTCAGAAGGTAACGAGACAGCAGAGGACATTGCTGCTCGGCTCAATATCCCTATCTCCGAGGTCAACAGCAGGTGAGAAACCCCTAAAGAACTCAGATCTGCCATGTTTTCCTCTGTCATCAGCCTGTCTTCCCGCCCCCCCCCCGTCCCCTCCCCCAGCCAGGTTCCACGCACTGAAGCTCCTGAGGGACCCTGCAGCAGGCCGGAGGTGCAGGGCTTACATAGTGCAAAGTAGAGTGTAACAGGAAAGTGACCACGTGGGTTTCGGAAGACGTGGAACAAAGATGGAGATGGAGGAAGGGGAGATATGGTTGGGAAAGGGGGGAGGAGATGGCTCGTATCCACCTGGGGTCAGTGAATGGCTGGGACACATGAGGAGACCGAGCTGAAAGGAAAAACAAGGAGGCTACGGTAAAAGTGGGTTATGGGGCAGCTGATGAATTCTCTACACACTGAACTGGCCTTTGGAAATTCTTTTTGCACCCTGGCCGGTGTGCCTCAGTTGGTTGGAGCATCGTCCCAAGCACTGAAAGGCTGTGGGTTTGATTCCCAGTGGGGACAAGTACGGGAACCAATCTATGTTTCTCTCATACATAGATGTCTCTCTCTCTCTCTCTCTCTCTCTCTCTCTCTCTCTCTCTCTCTCTCTCTCTCTCTCTTCCTCTCTCCATCCCCTCTCTCTAAAATCAGAAATAAATAAATAAATAAATAAATAAATAAATAAATAATCACACAAACCCATATCGTCCAGTGAGGATTAAAAACAAAACACAATTTAAAAATAAAATAAAATAAAGTTCTTTTTGCTCAGGGATGCCAATGCCATCGTTGTGCATGGCTACAAACTAAAGGATCTGAACTCGGAGCAGCTTGACACCATCCTCCAGAACCACACGGAGATCGTGTTTGCTCGGACCTCCCCGCAGCAGAAGCTCATCATTGTAGAGGGATGCCAGAGGCTGGTAAGGGGGCAGCGGAGCTGGGGAGGAATCTGCAGAAATCAAGTGGCACAGCCCCGGGCCCACACCGAGCAGAGGAATGCGTGCTGGGCCGGAGGACACTCCAGAGTATCCCATCCTGAACCTCAGAATCTCAGAGATGGGCAGCAGTTTGTGGGCACCCTGAGAGGTCCCCCCAAGAGTTTTAATATATATTTTTAATATATTTTATTGATTTTTTTACAGAAAAGGAGAGAGAGGGATAGAGAGCTAGAAACATCGATGAGAGAGTCATCGACCAGCTGCCTCTTGCACACCCCCTAGTGGGGATATGCCCGCAACCAAGGTACATGCCCTTGACTGGAATCGAACCCGGGACCTTTCAGTCAGCAGACCCATGCTCTATCCTCTGAGCCAAACCGGTTTCGGCAAGAGTTTTAATATATGAGGAGGACCAGGAGAAGGAAGGGCTAAGAGGCCTACATCAAGCATGATGACAATCAAGAAGCGAGGGATGATGAAATCAAACTGGTTTGGGGAACTGGCCTTGAATCTGACGGTGATTACTTCGCTCCCTCTGTGCCCCCTCCCAGGGCGCCATCGTGGCGGTGACGGGCGACGGCGTGAACGACTCGCCGGCGCTGAAGAAGGCGGACATCGGCATCGCCATGGGCATCGCGGGCTCCGACGTGTCCAAGCAGGCGGCCGACATGATCCTGCTGGACGACAACTTCGCCTCCATCGTCACGGGCGTGGAGGAGGGTGAGGACGCGGAGCTGGGGCGTGTCCCTCACACTCACGTGGGAGTCGGTGTGCAGTGCTCCTTCCCGTCGCTCGTCATCCAACTTGGAGGATGCTGCAAAAACTGGGGGGAATCTATTATGTTTAAAATCATTTTTCTTGAGATAGTAATGCTTATGGCATGGACAGGGCTAGTTATTTAGTATCTACAATCTGATCATGGATTTCATTTGTATATTGTAAAAGAAAAAGAAAAAGACTGGGGAAAATCACTGTGAGACAAAATTGTGCAAACTAGATTCATTTAGTACTTGGACCATTACAGTCAGGAGCCCTTTTTTATTAGACTGGAGGAAATGCCAGATTATTTAGGAAGACTAGGACTGTACTATAGTATCTTCTTTCTTTCATATATATGTATATGTATATGTATATTTTATTGATTTCAGAGGGGAAAGGAGAGGGAGAGAGAGATAGAAACATCAATGGTGAGAGAGAATCATTGATTGGCTGCCTCCTGCACACCCTACACTGGGGATCCAGCCCAAAACCCAGGCATGCGCCCTGACCAGGAAGTGAACCATGATCTCCTGGTTCATAGGTCAATGCTCAAGCACTGAGCCATGCCAGCCGGGCTATAGTGACTTCTTTCTTCTCTCATGGAGATTCAAGCAGGTCCGCAATACATTCCAGCCATCTCCCTGGACTACTTCAAGCTCCATAATGTCAGGAGGGCCCCATAGGGACCTATTCTATGAACGATGTTGACAAACTAAGATCCTTTGGATCCTGGCCTATAAATTGATTGCATGAGCCAAAATGATTACCTCTTTCCCAGAGAATTCTGAAGACAATACACATTGGTAAACGGGAACTCCAGAACTCTGCCTCCCAGGCTTCCTGCTTTCTGCCTGGAGCTAACTTACTAAAACTTACATAATAGGACAATTCACAGAATAGGAGTAGCTGTCGTTTTATGGAGACCTCAGATGATCCAGATGTTCAGTATTTTATATCCAGTTCAATACATTTTTCAGATTCAATACATTACCGTCAGATTCAATCCATAGTTGTACCAGGTACTATTCTAGATGCTGGGGATGCAACCATGAGGAATCAAAAGACACACATTCCTGTTCTCAGGTCATTTCATTTCTAGCAGAACAAGGCAGACAATAAATTGTATAGTATAGTATAAAGGACGCTGCGTGCAATGAAAAAAATAAAGCAGGAGTCCAGGGAGACATTCCAGTTTTTGAGAGGGTCATCAGGGAAGAAATCAAGCCATCTTACAAGGCAGAAGGTGAGGGGTAACCAAAGTCACAAGCCAGTTATGGCAGAAAATGAGATCAGAACCCAAGCCCAGGCTCTATCCACTTCAGCCTCAATCTTCTAACCACTTTTATATTGGGGTTCACAAGCGCCTCTGAGTGTTAACCAGGCCCAACCCTGCTTACTAAGCCATGTTGAATCCAAGAATGAAGAGTGCATAGATATGGCATGTTGATAAACCTTGGCTCTAATTCATAGACACACAATTTAGAAATAAAATTCGGACCACCGAGGCCTAGGACCTCCAGACACTTGCATGGATCATGACACTGCTTTATAGAGGTCCCTCTGTCCAGGAGCTGGTCTGTGGGAGGTATGTCCTCACTAGTCTTCTCATAGAAGGTTGACCCTTCTCCCCAGGCCGCCTGATCTTCGACAACCTGAAGAAATCCATCGCATACACCCTGACCAGTAACATCCCTGAGATCTCCCCGTTCCTGTTCTTCATCATCCTCAGCATCCCCCTGCCTCTAGGCACCATAACCATCCTCTGCATCGACCTGGGCACGGACATGGTAAGGACCAAACCGGGACCTGGCTGCAGAATTCCTGTGAGATGGACTGAGTAGGAGGAGGAATCTGTGTCCAGGGACAGGGACCGAGCTGGGATTACTTGTGTGTTTCCTTCTGAATTGTGTGTCTCCCTGTTCCTCCCACCCTCCATTCTCCAGGTCCCTGCTATCTCTTTGGCCTATGAGAAAGCTGAAAGTGACATCATGAAGAGGGTTCCACGGAACCCAAAGACTGACAAACTGGTGAACGACCGTCTCATCAGCATGGCCTATGGACAAATTGGTGCGGCCAGAATGAGGGGGGAGGGAGTGGGGGATGGTTGCACCTGTCTCGCCATCGGAGCCATCTCAGTTGGGAAGTCAGGTCGTTCTTGACCACAAACGGTGTTAAGCCCTGGGAATACAAGGAACCATTGATCTGTGGTCTGCTCTTGACTTAAAGCCTGGGCAGGAAGGAACAAATAGATATAAGATGATAGCTTCTTTCCAAATGCCAAAAAAGTGAGCATAGACAGGAGTACAAAACCAAGCAGGCTCCCCAATCATGAGGATTGTCAGAACACTTTATGAGGGAAACAGGCCTTAAACTTGATGCTGAAAGATAGGGCTTAGATTAAGTGTGGTTAAGTGAGGCGGGGCAGGGAGAAGAAGAGAAATTTACATGGTCTGGTTGTTGAAGGGTGAATAAACCAGTTTATTCCTGATAAAGGAGTAGTGGAAAATAAGGCTATAGGCCATCAGTCCAGGTTTGAAGTACATTTGAAAACCGTTAGATGTCTTTGTTCTCGGGCTGCCAGGTGCAGTAGGGTGTTTCAAGAGTAGAATGAGGGCTGGACAGGGAAGAGATTGAGGTCAGGGGAACCTGGCTCAGAGAAAGACTTCAAAAGGCAGACATTGGAAGGGGTCCATCCCAACATCTAAAGGTGGAAACACACAGAAAAAGTAGAGATGTAGGAGCCAAACCTACGTTTGTATCCCCATTTTACCACTTGCTGCATGACCCCCGACAATGACTGAATCGTTTTTGTGCTTTTGTTTTCCACTGAAGAGACGGAAATAATAGTTCAGACTTGTGAAGACCAGTGTCCACGGTCATCTGCCCAGGGCAGAGCTCTGTAGTTAGCAGGCTATTGCTGTGGTCCAGGCATGGGGAATAGAGGTTGTGAGTAAGGGAGAGGCAAGGCCCTGATGGGAGAGAGGAGAGGAGAGGGGAGGGGAGGACTTTGCGAGTCTTCTAATGTCAGAGGAAATTGACAGGGAGGACTCCAGCACTTACTCACTGGGGAGAGGGAAGACATTTCCTCGAAGGTCCTTTTCAGATTTTAAGGTTACATGATTGAAAGATGACGCTGGGTTAGAGCTTAGAAATACACATCAGGCCTTGGAGGTCAGTCCAGCAGAAATGATGGGGTCAGATCATTGCTGGAAGCATCTTCAGCATTACAGCTCCACACATACCAGGCCAGCTAGAAGCAAGTCCCAGCCACCACCCCTTCCAAGGTCTGCCTTTTAAAGTCTTTCTCTGAGAGCCGAGACCAGTTTGGCTCAATGGATAGAGTGTCAGCTTGGGGACTGAAGGGTCCCAGGTTCGATTCCGGTCAAGGGCATGTACCTTGGTTGCGGGCATATCCCCAGTAGGGGGTGTGCAAGAGGCAGCTGATCGATGACTCTCATCGATGTTTCTATCTCTCTATCTCTCTCCATTCCTCTCTGTACAAAATCAATAAAATATATTTAAAAATAAATAAATAAATAAATAAATAAATAAATAAATAAATAAAGTCTTTCTCTGAGCCAGGTCCCCCTGTTCTGTGATTCTACCACTCACAGGGATGATTCAGGCTCTGGCTGGATTCTTTGCGTACTTTGTGATTCTGGCCGAAAACGGTTTTAGGCCTATTGATCTGCTGGGCATCCGCATCAACTGGGAAAATCGATACTTGAATGACCTGGAGGACAGCTATGGACAGCAGTGGGTGAGTAAGAGGGGTGGGGTAGTAGATAGTGACTACCTAGTAGTAGGTAGCAAGAGTGAAGACGTGACAGGCCCTTCTAGCTGGTGTGGCTCAGTTGGTTGAGCATTCTCCCATGCATACAGGAGGCAGCTGATGGAAGTTTTGATGTTCCGTTCTCACATCAATGTCTCTCTTTCTCTCTTTCCATCTTCCTTCCTTCCTCTCTCTCTAAAAATCAATAAAAACTCTTTTTTTTTAAAAAAGAGAAGTGACAGGAAGAGTGGGTTTATCAAATTTTTGAAGAGTGGGAAAATGGAGGAAGCAGAGAGAGTTGTTGCGTTATCTCTAGTCCCAAGTGAGTATTGTAACTTTCAACCTCGTTCTCTAGTCATGTCAGCAAATACTCTTCTCTTTGTTTACGTGACTTCATTTGTGTTCATTCCTACTGTCTGTTTTCTGTCCTTACCTTCCTGTACCTTTTGGCTTCCTGGAAGTCTTGTCTTGTCAACTTTTGAGGTCTGGTTTCTGTTTTTTCTATCTTCTAACCATCATTACCCAGAAATTAGTGCTTGGGCCTCTGTCTCCTGTTTCACTGTCTCCCTCAATGGGAGCTCAAATATGATAATAGAATTTCAAATCCAAAAACCTATTTTCTTTGTATATCCCTTCTTTGTAATTCTAAACTATTTTAATTTTAGAGAGAGGAGGGGGAAAAGAGAGAAACATCAATTTGTTGTCCCACTTATTTATACATTCATTGGTTGATTCTTGCATGTACCCTGACTAGGAGTCGAACCCACAACCTTGGCAGATCAGTATGACACTCTAAGCAACTGAGCTCTCTGGCCAAGACTCATTCTAAACTTTTTAAACTTAGAGGATTCCTCTCTGTAGTGGTCTTTCATAACACTCAAGATGAATGAGACCAAACTGAAGCCCTCTAAACCAACACTATATGTTTAAGAATTTTAGTAAGTTTTTTTTTTTAATCTGTGAACTAGAGGCCACGAAATCCATATACTGGGGGGAGGGGGGAAGGTCCCTCAGCTCAGCTTACATCCTCTTCAATCTGGGGACCCTCAGGGGATGTCTGATTGCCGGTTTAGGCCTGATCCCACAGTGATCAGGCCTAAACTAGCAGTTGGACACCCCTCTCACAATCCGGGACTGCTGGCTCCCAACCGCTTGCCTGCCTGCCAGCCTGCCAGCCTGATCCCACTTAACCACTCCCCTGCCAGCCTGATCGATGCCTAACTGCTCCTCCGCCAACCTTATTGCCCTGTCCCCAATTGCCCTTCCCTGCTGGCCCATAACCCCCAACTGCCTTCCCTGCAGGCCTGAATCCCTCCTTCCCCATTTTCCTTCCTCTTCAGGCCTGGTCCCCCTAATTGCCCTCCCCTGCAGGCCTGGTCACTCACAACTAACCTCCTCTGCCAGCCATCTTGTAGTGGCCACCTTTGACCACATGGGGGCAACCATCTTGTGCAAGGGTGTAAGGGTTAATTTGCATAGTCCCTCTTTATTCTATAGGATTCTTCTGTCCCAAGTTTTAAGACAGTGGATAATGTGACACCAGTTATTGCTAGAACCTTAGGACCATAGAGAACACAGAGGCTACTATTGTCATTCTATAAATGAGGACACTGAGTTTGGAAAGACTTAGTGACTTTCTCAAAGTCCTACTATGAATCCTAGAAGAGTTGGACTAGAATTCCCAGTTGATTTCCTGCCTGATACTTCCTGCTTCACCATAGTTCCTCCAACCAAGTGAACTGCAAGTTTCCCAAAAGTATGTTAAAATCTGGGGTGTTGCCCTAGACCAGTGGTCAGCAAACTCATTAGCCAACAGAGCAGCAAACTGCGGTTTGCCGACCACTGCCCTAGATGGTTTGGCTCAGTGACTAGAGTGTCAGCCTGTGGACTGAAGGGTCCCAGGTTTGATTCTGGTCAAGGGCACATGCCCTGGTTGTGGACTTGATCCCACTGTGGGGCATGCAGGCGTCGGCCAATCAATGATTCTCTCTCATTGTTGATATTTCTATCTTCTCTCTCCCTCTCCCTTCCTCTCTGAAATCAATTATATATATATAAATATATATAAATATATATAAATATATATATATAAATATATATATTTAAATCTGGGGTGTTGGAATGATTACCCTCACACACACTGAGCCTCATGAAGTCATCAGATATCTGTATTTCCAGCTGCCAGCACTGCTCCAGAGTCCAGTGGTGCCCTGAGTCCCCATTGTCCGTATCACCTCAATCCTCAGCTCAAATCCTTGTTAGTTTTATTTCTTTTTAAAATATATTTTTATTGATTTCATAGAGAAAAGGAAAGGAAGAGAGAAATAGAAACATCAATGGTGAGAGAGAATCATTGATCAGCTGCCTCTCTCACACCCCCTACTGAGGATCAAGCCCACAATCAAAGCCGTGACCCTCCTGGTTCATAGGTTGACCCTCAACTACTGAGCCACACCGACTGGGCAAATTTTATATCTTGATACCATCTCCCTGCTGCCAAGATGCAGCTTGACATGTATTCATTTATAATAAATTAAAGGTAATTAAAATTAATTTGAAATAATATCAGATCACATCAAACATATCCTGAGGAAATGCTAAATGGGTTGAGAAAAATTGTCCTGAGGCATAAGCTCCATAAAGGCTGGGTCTATGTCTCCTCCAGAGCTGTGACTTTCAGATAATCGAGTACAGAGCTGTGCACCCTGGAGGTACTCCACATATTACAGAAGCAAGGATAACTCCTTAGCTTCTAGATATCAATTCCATTGATTACCACCCACTCATTTAGCAACTATTTCTCGAGCATCTTCTATGTACCAGTTACTGTTTTGGGCCTGGAGATAGGGTAGTGAACAAAAATGACCAAGTTACTGGTCTTGTGGAGCATATAGTCTAGTTAGGGGCAGAGGAGGAAACAGAAAATACGCAAATTTAGAACATAGTGGGTCAGGTGGGGTTGGAATTGAGATATTAGGGTCCGTGAGATGGAAAGGTAAAGATAATGGTCAAAGGAATTCTTGGCATTGAAACTACAAAGAAACCGTAGCTGTTGATAAGGACACCCCGGAGTTTCACCCTGGGGACCAAGCAGCCCCCGGGGGGGGGGGGGGGTGCTAAAATCTTCACGCTATGATAGGAGGGCCGGGTGATCAGAGGCTGAGTGCAGTGAAGGAGGGCAGCGGCAAGATCTGATGCACATAAGGAGCCCGGTGATCTTTCAAAGTTCGATACTTGGCTCTAATTTTCAGCCTTTGTTTTCTCATCGTTTAAGGTTTCTTTTTTATTATTATTGTGGACAAGGACACATGAAATACCTTAATCAATTAAGTCTATTTATCTCCCTCCAAATACAACTGTAACCACATTCCACTATCTCTAGTCTCTTGCTATTGTTCAGTCCTATGTAGTTTCAAAGTCTTTGTTCCATCTACAAGTCCTTTACACACATGGCGTTTCCAGTCTCATTCAGCTGCTCCTCTCTGTGTTCCCACAGCCCTGTGTGATCGCGCTCTCTGACAGCTCACCTGGTGTGCTCACATAACACATCTCTCTTCCCCAGTAGACTGTATGCTCCTTACATGGAAAGCGTGAATGAAGGGATGGAAGAATGCCGTCTCCCATCTGGTACCTCCCTCAGACATCCTCTCCCGTCTGCAACCAGATTGCTCTCTGGCCCAGCCTTCCTTCCTGACCTCTTTTCTCTGGCTCTGCTCTTCTCATGAAGTCCACCTTCTTCTCCTACACCTCCCTTCTGATTAACTCAGTCCTGAGCCAAACTATGTGCCAGGCACTGAACTAAGCATGGGAAAGGGACACGAAGACAGAGAAGGCATGACTTAGGACTCTTTCCATCAGGCAACAACTCGTCCTGTGGCATGAGATGTGCTGAGAGAGAGAGGAGGGAGGTGCTGTTGGGAATCTAAGGACCTGACTCAGCCGTGGGGTGTGGGAAGGCTGTGGAGGGCAGACGCCTTCGAGGTTGTCTGACTCCCTTCCGGCGCCACCCACCCTTCCCGCAGACCTACGAGCAGCGGAAGGTGGTGGAGTTCACCTGCCACACGGCCTTCTTCATCAGCATCGTGATCGTGCAGTGGTCCGACCTCATCATCTGCAAGACCCGCCGCCTCTCCATCTTCCAGCAGGGCATGAAGTGAGCGCCTCCGGGGGCCCAGGGCGCCCCAAACCTGCACACAGTGCTGCACCGTGGTCCCGCCCCCGCCTCCCTTCCTCCCTGACTCCACGAAGCATTTCCCCCCAGAAACAAGGTCCTGATATTTGGCCTCCTGGAGGAGACATTGCTGGCTGCCTTTCTGTCCTACACTCCAGGCATGGACGTGGCCCTGCGAATGTACCCCCTCAAGTGAGTAAGGGAGGGATGCAAGGAGGGGGATCTCAGTGCCCAGGCACTGTGTGCCTGAGCAGGGAAAATGGGGTACACTCAATGTTGTAAAAAGAATTGTCTGTGCTGCCCTAACCAGTTTGGCTCCATGGATAGAGCGTTGGCCTGCAACCACAAGGGTCCCCGGTTTGATTTCGGTCAAGGGCATGTACCTTGGTTGCGGGCACATCCCCAGTGGGGGGGGTGCAGGAGGCAGCTGTAAGATGATTCCTCTCATCGATGTTTCTAACTCTCTGTCCCTCTCCTTTCCTCTCTGTGAAAAAATCAATGAAATGTATTTTTAAAAGAATTGTCTGTGCTCTGACAAACGCTTCTTTTAGAGAGAGATTAGGAACTGTGACAAGTGATGGCAACCCCCAGACATGCAAATTGGCAGTGACATCTTTTTTTGATGATGATGTGTGGCTAGTTGTGCAAGGATACCTAGGCTCAGAGCTGAAATAATCATAAAACTAACTCAATATGCACAGCTAATTCTGTCGTAGGTATGCAAGTACGTTTGAATGTGTCTCTAAGCGAACTGGCACACTGAAAGTCTTATTGTTTGGTTCCTTGTTTGGTTCATTCCTGTGTTTTTGTTTTTCACACTAGTCTGTGCTTGTGAAAAAATTCTATTTAAAAATTTTACAGAGAAAAAAGCAAAACTCCCATTCCACTCCACCCCCACTCACCTCCCCACCTGCACAGAAGTAATTGTGTTAATGCTTTGGTGTGCATTCTTTCAACTCGTTTTCTCTGCACTTACATATTTTGCTCACATTTCTGTCCCTTGCAATGTTTTATACAATGCTTTGTATACTGCAGGCGCTCAATTAATTTTTAATAACAGATTGTCATTACTCTTAGATACTGACAATCCCAGGTTCGAATTTCTTTCTTTTTTTTAATTTTGAATTATAGTTGGCATACAATATTATATATTGGTTTCAGGTGCACAACTTCATGATTCAACATTTATATATCTTACAAAAGTAGTCACCAGAGTAAGTCTAGCAACCATCTGTCACTGTACATAGTTACCCAGGTTTGAATTTCAACTCTTCAGTGTATTACTCCGGTACCTTGGGCAACCTCTTAGCATTGTAAAGCCCAGTTTCATCTGCAGTCTCAATAATACAAACCAGGCAGACTGTTGTGAGAATTAAATGCAGAAATGCATATAATGCACCAAGCCCAGGGCTTGGGTCAGAGTCGGTGCTTCGTTAAAAGTAATGCTATGCCGAAACCGGTTTAGCTCAGTGACTAGAGCGTCGGTCTGCGGATTGAAAGGTCCCAGGTTTGATTCCAGTCAAGGGCATGTATCTTGGTTTCAGGCACATTCCCAGTAGAGGGTGTGCAGGAGGCAGCTGATCAATGTTTCTCTCTCATTGATGTTTCTAACTCTCTATCCCTCTCCCTTCCTCTTTGTAAAAAAATCAATTAAAAAAAAAAAATAAATAAATATATATATATATATATATATATATATATATATTCTAAAAGTAACTCTATTACTGTTGCTATTAATGCCAAAGTATACAATGAGTGACCAAATTATTATGAGCTCTGAACTCATAATAATCTGGCCACTCAGTGTATATCCTATATAATAAAAGGCTAATATGCAAATTGTCCCCTCTACCAGAAGTTTGACCAGCAGGCAGGCCAGCCAACTGCCTATGTCCCCTCCTTCTGACCAGGCTGGCTGGACGCCCCACCCCCCCCCCCCCCATGCACGAATTCATGCAGCGGGCTTCTAATACACACACACACACACACTGAGTGGCCAGATTGTTATGCGTTCAGAGATCATAATAATCTGGCCACTCAGTGTAAGTAATAGTAAATGCAGCTGAACATTGCCTATTCTCCCAAACACTCTATATGTACCTGGACCATAACACTCATCACCTCATATTGAGATTATTTATTTTGTGTTTCTTTATCCTCTTTTCTTTAATTGCCTGAGCTCCTTGAGATCAAAGACTACATGTCATCATTGTTATTTCCCCAGAACCTAACACAAACACTAAGTAGACATATGACGTTGGTTGTTGAATGAATAAATGGGTGGCAGTATGTCCATAACTCTGTGTGTGTGTGTGTAAGTGTAAATAATCTTGGCCTAGGCCTGGGCTGTCCACTATGGTAGTCACCTGAGTTCTTGAAACATGGCTAATGAGATGGAAAAACTGAATTTGTAATTTTATTTAGCTTTAGTAAATTTTAAAAAATATGTTTTCATTGATTTCAGAGAGAGGAAGAGAGAGATAGAAACATTATGGAAGAGAGAATCATTGATCGGCTGCCTCCCAGATGCCCCCCACCGGTGATGGAGCCCACAACCCAGGCATGTGCCCTGACCAGGAATCGCATTGTGACCTCTGTGGTTCATGGATCAACACTCAAGCAGTGAACCACACCGGCTGGGCTAGTTTCAGTAAACTTAAAGTTAAAAACTAAAGCAGTGTCAAATATTTTTCCATGAAACAAACCTTTACAGTTTGGGATGGACTACAAACATTTTCATTTAACCACTGAAAATGTAGTGTCTGATTTGCAATGTGCTGTGAGTACAAAGTACTCACTGAATTTCAAAGATTTAGTATTGAAAGAAGAATCTCTCATTAATATCAATGATATCAATGACATTTTGAAATGATAATATGTTGGCTATGTTGGGTTAAGTAACACATATTATTTTATTAAAATCAATTGTTTCTCTTGTTTAAATGTGGCCACTAGTAAATACGACATTTAACCTGTGGCTCTTAACACATTCCGTTCTGACAGCACTGGTCTAGGCCCTCTCTCCATCACCGAGAGAACTTATGTGGTTCTGCTTTAGCCCCTGCCCAGAGTCCATCTCCCGGGCTCTAATCACAAAAGAGGTTCAGGCCGAAACCGGTTTGGCTCAGTGGATAGAGCTTTGGTCTGCAGACTGAAAGGTCTCAGGTTTGATTCCAGTCAAGGGCATGTACATAGTTGTGGGCACATTCCTGGTAGGGGGTGTGCAGGAGGCAGCTGGTCAATGTTTCTCTCTCATCGATGTTTCTAGCTCTCTATCCCTCTCCTTCCTCTCTGTTAAAAATCAATTATATATATATACACAATATATATATATATATATATATATATATATATATATATATATATATATACTGTATATATATAAAGAGGTTCAGGAAGAAAAGGTTCCCAATCACTGCAACACAGAGGAGTGTGCATACTCCCAGGAAAACATTCCCACATGCCTCATCTCAGACCTCTCCTGCTTGGATGACCTCCCCTTGGTGGGTAGAAGGTCTAGAACAGTGGTCGGCAAACTGCAGCTCATGAGCCACATGCAGCTCTTTGGTCCCTTGAGTTTTTAGCAAAAACCAGCTTAGGAGGGCCTTAATTAAGTTAATAACAATGTACCTACCTATATAGTTTAAGTTTTAAAAATTTGGCTCTCAAAAGAAACTTCAATCATCATACTGTTGATATTTGGCTCTGTTGATTAATGCGCTTGCCAACCACTGGCCTAGAGGACTCAGAAAGCGAAGGGGGCCTCCCTCAGCCACAAAGTTGGTAACTAATCCCCATGCACACTGCCTAGACCCCTGCTGTGGCATTTATCTCTCTTCTCTCATCCCCAGACTGATCTCCTCAGAGGCGGGGACCAGCCATCCACCCAACACCTGTTCCCTGCGTCTGCCCTTCTCTGGCCCCTCTGCCTCCAGCCACGCTGACCAGCTCTTGTCTCTGCAGGATCCTCTGGTGGTTCTGCGCTGCTCCCTACTGCCTTTTGATCTTCGTCTACGATGAAATAAGGAAGCTCATCCTTCGCCATCATCCTGGAGGTGAGGCTCCCTGCACCCCGCTCTGACTGAGTGGTCACCAGCCTCCTAACTAGCTCTCCCATCCCACCTGGTTCGTCAGACCCATTGGCCTTCTTACCTCCTCACTGCCTGGGCTGTGCGTGGACCCCGGTCCTTCAGTCAGTCCTTGATTCCACCATCCTGCTCCTTCCAGTCCTTGGTGCCCTCCCACCTGGTCCTCCCTTACCCTTCCGCTCACCCCTCCTTGTGCCTCCCATTGCCTTTCCTGGGCCATTCTGGTCTCTTCTCTCCCGCAGGCTGGGTGGAAAAGGAGACCTACTACTAAGCTCAGAAGAGGAAGAGCATCATGTGACATGGGCTGGTGGAGGGGAGGGGGTTAGGGAGTACGCATTTGGCACGACCTCTGAGTTGGGACAGAGAGATGCTGGGACGAACCACCGTGGATGAGAGAGAGAGAGAGACAATCCTGGGGCTGGGCCGATCACACTATGGCAGGGAGAGGGAGTGGGAGGAGGGTCATGAAGCCCCGTCTGCATCTGACTGGACCCAGCGGAGAGGGACCTTGTCCTGTCGAATCAAGCACCAGTCTAGACAGTAAACGTTTACAACATCTCTCTCGTGGTGGGACGCATCGCATCAGGTTTGGGGAGCGTGGAGGGGACTGTGACGCTCTCACTCTAGATCTTCATGGCAGCCAGGCAGGCGGGACAGTCAGGGACCACAGCTGAGGCTGGGAGGGGATCAGAATCAAGCGCTGTTGCCCTCTGAGTCACTCTTCTACCTGATGGAACAAGGACAGGATGAGTCCAGCTGGAATCAGAGCAATGGGAGAGGGGGGAAAAGAGCAGCAGACCACACGACAGGGGACCACAGTACCACATGCAGTCCATTAGGCGGGCTCAGCCAGCCCCCCACTTTTGTTCCTTGGAGCAGCTTAGAGAAGCAGAGTTTTCTTGCTAGAAGAGAGCTGGCTGCATCCGTGGAGCGCCTGAGGTCAGAGAGGTTAAGTGGCTTGGGAAGGGCCGTGTGGTGAGTGGTGGGTGTGGGGCCGGGGAAGGCACTGGCGATCCCTGCCCTCCACCCTGTGCTGGTCAGGTCATCTCCTCCCCCTCCCACCCTCCGCCCTTTCTCCCTGCTGTTGCCTTGAAATAGAAGCTGAATTGGCACTTCCTATATCCCCGTAGCCTATACATTAGGCCCGTGGTCTGCAAATGGCGGCTCGAGAGCCACATGCGGCTCTTTGGCCCCTTGAGTGTGGCTCTTCCACAAAATACCACATTCTGGGCGAGTCTATTTTGAAGAAGTGGCGTCAGAAGAAATTAAGGTTTAAAACATGTGGCTCTCCAAAGAAATTTCAATCGTATTGTTGATATTTAGCTCTGTGGACTAATGAGTTTGCCGACCACTGCATTAGGCAAACTCCCCCCCCACCCCCACCCCGCCTCATGCCCCAGACTCCACAGCGGTGATGACCGTTCCCCGAACCCTGGTCGGTTCGCTGAGCCTGGGCCTATATGCTGCTGAGGGTCTGGGAACTGAGGAGTCCGCAGGGAGCCTTTCCCTCCTGCCTGGCTCTCCCTTCCTCTCCGCCCCTTCACAGCTTTGCTTTGTGCTCTGGTTACTTCGGCGTGTGGGTCCGTTCATTTCCAGGCTTCTCCTAGAGGAGAGGATTGGCTGTGCCCCACGGAGTACAGAGCCAGAGAGAAAGGCTAAGGAAAGCTGGGGGGTCACCGACTGTCGCCAGAAGCGTGCTGAGCCTGCAGCGGGACAAGGGCCCTACACCGGCCCTTAACTCACAGAACAAAGACATTCTTTCCACCCGCTTCACGTTATAGATGAGGAAACCAAGGTCGTTCTGGTTCCAGAACGTGTGCCCTCCATCACGTTTCAGACTGGTCTCACAATGAGGGCTGGGACAGAAATAGACACAGCCATCATCAACAAGCAAGAGAACCGGATTGTGATGGGCAGAGGGTCATGGGCGAGTCTGGGTGGGAGGCCAGAGAGAAGGGCATTGGAAGGTACAGTCAGCCACTGTCCCCCTCCCCCCACCTCAGAGGCCTCCCCACCCATGCTCCCCTCGCTCTTCCAAGACAAGGTCTCCTGGGGACAGAGCTATATCAGTCTGGGGTCCTTCCCTTCCCCCCTCCCCTGCCCCAGTTGCTGACAGGGCTGAACCAGACCCTGGGATTTGGAGGGGCCAGGGGGTGTGTGGACGAGGTGAGGTACAGAGGGGCCAGCTCCTCGGGTTTCAGGAGCCAGAGCCTCGGGTGTCTGGTGGGTTAAAAATACAGAGGCCCCAACTCAGGGTCATTTGACACCCGGCAGCGGCTGAGCCTGCTGAGCCCAAGGGCCTGAAAGCTGGGGCTCAGCTCGGAGGGAAGGAGCTGAGCAGAAAGCAGAGAGCAAAGCATCGGAGCGCAAAGGATGGGGGGACGGGGTGGGTGCAGCGACTGGAAAGCACCGGGTGGACCTGCAGAGCCAAGGAGGAGCGGGAGCAGGCAGGGGTGAGCAGTCTGCAGCTGCAGGGAAGCTGAGGCGACGGAGCGAGCCTGGGCCACCATTTAGCCCCATTTAGCCCCACTGCACACCCTCGCGGGTACACGGCAGGCCAGAGTCATCATGTCCCAGGGTCTCTGTCCACACGCTCCCCCCTGGCCCCCACGAGCAGATGCTACCTCGATCACTCATCCGTCCCATCCGTCCTGTCCCAGGTCGCTCCAGCGGCGGGGCTGTGCTCATGTGAGCCACATTCCTGTGGCCAGAAGATGGAGGGGTTCTGAGGGCCCGGTCTGGTGTGCCCCGCTGAGGCTGCCTCCGGCCTCTCCCGCACCAGGGACCGCCGTCCCTCCTGGACTCACTCTGCCACGATCCCGGGACTGCCTGCGTTCGGCCCGCCCCCACCCCGCAAGGCCTGCCCCGCGGGAGCGTGGGAAAGTTCACTCCTCTCCCCACATTCCATGCCACCGCCTGGGTGCACCAGAATCGCTGCCGCTCCAAAATCGGGGGGCGCTCGGGGTGGGCGTGGGGGCTTCTGGCGTTGACCCAGCCCCGCCGTGGGGGTGCCTCCGTGCACCCGCGCATGGTGAGCGCCCTGGAGACAGGCCTTCCTTCCCAGGCGCCCGGAGCTGAGCTCACCCCCTGGGCCCTCGCCCCCAAGATGGGCGCCAGCCTTTCCCAACGCGGGCTGGCTCTCGTACACAGAATGAACCTCCTGTCCTTGGCTCGAGGTTTCCCAGCGTTAATCACCCCCGCCCCCCACCAGTGCTTATACGAACCCTTGTCAGAGACATAGGAATGATGAATGAATGAATGAATGAATGAATGCTATTCACTGCTTCCTTGGCACCAGCAGCTCGGGGACCCTCCCTCCCCACTGGGCACAGAAAACCGAGACCCACAGGACCAGAGCCCAGAGCCGGAGCAGGCAGCAGGCGGCCGAGGGCTTTCTCCCCTCCGCAGGGCAGAGGGGCCCCAAGGCCCAACATCTCTGCCCCGTCCTCCCCAAGTTAGGAGCGCTGAGGGAGCAAAGGAAGCTCCTGGAACGGAGCCAGGTCTCCGGTCCTGGACGAGGCTGCGTCTCTTATTCAGAGAATGACCTCATCCTTGGTCCCGGTTCTTAAAAGGGAAGGGGGTGGGGGGGCGCGGGTCTCATTGCCGCAGCCTGGACAGCGTTAGTATTCCTCTCTTAACGACAGGACCCAAGAGACAGACTTCCCCCGGAAGGGATTCCAGGTTCTAGGACTTGGAGTTCATACCGGGCCTGTCCCTCCTCCCCTGCTTCGTGGAATGAACCTCTGGCCCCGAATATCCCCCTCTCTACCCCCACTTCCTCCTCTCTGGGGCCCCTGGCCCTCACCTCCCCTTCCTCCCCCAGCTCCGCCTTCACCAGCCCCAGCTTCATTTACCTCTCGGCTCATCTGCTCTTATTTTTAGCTCCTTCCTTAATATGGTGGTGAGCTAGGCTGGTGTGGGGACGGGGGCTGAGGAGCCCTGGACGTTGGGGGGAGGGGGGGAGGGAGGGGGGAGGGGGAGGCTCCGGGAGGGAGCCGGGGGGAGAGGGGCAGGAGGTGGCAGAAGCCGCTCTCGTGAAGCTGCCCTGGCCTCAGAAGGTTACCCGTCGCCCCTGCCAATGCGGAGAACATATTTAGACAGGACCAGGTGGGGCCGCGGGTGCCAATCTCAGGGCAGCTCGGGTTCCCTCCCCGCCCCCCCGCTCCTATTCCTCCTCTGACCCTTTTTCTCTTGGCTCTGTTGACAGTGTCTCCGGGACCCAGCAGTGTCCTCTGTCCACTGCCCGAGGCCCTTCCCCACCCCACCCTCTCCGTGCGCCCCCCGCTCAGGCCTCAGGACCCAGGGCCCCCCTCCCTCCCCAGCGAACCTCGTCCGGACCCGGAGAGCCGACCCCAGAGCTCACTACCTCCATGCGCGCCGCAGTCAGGATGGGGGCCAGGCCCGGGCCGGGCCTGGGGCTGGCGCTGCTGCTGCTGCTGGTGCTAGGGACCCCCGAGCCCGGGGTGCGGGGGCAGGACGGGCTGGACTTCCCCGAGTACGACGGCGTGGACCGGGTGGTCAACGTCAACGCCAAGAACTACAAGAACGTGTTCAAGAAGTACGAGGTGCTGGCGCTGCTCTACCACGAGCCGCCCGAGGACGACAAGGCCTCGCAGAGACAGTTTGAGATGGAGGAGCTGATCCTGGAGGTGAGTGCCAGGGCGGAGCACGCCCAGCCCCTGTGGGCAGCCCCCCCCCCCCCATCCCACCACCCCACGCAGGCCTTGGAGGGTGGGGTCTGGGGCCGGGGACAGTGTGGCGGGACCCCTGCTTTGGCCAATAGGACCCACGTGGCATGTGGCCTCAGCCGCATGAGAGAGAGAGGCTTGGGGCCCCAAGTACCAGTGGAGCCAGGCAATGTGGGGGTGGGGGCAGGGTGGGGGTTGGGAGGGGGCTGTGAGGAATGTCTCCTCCGCACTACAGGAGCTGGTAGTACCGGGTTCGGCTAGGACTGGGGTGTCCTCAGAAGGGAGGATCTTCAGGAGAAGGGGGGACATGCCCCTCTCTGCGCCCTCAGGAGCAGCACCCCAAAGGGATCTGCACTGAGTGTGGATGTAACCATCCCTAGCATCTCATAAGTCCTTTCCGTCCCGGCTGAAGGCTCGCGAGAGGCCAGCACGCCTCCACGTGGCCCCGTCCCTCGCTCTCCCTCCGCTCCCTCGCTCCCCCCGGCCCCTGCTGGGTGAAGCAGGCTATTCTGGCTGGAACATGCCTGTGGCCGGAAGAGGCTCGGAGCGCCTTCCCCAGCTTCTCTCTGTGGGGAGATTCTCCTCACCCCCGAGCTGACCTCGGCTCAGAGGAGAGGGGGCTTTCCCGCCATCGAACACCTGTGCCCGGAGATGCCGGGCAATGCAGCTGCACGTCCCTCCGCAGCCGGCGTGTGCTAACTCCCGTCCCGGCGTCAGCAGCCCCTCTCCGGCCCGGCCGTACAGAGAGGCCCTGGCTCGCCCAGGGCTTGGAGTATTTCAGGGCAAGAGACCAGGCCCGCGGGCGCTCATGTCTGTGTGCCCCTGCCAGGCTGGAACGGGCCCTCTGATTAATGAGCCGAGTATTTTTATCCTGAGGGCTCAGCATCGCGGCCATCCACCTGCCACTGCCTGCCTCCCTGTCCTCCCGGGGCCGGGGCTGGGCGAGATGGGGCTGAGCCCAAAGCCACACACACCCGGGCCAAGCACGCCGGGCTGAGCGTGAGGCCCGCAGGCTGCAGGGCAGCGGCCTGGGGAGAGAGAGTGGAGGGGACCGTTCAGGGGATGAGGGGGCCCAGCCGTGTCTCTGGCTCTGGCTCTGGCTCTCTCCCTCTGAGGGTGACAGGTGCTGGTCACAGAGACCTCTGCTCTCATCAGCAACATGACCGGCCCACCCTACCCCCACTACGCCCCTGCTCTCCAAATCCTTCCAGTCGTGGGTCACTTGTGAGAATCCCAGGGATGTCACCCCACATTGGGCACTGCTTCTGATGAGGATGGATGTGTGAGCTCAGCCCCGAGTGAGGGAAGGGCCTCGGTCTCTCTAGAGCACATGTGTCAAACACAAGGCCCGCGGTTCAAATCCGTCCCGCCAGGCCTTGCAATGTGGCCCGCACCGCGCTGTCATCACTGCACTCCGCTGCATTTCCATCACAATGACAGTTTATGACTGTTCAGTAAACCATTCGGCCCGGGATTTAGGCTGGATTTTAGATTTTGGCCCCTTCTCTGATTGAGTTCGACACCCCTACTCTAGAGCCAGATTCCTCAGCACTCCCGAGGCTTCGGAGTTCAGCGTAATAAGCACATTGCAAGCGAGCAGTAGACGTTCGGGCATGTGCTGAGCTGAGGAGCATACGTAGGAAAGCAGGAGGTATTTGGATCCTTACACGGCGTCAAGGTCAACTCTTCAACCGCCCGCATCCCAAGTGGCCCACTTGGAAGCACGCGGCGGGGAAGAGGGGTTAGTATGAACTCCAGGCCTTGACCTGAACCCACCCCTCCCTGCAGCTAGCAGCCCAAGTCCTAGAAGACAAGGGTGTTGGCTTCGGGATGGTGGACTCTGAGAAGGACACAGCTGTCGCCAAGAAACTAGGTAAGGGCGGGCGGGGTGGGAGCGCAAGGAGGGGACGGTGGCCTGGAGACTGGACGGGCAGCCCGGGTGTGGGTTAGGCACTCCACCTGCTGCTCTGAAGGGGAGAACTTACTGGCAGGAGGAGGGTGATGGCTAAGGGTCCTGGCCTCTTTTATTCCTGACAGAGACCCAGGAAGAGGTGGCCACGGTCTGCTCCCTATGCTTTTTCAGATAACTAAACCCAGGACGAGGTGCTGGAGAAAAGGGGAGCCAGGGAACTCAATGGGGCTGGGGAGGCCTCAGCAAACACCTCTCCCCACCCCTCCCCCTCCAGAGCTCTGGCTAGGTGTGACAGCACCGGCCACCAGGGGGCGACACAGGCCTGAGACTGGCCATCAGAGATGAGTGGGGGTGGGGTAGTCGGTGATTAAGTCTTCAGAGTCAGTAACAGCAGAGATTAAAGGGTGAACTGGCCACTGGAGTCCCCAGGGGAGGTAACATGAAATCTCTCTTTAGTGTGACAAGCAGAGAGAGGAAAGATCTTTGTACATCCTCCCCTTACACCCCAACCTGATCTCAGCTTCTCCCTGGAGAGCCTCTTGAACCAGGGCGTAGACCCAGGGGTGTAGGGCTAAGGGGCAGAGAGGTGGGGAAGGGGAGGGGAGGTGGTGGGGTCCAGTGGGATTATAGAATGGGCTCTGGCCCTGAATTTGGACTCGGGGGTCTGCGGGAAGGCTGGGGTCACGCTCCTCTCTGGCCCACTCCCCAGGACTCACGGAAGAGGACAGCATCTACGTGTTCAAGGGAGACGAAGTCATTGAGTATGATGGCGAGCTCGCTGCTGACACCCTGGTGGAGTTTCTGCTTGATGTGAGGATTCATGGCCCTGGACTAATGTCCTCGCTTCAAGACTTTATGCCTGTCCTTAAGCAAACCCAACCTTACACGTGCATGCACACACACACACACACACACACACACACACACACACCCCTGAGCACCTTTCCCTGTTCCCAGCCCTCTCTTCCTCATCCTCACTCCTCTCCAACCAGTGAGGATAGAAACGCACTCTCTTCTTTCGATGCCCCTGCTCTCCCAGGTCCTTGAGGACCCCGTGGAATTGATCGAGGGTGAACGAGAGCTGCAGGCGTTTGAGAACATCGAGGATGACAACAAACTCATCGGCTACTTCAAGAGCAAAGACTCAGAGCGTGGGTAACCCTCAGCCTCCACCGTTCTCCTCCCTGGACTTCCCCTTCCCCCACACTTAACCCACCTCACGGCCCCTCCGTCTCCCAACGCCTCGCCACAGTCAGCTCCACCGCCCACCCTGATCTCCCGCACTCTGGCGGTTTCCAGAGGGGTGTCTCCAGCATGCTGCCTCCTCCATCACATGCGTTTCTCACTCTCAGAGGGTCAGAGCGGGTGGGTCTCCGAACAAGGGGAGATGGACGTGAGAGGGCTCCTGGGCGCAGCCTGCTCTCCCAGAGACTGACTCTGCTCCCCCTTCAGATTACAAAGCCTTTGAGGATGCCGCAGAGGAGTTCCATCCGTACATCCCCTTCTTCGCCACCTTCGACAGCAAGGTATTCCCCCCAAGAACACACGGGGTCTCCCTCACCCACCTCAGCAGCCCTCCAATCCCTCTCCCAGAATCTATGGGGGCCTACCTCTTCCCCCACCTCCCTGCACACCACACTCCCACCTCTCCCTCAGGCCTCCCCACCCCAAAGACTTCAGATTCTCTAACCCAGTCCTCTCGTGTCCAATCAAAGCCCAGAAAAGAGGAGACCCTTGTCCAATGTCACAGTGGCAGTCTGACTGCCTTCCCCTTCCCTGCTCCCCTGTCACACTGCTTCTCACCATGACCCTGCATCCCCCGCTCTGCCCCCTCCCCCACCCCCACAGGTGGCAAAGAAGCTGACCCTGAAGATGAACGAGGTTGACTTCTATGAAGCCTTCATGGACGAGCCCGTGACCATCCCGGACAAGCCCAACAGCAAAGAGGAGATTGTCAGCTTCGTGGAGGAGCATAAGAGGTAGGGCAGGGGCGGGCCTCTGAGCACCGGTCTGTGGCATGGGCTGGGGGAATCCCAGCTAACGGGGGGCTCCTCTCGCCTTGAGGCAACCTACTTCCGGATGCCAGTGCTCAAGACACGCTGACTCTTCCCCACAGCGTTTTGCACCCTAACCAGCCCTGAGCCCTTACCCGTAGAAGGTTCTCCATAAATGTGAACTGTGGGTTGTGATGAGCATTGAGTGCCTGTGGTCTTCCAGGAACCAAGAGGTGCTTGCTATCCGTATTTTTCTGCTTAATCCTCTTAACAACCTCAAGCAAAGAGGTTCCACAGGCAACAAGGGTCAGAACTGAATGCCCATCCAGGTCTGGCCGGCGACCTTTCTCAGACCTTACCCTCCCCCAGTGGCGCTCCACAGGCTGGAGAGACTGGCAAGGTGGAGGGAGGACTTTGCTCTCGGGGGACATTGGGCAATGTCTGGAGAGGGTTTTTGGTTGGGGGCGATGCTGCTGGTATGTAGCGGGTAGAGGCCAGGGATGTTGCTACCAGAACAGCCCCCACAACAAAGAATGACCCGGCCCCACAAGTCAATAGTAGGAACCCTGCCCGAAACTCACACAGAGCTCCCTTCTCTCATAGCACGTCCCAGCTGGAAATGGCCTTTCATCGCTGTACACCACACTCTCTCTCTCCCTCTAGATCATCGTCCCTTTAAGCAGAAGTGTGTGTGCTCTGTTTAACTCTATCTACACAGCACCTAGCACAGGGCTCAGAACATCTCAGACACCCAATTCTATTGAATGAATGAGTACATGAATGAATGAATGAGTGAATGGAAAAAATGAATATTCAGATGCTCAGTTCTTAACCTTCCTACCAAAAGGCTCTCTTGCAGTCCCCTTGTCCACCCTCCATTCTCCCACCTGTTTAAACCAAGCCGTGGTCTGAGCCTGGTGCCCAGAGCTTAGACTTCCCCAGATGTCTTTGTTCTGGGCTCCTAGCTGCCCGTGCCCTAGGCAAGGCCCCAGGCAGCCTCTGCTATGGAGACTCTGTCTGTTCTAGATCCACCCTGAGGAAGCTGAAGCCTGAGAGCATGTACGAGACCTGGGTGAGTGCCCCTCGGCAGGGCCAGGCCCTGGGGGAACACAGGTGGGTGCAGAGGCAAGTGCTAGAAACTTCCAGCCCTACTGCTCCTCGCGCCTCGCGTGTAGGAAAGACAATGGCGCCAGCAAAGGTTGGGGGAAGGGGTTGTTCTGAAGAACGTGTCACATGTAAGTTGATGAGGATGACAAGGCAGCTGGTTTGGCTCAATGCATAGAGGGTCAGCCTGTGGACGGAAGGGTCCCGGATTCCATTCCGGCCAAGGGCACAGGCCAAGGATGCAGGCCTGTTCCCCAGTAGGGGGCATGCAGGAGGCAGTCAGCCAACGATTCCCTCTCATCATTGATGTTCCTATCTCTCCCTCCCTTGTCCCTTCCTCTCTGAAATCAATAAAAATATATTAAGGGGAGGGGGGGGAGATGACAAGATAGAGCCACAGTTCTGGGGCTGAAGGGTTTGCAGAGGAGGTCTGGGGCCCAGAGCTGAACGGAGGTGTCACTTGGGAAAGGGTTGTCACCATAAGAAGTCCCCTAATCCAGAAGCTGAGTTTCCATAAAAGTCAGGTTCAAGGAGGATGTAGCGTCTGTTCTGGGCTTTCTGCCTTCGGGGAGTACAGCTAAGGCCCTCCTTCCCCCACCGCAGGAGGACGACATGGATGGGATCCACATTGTGGCCTTTGCGGAGGAAGCTGATCCCGGTGAGGGAGGAGCACTGGATGAATGGGGGGTTGGTGAAAGGGGGGGATAGGGGTGACTGGAGTGGCGTTCCTGGACAAGTGCAAGCGGCCTTGGCTACACTTGTGGAAATGGGGGAGGGGAGGTAAGGGATCTGGATCCTGTCTTCCGTTTGTCCCTTTTCTCTCCACCCACCCCATTCTTCTCGCTGGTGTTTCCTTCAAGACGGCTACGAGTTCCTAGAGACTCTCAAGGCTGTGGCCCAAGATAACACTGAGAACCCTGACCTCAGCATCATCTGGATTGATCCCGACGACTTTCCCCTGGTAAAGAGGCACTGCTCAGGCCCAGACTCTGGCAGGTTCTGGAGGAGCTTGTTTCTGAGTTCCTATCCCATCTCCTTGCGGGAGGGCCTGGGAGATTCTGCCCACTGCACGCTCCAGGGCGCTGTGGGCATGGGGAGGGCCTGAGAAGGGGAGCAGGATCGGGAGGAGCCACATGGGACATCGCCCACATGCCTCCCAGAGCAGAAGCTGGGCGGAGGCTGACTCCTCCTAGAGAAAATCAGAATTTGAGGGAGCACATGGTCACGTGACCCCTGCACGTGGATGTACACAGTCACAGAAGCAAAGCACAGAGGGTCCCTGTCTCAGGGGACATTTTTGTTCCCAACTTAAACCCCAACCCCCAGCATTCATGGTTGAAAACTAACTGAATGAACGAACAGAAATGTGAGGAAATGGGCAGCTACCAGGCGTAACTACCTCAGTGTAGAGATGTGGAAACTGAGGGCGGGAAAGAAGTGACTAGGCCAGAATCACAGGGTCACTCAGTAGCAGATCCAGGATCAAAACAGGGTAGAGTCCAGGTCCCTGGCTGGTCCTGCTCCTTATATTTTCCCTTTGGATTTTCTACCCTTTAACTGCTTAGCTCTACCTGTTCCCTCAGGCCAGGCAGCTGGGCCCTCCTGCTCTGCCGTGGGCTCACAGTGTTCTTTATCCTCGTGCTGACCCTCACCCCCTCCTGGACCCATGTGCTCATCAACCCCATTAAGTTGCCCGTGTGGTGTCTCCACAGCTGGTTCCATACTGGGAGAAGACGTTTGATATCGACCTGTCAGCCCCACAGATAGGAGTCGTCAATGTGACTGATGTAAGTTTCCCTCGTTCATCCCTGGCTGACTCTCAGCTCCGCTTCCCAGAATAGCTGGCTCCCCTCTGCTCTGCTGAGGAGGAGCCGGGTCTTCCCAGAAGCAGCAGACATGCCCAACCCAACCCTAACCCTGACCACGGCCGTCTCCACCTGTTAGAACCGGCTGCTCATCCTTTCAGGCCTTGTTCAAACATCCTCTTCTCCGTGAAGTCTTTTCTGATCTCTCCCCTGGACTCATTTCTTCCTTAGCACTCTCAGAGCCCATTGGCACTGACAACATGACTTCCATGTGGCTATGCATGTACCACACGTGTCCTTTCCAGGGGACTTTGAGGCAGAAATCTCATTTGCATATGGCAGGTGCTTTGATAATGTTTGCAGAGTTGAGCCAGTCTTTGCTTTCATATGATTCTCAGTCTAACTAGGGAGGCAGGCATTCCGTTCACTACCAGAACAGATCTGATAAACTCTATAATAAAGACACAAATAAAAAGCTGGGAAGGCACAGAAATCAAAGTGATTTTCTGCTTGAGAAAATCAAAGAAGCGTTTATTTTTGTTTATTTTTATTAGTGGCTTGGTGCACGAAATTCATGCACATTAAAAGGGGATTAACTAGAGAACACATTTTAATATTGCTATTTGCCCTTTCTCTATAATAGAAGTGTCAGAGATAAAAGAAAATTAGTAAAATGTATATGGAAATCTTCATCCTGTCAGAGTCCAGCACATACCACGGGACCCAGAGTCAAGTCCCCACCCACTCACGTGCACCTTAAAACTGCGTGAGACCCAGACCCGGCCAGTCCTCCCCCATTGGGCTACATCCAGATCAGGCCAGTCCCACCCTTGTCAGGCCCCACCAGATTGGGGGGGTGCAGCCTCAGGTCCCCTGGCCCGGCGCCGGGGTAGGGGGCACGGCCTGAGGTACACCTTGAGATCCCCCATCAATCCCCATTGGATGGGGAACATGGCCTGAGATCCCCTGTCAAGCCCCACCAGAAGGGGGCACAGCCTCAGGTCCCCTGTCAAGCCCCGCTGGGTTGGGGGTACAGCCTGAGGTCCCCCGGCCCAGCCCTGGGGTGAGGGTTGCATCTTGAGGTCGCCCATCAAGCCTCACGGGGGAGGGGGGGTCCCCGCAGCCTCGGGTCCCTGCTGATTGCTCATTAAAGCTCATTAAGGGAACTCGGCCTTCACTGTGGGTACAGCCATCTTGTGTTATGGAACCCCCCCTCCCCTGCCATCTTTGTGGCGGAATGACAGTCAATTTGATTATTCCCTCTTTATTATATAGGATTCATTTCAGAGAGGAAAGGAGAGGGAAAGAGAAACGTCAATGATGACAGAGAATCATTGATCGGCTGCCTCCTGCACGCCCCACAGCCGGGACCAAGCCCGCGGTCAGGGCATGTGCCCTGACCAGGAATTGAACTTGTGACTTTCTGATTCATAGGTTGATGCTCAACCGCTGAGCCACACTGGTCAGGCAGCGAGGGGTTTAAAAGGAGTGTGGCATTCAAAGTGGAGACTGCACAATGTAGAGGAGTTCTACAAGCGAAAATTATGAGAAATCACTTCCAAGCTTATGGAAAAGTCAGTATGAAAGGCCAAAAGTAGGAAAATGAGTATTAGGATCAGGAAAAGGCTGGTAGTGTTTTGTGGCTTGAGAGTCCAGTGATCCCTGAGGCTGGTGCTGGAACAGCAAAGCCTTGAATGGTGAAGCTTCTGACGTGACTCTTTAGGCCGTGGTCCTGCATCACGGCCATGATAGAGAGGTCTGCTTCAGGAGCTCAGCACGACAACAGCATGGCAGGAAGACTGAAGGGAGAAAACCTATTTGCCTATCCAGCCGTTCCTTCTACTCCTATGGTCACTGTTCTAACCTAGACAGATGAAGGGAGGGGACAGAGGAATAGGGAAGGATGTGCAGAGCCCACCGAGTGGGAGGACGGGTCCAGAGAACCAAGTCGGGCTTAGCTCACTCCTCATCTGCGCTGTGTCCTAGGCGGACAGCATATGGATGGAGATGGACGATGAGGAGGACCTGCCTTCCGCCGAGGAGCTGGAGGACTGGCTGGAGGATGTGCTGGAGGGTGAGATCAACACAGAGGATGATGATGATGATGATGACGACGACGATGATGATGACGATGATGACTAGTTGCTATGGCAACCATCTCCGTGCCCCACCTGCTCTCCTCAGGCTCCCTCCTGCCTTCCCTGAAGTCCTCCGGGATACTAGGTCGTTTTCTGCCATAGGGGTCCCCGGGGCCTATATGCTGTGTGCTGAGACTCTGGACCCCTCACTTGATGAGAAAAGAAACTACGAACAGCCCAGCTATCTCATCTGATTTCTGTGTCCTGCCCCACAATGCCTATATCTATTTATTCCTTCCATTGCTCCCTACACTCTTTCTTGTATCTCTGGGCCCCCGTCTCTCCTCTGTTCCCCCCACCTGTGCACACTCTTCTCCCACTTTCCCAAACCCTATATCCTTGGCCAAGAGGAAGAGAGGGCACTGTGATTGGGGCTGGATCGCAGCCATCTTTTGTTAATGTATTTGGGTCAAACAAGAGGCCTCAATAAAGGATCTGGGGCAGCTGAACAGGTGTCTGCCGGTGAGGTGGCACCCCGATGGCAGGAGGGAACCAGCCAGACGGGGTGCGTTGGGTGTGAGTGCCACTTTAGAGGTGGTGATGCAGAGTGGAGGGCGGGCAGGGCGGCTCCCTTCAGGCAGTTATCCCAGTGGAGCTTGGATTGTTTACCGGCTGCAAGTCAGCAAGCCTTTCTGAGCACATGGCGTCACGCACCACTGTTGGCGCTGGGAGAACAGAGTGCCAGCCTGTCCCCACCCTCCAGCTGGTTAACCTCGCTGGGAAGGCAAGACACGCACGCAAACAGCGGTTTTTATTTTTATTTATTTATTTTTCAAATTGATTTTTTACAGAGAGGAAGGGAGAGGGATAGAGAGCTAGAAACATCGATGAGAGAGAAACAACGACCAGCTGCCTCCTACACACACACCCTCTACTGAGGATGTGCTCGCAACCAAGGTACGTGTCCTTGACCGGAATCAAACCTGGGACCTTACAGTCTGCAGGCTGACGCTCTAGCCACGGAGCCAAACCGGTTAGGGCAGTGAACAGCAGCTGAAGGAAAACACACAGCAACGTGTCATTCCATGATTCTGTTTGGCTCCATAGCACCCTCCCTGCAGCTCTTCTGTGAGTGTCAAGACCGAGAGCACACGGCCCTTCCGCAGGCCCCTCCTCCAGGCTCACTGCGCCTTGTGGGCCCCTCAATTCTAGCACCCGGCACCTGCCGGCCCAGCCCTCCATTTACATGTCTGTCTGCCGCCACTGGACTGGGTGCCCCTGGAAGGCAGGAACCCAGGCCTGTTCTGTGTCTACAGGGCCTGGCACACAAAAAGTCGCCCCTAATAAATGCCGGTTAAAAGAAGGAGCCAAGGAATAGGATGAGCTCAGAAGAGAGACATCGGAGTGGGCTTCCCGGCTTCCTTAGGGAAGGGAATCATTTCTAGGCTTTACATATAGAATGGGGTTTGATTAGGGGCAAAGGGAGTTGGGGAGGGGACATCTCGGCCCTGGGAATGTCGGAAGCACCAGGAGAATGTGTGTGCCCTCTGGGAGACACGGAGGAGACCAGGCAGGCAAAAGGAGAAGTGTGAGCGGTGGCGGTGACCTGGGCATGATGGACCTGGACTGCAGAGGTGTCTGGCTTCAATCCTGTGAGCTGGGGGGAAGAGCAACCTTTCCTGTGGATCTAGGGAGGGGAGATGAGGGACAGACCAGAGGCTGGGAGCCCAGCTCTTAGGCTCAGAGGCTGCTGTCACTCCTGGGGTGACGGAGGGAGAACATGGACCCGAGTGGTGGTCATGAGAATGGAGAGGAGATGTTGAGTGTTTTTTTTGTTTTTGTTTTTTAATATATTGATTTCTTACAGAGAGGAAGGAAGAGGGATAGAGAGCTAGTAACATCGATGAGAGAGAAACATCGACCAGCTGCCTCCTGCACACCCCCCACTGGGGATGTGCCCGCAACCAAGGTGCATGCCCTTGACTGGAATTGAACCTGGGACCTTTCAGTCTACAGGCCAACGCTCTATCCACTGAGCCAAACCGGTTGAGTTTTGTACACAGAGGACCCCCCAGACCTGGGCCTGCTAGAGTTCCTGGCAGGAAGGACTCACATTCTCCCCAGCACAGCCCAGGCTGGGGTGCCTGTTGTCAAGGAGTCGGGGGGTGGAGGGTGTGAGGGGGACCAAGTCCATAACTACGGTCTTCATGGATCCGGTATAAGGGTGTTGCTGGGAGAAAGAGAATTTCTGAGTCTGGACGAATGAGACCTGAAGTTAGAAAAGTTTTCCCCTCCACAGACTAACCCAGAAAGTGTTCCTGGGGAAAGTGGTAGAAATAGAGAATAATAACCACGTATTCATCCAACATGTGCCCATTTAATAACTTTAATACATTACTATCGTGGAGCTTACTGCTCAGCGTGGGTCCGTGGAGGCCTGAACTAACAGTAGCTCCCATTTTATTTTATTTTTTAACTGTGTTTTATTGATTTTTTACAGAGAGGAAGGGAGAAGGGATAGAGAGTTAGAAACATCAATGAGAGAGAAACATTGATCAGCTGCCTCTTGCACACCCTCTACTGGGGATATGCCCACAACCAAGGTACATGCCCTTGACTGGAATTGAACCTGGGACCCTTCAGTCCGTGGGCCTACACTCTATCCACTGAGCCAAACCGGTTTTGGCTTGCTCCCATTTTAAACCCCATCTGTGCGGATCTCTAGAGACAGACAATTTCTAAATCTCATGAGAACCCTGAGACATAGGCACAGCACCCCATTTTACCAGCAGGGGTGCCAGTGAGCTCAGAGCATGACCTGCCTGAGGAAGGAGCGAGGCAGGGAGAGCCCTGGTCCCTCCCTGCTTGTGTCTGGAGACCTGGGGCTCCCACCAATTCAGACAAATCCTTTCGCTTCTTCGAGTCTCAAACATGCGGCAATGAAATGGTTTTGGCCCTGCCACACCGAACAAATGAGATGCAGAGGCAAATGAAGAGGGTGTTACCATCAAAGGGGCAGCACAGGGCATATTGGGGCCAGGGCCCAGAGCCAAGAGAAGCGCTGGGAAGAACCCCACCACAGGAGCCAGAGCCTCGTCCAGGGGGAGCATGGACTCTAGAAAGGTCTCCCCGTGGCTTCCGGAGGGGTCTCTGCCAGGTGGCCAGGTGGACACTGCGGGGAGGCCGGGGCCCTCCCAGAGGCCGGCCACGCACGAATGGGCCAGCCTCTCTCCCCAGGACCAGGCCCCGCCAGCGCTGAGCCCAGGCCTTCAGGCTGGAGATGGGGGTGATCGCAGATGCTTCCCCACTGCTTCCTTCCTCCTTTCAGTCTGGCTGAGAGTCCGGGAGGAAAGTCCCCGGGGTGGAAGGGAAGTGAGAGCCGCCTTGGAGGCCCGGGCAGAGGGCAGCCCGGGCGCCGGGGCTGCGTGCGGCTTTGCAGGTTGTCTATATTTGCATGCTGAGCTCAGTGCGGCTCCTTCTCTCCTTCGCAAATAAGATGACATCATGGTGGGGGGAGGCCTGGGGTGGTATATTTGGGAAAAGTAAAACCACACACACACACACACACACACACACACACACACACACACACACACACACACGGGGGGGGGGGGGGGGGAGGCTGGCTGGCTTCATCCTAGAGGGAGCTCTGTGGCCTCAGGGCCGGTGAAGGGGGCCCCGGGATGGCTTCTGGTCCCCACACCTGCCTCCACCCTCAGCCTCCAGGAGCGGTCATTCCCCGGGACCCATAATGGGTGGGGGTGGAGGTCTTTCCAAATCCCAAATCAGAGGACCGGGGGCAAAGGCCTCCGAACCCCCCGCCCCCCAAACCCACTCTGCGCCCCAGGGCCCAGCCCTGCATCCGGGAGAAGGGGTCCCCTCCCCGGGGAAAGGACGGAGCCCGAGGCCTGGGAGCTGGGTTTGGGGAGGAGGCGGCCCCCTCCCCGGAGCCTCCCATCCCCAGCCCCCCGCCCGCTCCTCCCCGGCTCTGACGTCAGGCGGCGGGCGGGCGGGCCGGCCGGCTGGGCTCCGGGCGGAGCGGAAGCGGCGGGAGCCGAGGCGGAGGCTCCGGACGCGGCTCGGGAAGCGGACGCCGGAGGGAGTGCCGCGCCCGCGCCCGCGCTCAGCCCAGGCGGTGAGAGCCCCGGGAGGGCGGCGGGAGGGGCGGACGGGGGGGTTCTGGGCTCGGGGGGACGCGGGTCCGAGGCCCGGCGGGCGGGAGCGTGGGCCCGGGTCCGCGGGGCAGGCCCCCGGTCCGTCCCGGCGGCGGGGCGCCGAGCATGTGCCCGGGCGGCGGCTGCGCCCGGAGCCTAGCCCCCCGGTGCCCGGTCCCCGGCCGGGAGGGCGACGGGGCTGCTCCCCGCCCCGCCCCCGGCGCCCCCTCCCTCCTCCGTGCAGACCTGCCCCGGGCGGCCCCTCCGGGCCCGGCCGCTGCCCCCGGGGCTCCGCGCGCCCTGCACCGGGGAGGGCGTGGGGCCGGCGGCCGCTGGCCCGGAGGGAGGGGAGGATCTGGGGGTGCAGGAGTGAAGGAGCTATAACGTACACCCCTAATTAATTTCACACAATCCGTGTCAAGCTGACGGGGACCCACACACCTCCCGCAGACACGCCGCACACACGGTGACACACGCCCATGTGACTCCCACACGCCCCGCGGCGGGTCACACACATCCCCGCTACACACCCATCACCCCTCACCCCCCCTCAGGGCCCTGGGGGACACCCAGCGGGGTGGGGGCCTGCCCCACGTCCAGCCGCCTCCTCTGGGCATCTGCCCCCCGGCTTCAGATGGCCCCTCTGTGGAACTGGGGAAAGATGGGGACATTCTGACTCCAGGACGGACAGCGGGCCTGGTGCCCTGAGGCTGGTGATGAGGGGAGGTGGGGTACTGAGGCCACTCCTGCTGGTTTATCCTTGGAGCCCCGGGTCCTGGGGATGGCTGGTTTGGGGGCACCAGAATGGCCAAGGGGTGGAGGAGGGGTGGAAGCCAGGGAGAGGGAGAAAATGAAAGAATGAGTGAGTCAGCCACGGACGGAGCCCAAGTCAGAGAGAGAGAATGAAGGGAATGTGTGTGAGAGGGACTGAGATACAGCCCGGGGATGGGAGGGAGGAAGTGAGCCGCAGAGCCGGTCCTTATCGAGGGAAGAGCCTGGGGTGGCAGTGAGAGGGGCTCGGGAAGGGGAGGAGGAAAGCAGGGCGGCGGGCGATGGGGGAGCAGTGAGACACGGGGAGTCGGGGAGAAAAGCTCAATCTGGGTTTTGTTGCCCCAGGAGCTGCCCGGCCCCCAGACTGTCAGGGCAATTAGCTTTAATTGCGCTTCCCTTTGTGGTTAAACATCGTGTTGGGGAAATTGCCAGATATGCCCCAGGCTGCCGACGGCCCTGGTTGCCTGCTTCCTCACTCCCCGACACCTGTGCCATCACGTGTGCGTGTATGTGTATGTCAGGTCAGGCATGAGGAAGAGAGCCACAGCCCTGCCATCCTCTCTCTCTGCTACACAGCGCCACGGGGGACATCATCCATGGGTACGCAGCCAACGCGCCCAGGCCCCTCCCCCCAGCCTGACTTGTCTCCACAGCAGGAGGCTACTCCTTCCCAGCAGAGGAGTAGCTAAGCGTGCAGACGGGGACGCTGAGCCTCAGAGCCCCAGAGTCCTACCCGTGCACAGCCACCACCCAGTGGGATAGGATGGAAGCCCACTGGAAGGAAAGGGGGAGAGACAGGGGTCAGGGAGAGGGGATGGACAGGGAAGGGACAGCCAGATGGGGGGAGGATGGCACAGGCCTCAGCCCTCCTCACTGTCAGTGGCCCCATGCCCTCCCTGGTCCAATGCCAAGTAGCTCCTCCTCTCCGGCTGGTCTTTCTCCTCTTAGACCCAGGGCCCCGTGCCCAGGGGCGACCCATTTTGCTGTTTGAACTGGACACCGAGCGACCAGGTGTCCTGCCCCTGGCACTCCCAGGCTGGCTCTGGAGTCTTCGCGCCCTGTTTTCCGTTACAGGAATCAAGATGCCCACATCCACCACCACCACCACCACCCCCCCCCCCACACACACACACACATGCACACACACACACATGCACACACACACACACACATGCACACACACACAAACTGAACAGAAAAGCAAGGTAAGAAGTCAGTTGAGGAAGAAAGAGTATGATATTAATGAAATAATTAGGGATGAACTACAGAACTGCTGGAATTTGGGGGCCAGATAAAATTTAAAATAGGAACCCTGCCCTCTCCATCTCTCCCCTTCTGCTGGATGACGGACCTTCCTCTCCCCCGACCCACCCCAAGACTGACAGACAGATGCCTACAAGCCCTCCCCTTCTGCCCACTGCGGGACCCCGGCCCTCAGCAGGATCCCACTGCAGCCTGTGGGACAACCTCAGCTTCAGCCGCCCCAGGTGGGAAGGGAGGGCCGCAGCTCCCACTCCCAGTCCTCGGGCCTCTTCCGTTTATTAAGGATTTGGAAGCAAATGCTCCCGCGCAGGGAGAATCATGAATTAAGGCAGAACGCACAGCAGTTCTCCTGGTGCTGCCGCCACCTCCACAGGTGGTACCCCAGGATCCTGTTTGGCTAGGCTCCTCGAGGTACCTCGGGCCTGCTCCTTCCTCCCCACTGTCCATGGGCACCTTCCTGTCATGCCTCCGGCTTGGCCCCTGAAAGGTCAGTCATGCTATCTGTGCCCCTTCCCCTCTGCTTCAGCGCTCCACAGACCTTGTCAGGGCTCCACCTGGGGCCCGCTCGGAAGGAGAAGGGAGGAAGGAAGGAAGGAAGGAAGGAGGAAGGAAGGTGTGAGCAGCGCACAGAATGACTGGGGAGGGGAGGGGCTGACTTCCTGGCAGCCTGGCCCCGGTTCCCGGCTCCCGGTTCCTGCCCTGGTATCCTGTCCCAAGAATGGCCTCGCCCAGGCGGCCTCTGCACTGCTCCAGCCTGGAGGCCCCTCAGGCCCCACAGGGCTTCTGGGACTTTGGTGAGGAAGGTGACATGGAGAGTGAAGGAGCCAGCCTTCTGCAAAGCCCCAGCGTGGCCAGACCACCCGAGGGACAGCTTCCAATGAGACTTGACAGCCATGTAAGGGGACTCCGCTTGCACCCTCGAACCATCCTGCTGCTGCCTCAACTGGGACTCTCCAGGGAGGGAGGCAGCTCAGCCTCCTCTCCCTGCCCCTCAAGGAGCCTCACTCCCGCTTTGTCAGTCTGTTCTTACAACTCCCCACACCCTCCCATCCAGTGGTGTCATTGTCCTGACAACTGAGGGAGGAGGGGGGCACCCAGAACAGAGGTTGCCATGGTAACTGCTGAGCTAAGGCAGCAACCTTCTCCGGGACTGTGCTCCCGGTCCCCCTCCCCCAGGATTCCTCGCTTGCAGCCTGCTCTCTCTCCCAGCCCCAGCTCTTCCTCCATTCTTCGGGCCCCGCACCCCTTCCTCTTTTCTCTGGATGTGAGCCTGTGGTTATCTTCCTTCTTGCATGTGCTCCCAGCTGCTTCAGACACGTACACACACAGACCACGCGCACATCCACACACCCACTGCCTGTGCCCAAACCCGGGCCCGTACCCAGGGGTGGGCATCCCCGTGGAACCTGCGCACACACACTCCCCCTCCGCTCCGCATGCCCACCCCACTTCTCTCTGTATCTGTTTCACTCTTAGAAAGCTCCTACCCACCAGTGTGGGTATCTCACACACATTAGTCCCTCCCCTCCCACCTCCCTATAAATCTGTTTTAGATTCAAAACCCCAAATCTTACCTCCTCCCAGGAGATACACACATACTCTCTCTCTTCCTCTCCCTCCCTCACCCTCCCTCTCTCTTTCTCTCTCTCTCTCTCTCTCTCTCTCTCACACACACACACACACACACACACACACACACACACTTTCACACACACATACACACACACAAATTCTCACACACACACACTCTTTCCCACCAGCTCTATCTACAAACTCCTCTTCCATGTGAAAGCAAAGGAGGTGACCCTAAACCCTGTCCCCTTTCCCCCTGGGTCAGGGTCTTCTTGGGGCATCCTGCCTCCTTCCCAGGCCCCTTCCTTTTCAGTCCTCACACCCCCGCCTCCATCAGTGTTCTCATCCCTGGACTCCCTCCCCACCATCCCTTTTGCCCTAACACACACACACACACCCCGCTTTCTGCCCTCGGATTATCAGGGGAGGGGCAGCTGGGCTCCGGTCTGCGCTGTGACCTAGATTTCCAGTCAGAGACGGTTCCTGGTGCTGACAGTCAGAGAGCATTGTTCCTGGCCCGGCCTGGCAGGGCCACTGCTGGGTCCTTCTGTCTGGCTGGACCAGCGTGTGAGTGAGCGTGCTGGCTCTGTGTGGGGGCTGTGCCGGCCCTGCCGCCTGGCTCATTGTGTATGTGTGTCACGCTGCCTGCCACCAACGGAGGCTTGTTCTGGTGCAAGTAGGGGGCTGGGAGTGGGGACTTCTGGTTCCATGCCTCTTCCTATGCCATGCCTCCCTGCCTCAGTTTTCCTGCATGTAGGCCAGAACTAAGGAAAATAGGAGGTGTCAACCAGCCCCCTTTTGTCTGCCATATTCCCAGCCCGTTGTTGGTGTGATTTGTGGGTAGTCTGCCAAGTACAAGGTCAGTTCACTCCTTGTCCCACTCTGATCGAGCCGCAGAGTGTTTGACATAATTTTAAAAATGCTTTACTTTTCCTGACAAAATATATACTCATTGTGTATAAAACTCACTAGAGATCCATATTTTAAAAAATATTTTATTGATTTTTTACAGAGAGGAAGGGAGAGGGACAGAGTCAGAAACTGATGAGAGAGAAACATCGATCAGCTGCCTCCTGCACACCTCCCACTGGGGACGTGCCCACAACCAAGGTACATGCCCTTGACTGGAATCGAACCTGGGACCTTCCAATTCACAGGCCGACGCTCTATCCACTGAGCCAAACCAGTTAGGGTTAGAGATCCATATTTTATCAGATCCAGAAAGTTCATGTTACTGTCTGACCCATCTTCCTGTGTCAGCCGCAGTTCCTGTCTTAGTGAGTGGAAGGAGGGCCTGGAATGTTCTCGGCCTCCCAGCCAGGGGTCTCCAGGAGAGGCTGGTAAAGGCCTAGGTGAGATCTGGCCTTGCCCAGCCCCTTGTGTGAGTCCTTGCTGAAGGTAGTGCCAGTGGGATGTTGATGCAAACAGGAGTGGCAGCCCCCTTCCTGCCAGACTCTCCCAGCGACACATCTAACCCCTTCCCCGCCACCCAGCCAGCCTGGGAACTGGCAGGGGGCCAGAGCCAGCCGCTTGGTATTCTTGGGCTGGAGGCACAGCACAAAGAAGGGGTGATGGCTATATGGAGGACCAGCAGCAATCCAGGGAGAAAGCCAGCTCCACAAACGGTGGGGGTGGCCCTTTGCTTCCCCCTCCCCGCCCCCACGCCTTGAACCCTAATGACTGAATACAAGGCTGAGCAGAGGGGCCAGGGGACCATTAGGCCAAGCAACTAGGCATCCCTCCAAAATGAGTCATCCGTGGGGCGGTGGGAGTTGAGTGAGAGACCCCTTTGCTTCTGGGGGGAAATGGAAGCTGGAACATGAGATCAGTCAGCTCCAGCCCTTCTCACTCCTCTCGGCCACAGTAAGCCCATCCGAGTGGTCCTTGTTTTGTTGTGTTTTGTTTTTTTTATGGGTTGCAGGTGGGTGAGGTGATTCTGGGGGGACTTGGAGGCAGCTGGTGAGAAGCTCCAGAACAGGTTGCCATGGTAACCACCTCCTCAGTCTGGGGAGCTGTTGCCAGGGTTACTGTTAGAAGGATAAAACGAAGAGAAAAGATGGTGGGGGGGGGGAGACAGTGTAACTTCTCTCCAGGCTCCAGCCTGGTCCCTAGATTCCAAATATCTTCCTGTCTGCTCCCCCTCCCTCTCCTCCTGCCAGCCTGGCCCTCCCCAGCCTCCGTGTTCCAGGCTCTTGCCTGGTGGGGAGGAGCAGAGAGTGGGAAGTGCCAGTGAGTAAACCAGACTCCACACGCAGGCTCAGCCTCCTCTTTGTTCCCCCAACCCCAGACATGGCCGAGTACGGGACCCTCCTTCAGGACCTGACCAACAATATCACCCTCGAGGACCTGGAGCAGCTCAAGTCGGCCTGCAAGGAGGACATCCCCAGTGAGAAGAGTGAGGAGATCACCTCGGGCAGCGCCTGGTTTAGCTTCCTGGAGAGCCACAACAAGCTGGACAAAGGTGGGGGAGGGGACCCAGGCCCCCTGCCGGCAGCTTCTCTCTGGGCTCAGTTCATTCAGCAAATAGCAATGAGCTCCGGGCTCCCATACACAACCGTGCGCTCCCCTCCGGCAAGGCAGGGCAGATTAAAAATGCTGCGAGTGGAGGGGCTTCTTTGGGGCCGGGGCCTTCACGTTCTTCAATAAGTAAAAACATTCATCGGTAAAAAACATCCAGAGTGCTATTCTATATAATAGTAACCCAAGTTGAAAGTGATAAAAAACCACAACTTCTAAGATTTTATCCACTTTTTAAAAAATATATTTTTATTGATTTCAGAGAGGAAGGGAGAGAGAGAGAAACATTAATGAGAATCATTTGGGCTGCCTCCTGCACTCCCCCCATCAGGCATGTGTCCTTGACCCTTCAGTCCACAGACCAATGCTCTACCCATTGAGCCAAACCAGCTCAGGCGATTTTGTCCACCTTTAGAGACCACAACGGTGGAGGGTTTGGGGAGGAATTGGTGTGTAAAAATAACCCTGAAAGGCAGGTGGGATTTCAGAGGCAGAATCTCGAGGAGGGATGCTAGGCCAGGGCCATAGGCTAGAGGTGGGAGAGTTCCTGGTGTGTATGGAAAAGCAAGAAGCCCTGCTTTGCTTGCTGGGGCACAGAGCATGTGCAGAGTGGCAGCGGGTGAGTTACGGCAGTGCTGTGAAGGGCCTTGCGGGACAGGGCGTTGGCTAGGTGAGGTGAGTGACCGGAGTCTGTAGCGGAGGGAGGCCGAGAGGTTCGTTACCACCGCAGCGGTCAGCAGAGCCAGGGAAACGGTCTTAGAATTGGCCAGTCAGAGAACTCCTCTGGTTATGGCTATGCCTTCTCATCGGTAGCAGCCCTGGGCTGTCTGGATCCCACCCTCCGGTCCCACCTATGCTCTCAGAAAATGTTCTCTGAAGCAGCTCAGGGTGAGGAGTATTTGGAAGCCAGTTAATTTTTCTATTTTACATCTCCCCTCCCCCCGCCCAGATATATTTAACCTAAATCCCTCATTCTAAATCCGTAATCTATTCGATAGAGCCGTCACTGATGGATGCTCTGCTCTCCTTGGGAACAGTCATCTGTACTGCTCTTTGGTGCCTTAGCTTTCTTTTCTTGGCTTAGTGGCTCCTCCGCTTCTGTTGCCCCGATACCCACTGTGAGCAACTCGGTCTTGGTTCCAGAGGCCTGATCTGGTAGAATGGGGGGGAGGGTGGGGGGGGTGTCAAAACACACACACACACACACACACAGCTTAGCTCTAACCCACCCTCCGTTTCCTGCCTTGCTCCAGACAACCTCTCCTACATTGAGCACATCTTTGAGATTTCTCGCCGCCCTGACCTGCTCACCATGGTGGTGGACTACAGAACCCGTGTTCTGAAGATCTCTGAGGAGGATGAGCTGGACACCAAGCTGACCCGTATCCCCAGCGCCAAGAAGTACAAAGGTAAGAGGCCAGGCCTTTGCTGGGTACTCCCCTTCTCCCGGGGCTGGTCCTTGGGAGTTGCTTGCCCTCTGGGGCTGCTCAGTGGCCTGCCTGGTGCCTCCCATGTCCCTTTCTGCCCCCAGACATCATCCGGCAGCCCTCTGAGGAAGAGATCATCAAACTGGCTCCTCCACCGAAGAAAGCCTGAGCAAGGGGGAGGAAGAGGAGGAAGGTTGGACCTTCACAGGACCACTCCCTTCCCCAGCCTCCAGGGGAGGGGGCAAAGGCACCTCCCATCCCCTCAAACCTACCCACTTACTAACCTGGTCCTAACCCCCCTACTGTGTGCGTGTGTGTGTGTGTGCACACGCTCTGGCTGTCTGTCTACATGTCTAGCTCATCTAGCTCCTCTTCCTTGTGAGGGGCTGGGGGTCAGAGGCTGGGGTTGGGGTGAGTTTTCCCATCTAGGGAAACTATCCGTATAGAAATGGGCACATTCCTATTTCCCTTTCTCCCCAACTCTCAAGTGTGAGAGCAAAAGGGACCTGCATGTTCCTACGTGGAGGAGCCGAAGGGACACAGGAGAGGCAGGTGGCAGGGAAGGTGAAGAGGCCACCCAGCCCCACCTGGGAGGGCAAAGGAAAGCCAGAGCTCGGAGTGTGGTGTTGGAGCCCACGCGGGACGGCTGTGGAGTTGCCTCCAGCTCTTCCTCAGGTTGGAGAGCCCAGGAAACAGCAGGTCCCTTTATGCTCCCGTCGGACGGGTATGAGCCAGGATCTAATGACAGGATCATGGACCCTTTCCTAGCCCCAAAGCCCTAACCCAGCAGAGCACCCACCCATCTGCTCTGGAGACTGCGGGGAGAATGCCCCCCTGAGCCTGAGACGGGCTGAGGGGCTCCTTCCCCCGCCTTTATTCCTCCTCAGACTGTTGCACATACTGACCCCAAGCCTCGGGAGGTTGGGGAATGAGATTCTTACGTTTTAACCCCAATTCTGCCCCCACCTACAGAGTCCCAGGTGGTTATGTAGGAAACGTTCCCTCTCCTCCTGGCCTAGCACACCCCAAGCCCAAAATAAGGGAAGGAGCTAACTACAGTGTTTTCCTTTGCACTGACCCCCAATTCAACCCAGGAAGGAAGGAAGGGACTTGGTAACCCCTCTCCCTCATCCTGGCGCCTTGGGCTTGTGAGCGCCTCCTACCTGAATCACTACCAGTGCGGTGACCCCAGCCTCCTGCCTGCCCGAGATGCCCCTGCCCACCTGACCGTGCTAACTGTGTGTACATATATATTCTACATATATGTATATTAAACCCACACTGCCATGTCTGCCCTTTCTTGTGGTGTCTAGCATTAACTTATTGTCTAGGCCAGAGCGGGGGTGGGAGGGAAAGCCACAGTGAAGGGAGTGGCAGAGTCAAGTTGCTGCACAGTCAAAACAAAACTTATTTTTTAACTTTAAATTCACATGTAATCTCAAGAGACTATTTAGAGAAAGTTTAAGTTAGGAGCTTTTAGGATGTGGGAGCCAAGCTTGAATGGGAGGGTGGCTGCCGGAAGAGGGAAGAAGCCAGACTGGTTGGAGAGCACGTTCCACGCCCAGCCCAGCCCAGCCCGCCTTTCCCCTCTGGCCACTGCTGCGGACACCTGCCTTAACACATACACCTCGAGTACTCCCGTTCTGCCTTAAGGACCTTCCCCAGTTCCCCCAGCCCTGTCTGGCTTCTCCCTGAAGGAGAGAGAGACTGTAGAATTGGGAAAGGGAAATGAGCAGGAGTTAATTGTCTTTCCAGTAAGGGTATGTTATATGAGAGCAAGAGACCGAGAATGAGGATGAGTGAGAATGAGTAGGAGCTTTCTTTGAAGAGAGGAGAAGATGAGAAGGGGAGAAGGAAGACAGGGTCATTTCCAACAGCCTAGTAATTTCTCTGTAAGGCAAAATAATCTAAGACTAACCTGCCCCCCTCCCCTTCCCCATTGCTGTGAGACTGCTCATTCCTGTGCTCCTGTGTAGTGTGCACGGCCTTGTTCTAACTCTGGAATAAAGGTGATTGACTGTAACTGTATCTGACTGATTCTAGAACTCATATGAATGGTCAGGATTCTGGAGTCTCTGAACAGCTGGAAAGGGAGGGAAAGCAGTATTTACCCCCAAATCCCTCGCTGCAGCCTGGAACAGAGGCCAGGAAAACACCCCTAACAGTACCTCTCCCCTCCCCCATCTCCTAGGTATCACTGAGCTATGGGGCCTATTCCACTTACAACAGTCTCCAGATGGACCTCAAGCACTGGAAACATGACATCCCAGATTAGATTTCCTAGAAGTGCACTAAGGGCAGGGCCAGGCACCTACACTGGAAGGAGCAGAAATAGCCCATCACAAGAGAATGGCCCACCACCTCACAGAGCAGCAGGCAGGGTGGGGGGCTTTACTGAGAGAAAATACACAACCCGTTGCGAGTGCATGGTTTGTGCCCACTGCATCACCTGGCCCGTGAGCAGCAGGAGCACAGATCAGTCACCAGACTCCCTGCCTCCGGACGTGCAGCCGAGGAGCTGCTAGGAAAGGGGCAGGAGGAGGGAGTGTCTGGGAATTCCATCCTTCTCCTCTTCCCTGTGGCTGCCGCAGGATGCAGAGTTCCAGGCTGAGGGTGCAAAGAAATAGCAGCAAAAGCATTTAAGGGCAAGAATTCAACTGGGACTTTCATGTTCAGTGACCAGTGAGAAGCAAAGTGTCCCAGGCCAGCCACCTTAATCCTCAGATCAATGCCCTGTCCCTCACTCCCAAGATAAGATGTGGATAAGGTATAAAGAAAACCCAGGCAGTCTTATCCTATATATATATTCTTCCATTATTAGGAAGAGTGCTATTGTGGGGATTGATGGTATAAAGCACATGTGTCAAACACAAGGCCCGCGGGCCAAATCCGTCCCGCCAGGCCTTGCAATGTGGCCCGCACCTCGCTGTCATCACTGCACTCCGCTGCGTTTCCATCACAATGACAGTTTATGACTGTTCAGTAAACCATTCGGCCCGCGATTTAGGCTGGATTTTAGATTTTGGCCCCTTCTCTGATTGAGTTCGACACCCCTAGAAGGATCAAGCAGCTTTAAAAAAAAAAAAAAAAAAAAAAAAAAAAAAAAAAGCACAGTAGCTAAAGCTGTGTCTTCTGTCACACACAGTCCCAGGAGAGACAGTCCGCAGTGGCAGGACCTTTTCTGAAATCAAAGGTCAGTCAAGTTTTAAGGATGAGCCAGTATGTGGTTAGAAGAGCCATCCTGGGAACCCCGACAAGAGGTACGAGAGCTGAGGCAAAGAGCTGAAAGCCATTTCCTGTTTCCCCAACCCCGAAACAATGAGAGCAGGGAATGAGAATCCTTCCATTCTTGAGCCTCTCACAACCCAACGTTAGCCCCAATCTCTAACGGCCGTACCGAGCGAGTAGGCTGTCCCCTCCACCGTCATTGCTCTCCATACTCTCCTCTAAGCCCCTTTATTGCAATCCGAGAGAATAGGTAGGTATTTAAACTTTAACAATAATTTTAACATGATACATCCAGATTTGACTTGCTTTTTAATATATTTATAATAGATATAAAATTAGGCTTCTAACAGTGATAGGGACAGGGAGATTGCTGCCACCAAACAACTTTTTTTTAAAGTAACAGAAGAGGTAACATCCTTCCTATTCTTCCTCCACTTCTGCCCCTCTTCCCACTTCCCACCAACCTCCCTCACCAGATATTAGGGGGTGATGGGATGAAGAGAAGAGAGTAAAGGATACATAATCAAGTGCAAAACACTGTGATAAGTACAGAGGATGAATGGGTGGAAAGAAAGTGAAGAGTGTGGGATGGTAAGGGGCTCTAAGGACTTCCCAGGAAAACAGATCCTGGGGTGGGGAGGGCGGAGGAAGGGGTGGGGAATAATATAACTGTCATAGATTTTTTAACAATAAAGGGGGAAAAAGGTCAAAAACCTAAACCAAAGAGAGAGTGGAACTTCTACCACCCCCCCTCTGGCTCCTTGGTACTGAACAGCCAGTTATATCCCCAAACCCCCACCCAACAAACAAGGGAGATTAAAGAAAAGGAAACCCTACTCCTATCCCAAACCAGGTAACAAAATAGGCTCCCTTTCCCACTCCCCCAAAAGGCTTTGGGGAGAGGCCATTTCTACAGAGTCCTATGCATTCTTCTGGGAGCCCCTTCCAGGGCCCAACCTCACTCCTAGGACTCGGTGGGTTCACTCCTCTCTGGTTTGTCCTCCTGGGATTCTTCCTTTTATCTAAAGCAAAAAGTCCAAAGTGCGTTTCGGCTGAATTTAAGGACAGGAAAGGGCTCCCAGGCAGGATCAGGTTGGCAGCCCAGCCCGCCCCTCCTGGGTACGAGGCCTCAGGACGGCATGCACTGCACCCGGTCGGGGCCCTCCTCCTCGTCCGATGTGTCTGAGGAACTGGGAGACTCATCAGAGTCTGCATCTGTGGCCCCGACCCCAGGATCTCGCCAGCGCTGTAGAATGGGAAAGGCTTGTCAGTAACTTCCCTGAACCACAAACCTGTTAGATCTTAGCTACATAATTCAGATACTCTAGGCCAGGGGTCAGCAGAATTTTTCTTAAAGGGCCAGACAGTAAATATTTTAGACTCTTGGGCCATATAGCTGTTTTAAACTATGCAACACTGCTGTTGTAGCCACAGACAATACATAAATGAATGGGTATAGCTGTGTTCCAATAAAACTTTATTTACAAAAGCAGGCAACAAGCCAAATGCCATCGTTTACCCCACCCTAGGCCTCTTCTGGTATGAGAAGTAAAACAGAAGGGTCTTCCTGAGACTTATTCCTTCTTCTTCTCAAATCCTTCCCCACCCTCATGACCTTGTCTTTTTGGAGCCATCACTGCATGAATGGCGATGGAGAAAAAGCAGATGCCACTCGTTTTTGCCAGTGGCTCTGCCAAAGCTACCTCAGGGCTCTGATGGGAATGCGGGACAATGAATAGGAAGCCCAACCAAGACCACCCGGTGGCTCTTTAAAGCAGCGAGGAAGTGAGCGATGGGACCTGGGAGCTCCCTTCCCACTCCCGCTTACCCTGTGATGGCGTCTCTGTCTCAGGTGATGCATGAGGAACCAGAGCATGTGGCTGTCAAACAGGTCAGTGTGGTGCAAGCTGTCTTCATCCCGCTCCCGCTTGTTCTTCTTAATCACCTGGAGCAGAAACAGGGTTAGGGACATGGGGGATGTAATGGATGGGGATCCTGGACCTGGTCAGAAAAGGCTGGTGTTCTCTCTAATAAAGACTTCCCCTAGAACTGCCAAGCTGAAGTGGAGCTAGATTAGGTTACGAAAGGGTGCCCAGGTCCATCCGCTGAGAAGGCGGAAACTTTAAATAGAATGATTCTTCCTAAAAAATGTCCCCTGCCCCCACTCTGGCATGAGCCAGAGGCACTTCAAACCTTCATGCCAGCCTGGGACTGTTCCTAGAGCGGCAGGACAGGCATGCAGGGGAGAGGGATCAGAGCAGTGCTTTTGGATAACTGGGCAGCAAATTATTCCTTCCTATGACAATGAAAACTCCGAGTAGATAAGTAGAAAGAACTTTTGTAGTCAAACACTTACTTCCTTTAGCCCTATAAGCTCAGTAGAAGCTTCAGCTGTGGGTGCCCAGATCTTGACATCATGGTCCAGGCCGCTGGTTGCCAGCACAGGCAAGTGAGGGTGGGGCTCAAGACAGTTCACCTAGTCAGGAGGAGAGGAAAGCTCAGGCTCAGGGGTACGGGGAAATATGTTTTAAAAACCACTATTCACATTAAGCAAATAACTCTCCCTGAGCAGGGTTGAGCGACTACCGGAAAGGCAGGCTCACTCATTATGAGGCTAAGCCAGAGCCCTGGAGGCAGAAGGAACTCTGAGCACAGACTGGGTAAAAGACCAGGCCCGTTTCTCATTTCCTACGTATAGGCAGAGGTGGCCTCATCCCCAGAAATAGCCCTAGAGGTGGGCAAGTGACTGGCCAAGCTTAATACTGGCTTCAAAAAAAGGCAATGAGGTCCAGATAATCTCATTCACTATAGAGTCCACAGCTCCAACTTACGCAAGACTGGAAAGAACCATCTCGGGGCCTTTCACCAAGTGGCAAACAGATTTTTAAAAAATGGAAGCAGCAGAGAACAGTCAAAGAACAACTCCCCTCATTTGGCACCATGTACTCGAACAGGAGGAGGCATAGGCTGGGAAAGGCTGAGGTGGGGAGGTGGGGTAATGGAGGCACATTCATGTCTGCCTGGGAACCCTGCACATTTCAGGGGCCAGCATCCTGACACCTGCCCTAAACACACAGTAGGCCTAGCTCTCTGGTGGCAGAGTGCACCAGAGCAGCTTCTCAGGGCAGCCATAGCCTCAATCTCAACCACCCTCTAGCTGTACTCACTGAGCAGGCTAGGGCAGGCAGGCAGGTCCCTGGCTTAGGCAGCTTCCTCCTGTCCCAGGCCCTCCTGCCCCCTGCTGTCTGACTTGGAAACTTTAGCCTTCCTAACAAGGGCAGGGCGCTTCCATGCCCACTAGAAGTGCTGGTCCAGATGGAGCTGCTAAAACATTTTCAGCCTTGTAGTCAGGTGAAGAGTAGACAGGAAAGGCACCAACAATGAAGAAGTGTGGTCCTAGCCATGCCTCCTCTCACCCACCCAGCCATGCAGCCACCCAACAGTCCAAGAAGACAATTCCTGGCAAAGGCTCTCTCTGTTCTCCCTGGACCAACCTCCTCTGCCTCTCCTGACCTTGCAGAGCAGATGAGGGTAAGCTGGGGCCAGCATGGAAAATAAAACTGACCCACAGACTTCTCATCTTCTTTTGTTTTCCATTTACAAATAAACAAAATGCTCAGAAAAGAGCCTGCGTGTAAAGTAGAAGCCCCATTTCTCTCCATTGCACTTTATATTTGGTCTCCTTCAGCGACTGTGCAGAGGTTCCAGCATCTTGAACATGAGGAGCCACAAGATAGAAACTCCAATGCCCAGGAGCATTACCAAAAGCTACACGACTGCTTACATACACAAACCTTGAACTCACTGATCTTACCTTGTGAGTCCCTCTCCTCTGACCTAGCTCTGCTTCAACAAGTCAGAAAATTTAAAAAGTACAGGGGAGAAATTCCTTGGAACTTAAGGCTAAGGACAAAGCCAATGGCAGAAGAAACAACAGAATAAATTACACTATGTACTTAAGCTGGAGCCTGCTGAAGGAGCCAATCGTTTCTGGATCAGGATACCTGAGCACTTCACCAGACCTTGCCTGAATGCCAAGACTTATCTGGTCAATAATGCCGGAGCAGAGAACGGAGCTCTGGCCTTAGTTGTCCTTTGACATCACCCCCAACCCTTGTCCCTGAATGGGAACAAAGAAAAGACTACCGTCTGAGGCAAAAACAGGGTCAAGAGATCTAGGCAAATATGGATGATCATTTCTAAGATCCCTCTGGTTCTGATATTATACTTGATGATACAGACCTGCTATCAGTCTGCATTGAGGTTGGTGCCTGGGGACCCCACTGCTGGGAGATTAAGAAAAAAATAAAATAGAGGGAGTCAAGTGAGATCATATGAATCATTCAGCTTACAGAGGTGAGAATAAGCCAGGAAAGCATTGTAGGTGCAGTCTCTTAGTCTAGTCCCTCACTCACATGACCACCCAAATTCAAGCAAGTATTTTCCATCGGGGCACTAGATTAATCATCAAATCCTAATAGTGGCTGAGCTGAAAAAAAACTGGCCTGGAAAGTGATTTTGGAGGACAAGCGCAGTTCTGCATCTCTGGAATGGAATTCAAGACAATTTATAATCAAGAACAGACTCACTGGTCCCTTGTGACTTCCTTCTGACTATATGCCTGTTATAGAATTCTCATTAAGACTGCATTATTTTGGGTCTGTTCACTGCAGCTGATAGATGAGGACTTAAGAGTAGAAAAAGAAGCAGGTGGCCTAACAGGCTTGGCTCAGTGGATGGAGCGCCGACCTGCAGACTCGGGTTTGGGTTCGATTCCAATCAAGGGCACATGCCCGGGTTTTGAGCTCAATTCCCAGTGGGGGGCGTGCAGGAAGCAGCCAATCGATGATTCTCTCATCATTGATGTTTTATCTCTCTCTCTCTGACCCTTCCTCTCTGAAATCAATTTAAAAAAAATTTTTTTAATAAAGAAAATGAAGCAGGCACCAGAAACATCTTCAAGTTTTGGATTCCTCTTCATTTATATTCAGGCCATAAAAGTCTTGAATATCTACTGATTCCAGGTCAAAAAAACGTAGAGGAAACCAGAAGAAAAATCTCAATTAGCCTCACACCAGGGCAAGAAACACACAGAAGGAATGGGGTTCCAATTGCAAGAAACTGTTCTAAATTTTAACACCACCCTCTGGGTAAACCTCATCAAGGGATGGCAGCTCTTACAGCTCAGAAGGATGAAAAGGAAGAGAGACTAAGCTGACTCAGCCATTCCTTAGAGGCTCTAAACCAGACTTTCTTGGGTAGCCAGTATAATGTAGTCTCCCAAACAGTCTCGCTCATATCTTCTGCAGTCCAAAAAACCTTACAAGAGAAAGCTAATCAACTTCCTTGTGATTCTGGGTCTTAAAAAAGAAAAAAATATACAATGAGTGGCCAGGTTATTATGTTCTCTGAACGCATAATCATCTGGCCACTCGGTGTACTTCTCTTTTTTTAATATATATTTTATTGATTTTTTATAGAGAGGAAGGAAGAGAGATAGAGAGCTAGAAACGTCGATGAGAGAGAAACATCGACCAGCTGCCTCTTGCACACCCCCTACTGGGGATGTGCCCGCAACCAACGTACATGCCCATGACCGGAATCGAACCCGGGACCTTTCAGTCCACAGACTGACGCTCTACCACTGAGCCAAACCGGTTTCGGCTCGGTGTACTTCTCTTGAGTACCTCACTTATTTGATTTCAAATAAATCATGCAACTGATCTGTTTTCCCCTTTGCTGATAGAAAGCTCAGGGCAAATAGGTGGTTGATCTCCAGCAAAAGTCTAGAATACTTTTGGTACTCATTTGAGATACAAATACACTGATTAGCCAGGTTATTATGCGCTCAGAGATCACAATAATCTGGCCACTCAGTGTATATGGTTAGCCAGATACATCTTAAGAGCTAACCATGCTTCACTCCCCAACTCAGGATCCTCACGCTTCTTTTGTGCCATACCTCTATGGAGATTGTCTGGAGAATTCAAAGGATAAGCAGATCGATGTGATCATGGTTTGTAAAGCAGGATGCCCAATCTTTCTTTAAAAAAAATTATGGCCATATTTGCTCTCTCATATATATTGTGTGTTTGTAGCCATTTGAATATAAGCATGACACTTCACACTAAAATACTTAATATGTATCTCCTAAGTACAAGGATATTCGCCTATATAAATAGAATACTATCACAACATCAAATAAATTTAACACTGAATACCATATTATCTAATATACAGACCTTTTTCTGATTTTCCTGATTATCTGAAAAAAATGATCCTCCCAACTTATATCCATTGATCCAGAATCTAGCTAAAATCACTATTAGCTCCTGGGAAGGGATGAGAGATGGAGACGTCTTTGGCATTATATAGGATGGTATCCATTCAACTTTCATGCTTTCCTTTTGCCAAAGGTCCATGGCTAGCGATACCTCACTCAGGCCAGAGGTTCTTCCCTAAGATCCATTTCTCTTTTCAATAAGCCATGTCTTAGAGGGGCAAAGATACGAAAAGGAAGGAAATAGCCTATTGAAAACTCAGCGGTCCTCTAAGACATGCTATCATGTTGTCAGTGAGAATTCAGAGGCCCTGGGGAGCCAGCCCACCAGGCACACCATACTCACCACGCCTCCCTTGTCCCCCTCCATGAACTGAACGATCTGGCAGGATGATTTCTCCCAGAGGAAGATATGCCCGCAGTCACTACCGCTCACCACAAACTCACTCTTGGGGCCATAGAAATTGACGCCTTTTACTGAAATGATAAATGAGGGAATAAACCACATGACGGTTGGCATCAGGCCTTTACCTCAGAGAGAATTTAGTTAGTCACAAACTCTAAAACAGCTAAGAGCCAAAGAATGCCTTTCATTTTCATAGAACAATCAGGAGAATACGTGTGTATAATAGTCATAACAAGAATAATACCAGCTGAAACCGGTTTGGCTCAATGGATAGAGCGTCAGCCTGCGGACTCAAGGGTCCTGGGTTCAATTCCAGTCAAGGGCATGTACCCTGGTTGCGGGCACATCCCCAGTAGGGGATGTGCAAGAGGCAGCTGATCGATGTTTCTAACCCTCTATCTCTCTCTTCCTCTCTGTAAAAAAATCAATAAAGTATTTAAAATAATAATAACAATAATAATAATACCAGTCCCTGAGACTATTTCTCCCAGAGACCCCAGGGCTGAGGAGTTGGTAGTCCCTAGCAATAGCCTAAGTCTCATCATTCCACACTCTTTCGAGCAACCACAGGACTCACTAATGCCTTACTGTCCCAACCTGAATCACCTCAGCTCTGCCTATTTCTAGACAGCTCTGTCCTATGCCCTAGGATTATTCTTGGGACGTGTACTTCACCGTACCTTGTCAACGCTTCCTGAGTCATTAGCTGACCTGAGACTGATGGAGGTACGCATCAGTCTAATCGCCTAAAGCAGCATCTAAACTGTGCTTGTTACCAAGACTCTGCACAACGGGCTCCACTCTCTGTTAGTGAGAGAAGCCAGGAGTCCCAAGCTTTTATCAGAAATGGGACTGGCACTCCTTCTTTGATCCAAGTACAGGTTTTTCCCTCTCTTCTTACCAGCTTAAGAGAAAAAGGAAAACTGACTGCTCTTTCCAAATCAAAACTATGACAGCTATGTTAGGCATGGTAACAATAACAAAGAGCAGCGATTCCCCAATTTTTCTGCACATTAGAATCACGTAAAGGGCTTTTAACATCCCAATCAGGTCACATCCCTACCACTTACATCAGGATGCCTGGGGATGGGAACGAGGCACCGGTGTTTTTAAAAGAATATCACATGACTCCACTGTGCAGCAAAGAATAAGACAGAACAAAAAAGGACAAACTTCATTGCAAACTTGGGCGAGGTACTACACTATTCCTCCTCCTCTGCCTCATTCAAAAGAATCATTTCCTCCTTCTCCTCTCTCTAGAAGTACAGAGTCATCCTCTTGTAGGCACTCAGTGCCACTGAGGAGGGCTTTCCGGGCTTCCTTAACAAGCCCTTCAATCCTGAAGTTAACTGAAACCATAAGAAAAATAGCCCAGTCTCCTTATGCTCAAATCAAGTAATGGCAGAGGTGAGAGAAGCACCCAAACCCTCTCTCCTCTAGCAAAGTAGGCCCACAACAACTCCAGCCCAACAGGGATCCCCTCCCACAGCTCTCAGTGGCAGAGAGTCCACTCCTTTAGGTAGTCCCTATTGGCATAACCTGAATGAGACACTGGTTCTCCAAGCCAGCAGGCTTGGCTACCACAAGCCAGAAAGACAGCCTCACCTGTAGCATTATTTCTGTGGCCCTTATATCTCTTAACATACTGGGCCCCATCACTGTGAGAGGAGTTGAAGAGATAAATGTCTTCATCGTTGTAACTGGCCAGGAGCTCTGCCAAGAACAAGCACACAGCAGTGAAGGCGAAGGCTGAAAAAAAAAAAGCTGGGATCGGGAGCTGGGGGTAGGGGTGGGGCTTCTTGCCAGTAGTGCCCCCTCCTAATACCCACGTATATTAACACCCATCTTACTCAGTTGGAACAGCAGGCGAGTCAGGTGTCTCAAGCAGACTAGGAACACGCTGCTACAAAGGGGTAGCAGAATGCTCGAGATCACACCCATCAATTTAGGAACAAGTCAAGGCTTAAGCACCTGCTCAGGCATGTGGCCTAGACTTAAGGACAGGCCTGTCATCTCTCATCTGCAACCTTCCCCAAGTGGTCCTGGCATCTCCCAGGGTCCTCTGCTGCGTCCTCCCCTGTGTGCTCACCATCAGCAGCCACTCCCAGCCTCTCCACCTGGAGCTCTAGCACAGTGGTGAGCACTACCGGGCACATGCCTCACTGTTCAGCAGCTTCCTAGACAGAGGGGGCATGCCAGCCTAGGAGCTGGGCCCTGCTCACGTACCTGTGCCGTCGTGGCTGTACACAAGACAGGTGATGTTTGCTTTGGACTCACTGTTCACCTGCAATAAGGAGCAGATTCTGACTGATGCCCCACCCCCATCCCCCATTTGTTATACCATCTTCAGGAAAAAAGGTTTCCTTCAAACTCCCCTAATGTTCTCCCAGCGATTGAGAGAGAGACACAGAGAGGAATACAACCAATGAGACATAACCATCTCTGGGGGAGAGGGCTTTCTGTTGGCTGTCTTCCGTGTGTTAGCCACTTTAGATATCCACTGACTCATTAAGCCTTACTATCATGGTACAAGGCATTTAATTCTGTTGCCAGTAGGAAAACTGACCAACAGAGGTGAGGTGAGTGCCCAAGATCACAAGCTGGTAAGTGGTGGAGCCAGGACTCAAATCCAGGTGTCTGATTCAAAAGTCCAAGCTCTTCCCACTATATCAATAAGTTTGGGATTAGCCTTGGGGTCGAGTCAGGGAAGCCTAGAGCCATTGGCCCTTCATGACTCTTACCAGGTGATGAGGACAGAATTTCTTGAGTACTCCATTGTTTTCATTCTCATCAATTTTCCTCTGGTCATAAATCCTGTGGTGGGAGAAGCAATTAAAATGTCAAAACTGCCGAGACCGGTTTGGCTCAATGGATAGAGCGTTGGCTTGGGGACTGAAGCGCCCCGGGTTCGATTCCGGTCAAGGGCATGTACCTTGGTTGCGGGCATATCCCCAGTATAGGGTGTGCAAGAGGCAACTGATCAATGACTCTCTCTCATTGATGTTTTGAACTCTCTATCTCTCTCCCTTCCACTCTGTACAAAAATCAATAAAATATATTTTAAAAAATAAATAAATAAAATAAAATGTCAAAACTGCCCTAGCTGGTTTGGCTTAGTGGATAGAGCATCGGCCTGGGGACTAAAAGGTCCCGGGTTCGATTCCGGTCAAGGGCACATGCCTGGGTTGTGGGCTCAATCCCAGGAGGGGGGCGTGCAGGAGGCAGCCTATCAATAATTCTCTCTCATCACTGATGTTTTTATCTCTCTCTCCCTCTCCATTCCTCTCTGAAACAAAAATATATTTTTAAAAATAAATAAAATATCAAAAACTTAATCTCTCCTTCCTTCATTCCCATCAAGCACCAAACTATCTTTACCTTCCCTAATCTCTCCAATCCAAACTTTAATCATTCATTCAAATGCTTATGAAACATATCATGTCCCAAATATTATGCTAGGTGCTTAAAATACCGTAAAGAACAAGACAGTCCTAGCCAGTTTGGCTCCATGGATAGAGCATTGGCCTGCAGACTGAAGGGTCCAGGTTTGATTCAAGTCAAGGGCACATGCCTGGGTTAAGGGCTTGATCCCCACTGGGGGGAAGAGGGCTGATGATTCTCTCTCATCACTGACGTTTCTGTCTCTCCCCTACCCCTCCCCCCTCTGAAATCAATAAAAATATACTTTAAACACACACAAAAAAAGACAGCTCCAATCTCTGTCCTCACCCATCATTTTTCAATCTCAGAGCCTCCACAGCTGCTCTTAATCTCATTCCTCCAATGACTTTGGTGATTAGTCCATTCTTAACCTCTTCCTCATTACTGTCTGTCCATTTTCTAAAAATTCTCCTTCTACTGATTGTCCTTTCCTTGGAGTCAAATTATGAAAAGAGCAATCTACATTCAATATTTTCACTTCCTCACTTCCTATTCACTTCTTACACCATACCCACCTAGCTTTGGCTCTCAATTCACCACTGAGCTTCTCTGGCTAAAGTCATCAGTAACCAAATTGCCAATGCCAACAAGATACTTTTCAGCCTTTCTTGTCCTGACTGTTCATTACTCCCTCACCTAAAACACTTTTCTTCCTTGATGTCCAACCACTCCTGTATGTTGTTCCTGGGCCTGTCCTTCTTTGTCTATCCCTTAAATACTGACCTTCCACAGAGGTTTAGTCTTAAGTTCTCCTGACTCTATATCAGGAAATTTTTAAAAAATATATTTTATTGATTTTTTACAGAGAGGAAGGGAGAGAGCGAGCTAGAAATGTCAATGAGAGAGAAACATCGACCAGCTGCCTCTTGCACACCCCCTACTGGGGATGTGGCTGCAACACAGGTACATGCCCTTGACCAGAATCGAACCGGGGACCTTTCAGTCCGCAGACCGATGCTCTACCACTGAGCCAAACCGGTTTCGGCTATATAAGGAAATTTTAACCTAGCATCTAAGTAGTATGTGAACATCCAGAAACTGTACTTATGTATATTTTCCAGAGAGATGGGTCTCCATATATTCTCAAAGAGGCCAGAGATTCAAAGGGAGATGGGGGAGAGAAGACTGATCAATACTTCCCATCAGTGATCAAATTCCATTGTCAATGCTTTAACTACCTTCTATGAACACGTCTCATAAACCTAACTCTCCAGCCCAAACTTCTTCTGAGCTCCAGATGTATATCTATGTGCCAACTGAAGTTATGAGATGCCCAAAGTAAATTCATTTTCCTTCTTCTAAAATTAAACTCATTCTAAACTTACCCTTTCCCCTAAATCTCTGTTAATGGCATTACCCTAATTTAAGTGATCAAGATAGAAATCAAGTACTTTCTCTCCTATAGAACTAATTTCCTTTCTGTCAATTAGATTCACTGGGTGTATTTCTTGACTACATCTATTTTCTCCATCCTTAATCAAATTTTGCCTGCATGATATGTAGTATCCTCCTAAACGAATTTCCTTGCTTATACTGTCTTCAGTTTAGAATTATGTCTAAAATGCAAAATTTTATATAAATTTCCTGCTTAAATCTCTTTGTAGTTTTGTATTTTCTACTAAAAAAAAAAAAGTCTAAACTCCTTAGTATGGCTGCCTACTTCTTCTCAAAGATCCCACACATTATACAAAACAACCAGTAAAAACGATGCTCTCCGTGAACATACAGTATCACATCTTGCTATCTCTAAACATACTGTCCACGGAAATACTAATTTCCCATTTGTCTTTAATACTTTCTCCGTGGAATGGTTATTATTACATTTAAGGAGTCTGACCTGAGTTCAAATACTAACTCTGCCACTTACTAGATGAGTAATACTGGGTTTATTAGTATTTGTAATCCTCACACAGGTTTCTCCAGAATCCTCTTTGAAAGCAGAGATTAACGATGTATCTAGCACATGCAGATATTCAGTAAATGCTAGATAAATGAGTCAGTTTATGCTTATATTCTCGACAATCCCTTGTTTAATATCCTACATAAAGAGAATATCCAGGAAATGAATGAACCAGAGCAAAAAAAGAGGAATAGGGTCCTGGTTGGGCAGTTCATTTGTTTAGGGTGTCATCCCAATATGCCAATGTTGCAGGTTTGATCCCTTGTCGGGTACATATAAGATTCAATCAATGAATGCATAAAGAAGTGGAACAACAAATCTATGTTTCTCTTTCTCTCTCTCTCCCCCTCTCATCCTCTCTTTCAAGTCAATAAATACAAAAATAACCCTGACCAGTTTGGCTCAGTGGATAGAGCATCGGGCCATGGACTGAAAGGTCCTGGGTTTGATTCTGGTTGAGGGCATGTACCTTAGTTGCAGGCTCGATCCCCAGTAGAGGGTGTGCAGGAGGCAGCTGATTGATGGATGTTTCTCTTTCATAGCTGCTTCTAACTCTCTATCCTTTTCCCTTCCTCTTGGTAAAAAAATCAATAAAAATATATATTTTAAAAATTAAAATAAAAAAAGAGACTGTTGTATTACCAATTACTACTCTTCAGCAAATATATATTACCTGCTAATCAAGTTGTTTTCTTTATACATAAGTTTAAATCACTGATCTCAAATGTCACTAAGCCACATAAACTTCAGCAAGTCAGTAAATCAGTAAAAAATATTTAATATTCGGCCCTAACCAGTTTGGTTCAGTGGATAGAGCGTCAACCTGTGGACTGAAGGGTCCCAGGTTCGATTCCAGTCAAGGGCATGTACCTTGATTCCAAGAACATCCCCAATGTGCAGGAGGAAGCTGATTGATATTTCTCTCTCATCAATGTTTTTAACTCTCCATCCCTCTCCCTTCCTCTCTGTAAAAAATCAATAAAATATGTATTTTTTTAAATTTTAATATTTTGGTGTACGGACTATTCTGTGTTCCTTAGTATCTAACACTCTTTATCCTTCTTCTTATTACCTTTCTTATAAATAAAATTAATTTCAGAATATAGTTATAAAAATGTGGTCTCATTTAAAGGAAGATAACGATTTTTACCCACCATTAGGAAAAGAAAACAAAAAGTCATTCAATTCTCTAGTGATCCCCTCTCCTCCTCCTTTTCAAACTGAAATCCCTCAGCAACAAAATAAATACATAGTTAAAATAAGCCAATTGGACAGGGATGGAATACAGTTTATGGCTAAGGACCAGAAGGAAACTAACTGATGTACCTGGAAATTAAATCCATGAAGTCCATTTTCCTTAGGATATATACATTAATAGCCAGGGTTACAACAGATATTCATAGTAACAAAAATATCACTACAAAGAAAAGTGGTTTAAGACAATGGGAGCATTGTACTCCAAGTACTCCAAAGTCAAATCATTTCCGTGTCATAAACCAGCATTCAAAGCATGTTAGTGCATGTTAACTTATGTATGAAAATGGTGGGAGTTACTAATACAACACTTGAGATTATGTCTTAACTGCTATGTGGGGACCTTGGTCAATTCATCAAAGATCTTTAAAACTTGATTATTCCTATGTTAAGCCATCTCTCAGAGACTGTTACATTAGGGAGAATACCCCACCAGGAGCTAAACTCTTTTGGAAGAGAGTAAAAAACTCAAGATGGTGGTTAATGAATTCCTAGGCAATTCACACCTTTCCAAAGGGACAGTACAAAACGCATCAGAGTCTCAAACCCTTTTGAAAGACACAGAAAAGCCAGACTCACCTTACAAACTGATCTCGTCCACCCACTGCAAACTGGTGAGTATTGGCAGGATTTACATAGATTGTATACAGCCCCACTTTCTTCTCTTTCTCTTTTGTCACCACCAGCTTCCTTTAAGAGTAGAAAAGCATAAAAGTTATATTCTCCCAAAGATACAGATGGTCATGGCAAGTGACAGCAGGGAGAGTAATGTTTGTTTTGAACATAAGGCGAAAACCCCCTTCCCATTTTTTCATTAAATGCTCCTTTGGGGATGTAGAAAAACAAACAAACTGGAGTGAAGTCATTTTTCTGGTGTTCCTCAAGAAGTGTAAGTTAAAGGCATATGAAAGTATTGTTCTTCAGGTAGTTCCCAGGTTAGCTGGAATCCAACATGATAACCTAACATTAAACAGACAATACTATCCACATCTTTCCATCCTTCATTCATAAATACACGTTCCTAATCACCTGGGAGCAGGGAATGAGGGGGAAGATGAATCACAAAACAGTGGACAGAAAAGACCTTGAGATCAGAGTCTATCTCCTACATTCCAGGCAAGTGTCACTTAAAAAAATCCAGTGTTTAAAATGCACACAGCAACCCTGACCAGTTTGGCTCAGTGGATCAAGAATTGGCCCTCAGACAGAAGGGCCCTGGGTTTGATTTGGTCAAGGGCACGTACCTCGGTTGCAGGCATGATCCCAGGCCCTGGTCAGGGTGCATGTGGGAGGCAACCAATTGATATGTCTCTCTCATGTCAATGTTTATCTCTCTGTCTCTCCTCCTCCCTAAAATTCAAAAGAAAAATATTCTCTTGTGAGGATTAACAAAAAATAAATAAATAGAATGCACAACAGAATGACAAGCCACAGTTTTCTAGCATAGGGGCAATCCAAAAGAAAACAGCATTCTTCTTCCCTGATCTGAAATAAATTAGGAGAGGAGAAAATTCTTATGAAAATAGAGCTGTTATATATTTTTTTTTCTTTAGAGTTAGCATAGATATTATGTTAGTTGCAGATGTACAACCCCATGATTAGACATTTATATAACTTACAAAGTGATCACGCTGAAGATAGTGGTATGTTGTTTTTGTTTTTTAAAATATATTTTTATTGATTTCAGAGAAGAAGGGAGAGAGAGAGATAGAAACATCAATGATGAGAAAAAATCATTGATCGGCTGCCTCCTGCACACCCTCTACTGGGAATCAAGCCCACAACCTGGGCATGTACCATGAATCAAACCCAGGACTCCTCAGTCCGCAGGCCGACGCTCTATCCACTGAGCCGAGCCAACTAGGGCAAAACAGTGGTTTTTAAATCTGGAAAATAATGTCTAAATTATTCATCTCGTCATACCACCAAAAAAAGGAGATTCTTACCAGGGCTTCAGGCTGAGGAAATGCTATGAAATTTCAGTTTTACCCAGAAGATTCTGCCTAATAGCCATAATCTGTCCTACTTTATTTTTTTATTTTTTTATTTTTTAAATATATTTTATTGATTTTGTACAGAGAGGAAGGGAGAGAGATAGAGAGCCAGAAACATCGATGAGAGAGAGCCATCGATCAGCCGCCTCCTGCACACCCCCCACTGGGGATATGCCCGCAACCAAGGGACATGCCCTTGACCGGAATCGAACCCAGGACCTTTCAGTCCCCAAGCCGACGCTCCATCCATTGAGCCAAACCGGTCTCGGCAATCTGTCCTACTTTAAGGGTGGCACTATGAATCCTCTTCCCAGATCTCAGTACCCAACTGGTCAAATATGACATCATAAAGATTAGTCAATTTATAGAAAAGGAAAGACATGAAAGGAAAGAACTGGGCTTTAGCTTTTGTTTTTAATCTAAGCTTTTGCTCATTTCTGTTGCTATGGAAACTGAAATATAATCCTGACAACAAGCTTTTTATAAAGAAATGATTTTTAGCATCCCCTCAGCCAAAACCTGCTCTAGGCAAAGTGGAGAGATTTTACTTGCTCTGAAAAATCTCTGCAGCCTTCCATTAAAAGAATAGTGTACAGAGGTCATTAAAAAGGAATGTCATTAGGGAACACACACACCCACGCACACACACACCCCTCAAAAACACTAGACAGAAAACATATCAAGAAAGTTTCAGGAACACACCAGCAATGAGAAGAGATGGTATTAATTGGATTTCTGACAGGGAAAAGTAGCTGCTCCTTTTCACAGGACTATCCTATTTCCTTAACAATTTGGATTTTCAAAAGGGTCAAATATAAAGGTTGCCATGTGGAAGCGAAATGAAGAAACTGTGAGGATTGATTATGAAGTACTGACTCTACTGTCATGTAATCCTGACATAACTTAATCTTTCCATCTTGCAATTTATTTACTTAAACATTCTCTCCCCCAATGGAAAAATGCATAGAGTACCTTGAGCTTTCTGGAGAATATGTAATGGTGCTATTAAAATGATTAATCAGGCCGAGACTGGTTTGGCTCAATGGATAGAGCGTCAGCTTGGGGACTAAAGGGTCCTGGGTTCGATTCCGGTCAAAGACATGCATCTTGGTTGCAGGTATATCCCCAGTAGGGGGTGTGCAAGAGGCAGCTGATCGATGACTCTCTCTCATCGATGTTTCTAGCTCTCTATCTCTCTCCCTTCCTCTCTGTACAAAATCAATAAAATATATTAAAAATATTGAGATCCAAGATGGCTGTAACCAGGTCAACACCTAGCCGCAGCCGCACACAATAATTTCAATAAAATACAACTAAAATATAAAACGGACATTGCCCAGAACTACAGGAAGGTTGACTGACTGGAAATTCTACAGCGAGAAGCAAGGAGATAACCAGAAGGAGGCGCGGAGGAGCTGGAAAAGCCCAAGGTACGGAGACACAGCGAGCGGAGAGGACGGAGCCGGAGAGGAGGGGGAGGCGGAGTGCCTGGCGGGCGTTCCCTAGCGGAAAGGAGACAAAACTCCAACTTGTGCTGGGCCCCTGACTGCTCTGAACCCCAGTTCTAGGCCAGACCCCGGGGACTCAGGCTCAGCCATAGGGAGCCGGGCTGTAAGGCGGAACCCCGGGGAGAGGCGAAAGGAGGTCCCGGAGGCGCGCACACTGCGCGCAGAGAAGGACGGTCCGCTGTGCCGCAGGATTGCCCTGACGGGAAGGAGACTGGGCTCCAGACTGCTCTGAATACCACCTCCAACTCCACTTCCAACTGAACTGAACCCCAATACCGGGCTCAATTGGGGAGAGCATAGACTGTTTGGCAGCAGGCGAAAATCGAGGGCACCTTTCCCTCAGAGGCGCTGGCAGCGAGCACTGAAGGACCCGCATAGGGCGGGGCTGACGGAAGCCAAAGCTGCAGGCTCCACCCTGAAACCCCGTCCCATCTGTAACTGTGAAATGCAACAACAAAATAGATCACAAACGAAAGAAATGGAGGACAAAAAGCGTCTGGATATAGAGGTTTTTCAAGAATTTCCTAGAAAAGATGGATAAGACCTATGAGGATATGAAAAGAGATCAACTAGAATTAATAAGGAGTCAATAAGAAATGATAAGGGATCAACAAGAAATAAAGAATACATTGTCTGAAATAAAAAATATTTTACAGAGTCCTAAAAACAGAAGGGAAGATCGCAAGAATCAAGTCAAAGATTTGGAACATAAAGAGCCAGAAGACACTCCTCCACAGAAGCTAGAAGGCAAGAGAATCCAGAAAATTGAAGATAATGTAAGAAACCTCTGGGACAACTTCAGGCGAACCAACATCAGAATTATGGGGGGTCCAGAAGATGAGAGAGAGCAAGATATGGAAAACATACTGAAAGAAATAGTGACAGAAAACTTCCCCCACCTGGTGAAAGAATTAGACTTACAAGTCCAGGAAGCGCACTCAACTCCAAACAAAAGGAATCCAAAGAGGACCACACCAAGACACATCATTATTAAAATTCCAAGAGCAAAAGACAAAGAGATAATATTAAAAGAAGCAAGAGCAAAGAAGGTAGTTACATATAAAGGAGCACCTATATGATTGTCAGCTGACTTCTCAACAGAAACCATGCAGGCCAGAAGGGAATGGCAAGAAATATTCAAGGTGATGAATAGTAAGAACCTATAGCCAAAGATAAGCTATCCAGCAAAGCTATCACTCAGAATCGAAGACCAGATAAAGAGCTTCACTAATAAAAAACAGCTAAAGGAGTTCATCAACACCAAACCAGAATTATATGAATTGCTGAAGGGGGTTCTTTCAGAAGAGAAAGTAAACAAAGATAAAAATTATGAACAACAAATACGTAACTATCAACAAGTGAATCTAAAAACCAAGGAAATTAAAAAAAAAATCTGATGAACAATAGTAACTGTTGAATATAATAGAATCAGAGGTATGGAAGGGAAGTGAACTGACGATTCTTAGGGAAAAGGGGAGAGGGGGGCGTGGGAAGAGACTGAACATAAACTGTGCACCTATGGATGAGGACAATGGGGAGTGGGGAAAGGGCAGAAGGTGGGGTGGGAACCTGGTGGAGGAGAGCAATGGTGGGGGGGAAAAAAAGGAACACTTGTAATAATATGAATAAAAACTTATTAAATATATATATATGTGTGTGTGTGTGTGTGTGTGTGTGTGTGTATATATATATAATAAATAAAATAAAATGATTAATCAGCCCTGGCCAGGTGGCTCAGTTGGCTGGAGCATCATACAGTACAACAAAAGGTTGTGGGTTCCATTCCCAGTCAGGACACATATGGGAAGCAACGGATCAATGTCTCTCTCTCTCTATCTCTCTCTCTCTCTCTTTCTCTCTCTCTGTCTCTCTAACCTCTCTAAAAATCAATAAAAATATATCCTCAAGTGAAAAAAAAGATTAATTATGGCAGAGGGAAGTAGCATACAAAAGAAGCCATATGAAACAAATCCACCAAGTTTTGTCTTAAAATTTGCAACTTTTTAAAGAGCAGGCATGTTCCAGCAAAAATGGAAAAATAATTACAGATCAGACCAAAAAATTCCTTTGAGGACTATCTCAAACTGGCTTTTCCACTGGCTAAAGGAGTATTTACCAAGAGCTCCAAATGCAACTTTTTTCCCAAGATGTTAGCCAATTTCACCAGCTCCCAGAGACTCAACTATCATATAGGATGGGGCAAAAGTAGGTCTACAGTTGTGAGTACCCAAAACAAAGTATATTCTTGTTTCATTTTTTATTAACTAGAGGCCCGATGCATCAAATTCATGCAAGGAGCTCAGCCCTCGCAGCCACAGAGGCTTGCCTTGGCCCTTGCAGCCCGGCTTCGTCCAGAAGGTCATCAGGCTGCCTGGTCTAACTAGCATAGTATGCTTTTATTATTATAGATTATTATATTATTTTCAATACAAAAACTACCTACTTTGGCCCCACCCTGTATATACACAAAAGAAAAATTCCCCTATGCCAACTTCACACAATGCCTGGCCATAACCTTCACATTCAGCCCCCACCTCATTCCAGCCTTCTACTACTCCTTCAATCCCTAAAGCAAACCTTTTTGAAGGCTCACTGTATCTTATTCCCCAAATCCAGAATTTGGGCATCCTCCTACGTGAAGTTTCTCTTACGTTCCCCCTCTTAGTTTCTATCCCATCTGTCACCCAGATCTTTGGTCATCTCTCAGCCAGATTTTCTGCTATCATTTCATTCCAAATACAATGACTTACCAAAACTGAGTTCTCTGCCATTACTAGAACCAGATTCCCATTCCCTGTGGCCTAACAATACTTTTCCTCTGACCTTGAGCCACAGGATAAGATCTCATGCTGTTTCACAACTCTTCACCAGAGCAGACCAAATAAATTCATTATTTTTTGCATCTTTGCCCTTCCTCTCCCCTCTTGAAAACTTGCTGATGTTCCACTATCATCATAGAACCACAGAACTTCTGAACTGAAAATAACAAAAATTCAGTTCAAGAGACTGAATTATTTTCTCAACGCTGAATAATTGCAGGCTAGCACTGGAAGGCAGATCCCTTGTCTCCCAGTCCTATTCCTTTTCCAGTATAAGCCAAATAGCTCCCCAAACTCATGCTCTTGAAGGTTTATATAAATAAGCAGTATATCTTTTTTGCAAGCCTAAAACATTTCTATCGTATCCCGATAAACTAGAAACACCAATCAGAAAGGATATATGCACCCCTATATTCATAGCAGCACAATCTACAATAGCCAGAATTTGGAAACAGCCTATGTGCCCGTCAGCAGATGACTGGATCCAAAAACTATGGTACATCTGCACAATGGAATACTATGCTGCCATAAAAAAGAAGGAATTCTCATCATTTGCAGCAACCTGGATGGAACTGGAGAGCATCATGCTGAGTGAAATAAACCAATCAATGAAGGAGAAACACCACATGACCTCACTCATTGGTGGATGATAAAGATCATTATAAACTGATGAACCAAGAGACAGATATAGAGAAAGTAAAGAAACAGGCAGACTGTCAAATAAAAGTGGGGAGGGGAGGAAGATCTGGAGGAGATAATAGATCAACTGAAGGACTAGTATACATGCATATAAGTACAACCAATGGACACAAAACTCTGGGGAAGGAGGGGATGTGTGGGAGGGAGGGAGGGGGGCAAAAAAAAATTAATAAAATATGTAAAAATAAATAAATAAATAAAAAATAAAATAAAATTTAAAGGAAAAAAAAAAACACATTTCTATCGTTTAAGTAATTTTTGAGACTCTTCCACAATCTAGACAACTTTTTTTATACTTATGTCTAAAAATAATCAGCCTTACGTTTATATTCCCTAAATTAATTTATACTATTTTACATGTATACTATATAAATCAGTGTCATACATTCCTTAATTTTGCTACTGACATACAAGATGTTATAATGATTTTTAAGACTAACAAGATAATAACCTAGATAATTCATCATCAAGGTCATGGTTAAATAAACTGTAGTATGCCATGTTATAATATATATGTCATGGTTAAAATATGAAGTAGACCTTTATGGTCTGACAGAGAAAGATTTACAAAATACAGCATATTATGAAAAAAGCGAACTGTAGACATGTTTCTATATTAACTATCCTATCTATGGTGAAAAGTATACAAAAAGGATTGCATAAAAGTATATTAAGACACACAAAAGTATACAACAAAAAGGATTGGAAAGGTATTTAAAATTGTTAGCAATGATTGCCAACAGCCAGAAAAGTGGGGACCTGGGAGGTGTGTATGAGAGAGCATTTTGTCTGTATATTCTTTATTAGAATTTCCTGTGTGCATGCGTGCGTGTTTGAGAGAAAATACACATACACACACAAAGACGCCGGGATCCAAACAAGATGCTATGATATCACACAGCTGAAAAAGAATATAATTTACCCATGAGTCTAAAACCAATGTAAAAAGGAGCTGTGATATGATGGGGTTCAATATATACCAATATTTTTGTTCAAAATTAATCATTTGTTTACATGTTTTGATACGTAACTGAATTGGAACTACACAGGACCACATCTCTAAGCTGCTTTGTAGAGTAAGTTCTTCTTGTGGGTAAGTTGAGTGGTACACAAGATAATGGACGGCTATTAAAGCCCACATATAATAAGATAACTGAACTCTGATTTAGAAACAAAAAGACTGAATGGCACTTCACTTCTGAGGAACAGTCAAATATCAACAAAGTTAAGGAATTCCTAAACCCTTATCTGCTTCTCATAGGAACAAAGGGACCATTCTGAGGGACCAGAGAATTGAGCATTACCTACGCCATGTGGAATATTTTCAAGGCCAAGAGAGCCAGTTCTGTAAAAATACTACTAGCATACTTACGAAGCTGGCCGGTCTTGTCTGAGGTCAATGGTGAAGACAACTGCATCTTCACCTGCAGATAGAAACGTACAAGGAGAGTCTGGTTCTAGGGCCAACTGTAAAAAAAAAAAAAGGGCAAAGATGAGGTTTCTAAAGATTGGAATTAGAGGTTATTTTAGTTCATCCCTTTATCTTTAGAAGGGCTGCATTTAAAATGTCTCAGCAGGAAAGGAGATAATTTAATAAGTCCATCCTCTCTTGTTCTGTGTAAATTACTTACAGCTTGTTTATACAAGTCAAAAGGACAGGTGATTTGCTATTTTAACTAAGTCCCCAAAGGATTTGAACAGACAGTGATACCAAAGGAAAACATCAGAGATTAAGGCTCATTCACAAATAAAATCAATTTCCCACCCTTAGGTGGGGAGAGAAAGGGTGCCTAAGTTTCATTTCCCTATTTTCAGTTCTAAAAATAAGTGTACTTGGAGGTACACTTAAGATTCACAGAAATACATAATTTTCACATTGCCTGAGCCATCCAGGTCCACCTATATATTTGCTTAGGCTTTTAAGAGCAGACCATCGTCTTTCCATGACATGGAAGAACATGGTACCCACTCTGAGACGAGGCAGCTCCTCACTGGCTGCCACCATGACTACATGGTCTATATTCCCAGGTCTAAATAGAGCTCCCAGCAATAGTGATCAGAGTATTTTAAAGGTTTGGAAGGCATAAGAGACCTCAATGATCTCCAACTCACTCCTGTTTGGCTTAGGGATTAAGTATAATCAATTAATATTGCATTTGCAAGATTTACAGATCTCTCAAATACTTGCCTTCCAAGAAGTTTAGGATGGTGGCTGCTTTCTCTCCCTTCTTATGTACAAATCTTAGGATTAAAAGAAGGGAGGAGGAAGGTAACTACATTAAATACAGATTCAAGAAGACCTTGGTGAGATCCACAGAGGAGCTGAATTGCACATCCTTCGGGGCAGATTTACTTACCTTGTGGGACGCTCCCTTATGCTGGGCCACACGCTTCGTATTCTTGCAGCACTGTGTGGCAGACAACTCTGCTACCCGCACCTGCCCATCACGGGCACACATGGCCAGGGTAGAATCACCACTGTTAGGAAGGAACTTTGCCTGGGGTGTTAAGAATAAAAAAAGGCACACACAAAAGAAATTCAGGAGATAAATTTGAGAAGAAAAAAAAAATGAGAACCCTAACTCGCCCCCTTGTTTCACAACAGATGAAAATTTAGCTCGCCAGCTTTAACAAAATTGATTCAAGTCTAATTTCTTCCATAAGTTAGAGTAAGGGGAAAAAATTCTGACATAAAAGAGCATTTCATTTGACTCTGGAAGATTGAACTGGTACAGGGTAAGTACTCAGGTGAACTAGTAATCTACCCTCCAGGGGAGAATAGTAAAGAAAAATTTGCTAAAAGGTAAATTAAAGGGATGTTGGGAAAGGAGTGAACATGCTTAGAGATAAATGGTCTATACCAATATGATGTATTTCGCTGATGAGTAAAATCTTCAGATAACAATAATATTAACTAACATCAAATGTTTACTAAGTACCTGACACAGTTCTAACTGCTTAGCTTCCATTATTTAATCCTCATAATCCTCTATGTTATTAGACCTACATGATAGATAAACTTGTCAGAGGTTAAATAACTTGCCAAAAATTACACAGCTAGTGAAGGACAGGGCTAGGATTTGAACCCAACCAGTCTGGCTCAATAGTCTCTGCTCTTACACAGTATGCCTCCTACCAGAGCACATCTGGTTCCTTCCTGATAATTTCTAAGCACTCTATCTATAATGAGACTTCCAACAGTCTTTATGCTCAAGGAAAGAAAAGCTTGCCATAGGCCTTTAACTCCTCTAAGGCATTATGAGAGCCACGAAAGGATCAAGTTTGATGTCTAAATCCTGCAACTTTCTACCAGCTCTCAATATAGGGAACAGCTCAGATTCATCTAACTCATGCCAGATTTCCTCAGTTGCCATTCTGCTCCCCTGCCTCACCTGGAAGACATTGCTTTTGTGGCCACTCTCAAAGTCCAGTACCGGCTGCCGCCGCACCCAGTCCCAAACCACCACTTTCAGGTCATCACTGCCACTGGCCAGCCAAGTTCCACGCTGGTTAAAGTGCAGGGTATTGACACAACCAGTATGGCCCTCGAGCCCATGCTGCAGGCGGAAACGTTGCACAAAGACTCTTGCCCCACAAGCCTCATATACAAAGCGGGAACTTGAACCCAGTTCCCGCTCCCGAAGGGCAGGAAGAGCTTGCCAGCGAGGTCGGGGAAGAGCTGATGTCTCCGAGGACACCCAGTCCTCCAAGGCCCGCTCATCATCTGATGAGTCGTGGTCACAGCTGGCCCGCTTGCGCTGTACACGACGCCGAGGATGCTCTTCTTCCTCCTCTTCTTCCTCATCCTCTTCCTCTGAGCGATCATGGACTTGGTTTTCATCATTTATGGAGTAATGGCCAGTGTCCTCCATGCTGTCAGAGTCCTTGTCTTCACCTGAGCTCTCTGTATCTGTGTCTCGACTTTCTGTGCTGGTGCGATTGGGGCCACCATCATCCCCGGTCAAGCTCAAGCTCAGGTCTGAGGCCTCTACTTCAATGCCTGAGGATGTCTCCCTCCCCTCTTCAGCACCAGACATCTCCTCTGGACTGCTAGACATGCTTCCTGCATGTAAATGAAACATGGGTAGTTGGGGGGTGGGGGGAACAAAGAAGGAAATAGGATAGTGATTAGAAGCATTTTCCTGCCTTAGTCTAAGAAACTGTCACATCAAAAGACCCAGAAACCAACTTTGGTCAAAGTTTTTTCTGAGAGGGAATCTTGGATAAGAAGTTGAAAAGACTAAGATCAAAGCTACACACAAATAAAAGTACTTATTTCATCAGATCTGAAGAAATGGAGAATCTAAGAATATAATAAATTCTCAAGAGGCAAAGCATTGGCAAACTGTATGGAAAGTATGCTTTATACCTTAGGCTCAGTTCTGCTGGATTGGGAATTCATTAGTTACAGTAAATAATTAAACTAAATATAAAAAAAAAGAACAGCCATCCCTGCAAGAGTTGGCATAGCTATCTCTCAGAAAAAGATGGAGAAATAAATGAATAAAATCACTAGGATAGTAGGTAAGGAGTTGGACTATTTCCCACTACTTCCCACCTCTCAAATTCTAAACTGAAAGGTCTACTAAGAATCCAGAAGGAAGTACAAAAGTGGGAATTGTAATCATTTGAATGAGTTCTTGGTCAATTTTCGTTAATATAGGTATTCTGACTTATTTCCATTAATTTAATAATTTTAATACTATTTTTGGTTATACAAACTGTTTGAGACAAAGTTCTATCAGGAAGCATACATAAAAATGGTAAGAAGAGGAGGTACTACAGTTGATACCTGAGAAACAAGTTCACCATCTTCTAGATTCTAGACCCTCCCTGTTGGTAGTTATAAAACAACTGTGTCGTACTGAATACGTAATATAATCCCCTACAATTAGATACTGTATTCTATCAAAAAACAGCCTTCTTTTTTAAATAGAAATTTTATCTTGCCAAAAGTAAAGGCTGTTAGGAAAGGGAGACCAACTATAGGTGATTCTGGTATGAGCTTTTCAACTGTAATACCACTCTAATGTTTAAAAATTCAAAGGACTGGAGCACTTTACTGTTTACTCATCTAGATTAGAGCAGTACTTTCTGAAAATCTTTGTAGCAATGGAACTCCTTTTCCAATGAACTCTTAGACAAAACCCAATACAGAAAACTGATAATATAAGTGATTTGGTTCAAGTAGTAACCGAAAGTTGGGAGGCAAAAACAGCTCTTTTCAAAAAGCACCTCAACTATGAACACAGTGTGAGAACAACCAGGCTAGTAGGAACTTGCTGATAAAGGGGAACAGTGTAGCAATTTGCTCCTACAAACTACAATGGTCAGAACTGCTATACCCAAATGCAATTGGTTTAAGATTTGGAGTGTGAGAAGGCATAAAACAGTGGTTCTCAACCTTTTTATGCCTCGACACTTTAATACAGTTCCTCATGTTGTGGTGACCCCCAACCATAAAATTATTTTCGTTGCTATTTCATAACTGTAACTTTGCTACTGTTATGAATCGTAATGTAAATATATGTGTTTTCCAATGGTCTTAGGTGACCCTGCTAGCAGTTTTATGGTTGGGGGTCACCATAACATGAGGAACTATATTAAAGGGACGCAGCATTAAAAAGATTGAGAACCACTGGCATATCATACTACACCTACCACTTCTGTGGAAAAGGAAAAATAAAAGGCCAAACCCCTAGCATTTATTATTAAAATCATGATTTAAAAATTAAGACAAGCCGAAACCAGTTTGGCTCAGTGGATAGAGCATCGGCCTGCGGACTGAAAGGTCTCAGGTTCGATTCCAGTTAAGGGCATGTACCTTGGTTTCGGGCACATCCCCAGTAGGGGGTGTGCAGGAGGCAGCTAATCGATGTTTCTCTTTCATCGATGTTTCTAACTCTCTATCCCTCTCTCTTCCTCTCTGTAAAAAATCAATAAAATATATTAAAAAAATAAAAATAAAGACAATTTTGGAGCTATTCTATCACATTAACATAAAGGTGAGAGCATTCCACAAGCTCAGAAAGAGGACCTTATAGTCAAGGACCAAGATCTAGGTCATGGACTAGCAAAAAATTTTTCTGCCAAGGGCCAGAGAGTAAAAATTGGAGGCTTCATAGGCCAAATGGATCTCTGTCACAACTACTCCACTCCTGTAGCACAAAAGCAATCATAAATACTATGTAAATGGGTGGGGCATGACTGTGTTCCAAAAAACTATAAAAACAGTGGCAGGCTAGACTTGGGCTACAGGGTGTAGTTTATCAATCCCTGATCTAGCTAATGGCAAAACTCCAAATCAATTATACACCTCAAACCCTCTAGAATGCCGTGTCTTGCAACTAAGCCCAATAAATATGAGCCACAGCGATAAGAAAAGAAAAAAACCTCACTTCCCCCATCATCAATTTCATTACTCTGCCAATCACATCAAATAGATTTTAGCCTATAATCCTGACCTGCAAGGTGCTGAGAAATGCTGGACACTGTGGTACCCAACTACTATATCCATTTGATGGACATTTCCCCAGTTTAGAAACTGGCTCAAGGTTAAAGCATTGGTTGAATAACTCAGGTAGTAGCTAACTCTATCAGAATCTTCATATCTTGCCTTCAAACCTGCACTAGAGCTACTTGGCTACACTGGCAAAAAAAAAAAAAAAGGAAGCATGAATGGATGAATGGAAAGAAGGCAGGAAAAAAACCCCAATTCCAGTCGGTTTATGTTCTATCTTCATCTCTTATCTAATATCTCTATTAAACTATGATCTACCATGGTAAGAGACTTCTCATTATGACTGTACAACGTCACCTTCCCAGCAACTCTCTTGTTCCCACCATCAACTAGATGTTCTTTTCTCCTTTTTAAGAGCATTTCCTAGGTCTTATCCACATTTACCTTTCAGAATTCCAAAGGAAAGATTTCCTTCCCTCCACTAAAATTCATGTCTCCACTCTCTTTGGGGGAGGAGAATCTAAGGTGATAAAACAAAAATAGCTTCACCTTCATTTTGGCTCCTTACCATTAGCTAAGTCTGTTTTGCCATCTGTGCTGCTCCCTTTTCTGGACATCTTGATTGTTGTTTATTGTAGCCAGCCTGGATTTGGAAGGGGGAGAAAATAACAATTAGAAAACAATCTTGGAAAGATGATAAAAGGAACAGGGAGATTTAACAATGGACACCTTTGTCATTTTTATAAAAATGATTTTTGTTGTGCTCAATAGGGATTCTCAGATACTGAAATCACACCAAATTTTCCCCCTATGCCTAAATTCCATTAAAGAGACATATCTTTGTGAAGTCAACTGCAATCTCTTTACCTTACTGAGTTACTGGCAGTGTTTTTTTCAGATGGGAAAGAGGGAACTGAAATAAACTTGAAACTGTAGGCACATATAAAGTGATACGCTATATAACAAAGAGGGAATATGCAAATAGACTGTCACTCCGCCACAAAGATGGCTGTGCCCACAGTGGAGGCAGGGTTTCTGTAACACAAGATGACTGCACCCACAGCAGAGGCCAAGTTCCTGTAAAGAGCCTTAATGAGCAATCAGCAGGGAACTGAGGCTGTGCCGCACCCCCCGACCCCCGTATGCTTAATGGGGACCTCAGGCTATGGTCCCTGCCCAGCGGGGCTGACAGGGGATCTCAGGTTGCATCTGCCACCCAGCAGGGCTTAATAGGGGACCTCAAGGCACACCCCCCGCGGGGCTTGACAAGGCTGGGACCGGCTGGGTCTGGGTCTAGCCCAGTTGGGGGGAGGGGTGGCTGGGTCTGGGTCTTGTGCAATTTTGAGGAACATGTGGGTGGATGAGGACTTGACTCTGGGTCCTACGGTGCACCCCAGACTCTGACAGGAGGAAGATTTTCATATACATTTTACTAATTTTCTTTCATCTCTGACACTTCTGTTATAGAGAAAGGGCAAAGAGTAATATTAAAATATTATAGTTCCTCTAATGAATCCCCTTTTAATGTGCACAAATTTTGTGCACCTAGGCCACTAGTCCTAAATAATAAAAGTGTAGTATACAAATCGACTGAACAGCCAAATAGTGGGACGACCATCGGGGATCACGCTATGATCACTGGTGCCAGGCCAGCCAAGGCAGGTACGATGCAATTGGTCAGGGCTGGCCATTGCCACATGATCGCCCCACAGAGGGAGGCCTAGGCCACCAGTGGCCAGCTGGCTGTGGAGGGTGGGCAGGGCCTCACTGTGCGAGGTAAGCTGAGTGCCAGCAGGAAGCTGATCCTGGAGGAAAGCCAGGGCCGGCAGCCAGGGAAAGGAAGGCCTACTCTTGCACAAATTTCATGCATCAGGTCTCTAATATATTATAAGCAGAGAACCTTAATTCAATACAAAGCTAGCTTCAGCATTGCCCTCTATGCAAAAATCTTGTTTTAAATGTTAGACTTTTGTATCTAAAAACTCTATACTACACTGTCTTCACAACATGAAGAGGTGGGTCAGATTCTTTATATAATTTTGGACACTAAACAAGAGATAAAAGCACATGGCTGGTGTGGGTCAATGGTTGAGTGTCAACCCATGCAACAGAGGTCACTGATTCGATTCCTAGTCAGGGCACATGCCCATGTTGCAGACTCGAATCCCAAGAGGAAGGAAGGGGGCAGGAGGCAGCTGACCGATGATGTTTGTATCTTTCTCCCTCTCCCTTCCTCTCTCTCTAAAACCAATAAAAACCTTTTTGTTAAAAAAAAAAAAAAAAAGAGAGAGAGAGAGAGAGAGAGAGAGAGAGAGAGAGATAAAAGAAATCAAGCTCATGAGGTAGAGTAAGAGCTTGGGCATTATGTTCACTAGATGCTTATCTTCACACTTACAGGTGCAGGTACAGTATTAACTATTATAAGAAGCAGAGATCCATTAGAACTCAGAGTCCCTCTGCCCCACACCTCTAAGAAAGAACGTAAAAGGGGTTTTTACTCCTCTTACAACTAATGCTAGTCAACAAATACAAAGCTGGAGAAGAAAAGGGCAACACTTGTATTAAATCATCTCAGTCCATTTCATAATTTCATAATCTCACCAACTTTCAACAGATTTGTCTTATTAGCAAAACTATAATTAGGAATCAGGGTGCCTAGCTTTTTTCCTTTTTTGCCACTGTAACACATTATTTTTTTCAGGGTCTCACTCCCACCTGGGGCAAATTCCAAAGAGCAAAGAAAAGTATTATTCAGCCCAGAGTTTTGTTAAGCCCTTTCAGTGCCTTGGACAAAAGGCATTGGAAAAAGACAAAGTATGATTATGACTCCAGTCCTGCACCCAAGCACACTGGCCTTTCAACAGCCTTTTCATTCCCATAACAATGATCCCAGAGGCAGCCCCATCCTTAACCTTATCCCCTATTATTCTAGTCTACAGAAATCCAAGTTACTGCAAAAAGTGTCCTCTGCCAAAAGACAGCTGCCCAAAGCTTGCTCATAGTAGGCCAGAGAGGGGGAAAGAAAATAATGCAAGAGCAGGACTGAAGCTGGAAGAGTGAGGATGAAAGACAAAGGCAATAAGAAACAGAGTTGTGAAGCCACATAAGGAAAAACAGTGATGGGCTGTTTGCAGAGCAGGCTGTTTTTCTCCTCCTGCTTCGATGATCTATTTTTGTACAGTATTCTGCACACAACACTTGTTTTTCCTTCATAGCAGTCCCTGTTTACATTCTTTTAATATATCAGCGATATAGTCTTCCCCCCCTAGGGTTTTAATTAATTACATTAATTGTAAAAGTCCTACAAAGTGAGGAAAATAATTGCACTACTCTGTTCAGATTAAAAACTAAGATCATAAGTATACCTTATGGCCAACTGAGAACAGATGTGATATTTCCTCACCTCTAGAATCAAAGCTGTCAACCATGCTATACTTCTCACCCCACTATTACTCACTCCCAGAGAAGACTAAAGCAGCTCCAGAGAACCTTCCTCAAAACTGGATCTCATCCACTTCTACAGAAGCCCAGCCTGCCTGAACTTTAGTCATAATGGCTCTACAGGCTTTCCCAGCCTCCATGACCAGGAGGAACCAAAGCCTACTGCCGACCTAGCTCTGAGAAGCGGACAAAGGAGAGCCATGAGGTTCAACCCATACCCAGAGATTACAGACCTCATCTTTTGGGGAAATTGGTTGAAGGTTCTTACAAGAAGAAACTCTTTGAGGAAAAAAGTTGACAGAATTTAATGCTAAATTCAGAAACAAAGAAAACCCCGTGAATGCTTATGTTAACTCTCATCACTAAATTGCTATAGGCCAGTGGTCGGCAAACTGCAGCTCACGAACCACATGTGGCTCTTTGACCCTTTGAGTTTTCAGCAAAGGCCAATTTAGGAATATCCTAATTAAGTTAATAACAATGTACCTACCTATATAGTTTAAGTTTTAAAAAAATTGGCTCTCAAAAGAAATTTCAATCACTGTACTGTTGATATTTGGCTCTTTTGACTAATGAGTTTGTAGGCCATTGATATAGGCAGATGGCTTCTAAAGGTCATATTTTAGGGGCCACAGAATTTAGCAAGGGGAGGAAGGAAGAAAGCAAAGGAGGGGGGAGGAAAGAGGAGAGTAGAGAGGGAGAGAAACACTGACTGGTTGCCTCCTACACGTGTCCTGACCTGGGCTGTGAATTGAACCCGGGACTCTTTGGTGTGTAGGCCAACACTCTACAATGAGCCAGGGCCCTTCTTCATTCTTTAATGCACTATATTGCCAACAAATCCAGTTTTACCTTGATTGATCCCTTCACCAGCCAGGGCCCTTCATTCTTTAATGCACTATATTGCCAACAAATCCAGTTTTACCTTGATTGATCCCTTCACCAGCCAGGGCCCTTCTTCATTCTTTAATGCACTATATTGCCAACAAATCCAGTTTTACCTTGAATGATTTCCATGTAAAATCTAGTCCAGAACAAGCCAAACTGAGCTTGGAAGAGCTGATGAGCTCATTGCCACAGGTAGCTAGGGGAAGCTTAATTAGATTAGCTCTACTGCCTGTACACTAAAAATAACCATAACCCCTGCCAAACTGAAGGTTAAAGAGTAAACTATTGGGGGATGGAGAAAAACAGGCTCAGGTATCATTTTAATTTCTTTTTTTTTTTTTAATATATTTTATTGATTTTGTACAGAGAGGAAGGGAGAGAGATAGAGTCAGAAACATCGATGAGAGAGAGTCATCGATCAGCTGCCTCTTGCACACCCCCTACTGGGGATATGCCCGCAGCCAAGGTACATGCCCTTGACCGGAATCGAACCCGGGACCTTTCAGTCCCCAAGCCGACGCTCTATCCATTGAGCCAAACCGGTCCTGGCTCATTTTAATTTCTACCTAAAAAACTCCAGTGACCTAGATTTTTCTTGACTTAATAAGAAAAAGGTCTTAAATTTTTAACCAAATAGATGACACAATATTAAGTATAAACTAGGAAGAGTGAGAGTTAATACAGTATGTAAGAGTATTTTGAGGAAGAGGTACCAGGTACCAAGTGTCTCCTGTTTAAAACCACTGAGGCTGCCTCCTTTTCTAAAAAAAAAAAAAAAAATTTAACTGAATATATCAAAATTAAAAATTTACTCTTCAAGAGACACTGTTAAGAAGATGAAAAGACAAGCTATACAGACTAAAAGAAAATATCTGCAAAATACATTTAAGGATAGCAAGCAGAATATATTTATAATCTCTCGCAACTAAATAAGAATCACTAGAAGATAGCCGAGACTGGCTTGGCTCAGTGGATAGAGCGTCCGCCTGCGGACTGAAAGGTCCCAGGTTCAATTCCGGTCAGAGGCATGTACCTTGGCTGCAGGCACGTCCCCAGAGGGGGATGTGCAGGAGGCAGCTGATCGGTGATTCTCTCTCATCGATGTTTCTAACTCCCTCTCCCTCTCTCTTCCTCTCTGTAAAAATCAATAGAATATATTTTAAAAAAAAATAAAGAATCACTAGAAGATAACCTCAATATCATTAATTAGAGAAATACAAATTAAAACCACTATGAGAATCCTCTACATGCCTATTAGAATGTTTACTATTTTAGAAATAATTATAATGCAAACTTTATCAAATGCTAACAAGTAGAGCAACTAGGACTCATACACTGATGCAAAATGGTAGTCACTTTGGAAAACATTTTGGCAGTTTCTTCTAAAGTTAAACATGCACTTACCACACAACCCAGGAATCCCACACTCAGGAATGTATTCAAGAGAAATGAAAATATATGTCCACCCAAAAGCCTGCAGGTGAACGTTTTGGTGGCTTTATTCAGAGTCATCAAACACTGGAAACAAATGACCTTCAGCTAGGTCATGGATAAACAAACTGTGGTCCATCCACACAATGGAATACTACTAAGCAGTAAAAAGAAATGAACTACTGATACACATAGAACACGGGTGGATCTCAAATATCCTATTCTACGTGAAAAAAAAGCAAGATTCAAACAGCTACCTAATATGATTCCATTTTTAGCACAATCTGGAAAAAATAAATTATTGGGACATAAAGCAGACCAGTGGTTGGCAGGGTTGGGGATAGGGGTAGGGAAGGGAATGACTACAAGCGCAAGTGAGAAAACTTTTTGGAATGATGAAAATGTTCTATGCTTCAATCATGGTGATATTGAAAAACTATGCATTTGTCAGAATCCATACTAAGTCACTGAAAAAAAGAGTAAACTCCATGTGCCGAAACTGGTTTGGCTCAGTGGTGGAGCGTTGGTCTGCGTACTGAAAGGTCCCAGGTTCGATTCTGGTCAAAGGCATGTACATTGGTTGCGGGCACATCCCCAGTAGGGGGTGTGCAAGAGGCAGCTGGTCGATGTTTCTCTCTCATTGATGTTTCTAGCTTTCTATCTCTCTCCCTTCCTCTCTGTAAAAAATCAATAAAATATATAATTATATTTTAAAAAAATAACCTCCATGTAAAATCATAGTTCAATAAATCTGATTGGAAAAAAAGAAATGAGAAGTGGAAGGAGAGAAATCATGCCAAGTGTTAAACCCAACAATAAAAAAGACTAAATTTTCAAGGCTGTGATTATTAATATTTTTAATCCCCACCCGAGGACATGCTTAGAGAGAGGAAAAGAGAGAGGAAAGAGAAACATCGATGTGAAAAACATTTATCAGTTACCTTCCATATGCTCCCCTGGGGATCAAATCCACGACCCAAGTACGTGTCTTGACCAGGAATCAAACAGGCAACCTTTCAGAGCATGGGACAATGCTCAACCAACTGAGCCACTTCAACTGGGCAAGGCTGTGATTATTAATAGAAGTTAGCTCAAGTGGTCAATATACTACAGTAAGCGAGAGCAAACCGTCAGGTCTTCTTGTATGAAAATGAAAGTGCAACCACATCTGAGGCAAGATGAATCCTAAACACAAAGAAAGTCTCCACCCCTATTTATTGTGTTGTTGGCAGCTAAGAATATCACAGTACTTCAAAGTAAATCTAGTGGTTGTACTATTAATATGTATATTTATGTTTTTCATTTTTATTTTTTTAAATTCCTCTGAAGTTCATCTTAACTGCTTTGGAGCCTAGAATCTCTGAAAAATGATTAACTCTACCTTACCTCATATCCACTGGAAACTTGACCATCTAAATATTAGTCCTTGATCTCTTCACTGAGCTCAGTGAGGTCCCATGAGTTACATAATCCCAGCACTCCATCAGGCCAGGCCAGCAGTCTTGCTACGCATGCCTTCATTTTGCAACTCAGGTGTCCAACTCTCCAATACAGACACCATATTTACATGAGACAAAGTTTTAGAATTTCCTCTGAAGCTAAAAGGTAATCTTTGAAAATGCTTCAATTATTAGAAAGACAGGTATCTGAGAGCCACACAGTCTTTGGTTCCTCTCGAGAGAACAGATGTCCCATACCACTCATAACTGAACAGCTGTTCAGGGCTGATCTCCATCCAAAGTACAAATTTGCTTTTCAGTCCAAAGTCACACGGTCCATCTGGAATCAACCATTCCTACTTTCCCCATCCCAAATTTTTGTTTTCAAGCTGAAATGGCTCATTTTAAAAAAATATATTTTATTGATTTCAGAGAAAAGGAAGAGGGAGATAAAAACACCCATGAGCCGGGACCAGTTTGGCTCAGTGGATAGAGCGTCGGCCTGTGGACTGAAAGGTCCCGGGTTCGATTCCAGTCAAGGACATGTACCTTGGTTTCGGGCACATCCCCAGTGGGGGGTGTGCAGGAGGCAGCTGATCGATGATTCTCTCTCATCAATGTTTCTAACAACCTATCCCTCTCTCTTCCTCTCTGTGAAAAATCAATAAAATACATATTAAAAAAAAAACAAAAAAAAAACACCCATGATGAGAATCATTGGTTAGCTGCCTCTTGCAAGTTCCTCCACAACCCAGGCACTTGCCCTTGACTGGAATCGATCCTGGGATCTTTCAGTTCGCAGGCTGACTCTATCCACTGAGCCAAACCGGCTAGAGTGGAAATGGCTCAATTTTATTTATTTTATTTTATTTTTTATTTTATTTTATTTTAAATACATTTTATTGATTTTTTACAGAGAGGAAGGGAGAGAGAGAGCGAGCAAGAGCTAGAAACGTCGATGAGAGAGAAACATCAACCAGCTGCCTCTTGCACACCCCCTACCGGGGATGTGCCCGCAACCAACGTACATGCCCCTGACCGGAATCGAACCTGGGACCTTTCAGTCCGCAGACCAACAACGCTCTACCACTGAGCCAAATCGGTTTTGGCGAAATGGCTCATTTTTAATTCATCCTCCTTACCTTACTGTTTTTCTACTTAACAATAACAGTATTTTTCTACTTAACAATACAAGCCAACTTTCCTAACTCCTCCCACCAGCTACTTGCTTGCTTTTCATTTTTTTTTAATAAGTTTTTATTGTTCATATTATTACAAATGTTCTTTCCCCCCCCACACCATTGCTCTCCTCCACCAGGTTCCCACCCCACCCTCTGCCCTTTCCCCTCTCCCCATTGTCCTCATCCATAGGTGCACAGTTTATGTTCAGTCTCTTCCCACGCCCCCCTCTCCCCTTTTCCCCAAGAATCGTCAGTTCACTCCCCTTCCATACCTCTGATTCTATTATATTCAACAGTTAATATTGTTCATCAGATTTTTTTAATTTCCTTGGTTTTTAGATTCACTTGATAGTTACGTATTTGTTGTTCATAATTTTTATCTTTGTTTACTTTCTCTTCTGAAAGAACCCCTTCAGCAATTCATATAATTCTGGTTTGGCGGAGATGAACTCCTTTAGCTGTTTTTTATTAGTGAAGCTCTTTATCTGGTCTTCGATTCTGAGTGATAGCTTTGCTGGGTAGATTATTTTTGGCTGTAGGTTCTTGCTATTCATCACCTTGAATATTTCTTGCCATTCCCTTCTGGCCTGCATGGTTTCTGTTGAGAAGTCAGCTGACAATCATATAGGTGCTCCTTTATAGGTTACTACCTTCTTTGCTCTTGCTTCTTTTAATATTCTCTGTCTTTTGCTCTTGGAATTTTAATAATGATGTGTCTCGGTGTGGTCCTCTTTGGATTCCTTTTGTTTGGAGTTGAGTGCGCTTCCTGGACTTGTAAGTCTAATTCTTTCACCAGGTGGGGAAAGTTTTCTATCACTATTTCTTTCAGTATGTTTTTGATATCTTGCTCTCTCTTATCTTCTGGGACCCTCATAATTCTGATGTTGGTTCGCTTGAAGTTGTCCCAGAGGTTTCTTACATTATCTTCAATTTTTTGGATTCTCTTGCCTTCTAGCTTCTGTGGAGGAGTGTCTTCTGGCTCTTTATGTTCCAAATCTTTGACTTGATTCTTGCGATCTTCCCTTCTGTTTTTAGGACTCTGTAAAATATTTTTTATTTCAGACAATGTATTCTTTATTTCTTGTTGATCCCTTATCATTTCTTATTGACTCCTTATTAATTCTAGTTGATCTCTTTTCATATCCTCATAGGCCTTATCCATCTTTTCTAGGAAATTCTTGAAAAACCTTATAAGCATAGATTTGAACTCTATATCCAGACGCTTTTTGTCCTCCATTTCTTTCGTTTATGATCTATTTTGTTGTCGCATTTCACAGTTACAGATGGGACGGGGTTTCAGGGTGGAGCCTGCAGCTTTGGCTTCTGTCAGCCCCGCCCTATGCGGGTCCCTCAGTGCTCGCTGCCAGCGCCTCTGAGGGAAAGGCCCTCGATTTTCCCCTGCTGCCAAACTGTCTATGCTCTCCCCCAATGAGCCCGGTATTGGGGTTCAGTTCAGTTGGAAGTGGGGTTGGAGGTGGCGTTCAGAGCAGTCTGGAGCCCAGGTCTCCTTCCCGTCAGGGCAATCCTGCGGCACAGCCGACCGTCCTTCTCTGCGCGCAGTGTGCACGCCTCCGGGACCTCCTTTCGCCTCTCCTCGGGGTTCCGCCTTACAGCCCGGCTCCCTATGGCTGAGCCTAAGTCCCCGGGGTCTGGCCCAGAACCGGGGTTCAGAGCAGTCGGGGGCCCAGCACAGTCGAAGTTTTGTCTCCTTTCCGCTAGGGAACGCCCGCCAGGCACTCGGCCTCCCTCCTCTCCGGCTCCGTCCTCTCCGCTCGCCGCGTCTCCGTACCTTGGGCTTTTCCAGCTCCTCCGCGCCTCCTTCTGGTTTTCTCCTTGCTTCTCGCTGTAGAATTTCCAGTCAGTCAACCTTCCTGTAGTTCTGGGCAATGTCCGTTTTATATTTTAGTTGTATTTTATTGAAATTGTTGTGTGCGGCTGCGGCTAGGTGTTCACCTGGGCGCAGCCATCTTGGATCCTCTTGCTTGCTTTTCATTTATGGAACCTGATTTACCCCGGGCACCCTCACTCAAATAATATAGTGTTTATTAATCAGACGGAGAACCTCAGGCACTAAAATTCAAAAGGATCACTCCCAAAAGATGAAACTCATACAATATACATATTTATGGGAAGGCAGGCCTTTAGATCTGACCACTTTCTATTTAGTCTTTGGAGGAACTGAATATACTACACTATTTCCTCTGGAAAACTGGAGAGAGGAGCAGAAAGAAACTATGAATGTTTCTGGATCAGGGAAATTAATCTTTATTTCTACTGTGCAAAAGATCTAACTACCCAGGGCACCCCAACTGTACATCCAGCCTCCCTTGTTTATCCAAATTATATGCATCTGGCACCACCCAGTGGCCCATTTGTACACAGACGTGCTTGTAATACAACAATGTACAAGGCAATATAGGAGCTACTAATATTAACAAGGCAGTCACCACCTTTTGTAGCCAATAGTCAATTAGAAAAATGAGCATACAACCAACTATAAGAGATACATGTATCATTAAAAATAAATTTAAAATATAGTTCCAAAAAAATGTATATACACACTTTGAATAATTATAAAGGCAGTGCTTATTAAAATATATTTCATTCTTAAAACTGAGCTATCAGCTGTTAAAGTGCCTATACGTTTTTGGGAGACACCCTGTACATATAATGCAGTCGCAGTTGATAAGCGGAAAGGATTTTATTTAATTTCTGGGAGAAAGGAAAAGCTTCCATAGAGAAATTAGATTTTAAACTGGGCTTTGAAGGAAGGATAGGATCTTATTTTATTTTTTAAGACTTTTTAAATTGACTTTCAGAGAAAGAAGGGGTGGGGGAGAAAGAGAGAGAAATCAATCAGTCACCTCCTTCACAGTCCTCCTACCCCACCGGGGACTGACCCATAGCCAGGCATGTGCCTTGACCAGGAATCGGATGGACAACATTTCAGTGCACAGGTGGACACCCAACCAGGGCAGGAAGGATAAGATTTTAATAGGCAGAATTGAGAAATACATTCAACCAGCATTAGAGTAAGACATGGAAAATGAAGAAGCCTGGTATATTCAAGAAAATACATGTATAGTCTGGTTTGACTAGACAGTGGGGTAGAATTGATGGAAGGTGCTCTAGCCGATATGGCTCAGTTCATTTGAGTGTCCTCCAATACATCAACGAGTGGTGGGTTCAATTCCTGGTCCAGGCATATACCCACCCAGGTTTCAGGTCTGACCCCAGGTCTGGATGCATGTGAGAGTCAACCAATCAAGATTTCTCTCTCACATGATGCTTCTCTCTCTCTCCCTCCTTCCCTCCAAGATCAATAAAAAAATAATTTTTTAAAATATATTTTATTGTTTATAGAGAGGAAGGGAAAGGGACAGAGTTAGAAATATCAATGAGAGAAATATCAATCAGCTGTCTCCTGCACACCCCCTACTTGACTGGAATCGAACCTGGGACCCTTTAGTCCGCAGGCCAACGCTCTATCCACTAAGCCAAACTGGTTAGGGCTTAATTATTTTTCAAAGTATGGAAGGTGTATGTGTATTAGGCATCAGGAAGATTATTTTGTCAATGATAGTAAGATGGACTGAAATGGACAGAAAAGGAAGGAGAAACAAGTTTGAAAGCTACTATTATAGTTGCCAAGGTAAGAAGCAATGAGAACCTGTTTTATGTTGATGGCAGAGAAATTAAAAGGAGATGAATGTGAAAAACATTATAGAAATAGGATTAATAGTATTTGACTCACTAAGTTACAAAACTCAAAAAAATCAAAAAGACAACTTTGAGCCTAGGTTCCTAGAGGAAATCAAGTGCCATAAATGAGAAGATTGCATGTGGGGAAAGATATGAATTTTATTTTAATTATATCTAAAATCTAAGCTGACATGTCAGCAATGTAGAGGAGAACTAATAGAGGTCTGAACATTGATAAATTCGGGCCAGAGATACAAATTTGGAAATTATTTGTATAGAGAAGCTTCAAAATCAAATGTCTTGTAAATTATACTTCACTTTAAAAATAAGCACAATTTACTATAGCTAAAATTTGGAAACAGCCTAAGTGCCCATCAGCAGATGAGCACTTAGGTACATCTACACAATGGAATACTACCCTGTGGTAAAAAAAAAAAAAAGAAGGAATTCTTACCATTTGCAACAACAAGGATGAAACTGGAGAGCTTTATGCTAAGTGAAATAAGCCAGTCAGAGAAAGATAAATATCACATGATCTCACTCATTTGTGGAATATAATGAACAAAAACTGATGAACAAAAACAGATCCAGAGATAGAAAAGCATCCATCAGACCGTCAAACCTCAGAGGGAAAATAGGGGAGGGAAAGGGTAAGGGAGAGCGATCAACCAAAGGACTTCTATGCATGCATATAAGCCTAACCAATGGACACAGACACTATGGGGGAGAGTGCATGAATGGGGGATTAGAGGGACAATGGGGGTAAGGACATGTATGTAATACCTTAATCAGTAAACAAAAAAATAAGCCAGTATTGATCAGTGATTAGAATATCTGCCACACATGAATAAGTCGTGGGTTCAATTCCAGGTCAAGAGCAAGTACCTGGGTTTCAGGATGGATACCCGGCCCGTTTTTTTGTCTCCTTTAGATTCCCCACGTGTGTGTGTGTGTGTGTGTGTGTGTGTATGTGTGTGTGCGTGCGTCCCTCTCTCACGCCCTTGCTCCTTCCTTTCCACTCTCTAAAAATCAATGGGAAAAAATGGTGAGGATTAACAAAAATAAATAAAAAATAGGGGAATAAGTAAAAATAACAAGTACCCAAGAAAGCTCTGAGAATAAAGTTCAAAGAAAGAATCTCAGGGGAATATACTACCTCTAGGAAAAAGAAAGGAAAGGGAGACAGAAAGGCATAGGGAACTAGAAAGAATGACTAGAGTGTTAAATGCTGTAGCTATCAAGAGATAAAAATGGCGGAAACCAGTTTGGCTCAGTGGTAGAGCGTCGGTCTGCGGACTGAAAGGTCCCAGGTTCGATTCCGGTCAAGGGCATGTACATTGGTTGCGGGCACATCCCCAATGGGGGGGTGCTGGAGGCAGCTGGTCGATGTTTCTCTCTCATCAATGCTTCTAGCTCTCTGTCCCTTTCCCTTCCTCTCTATAAAAAAATCAATGTTTTATTTTACTTTATTTTTTAGAGAGAGAGAGAAAAATGTTTCAAGAAGATGGGGATGGTCCATGTTTCAAATGCTACAAAGAAGTACAGAAACATATACACTGAGAAAAGGCTTTAAGAGTCAAACAACTTTCTATGGAATTACCTCAGTTACTGAATATGAATCCTGGTTTTCTCTTATTTGAGTCATAAAAGAATTCAGCCATCTCTTTGATTTAGTTAAGTCCGTTAAGATTATTTCCTTAGCCCTAGCAATTATAGTTTGGCTCAGTGGATAGTGTCATCCTGGGGATTGAAGAGGCCCAGTGCATGAAACTCATGCACGGGGGGGGGGGGGGGGGGATGTCCCTCAACCCAGCCTACACCCTCTCCAATCTGGGATCCCTCGAGGGCAGTCCAACACCCCTCTCACAATCCAGAACTGCTGGCTCTCAACCACTTGCCTGCCTGCCTGCCTGATTGCCCCTAACCGCTTCTGCCTGCCAGCCTGATCGCCACCCAACTGCTCCCCTGACTGATGTTTAACTGCTCCCCTGTCAGCCTGTTTGCCCCAAACTGCCCTCCCCTGCAGCCCTGGTTGACCCCAACTGCCCTCCCCTGATGGGCCAGTCACCCCTAACTTCCCTCTCTTGCCAGCCTGGTCGATCCTAACTGCCCTCCCCTGCTGGCCTGGTCGCCCCCAACTATCCTCCCCTGCAAGCCTGATCTCCCCTCCCCCAACTGCCCTCCTCTGCAGGCCTGCCCCCCCCCCTCCCATCAAACTGTTCCCCTTGAGGGCCTGGTCCTCCCCAACTGCCCTCCTCTGCTGGCCCAGTCACTCCTAACTGCCCTCCCCTGCAGGCTGTTCCCTCCCAACTGTCCTCCCCTGCAGGCCTGGTCACCTCCAACTGCCCTCCCCTGCCAGCCCAGTAATCCGTTAACCCCTAACAATGTACCTACCTATAGAGTTTAAGTTTAAAAAATTTGGCTCTCAAAAGAAATTTCAATCATTGTACTGTTGATAATTTGGCTCTGTTGACTAATGAGTTTGCTGATTATTGTCTTATATGCATACATGCACTACCTATAGACACAGGCAATAGGGTGGTGAAGACCTGGGTTGGGACAGAAACTGAGTGGATGGGGATTACGGAGGGGGGGGGGGGCCCATCTGTAGTACTCTCAACAATAAAGATTTTAAAAAGATTATTTCCTTAAAAAACTACTGGCCTACTAATTAATCATAACCTGAGACCCATCTATATATATAAAAGCCTAAGTGACCACCATTTCAAACAGTCACTGTGATGCACACTGACCACCACGGGGCAGATACTCTATGCAGGAGCTGCCCCTTGGTGGTCAGTGTGCTCCCAACAGGCACCAGATGCCAGCCGTGAGCCTGACAAGTGAGGCTGTAGGAGCGAGAGCCTCTCCCCTGGACAATCCCCCTGCACACCCCTTCCCCATCCAGACCAGGATCAGGACCTGCACTGGGACTGACTGGGTGAGAGCCCGTGGCCACTTCCCAGTCATGGGCTCACAAAGACCGTAGCGGAGTGGCAACAAGCCTACTAAGTGGCGGGATGAGTGGGAGCTGTGCGGTGCCTGGCCCAGGCTTGGGCTCCTCTCCAGCTGCTTGCCGCCTTGCATACTACTATATCCCTTGTGAGATGTTGGACTGCAGGTTTCAGCCCAATCCCAACAGGCCACGCCGAGGGACGCCATTGGTGCACAAATCATGCACCGGTCCTCTAGTGTTTAAATATTAAAAAATGTTTTTAGCCGAAACCAGTTTGGCTCAGTGGATAGAGTGTCGGCCTGAAGACTGAAGGGTCCTGGGTTCGATTCCGGTCAAGGGCATGAACCTTGGTTACAGGCACATCCCCAGTAGGGGTGTGCAAGAGGCAGCTGATCAATGATTCTCTCTCATCAATGTTTCTAACTCTCTATCCCTATCTCCTCCTCTCTGTAAAAAATCAATAAAATATATATATATTTTTTAAATGTTTTTATTCATATTGTCATTTGGATAGCTATTTTTTAAAGAGGAAATTCAGAGAGGAAAAGAGGAGAGATAGTAAAATCAATGAGAAAGAATCACTGATCAGCTGCCTCCTACATGCCCCCACAGGGGAACAAGCCCATGATCCGGGCACGTGCCCTTAACCAGAATCGAACCTGGGACCCTTTGGTCTGCATGTCAATGCTCTATCCACTGAGCCAAATCAGCTAGAGCCTTAATGTTTTTATTGTAGTTTGTTTGTTTTTTGTAAAAAGCGATGTCATTGCCCTGCAAAAGTTAGAGGATTAAAAACAAATGTTTCCAGCCTATACTTTGTAGAATTTTTACTACTTATTCCTAGCCTCTCAACTCTGGTTCCAGATTGCATTTCCTAGAGAAACCTGGGATTGCCTGCCACTCAGCAATGATCCTACAAACACTGCATGGAACTTTGGTAATAGTCCCAAGTCCGTATCTGCTTAACTGTTCTCACTTGCCTTTTAAAGAATTCAGAGACCTGTTAACATCTTCTTTTGAGTACTATATTCATGTCCTATGAACTAGGGTAAAGCAATATACTCAAGAACTCAACAATAGCCAGGACCGGTTTGGCTCAGTGGATAGAGCGTCGGCCTGTGGACTGAAAGGTCCCGGGTTCGATTCCGGGCAAGGGCATGTACCTTGGTTGCGGGCACATCCCCAGTAGGGGGTTGTGCAAGAGGCAGCTGATAGATGATTCTCTCTCATGGATGTTTCTAACTCTCTATCCCTTTCTCTTCTTCTCTGTGAAAAATCAATAAAATAAAATAAAATAAAAGAACTCAACAATATAAGCCTCCTTTTCTTGAAAGTTGAGAAGATAGCCAAGATGAGAACTTCAAAGCAACCACCACAGATGATGAGGAAGATAAGGAAGTCTTGCATCAACTATCCTATTAATATGAACAGGAAATTTGTTCCCCCTTCGGATGGATGCCTTCTCTTCCTGTTGGTAATACCAAATGTCTTATGTTTAGATTATTGGCTTTGGTTCCAATAACAATATTTCAGCCCTCGTCTGTTTGGCTCAGTAGATAGAGCACTGGCCTGCGGACCCAAGGGTCCCAAGGTTCAATTCTGGTCGGTGGCACGTGCCCAGGTGGTGGGCTCCATTCCCAGTAGAGCACATGCAGGAAGCAGCCAATCAATGATCCTCTCTCATCACTGATGCTTCTAGCCTCTCTCCCCCTCTCCCTTCCTCTCTAAAATAAAAAATATTTGAAGAAAAAAAAAATAATGGTATTTCAGTATGTTAAGAATTCATTCTAACCCATCAGTGCTATCTCCAGCTATAGAGCTAAGGAACTTTTTATAACAATTAAGCCCCTTTATCTCAATTTAAATGATTCTAAGAAAAATCCATTAACTAAGGAACTAATTTATTGCTTCCACTATAAAATTATTTACTTTCACATCAAAATCCAGTATTAACAGTTTTTGCCCTTCACATTTCACACCTTCCTTGAGCCCTAGCTGGTTTTGCTCTGTGGACAGAGTATCAGCCGTGGACTGAAGGGTCCCAGGTTTTATTCAAGAGCACATACCCCGGGTTGTAGGTTCAATTCAGTTCCTAGCCCTGGTCCGGCATGTGCGAGAAACAACCAATCAATGTCTCCTCTCTGTTTCCTGCTCTCTGTCTCTCCAACCCCTTCCACCCTCTCTAAAATATCAGTGGAGACTTGTATACATGCATATAAGTACAACCAATGGACACAAAACTCTGGGGAGGGTGGGTATGTATGGGAGGGGGGGGAAATGGTAAAATATGTACACAGATAATTTAATTTAAAAAGAAGAGAAAACAAAATAAAATAAAATATCAATGGAAAAATATCCTCAGCTGATGAGTAACAAAAAAAATTTTCCCTTTAAATCACTGGAAAGGACACTAGAGAGATCAAAGAGTGGTGATACTCCAAAGGAACAATTTATTGTATAATGAAACAATAAAAGGCTAAAAACATCTAGCACCCTCCTACCTGCACTCAGAGGGCAGAGTTAAATAAGGTTAAAATATACTTGATAATGTGGCATTGCTTAAAGTACACTAGAGAATCATAGCCTCTTGGCTACCACTAGAGGTAAACAGCTTTCCAGATAGCTAAGGAAAACCAAGAACAAAAAATGACTTGTGAGATAACTTCACATTAGAATTTGGCCCGACTTCCTTAAACAGTATCCTCACATGATAAGAACAAATATCTAACCTCTCAAATATAATGATGAAAATTTTTGCAATAACCCAATCCATTAGACATACCACATTTCATTAAAAGATGCCATGCCCTAACCGGTTTGGCTCAGTGGCTGGAGTGTCAGCCTACGTATGGACTGAAAGGTCCCAGGTTCGATTCTGGTCAAGGGCATGGACCTGGGTTTTGGGCGCATCTCCAGTGGAAGGTGTACAGGAGGCAGTTATTTCTCTCTCATCGATGTTTCTAACTCTCTATCCCTCTCCTCTCTGTAAAAAAATCAATAAAATATATATTTTTTAAAAAGATGCCATTTCTGTCATATTAATCATGGCCCACACCCTACATGCAAACTTGAGACACACTAAATTCATTCATTTATCTCTAGAAAACACATTCCTGGGGTTAAGGTAGTACTTGATAAATTGGGCTTCTGGCTCAGAAACTATGTTCTGTAGGGGTAGAGATATAAAAAAAAAAAAAATGCGGTAAGTGACCAATTCATAAAATTAATCACACACTAATTTTCAAAAACTGCTCAAGGACTTTCTTCTCACTCCAAGAGAATAGCTGAATAAGTAAATAAGAACTGGTTGTCCCTTTTTCTGACCAATTTTAATAATAATAATGAAGATTCTTTTTTGTTGTTGTTAATCCTTACCCAAGGATATATTTTTCCCCAATGATTTTTAGAGAGTGGGAGGGAGGGAAGGAGGAGGGGAATAAAAGAAGGTAAGAAGGGAGGAAGGGCAAGAAGATTGTGGATTAAAATCATACACCTATGGATGAGGACAATGGGGGGGGGGGGAACCATGGGTGGGAAAAGGAGAAACAATTGTAATAATCTGAGCAATAAAGGTTTATTTAAAAAAAAAAAAAAAAAAGAGGGAGGGAGGGAAAGAAGAACACTGATATAGAGATATATGAATTGGTTGTGTCCCACACAAGCCCTGACTGGGGTTGGGATCCAATCTTCAACTCAGTACATGCCCTTGAACTGGAATTGAGCCCACAAACCTTCAGTGGGCGGACCAATGCTCTAACCACTGAGCACACCAGGTGAAGATTCTTGTGCATATTCACAAAAACCAAAGATAAAGTTTTCAACACGGCTGTTAAATCTAAAAGCATCTGAAATGAAGATATGCATAATCACTTCCTCCATCCCTGTTGCTGATTCAGTGGTTTCAATTGCCTGGATTCCAAATGGATAAGAGTAAATAACAGATTATCGTGCCTCACTGATAATCTGCTTAAAAATAAAGCTAATTCAATCTTAAAAACTAACTCTTAGCACTGATGTTATGCAATAAAAAGCTCTGTTTGGCTAACTGACTTTTATTATCTGGACATTTCCTAGACATGTTTAGAGTAACTTTCTTCAGTAGGTAATATCCAGAAATAAATAATATTTACTAAAAACAAAGTTTAACTAGTCACTTCATGATTGTAAAAGCCTGTAACTCACTGATGGAATGCAAGACCAGAGAGTGTGAAACTGATCATCTCAGGCGCCCGCAATAGGGCACACGTCTACGGAACATCTCCCACTAGCTGTGTCCCATTTGCTTCTGAAATGCCAGTACTGTTTTAATCTGGCAACAAAAAGGCTGCTTTTTTTCAGCTCTCTCTAAAGACTGGCTCCTGCCCTAGGTTGATCCTAGTCAACACCACGGAGCAGCGCTGGGACGGAATTTTACACATTTAACAGAGTGCTGTACTAAATGCCCTGTTGGGTTGGGAACTAAGGTCACAGCATACCTAGCCTCTCACTTCAGCCTGCTAGGAAATTCTTCCTAATGAAATGGGACAATTCTTATGCAACACCATGAAATACAAAATATCTTCAGAATACGTGAAATCCTTGGGGGAGGAGAGGAATGGAGCAGGAATGGAGAATTCTTATCTGTCACACAGAATAATTAGGCAAAATTATGCCTCTTCAAACATATTTCCTTTTTCCACTATTTCCAAACATAGATCTAAAAATCTTCTAAAAATATAAATAATAAAAATGCAATCTCACTATTCTCCATCCCAAGTTTTTTATCTTTGGAGAGAATTTAGATCCTGTTTTATGTTAATGCAAGTTGATCAACTCTAAGTTGATCTCTGGCTTGAATATAATTGCTTTCATCACAAGGTTATCAACACTTTTTTTTTAATATGCATTTTTATTGATTTCAGAAAAGAAAAGGGAAACATCAATGATGAGAGAGAATCACTGATCGATGCTCCCTGCATGTCCCCTACTGGGGATGGAGCCCACAACCAGAGGAACCAGGGACCTTTCAATCCACAGACTGATGCTCTATCAACTGAGCCAAACCAGATAGGGCTAACCAACACATTCTTAATTTTCATGTGGCCTTATCTACTCAAAAAGGCATGGAAGAAAAGCCAACAAGAGAAGGTTAGAAACGTATCATCTGTGCTATCCTATTATTAAGATGGTCCAACTGGGGAGGTGAAATAAAAAACTCTGTATCCCTGACTCCCTAGTCCAGATTCACTTCACACAGAAAGGAGGCCTTTCCATGGTCTAGTTTTTTGGTAATGTATTGATGAGGATCACTGCAGAGCCCAACAACTAGGAAAAACAACGACATACTCTCTCCATGGCAAAAGGAAAAGGCCTGAGGTAGACAGAGCAGAGGTGGTGAGCGCTGAAGCAGGAAAGGAAGGAATTCCAGGCCTACCTCCTTTTACGGTGCTTCCCTTTATACGGTGCTTCCCAGATGCTGTGTTTTTTACAAACTGAATGCAAGACCCTTCACTGGCAAAGAGAGTGCAATTCATTTACTGCAATACACTGCTGCAGTGGCCTGGAAATGAACCACCAATATCTGGAGGTAAGCCTGTACAACACTTGTGTCAACTCTGGTCAGGTATACTAATACAGACACCAGGAGGAATGAAGCAATGAACAAAAAAACCCCACAAACTTATATTTAGTTTAAGAATGCATTTAGAGATATACATATATCTACATCTAATACTCCCCTGTCCTCTGGTCTTGAACTAACCTGAATCATGTTCAATAGACAACCCTTGGTGGGCACATACAAAGTAACATTTAAGCTGACCAATTAAGAATGAATTGAAAAAATAACCAGGAAACAATGTTCAAAAGCAAAATGCAAGGAGATGTAAACTAATGTCTAACTTATTCTAAGCCATATCAACGATGTGTACAGAAAATGGGGGAGGGGGGGGGGTGTGAGAAACCTGTCTGTCATGTACTAGCCATATAAACAGAAGGAAGTGGTATTTATCCCACTTTTGGAGATGTGAAAACAAAGAGAGAAGCTTAAATAACGCGCCCAAAGTCTAAACCTTAGTACAGCGTTTAAACACACGTCTGTCCAGCTCTAAAGCTGTACTTTCCCCTTTATATCTTACTGATAGACCTATGTACCACCAATAATAATCTTATTCCAGTTCATAAGGAGCATTTTCTAATTAGAACCCAATGTGAAATAACGCTCACCAGTGTCACATTCGACCTTTCCTATTGCAAATCAGAGATATTAAGAGTCAGCCAGACCTCCCTCCCAAAGACATTCAGCTCCAGTCACATCCCATAAACTCCAACCACAGCACTATTCTCTGCTTTTAAAACCCAAGAATCTTACAAAAATTACGTTGACAAGTATGTCCTGACTCCTTCTGCCACACTGGCTCATGCTGCTTCCTGCACAGGATGACTGTCTGTCTGTCTGTCTGCTGAACAGCTATAAAAACAAGTTTACTACCTCCAGAAGAGCTGGAATTCTGAGGTGAACTGAACCCAGACACCAACAAAAGGTAGCCTTCAGTTTCCTTACAAGCGGCTAAATATTCTCCTCTAAGGAGCAAGAAATGACGGCCCGAACTAATCCACAGGTTGTAACAATGTAAGAAACACGAACCACACGAAGGCAAAACGCAATGCAAATGAGGTAGACACAGTCACTTCTAGGCTTACCCGAGTTTCGGAGATAAACACAGGAAGAGTTTATGAGAGAGAATCAAGACGTCCCACGGCCCGTTAAACTCGTAAAAGTAATTGAACCAGAGCTGGCACACAGTCAAAAACAATACCCCGGCTCGGGGAAACGGTGGTGGGAATTTTACGACTTGAGTGGTCAGCCCTTGACCGTCAGGGCAGAAATCCAAACGCTCAACTCCTCCTCACCTTTCCGCCTCTCCCGCGGCAGGAAGGGGCAGGCCGGGCTCCTGAGAAAACGGGTCCTGTGGGTTCACTGAAGGGCTGAGAAACAAAGTTTAAGTGGCAAAGGCGTCTCTGCTACTAAACATAGTAAAAAAAACATAAGTACATTATAATGTGTTTGAGATCTCTCCAGAACTATTAAAAAAAAAAAAGAGTAATGAATCTAATTCCGACTACTCTGTAAATAACCTTACAAACATAGTTACGGAAATAAAAGGAACCAGGCGAGTTATCCTCCCCGCTCCACCAACATGTAAAAAAAAAAAAAAAAAAAAAAAGTCACTTAACAGGAAAACCTGAATCTTTTCAACCCTAACGAACCCCCACCCGAGCCTCCCTCCCGGGAGAAACCACCGCGCGGGGGAGGGGTGGGTCCCGGGGAGAATGTGATAGCTCCAGCGCCGGTTTGTTTACAGGCTCCGGCGACAATCATGAGTCAGAAATTCAAGCCACCGGGCGCCTTCCAGCTAACAGGGACCGAAGGGGACCGCTCGACGGCGTCCCGGAGGTCTGGGGGCGGGGGGAGGCAAACCGAGAGAATTCTGTTACAAAGGGGACCGGACGGGACGGGGCCAGCCGGCAACGACCGCCCCTCGGGTTCTCGGACCTCGGCCGCCCTCCAGTGCGGGGTGCGGGGCCCGAGAACTCGGGATGCGGGGGAGGGGGGAGGGGTGCTCAGGGGGGTATCGCGCGGGGCCCTTGAGGGGACTGGGGAGGGCGAGCCGCGTCCCCCAGCCTCTTGGGGGGGTTGGGGGAGGGGGATGGAGCCCACAAACGGGGTCGTCACCCAACGAGGCAAGACGTCCCTGGAGGGCTGTGGGTCAGGCCCTTGAGGGCAATCGGGGCTGCCGGGGGGGAAAGGGCAGCCAGTCCTTGCAGCGGAGACTTGGCTGGAGAGAGGAAGAAGCCCGGAGCCCTGGGCTTGGAAACGAGCCCCACTGTCCTGAGGGGGAAACAGACCAGGGGAGAGTGGCAGGCCAAGCCGGAACGAGGCACGGACCGGGTAGGTCGGGGGTGGGGGAGGGTGTCCGGCTGGGGCAGTTACAAGCACGGGGGCCGGCGGGGCTCGGCAGCCCGCTCCCCGCCTCGGGTCATCCTGCTAGCAGCCGCTCCAACGGTCCCAGGCCCGGCCGTCCCGTCCACTGCCGCCACCAACGCCGCCGCCATCTTACACTGGCCAGCGGCCGCCGCCACCGCCGCCTCCGCTCTCTGCGCCTGCGCCTGCGCCGCCACGCTTTCCGGCCCCGTTTGCGACGCTCGGCCGCGGAGGAGCCGCAGGGAAGGGTGGTCGCGCGAGCTCTCCGCGGCCCAACCTCCGCGAAGGACGCGTGAGGGGCGGGGCTTACGGCCAACGGAAAACACGGCGGGGGCGCGTGCGCATTGCCAAGGAGGCAAAGTTTATTTATTTATTTTTTTTTCTAGTGCTTGGAGGGTCACACGTGCCTTGTGATTCGCAAGGCAAAGCTGAGTTAGCGGCGTCGCTGAGTTGTGGTGGAAATAAAATATATTCCTAATGGGCTAGCAGGCGACCTTCCGGGCGACCTCCATGTCTGCCCTGTTTCTGAATACTGGGAACAAGCAGTTGTGAAGCCAGGTTTTCTCCAAAAACCCTATTTCCTTTGAGACCATTTCCATAAATGGTTTCCATATCTTCGAGGCCCACTTCACACACACACACACACACACACACACACACACACACACACACACACCCCCCCCACCCCGACCGCCTCCATGCATCCACTTTTCCCCCCCAATATATTTTATTGATTTTTCACAGAGAGGAAGGGAGAGGACTAGAGACTTATAAGCATCAATGAGAATCATTGATCAGCTGCTTCCTACACACCCGCCACTGGAGATGTGCCCGCAACCAATGTATATGCCCTTGACCAAATCGAACCTGGGATCCACTGAGCCAAACCGGTTTCGGCCATGCATCTACTTTTAAGGAGTGATTCAGAGCCTTGACTTGCAGCTATTTCTATGAAGTGGGGAGGGACATTGAGGGTTCCCAAGAATGGGCCCGGGAATGCCCACTCTGCTTCCTAACAGAAAGCGTGTAGAAGATCCCTGACAGGGTTACTCCCCCGCTGCCCGGATGGAGGGTTTTTGATCAAAAGGCTAGGGTGCGAGAATCTGACCTCGCCTCCTGTACCGCTACCCTGCACGGTAAGTCATCACTTAGATTGTTGCAATAGACACCTAGCAGGTTTGTCTACTTCCATTATTGTCCTAGTTAAACATTAAGGCAGCCAGAGTGTCCTTTTAGGCTGTAAGTCAGGTCAAAACTTCCAAGCTTCCCATGACACAAAAATCACAATGGTCACAGCAGTCTTCAACACAGGCTTACAAGATCCGGTACCTGTTTCTCTGACTCCTCCCACGCTGCCTAGCTCTACGCTAGCCTTGGCCTTTGGTGTCACTCCAGCAGAAGCATGTTCCACCCCAGGGCTTTTGCACTTGTTTTCTTTCTTTTTCTTTTTTACTGTTTATCTAAGATTTTTTTCCCCTTCAGATATTAGAAATGCAAATGACTTTGGTATGTTGTTCTTATATCCAGCAACCTTGCTAAACTTTCTAATTCCAATAGTTTATTTATAGATTCTTTTGGGTTTCCACATAAACAATTACAGTATACTAGGTAAGAACACCGGTTTCATTTCATTTATTTTATTTTTGGGCCAAAACCAAGCTTTTCCTCCATCATCCCCCCTCCCACCTTTTTGGCAATCATCAGCTTGTATCCTAAAAAGGATTTTTAAAAATGTATGGATTTTTTACAGAGAGGAAGGGAAAGGGACAGAGAGTCAGAAACGTGGATGAAAGAGAAACATCGACCAGCTGCCTCCTGCACACCCCCTACCAGGGATGTGCCCGAAACCAAGGTACATGCCCTTGACCGAAATCGAACTGAGACCTTTGAGTCCTCAGGCCGACACTCTATCGACTGAGCTAAACTGTTCCAGCAGCTTTTATTCTATAAGTCTTTTTCTGTTTTGTGGTGTTTCTTTGTTGTTGTTTTTTAGATTCCACATATCAGTGAAATAATATGGTATTTGTCTTTCTCTAATTTCACTTAGCATAATACCCTCTAGGTCCATTCATGTTGTACAAATGGCAAGATTTCATTATTTTTTATTGCTGAGTAATATTCCATTGCTTGTATACCACACCTTCTTCATCCATTCATCTATTGATGAACACATAGGTCACCTCTATGAGTACCACTCCAGTGAATTCAGGAGTGTATATATCTTTTCAATTTGGCCTTTTTGTTTTCCTTGGATAAATTATCCAGAAGTGGAATTGCTGGGTCATATGGTGGCTCTATTTTTAATTTTTTGAGGAATCTCCATACTGTTCTCCATAGTGACTATACCAATTTACAATCCTACAACAGATATTTATAACGTGAGTTCTCCACTTAATCTCCACAAATCTCTACTCAAATACTTCGTGAGGCAGCTCGTGACCATTCCAACTAAAATGATACATTTTACATACACAAAAAAGAAAGAAAATGGTACCCTACACCACCACCTCCAGTATCCTCTTGCTCTGCATTTTTTATTCATAATGTTTATAAATATATACTTACTGTTTTTTAGGAAAAGAGAAACATCAATGGGAAAGAAATATCCTGCATAACTGCCACCAGGGATTGAGCCCACAACCCAGGCATGTGCCCTGACGAGGAACTGAACTGGCAACCTTTCCATGCATGGGGTGATGTTCAACCGAATCACACCGGCCAGGACTTTCATAACATTTTTTTTAACTGTAACATGTAACCTATAATTATATATTTTTAATCTAAATATATATTAGAATAAAACTCTGTGAAGGCAGGGTCTTTGTCATCTTTGTAACCCGAACATCTAGAAGAGTGCTAGAACACCAAGTAACTATCAAATGCTCCAACCTTCCATTCATTTATTGTATCCAACAATTATTGAATTCCTGCTACATGTAAGGTCCTGTTCTAGGTGCTGCAGCTGCTGCAGTGAAAAAAACAAACCCAGCCAAAACCAATTTGGCTCAGCGGATAGAGCGTCAGACTGAAAGGTCCCGGGTTCGATTCATGTAAGGGCACATGCCTTGGTTGCGGACACATCCCCAGTAGGGAGTGTGCAGGAGGCAGCTGATTGATGTTTCTCTCATACATCCATGTTTCTAACTATCTCTCTCTCTTCCTCTCTTTAAGAAATCAATAAAAAATATTTTTTTAAAAATGACAAAGGCAGATTAAAAAAAAAAACAGATGTCTGCATTCATGGAACTTATTATTAGTGCAGAAGTTGGGAATGTATAGAGAGGAAAGGGACAGGCAGAAAGACGATATTAACTTATGGAGAGTACTGCAAAGGAAAAGAAATGGTGTGCTCTTTTGTACTGGGGGTCCAGGGAAGGCCTCTCTGCTGAGATGTGAATAGAGATCAGTGGGGAGAGCCAGGCAGAGGGAGCAGCAAGGTTAAAAAACCTTGAATCTTGAGTGTACTCTGTATTCAAAGAACAATAAGGAAAGCAGATGAGCATGTAGGAAATTAGTTTAGAGAAACAAGATGGGAGGTCAGATGAATTATGGACTTATAGAACTAAAGAGAGGACTTTGGGATTTTACCCTAAGAGTGCCAGGAAAGCCCTAGTGGGTTTGGCTCAGTGGATAGAGCATCAGCCTGCAGACTGAAGGGTCCCAGGTTCGATTCCGGTCAAGGGCACATGGCCTGGGTTGCGGACTCGGTCCCCAATGGGGGGCATGCAGGAGGCAGCTGATCAATGATTCTCATCATTAATGTTTCTAACTATCTCTCCCTCTCCCTTCCTCTCTAAAATCAATAAAAATTAAAAAAAAAAAAAGAGTGCTAGGAAACCATGGAGGGTTTTGCATAAAAGAGTGACATGATCTGATTTATCAATGAAGAAATTTACTTGGTTGATTCTTTAAGAACTGCCTGCAGGAAGGCAAAATAGAAGCTAAAAGACTAGTTAGGAAGGTAGTGCAGGTCTACAAGGCTAGTGTTGCAGTTGAAGTGGTAGAAAGTGGTTGGATTCTGGATATACTTTGAAGGTGGCAGAGGTGATTTGCTAATAGATTGAATTTGGGGTGCAAGATAAAAAATATATATATATATATATATCAGACCAGAGCAACAGGATAAATAGCAGTGACTTTCTCTGGGATAGAACTCCTGAGGGTGAGGTGACTGGAGCAGGTTTTTTTTTTTTTTTTAAATACCCAATTCTAATTTAGATCTATTAAGCTGGAGATGCCTATTAGATTAGGAACTACTGAGTAAACAATCGAAATACAAATCTGAAGCTCCCAGGAGAAGGACAATTGGTGGTTTTATCTGGGGAGTCATTAAGGTATAAACGGTATAGATAGCCATGGCATGGGAAGTGCTTGGTTAGTTAATATGAAAAAAAAAGAGAGAAACAATTATAAAACTGAGCTCTCTAATCCTGAGGCACTCCAACTAGTAGTTGTCAGAGAAAAAGGAAATCTATCAAAATGTATTTAAAAGGAGCAACAGGAAATAGGAAGAGAGCAAGAGGTCTTATTAAATAAACTTTTAAAAATGTTTTAATGAGTTTAAAGCTGAAAATGACTGAAAATTGCCCAGCCAGTGTAGCTCAGTGGTTGATTATAACCCAGAAAGTCACAGCTCGCTTCCCGGTTAGGGCACATGCCCAGGTTGCAATTGATCCTCAATGTGGGGGCATGTAGGAGGTGGCCAATCAATGATTCTCATCATTGATGTTTCTATTTCTCTCGCCCCTCTCCCTTTCTCTCTCTGAAATCAATTATATATACATATACATATACATATACATATACATATACATATACATATACATACATTTTTAAAAAGAAAATTACTGAAAATTGACCACTGAATTTGGAAACATGGAGGTTAAGACCTTGACAAACCTCCCCTTCTGTGATCTGGTTTCTGTGCTCACTGTTGTGGTGGCCACCATTGCTTCCACCACCAAATTAATTGCTACTGTCACCGGATCTTCTCTTTCTTATTTTGGGCTTTCCTGCATTTGAGGTTGTGATGACTCTTCTAAATATTTAACCCCACTGATTTCTGTGACACGATATTCCATAGTTCTATAACATTTTTCTCTCCATTTATTTAATGAGCTTCATTGTACATGCTCTTCTAAACTGATCTTACCCACTCCCACAGTATAAACTACTACCCACATAATGGTTCCTAAATATTTATTTCCTACATAGGCTTCTCCTTCAAGGTATAGACTCATACTTGATAACCAATGGCACTTGTTTAAAAAATAGCTTTATTGAGATGAAATTCACATATCATACAATTCACTCATTGAAAGTGTACAACTGAAGAGCTTTTAGTACATTCACAGATATGTGCAACCACCACCATCAGTTAATTTTCAACCATTTTTATTTCCTTGGAAAGATACTCAGTACACATTGGCTATTACCCCCTAATCTTCCCACCCTCTCTAGTCCTAAGAAACCATTAATCTATTTTGTCTCTATAGATTTCCCTATTCTAGACTTTTCTATGAATGGAATCCTATAGAATATGGTCTTTTTTGTGACTGGCTTCTTTCACTTAGCATAGTTTTCTTTCTTTTTGGTAAAGATTAATAAAGGCATTGGATCATCTAGAAATCAGATGGGTTTAGCACCAAAATGGCACCAGCAGGCCAGAATGACTGGTGGGCAGGAGGCCCAGTGCAGGCAGTCCACTGAAAAGTGGGTGAGGCAGTTTACTGGAAACTGAAAGCCGTTAATCACTTCCTGTGAAACAGATAATGGGAAGAATAGGAACACCGCAGGGAGGGCAAGAGCCCTGGGCCAGTGCAGAGGAGAGCTAGAGAATGTGCCTAACATTCCAGCCTCTCTCTTCTTTTCCTGTAAACTGAGGATCTGTTTAACATTTTCCACCTCAAGGATTTTTGGCACTGAATTCCTTCAAAGAAAAATGCATCAGGTCCTTCCTATAGCTGCTTGCTGCTGGAAGCCAAAAATCCTTGCTCTCTGTCAGAGGGTCGATGAGGCTTGAGCATAAAAGGAGGCTGTGATAGTGTCTAGGGATGGTATTTCCTGAATACAAGTAGGGCTTTTAACTTGGTAAAAACAAACAAAAACTTTATAAATTTTAGTATTATTGGGGCAATGAGAATTATGACAAATGGTCTAGTGGAAGGAAAGAGACATCAGTTTGGAGGGTTGCAGCCAAATATATAAGAAAACTAGGAAAAAATTCAGGTCCTAGTCAGCCCATGGACTGAAGGATCCCAGGTTCAATTCCAGTCTAGGGCATGCTCCTCACCTGGGTTGGAGTCTCAATTCCTGGCCCCAGGTCAGAACATGTGTGGGAGGCAACCAATCAATGTGTTTCTCTCACTCTCTAAAAATAAAAAAATATCTTTAGGTGAGGATTAACAACAACAACAAAATTTAGAATTTAGTTTAGTTCATGGGTGAAAAAGAAAACTTTGAAGATAATGAACTAAACTAGAGTTTAACATCCACAATTGCATTTGAGAATGCTTTTGATGGTATCCAGAGTCCAGGCACATCTTTTTCAGACCTGACATACTCAGTAAGAATTGCCAAATTCTGGAGGGATAAAGTAGGGAGAAAGATATAAAAGCTTCTATATTGCTTATGAAGGTATAATTTACCAAATTGTTCCAAAATGAAGTCATTAACTTCATTTGTCCTTCGGTATGGTCGGCAAATGGGATAATTGGCTTTCTGCTGTCTTACAGAATAAATTGATTTAAGCTGTTTACCCTCTGGCTGGGTAGGAATAGTGCAAATCCTTTTAAGTTTCCTTTGTTAGGGAAAATAGGATTTACTAGATGGCTGAAGACTACTCAGCAACTAGATTTTCTAGCTGCAAAATGCTATTTAATTCAGTTTCCCTATTTTGCTTATCCTGGCTTACAACTTCCACAAACTTTCTTACAACTTTCAGAAACCTTTTTCTTTATTTTTTAAAAATATATTTTTATTGATTTCAGAGAGGAAAGGAGTAGAAGAGAGAGATAAAGACATAAATGATGAGATAGAATCATTGATTGGGTGCCTCTTGTACACTCCATACTGGGGATCAAGCCCACACCCCGGGTATATTCCTGACCGGGAATTGAACTATGACCTCCTGATTCACAGGTTGACACTCAACCACTAGCCACACTTCCCTTCAAAATGTATCTCCATGCCTGACGCCTTCTATTACTAAAACCATACAATTTTTCCAATTTAATTAGAATTCTTAACTCTTAGAAACCTTAATTTTCCAATGATAACCAAAAAGTAAACAACTAGCATTTCTTAGATTGACATTTATGAACACTCTCAATTTCAAAGAATATACCTCCAACAAAGCACAAGACATTACATTAACAATTCCAAATCTACTTTATAGGTTTTCTGTGACAAAAGCTAAAATCAGGTGAACTTAGAATTTTTAAAAATATATATTTTATTGATTTTTTTACAGAGAGGGAGGGAGAGGGATAGAGAGTTAGAAACATCAATCAACTGCCTCCTACACACTCCCTACTGGGGATGTGCCCACAACCAAGGTACATGCCCCTGACCGGAATTGAGCCTGTGACTCTTGAGTCCGCAGGCTGATGCTCTATCCACTGAGCCAAATTGGTTAGGGCCTTAGAATTTTTTTTTTGAAATATTTATATGTTTATCATTTAACCCAGCAATGATCCAAAGTTTTTAAGTTGCCAAAGACTGGAAATTATGTACAGGCATAGGAGGTTGGAGAAAAAGATGGAAGAGAGGCGGGAAACAGCCTGTTCTAGGGCTATAATTTCCAGGCCTCCAGCCGCCTGGATTTAAAACTGCAACATTTTCCCTTAGAGATAACATGCTAAATTCTGCTTCTGATAATAGCAGGACTATTAAGTAAACATTGGCAGTTACTTTGTTTTGTGTTTGTTTGTTTTTTAATTCTCACCTGAGGATATATTTCCATTCGTTTTTTTAGGGAGAGTGGAAGAGAAAGGGAAAGACAGAGAGAAACATCCATGTGAAAGAAATAGATCAACGGTTGCCTCCTGCAGGAGCCCCGAACAAGGTCGAACAAGGTCCAGGGAACGAGGCCTAGGGAGGAGCCTGCAATTGAGGTAGTGTCCTTGACTGGAATTGGACCCGGGACTCTGGTCTGCAGCCTAAGCTTTATCCACTGAGCCAAACTGGCTAGGGCAGCATTTGCAGTTTTGCTGTAAAGAAAGTTGTCCTTTGGAAGGAGGGTAGGGGAGAGCAGACAAAATCGGGGGGTTCTTGTGGTTTTAGGGGCCTGGAGGTGGGAAGGAAGAGGGAGGCTTTAGAGCTGCGGGTGGGTGTCAGGATGAGGAAGGCCAAAGTTGAAAAGAATGGTCAAGGGAACTTAGGGTGATAGAGGTGCAAAATTTAGAAAGAATATCCCTCCCTAGGATGGGGGTCAGGTACAGAGGTAGAATGAGAAGAGTGGGTAAAGGGGGTGCCTAGTAAGATGCAGGGTAGAGATGAGGAAGCTAATGGCTGTGAGACTAATCTGTCAACTCCCATAATAGAGACTGAGGAGGGGCACGGGTCCCAGTGAATTCAGGGAGGGCAGAATAAGTGTCCCCAGTGTCAATTATAAAGGAGATCGACTTACCTGCCACCACATTAATTCCCCAAAACTCCATCCTGGTGATGTAAGCCTGTGGGCCCTTGTCGGGGCCTGGGCAGCTTGTCTTCAGTAACCAGTCCCAGGAGGTCTGGGAGCTCCAAACCAGATCCAGAGGGTGGCCTGCTGGACTGGCCAAGCTCCAACCTGGAGGGGCCAGACTGATTTCCAGTGGCCTTCCCTTCCGCACCTTGGGCAGGGCCTAGGCGGGGGTCTCAGGTCTGGGCAGGACTTGGCCCAGTGTCCTTCTATATCATCCCCCTCCCATTTGAAGCATGGGCCCGGAGGAGGCTTACCCTTGGTTAGAGAACCGGCACTTCATTTGGGGGTCATGAGAGCGGTGGCTAGGAGCTGACAGGCCTCCTTCTGGACCTCAGCCTTGGCCTGGTCTCCCTTTTGTTTTTGGATTGGGCCTCCTCATCTCTATTATTAAAGACCTTAAAGGCGAGGTTAAGGGGGGCTTGTGGACCTGTGTCTGGTTTTCGAAGTTTGCCACATATGTCGGGGGCTGCTTGGGATATAAAATGGGTGTTTAGAAGAAGGCTTTTCTCTGGGGAGGTGGGGTCTAAGGTGGTAAATTTCTGTAAGGTGGGAGAGGAGAGCTGGGTTTCGTCAAGTGCCCTGAGTGATTTCATTAAGTTTATCACAGTTGACCGTCCTATGGGCAGCCTTTTTGAGTCCGGCAATGAGACAGGTAACCTATGGAGCTGGTGCCCCGAGTCCCATCTCGGGTCAGTTCTGGAGACTACACCAGCGACAACCAGGTCAGCCTCTGCGTCCTGTCTATGGAGGGCATCGGCATGGTCCTGAGCTACTAGCCAAACGTGCTCCTTCTCCTCTGGGGAGAGAGAGGACAGGATGATATAGATGTTGTGCCAGGTCAGGTCATAGGACTGGGTCAGGTACTCAAGATTCCTTAGTAAAGGACATCAGGTTGGTGGGGAAAGACCCAAGACACCTCTCAATCTGTGTGAAGTTGGACATAAAAAATGGGATGTGTACCTGAACAATTTAAAATCCTATATAATAAAAGGCTAATATGCAAATAGACCGAATGGCAAAACTACCAGAATAACCCATCACTATGACGTATGAAAACCAAGGGGTGTGTGTGGAACATGGCGGGCCTTGGCTACTGCGGGACGGTGGAGCTGGGGGAGAGGATATGTGCCAGACCAAGGGGTTGCTGTCATCAGGGCAAGCCTCTGGTGGTTACTGAAAATTCTTTGCTCCATGATCCTACCTGGCACTCCAACCTGCTGCTGGTGCCGGAGCCACCACTCGCACTCACTGCCAGTGCTGGTCCCACTGCTCACACCTGCTGCCGGTGCCAGAGCTACGGCTCACACCCATAGCCGGTGCCAGCCCTGCTCACACCTGTAGCCACCACTGCTTGCACCCGCTGCTAGTGCCTGGCACCAGTCCCCATCACTCAGCGTCATCAACGGGTGTGAGTGGTGGCAGGGAGGAAGGGATAGATAGAAACATCAATGAGAATCATCTATCAGCTGCCTCCTGCATGCCCCACACTGTGGACAGAGCCCACAACCAGAGCATGTGCCCTGACTGGGAATTGTGACCTCCTGGTTCATAGGTCGATGCTCAACCACCAAGCAGCCGGGCCATAGCCACTTTTTAAATGGTGGAACTTTACTACAGATGACACAACATTACTCCAGAACCCTAGAGATCTGTACTGTGGCTCTCCCATTGTGGATTGCCAGGGAATCCACACAACATCTTTTCATTCCAGATACCTCTAGTACTGTGGAATTTTCCAGGTCATAAGGTCCTGCTATCATAGCCCGGCCTCTTGCATTTCTATGTAAGGATTTGCTGCCTCCAGAGGTCTACTGAGACAACGTGCTTCTTTTTTTGGGTAAAAGACACAAGATGCAGCCCAGATGGCATGGCTGGTGACCTATAAATCAGGAAGTCATGGTCTGATTCCCGATCAGGGCATATGCCTGGGTTGCAGGCTTGATCCCCAGTGGAGGGCATGCAGGAGGTAGCCGATCAATGGTTCTCTTTCATCATTGTTGTTTCTCTCCCTTCCTCTCTGAAATCAATAAAAATGTTTTTTTGGTTTTTTTTTTTTTAAAAGAAACATGATGCAGTAACTTATCTTTTACTTTGGAATGTTTCAGAACACTGGATTCAAAAACCAAATATGGCAGGGCCCTAAATTTTTGGTAGGGTTTATCTCCCACCCAGTGGAGTATCTCACCAAGGAATTCCTTATGACGAGATGTTGCAGCAACCTCACTCATGTTTGTATTAATTAGCCTATGGTAAAATTTGTTTCATTTTATGGTTATTTCACTTAAAGTCACAAAACCTATCAACGTTGTTAAATGCAGCCTAGAACCTAGTCAAGGCAGGGTGACATTTCACTAAGTTACTGACTGTGCATTCTGTTCACCAACTTTTGTTCTCTCTTAATTATATAAAAATCAAAATCCTTCTTGGTTGCCCATCTATCTGGTCTGTAGGACCACCCATGTTCCATTACCCAACTCTGCTTGGACCGTGCTGCCCAATGGAACTTCACCCACCCTGCCTCTAAAGATTAAATGGTGCCATTTGGCCTCTGCTATGCCAGAGTCCGGTCATCCCCACTGCTTCGAGGGAAACCAAATCTTCAATATCATCCTCCTCCCATTAGCTTCTACCAACAACCACTTCTAAACTTCTCAAAGATATTGGTTACCACTTGGTTAGTGCCTTTCCTTTATAAAAATTAGTCAGCTGGTAGGTTTTCCAGTGTAATAGACATTCATTCCTATATGCCCACTTTCTGTAAGCCTGTTGATAATATCTCACGTGGTCCGTCATCTTGACTTCATTTACTGTGGGCCATTGTTTCTCCCAAGCTCCCCAAAGCCATCTCAGCAGCATATTATAAATACCTCATGGGAACTTGCCAGGATGTTCAAGTCACAGGAAAGTGTCCCTATTATCACAAATTCTCTAAGAATTTGATTCTTAGTTCTGAAACGATCCAAACCACTACCAATTTCTAACATACAGAAAGGGGCCTACAAAGGGGCACCTCCTTTAAGGTTGGAGAGCAGCAAGAACACTTAGCAAACAGCTTAATTCCAAGCTCAATAATCGAACCTGGCTCAGAGGTCAACCACTGAGCCACGACGGCTAGGCATGGGCATTTTTAAGTAACAGAAAAGGCAGGCTAGAAAAATACTAGAGATGTCCTTACAGTGACACATTCTTGGAAAAGTTTACTGGGGGCACCTTCACCTAGGAGAGACCTCTAAGCTACTAAGAGACAGGGTAGGGCCCAGTACAATGCTACTCAAAGGTGATTTGAAGACATGCTGGTTTGCGAACTTTTTCTTTTCTTTTTTTAAACCATTCTGTGACAGGATGAGTTAGATTTTGGGTGTTTAGAAACTTTTAACATTTTGACATTGTGATATTCAAGTGCATGATCAGTGGACTTATCCTGTCAAATGGGATCTGATCGGTTTTGAGTGTTGTCCAATTTTTGTGGTGGGGAGCACTGAATGTGAATTGCACACTTGTCTTGGCAATAGGAACACATACTGGTGGTGTGAAGAACTGGATATTTATAAAACAAAAAACCTGTTCCTTGACCAGTTTGAGAGGACTGCTCCATCCTTTCAAAAGTCTTACAATAACTCAAACAGTGTTTCTAGAACAGAGTCAATTTGTTCATGATCAATCAAAATAAAAATGAAAATAAACAGCTTGAGAACAAACTGAGGCAGATGAGGGAGTATACTTAGATTCCTGAAGTAAGCCCGGCTGACCCAGCAAACAGTGAGAATTTATAAAAGAAAATTGGCAGTAGGGTGGGCACACAGTTCAAGGGCCGGACTCTTGGGTCTTCCCTCTCTCCTTTCTATGCTCATCCAGTTTTGGCTGGAGCTATAAGAGAGTTTTGATCATTTAGGTCCATCATCACAAGTCTATCTGCACTTTTCCCTTCTTTTGCAGAGCACAGGCGTCTCAGATTCAGACCTGGGCTCTTCCACACTCTGATTAGGAACAGTAGTTAGACTTTCCCCAAAAGCCTGTGCCCTCAAGAACATTTCCTTCCTTGGTAATACCACAGAACATGAGATCTTATGGGTTGAAAGGCTTACCCCATGGGAAGTGACATGTTGGTAGCTCAAAATGACTCAGATGGTAAAGGTGAATCTGCTTTGATAGTTATTTTCTGAGTGCTGAACCAGGACAGCCAGCTGGTCTGACCAGATTATCCATCAATATATGGCAGCCAAGGTCCATAGATCCCTAGCTCCCATAGGAGGGGAAAGTCAGCTCAAAGAAAAATGATTTATAAGACACATTAACAAAAGTAATGTGAAATGTTAAAATCAACACAAATGAAAGGGAATCCAATTGAAATACTCAGAGAAAGTGAGGAAAGGTCATTCCATCTCCTTTGCCAAATGAGGTATAGATTGAGTGGAGAAGGGGGGAGGACGGGCAGAACCCAGCCCTGCAATGTTTTGTGGAATTCCTCTGCTAATATTACTCACATTTTGTGCAGAAGCGGAGGAAGATCAGAAAAAGACCTGGATGAAAAACACTCCTCACTTAAAATATTTATTAGTCTGGAAAAAGGACCCTGGCTGAATCCTACCCTTTCCCGAACCACTTCCCGAATCAAGCCACAGAACTCAAAGGAGTTGTTTCAAATAAACCAAAATGTACCTGGGGAAGAACAGTCATTCATTCCCTAGACCTGACGTTACAATTACATGTGTTTGCCAGGGAGGAGGGGGACCAGTGAGAATGGTAGATGGACTAGATGAGGAAAAACTAGATGAAGGTGGGCCCTTCTTTGACACAGTTGGAGCTCGGAGAAGGGTTGAATAAACAGGTATTTTTCAAAGAGGAGAGATAAAAGGAGGCAAAGGAAGGTCACGGGCTAGTTCACCCTGACCACGTAGCATTACAGAAAGAAACAGGGTAGCCACTTGAGTTGCTGGAACAGAGCTGAGGTCTCAGCACCTGGAGAGAGGAGAATCCCAAGGCTTCTTTTCCAACCGTATTGTGAATTGAGGCAAAAGCCTCCACTTCCTTTCCCTTTCCAGAATTCAGAAAGGTCTGCCTGAAGGCAAGAGGGCATGGTGACAGACCGATAGCTCCAGCCCAGGCTAAGTTCCTTCCCGTTCATTTCCAAAGGCCCTGCCCAAGAGAACTACTGAAACAAAGTACCAAGATTCTGTCCCTGCTCCCCAGGTCCAAGAAAGGGGAGTGGAGACAAGGCACAAAGACCCTGGGTACAGAGGTGAACATCAACGTGGCCAAATATAACAAGGGATGCCTTCCTTCACCAGTAGGTAGCTGGGCCTTCGCTAGCAGCAGAAACCACAAAAGGGCTCACAGAAATGGCCTGCAGAACAGGCTTTATCCCTAGAAATCAGGGGAGAAGCCTCAGTTGGTATGGCACCATCTTGGACGGGATGCCGGAGGGCAGCGGGCAGACCACTCCCACGGCAACACTCCTGCCTCAGCTCCCAGTGGTTCTCCAGACGTTCCCCATGGCTGGCAATCAGGGAGGAAACGTGTTGTGTTTCACATGATCAGACACTGTTCGCCATTGGCACCTGGTGGGCCTGATAGATTGAGTGCATCCACATCAAAGTTGAGGCCAGGAGGCTGGAGAGAGATGAAGGAACTCAGATAACTGCTTATATTTCAGGTCAGAGCATCTAAAGGCCCATTCCCGGGAGCCACAATTATCACCTGAGGTGGAATCACAGAAGACTAAAGAATTCTGGAAACCTGGGCTCAGATTAAAATCTAGAAGATATACTCACCATCTCCCCAGCCAGCTCTTTTGGAGGATGGCCCAAATCCTGTAGCTGGAAAATAAGGAAAGAGGAACATCAGACAGAGAAAACCCAAAAGTAGCTAAAAGCAAGAATCTGAGCTGTGGTCTCTGCTTTCTCTTGAGGACCATGCTGTATGGCCTCTCTTGTGCTCCCTCTTCCACCTGGGTTTGGCACTAGGGCCTGGACTCCTTCCCAGATACATCCTCCACCAAACACTCCACCTGACAGCCCCATCCATCGGGCAGACAGCAAGAGGCCTCACCTGCTGCATAAGGTCCAGCACTGTCTCAAAACGAGCCTTCTGAGTGGCCTCACTGTCTGTGGGGGTCTCTGCTTCAAACTGCTCACATATCTTGCCCATGACATTGTGCTGTTCCTGATATTTTCCAAACTGTTCTGGAGACAGAGATTCCCGGTGACTCTGCAGCCATTCTGGATACTAAGAAAAGAGAAAATGGGTAGGGAAGAATTAGGTGAATAATGGATAAGGAAGGGCAATAGAATATGAAGAACAATAAAGTACCAAGGAGAGGGGAAGACAAGAAAAGGAAAAGTTAAACAATTTAGTTCAGCATGAGAAATAGCAATGACTCCAACTAATCACCTGGCTATGCTAGCATTTGTCATTGGAGGATGGTAAACTTTTTCCAAGAATGGACAAACAGTAAATATTTTAGGCTTTAAGGGCCACATAGGATCTCTGTCACATATTTTCTTTTTTTGTTTGTTTTGATTTTACAACCTTTAAAAATGTGAGAGTTGGTCCCTAAGCCTGTGTGGCTCAGACTAAAGAGTCCCGGGTTCAATTCCAGTCAAGGGCACATACCTCGGTTGTAGATTCGATCCCCAGGCCTGGTTGGGGGTGTGTGGGAGGCAACCAATCAATGTATCTCTCTCACACTGATGTTTCTCTCTCTGTCTCTCCCTTCCACTCTGTAAAATTCAAAATATCAATGGAAAAAAATATTTTAAAAAATATATATATTACTGATTTTTTATAGAGAGGAATAGAGAACCAGAAACATTGACCAGTTGCCTCCTGCACACCCCACACTGGGGATGTGCCCACAACCAAGGTACATGCCCTTGACCAGAATCGAACCTGGGACCCTTCAGTCCGCAGAGCCAAACTGGTTTCGGTTGGAAAATATTCTTGAGTGAGGATTAACACACACACACACACTAAAATAAAATAAAATAAAATAAGACAAAACAAAAAGAAGAAAGCTCGCTCTAGCTTGTTTGGCTCAGTGGATAGAGCGTAGGCCTGGGGACTGAAGGGTGACCAGTTCGATTCCGGTCAAGGGCACATGCCTGAATTGTGAGCTCGATCCCCAGTAGGGGGTATGCAGGTGGCAGCCAATCAATAGTTCTCTCTCATCATTGATGTTTCTCTCTCTCAATCCCTTCCTTTCTGAAATCAATATATATATATATATATATATATATATATATATATATATATAAAAGATATACTAATTGTGAATACTTACAAAAAAACAAATATCCTCAGTGTGGTAAAGCTTTATTTTCTTAGAAACACAACTCCTCTCCAGCTCTCCCCAATCCAAATAAATGAACATAGGAGGAAAAAACAGATGGGAGCTATATACCAGAGTTTCTCTATCTTTGCAGGCTCTGAGCAGACAAAGCAGCCACAGGAGTTGATACCATGGAGAACAAGGACGACAGGCAGAAATCGTTCACAAACCTTTTCTGTGATCTCCTTCAGTGACGGGTACAGCACATCCTTGGACAGTAGGTTTTGCATGATGCTCTGCATGATGGGGAGGATGTTTCCTTCGCCATCCCCTTCATCCATGCCCAGTCCTTCCATGGCCTTGGTCAGCTCCTCTTCTGACATACCCGAGTTCTAGAAAGGGTAGGAGAGAGGTGAGCAAGTACCCTGCCTTCTTGGGATGCTTGCTACCCTTTCAGGTGGGAAAGAACTATTTAAACTTGCCTGTAGCAAAACAGTGAGCAGGGATAGACTTGAGATGATACTCAAGAGTCTGTCTTTGAGACTCTGCTGGCGAAGTGTCTGAAAATGGGCCCCTTGTGGTTCCTACCTCCCCCGCTCACCTGCAGATCAGTGGCATTTTTGGCCAGTCCACTTAGTGTCTCCTTTAAGCAAGAAGTGAATTCTTGTTGGGAAGTTGCATCACTACCTAGGAGAGATCAAAAGAGCCAAGGTCATTTACGATTTTAATTGTGTGCTTACCTAGACTGACCTGGTTACCAGCCTGGATATGGAGTCACTAGCACTCCAAATGTTAGAGTGCTCTATGGTTACCTTCATAGTCATTTTCATGAATCTACACGGACTGTGCGTTAGTTTGTGCTCCATGATGACACTCAGGACAACGCGACCGCTTCGAATCGATCAGTTTCCATTAAAACTTCCTGTTATGTTCCACCTACCTTACCCCTTTCATCAGCGGGATTCCCATCCCTCCTCCCATCTCCTTCTCCACCCCATGGCAGTGGTATCATGATTGCTACCAACTTGATTAAGAATTTTGATGATCTCCGGCAAGGATGACTTAAAGAGGTTTGTTCAGACATTTCCAGTGGTCTGGTCCCCGCCTCACCCACTCTTCCAGCAGCCTCGGAGAGCTTCTGGAACTGCTCCACCAGGTGGGGCTCTTCCTCAGCCAACTCCTTCATTGCCTTCTCGAACTCTGCAGTGGCTTGGGAAGCCAGCTCGCTGTCGAATAGTTCCTGGAAAAACTTCTCTTGGGAGGCAAAGAGGGCATCCTGCATGCGAAGAGTGGCCAAAATGAACCTCTTGGCACTACGCTGCACCTGACCTCTGACACGTCACAGGCAGAACCTCTGGGAAACACAGTGCCTCCCTCCTACCTCTCTCTACTGGGCATTCTAACTACCTCTCTTAAGGACGGCAAGAAAGGTATCTGGCCTCAGAGGGAAAGGTATAGAGTGGCATTCCCAAATCAATCATTTAAATGTCCTCTTTTCTCAAAGAATTTCCTTGAGATCTACTCCCCCTGAAGTCCCTGTTTCACAAGGCTGAGGCCTGCAAGGGCACTCAGCAATGTGAGGTCAAGGCACCCTCCTCCTATTCCCCTCTGGCTGATAGGGACCTGCCCCACCGCTGCTCAGAGTTGCATACTATCCTCCCATCCACCCCCGTCCCCCAAGCAGGTGGAATTCATACTTTGGCAGTGTCTCCCGGTGATCTCTTCTGGGGCCCTGAAGCATCAGGGGCTGTGGTGGCAGGAGGGGGTGCTGGCGAGGGTCTGGCCTTATCGAAGTCATCAAGAGCACCTTCAGAGACAAGAGACACGGTGTGTGTGTTGGGGATGGACGAGAACAGAAGACCAGGGTGTTTCTGGGCAAAGCACTGAGAGAACCATCTTTATTTATTTATTTATTTATTTAAAAATATATTTTATTGATTTTTGTACAGAGAGGAAGGGAGAGAGATAGAGAGTTAGAAACATCGACGAGAGAGAGTCATCAATCAGCTGCCTCCTGCACACCCCCTACTGGGGATATGCTCGCAACCAAGATACATGCCCTTGACCGGAATCGAACCCGGGACCCTTCAGTCCCCAAGCCGAAGCTCTATCCATTGAGCCAAACCGGTTTCGGCAGAGAGAGAACCATCTTTAAAACTGCCAACTAAGTTTTCTTTTTTTTTTTTTAGTCTCCTTATTCTGGCCCAGTCCTAAGCAAGCCTCCCAATGCCCTCCCCATTACCTAATTTATTGCAGTCGAAGAAGGGAAAACAGGTTAAAGCAGAACAGGCATCTCTCGGAACCGAGAGGAGAGTTAAAAAGAAATTCTGCAGAAACACCTCTATCTACAGTGCCTTCCCTGCCACTCTCTATGATTCCCTACAAACCCTACATTATGCCAAAAACCAGTTTGGCTCAGTGGGTAGAGTGTCAGTCTGCAGACTGAAAGGTCCCAGGTTTGGGCATGTACCTTGGTTGTGGGCACATCCGTGGTAGGGGGTGTGCAGGCGGCAGCTGGTCAATGTTTCTCTCTCATTGATGTTTCTAGCTCTCTATCCCTCCCTTCTTCTCTGTAAAAAATCAATAAAATATATATATTTTTAAAAAACCCTACACTAATACATCTAACAGGAGCAGAGATTCAGAATATCCTCAGCCCTCCTGCCCTCGCTCTGAAGCCCTAAAGGAAATAACCTTTGGCAAGAAAGCAGATGCCACACTCTGTCCCACCCACCTTCCCCTGGGTCCTGGTACTAGTACAGACTGAACTCCAAGGAAGGGCATTCAGCTCTCTCATCCTCCAATTTGGCCCTCCCTGGGCAAAGCTCCTGGACTCCCTCTGGCCCCGTCCCTGCAGGTGGCTGCGCGCCAAGTCACACAGAGTCACTTGGCACCCTCCTCCACCGTTCCTGTTCATCCTCCCGCCTGCCCACATCTCTGGCACTGGGCAGGACAAAAACATTCACCTCTGCCCTGAAAAGCCTGTGTCCTCCTACCAGGCTGCTCGCCAGGCCTAGGGGGAGAGCACGGGGCGAGACACCAGGAGCATGGAGGGCATGGCTAAGAAGACATCACCCTCGTTCAGGAGGGTGGACTTCTCTCCCTGACACCTCCTCATCCTCCGTTTTTCAAAATAACAGGAAAGGAGCCGGCTCCAGCTCTGACAGGAGGGAAGGACGGGACGGGGCCTGGAGAGAGAGGCGGACAGCCTGAGAGGAGGGGAGACACCGCCTGGAAGGGAGGACCAGGGGTGGGAAGATGGGAAGCCCGCCGAGGACCTAGAGAACTTCCCAAGGCCAAGTGAGGGGGCTTGGGGGGACCCAGAAACGCCGTCCGCTGGATTACCGTTCCGCTCCGGCAGGGAGATCACCGGCCCGGCCCTCAGGGGGCTCCCTGCTCCCGCCGCCGCCGGGAAGGGGGCCAGGAGACGCGCTTCGGAGTCGCAGTCAGACCCTCCGCCCCCGGCCAGTCCCGGGCCGGCCTCCCCGCTCCGCCCCAAGCACCTCGGGCTCCCCTAACGCCCGGAACGGGTCCCCACACCCGCCCTCCTCGGGTCCTCCCAGGACGGCTTACTCTCCAGCAGCTCTTCCAGCTCCCGGTCCGCGTCGGCTCCGACCCCACAGTCCCCCTCCGCTGCGGCCATCTTGCTGCCTCCGCTGCACCGTAGGGGGCGGGCCTCCCAGACCTGGCGCCCCACCCCTTCCGCCTCTGCGACCAATGGTAAGGCGGGCCGGGGCAGAGTCGTCATTTTTAAAGGGACAGGACGGTGTGGGGTTGTTTTTCCTTTTCGTCAAAACCATTTAGCTAACGGAGGGGAAACTTATTTGGATCTTTTGGTAGGTTTCCTACGGGCCTGCACACTTTCGGACACTCTTCCTATTTATATTGTCCTCCCTTCCCTTTCGCCTATGCCTCTCCCTCTGGCATTTCAGCGCCATGACTGGCAAGGATTTTACTCCTTTTTTTTAAAAAAAATATTTTATTTATTTTTTACAGAGAGGAAGGGAGAGAGATAAGACCCCCCCTCCCCCACGGGGGATGTGCCCGCAACCAAGGTACATGCCCTTGACCGGAATCGAACCGGGATCTTTCAGTCCGCAGACCGACGCTCTACCACTGAGCCAAACCGATTTCGGCTTACTCCTGTCTTCACTGCTCTTTTTCTCACTCCCAGGTGAGGGCGAAACACTTTGTTGGCTCTCCCGACCCTTATATAAAGAACATTTTTATGCGGAATCAAATGGGCATCTTTTTTCCTAGTCTCCATTAGAACTGTTACACTTAGAACTCAGTGCAGGGGGGAGGGGGGGGGAATTACTCTGGGGCCTTGAACTGAGCAATTTGAATAGTAATAGACCTGCCTTCTCTGATCCATCTCCTTTTCTTTGTAAAGAACCTAACCTCCAAGAGAGTGAATTTGGGAAGGCTCACATAGACACAACTCAAGACAACCCTTCCTCCTCTGGATTGTTCTATTCAGATCTATCAGAATGTATAAACTACCCGAGATACAAATCTGTTTTAGTACTTAGAGGGTATCTACTGTTTAAGACGCTGAACAGTGGAAGATTGATAAATCAGGGCCAGCTGTAAAGTAGCTGACTGGGGATTAGGCTGGAGGTAATACTAGACATACACACACAGTAAGAATGGGACAAAAGCCCTAGCTGGTTTGGCTCAGTGGATAGAGGGTAGGCCTGCAGACTGAAGGGTCTCAGGTTCAATTCCAGTCAAGGGCATGTTAGGGGATGTGCAGGAGGCAGCCAATCTAGAATTCCCTCTCATCATTGATGTTTCTATCTTCTCTCCTTCCCTGTCTCTAAAATCAATAACAATATATTTAACATGTCACCAGTGACTGACACTATACTTTCTGTTCGGACCTTGTCAGTCACTGGTGCCCCCAGCATATCAGTGAAATCAGGTATCGCAAGCTAAATGGAAAGGAAGACAAAACATGCTTGGCACTTAATGTGTTAAGAAAAAAAAAATGGCACAAGATTTAAAAATGTCTTAAGAGAGGTCAGGATAAAGTGCTATAAAGTTTAAAAAAGAAAAATCACATTAAAATGAAAAGTTATTTCATGGTTTTCATCCTTAGCTTCCCAAACACCTGAATACTGTTTCAAAGAAAGACTTGGCACATCCTTTTTCCTTTACAAACAGGGCACAGACTTATAAAATCACACCTGTGCAAAACTTACTGTATTCTTCCAAGCACATTCTGAACTAAATTCTAGGGCTCTCACTAAATTACTTGGTTTAAAATCCTTGCCACTCTAGACCTCAGATTACAAATTAACAATAAAGTTGGGACATTAGGTTCCTTTTCAATTATACTTTTCTATAATTTGTGTCCTCTGATTAACCTAGTTCTCCCCACAGCTGAAACAATTACAGATTTTCTCATTCAATTCCAAACTGCTTACATGTGTATCTCTAATATGACTACCGTTATATCAAGCACATGATTAAAACTAATTGGCATTTCTATTGTCTTTTCATTAATGTAGTAAATAAGCATGTTAATAAGGAAAATACCAGATGGTAATTGAGAAAATTATGTTGAAAACAAGCACGGATCTTCTTTTGTATTATTATTTTTTTATTTTTTATTGCTTTTTTACAGAAAGAAAGAGGGATAGAGTTAGAAACATCAATGAGAGAAAGGAAGAGAGAGGGATAGTTAGAAACATTAATGAGAATCATAGATCAGCTGCCTCTTGCACACCCCCTATTGGGGATGTGCCCACAACCAAGGTACATGCCCTTGACCAGAATCGAACCTGGGACCTTTCAGTCCGCAGGCCACGCTCTATCCAGAGCCAAACCGGTTTGGGCTGCATTATTTCTTAAACTTGCTCCTGCTTTTCTGTGTCTTACTACTGGTAATCCTAACACCTCATCTCAGTATTTACTCACCTCTTGCCTTTCGAATATACAGTGAACAATGTTCTGAAACAGTAATTCACAGCATTTTTTATAGCACTCTAGATTAAGAACATAATGGCTCCACTGTTCATTGGCCAATTTTAAGTTCTTGCCTGATATTCATAATAATTTCACATATATCCATTTTGTTTCCCCAGATCCATAAGGTTTAAGAAATGTGGATAACTAACTTTTTTCATATCCCTGAATTCAGAATAATGTTTATGTTTATATGCAAAGTTAATCTTATAGTTTAATTTTTAAAGTTACAAAAGTTTTTTTGGCCAAAATTTATTACCAATTTGCATATATTTACAAAAAGCATGCTTATAACTTGAGAAAGTGTTACCAAAATAAGGCAGGCTTAGTTTGGGGATACTTTAAGAAAGCAACTCTTAAAAGCTATAAAAATATAAAGGACTAAGCTCTTTTTTAAAAGACAAATTTTTAAAAGATATATTTTTATTGATTTTAGAGGGAGAGATAGGGAGAGGGAGAGATAGAATCATTGATGAGAGAGAAACATTGATCGGTTGCCTCCTGCATGACCCCCAGTGGGGATCGAGCCCCCAACCTGGGCATGTGCCCTAATTAGGAATCGAACCAGTGACCTCCTGGTGCATGGGATGACACTCAATCCACTGAGACATACTGGTTGGGCAAAAAGATACGTATTTTAATCAAAGACACAGTTATTCTACTCAGTCTTAGCACATAGCAAGCAAAATACTTTATCAGCACTGTAATCATCCAATTTAATGTATTTACCTCTAATTAATCTTACATATGTATATTACATATAAAACATCTAGAACAGTGACACATGATAGGTGCTCAGTAAATACTAGCTGAAATTAATAACAGACAAAGCGTTGCAGTCAATAATGGAACAGGGGAGCTATTTGCTTTCCACCATTCTCACAGCAGTTTAATATATCCTAAGAAAAATGTGTGCTTTATTTTAAACAGTGGGCATTTACTACTTTTGTAATTAACCTATTTGTCCCCTAGTTTTCCCTCCTTCTATAAAGTAGTTATAGAAGGAAAGATATGCTTTGGTGGGCAGCTGCACCGAATAAGTAGGAACAAGAAAGAAGCCACAAAACTCTCGCAGTAATTTAGTTTATTTAGTGTGAGAAACAACAAATAAGAACAATGATTATAAAAAAACAAGTCAATAAAAAGTGACGTGCATTTTTGGAAAACCAGACAGTTTTTTTTCCAACTTTAAATTTCTGGGCACAGAGAGGGAGGGTACCTGCCTGGAAGTTGAAAATGCAGGATGTCTTAGTTTGCTGTGATGGAGGAAAAGATGCTACCTTATTTATTACATCCCACTCCTTTCTAACAAAGAGGATAGAAAGGTAAAAGGGAAGAAAAGGATTAGCACTGAAGGAATTTACTAAACAAAAGTTCACCACTGCATTTTCATTTGTTTCTTGAAAGAGGTAAGCTGAGAAGGCAAGTCCAACTGTGACCACAACTGTAAGATTGAGAGAATGAAAGGTCCTCAGAGACAAAAAATACAAGAAGTCAAGCTTAGACATTTATTAGCCATAGAACAAGAGAAAAGAACACTTGATCTTAGGGCAGGGAAAGGGACAGGTTAGGACATGAAGATTAATTCTTGGGTTTGGGGTGGAGACTGAGGAGAATATGATGACTGACCCTATACACAAAGGGGCTTCAGCGAAACTGCAGAGGACTGATCCTTAAACCAATCACATCTTTGCCAATCTCTGTCACCTGTGGAAGAGGAAACAGGAAGAAGTTAGGAGTTTGAGAGGTTGAGTCGCCTAGAAAGCTTAGTTGCTCCACTCTTCCATGAGCACAATAAAGTACTTTGTTATTGTTTGTTAGTGATTGACAAAGAGCAGTGATTGACAAAGAGCATCTAGCTTTACCCAGTATATGTCTCAAGGAGGTAGAGGCAAATACAGGAGAGAAAGGACAACTGTGCTTCTTTTCTTCTCTCCCCCTTCCCTCAATATCCTAGATGCATTTCTCGAGGACAGTACTTACTGTAGTGACCCTGCAGATCTGACCCTTGAATTCAGGGGAATAGCAGGCCCCACTGAGTGGACACTTTTCCACTGGTTTTCCACGGTAGATGGGCCGGTAAGATGCAGCACAGATGTCGAAAGGGTTGTGCATGTCATAATTAAGTTGGTAGGCATCTGTGGGGTTCTTCTCGCAGGCTGCCAGGATTTTCCGGGTCTAAGAGAGGGAAGGAACATTTTATTTAAGAGTAGTAAAAGCTTCATACAACTCAAATTATTTCACCGTTATGGTTTAGTAGTTTCTTTGGTGCAGGATGGAATTGCACTGAATTCGAAATATACTTTCTGTGCAGGACATACATGAAGGGGTAATAATTACCACTCCTGTGGAATCAGGCTTTTCCCTTCTCAACACCAAAGAAGTTCCCTGGATCTAGACCCATATTCCTCTAACAAGTCTGAGTTATCAGGGTCAGGCCTGAGTTAGAACTGGCTTCCATTGCCTTAAAAATGCCTTTGGAGAACACAATGGGACATAAATATGGAGGTTAGTGGTGGTGGTATTGGGAGATCTGGAGCTCAAGGTCAGGCATAGGGTTATTTTCAGGGGCAGTGGAGCTATTCTAGGTTGCCAGTCACTCTCACCCTGGTGCCATGTCTAAATAAGTTATTAGTTCAGTTTCCAGGAACAAAAAGAGGTATCCATGCCAGTAAGTAAAAAGAGTCAAATTTTGTGGCTCTTTTTGTTGAATATCATTCTGTGCTTTATTTCAGCAGCAAAGACCTCGGTCTACTACTCCCTCCCTGTAAGAGCAGACCTGGTTCTTTTATGCTCACTGACGGGGTTCCTATCTACCTGTTGAGCCACCTCTGGCTTGGGCCCAAGTTCCAACAGGCGCCGAGCAAAGGTGGCAGCTGTTTTAAAGTTCTTGAGCTTGAAGAAGAGGTTGAGGGCTGTCCGCAGCACCAGGATCATGTGCACAGGCTGCAGGTTTGAGTGGGTGAAATAGGCTGCCATCTGGTGGACAGAAAGAGGAACACATGAGAGGCTGATTAGACTGTTGAGATAGGTCATGCATAGCTGGTACAGATGCATTTAAAAAAACCACACAAATAAAAACAGGACTGGTGATAAAGCAGGAAAGTCTTCTGCTTCCTAGTTATGGAAGACTGATGAGATGAGGAAGAAGAGTGTAGAAATACATTTTCTTCTCACAGAAATGGGACCAAATTTCTCTTACTCCCCAGATTGAGATCTGGGTTTGGAATTGAAAAATTCAGACGTAATGGAGGAAGAGGGAAGGAAACCGCTTTACTGCTCAGAGGGCCACAGATCTTACCTCGCAGGTGCGTTTCTGCTGTTCCAGACTCTCTTTAGGCAGCTTCTTCCTTTCGATCTCCATGGACAAACCCACAATGTACTCACGGCAAATGGTGATGAGCTGCTGGGCCTGAAGGAAGGGGCAAAGGAAGGTCATGGTACAGGGGCAAGAATGTGCGGGCGCCCATGACTAGGACAAGTAGTAGACCCCTCCTAACCTCTGCAATCTCCTGTTTATTGTCCACAACAAGCAGTGGCACACTGAGTAAGATGGATCGGAATTTTTCCACCGCCTCCTCAAACTTGCCAACGGTGGTGAGCTGGTAGCACAGTTGCAACCGTTGGATGAGGTCATTAAGTTTCAGGCCCACAGCTGGTACACCATTCTTCAGCCCTGCATCCTTCCTACACATGGAAAAGCAGGAAGAAGACAATAAGTAGGAGCCCACTGGGACTCAACTACTTTTTCTGGCAACATAATCACCGTGAAAGCAGTAACCAAACCTCGGAGAGTGCCAAGCCAAAAAAATCGTTTCCTATTAGGAACCCCAGCTTTGAAAAATTGTGACTGTCCCTGAAGCTACCACCTGAAATATCTAAACCACGTTGGAACAGATAAAAGTCAGGAACACGGGGCCTTACCAATTGCGATTAGGATAGCCATACATGGAGGGCAGGCAGGGCAGAGCCTGATAGGTGGTACGGCCTCGGGCGTAGGTCTGCAGGAACAGTTGCTTGTAGGGGCCAAACTGGGTTACCCCTACCTGGTCGTGAAGGAGCTGAAATACAGGAAGCAAGAAACATAAGGATTTTTGTCCTCCTACCACTTAAAAACCAAGTGCCTTGGGCAAGGACTTAACTTCTCTGTACTCATTTCCTCATCAGTAAATTACACTTATTTACAGGACCTCCCTCATTTAATACCTGTTAAAGCATTTAGGGCAATGCCTGGCACACAGTGAATACATGTTAGTTGTTGCAGTTGTGGTGGCTGTTATCATTGCTACTGCACCCATGCTTAGTGTTCAAAACATACACCTGTTCATGAAGGGATGCTTACTTCACTGATATGAGCCAGAAAGCAGGCTATAAAATGAGTGGAAGATGGTTGGAAGGATTCACCTAGGACAGTGGTCAGCAGAGCCAAATATCAACAAGCAGTATAACGACTGAGATTTGAGAGCCAAATTTTTTAAACTTAAACTTCTTCCAACGCCACTTCTTCAAAATAGACTCTCGCAGGCCATAGTACTTTGTGGAAGAGCCACACTCAAGGGGCCAAAGAGCCGCATGTGGCTCGGGAGCTGCAATATGCCGACCACGGACCTAGGAGATGACTAAGCCAAAAGGAAAGCAGGTAAGAGGAAGGCCTTATGAGAAAAGTTTCTTCAGTCAAGACCCAGGGTTTCCATGGTAAATACATGCCTTTGCCCTTGTGGGTGGGATAATTTCCATTTGGTTAAGGTGAGTCAACCATCTCCCTGGGACTCTGGTTGAGACAATAACTGAACAAAAGCCAAAGTTACTTTAAGACTTACCCTCATGGCGGTTTCAAAAGATCCTGCCAGGATGTGATCAACTGGAAGCTGAGAGTTATTGCACCAGATCTAACAAAAAACAGAAAACCCAAGCCAGGTGAAATCCTGTTCTTACTATTCCCAAACTATCCTACTCTGCAGCAATAGTCCTTACACATTCATCAGTGATAGCCAGCTCAGAAACACTCGTCCCCACAGGCTGTCTCCCCGCTTACCTGAGTTGGGCTGGTGCCCTTGGTGGGGGGCACAAAGAACCCATCCTCAGCCCCACCAGCTGCAGGGGGTATGTCCTAGGGGAAAAACAGTAAGTGAGCCCTTCAAGCATTGTCCTGATAAATCTTTTTTTTAATATATTTTATTGATTTTTTACACAGAAGAAGGGAGAGGGATAGAGAGCTAGCAACATCAATGAGAGAGACATCGATCAGCTGCCTCCTGCACACCCCTCATCAAGAATATGCCCATAGCTAATGTACATGCCCTTAACCAGAACTGAACCCGGGACCCCCTCAGTCCGCAGACCGGTGCTCTATCCACTGAGCCAAACTGGTTTTTTGGCTGTCCTGATAAATCTTAACAGAGCTTGGTTCCTTGTTCCCAGTCTCTATTGGAGAAGACGGGTTGTGGTTGTGGGAAAAAACACTCAATAGGAGCAGCTTCACAAGTAACAAAATTATGTACCAAAAGCTTGCTGACAAAAAGCCTGCTGCCTTTTCATAAGCTGCTACTGGCATAACCCTGATTATCTCCTTCTTCTTTCTTTCAAACTAGAGGTCTGGTGCATGAAATTTGTGCATGGGGTGGGGGATTGTCCCTCAGCCCAGCCTGCACCCTCTCCAATCTGGGATATCCCTCTCACAATCTGGGATTGCTGGCTCCCAACAGCTTGCCTGCCTGCCTGATTGCCCCTAACTGTTTCTGTCTGCCAGCCTGATCACCCCCTAATCACTACCCTTCCAGCCTGACTGATGCCTAACTGCTCTCCTGCTGGCCCAATCCCCCCAACTGCCCTCCACTGCCAGCCCGATCGCCCCCAATTGCCCTCACCTGCTAGCCCAATCACCCCCATCTGCCCTCCTCTGCTGGCCCAATTGCCCCCAACTGCCCTCCCCTGCTGGCCTGATCGCCTACAACTACCCTCCTCTGCCGGCCATCTGTGCCAGCCATCTTGTGACCACATGGGGGTGGCCATCTTGGTCATACCAGTCAATCTGCATATGACCTCTTTATTATATACAGTGGGAGATAAAGCATCATATTAGGAGGGTGTAGATCCCCTTCCTTTTGGGGACCTCAGGGCAGGGGTGGTGATGGTGGGGAGGGCAATAAGGCCACTGGCTTCCGTAGGGACAACAGTGAGAACTTTACAAGGGTAAGAATTCCACGTACCAGCTCAGGAGGGAGCTCCAGATCTTCTTCTACCTCCCAGCCACCTCCTTCTTCCTGTCCCTTCCCAAGAGCGTCATCTCCCAAACTGTCTGTAGCCTCCACAAATCCATCTGTAAGGAAAGCCCAAGCTCAGAATAGATCCTTGTAATGACAAAATCTTAGCCAAAGGGAAGCAAAATGTGAGATCCTTATTAGTCCCATGGTGTGGAACCTGCAGAACTGCCCGCAGGCCACTCCAGGGGTGCCTCTGCTCAGACCAGTCCTGGGACTGTATTCTTACCTTCATCCAGCTGCAGCTCGGCATCCTCTCCCCAGCCCTCAGTACCAACTGTGTCAATGTCAATGTCAGCAGCCAGTGCTCCTCCCTTCCCTGCAGAGGCAAAGGACAAAAAGCTGGTTATAGTCAGGCAAGTGTGAGATGTGGCCTCCTCTGCAGACAGGCTGACTCCTTACAAAAGCAGGTGGTAAGGATCTGTCTCCTTACTGTTTTTGTTCGTTATTTATAATATTTAAATTATGCTTTCAGTAGCAAATTTCATAGAGAGGGAACAGAAGAGAGGGAAACAATTGGCCTTCCAGCTACCAAAAACTGCTTTGTAAAAAAAAAAAAAAAAAAAAAAAAAAAAAAGTGTGTGTGTGTATATATATATATATATATATATATATATATATATAAAATTGATTTTTGTATAGAGAAGAAGGGAGAGAGATAGAGAGTTAGAAACATCGATGAGAGAGAGAGTCATCGATCAGCTGCCTCTTGCACAACCCCTACTGGGGATATGCCCACAACCAAGGTACATGCCCTTGACCGGAATCGAACACAGTCCCCAAGCCGACGCTCTATCCATTGAGCCAAACCGGTTTCAGCCAAAAACTGCTTCTTAATCGAGGTAAGTTAGAGAAGATAGAGCAAAGAGCAGAGCTGGGAGCAAAATGCCAAAGGATCTATTTAAGCTGTAAGTCAGGAGAAATGACTTAGTAGACATATCCAATAAGTCAGGAGGAGAGTTAAGGGTGGGTATGGTGACACACATCTGCATATACCCACATGACAGAATTTGAGGTAGCTGAATTTGTGCTTTTAACATTGTACATCATGAGTGATAAAATACTGAATGGACAGAATAGTATATGTATATAGTAAAACCTAAGGAAATACACCAAAATGCTAATAGTGGTTGTTAGAAGCATGGACTATATCATCTCTCTTTTCCCCACCTATTTTCCAAATGTTAAGGATCTCATAATGTTTTTTAGATTTTAAAACACTGTGTACTGTAACTCCAGCATCTCTGTGCTCCATGAGGCTTCATACAGAAAAAAAGGACAGATGAAAAGGAGAGGAGAGCCGACAGTACTCCCCAGGACAGTTCTCCATAAAACAAACCACAAAAACGATATGGGAGCAGTGAGCACTTACCCTTGCTGGCAATGGAGCCTTCAAAGAACCCTTTGGACACCGTCAATAAGGGCCAATTGGTATCCAATGGCATGATAGGTGCAGGAGGCTGGAGCAACTTGGCATTAGGGTCAATATCTGGAATCTGAAAGGTAGAAAGTTAAAAGCAAACAACTCTCAGGAATCATGTAGGGGATGGTTATAGGCCCTCAGGTAGGACGGTGACATTTGTAGATTTAAAATACCCCAAGACTGTCTGGCTGGTGTGGCTCTGAGTTGACCCATGAACCAAGAAATCACAGGTTCAATTCTTAGTCAGGGCACATGCTCAGTTTATGGGCTCAATCCCTAGTAGTGGGGAGTGCAGGAGGCAGCCAATCAATGTTTCTATTTCTTTTAATTTTTTAAAAAATTATATTTTATTAATTTTTTTTTTTACAGAGAGGAAGGGAGAGGGATAGAGAGTTAGAAACATCAATGAGAGATAAACATTGATCAGCTGCCTCCTGCACACCCCCTTCCAAGGACATGCCTGCAACCAAGGTACATGCCCGTGACTGGAATCGAACCCAGGACCCTCCAGTCCACAGGCTGACGTTCTATCCATTGAGCCAAACCGGTCAGGGCAATGCTTCTATTTCTTTATCCCTCCCTCTCCTTCCCTCCCCGCTCCCTCTCAAAAAATAAAAATAAATAAAATAAAAAATATTTTAAACGTCCCAAACCCTGCCTGTGTTTCTCAGTGGTTAGAGTGTTGCAGGTTTGATTTCCGGTCAAGGACACGTATTTGGGTTTCAGACTTGATCCTAGTCCCTGGTTGGGGTGCATATGGGAGGCAACTAATCAATGTGTCTCTCACATCGATGCTTCTCTCTTTCTTTCTCTTCCCTTCTATCCTCTAAAAATCAATGGGAAAAATAGCCTCATTCTTTGGGTGAGGATAAAAAGGACACAAACATCCCAAGATTTCAGAGTTAATCAGAGATACTCATGTAAAGACTCACTGTCTCCTTTTCTGGGTCAAATGTCTCCTTCAGGCTCTCAGCTTCTTCATCTAAGCCATGGGTAGCAGCTGTTAGGTAAGCCAGTGATTCTGCAGAAAAATTAGACTTTGTGGTTCAGGTACATTTCCAAGTGAATGCTGCTGTGGGTAGGCAGACTCAAAGATGCCTCCCCGTGATCCCTGCCTCCAGGTAAGTCCTTGCATAATCCCATCCCCTTAAGTGTGGGCTGGACTCATTGACTTGCTTCTAATGACTAGGACATCATGGCAGAAGCAATGAGCATCAATCCTGAGATTAGGATACAAATACTGTGACTTCCATCTTGGATGCCCTCTCCTGTTCCCTTGCTGAGGGAGGGAGTTGCACTATGGAGAAGCAGAAAAATGCCATCTCCCAACCAACAGCCAGCGGGGACCTGAGGGCTGCTCACAGCCATGTAGTGAGCGCGGGAGGGAGCAGATCCTCCCCCACGTGAGCCCTGAGATGTCTGCAGCCTTGGCCAACACCTTGATTGCAGCCTCATGAGAGACACTGAGAAAGGCACCCAGCTAAATCATGTTGCATATGAAAACAGTCAATGTCTGTTGTTCTAAACTACTAAGTTTGGGTGCAATTTGTTACATAGCAACAGGTACCTAACTAATACAGTTGCTTATCTTTAAGATCTATCATCAATGTTGATGAGAACCTGGGAATCACTGCCGACTCCTCTGTTAAAAATCCCACATCCAGTCCTTTAATAAACCATGCTGATTCTACCTTTATACACTAAGACTGTCCATTGCTCACCCCTTCACTACTAGCACCTTGGTCCAAACCACATCTGTACATCTCTTGTTCACATGTTAGTATAATACTTGGTATATAGCGACATTTAAAAAAATATCCCTTGAATATATAAACAAAAAATAAATAAATGAGCAAAACCTCGGGAACTGAATTAAAAGAATAAAATTCCAATGGCATCTAACCAACTGTATTAACTAGGGTGCCTGCTCAGGACCTTTTACAACTTCTACCTCCTCCACGACTATTAAATATTTTCCTAAGAGTGCTTGGACAGACTGAATATTCTGGCTGGGCCTCCATTTGGCTTTGAAGAAAGTCTCTGAGCATGGTAGGAGCATACTCTCTTCTGAAAAACTGCCCAATGAAGGCAAATCCCTCTCTACTACACCTGAATAATCACCAGGAAGAGAACATTCTTCCTAAGGCCCCAAAGGAACAGGTGAGTCTGGAAAGATACTTACTCTGCCCACAGTTCTTTAGGATCCGCACCCGTTCTGACACATCACCCAGGTACAGGGCATTCTGATAATGGCCACTCATGTCCTTTCGGATCTCGGCTGTACCAAGTCAGTAAGAGACACCACGTTAGGCCTTCTCTCTTAAATTCTCTGTCTCCTCTCTAGATTCCTCCTCCCCCACCAGGACCCCTCTTCCCATCCTTAGTTTCTGGGGCCTCACCTATCTTCATCATCTTGCGAAGTTTTTCTAAGTTGCCAGTGATGAGATATAGGAAGGAAAGCTTGTCAAAGTTTTTGGTGCGTTGATAACACATTTCCACAATCTGGTGGTTCCCCTGTAGCAAGGCCACCTCTCCCAGCTTTTCCCAGCAGTTCTTGTCATCCAGCGCTTTGGCTGCTTCCAGAGCAATCTAAAGAATCCTCAGGGTTAGTTAACAGGATGGGCACCGTGGCTCCAAGCCAGGGATGATAGTGTTTGCGTCTAAATAAATCTCCCAAGGAACTTTCAATCACGCCTCACTTGCAGCCTAATTGTATTGGAAATCCCATCAACAAGTATAACCCCATATGGAGCCATGGATAGAAAAATTACATCACATTGTCATCAGAAATTTAGTTTTTACAAAATTACTTCTTAGCAGTTGTTGATTCCATAGAGCCAAACCTTTCTTAGCTATGTTATTTCCTACTTGCCAAGTCTGAAGATCCACAAGGGCTTTAGAGAAGACAGGAGAAATAATAAAAGGAAGTTCTAAACTGAAAGGTCTACATTCCTAAGCCCTCTCCCCATTTAAAAATAATGCCTACAGACTCTAGGGCCCAACATTTAATAAGGACTCTTTCATCTAAGCAGCCAACGAGCAGGTCAAATGTCAAGAAAGGAGATTTTTCTAATCCCATGCTATCTTGCCCCTATTCTAAATTTACTGAATTCAGACTAAGCATGAAATCAATAGAAGTGCTGTGGCAGAAACAGATAGGAAAAAGTAGAGATGGGCAAATAGCATCAGAAAGATGGTTATATCTAACAACTAACACCCCGCCCCCCAAATTCTATTATACTTATTAAAGAAGCAAGCCCAGAATAATGCCTTCCTAATGCCATCCTAATCCTCACCTTCTCCACACTGATATGGAGCTTATAACCACACTAGAGGCCCAGTGCACTAAACAGGCGGGCAGACATCCCTCTCACAATCCAGGACTGCTGGCTCCCAATCACTCGCCTGCCTTTGCCTGATTGCCCCAAACCGCTTCTTCCTACCAGCCTGATCAATGCCTAACTGCTTCCTGGCTGGCCCAACTGCCCCTAACTGCCCTCCCTGCTGGCCTGGTCACCCCTAACTTCCCTCCCTGCTGGTCTGATCACCCACAACTGCCCTCCCCTGCAGACCTGATCTCTCCCAACTGCCCTCCCCTGCAGGTCTGATCACCCACAACTGCCCTCCCCTGCAGACCTGATCTCTCCCAACTGCCCTCCCCTGCAGGCCTGGTCACCCACAACTGCCCTCCCCTGCAGGCCATCTTGTGGCAGCCATCTTGTGTCCACATGGGGGCAGCCATCTTTGGCCACTGGGGGTGGCCATCTTGTGTCTTGGAGTGATGGTTAATTTGCACATTACTTTTTTATTAGATAGGATTATTCTCACCTCAATGTTTCCACACTCCAGTGCCAGACTAAAGCGAGTTTTCTCGTCCTTGACAAAATGCAGTGCCACTTCAGGATAGCCCTTCTTCTGGAGATAAGCAATAATAGACTGGCCTACTAGTTTGGCGTTTCTCACCATGTGCAGTACCTAGACATTTGGGATGGGGTAGGGCAGGAAATAGAGATTACTTATAGGAAATAAGTAATTCTCAATACTCTTAGCATGTTTTCTTCTTTCATACCTCATCATATTTTCTGTTGATCAGGGCCAGCTTGAACTTGAACTCAGTAGGATCAATGGTGAGCACACGAGGACGACACTCCCTATCTAGGCAATATACGTTGTTGCCCTTCACCCTTGTGACATAGATGGGTAAATCCAGAGTTCGAATGATCCCATAGTCCCTAAGAGGAGTTAGAGAGAACCACTTTCAGTGAGTGAGGGGAAAAATCCAGGCTATAAAGGAATGGACAAAGCCTAGCCACAGCCCTTTATCCTCTCATTATCATTTTGTCCAGTGCCATTTGGACAATGATATAGATGGGAAGTTATTCAAAATAGAACAGAATTAAATGCCATGCTTATTTATTTTATTTTTTATTATGAAGTGGGAAAGATAAAGCAAATAGTGCGATCTTTCTTCATAAACTATTAATTTAGGAGTTAACAGACATGGCAATAGGAATCCGACCTACTAAAGTTCTAATATATAAGCACTAGGCCACTATGGATAATTAATTCCTTCCTTATAAGGTATATAAGAAAGGAGATAGATGCGAAGAGTTCTGACACACACAGAAATAACAAAAAACAAAATATTTTAAACTGAATGAAAAGAAAAAGTTAACAAAATTAAAACTTACAGGTATAATATAATATTTGATGGGTAATTTATAGTGTTAAATGCATATACTGAGTCCCCTATACCTCAAACCATACACAAAAATAAACTTCAGGTAGATGGACCTAGCTATGAAAGGCAAAACTATAAAAATTCTACTAGAGAATATAAAGAATACCTTTATGATCTTGGAGTCAATAAAGAGTTTTTTTTTTGTGTGTTTTTTTAAAATAGATTTTATTGATTTTGTACAGAGAGGAAGGGAGAGAGATACAAAGTTAGAAACATCGATCAGCTGCCTCTTGCACACCCCCTACTGGGGATATGCCCGCAACCAAGGTACATGCCCTCGACCGGAATTGAACCCGGGACCTTTCAGTCCCCAAGCCGACGCTCTATCCATTGAGCTAAACCGGTTTCGGCAATAAAGAGTTTTTTAAGTAGGACAAAAAATTCAATACCCATAAAGGATATTCACAGATTCAACTACATTAGGAACTTATGCTCATTGAAAGGTATCATGATGAGAGTCAAAAGACATGCCACAGAATGGGAGGAGATACTAATATCTGTACTACAGAGCCCTGACAAAAGACTGACACTCAAAGACAGTTGACCTTTGAACAACGTGGGTTTGAATTATGCAGGTCTAGTTACAAAGGTATTTTCAATAAATACTGTAAATGTATTTTCTCCACCTTGATTTTTTAAATAAAAATTTTTCTCTAATTTACTTTATTAAAGACTACAGTATTTAATGCATATAACATACAAAACGTGTTAATCAACTTACATTATCAGTAAGGCTTTTGTTAACAGTAGGTTATTACTATTAATAGTTAAGTTTTTGGAAAGTCAAAAGTTAAGCAAAGAATTTCAAATTCGTGGGGAGTGGTGCCCCTAGCCACACTTTCAAAGGTCAAGTAGATATAAAGAATGTCTACAAATGATCAAGGATAACTCATTAAAAAGAAAAAGAAAGGCTGAAACTGGTTTGGCTCAGTGGATAGAGCGTCGGCCTGAGGACTGAAAGGTCCTGTGTTCGATTCCGGTCAAGGGCATGTACTTTAGTTGCGGGCGCATTCCCAGTAGGGGGTGTGCAAGAGGCAGCTGATAGATGATTCTCTCTCATCCATGTTTCTAACTCTCTATCCCTCTTTCTTCCTCTCTGTAAAAAATTCAATAAAATATATTTAAAAAAAAAGAAGAAGAAGAAAGGATGTGAATGGAATTCAAAGAAGAGGAAATCCTGATGGAGGGCCAAATGAAAAGTTGCCTAATCTTATTAGGAATTAGACAAAGTAAAATTACAATGAGATGGTTACACACCCACCAGATAAACAAAAATAAGTCTGACAAAGGAAGGTGCTGGCCAAGATGACAAGCAAGGAAACTTTTATAATACAACCACTTTGGAAAGCAATTTCACATTACCTAGGAAATGTAAAGATATGCATACTCTATGACCCAGCAGTATTTTTTCTGGGTGGATACATAAGAGAAATGTATGTGCATATGCACCAGAAACATGTAAAAGAATATTTAAAAGAACATTCTCCCAAAATAGCCCAAAACTAGAAGTCACTCAAATATTCCTCTAGAGTAGAACTGATAAAATGTGGTATATTTATATAATAGAATATTATACAACAATAAAAATAAATAACATTAGAGCTACATCATGGATGAATGAATCTTAAACAAAATATTGAACACAGCAAAATATAAAATAATATATTCAGTATGGTTTTATTTACATGATGTTCAAAACCAGAAAAAATTAAATCATATTATTTTAAGACACAAACTGAGTGGTAAAATCACAAAGAAAAGCAAAGAAGAAATTACCATAAAAGTCAGAATAATGTTATCTTTGGGTGGAGAATGAAGGTGGTTGTCATCAATAATGACCATGTAGCAAAGGGCTTCTGGAGTGTCAGAACTGTTCTACATATTGACTTGGGCAACAGTTGTACAAATGTTTACATAACTATTTGCTATTCTCTCTCTGTAACAGCTGTCTCATATTCTATATTTGTGTCGTATTTCACAATTCTAAAAGAATTGAACAAAGAATGTTTGGATGCCCCTAGCACATATATGTCTAATATGTTTAGACTAAGCTTTTCCAGGAAGAAAATTCAGGGAGGAGTTCAGTTCCATCTCTTGAGACAGGAGAGTGATTTTAAGAAGCTACCTTCTCCCAGTCTGTATCTTAGATCAGTGACTTACCCAGTGGTGACAGCATATTTGATGTGGTTGCTTGTGGTATAGATAAATACCCCACTCTCATCCCAGGCCCCACTCTTGACACGGATGTTCTCATGAATGTTACACAGAGCCTCCAGTTTGCGGTTACAGATCACAATGGCTGAAAAAGGCATAGGGGATGAGTGCTCTGCTGGCTAGGGTGAGTGGACTTGCAGGGAGGGGGAGGGAAGGACTGGTTTCCACATCAGCGTGGATATAATGAAGACTTACCATGTTTGGCCAGTAAAGCTACATGGGACATGTCTGCTGACCAGATGACATATTTCACCTTGGAAATCTTCACAGATGCCAGAGTTCTGGGACCGAAAGAGAAAGGCAAACATGAGCACACCTGATTCCTTTGTCTCAGGTTAAGACCTACCTTCTTCTATCTCCAAATTAATGTAAACTTCAATTTCTTAAAGAGTACAAAGAGACATTCTCTGTATTGTACACTTCCTCCTTCTTCAACTCCCTCATTAATGTAATAAGACATGGCCTTATCTCCATTATTAGGGATTTGTGTATGTCTGTTGTTACCAGTTGACTATAAGCTCCTTCAAGTACAGAAACTGCATTTTCCATTCCTGAGTCCCTAGCATTCTAAATCCCAAGAGCATTCTTTGTTCAGGTTGGTGTTTTAAAAATAAATAAGCCCCTTCTTATAAGGTTATGTATCTGTACAGGATGGAGAGGCAAAAAGGAGAAACACAGTTTGGAATCATAGCACAAGAAGTGATCAAGCCAAGAGGCAAACTCACTTGGGGGAAAAAAGCTCCCACTGAGAATGTCTACTCTGCCCCCTGCACGCCTGTCTGCTCAGGGCACCTGACACGTTACCGCTTCTGCTGCACGTCAAAGAGTGTGATGGAGTCCGCGTCTCGAAGCAGGAGGTTGCCTGTGCCAGCGTAAAAGATCTCATCACAGTTGGGCACCTGAACTTTCTTGGTGATTTCATTCTTTAGATTCTTGATCAGAAGCTGAAATGACAGTTAGAGGGGGCTTAAGAGACGTGTGTGTATATAAAATGACAAGAGCTGACCATGTCCCTCAGCCATTGTTTCTTAGCTTCAATAAATGAGGCTTTGGTTTTTTTTCCTGTCCGGGTCAATCAGCAGTCTTGGTAGACTTTCCAACCAAGATTCTCTCCAAGGGCCCTGATAGTTTTTTGTTTTTTTCTCCCCTCTTTTTTTTTCCAACTGAAATATCCTGAGAAGTCCAATATTCTCCTCTCCCCACCCCCCGCCCAATAAAGTCTTAATTCCTCAATCAACCAAAGAGAATAGTACTTCTGGGCTTTAAATTTGTTAAATATTTTCTTGAGAGCGTTGTTTATTTTGTTTAGGGTCTATTACATTTTGGAGGTTGGAGGATGAGGTCAACTCCTCATCCAGACCACCTTTTTCAAATTTGATGTCGTCAAGAGTGACTTTAGCTTGGTTCTTAAGCCCAGGGCCACAGTAACCCAATCAAATAAATTTTAAGGCCATTTTTCCACAGGGGGATTGGGATAAGGCTAGGGATAGAGGTAGTGCTGATACACAAGGATTACAGCTGCTCAGGGGAGAGGGGGGGGCGGGGGAGGTGCCCTTTATTCTTCAATACAAAAGCCACTGCTATCCTACTCCCCAAATTAGGTTCCGCTTTTAGGCTTGACTCACTGAGTGCATCCGATCTAGGACAGCAAACCGATTTCGAGCAACCCAAACAGCTGTCAGGCCCGAGGATCGTTTCCCTTCAGGAGCTGAGAAAAACAAAACCAAAGGGCGGGAGCATGTGGTGAGCCACTGGCAGGTGACAGAGTCAGGTGCCATGGAGCTGCCAGTCTGGCTGCCATGTTGGCTTTGCCAGTTCAGCTGCTTCATAACTAATTCAGCCATAACCGGGGGCTGTTGTCAGTGACTTTCTCCCACCAGTCCCCTCCAAACTCCAACCTCTACCCCTGCCAAGCCTCTCTTCTCTAGGCCAAGTGACTGCATTTCAGCCAACACCATGTACTGGCAGAAGGACTGCCCATCTTGGGAGACAGCACACTCCATCAAGCTAATGAGCAGGGCCTCGCTGGCCAAGCTGTTGGCACACTGCAAGCAGCCTGCCAGTGTCATAGGCTCTCCTATCTCAACAAGCTGCAGTCGAGACAGAGCCTCCTCCCCAGGATGCAGCTGCTCTGCTGCTTTTAACATGCAAATGTAGACCTCCTAATAGAGCAGGATTGGGCAGAGCACTCCAACAAAATCGATGCTGGGCAGTATTTAGCACCAAGTTGTTGCTCCAAAGACGTCCATCCATCATCCTCGTTACTCTGAAGAAAGTTACAAAATGTTCCTCAGTTCCCAAACATTTCACTGGCTCATTAGAATTCTGCAGGGCACTCCACTCCCGGGAAAACTTCAAGAAAGATACACCAAAGAGTGTGCAGCAATATTCTTGGGCCTGTTAGTATCAGCAGAAAACTAAACAGAATGTGCTGGTCAGTCTTGCTTTGTACATCTCTGGCACCTGGGGGTGTGGGGTGTGTGTGTGTGTGTGTGATGGGACAGGCTCTATACAAAACTAATTCTTATGACAGCCAATGCTCTCACTTTCCAGGAGCTAGGGAACCTCACTCTCCAGGCTTTTGCTCTTCTTCCTCTCTGCTGCCTATGGAATGCACCTTTACTTCTTTACTAATTATCATCTTCCTCAAAAGATGGAGAAGAGAAAATAAAAGTGGCATCTTAAACTCAATTCACTGTAAACACATGGGGGGTGGGGGAAGCACGAGGTGAGTAGAGAGGGACCAAATCACAAAATTCAGTAAAAAATTGGCTTAACTGATTAATTTATAGAAGAGGCTTTCTCTTTTCTTGCCATTCCACACTTAAAGAGATAATGACCCAGTGGCACCCACAATAAGAACAGAGCTAGAAAAGTATTTCTCAGAATTTGTTGATGGGGTCTAAACCATCATGAAAGTATGCTAGTAAGAGTGGGGACCTGAGGAACAGACCTGACCTGTAAGACAACTGGAGGACGTGCACGGACAGGAGCATTAGAAAGACTCCGATCTATCCTGACAATGTTTTGTCAGCACGTTCTAGTAGTAAGGACACCAACAAGATATGGTGGTGATGGAAGAGGTAGGCAGGGGTCTCAGCTGGATCCTGGGATCCCTGGTGGAATGTGGGGCTGTTAGCAGCCTCATCTTTTTGACAAGCGAAAGGAAGCAAAGCGGATCTGGATGTGGATGGGGAGCATAAATCCCTAGTCCCAGGATGAGACATTGTAAGATTGGAACCACATTTAGAATAAATGAAATTACCAGGGTGAAAGTCATATCGGCTGACAATAAACTAGGATAACACGCTGTGCTGAAAGAGAATATGGAGAGTTTCTAATAACCAAATTATAAAATATATATATCTAGCTGGAGTAATAAAATGAAAGCGGAACATGAATATTTCACACCATAGTCGCCTGTGATGCAATTGTCAGTGCCACCTGCCACAGCCGTGAGTGATGTGGCCACAGCCCGAGGATGGAATGTGAAAATTTCAAAGAGGAAGGAAGATGTGGGAGGGGAGAACTGGAAGTAGAGTTGAGGAATAAAGAGAAAACATACCATCAGGGTTCTGAGAGTCAGCATCCTTGGGGATGGTGTATAGGTCATAGGTACTATTCTCTAAATTGCTAGCTCTCTGTAGAAGGAGAAAATTAAACTATTAGTAAGAGGCACCCAAGATATTAGTTTATTCTGACAGAGCAAACAGTATAACTACACAGAAACTATATACTTTCCCCACCCTTAACCCCGACGGCATTTGAATGTCTCCGTAGCTAAAACTTACAGGGCTTGTTGCCAAATAACTCAGTATTCCTGTCACTCATTTTTCTTTTATCCTCCAAAGATGCAGATATTACTTGAATGAAAACAAAAACTGCTCTCTATTCCACAAATTAACAGATTAAAATCCCAATATTTTATTTATTTATTTAAAAAAATTTTTTTTAACATATTTTATTGATTTTGTACAGAGAGGAATGGAGAGAGTTAGAAACATCAACGAGAGAGTCATAGATCAGCTGCCTCTTGCACACTCCCTACTGGGGATATGCCCGTAACCAAGGTACATGCCCTTGACCGGAATCGAACCTGGGACCCTTCAGTCCCCAAGCCGATGCTCCATCCATTGAGCCAAACCGGTTTCGGCTAAAATCCCAATATTTTAGTGCCCCAACTAAGTATACTTATCAACTTAAAAGTGTGTTTGAAGGAAAAAAAAAATTTGAAGAAAATTGCCAGGAGGAAAATATGGGACTGTTAGATGTTGAAAAAGAACTGGAGCTTGGCAGGCATGGCTCAGGTGGTGGAGTGGCGATCTATGAACCAAGAGGTGACGGTTTGATTCCGGGTTAGGGCACATGCCCGGGTTAGGAGCTTGGGCTTGATCCCCAGTGTGGAACATGCAGGAGGCAACTAAGCAATGATTCTCTCTCATCATTGATGTTTCTATCTCTCTCTCCCTCTTCCTTCCTCTCTGAAATCAAAAAAAAAAAAAAAGGACTGGATTAGATCTAGAAGTCATATTGGGAAAGACAGGTCTCATTTATTTTAACTTGCCAACCAGGGTTCTAAAATTTGAATGTCATTTCTTTTTTGAATTGTATGGCAAGAAATTAAGATAATTCTACTTGATGACCCTGAAGGCAACCGCCCTGAGAGGAACTCCTCTCAAAGTCAGCTCTAATATTTTCACAAAAATGGAAGATCAAAATAAGCACCTCCCTTTCCTAAGGTATAACCTTAAACATTCCTCAAATTACTTTTAACGGTTAGGGTCATTCATTTAGATGCTCCATAATGTTTAGAAGGTATTAGTTAGCCTATGAAAGATGTAAGTTCACAAACCTTTAACATGTTTATGACAACTGAAGCCTACTTGGTTTAAGCCTCTGTTTTGTGTTAGTTTTCTCAAAATGACCATTAAATAACTTCTAAGAATACATTAGAATCCTGTGGCACAAGAGCGAGCCTATGGGAAATGGGGAGGCTCTAAGAGCACTCAATGGTTACTTACTGTACACAGTAGGACGGCATTTTCTGCTGGATTGTATGACATATTGAACACTGGAAATTTGGAACCACTAGAAATGCATAGAGAAAATAGGAAAGAGGTATAAGAGTAGAAGGAAGAAAGAATTATTCCTACACCTCTTACTTATCTAATCTTTACACATACATTTGTCACTTTTATAATCAGGAATAAAAGTAAATAAATAGTGCATCTATTTTCTTCCATCCCTTAAGGTTTGGGGACTTCCCTATCCAGCTTTGAGCAAACAGTATTTAAAAAAAGCACACCCTACTACCAGTCAAATTATTTAACAGAGGCAGGGTTAGCACTACTGTAATAAATAGGATCGGTTTGCCTTGGATACAAATTCCAACACATAACTGCAGTGGACACCACAGAGGAACGTGCGACTTGTCTGGGTAATTTCTCCTGTTCAGATAAACCCGTCTTTTTATTGTAGTCATGCTAGAGGGTTCTTATCAAGCCCGTTTGCCACCATGAATGTTTCAGTGTGATGATGCAGCTGGCTTCCAAAGAGGACTGTTCCTTTTGCCAGGCATCCCAGAAGTTGTATATTCAGAGTTAGAGTTTCCAAAGACATATATCTGGTTTAGAGTTCCACATATTTTGCTAGAAAGCAAAGAAGAGTTATAGATATGCGAAATAAAGGCAACAAGGTCTGTCATCAAATTGGGCTACTCTCTACCAGGAAGCTTTCTCTGGTTTGCAAGAGAGCTGGCAAAGTGTGGCAGTATGATTTCCTGCCCACAGGGTCACCAGGATTCTCAACAGGGGAACTCCCATCCCCCAAATGGCTCTCTCCTTGTCCACCATGTCTTAAACTGAACAGTCTCAGCCAATCGGGGTTCAATCTGTGTCAGGAGAGGAGATCCAAAATGTTGTTAAAAGGACTGAGTTCAGTTTGAAGTTAAGAAACAAGTCTGATTTACCTCCGCAACTGCATCACAGCTACATCTTTAGAGCTGTTGAAATCCAACTGACGTAAGAACCGGTCCTTGACATAATGCAGCATATTGCCGTGAACAGCATAGGCTGGCCTCTCCCGTTCTAGTTTAAACACAATCATGCCACCATCATGACCTGGGGCACAGAGAGAAGAGAGGAAATAATTAACTGAAGGCAAGAAAGAAAGCTGGAAATGAGAAATACGAGGATAAGGATTATATATGTATACTAAAAATAAGTTAAGACGTCTAAATGCATCTATTATTTGCCTAAATTATCATGACTCTTGGACTTTTTATTTAAACAAATTTCTGTGAATCCTTTCCTGATACATAAATCCTTACCTAACATGTTTGATGGGTTTTGTAACTTTAAGCAAAACAATGTATAATGATAACCAACTTTATCATAAGGTAATTGCTACAAACAAAAGTTAAGTTCCTATAGCATCTTAACATTTTAACAAAATGCTGAACAAAATTATATTATTTTTATTTGAGGACCTGCAGTACTTTCTCACACTGCTACACTTAGACATGCCTTCTTGTGTTCTCTTAATACTTTGTGCAAACCTCCATACAGCACTCACCCTACACTGTAATTATGTATGTCTACCACCCCCATGATGCATAGTGCTTCCTCAAGGGAGGAATTACAATCACTTCCATCCTCCCCAGTCTCAGCTTATAATCCTATCCTATATAATAAAAGCCTAATATGTAATTCGACTAAATGGGGGACAGACCGGTCGCTATGATGTGCACTGACCACCAGGGGGCAGATACTCAACGAAGGAGCTGCCCCCAGCCCACAGGCCCCAGACCAGCCAAGGCGGATGCCATTGGTTCCCTCCTCCCCCTATCACCCTGCTGATCACCTCACAGATTGGCCCTGATTTCTGGCCACGCCTAGGGACCCTACCCATGCATGAATTTCGTGCACTGGGCCGCTAATAAGAACAAAAACATATTTGCTGAACAAACAGATGCTAGTTTTGAAAGTCTTTGTGTTTTTTTTTCTAGATAAATGTTTTGCTTTTTCCCTACTGGCATCGTCCATCTCTTAGAGAAACCTTCAACTTTTGCCCTATAAACTACTCTCCATGATAAGCCAGATTGTGTCACTTCCAATGGCTTTCCCTTCAGAGTAACATGCACAGTCTGGCGGTCTTACCTCCTGTACTTAGGCCCTTACTCACTGTGCTGTGCCCCTATTGGCATGCTCTTCTAACGGCTCAGCATCCCTCACATCATGGTCTTTGGTAATCCCCACACTCAGTCCTCTCTTTCTCCCTTACTTATTTTTTTTTTAAGTAAGTTAACTTTTTAAAAAAGATATATTTTATTGATTTTTTTATAGAGAGGAAGGGAGAGGAATAGAGAGCCAGAAACATTGATGAGAAATAAACATCAATCAGCCGCCTCCTTGTACACCTCCCACTATGGATGTTCCCGCAACCAAGGGACGTGCCCTTGGCCGGAATCAAACCTGGGACCCCTCAGTCCGCAAGCTGACGCTCCATCCACTGAGCCAAACCAGCTTTGGCCTCTTTCTCCCTTACTTTTGCTTAACTTTCCTCAAAGCTTTTTTCACTATATATTGCTATGGTCTATCTCTCTTCACTGCAAATAAAAGTTCCAGTAAGTAAGGGACATTTATGCTATACCACCAGCACCCACACTAGGGCCTGACACTAGTATATTTTTGCTAAATCTCAGCTTCTAGGTCCTCAGTTAAGAAATCCATACATCCAGTATTACACTCCTAAGTCTCCTGGAACTAATGGGCTTTACTGTTAAATGGCTCTCGGTAAGGAGAGAACACTGTAAGAAGGTATGGAGGAAAAAAGGAAAAAAGCCTCAACAACATGGCTGAGAATTCTATTTCTCCTGTCACCCTACTATGCATTTACTGGAGACAAAGCTAATGGAGAATCACTCTCAAGTCTTATAAACTTTGAGCTAAAACAAGAAAATAAAGAAAAGATGCGGCCCTTACCTGCTGCAAAGAGGTTAAGGTTGGGGTGGGCAGCTAGGACCCAGAAACGATCGTGGTCCCTACGGAAGGTCTGAACCCCAGTTCTAGGAAAATAAAAGATGCACAAAGAAATATATTAATTTCTGAGGAATCTTCAGTCCATCTACACTAATAAAAGAGAAATATGCAAATTTCCCAAATATTTGTGACACCATCAGCCAATCAGGAGCATGCAAATTAACCCAACAAAGATGGTGTGTTAATTTGCATACACAGGCACAGAGCATTGGGGCGGAAGGAGCTACAGAATCTGCGCTCCTCAGGGAGCGAGGACTTGAAGGCTCCGGGGCAGCTGGGAGCGAAGCCAGGGGAAGGAAGGCCTATTTTTGCATGAATCTTTGTGCAACAGGCCTCTAGTCCCACATAATAAAGAGCTAATATGCTAATTAGACTGGAGGGCAGAACAACCAGTAGGAAGGGGGGCGGGGTGGCAAGCCAGCCAGGGCTGCTGTGAGGGTCGAGCCCCTTGCACGAATTTTGTGCAGAAGGCCTCTAGTCATAATATTAGAGTATTAAGTGGTAAGCCAAAATGCTAATTTAAATCAGTAACAGTATACTAAATATCCTAAATAAAGGTAGTCATGATAAATTCTACAAAACAAACAAACAAACAAAAAAACAGGAAGGAAACTTCAAACTGACCATAGTATTTTGATATTTCAATTTTTATCTGTCACAATTTTCTACTATACTGCTTTCACTTCATATTTCTTATTTTTCTAGCTACAGAAGTACATACTTAAATTTAAGAGAAAAATACACAGGGAGATTTCTATTTGATAGAAAATTTTTAAATGTTGGTTGATCTTTAGGTCCCTTCAAATTTTCATAATACAGGAATACCTAGTTTTTGTTTGTTTGTGGGTTTTTTTGTGTGTTTTTTTAAAGAATTTTAGTGAGTTTATTTGAGCCAAATTGTCGACATATGCCAGGTAGCAGAACCTCAATAAATTGAGATAATGCCCCGGAGAATGGCGGGTTACATTTCTATTTATACATTGCAATCAAATGAGGGACATAGGTGGGTTACATGAAATTCATTGGATTAAGGATGTGAGATAAAGCATAGCAGTAGGAAACCCCTGGGATTGGTTAAAAAGTAAATGATGGACACAAACTTAGGTGAGTGTAGGTACAATTAACATGATAAAGAAGAAATTCGAGGCATCTGTCCTGGAGCCCATCACATTTGGTTGTGTCCCAGGGGCTCCAAGGAATACCTAGTTTTATCAAGCTTCACTATATTGTGCTTTGCAAATACTGTTTTTAACAAATTGAAGGTTTGTAGCAACCCAGCATCCAGCAAGTCTATTGATGCCATTTTACCAACAGGCTCAGCTAATGGTCAATATAACTTTTATATACACTGGGAAATAAAAAAAATTTGTGTTCCTTGTTGTATTGCCATATACTTGACTGCTGCAGTCTGGAACTGACCCCACATCTCCAAGGTATGACTGTGTATGATCAGACCTCTTTATATGCTATATGCTGAAGACAATGAGAAACAAACTTAAGTATTCTAATTTAATTTTTAAAAAGAGAGAGGATAAGAGAAAGGGGCTTCCCCTTAGTTTGGTACCACTATGTCATAATCCCCTTACCGTTTAGACATGTCCCAGACCCGGATACTCTTGTCCTCAGAATTACTAAGGATCAATTCTTGGCGAGGATGGAAGACAGCACAAGACACATTGTTGTAATGGCCCCGGCAGGTATCAACCTCCCATGCCTTTGATTCTGAAATAAAAAAAGGTCATTTGGGATTTGGAAGTATGAGATATTCTAATAACATGCTAAGGTACACTAGTACCACAAAATGTAAAATTCGCAACTTCTTTTTAATAGGGCAATTTTCTTTGTTTAAGCCTCTGAATCTTTTTTTTTTTTTTTTTAATATATTTTTATTGATTTTAGAGAGGAAGTGGGAGGGAAAGAGTGGTAGAAACATCAATGATGAGAGAGTCATTATTTGGCTTCCTCCGGCACACCCCTACTGAGGATCAAGCTTGCAACCTGGGTATGTGCCCTGACTGGGAATTGAACCCATGACCTCTTGGTTCATAGACTGATGCTCAACCACTGAGCACACTGGCTTGGCTGAATCTTTACATATTTATTTGTTCTTACATTTTGACCCTCCTATCAGTTATAGCACATATTCTCCATTATTATTTATTCCCTTACCCTGTTTTACTTGTCACTAGCTGTCATTAGAAAATAAATATAAGCTCTGTATGGCAGGAGTTTTATCTGCTTTAGTCACCATTGTATCTTCAGAGCCTTGAAAAATGTGGGATATAAAACTGGAACACTCAGACACAGGCAACAGTATGGTGTTACCAGATGAAAGGGGAGCGGGGTAGTAAAGGGTAAAGGGTAAGGTGATGAAAGATGATGTGACTCTGGGTGGTAGGCACACACTGCAATATACAAATCATGTATCACAGAAATCTACACTTGAAACCTATATAATTTTATTAACCAACGTCAGACCAATACATTTAATTTAAAAATAAACATTTGTTGAATGTTTCACTGTGTTCATACACCTCAAAATCAGGACGCCATCACAAGAAAACAGGGAATGAGGAAATTTTTATTCTCCTGGGATCAGCATAACCATTTAAGGTAAGAAAATGAGTCTCTAAGTCCAGAAGACCTGGCTACATCACCTTGCTGGCCAGCAATCAATTTAAAATATATATTTTTATTTATTTCAGAGAGAGGAAAGTAAAGGGATTGAAAGAGAGAAACATCAATCAGCTGCCTAACTGGGGATCAAGTCCACAACCTGGGCATGTGCCCGGACTGGAACTGAACCACGACCTTCTAGTTCATGTGTCGAACTCAAATACTGAGCCACACAGGCCTGGCCAGCAATCAATTTTAAAAAATATATATATTTTATTGATTTTTTACAGAGATGAAGAGAGAGGGATAGAGTTAGAAACATTGATGAGAGAGAATCATCGATCAGCTGCCTCTTGCACACCCCCCACTGGGGATGTGCCCACAACCAAGGTACATGCCCTTGACCAGAATCGAACCTGGGACCTTTCCACTGAGCAAACCAGTATCGGCAGCAATCAATTTTTTAATCATGGTAATACCATCACTGTTCACTAACCATTCATGCGCCAGATCTTCACCTGTCGGTCATCTGCCCCAGATACAATAAGGGGCATAGTGGGGTGGAAGGCGGCCCAGTTCACTCCACGATCATGACCCTGTGGAAAAAATGAGGAAAGAGTGGTTCTTCTAAAACAGCTTTATGCCCATTACTCAAAGCAAACTAAGGAACCATGTTGATTAGTTTCTCTGATTTTTATTCTTCATATGAAAAGACTAAAGGGACTATTACTATGTCAATCTATCCAATATTATCCCCAAATTCTAATGGGAATTCTTCTATTCCCATATTCAGCTTCATTTTCATTTGTGATATACTGCCTTGTTTTATTACCTATTTATAAATTTCAACTAATTTATAGCACCTCAAGAATAAAGACCAATTTTATAATTTAACTAGAGGCCCGGTGCATGAATTCATGCACTGATGGGGTCCCTCGGCCTGCCTGCTGGGATTGGGCTAAAACTGGTGCTCTGACATCCCCTGCAGGGTCCCGGATTTTGAGAGGGCAGTTCTCGGGTGATGCAGCCTGGAATCGGGCTCCCTCCTCTCGAGTCACCCAAGAACCTCAGCTGCCAAGTCACTGTAGATTGGCAGTTTCTGTGTTTAGCGTCCGGTCCTTGGTGGTCAGTGTGTGTCATAGTTACTGGCCAGTTGGCCAGTCACTTAGACTTTTATATATATGTAGATGAAAAAATTCTCCAAGTATAGTTGGAAAATTGGATAATAATCAAGATTCTTTTAGAAAATCTGCAAGATCAAAACTATTTTCATTATAAAACTAAGATATTATTTGTCTTTTCATTTCTATTCTATCTTAAGTTTAATTTTCCAGAGCTACAGGCATATGATGCCAAAGCTTTGATGGCTAATGGAATGTGTACTTACATATTTTATAAGTGGTTGGTTTTAATTTTAAATATGGTAAAAATTGACATCTATAACTTACATTAACAAAGATGATTTGGGGGTCAATAAGTTTTCAGAGTATAAGAAAGTTTTCAGCCCAGCTGGTGTGGCTCATGGTTAAGTGTCAACCCATGAACCAAGAGGTAACTGGTTCAATTCCTGGTCAGGGTACATGCCTGGGTTAAGAGGTTGATCCCCAGTAGGCACCTTGCAGGAGGCAGGCAATTGATGATGTTTCTTTTTTTTTCTTTTCTTTTCTTTTTTTCTTTTAATATATTTTATTGATTTTGTACAGAGAGGAAGGGAGAGAGATAGAGAGTTAGAAACATCGATGAGAGAGAGAGTCATCGATCAGCTGCCTCTTGCACACCCTCTACTGGGGAGATGCCCGCAACCAAGGTACATGCCCTTGACCGGAATCGAACCCAGGACCCTTCAGTCCCCAAGCTGACGCTCTATCCATTGAGCCAAACCAGTTCCGGCTGATGATGTTTCTCTCTCTCTCTATCCTTTACCCTTCCTCTCTCTCTCTCAAAATAAAAAAATCAATAAAAACATATTTAAAAAATATCTTCAGATCACTAAGTTTAAGTGCTACTTATTTAAAAAAAAAAATATTTTATTGATTTCAGTGAGGAAGGAAGAGGGAGAGAGAGATAGAAACATCAATAATGAGAGAGAATTATTGATCGGCTCCCTCCTGCATGCCCCCTACTGGGGATTGAGCTCACAACTTGGACATATGTCCTGATGGGGAATCAAACCGTGATCTCCTGTTTCATAGGCTGATGCTCGACCACTGAGCCAAGATGGCTGGGCAAGTGCTGCTGATTTTCAGATATATTATATCCTATATATATAGTTGTACTCGGAATTGTGACAAAATCGTAAATAAGGCAGTTTCAAAATAGCAGCATTTTTGAGAGATACAGTGTGGTGAAAAGTTGGTGTGTTTTGGAATCAGACAGATCCAAGTTCAAATCTATTTACTAAATACACATGGACTATGGAAAACTGCTTAGTTTTTCTACATTTCCATTTTTAAATCTTATTTCGGCAAAATTCTTGGATCTCAATAACTCTAATTAAATCTACCTCCACACCACCACCATTCTGTCCTCCCTTACAAGAGAATAGGCTCTGCTTTAGGATGGTAAAGGAGCCTAAGACAGCTCCCTCCCTCTTTGCACTGCTTTTACAAGGTAACATAATTCTCCCTTACGTGGCATGTAAGCTTCATTTCTGATGGATCACCTACTATTCTACTTCTAGTGTCTCAAAATAGCTCAATACTTAATAAGCACTGTATAAACCTTTGTTGAAGGAATGAACACATGAATGACACACTGTCACCGTTTCCATGGGAAAGAGCCCATACCCAGCGATGGCTGTAAAGAGAAATACCTCCAGTACATGCTTCACCACTGCATCCGTAGTTCCAAACAGATCAACGCCAGTAAGTCCTCTTACATCCGGCTCCACTGCGCCAGGGGATAAGTTTTTTTTCCTTAGACCTACGAAGGGATAAGGAGTGGGATGAAAGATGTAAATACTATAATGTTACCAAAAAGAGCACAGTAACAGAAGCACAGAAAGGCAGTGATAGACTAACATTAACAAAAAGGAAGGAAGAAATTTAGAGACTGAAGAAGAGATACTCAAGAGCTCCAATCTCTTTCTAAAAATGTTCAAAATGTTGAAGTACATTCACTGTCTTCTCTTTTGCTCCTTTAACACTGAACAGACACACTACTGGGATTTCTTCTCAGAGGACAATCCAAACTTCTACCACAGCTAACTTCTTCAACGAACTTCACCTCAAGAATTGTCTACTTCTTTATGGATAATCAAGAACATTATAACCTGATGAACAAAAAGATAGATTCAGAAGCAGAGAAGCATCAAACAGACTGACAAATTATAGTGGGAAGGCTGGGGAGATAAGAGATCAACCGAAGGACTTGTATGCATGCATATAAGCATAACCAATGGACGCAAGACACTGGTGGAATGGGGTGAGGGCATGTGACAGAGGGTAGGGGAGGCCGGGGGAAGGTCAATGAGGGGGAAAAAAGGAGACATATGTACTACTATTTGTAATATTTTAAACAATAAAAAAATAAAAAATAAATAAAAATATATTTTCTAAAAAAGAATTGCCTACTTGAAATGTGGCCTCAAGAGGTAAATATTCCATTTCTACTTTTCCATTTTCAACTTTATGAAACTATAGCAACTTTTCTTCTATCATCTCAAAGAGTTTTCAAAGAAGAGCCACTTGGGATGGCTGCAGATCAGCGTTTCCCAAACTGGGAGCTTTTAGGAAACTTACAGGAAGTTCCAAAGGAGTTTAGGAAACTACACCTATTAAATGTAAAACAGCTATTTGGTGGAAGAGACTATAAAACTATAAACTATGCAAAAAGTGTACTCATGTCTTCTACTTGCCTCTTGGGCAAAGGACAAAATAATTCAAACTGTTATGTCCCATTAAGCTCTTGCTTAAAAGACTGGTGATAGATCTGGATACATATATTGTACTTTGCCATTAAAACATTTGGAGGCTAGTTTCATTGAGAGGAATTAGCCCATAATTTGAAACAATGGAAAAAAGACACCAGTATAAAAAGAATCTTACTTGCAGCCATAAAAAAAGAATAAAATTATGCCATCTGCAACTTGATGGACTTAGAAGATATTGTGCTAAATGAAATAAGTCAGAGAGAAAAAGAGGAAATGCCATGTGATTTCACTTAAATGTGAACTCTAAAAGACAAACTAATAATCAGAACAGAAACACAATCATAGAAAGAGAACATTTTCAGGGTTGCCACATGGGAGGGAAGTTGTGGGGATGGGTGAAAAAACTAAAGGGATTAAGCAGTACAAATTGGTAGTTACAGAATAGTCATGGGTATATAAAGCACAGGGAATATAGTTAATAATATTGTAGTAACTATGTATGGTGTCAGATGGGTACTAGATTTATTGGGGTAATCACTTAGCTTTATAAATGTCTAGTGACTGAAACAAATATAATATTGTACTTCACTATAATTGAAAAATAAAGTATTAACAAGAAAAAGAGTCACATTTGAATAAGATCCACATTCATGGCAAAACTACACTTATCTTTAAAAGCTAACTATTTGCATTATAGTCAAAATAAAAATTATAACAGTATTACCATCTTACAGTTGAAAAGAACTTTGTGGTTTTCAAAGCACTCTAACATATGTTATGTGACTAATACTCAGTTTATAAATGAAATAATAGAATTGGAACTCAAATAATATCTTTTAAAGTATTTTGGGAGGCAAAGAGAAAAATGGAACTACCTGGTATTTGTAGAATAAAAAATCTCTAACCTAGAGGGGAAAATAAAAGCTATCACTGAAAATAAAATCTAAATAGTTTTAAGCCTAAATGTTGACACTTGTAGGAAAACATAAACATTTAAGTCCAATGACCATACTTACCTTCATTGTATCAGAATTAGAATCTCTCTTCTATTACAGTGGCATGTAAACATCAGCATTGGAGCAACAAGTGCTTAAAAGGACATGGCAGTTTTAATTATCTTGTCTCCTGCCCAAGAAGAGCATTCGGCCAATAGGAAAGGAGAAAGCAAGCCAATGCTTAAAATGAAAAAAAGAAGCACTCTCCCAAAGCTCCATAAATACCTCATCACAGAGGTGCCTCCTTTCACTTATTTCACTTGTCCCTTTAAGGGGATCTGCCAGCTTTTTCTGAGTCTGGAGTATGAAACAGATTCCAAGAAAGATATAAAAACAGATAGCTGTGAAGATCTTCACCTCCAATAAGCTTCAACAAACACATGAAAAGGAAAGGCTGTATTGCAGAACGGAAGCCTTTGTTGCACTTGCTTGTGATGGTTCAGGAAAAGGAAAGGGTATATTCAGACATATGAATGTTATACGGGCAGTGAAAAGATGCTTAGAAAGGAAATATTATTTGAGCCTTCGACAAGGCATGGGGACTGGACAGATGGAAAATTTCTACAGCAGCTACTCAAATCCAGAGGGAGGAGAGGACACTGTCAGAATGGACCAGTTTGATGCACACCTCCCAGAGGGGACCAGAGGAAGTAGTAAGAAGAGAGAGTTGGATGAGGACAGAAGCTGCAGCAAAGTAATACGTTAGTAGTCATTGCAAAGATTACGCATTTGCAAGGGCTTGATATGCAAAGGTCTAAGCACAATAAGATATTTCAATTTACTAGGATGCTGAAGATAAAAAGCAATCTCTCTTCTAAATCTATCCCTATATTGTAAATATTTACAGGCTAACACAAAAGATCAGGTTAATCTAAGCACCATGGGGCACAATTCTCATGGGAGAATTATCAAGAAGACAATTTTTCCTTTAAAGATCTGTTTGCTTATTGCTTACCTCGCTCAGAGTATTCCCTTTCAGACACTTAGAAAATTTAGAATTTTGAACAGTTCTCTAGATGTGAGGGTATTCATTTTCTGACTCAGAACTAATGTTTTCTCTCCTGGAAATATTAGCTTTAGTTCCTAACAGACCTGAAAGCTAATTCCTCTTCCCATGTTTAGACTTACTGGAACTCAGGCTAAAATAACTGCTAAAAAAGGTAGGCTGCACAGCCAGTGTGGCTCAGTGGTTGAATTATGCATTAAGAGGTCACAGGTTCAGCCGAAACCGGTTTGGTTCAGTGGTAGAGCGTTGGTCTGCGGACTGAAAGGTCCAGGGTTTGATTCCGGTCAAGGACATGTATCTGGGTTGCGGGCACATCCCCTGTAGGGGATGTGCAAGAGGCAGCTGATCGATGATTCTCTCTCATCGATGTTTCTAACTCTCTTTCCTCTCTCTTCCTCTCTGTAAAAAAAAATCAATAAAATATATTTAAAAAAAAAAACTAAAAAAAAAACAAAGGGAAAAACTAAAATTGTATTTAAAAAAAAAGAGGTCACAGGTTCGATTTCTGGTCAAGGCACATGTGGGCTCAACCCCCAGTTGGGGGCGTGCAATGTCTCTCTCTCTCTCTCTCTCTCTCTCTCTCTCTCTCTCTCTCTGCTTATTTTACTTTACGTGCTTTTGAGTTAATGGTGGAAAACTAATCACGAGCAGTTTCTAAACCAAAAATGACATGTTGTAAAAGGATAATAAATGTTGTATCAAAATGGGAGAAACATTTTCTGGTTAGCAACTTATTGGACTCATAAAGTACTAAACATTTAAATACTATAAAAAATTAAGATATATAAACTGTGAAAGGAGAGACTATCCCAATTACCCAAAATCTATAAATTAATTTCTGGTCTTGGAAGTCTGTTGTAACATTAAAAGGTATTCCGGATGTACCACCTCCTGCTCCACCTCCCCATGATCCTTACACTAGAAGAAATAGAAAAGATTTTCCTACTTCTAAATGAGGCCATAGGATTCAAGAGTTCTGTTTCCCTGTAATAATTTATTCCCCAACTTTGTTTTTGCCAAAGGTTTTTTTTTTTTAATTTGTGTAAAGCTTGATTCTTAATGAGCTATTGCCAATGATATATAGATTTTACTAAAACTGATCTAACAAAAAAGTGTAACTTTCTTCAAATTAAATTTCCTAGAGCAAACACTTTCCTTAGGAAATACCTCTAACATGAAGAACCATGAAAACAGATTTAATATACTCAGAAACAAAGATGCTATTATTTGAGGAAAGAATATTCTAAATTTTCCTGTTCTAAGCCAACTACCCTCACTGTTTAAAGAAATTGCAGTTTTGCACACGACATGATTAGGTTTTCCTCTGAACTTGAACAGCTCACCAGAAATATCCCAAACACGCACAGTCTGGTCGAGGCTGGCTGATACAACCAGGTCTTCTGAGGGGTGAAACTGAGCACACATTACATAATGGTTGTGCCCCGTTAAAACACTGTAAGAAGAAAACAGACAATGCCAAATTAGAGGCAGGAATCACCAGACTCCTACATGCTAAAAACCATTCTCCAGATTCAACAGATACAAATCCAATTATACTTTTTTTGAGGCAAAGATAAGTCAACCTAATAATTCTAAACTAATAACAAGAAGGCCAACCGTTTTAATAATAGCTCTCTTCTTACCTCTAATGCATTAGCATTTAATATTAATGATTCTGGGAGAACTGAGAAGGCACAGCTCTCTTCTAAAAGCCATATTAAAATATCAAAATAAATGAAATCTTAGTAATTCATAGTGGAAACCACCATCTGTTAATTTTAATAGAATATCTCTCTTAAGAGGCATCATTTAAAATGGTCCTTACATCTTCCTTATATCCTGGAAAGCTCAAGGCAAAACAAAGCAAGACAGATGTCTAGACTATGGCTCAGGTTTCACTAAAAGTTTTATTCTAAAAACCTAGTTATATGACCTCCTTTTTCTGGTAAGAAATGATCAGAAAATCCAGATTCATATATTACTTACAAGATTGCCTCTATATTTATCATTTTGTACATAAAAAGTTACAAATACAATCAATAATTAATCAGTAGACCCTGTGCATTAGCGGAGGGAGATGATTATTCTGAAGAGAAGTTGATTATAAAACATTGGGAAGAATGAAGACACTTTTGAACCCTCTGTTCCCTGCTTTACCAGACGCAAGTTCTAGACTGCCAGTTCCACACCCGGATGGTCTGATCATCTGAGGCGCTCAGTATCCAAGGATATTCCTGAAAGATATTCCAGATAAAGGGTTTGAACATTAAACGAGTATGTTCTTTCAGGCTCCTGTAACCACTTCTCTCTTTGGAGGGAACATTCCATTGTCTAAATTCTCAGCTATCTTAGCAAAGGGAGTGCTGATTCTGATTTAATTCAATATAGCCCTGAGTGCTTTCTTTTACAGAATGAAACAAAGGAAGGTCAACACCACAGAGATCCTAGTAGAGTCACTCAATAACATAACTTTGTATCAATGTTGGGATTCTTGAGGGAAAACAATGATTCCTACAAGGAAACAGAAGAATGCTATAAAACTAGAGGCACATGGACACTTACATGATGAAAAAATGTGGTGCGTATGTAGTCTAAGTGCCCCAGCAAGGTGAAGAGACAGCGCCGAAGCTTGTAATTCCAAACCTGCAGAGAGAGATACAGCAGAGGAATGGGACCTGAGGTTGAGTGCCTGAAAGGCTCAGGTTCTCACTCCGTTTGGATTTAGATTCGGGCCCTTCTAAGTAGGTGGGGACCTTGATAGGAGGTCTTTGTTTAAAGTTGGAGGGAAAAGATCAAATAACATGCGAGGAAGGGAAAAAAAGGCAGGCTAGGGAAAACCTAAACCTAAAACTATGAAAAAGTTTCTTTCCTTTAAAAAAAAAAAATTTTTTTATTGATTTTTCAGAGAGGAAGGGAGAGGGATAGAGAGCCAGAAACATTGTTGAGAGAGATACACCGACCAGCCGCCTCCTGCACATCCCCCACTGGGGATGTGCCCACAACCAATGTACATGCCCTTGACTGGAATCGAACCTGAGACCTTTCAGTTCGCAGACTGTTGCTCTATCCACTGAGCCAAACCAGTTTCGGCAAGTTTCTTCCTTTTTTGAGGAAGAAACCATTTCTATTTAATAACATGAGACAAGATGCTTATCCAAGCTCAACCGGAAGCTCTTTTTTCTACTGCATAATGTTCTCAGCTTTTATATATTCAGATCCCTTAGTATTCTGCTGATTATCTTATCTCAGGGTAAAAAAATTAAAAATGCCAGAACAAATAGCATGAGTTCAAAGGAACAATAATATAACATATGGCATCATCTTTTTTTACTCTTAACTTGGTGGCAAATGATGCCAATATATTCACAATCTACACTCATCTGTCATGCAAGGAGACTTTAACTCATTGCTATGGAAAATACCACACTGCTCAGATTCACATATAAAGTTGATTTAACTACCGAAGTACCAGGCACCAATGAGCACAAATGAGGAAGACACTAAAATCAGGACGATATATGTAAGGCAGCTCATTCTCCCATCCAAAAAAGTACAAAAACGAGAGGTCAGATGCTTTTTGTCTTCTTTTTTAAGATTTAATACATATTTATAGTCTCTCTGGGCCACCTTATTACTATTCTTCCTTTCAACTTAAAATTTAATTTAAAAAAAAATTTTTTTTTTGTAAATGACAAAATTCAAACAACTTAAAAACATGATTATTCCAACAAGAATATAAGCTCTAGCCCTGTATGGCTCAATTGGTTGAGAGTTGTCCCTCGTAGTGAAAGGTCATGGATTTGATTCCACATCAGGGTACATGCCCAGGTTGCAGGTTTGGTCCTCAGTCAGGACATGTACAGGAAGCAACTGATCAATGTTTCTTTCTCAATGTTTCTCTTTCTCTCTCTCTCCCCCTCCCTTCATCTCTCTCTAAAAACAAATGAAATCGTATTAAACAAAAAAGAATATAAATTCCCTAAAGGCAGAATCCTTGTCCATTATGCTCAATACTATACCTCTAGCACATAATATAGTGGCTAGCACTTAGTAGGTGCTCAACAGGTGTGTATAAAATTGAGAAAAGGCAAATAATACAAAAAATGAAAGTATCCTAATACCTTCACCTTCATTTGAATCAAAAAATATAAATATACATGTATACAGTAGAGTTGGAGTTTCACACAAAAATTAGGTCATACTACAAATACTACTCTGCAATTATAAATTTTTTCTCTTATCAAGTTCATTGTTTTAAACTTCTATATATATAGCTTCAAACCGTCTTGGCTCCTTGACAGTTCTCTATCAAACTCCAGAACTCTGAATCCTTAAGTACCTATAGGATTTGTAGACTCTGATCATTTCCTGGGCTTCCTATCTTACTCTTTGAAAATGTGGATATAGCCGGGACCGGTTTGGCTCAATGGATAGAGCGTCGGCTTGGGGACTGAAGGGTCCCGGGTTCGATTCCGGTCAAGGGCATGTACCTTGGTTGCGGGCATATCCCCAGTAGGGGGTGTGCAAGAGGCAGCTGATCGATGACTCTCTCTCATCGATGTTTCTAACTCTCTATCTTTCTCCCTTCCTCTCTGTACAAAATCAATAAAATATATTAATAAATAAATAAATAAATAAATAAATGAAAATGTGGATATAGCAAACAATAAAATGATCCGTAAACATGACTTCTAGATAATCCCCCTTTCATCAGAGAAATATAAATTAAAACCACAGCATGCAGCTAGCTAAGACAATTTATTTTATCACAGCTTTGAGATATAATTCAAATCCCATACAATCCATCAATTTAAAGTATAGAATTCAATGGTTTTTAGTACATTTTAGTTAGGCAACCATCACCATGAACAATTTTAGAACAAATTATCACTTTCAAAAGAAACTATACTAATTAGCAGTCACTCCCCATTTCTTCCCAACTACTGCCTCCACCAACCCTAGAAAACCACTAATATACTTTCTGCTTTATAATTTTGCCTGTTCTGGACAATAACTCCTTTTTTAAAATATTGTGTCCTTTTTTAAAATATTGTGTTAGCCAGTTTGGCTCAATGGATAGAGCTTCGGCCTGCAGGCTGAAGGACCTAGTTCTATTCCGGTCAAGGGCACATGCCCTGGTTGTGAGCTCGATCCCCAGTAGGGGGCATGCAGGAGGAAGCCGATCAATGATTCTCTCTCAACATTGTTGTTTCTATCTCTCTCCCCCTTCCTCTCTAAAATAAATAAAAATATATTAAAAAAATAAAAAATACATTGTTTGGGGAAAACTTTTTAAAATATATTTTTATTGACTTTTTACAGAGAGGAAAGGAGAGGGATAGAGAGCTAGAAACATCAATGAGAAACATCAACCAGCTGCCTCCTGCACACCCCCCATCGGGGATGTGCCCGCAACCACTGTACATGCCCTTGACCGGAATCGAACCTGGGACCCTGCAGTCCGCAGGCCGACACTCCATCCACTGAGCCAAACCGGTTTCAGCTGGGGAAAACTTTTTAAAAAATATATATTTTAATTGATTTCAGAGAGAAAGGGAGAGAGAGAAATATCAATAATGAGAGCCAATCATTGATTGGCTGCCTCCTGCACACTCCCTACTGTGGATCGAGCCTGCAACCCGGGCATGTGCCCTTGACCAGAATCAAACCTGGAACACTTCAGTCCACAAGCCGATGCTCTATCCACTGAGCCAAACTGGCTAGGGCTGGGAAAACTTTTTTATGAAAGTAAAGAGTGCACCGAGACCGGTTTGGCTCAGTGGATAGAGCATCGGTCTGTGGACTGAGAGGTCCCAGGTTTGATTCTGGTCAAGGGCATGTGCTTTGGATGCAGGCACATCCTCAGTTGGGGGTGTTCAGGAGGCAGCTGGTCGATGTTTCTCTCTCATCAATGTTTCTAGCTTTCTATCCCTCTCCCTTCCTCTCTGTGAAAAATCAATAAAATATATTAAAAAAAAAAAAAAAGAAAGTAAAGAGTGCAAACTTTGTATTTTTTATTGATTTTTAGAGATAGAAATATTGATAAAATAGAAACATTACCTCCTGCATGCCCCATACCAGCGATCAAACCCAGGCTTGTGCCCTGACAGGAATTGAACCAGTGACATCTTGGTTCTTGGGCTGACGCTCAACCACTGAACCACACCTGGCTTGATTTTTTTTTTTTTTTTTATAGAGGTTCAAAGTCTCTGCCTGCAGTTATTGCCTTTATCACAGTCAAGCTTTTTCAAATTGCCTATATTCTGTCTCTGCTTCCTCACTTCACATGAAAATGCTAAGATCACTAATGCCCTGCTAAAAAAGCACTCCAAAGGTTACTTTGTCTTTATCTTATTCTGACCACTTTTTCCTTCCCAAAATTCTACCCTTCCTTGGTATCCAAGAAGGCTTTGCTTCTTGCTTTTGGTTCATCTCTAACCTCCTACTTTCCTATACTAACTCTAATTCCTCCATCTTTTAAATGAGTTTGCTTTCTCATTCAGTGATTCCTGAGAGATATGTTCTAACAAATTCTGTTTTGGTTCCCTCCTTCATGATGACAACTCCCAAATATGTCTCCAGTGCAGACATATCTTTAGGTATCTCAAACAGATCAGAGCCAAGATAGTTTTCATTACCCATCTGTGTCTTCCCCAAAACTCATAGGTTGAAATCCAAATGCCTAAGGTGATGGTATTAAAGAGGTGAGGTCTCTGAGAGGTACTTAGGTTATAAGCGTGGGGCCCTCATGAATAGGATTAGTGTCCTTATAAGAGAGACCCCAGAACATTCATTTCTTGAGTGTTCACATCAATCTTTCTCTCCATTTCAAATGCTACTGCCTAAGCTCAGACTGTTCACTCTCACATGGACTTACACAACAGTCTCCTAACTCTGCCTCCTGTCTTGCCCATTTCATCCAACCAATCTCTTCTTTACATTGCCACCCAAGTAATCTTTTTTTTTAATGAGTTAATCTGATATCAATCCTTTACACAAACCCCTTTATGGCTCCCTATTATCTGTATGACAACCAAACTCCTGAGCATGCAAACTCCATAATTACTTCAATTAAAGTGCTAAGATCACTCCTTTATCTCCTTTTCTCCACACAAAACTAATCATAGTTTCTCAAATGTATCCAGCTATGTCATGCTTTATATCTTTGTAACCGAATTGCTCTCCACTATTTCACTTTGGTTATCTCTCTATTGTATTACTTACTAACCTGTACAGCTATTATTTGGGTATATATTTATCTCCTCTAATAGAATAAAATATCCTTATGAACATAGGTCATTTCTTATTTATTTGTGAATTCCCCCAAAATAAGTGCCTGGTACACAGTAAGCGCTCATAAATGTTGCTGAATAAAGTAAAAATCATGAGCTCTCTCTGAGTAAGATGTACTACTGCTTTTTAGTCCCTTCCACAATTCCCAAACCTCACGTCCTCTGTCCTTTTCTCCAGCAATGACAGAGCCTCTTTACCTTAATTTTATAGTCATCTCCTCCAGAGACAAACAGTGGCTGCTGCTTATGGAAGTCGATTCCTCGGACTGGGCCTGGAGAAGAAGGCAGGCAATATATGTTAAAGAGAGACATGCTTCCTAATCTCCAAGGCGGTTCTTATTCAGGCTTTTCCAGTTCTATTCCCTCCACATTATTTAATCCTTAGGAATTAATGTCAAACGAGGCTTAAACTACTCCCGAAGACAATAAATACTTCTATCTTTAACTTCCTCCTAAAAACCATTATCTTACCATCATGTTCGTCAAACTTGTCAATGAGGGTGCACATCCGATAGTCCCATAACTGGATGACCCCATTGTGCAAACTGGTCAGGATCCAGGGTCTTTTGGGGTGAAAACTGAGTCCTGGGGGGGAAAAAGAGAACGGTCCAATGAGCTAAGCCCCAATGTCACTTCCTGTCAATTCTGATAGAAAAGGGACAGCTTAGGTTAATTCTAGGCTCACTTATTCATTCACTGCTAGACATTATGAATTTATGCTATAAGGTCCTGGGTTTTTGGTACATTCCATTAAATATTGTTGGGCTTTGTTTTATGATGCAGTTAAGTTACTTGGAATCAGTTAACCCTTTTGAGGTTTGCTTTTAAGTTTTATAAAAAAGTTTATCCTTTATTAACTTTTGGTTGAGAATATGTTTGTATATTTTCAGAAAACAACTCCGAGACCATGTGGATTCTGGCAACAGAGAGGGATTGACAGGAATGCTCCAGCCATGAAGACAGAAGAGAAGAATCCAGAGATGGAAGATGCTAACGATGCCTTGCCATAATAGCGATCAGCACTGTGTGTCACTGCAGGTTGCCCAGGACCAAACCAGAGAGGGTCAGACCTGCATTACCACCATTTGTCCACCACCCAGGACTGAAATATCATTGTGACATGTACACATAAGACATGATCTCAATCATCTAGGGGAAATAGTGAACAACGTAGATTGATGAACAAGAACAGACCCAGAGATAAGGAGCCATGGGTCAGACTGTTGGATCTCAAAGGGAGGGTGGGGATAAAAGGGAGAGATCAACCGAAGAACTTGTGTGCATACATATGAGCCTAACCAGTGGTCAAGGACAATAGGGGGGTGGGGGCATGAGTGGGGAGGGGTGGGGGATTGGAATGGGGGGTTGAGGACAAATATGTGATACCTTAATCAATAAAGAAATTTTTAAAAAATAATTTTTAAAATTGATTTCAGAGAGAAAGGGAGAGGGGAAGATAGAAACATCAATGAGAGAGTGAATCGCTGCCTCTGCACACCCCACACTGGGAATCGAATCCACAACCTGGGCATGTACCCTGACCAAGAATTGAACCGTGACCTCCTGGTTCATAGGTTGATACTCAACCACTGAGCCACACCGACCAGGCTAAGTTTTACTAGCATGGGTCCATAGTAGCCTTTAGTGTAGGTCTAACTTGACGCTACTATTACGGCAATGCCCTCTGAGGTCTTTGTGGATGCCTTGTAGTATTAGGAGGTCTTTCCATGTTGGCTAGTAGGAACACAAACTATTCCCGGCCCGATGTGAGCTCCAGGGAGTTCTGCCTTCTTTTCCCCAGTGGTTCTGTCCATGCCTTGGGTCTTTCCTCATTAGTACTCACAGGCCTACCGGGATGCCCTGCAGAACTCAGGTGTTCTCTGAGCACCTCCCTTTTCTGGTATTCTCCCGGCACATTCTAGCTGTCTTGACTCCCCTGAACTCTAAACTCTGTCCTCCTCAGTGAGATCACAAGGCTCTTTCCCCTCCCTCCACTGCAGCCTGGAAACTCTCTCCGGGAAGTAAGCTAAAAACAACCATAGGACTCATCTGTTTATTTCCCTTCTATCAAGAATCACTTTCCTGCAGTGGCTGTCATGCAATGTCTGAAATCCTTTGTTTTATACATTTTGTTCAGTTGTGCGGTTATTTAAGGTGGGAAGCTAAACCTGGTCCCTATTCCTCCATCATGACTGGAAATGGAAGATTAAGGAAGTAACAATTGCTAACAGTTTAGAGTGTATCCTTTCCAATTTTTAATGCAGACCATATCACTTTATGGAAATGAAAGTAACAAAGTTTCCCTGCAAACTTCTTTCAAAAAATATATATATATTTTATCGAGTTTTACAGAGAGGAAGGGAGAGAGATAAACAGTTAGAAACATCGATGAGAGAGAAACATAGATCATTACTAGTGAGGTTATAATATTTTTGTTTTATTTTAAAAATTTCTATCAAAATTTAATTTCTCTGTTTAAAATTAGTTTACATTCAATACTGCTTTGTATTACTTTTAGATGTATAGTGAGGTGTATATTTTCATTTATTTATTGAACATTTCTTCTCTAAATTGACTTTTTGGTCACTTTTTTCCTGTATGGAAGTGTTCCATAGGAACACTCATTAATGGATATAACTCTCAAATATTCTGACAACTTCCTTCTTCCCCCACTTTCCTTCTCTACTGCCCAATAAAAAATTAGGAGCAGAACAGAAAATACAATGATTATAAAGACCCATTTCAACCACCCAGGAATTTTTCATGGTACTCATCATGATCACAATCTCACAAGACTTAGAACTGCTCAGTGTCCATTCTCACATCAAAAGTGCACCCTAAATTATTCACACTTTACAGATGAGGAAAGAGAGATTTATAATGTTAAATAAGGCGCCCCACCTCCACACACACCCCAGCCCCTATCATTCGGCATTCCAAAGCAAGCCCTTCTTTTTTTTTTTTTCTTCTTTTTTTTTTTTTTTAATATATTTTATTAATTTTGTACAGAGAGGAAGGGAGAGAGATAGAGAGTTAGAAACATTGATGAGGGAGAGTCATCGACCAGCTGCCTCTTGCACACACCCCACTGCGGATATGCCCGCAACCAAGGTACATGCCCCTGACTGGAATCGAATCCGGGACCCTTCAGTCCCCAAGCCGACACTCTATCCACTGAGTCAAACCGGTTTCGGCCCAAAGCAAGCCCTTCTGACTCCAAAGGCTAAGTTCCTAACCACCTTGCCATCCTGCATCTTACTAAATAGTCAAGATACCTATTTCTTCCAAATTTCAGAAGACCTTAGTTCTCTGCCTTTCCCATCCTAACATCCTGAGACCACTGCTGCAGTTTCAGCCATCTGCCCTCCACCCCATCCACGGATCCCTAAACTCTAGGTTTGCCATATTTAGGAAATATGTTAAATTTGCATTTCAGATAAACCACGAACAATACCAAAAACGTATTCACTGTTCACCTGGCAACCTCAGCAAGCTCACACCCTGCAGGGGTTACAGGCCTATCCTAGCGTGTCCTGTGTCCAGGTAAGAAAGGAAAGTCCATGGAGGCACTCGGTGTTGAGCTGGTGCGGCCAAGGCCTCCTTCAGCGAGGCAGCCACCGCTCATCTCCGGGGAGGCCGCGGACTCGGATACGAACAGCCGTGGATACGAAGAGCAGAGGTCGAGCCTCGATCGCCCGGGACACTCCCTACAACACGGTCCTCAAAAAGCCCACGGGTTCCTGGGCCTTGGGAGCTGGCTGGACACAGCCCGGGGTGAGGAGGGGAAGGGAAAGAACAGGGAGGAGGGCCTCAAGATGTGGAACCCACTACTGGTGATCAAACCGCAAGGACAACGCACAAGAAGAACAGGCCGGAGGGCTGCCCGCCGGTCCAACCGCCCTCCCGCCTCCCTTCCTCTGGGTCCGCACCGGGGCCAGTTCGGCCCACACATCGGCCCACTTACCCCCACCCCCACCCCCGTGACAGCGCCGCCCCCGACACCCAGCCCCCCGGGCTCCGCTACCTTTGACCCGCGCGCTCTTGGTCTCGAATTTGGTGAGCATCCTTCAGGCCCGCGGCTCCCAGGTCCTCCCCGCGCCCCGCCGCTCCCCGCCGCCCCGCTGCAAGCCTCCACGTCAGCCGCCCGCAGCCGCGGCTCCCGGAAGCTCCCGCGGACACGGACTTCCGGTCCCTGCAGCTCCTGACCACCGAGACGGCGCCCGGCTATCCTAGAGAGGCCACTTCCGGCCGGAAAAGAGCCGAGGCTTCCGCTCCGCCGAGGCGCAAGATGGCCACGGCCGGGGGCGGCTCCGCGGCTGACCTGGGAAGTCGGGGTCTTCTTCGCCTGCTGTGTCTCTGCGTCCTCCTGGCAGGTGAGGCCTCCCCGACCGTGAGCTCCACTCTGCGAGGAGAACCCTCCGGTCCGCCCAGCCGTCTGTCTCCTGGTTCCCGTCCTCCCGCCCTGTAAATCCCCTTTCTCTTTCGTTCCCATCACAGAAGTTCCCCCTTCCGGAGACCTGAAGGTCTCGTCTCCCCCGTGCCTCGTCGGGTCGCTCCATTCATTACCTCCTCCTGCAGGCCACCCGCCTAGACTCTCACTTTCTCCGGATGCCTCCTTTCCCCCAGGTCCCGGGCCACCCCGCCCACAATCAAGAAGGACAGGTGTCACTTTAGCTTCCTCCCTAAGCGAAAGCAGCCGAGTTTTGTGGGGATAGGGCAGCTCTAGGAGGATAGTAGATTCCTCGTTTGTTTCTGTGTTGATGCCACCGTAAACCCGCGTCCCTGTGCTTTGCCTCAGTTTGTCTCAAAAGTAAAGTGAGATAAAAGTAAGATATGGGTACTCTTCACTGTAGACTGTGGAATAATGATTCAAGGAACATGAGGCATTTATAATGGTAGATGGCTTTCTAGTCTGTCAAGTCTTAGAAATGCAAACGTGTCTGTGTCTAACCATGACCACACTTTCCACCAAATCCATATTGGTTTCTTCAAAGATTTCCCAACGGAGAAACTATAGCCGCCCCACACATAGATCAGCTACTGGTGCTAGGTTAACTGACAGGTGCCAGTTCCCTGTTCTTTCCCTTCCCCTCTCTCTCCTCAACTGGGACTGCTCAGCTCCCAAGGCCCGGTAATTTGTGGCCTTTTTGATGACCGTGTTGTAGGGAGTGTCCTGGGGGATTGAGTGTCAATGTCTGTCTGTTCTTCATATCTGTATCCAAGGAGGTAGCTTCTCTGGAGATGAGCAGAAAAGTAGAAGTGATAAGTAAAAGTGAGGTGACCCATGCAACCAGAAGCTGGTACATCTGAGCTTAAATGCCTTTCCTTTGACAAATGAAGTTTTCTGTCTTTTAGCTTCACTGTCAGTTGCTCTCTGTAATAAGCACATAGCTGGCTGTCCCGATGATGTGCCCAAGAAGTGAGAAGACTAGACATTAGTCCTGCTGCGGAAAGTATGATATAGCCAAGCCGTACAGTGAGCTAATGACAAGATGGAGGCTGGTGCTATCATCTCTCAACTTTTTCCCAACACTTTTTATCTTCTGATCAGGTTTGTGTGGGGGAAACTCCGTGGAGAGGAAGATCTACATCTCTTTAAATAAAACAGCTCCCTGCGTCCGTCTGCTCAATGCCACTCATCAGATTGGCTGCCACTGTGAGTTGAGGTTGGGGTTTGTGTTTGTGGCTGTTGATATTTCCATTTGTGGCCTAGATATAAAGATCTAAGTCCTGCTTAGAAGTCTCAGCATACAAATTATGCTATGTGGGTGGGAGGTGGTAGATAGTTAGGCAAACCAGGCAAGATAATTAGGAAGAGCTAACATTTAGTAAGTGTTACTAAACTTCTTAAACATGCATCTCATTTAATTTTCATGACGTAGCTACTATTATTATCTCATATTACAAGTGATGAAACTGAGACTTAAAGAAGTTGAATAACTTTTCCAAGGTTATCCTGCTCTTATTAAGTGATGAAGCCAGGATTTGAGTCCTGGTGGTCCAAGTTCTAAGCCAGGACGCTTTTTTTTTTTTAATTCTTTTTTTTTGAAATATATTTTATTGATTTTGTACAGAGAGAAAGGGAGAGAGAGAGAGAGTTAGAAACATCGATGGGAGAGAATCATCGATCAGCTGCCTCTTGCACACCCCCTACTGGGGATATGCCCGCAACCAAGGTACATGCCCCTGACCGGAATCGAACCCAGGACCCTTCAGTCCCCAAGCCGACTCTCTATCCATTGAGCCAAACCGGTTTCGGCTAAGCCAGGACTCTTAACCACCCAGTAGGTTGAGTAGACAACTATGCTGTTTCTAAGGAGAAAGACATTCCATATTCTGTGGAGCCCAGAATATGCCCTCTGATCTTTTTGGAACCAAAATGGCCTTTTACAGGCAATAAACTATTTGAAGAGAAGGCATTGAGAAAGCCATATAATTGCAAGACGAATTAGTAAAGCATTTGAATTTGTCTTCATGCTTTGTAAATGTGTTCCAAAACAGGGTACTGTGACAGCATGGTTATAAAACTATGAAAGGTGGGGGGGGGAAATTGTGATCTAAAGGTTGAATCCCAGTTCCCCTTCTGCTTACCCTGCTATCTCCAGATTTTGTTCTGGGAGTGTAGGTAGCTCTGTCAGGTTGTTTTTCTGGTAAGCAGGAAACAGAATCAGATCTTGGCTCCTTCATTATCCAATGGGTCACCTCTGAATTTCACTTTACGTCCATAAAAACAGTTAGCATATTCCTGCTCATTTATTAGTTATTCCTGAACTAATAAATGTTTATTGATGATGCTGAGTAAGTAGTGTGCTCTCAGCAGCTCTGTGGTTTCCTGAAACCTCTCAGGTTGGTAGGAGAAAAGTGGAACACTTGCTCAAGGCGGCAATTACTGCTTTTCTACCCATCCTTCCCTGAGCTAGACTCCATGTTCACTGTCCCATGTCTCGGCCGCAGAAGGTGCTGGGAGTAGGTTAACCGGTTCCAAACAGTTCCAAATAAAGTTGTTGTTGGATTTAGTTCTTAAACTGGGTCTGTGGGTAGAAGACAGCCAGCTCCATTGTGGGCTGAGCTCAGACTACCCTGGAGCTGGCTTCCAAGTTCCCCCTTTGGGAATGAGTCACTCTGCTGCAGGTTCTTAGAGCAGCCCTGTGGGAGGCAGAGCCTCGGGGCCAAGAGCCAGTGCAGAGAAACCAGCGGGAGGAGCTGGACTCTGGCCACTTCCTCGTTAAGATCTTGTTTCCTTTTCAGCCTACTCCTTTATAAGCCTGCCATCATTGTATCTGTATATCTTCGATTAGGATTGCTAGCATGGTGAAATTAAGGAGAAATAGACCCAGATTTGATTTCTGATTATAATGCTCTGTTTCTGTTGGACCATTTGAAAGTGCTCAAAGGGCTTATGTAGGATTTTTTTTTTTTTAGTTCCTTCTTTTCTTTCCTTTTTTCATGTGTCCCCACAGTATGAGGTAAATAGGAGTGGAAAACTTCTCACTGAAGGCCCAGAGAAAATAAGCAAGTTACTTAAGACTACGCAGTCACTCATTGGAACCCAGGTTAGAGTCCAGGTGTTTGAAGTACAGTGTCACAGCTTATCTTCTTCCTGTCCTGGGTCAGTCTGCTCCTGGCCGAGGGTGACCAGCCGAGGGCCTTTGGAAACCCTAGATCCCCAGAAATGAGGGGAATCCATACCAGCACATCTCCAATTCACTTAAGGCCCAGCAGTGAGGAGACTGTTCTGGAGACCTCAGAGTTCTTGGTGAACTTGACCTAAAACTGGCCAAAAGCAAGTAAAGCTACTCTCAAATAGGGCAAAGGAATGAAGGTCTAGGGAAGCTACTGAGGCCAATGGAGTCTACACATGTTTTCACAAAGGAAGCTACAGTGGCAGAACAATGAGCTAGAGATTTATTTATTTATTTATTTATTTTTAAATATATATTTTATTGATTTTTTTTACAGAGAGCAAGGGAGAGGGATAGAGAGCTAGAAACATCAATGAGAGAGAAACATGGACCAGCTGCCTCCCGCACACCCCCCCACTGGGGATGTGCCCGCAACCAAGGTACATGCCCTTGACCGGAATCGAACCTGGGACCTTTCAGTCCTCAGACCAACTCTTTATCCACTGAGCCAAACCGGTTTCGGCTGAGCTAGAGATTTAGAGCCTACCATTTTCTGGAGGAATTGCAGGCTTTATGTCTGCTGTCCTAGAATCTTGTATATTTGGCTAAATGCGCTTGAGGGAAGAAAGCAAGAAAATGAATATTAATGAACAAGGTCTCCCGAGTAGACTGTTTGGGCTCTTTTGTTCTCCATTCCCTCCTGATAGTCCTCAGGTGGGACAGGGACCTTTCAAGTTCAAGTCTAGACGTGGTTGTATTAACCCAAATGTCCTGTAACATGTTTGGGGATAGATGATCTGCAGAGTCAGTGAGCAAAGTCAGAATCGTCAACTGTGGGAGCTTTCATTTGAGCCTTTCTGTCCTGGCAGCTTCCATTAGCGGGGACACAGGGGTCATCCATGTGGTGGAGAAAGAAGAAGACCTGCAGTGGGTGCTGACGGATGGCCCCAACCCCCCTTACATGGTTCTGCTGGAGGGCACGCTCTTTACCAGGTAACAACTGCCCCTGTCTGCTTTAGACTGTGTGCAGAGCGGGGAGGTTCAGGGACAGTGCTCACACTGTGAATGACAGCTTCCTCGGCTTCCCCCGTCTGAGCAGCACAGGGGTGGGGTGCCCTCACCAGGAACGGTCACAGTCAACAGGAATTATCTCGGTGACCTTGTAAGTAGAACTCTAGTGAGTAAGGACCCCAGGGAGGCAGGAGGGGTGCTCAGGGTCACACAAACACAGGGTAGATGAGATAAGCCCTCAGCTCAGATTGGGTCTTGGTTCTCTCAGACGTTAGTGGCTGAAAAGACAAGAAGTGAGTCACCAGTTTGATTCCCCTCATTCCCATTTGTTTCAGGACATTAGGCTGCCTGATGAGCTTCCTGTCTTCCCTCATGTCATTCCCTCCTGTTCTAGGAAGGTGATGGAGAAGCTGAAGGGGAGCACCAGTCGAATTGCTGGTCTGGCAGTGTCCTTGGCCAAGCCCAGTCCCGCTGAGGGCTTTTCTCCTAGTGAGCAGTGTCCCAACGATGGGTTTGGTAAGAGCCCGAAGGATCTTTGGAGCCCGCTGTCACCCAGAGCTCATTGTTGTATCAGTCTTGTGTGTGTGTGTGTGTGTGTGTGTGTGTGTGTGTGTGTATGAGGGAGGGTGATGAGGGAGGGTAATCTGTGTGTAGTGTGAACAACTGACACCCCAAACAGAAGATAGTGTTTCTTGGTCTTTGCCATTCATCCCTTTCCCCTCCTGTCTCCTCTTCTTCCACTGACCTTCCATTCTTGCTTCTTGTCACATGCTCAGACCCCTAATTGGCCAGCCTAGGGCTCCCCAATACCGGGGCCTGTTTTATTGTGGGTGGTGACAGGTTGATGCTTGCTGCTTTGGGTTCTCCTCTTTCAGAACTCCTAGTCCTGACCCTATAATATCTTCGCCTTCACTGGTCCTTAAGTGCTTGTGTCCCAACATCTATGCCTCCTCCTCTTCAGGCGTTTACTCCGACTCCTACGGGCCAGAGTTTGCGCACTGCAGGAATGTACAGTGGAACTACCTGGGTGATGGCTTGGCTTATGAAGACTTTAGTTTCCCCATCTTTCTTCTTGAAGATGAAAATGAAACCAATGTCATCAAGCAGGTAATGACTCTGCCAGCTCCTGGCAATTCCAGTAGAAAGAGGCTTTTTTGGGCTCTTGTTCGGAGGGACTCTCAGTCTACACGTGCACCCTCTGAAAGACATTGGCTTCAAGAAGAGCCAGGAAATTTACTTTCTTACATTCCCCTCTCCCATTTCTCTCCTGCCTTTACTGCATTAAGGGCTTAGACTGGAAGACAATGTAAAGGATACTTAATGTGAAACAAGGTAGGAAGTCCTGGTTAAGAACCCCTCGTATGATCAAAAGAGCATTGGGCTAGGAATTGAGAGATTCAGTTCAGAAATTCCTGGAGTTCTTTTCACCTCCGGTATTCTCTAATTCTAGTCTACCTTCTTCATGTTAACACACACAGCAGTTAGATTCATCCAAAGTTACATGCTCAGATAATGTGCAAGCTGTCTTGAATTGGACATTTGATTTCCGGTTCAGTGTTCTTTACATCAAATCACATTAAAACAGTGGCTGATACAGGTCATTTGACGCAGGTTAATTTCATCTGCCCCCAACTAGGCCATGAGTCTGTGCCCCTTCACAGCTTTCAGTGAGTTTTTCTTTGACCTTATAGATCCTATGGTTATACCAGACAACTCTCACTCAGAGAAAGGAGTGGGAGTGGCTTCAGGATAGAGCTGGGCCTTCCCCTTCCTGGGCAGTTTGGGAGGGACTCCCAGCTAGCTGCCTCAGTGGGGTCCATCTCCCCTTCTAGTGCTACCGGGATCACAACCTGAGCCAGAACGGCTCGGCACCAGTCTTCCCGCTCTGTGCCATGCAGCTCTTCTCGCACATGCACGCCGTCATCAGCACCGTCACCTGCATGCGGCGCAGCTCCATCCAGAACACCTTTAGCATCAACCCAGGTAGGTCAGGACCGAGGCTTGCTGGGTGTACTGGGCAGAGGCAAGGGACCAGCATGTTGGGAGGCCTGTGGGGGAGGGGTGGGCCCAGGCAGGGAGCACTGGTGGGAGAAGTGGGAACCATTCTCAACAATCCCATCTTGTCCCTAAAGTGGACATTGGCAGGGAAACCAGTGTGGAGCAGTGGAGATGGAGAAGGTGACTGACAGAGGCCATGGGTGCTGGTCTGAGGGGCCTTCACATCTGCTTTTATTTCCCTGGGAGACCCTGACACCAGCTGATTCTCACTGTTTGTTCCTGCTCAGAAATCGTCTGTGACCCCCTGTCCGACTACAACGTCTGGAGCATGCTTAAGCCCATAAATACATCTGGGACGTTAGAGCCTGGTGACAAGGTTGTGGTTGCTGCCACCCAGGTGAGGCTGGCTGCTGAGCGAAGTGGGCAGGGCTGGCACAGGAAGGGCAGGCAGGCCTCGGTGACACGTGGCAGTTGTCACGGTGGGAGCTTCCAATAGAGAGGGACCTGGGCGGTGGGTCTTGCTGCAGCACACGAGTGTTCACTTGACTGAAACAGGAGGGGGCCAGGCCTGGTTCTCATTTCCAAGTTCAAAGTCCTCATTTCCTCCCTGCCTTCTCTGCCGGACCCAGCTGGACAGTCGTTCCTTTTTCTGGAACGTGGCCCCCGGGGCTGAGAGTGCTGTCGCCTCCTTCGTCACCCAGCTGGCCGCAGCTGAAGCTTTGTCCAAGGCTCCCGACGTGACCACCCTGCCCCGCAACGTCATGTTCGTCTTCTTCCAGGGGGTAAGGGCTCTGGCCTGAGTGGGTGGCCAGGGAATGGGGGCGGGGAGAGAGGTGGGCGTGGCCACCATTTGGGGACGATCTCAATACTTAAGTTGTTATTCAGCAGAGAGCTTCTGCATCCTGACCTGGAAGTGGTGTCCTGTCCCCCCTTCTTCCCCCACTGATCGCATCTACTAGAGGCATTCTTCTGCTTTTATTCCCTGGGCCCCTTTACTGTCACTTCCACCCAGGAGCCCCGAGGCTCCTGACTCACTCTCCCACAGCCCGGCCCGGGACTAAGGAACAGCAGCTGCGGCTGAGCTGGTAGAGATACGGGAGGGGCCCGAAGCGGCACATGGCAGCTGATGTTTGCCTCAGGCCTTCCTGAGGCTGCTCTACTCTTTTGGAGGCTCAAAGTCATGCGGTGCATACATGTGGGGGAGAGTCAGAGCTGGGGCGAGGGGTAGGGAGGAGGAAAGCCACATGACTGTGAAGCTAGCCTGCAGCTGAGGTGCATGAGACAGTGGCCTTTGTGCTGAGAGCTCTGATCTAGCTTCAAGGAGCCAAGGCTGCCCTACCCCTTTGAGTCCCTCTGTTCCCTTCCCCTCCCATCTCTACCCCTCAGGAAACGTTTGACTACATTGGCAGCTCGAGGATGGTCTATGACATGGAGAGGGGCAAGTTCCCTGTGCCACTGGACAACATCGACTCGTTCGTGGAGCTGAGACAGGTGTGCAGCGTGTGTCCTCGCCCCTTCCTTTCTGCTCAGAGTCCCCTCCTCTTTAGTTCTGTTGTCCTCCCTGCAGGCATCACCTCCTCTTCCCTTGCCTTCTCTTTTGATCCCACTCCTTTCTCCCACCACGGCAGACCTATTATAAGTGTTGCTTCTTCGTCCCTCCCCAGGTGGCCTTAAGAGAGTCACTAGAGCTTTGGATGCACACAGATCCCGTGTCTCAGAAAAACCAGTCTGTACAGACCCAGGTAATCTCAGCATCTCTCCCCTCACTTCTCTTTGCCACAGCTCAGAGTAGGGGCGCCTCCTCGTCCTGGCCCTCTCCCCAGCTGCCCCCCAGGCCTGAGAGACCGGACCTGAAGCTGGGTGTTGGTTAAAGGGTGAACACCGTGGCTGCTGCAGCTCCCCAGCAGGAACGATGAGCTCAGCTCCTGTCACTGGTTCTATGGGACGGCAGTTCTCTGACCATTTGGCGCCTCGCAGCTATTGCTGCCCGTTGAGGACAGGGTAGTGACTGGCTCCCTTCTCTCATTGCTGCCCCCCAGATCCAGTTGTCCAGGCCATGCTGCCCCATTCCTGTCATGTCAGAATCCCAACCCCAAATGCCCCCCACTTTCCTCACTACTTGTTCAAGCTCCTACATCCTCTCAACGCCCAGCCGTAGGCCTCTTTTTCCATGAGGTCTCTTCCTGCCATTGCAGCTTTAGCGTTGTCCCTGCTCTGAGCTTCTACTGCCCTTACCACCTGGATTGCCTGTTTTGTATTATTACTTGTCCCTGCAAGTCTGCACAACAAATAGGCGAAGCTTTTAATGAGGATGGGCAGAGTTCTGCAGACAGTGGGGTTTACCTGTAAATAGGAAAACGCAGGCCTCTCCCTCATTAGGCCATCGTTCAGAAAGGACGGTGGGAGTTGCAGGAGGTTCAGGAGGCCTTGATCCCAAATGTCTGAGGCATTTAGGTCTAGGAGGGCTTAAGGCAACTCCCCAAGCCGGCCACTTGAAGTAGGATGCATTTCAGATCTAAAAGGCCTCCTGCTTCCCTCTCCCCAGCCTCCCCTGAGTTAACCCCCCTCCCCATCCCAGGTGGAGCGCCTCCTGACCACACTGGAGCAGAGTAGTGCCGGCGTCCCTGTCGTCCTCCGGAGGCTGAACCAGTCCCAGCCTCTCCCACCATCTTCTCTGCAGCGGTTTCTTCGAGCTCGAAACATCTCTGGTGTTGTCCTCGCTGACCATGCTACTGCCTTCCATAACCGGTAAGAGGGGCCGACGTGCGTGCTCTTCCTTCTCAGGGCGTCTGTGCTGCAGCCGGGTCCATAGAGAGAGGTCTCCCCACACCGCCTCTCCGCAGCCACCCCTTGTGTTCTTTGTTCAGTGGCCGACTTATATGTAGCCTGGTCCCTCATCTGACTGGATGTTCCTCTTGGAAAACGATTCTCCCCTTAGCCCTTTCCTGCAGTCATCCCTGCTTGTGATTCCTCTTCCCCCAAGTCTCTAGGGGCCTGACTTCCCCAGGGAAGGCATCATCTCAAACAGAGCGCTGGCATGATGATGGTCATCTCAAACAGTGCGCTGGCATGATGATGGTCATCTCAAACAGTGCGCTGGCATGATGATGGTCATCTCAAACAGAGCGCTGGCATGATGATGGTCATCTCAAACAGTGCGCTGGCATGATGATGGGGTTCTCGAGGTGTAGGACGGAGAGCTGGCCCTGTCGGGCCCACCCAGGGGTGCCGCAGACCGTACTCTGAAATGCCGCATGTTCTTGCCATGTGGTTCAGTGTGAGGGTATAGTATCCCCCTACAGGGGAGGGAGCTCCGGAAATGAGGGGTGAGGCCTGTTAGCCACCTCTCTCCTGGGCCTAGATACCTCTGAACTGCCTCTCACTTGAGCCCGGGGGGGGGGGGGGGGGCAGAGACCTTCTTCCTCAGGCTGGACTGCCACGCCCCCGGCTGCTTCCTTTCCCAACAGGCCAGAGGCGTTTCTGAGTGAAAATGCTTCATCTCAGGTTCTCTCCCCACTTCTCATTTATCTTGAGCAGCGACAGTTCTAGGGCGTTAGGTCAATCTGGTCCCAGTTTGTCATCCACTTCGGGGTGAGGGTGATCATCATTGAACACATTTCGGACTTAGGCGGCTGCCTTGGTTCTGTGTGGACAGGCGTTTAGGGACAGGAAAGGCTGGGCGCTCTTCTCTTAGCCTTGCCTCTACGGTCCGCCTCCTGGGGCTCCCCAAGGAGCGGTGAGGTTTGACCCAGTGTCGTGTTTGTGTCGGTGAGCAGATGTGCTGCTGCCCTCTGCTGCAGCCCTCTTGGTGTAAATGCTCACTGGACAACCCACAGTTGCTCCGATGACCCGTGGCAGGCTTCACCGGAAGCCATGTCAGCCATCCTCCTCTGCCGCCACCAAACACCGCAGGAGTGTCTCCTTCGTCTAGAGATCTCTTGGGGAGGAGAGTCCTGCGTTCTGATTTCATTCACCCTTTCTGCCTCGTCTGTCAGGAAAGGCTTTGTATTTAACAAACCGCTGCCACCCCCATTCCTCCCTCCCCTTTCTCCACACCTTCTTCAGTGTGGGACCCTAATCTCTCTACCCTTCCTGGCTGATGAAAAATGAAATGCCACGTTGCCGCATTAGGGGCAGGAGGGAGGGGCAGGGCCCTGGCTGAGCGTAGCCAAGGCTCGTGTTGGCTTTCCTGGCAGCTACTACCAGAGCGTTTACGACACTGCTGAGAACATCAATGTGAGCTACCCTGGACAGCGGAGCCCCGAAGAGGACCTGAACTTTGTGACAGACACTGCCAAGGTAGCACTGGCCCAGCTGGGTGGGAGCGGGGGGTCGCGGTGCAGTGGTTGGAATGGTCCTGTTTGGGGTTAGAAGAGGTGGGCCATTCAGCCCCCCTCCTCACCTCCCTCAGGCCCTTGCAGACGTGGCCACGGTGCTGGGACGGGCGCTGTACCAGCTTGCAGGAGGAACCAACTCCAGGGACACTATTGAAGCCGATCCCCACACAGTAAGAACAAACGGGCCCTGGCTTCTTTCTGCCCATTTATGCTCAGACCGCCCCAGCCTTTATGTCTCCCACACCTGGGAATTCAGCGGGCCTGTCCGTGCCCGGAAGAGCTGTCACTTGGGCCTCGTGAGCCAGCCACTGTCCCCAACCCAGAGTCCATCTGGCCAGCCTGGTCTCTGTCTCATGACTTTACCTTCACTGTGCACTCAGTCCCTGGGCTCCACTTCACAGCTCTCTCTTCTCACTGCCCAACCTAGGTTACCCGCCTGCTCTACGGCTTCCTGGTTAAAGCCAACAACTCGTGGTTCCAGTCTATCCTCAGGCAGGACCTGCGGTCCTACTTGGGTAAGCACCTGGCATGGGGATGGGACCTGGCCAAGGAACGGGAGAGAGGAAAAGTGATCATTTTACTTTAATCTTGACTTTTTTTCTTTTCCTTTTTCTTTTCTTCGCTCCTCCCCTCGTCTCTCTTTCTTTCTGTTTCTCTTCTGGCTCCGGCCAATCTTGGGCTCTTCCTGTCTCTGCCCATCTGCCCTGCACCTTCTGTCCACCACATCCCCCTTCCCCGTGGCGCCCAACCAGGTGACGGGCCTCTGCAGCATTACATCGCCGTCTCCAGCCCCACCAACACCACTTACGTAGTCCAGTATGCCTTGGCAAATCTGACTGGCAAGGTGGTCGACTTTACCCGAGAGCAATGCCAGGACTCAAGTAAAGTCCCCAATGAAAACAAGGATGTGAGTGGTAGTGGGTGTCGGAGGTGCCCCGAGGGTCCCTTTCCCTTGGGAAATTGGAGGCTCTCCTGGGCCCAATTGGACCCACGGGCTTGGGATGGAGAGGTGGCGGGAGGCAGCCCTTTGAACGTGGGTGTTGAACAGGCAGTAGCCTAAGTGGAAAGGGCCATGGAAAGGGTGACGGGAGAGAGTGAGAAAGGGTCGCCTCAGCCCCTGCTCTGGCCTGTCTACCTGCAGCTGTATGAGTACATGTGGGTGCAGGGCCCCCTGAGCCCGAACGGGACGGAGCGCTCCCCCTATTGTGTGCGTTCCACGGCCCGCCTGGTCAGGGCCTTGTCTCCTGCCTTCGAACTCGGGCACTGGGGCTCCACCGAGTACTCCACGTGGACCGAGAGCCGCTGGAAAGACATCCGCGCCCGGATATTTCTCATAGCCAGCAAAGAGCTCGAGGTGAGATGGGGGGAGGTGCTGGCAGAGACCTGTTTGACTCCTTCCTCTCCCACCGCCCAGGTTTGCCACAAAAACCTGCTGCAGAGCTGTCCCTTGTCAGCGAGGACGTCCCCGTAGGAAGCTTGTCTGCGCTGAGAGTGTGAATCTGTGCTCTCGCTGGAGCTGTGCTCTCAGAGAGACCCAGGGACGCTCCGAGCCCTGTGGCCCCCCAGGCAGGCCTACCCCGGCGGAGGCAGTCAGTATTGACAAGGGCCTGAAGCAAGGCAGTCAGGCATGTAATTGCCACGAGAGAACCCCAGTTCAGGGTCCTGCCTTCCAGTAAGTAGTACAAGACAGAAGCGAGAACAGAGGTACCTCACTTCTCTTTTAAAAAGGGGAGACTAAGCCTCCAGCCTGCGGAGCTGGTGCTCTGATTGGTCAGTACTTGGTGCTCAGAGCCAGCTCCAGGAATCTGATGTCCTCCTCCCAGCCCCAAGCAGTTACCCCAAACTGCACCGAGATCATCTGAGCGCACTGTCTCCCCGCAGCTCATCACCCTGGCCGTGGGCTTTGGCGTCCTCATCTGCTCCCTCGCCATCACCTACTGCATCAATGCCAAAGCCGATGTGCTCTTCATCGCTCCCCGGGAGCCAGGGTCTGTGTCTTTCTGAGGAGAACCCCAGCTTCTGCTAGCTCTGTGGTTCACCTCCTAGATCAGCTGTCCTGCTGGGACAGAAACCACTAGTGTGTCACTGGACCTTCTCTGGGCCTGGCCCAGGCTGGGATGGACAGAAAGAAGTTCGAGAAAGAGACCGAGGGATTAACACATCCTCCCTGCCCCAACCCCAGCTCCCCGTCCAGTCTTCCCTTTCCCATTCCTTTCTCCCCGCCAGATCCTGGGATGACAGACAGCAGCTTCTTGCTCCTATTTAAGTCCATCCACCCTAACTTACCTCCTTCAGCATCCCTCCTCTACTCTGTCCACCCTCCCTGGACCTCCCTCTACTCCCCACCCCACCTGTACCTCTCCACTTCCTGGCCAGGGAGAATGGCAAGGGTTGAATGCCAGGAATAATACCAGGATGCCCTGAGGAGGGGGACGGGATCTGTGGGCAGGTGTGCTGCGGGGTGGGCATCCCACCTCCAGCCCACAGTGCTCAGTTGTCATTTTTTAAAGCTGTAAGATCTATTTTTGTTTTCTTTCCGTGTGTGTGTGTGTGTGTGTGTGTGTGTGTGTGTGTGTAAATATATAAATAATGGATTTCATTAAAATAGATTATCCACCCCACCTGTTATGTGTGCCAGGCTCCCTTGTTCTGGGAATGGGACTGGGAGTCACAAAGGTGTTGTCCAGGAGGAAGGCCCATCACCACCAGCTGGGATCCCTGGTTCTGTCTCAGACAGTGTTAGCAGTTTCTCCTCACCTTTGTATTTCACAGCCATTTCTTTTTTAAAGATGTTTTTATTGATTTCAGAGAGGAAGGAAGAGGGGGAGAGAGAGAGAGACACATCAGTGAGAATCACTGATGAGCTTCCTCCTGCACGCCCCCTACTGGGGATCAAGCCTGTAACTGGGCATGTGCCCTGACCAGGAATCAAACCATAACCTCCTTGTTCAAAGGTCGATGCTCAACCACTGAGCCACACTGGTTGGGCTGACAGCCATTTCTCTCTTCACTTTGGGATCCTGGAGGGTCCAGAGATGAAGGGAATACAGCCCTGGAGTAGCCCCCAGATGGTGAGGGGAGAGACAGACACTCAGGAAGAGGTGTGACCCAGAGTGGTAGGTGGCATCGGCCGGGCTCGGGGCAGTGTGGTGGCATTCAGGGAGGCCGACAGAGGAGGAGCACTTGTGTGATTTAGATTCGCTGGCTGTGGAAACTGAGCCCAGAGAAAACACCGGTCACATTCGGGAATGGTGAGCTGCTCAGTGCCCAAGCCCCAAGGGCCAGCAGGAGCGGAGGGCCGGGTAGAGAAGGCCCTTGGGTGGCCTGCTAGGGAGCATAGCTTTCTGTCGGTGGGCACTTTGTAGATCAAAACGAGAGTGGTTTGGGACTTGAGACACTAGTTCGCTGGGTCTTTGTGGAGGCAGAACTCTATAGTGGCAGCACAGCTAAGTGATGGGCAGGGGCTGAGTCAGCGGAGGGGGAAGAGCTGGCAGGAGGGGCTAGAACCAGCCTCCTCCCCTCACCGAGGCCAAGAGGCTGTCTCCCACATATGGGGGGTGGGGGGGAGGGAGGAGGTGAGGGCACAGGGATGGAAAAAAGCTTGGGGGTGGGGTGGGGCACAGGGATGGGAAAGAGCTGAACATTTTCAGAATCCCGAACACTCCTCTGAGTTTCCTGATGGGGATGCTTACCTTTTCGAATTCTGCAGAGAGGAGGTGGTTTTTCTCCAAGTTCCCTCAGGGGTGTGTGTGGGGGTTCTGGGCAGTGGACATGCACGCTGCTTCCCCCTCCCCGCGCCACCCCCCCTCACACACACACACACACACACACTCCTCCAGGCTGAGCTGGAGAAGCGGGCTATGCTGGCGGGAGCTGAGCGAGCTGAGAGCAGCTGCCGCTGCTTCTGGGCTGGCTCCACACTTCCCTGAGCCAACAGGTTCCCTGAGGACAGCGCCGCTTCCTCTAATGCTGTGGCTTCAGGGAGCAGGGAAGGGACTGGGTACCAGTGAGGGGGCTGAGCAGAGGGTGGGCAGAACCAAGGGGACGATGGACAGGAACGGAAGTCCAAGCTGCAGGGCCTTCAGTAGCCAGCCTGCCCCCAGGAGAATCCTCAACAAGGCTTCTGCCTTTCATGCTGTCTGACGTCCCTATCCTCTCCCCTCCCCAAAAACACAGAACCAAAGGCTTGGCCGCTCTGTGGCTCTCGGGGAGGCCAGCTCCTTGGAAGGGGCACAGGCCCTCTGAGCCCCTGGGGCTGCCTTTCTGAGACTGGCCTGGCTCCTCACCAGGTACCTTGTGACCCGGAGACCCCGTAGGACTGGCCAGCAGCCTCTTGGGGCCAGGGAGTTAAACTCTAGCCTCCTCTGCTTGCTCTAGGCCTAGCTCACCCCTGTGCCTTCTGACATTTATTTCCCAGCTCCTCCCTTTCCCACAGGGGTTCCTTTCCTTCCTGCTCCTTCCCAGTGGCTCACACTGCACCTTCTCTTGCACCCACCGTCTGCTGAAACCCGGGACCAGCCTCTCCCTCTTGTGACTCCTTGTCCCTCAGCCCTGGTGGCTTCCTTCTGTTCCCCACGCCTTGCCCGCTGCTCCTGAGGGCCCGTCCTGGGGGAGATTTTTTATCCAGAGTCTGGTGTCCTGCCCCAAGATTCTGCCTCATTCAGTAGGACTTAGTTTCTTCCAGGGACCATATGATAAGACCTTAGAAGTTCTGTGCAGGGTCTCACCTGTTTGGCAGGTGGGGACAAAAGCCCAGAGGAACGATGTGGCTTACATCTGCCCTGGCAGAGTAGCAGTGATCAACTCCCGGAGCATGGCTGTGGGGAGGCACTGCCCCAGCCTTATAAGAGGGCATGGGGCAGGCCACCTTTCCTCAGAGACCAGAGCCCCAAGGTCTAGATAACAGGAAGGGACACGACGCAAGATGAAACCACCAGTGCAGCAGCCACATGTGCTCCTTGCAAAGCGAACCAGTGCTGTGAAGGTCTGTGGAGTCGGGGTGGAGGCTTTGCTTTGGATGGGGCCAGTCAGGGGCCTTTCCGAGGTGCCAAGAGGCCAGGAGCAGATTTCCCAGTTGCCCCGATGCCCTGTACTTTGTTAAGGGCCCTCCCCCGCTTTGGGCCCAGCGTGCCCATCTACACGGTGGGAGTCCCAGCTCTCTGAGGTCCGTCCTCTGCTGGCACTGAGGTCCGCCTCTGCGGCCTCCCTTTCTTTCATCTTCAACTCCTCAGGGCAGGGCTGATTGAAAGGCTGATAATTCATGACCTCTCTATGGTATTGGGGTCAATCCAGAGAGGGAAGCCCGAGGGGCACTTACTGCCCTCCTACTCAGACGCAGTGGAAATGGGGGCCATTGTGGCGCAATGTCATAGGAAAGGCCTGTCACTCTCTTCCCGTCCGCAAACGAAGCTTGGCCTGCTTGACCGGAGTCGCTGACAGTTGAGCTTGGGAAGTGGAGACCCTTCCTTGTAAGGTCCGGGTCTGAAAGGGCCTCGGTTGGATTGGAGGGAGCTCCCGCCGCCTGCGTGGAGGGGAAAAAAGAAGCCGTAGCCCAGTCCCAGGCAGAGAACCGAGCAGGAGCGCAGCGGGCATCTCAGGAGGCCTGAGAGGGTGATGCAACGGTGAGTAAATGTTGCCATCTCTGGCCCAGGCTGGCTGGCTGCTCAGGGGCTGGGGGCTAGGACCCTGGAGTCCTCACTGTCTCTGCTCTCCCATCCACGAAGGGAAATTAGAGAAACTAGAGGAAAGGAAGGCAAAACAGAGGCAAGAGGGTGGAGGGGGTGGGGAGGAGAGACAGAGAAGTAATGGGATATAGGAGGTGGGCACACCTAGTAGGGCTGGAGGAGGAGAGGAGCCTGGGAGAGCTGGAAGGAAGCGAGCCCGAGGGGAGAGAGGCCAGGTGGGTGTGGCTGGGAGGGGAGTGGGCCTGAGCTGGTGGTGACAGATGGGTGGACACAAAGAAGAGAGCTTCAGGGAAGACAGATGGATGGGGGAGGGAGAGTCTGGGGGGGGGGCGCCAGTGGTCGGAGGTCATAATAAGATGGGAGATGGGCTCTGAGCTGAGGAGAGGTGAGTGGAGAGGAAAGAAGAAAGGGAGGCTGCCTTAGGAGACAAAGGCTTCAAGGCCAGGGGCCGGGGCGAGAGAGGGCTCGGGCTCGGGCTGAGGGGGGCTTCCAGCCAGGCTGGCGGCAGAGACTGACAGATTGTGCCGTTAGCCAGAGCGGAGACCCGCTGTCCCCTTCTAGAGGCCCAGAGAGACGGAGGCAGAGAAAGAGGAGACCACATGGAAGCAGGCACAGAGAGACTCTCAAAGATGCAAGAAGATCCAAGATGTGCAGCCACTCCCAGGATTTCAGTGCCCCTTCCAGCTCTCCTGTCCCCGTGACCCAGAGCACAGATCCCAACCACTGGCCCCTCCCCGAGGGCCAGGCAGTGTGGCGCAGCGAGGGTTAACACTCTGCTCTCCTTGCCAGCGCTCGCCTGGTTGGGTCCCCAGGGCTCCCCACATATGTCACTGTCTCTCCTGCCAAACCCTCTGCTTCCAAGCTCCTTGAGCCCCCACCCACCCTCAAGGACCAGGCCTGGGCCCCAGGGTCTTCCCTGCACACCAACCTTTCTTCTCAACAGCCTATCTGGAAGCCTGTGTGGAGATAAAAAGAGACTGCACTGTCCTGCCCAGTGGTTAGAGCATCAGCTGCGCACCAAAGAGTCCAGGGTTCAATTCCCCATCAACGGCACATACTCGAGTTGCGTGTTCTATCCCCAGCCCCAGTTGGGGCACATGCAGGAGGCAACCGATTGATAGGTCTCTCTCACATCCATGTTTCTCTCCCTCTCTCACACCCTCCAACCCCCCTTCCACTCTCTCTAAAATCAAGGGAAAATATCCTTGGGTGAGTTTGAACAACAATAACAACAAAAGGTTGTGCTAAGCTAAAAAAAGAACACCTGTAAAATGCAAAATACCAATCACCATAGAGCCATCAGCGCCCCCATCGGCAGGCCCTGCTCCTGCCCTTACAGCAATGACCCCCAGGGCTCTCCTTCCCGCTCAGCCAGCACTGCCGGTGCCCTGAGCTGACCCAGAGCCTCCCGGCCCCCCGCAATCATGCCCCATACACGTGTAGGCAACTCCTTGCCACCGTCAGGTCATGTGCACGGTGTAAAGGCTGGGTGAGCAATGTCACAATTCCCCTGGCCTTGTGCAGCACAACTTGCCCACGCGTTGTCTGAACAGAGCCCTGTATGGAAAGCAACATTGTCCCCGCTTCACAGATGACAAAAGTAGCCGAAACCGGTTTGGCTCAGTGGATAGAGCATCAGTCTGCGGACTGAAAGGTCCCAGGTTTGATTCCGGTCAAGGGCATGTACATTGGTTGCAGGCACATCCCTGGTGTGGGGTGTGCAGGAGGCAGCTGGTCGATGTTTCTCATCGATGTTTCTAGCTCTCTATCCCTCTCCCTTCCTCTCTGTAAAAAATCAAATATATAAAACAAAACAAACATGACAAAAGTACACTCAGTCAAGGTTAAATGACTTGCTCAAGGTCACCAGGACTTGGACCCAGGTTTACTGACCCCGAGGTTAGTACACTTAGCGGTTCTTTCCACCACGCCACACTCTATCACACTCTTAGGCTCTTTAGCTGCTCTCTGAGGAGCAAACACCGAATCCCTGAGTGATGATGACTGGTTGGAGGCCCCTGAGTCCAGGATCCTGAGATGACAGATGCAGAGAAGTTGGGGTGGCTCCAGACCCCCCTTTACCAGCAAACCTCCACTTGCATGGGGGAGAGCATGGGTTACATATTTCAAGGCTGGAGGTTGCAGGGTCAAAGGGTTGGCATTCAAGGCTGGAGGTTGCAGGGTCAAAGGGTTGGCACTAAAGGGCCAGAAAGGAGGGAGTCTGGGTGCAGGGATCTGTTCCTCCCTTCTCCGCACCGCCCTTCCCAGCCCCAGTTCCCTCTGGCCACTAGGCTCTCTAGGTTCTGCCTCTGTCTCCCTCAATGTCTTACCCTTTGGGGTCAGTAACAGTCCCTCATCTCTATAGTTCTGCATCTCCCCATTTTCTGTGTCCCTGGCCGAGGGGACTCTCCCATGCCTTAGGTCTCTGCCCTGTCTTGGGGCTTCTTCGGGCCTCTCTTCCGGGATCAGCAACGGTCTATCCCTGAGCATCTGTGTTTCTCCCAGGTCTGTGTCTGCATCATGGTCTCCTCTTTTCAGCATCTCGCCATGGCCCTGCCCCACTCATATCTGGTACATCTGAGTCTCCCATAAAGCCTTGGCCACCTGGCAACCATGCTCCCATCCTCTCCTTTTCATCCCCGCTGCCCCCATGTCTCCATCTCCCCGTGACAAGTCTTCTCCTTGCCTGCTACCCAATGACTATTTGCCTTCTCTCCCTCTCTCTCTCTCCCTCTCTCTCTCCCTCTCTCTCTCTCTCTCTCTCTCTCTCTCTCTCTCTCTCTCTCTCTCTCTCTCCCTCTGTCTCTTATGTCTCTCCCCCTCATTTCATCTGCTTCCTTTCATCTTCCATTTGTCTGTATCTCTCCTCTCCCTCATGGCACACTCGCCTGAGACTCTCGGGCTCCCGGTTCTTGGATGGGCGAGAGGGCAGGAAGGTGGGGGAGCAGGATTGTTGTTGCTGGGGGCTCATTAGGTGGAGATTGGTTTTTAATCAGCACCATGGCAATGATGATGCAAGAACTCAGATGCCACCTGATCCCCTGCCCCCTCAGCCCCCCTCCTCCAGCCTCCTTTCCCCTCCAGCTCAGCCCATCTGCTGGTGCCTGGGCACCTGTCTGGGCCTGCCCAGGTGGGAGTTGGCACCTCCCAGGCCTGGGGTTGGGAAGCGGTGGGGGACCTGGGGGAGGAATTGCAGGACTCCCCGCAGGGAATGCCTCACCCGGGAGAAAGCCCAGCAAAAGCTGATCAGCGAGGGAAATGGCAAATGCCTCAGACAGCCTCAATGTGGGCTGTGGCCCTACTAAGGTCCGGGCTTGTCGCTTGCATTATCTTGCTTAATCTCCAAGGCAACCTAAGAAGCAGCTGGAATGAACCCCATTTTACAGGAAAGCACAGTTGATGGTACTTGTCGGAAGCCACACCGCCGACAGGGATCTCTTCTCGGTGGCACGCTGTTTCCGCAGCCCCCAGCCATGGTTCCTTCTGGGCGCTCCCAAAGGGTCAGCGAAGACATGCCAGCTGAGTGGGCAGAGGACTTCAGATTCTGACACCTGGCCCGTTGCCTCCTGTGCTTCCCTAGGTCCCAGCTCCTGCCACTCCACAACACACACACACACACACACACACACACACACCACACGCACGCAGGCTGGGGCAGCTCCGCTATTGATATGAACTTAATCAGTGCCCATTTGCATATAATTTTGTATCTAGTTTTCTCACTGCTCATTAGATACCCCAGCAAACGTGAAGTCTGCCTGGCTGCCCTGCCCTCCTACCCTAGAGCCCTTCTCACGCTGGGTTTTCCTCTCTCCGCCCCGTGGCTCTGTTCGCCCTGACTTTCCTCTAAGATCACCTTTTCCCCAGGGGGTCAGGCTGGGATGGGCAGCCTCGAGAAACTCCTAAGAGGATCTGTGTCAGGAATCTGATCCTGCCGCCCAGGCGATGGGGTAGGGGGGAGAAGGGGGACTGGGATAAGAAGGTGGGGTGATTGAGTTCCACAGGGATGAGGCCAGGGCCTGGAAAGTGGCCACAGGCAGCGTGGCAAGGGGGCGGTGGTACCAGCTTTGGAGGCTGAGAGCGTGGTGAGGGCAAGGACTCTCTGGCTCTCTTCTGCTGCTTAGTGCTGTCCACGTGTGCTTTCCGAGACCTCCCTGCTGGAGCCAGGAGAGCAGCCTTCCCAGGGCAAAGGAGACACGGGAAGGAGCTGTCAAAGTCGCGCTGGGACTTAGGCTGGGACCGTGGCACTCACATGGAGCTTGCTGAGGGACTCTGTCCCTGCTGCCTCTTCTGAGAGGCCGAGGGGCTCTCTGGGATCCTGCCTGGCTCTCGCCCCAGCCCCACCCCTTCCCCAGCTCTCCATTTCTTGCTTATGAAATATGCATGGAGAACAGATGTCCCTGCTCCCCTACTGCCTCCCCCCCACCCCCAGGGCCAGCCCCCAATCCCCAGCTCCCAGGGTTAGGGGGGTTCCCAGGTCCTTCTGCCAATGGCTGCCTGGCCTGCCTGTTTAATATTGATGAGGGGGGAGCCTGGGCCAGCCAATGGAGAGCTGGGGGTGTGTGTGTGTATCTCCATATATACACACACATAGGGCTGGGCCAGCTCAGGTGTGTCTGTGTGTCTGTGAGTGTGTGCGTGTGTGTGGGTACTGGTGGCCCCAGTCCCTGGTCGAGCCCACCCCTTCCGCCTGGTCCTACATCCCCACTATGTGTGCCCCTCTCATCCGCCCTGGAGCCTGTGCAGCCACGCCACGCTGCCCCCGAGAGCTCTAGAAGGCTGGTCACTAACTTTGCAGACGGATGAGCTCTGAGCAGCCAGAGGAGACTGGGGCTGTCAGCGCTGCCCCTGTCCTGCCAGCGTGGATCCCCTCACAGGGTCCTCCTAGGTAAAGGGGCTGGGGAGGGGTGGGCGTGTCCCTCCCGCTCTGGCTCCAGTCCCCTCCCAGAGCCTCCCTCTAGTTCTCTCTCTAGTGTGCTGTGTCTTCCCACCCTGCACCTCCCTCTGCCTTCTTCTCCCCGCTGGTTCTGTGCCCACCTGTTCTCAGTCGGGTTGGGGATGGCGGAAGCGGGGCAAGAAGTCTTGTCCTGGATGCTTGGAAACGTTGCTGTCCTTGGTCCTCGGAGCCTGGAAATTTGAGACCAGAAGCGGATTTGGGGGTGAGGACTTGGTGGGTAAATAGAAGCCGCTGCCAGGACCGGAGCCGGGAAGGACAGTGGGCCGGGTGGAGATGGGACAGTGGGCAGGCTGGGAGCAGACAGATGGGGTGGGAGGACACGGCAAGGTAGTCCAGGGGGCAGGAACCTGGGGACAGAGGGAGGACGGGGCTGTGATCGATGTGCTGAGATCCCACAGCGGAGATCCTGAAGCCTGGGGTGGTGAGCTGGGCAACTGAACCTGTGCCGGAAGATAGTGATTGTGGGGCCCCCTACACTGTTGGCCCCCGGAATATGGGATGTGTTCTACATTTCAGCACTAACCACCTTGTGTTTTGTGTTGTTGTTGTGTGTGTATGTGCCAGTCAAATGATGGTCTTGCACCCCCTCCCCCCCAGCTTAGTAACTGTTGGTCAACTACAGTTGAGCCTGTCTTCTGTGCAGTGGGGTGGGCAAGCTTGGGGGTGCCTGTCCCCCGTGAGACTGTCTGACAGGCAGGAGAACCAAGGCTGATGAGGAAGGATGATGGTGGCCGTGAGGGAGCTGAGCTCACAGTGAGTGGTCCACTGTGCCCGCTGAACACCCCCTAAAGCAGAGCCCTCTCCCCAGCCTTCCCGGCCGGCCGTATTCCTGCTGCCCTGCCCCGCCCTGCCCTCCTCTGACCCTGGGGACAAGCAAGCCTTAACTAGGCTTCATCATGGTGCCCCACGAAGCTGTCCACACCCTCCTCTGCAGGCCAGGTCTGAACTGGCCTTGGGCTGGGGGAGCTGATTACTGTATGTCCCTTTCTCCAATCTTCCTTCCAGAGGAAGGTCGGAGGCTGTGGAGGTCAGAGCTGGAGGAAAGAGCTGGTCCTGGGCAGGGGAGCGGGGCCAGGGAGGTGCCTTCCCCTGAGTCTAGTGGACAGGGTGTGGGACCTGCTGTCCAAGTGGCTGTGTTTGGGAGCGGGATGTGGGCTGGGAGCCACTGAGTTGGGGCAGCTGTGCCGAGCTCCATATGTCCCAGTCCACTCTACAATGGGCAATCTGCAGGTTTATTCCAGCCTCCTCCCTGCCCCACCACACACACACACACACACACACACACACACACACTCACACACTCACACATGGAGGGAGAGTGGGGCCAAGGCTCGCAGTTCTTCTCTCGCTGGCAAAAGTTTAGAGTCACAGCTCTACGGACCTAGAGCTTCAGTGTTGTTCAGTTTTTTTTCTTTTTCCTTATTATTATTTTTTAAATTATTGTGGTAAAAACACACCATGCAATTTACCACGTTAAGTGTGCTGTCCAGTAGTGTTAAGATTATTCACATTGCTAAACAGAGCTCAGAAATCCTCATTTTGCAAACCGGAAGCTCTATGCCTACGGAACAACACCTCCCCTTTCTGCCTCCCCACAGCCCCCGGTAACAACATTGTACTTTATGTTTTTGTGAAAATGACTACTTAGATACCTTATTTAAGTGGAATCACACAGTGTCTTCCTTTTTTAACCCTCACACCCAAGGACTTAGAGAGAGAGAGAGAGGGAAAGAGAGATGGGGATTGGAGTAAGGGGGAGAGAGAGAGAGAGAGAGAGAGAGAGAGAGAGAGAGAGAGAGAGAGAGAGAGAGATCAATCTGTTGTTTCCCACATGCACCCCTACTGGGGCTGGGAATCAAGCTCAAAACCCAGGATGTGCCCTGACCGGGAATTGAACCAGCACCCTTTCTGTGAACTGGTTGACAACTTTCAACCAACAGAGCCACTCTGGCTGAGCTACAATATGTCTTTTGTAACTGGCTTATTTTACTTAGCGTAATGTCCTCAAGATTCATCTAGGTGGTAGCATGTGACAGGATTTTCTTCCTTTTTAAGGCCCAATGCTCTCTCATTGTGTGTGTATTCCACTCTTTTTATCCGTCTGTAGATGGACCTTTGGGTTGCTCTCATATCTGGGCAGTTGTGAATAATGCTGCAAGGAGCATTGGAAGGCAGATACTTACCTCTTCACAATCCTGGTTTCAGTTACTTTTTTTCTGATTTCAATTCATTTGGTATATATCTTTATCCTGTCTTCAATAGCGGTTACATCATTGTACAATCATACTAACAGGGTCCAAGGGCCCCACTTTCTCCACATCCTCACACCTGTTCTTTTCTATGTTTTTGAGAGCATCCCTCCTAACGGGGTGAGGAGATATCTCATTGTGGTTTTGATCTGCATGTGTCTAATGACTAATCATGTTGAACTTCTTTGCATACATTTGTTGGTCATTTGTACATCACCTTCAAAGAAATGTTTATTCAAGTCCTTTGCCTAGGTATTGATCAAGTTATTTGGTTTTCTGTTGTTAGAGGGGGCAGTTCTTCATAGTATTCTGGATTTTGAGCCCTTGTCAAATAGATAGTTTTTAAAAATGGTCTCCTGTCCTGTGGGTTGCCTTTTCACTCTGTTGACTGTGTCCTCTGATGCACACAAGTTTTTAATCTTAAGTCCTATTGGTCTAGTTTTGCTTTTGTTGCCTGGGCTTTGGGTGTCATAGCTAAGAAATCATTGCCAAGTCCGATGTCATGAAACATTTTCCCGTTTTTATAGGAGCTTTGTAGGTTTAGGTCTCACATTGAGATCTTTAATCTTGTTCTCGGGTTTATCCTGCCCCATGTTCTCCTCGTCTTTCTCCTCCTTCCCCATCCCTCATGTTCTGGATTCTCTTCCTTCTTACCATCTTTCCTCCTGTTCCTTTAATAACACATCCACCCGTCTATCTGTCCTGCTGTACCTTAAGCCTCCCCTTTGTTTCTGCCCTTCCCAGTCCCAGTCCATCTCAAACCTTCCTTACGCCCTCATCTCTGAGCTGTCCCTCCTTCCTCCCCACCAATGTCCCCTTCTCTCTTTCAGGCTCCCAGCTGGAACCCTGGCCATGGACTCCTGAAGTGGTTCTGCCTTCTCTAGCTCAGCGGCAGACCCTATCACCCAAGGCCCTTCCTGCCTCTCCCACAACCTGCGTCCAGGCTCCCAGAGGGAAGGGTGGGAGGGGATCCTGATCTCACGGGGCAGGGGGCATCCATCATGATGCTCAACTCAGACCCCATGGAGCTGGACCTGCCTCCCACCCACTCTGAGCCGGAGTCAGGCTTCAGTGACTACGGGGGTGGGGCGGGCACCGATGGGGCTGGGCCCAGGGGGCCAGGAGGGGGCCAGGCCCGGGGCCTGGAGCCGGGGGAGCCTGGCAGGAAAGACCTGCAGCACCTGAGCCGGGAGGAGCGGCGGCGCAGGCGCAGGGCCACGGCCAAGTACCGCACGGCCCACGCCACTCGGGAGAGAATCCGCGTGGAGGCCTTCAACCTGGCCTTCGCAGAGCTGCGCAAGCTGCTGCCCACCCTGCCCCCGGACAAGAAGCTCTCCAAGATCGAGATCCTGCGCCTGGCCATCTGCTACATCTCCTACCTGAACCACGTGCTGGACGTCTGACGGCGGCCTGGGGGCGCCCTCCCCGGGCCTCCCCAGCTCCCTTCTCCTCGCCCCCTGACTAGGACAGACATCCTTCTCCTGAGCCCCGTACCCTGGCATGGAGCCCCCCAGGTCTGGGGTAGAGATGATGTCCCCGTGGGTCATGAAGGCGGCTTTCTATGACCGACCTTGGCGTCTTCTCCGTGTGTGGTTGGGCCCCAGCTGTTAGCAGTGTCTGCGGGAGGTGGGTGTCCAGTGCTCGTTGGATTTACTAAGCTCCCCACACATTGGGTCCCCCTAGCTCTCTCAAGGGCTGCTCCCTCTTCTACCCCAGATTTTCTGAGACCCAGACCCCCACCCTGCCATCCTCTTTCCACCCTGTTCCAGCCTCTCCTGCCCATGGTAGGGAGGGAACGTGGGAACAGGAAGGGGTAGGCTGGGCTTAGGGTGAGGTGGGATCTCAGTCTAGTTCGGCAGAGGGGCCTGTGAAGATGACATCATCTCCGTGGGGGGAATCCCAGTAGCTGACTTTGGGGAGAAAGTCTTCCTGTTTTCTATCTTGTTCCTGAGGATGCAGACCTTGATGTTGGTAGAGAGTGCCTTGCGCTCTCTGAGCTATTTGCTCCTCCCCCCTGCTTGGCCCCTCCCACTCCTACCGTTCCAATTTCCTCCTGGGATAGGGGATGATGTCCCCAAACGCACCCCAGGGAATGGGTGGGCCAGATCTCACCTCTGCTTCTTGCATCCAAGCCCACCACGAAAATGTGCAGACCCACATCCCTCGGATGCAGAGGGTGCCTCATCATCGCCCTCTGGGAGCACTCAGCTCTCCTGGTCATGGGGCCTGTTTATTACCCGCCCCCCTTCCTTAAACTACCTTCCTCAAACTGACCCTTACCCACCCACCTCCAGCTCTTCGCCCCACCCTCATGTCACTGAGCCCCACGTGCTCACCAGAGCCTGGGCTCAGCAGCAGAACAAGGGCCCTAGGACCCGTGCAAAAGAAAGGAGCTCCCTGCACTCAGCACGCTCCTCCCTCGCACCAAACTGCTAGCTCTACAAGGATATTTATTTATGTATTTATTTATTCGTCTATTTATTTACTTATTTATTTATAAATATTACTATTTATTGCCAAGTTGTGCACTTTGGGGTAGGGTGAGGAGGTCCCTGGAAGCCCTGGCCAGGTCTCTCTTGCTTCTTCCCTGATTATTCCTTTCCCTTTCGTGCTCCTTCTGCAACTGCAGGTGTGTGTGGGGATCCCCTTTGCTCATGACACCCCGTATCCCTCCTCAGATCCATCTGTCTGCCACCCTAGTCCTCTGGATGGTGTCCCTCTCCCAGCTCCAAGGCTCCCAGTTCCTTCCTCAGCTCCCTCCATTCCCAGACAACCTCACCTGTCCCACCCACCTCTTTCTCCCTCAGCCTTCCGCCAACCCCTCACGGTTCCCTAGTACCCCCAAGTGTGGGCCCTAGGGGTCTGTGTCCTATGTCCTGTTGCATTTCCGATTTCATACAAAAAGAAAAATTAAAGTGACCTCGTTCTACCACCAGGTATGGCTTGGATCATTTGAATAGGTTGGAAGCTGGCCTGCAGGTTATGGTAGGGTGGGCACAGTGGGTTCCAGGCCTTGACGGCTCTGCTGATGGGGCCTTCAGAGGGCAGTCTGGGGGGTAAATGAAGACGGGAAAAAGAAGGGTCACAGAGTAAAGAGGGGCAGCAGAAGGTGTCACACACAGGCCCCAGACCTCCCCACCCAAAGCCTCATGGACCCCCATGTTGGGCACTCACTGAGTGGCACTTTCTGATCTCCCTGATGTGCTTCTGCCCCTGCTCCCAATGGGTCTGAGAAGGAGCTGAGTGTCCCAGTGGAACCCAAGTTCAACCTGTATCTGTGGGTCCACGCTCCTGGGAAAAGCCATGGCATGAAACACGGTCTTCCCTGGTATTGTCTCTAAACTGGGTCAAAACTCCTTGCAACCTCAGTTCTTGGCTCATGTATTTCCCCACCTCAGTATACGGGGAGAACAGAATGGACCCAGGACTAAGTAATACGTTAGGGATGCAGAGAAGTGCTGAAGGACTGCCAGAGGAATTCTGGGAGGCTCCTAACATCTGCTTCTAGATGAGGAAACCAATGCCCAGCGAGGAGGATGCCTTGGCCCAAGGTCACACAGCTCCTGTGGGCAGAGACAAAGACAAACCCAGGTCCTTTCTGTTCCATACCGCAAGGCCCCTCCGCCTCCCTGAAATGACCCGTCCTGACGGGAGGCTCTTTATGGACCCCGTATTTTAATGGGACACTGATGAACTAGAGAGCATTCAGAGTTGTGTGGTCAAGAAGGCTAAGGGCCTGGAGACCTCCCAGGAGGAATAGTTAAAAAAAACTGAGGATATGTGTCTTCCCAAGAGTAGACTTGGGGGCAACATGCTACCCATCTTCAAAGATTGAAAACAAGCAAGCAGACAAACAGACAAAAAAGAAGCAAAAGCAGACATTCTGGGTGGTCTCAGGAGTCAGAACCAGGACCAGCAGGTGAAAGTTACAGGGAACAGTTTTTTTTTTTTTCTGCAAGAAAAACCGCAGGGCTTGGAGCTGCCCTGCCGTGAAGGACCAGAGTCCAGGAGGAGGGGGCCAGGCAGACAGGCAGTGACACCACTGAGCACATTCCTGCCTCCAGGGTCTTCAGGATCCTTTCAGACGGGAGACCATCTGAGAAGGCTGAAGGCAGACCGTGGGAGGGGAATTCTAAGACGTCTGCGATGAGCTCAGGATGAATGGCATCAACAGCAAGAAGGGTGTGAGTTAGACTCAGAGAGGAGGGTTGATATCTCCCCTTCCCCGTCTGAGTTAGATCGAAATGTGCTCTCTGCCCAGAACACGACAAGAGGGAGGCCAGAGAGAATCAGAGGACTACAGGGGCAAGGGTGGGAAGGGAGCACAGAAAGCACCGAATCCGACACATTTGTTTTATTTTAATTTTAAATGTATATTTATTGATATTTTACAGAGAGGAAAGGAGAAGGATCGAGAGTTAGAAACATTGATCAGCTGCCTCCTGCACACCCCCTACTGGGGATGTGCCCGCAACCAAGGTACATGCCCCTGACTGGAATCGAACCTGAGACCCCTGAGTCTGCAGGCCGACACTCCATCCACTGAGCTAAACCGGTTAGGGCAGCCGACATCTTTGTTTTAAAGGCAGGTTACCGCTATCCACAGGCTCGGGGGATTCGCACGCCGTGGTGGACTGGGACTAGAACCTGGTTCTCCATTCCTGGCCCCGCGGGCTTTGTGCCTCACTCTGCACAGCAGCCATAGTCCCCTGAGCTCCCTTCCCCCCTCACGCTTCCCTTTACCAGGCTGGAAAGCAGAAGGGGCTGCAGGGCCCCCTCCTCAGGGATCCCTGAGGGCCTGGGGGTGGTGAGAGGTGGCAGCTGCAGCTGTTCTACTGCTAGCTCCGAATTTCTTCAGATAATCGATTGGCCTCGCTGCTGCTGGGCTCTGAAGGACAGGGGTGAGGAAGGAGGTGGGAAGTGGGGGGTGGGGGGGCAGAGATGGAGGGAAGGGAGAGGGACCAGGCGCTGGGAGAGAAGACTATCAGGGAGATGAAGGCCCAGGCTGAGGGATAGGGGGGAAGAGAGCTCCTGGGCCAGCAGTCCAGGAGAAGGGAGGAAGAGGAGACTAGAATAGCATGCCATCTTGGGTTTCACATCCTCCAAAACCCAGCAAGTGTGAGGGCCAGTGGGGTGAGGGAGGGGCAGTTTGGCCCCTCCCCTCTCCCTTCTTCTTCCAGTCCCTTCTCCTAGGGTCATACCCCTTGCAGCTGTCCTCGCCCTGGTCCATGCCTGGCTCCTGCAGGCCGCGGGCCTCCAGTCCTCTCCGTCATAATTGCTCCTCTCTGCCCTCTTTCTCCGCAAACCCCACCCCCAGTGACAGCAGGGTCCCTAGGGTTTGAGAATGGGGTTTGGGGGAGGACTCTCAGCCACTCCTTCCCCTCTCTCCTTGCACGCACACACACACACACACACACACACACACACATACACGTTGCGTAGGCTGCCAGGCAGATGGCCCCTTTGTGCCCACACAATGGGAGCCCAGCCTGTGCCCTCTTCCTCGGTTCACCCAGCTTCCTTCCTTCTCTGTCCCCGGCCAGTGGCCACCTTCTTTGCCTTCTCTTCCCCAATCAGGGGTGGGGGACGGCCAGCCTAAGGGCTAACTAAGGCTGGGAAATCATTGGGTCTGGCCCTACCAAGGCATGAGAGTTGAGTTCATTAAATGTTTGACCAAACAGGCTAATTTTTAAAAATATATATTTTATTGATTTTTTACAGAGAGGAAAGGAGAGGGATAGAGAGTTAGAAACATCAGTGAGAGAGAATCATCGATCAGCTGCCTCTTGCACACCCCCTACTGGGGATGTGCCCACAACCAAGGTACTTGCCCTTGACCGGAATCGAACCCGGGACCCTTCAGTCCGCAGGCTGATGCTCTATCCACTGAGCCAAACCAGTTTTGGCCAAACAGGCTAATTTTTAAGTCGATGATTTTGTATGGCCCATGAATGATGTTATAAATATCCAAACGGCCCTGGGCAGGAAAAACGTTCCCCATCCTTGCAATCAGCAGGCCCCTTTTATTGCCCCCTTCCTTCATCTTTCGGCCTTTTCCTCGTGTCCTCAGATCTGGCTGTGCGAGGACAGTGAGCAGGAGAAAGACGCTAATAGGAGGGAGTGCTAGTTGCGGGGGAGAAGGACACAAGTGTAGAGGGAACGGGGAGGAGGGAGGCAGTGTGGCTGGTGGCCAGCAGCAGCTACAGCAACCTCATGCTCGAGAGAGAGGACGCGCACACCTGCGGGCAGAGCACCTGCGCGGGCCTGGGCTCCACGCTCACCTTTCCTCTTGTTGCCACAATGAGCATCCACATCCTCCCTGGGACTCAGACTCCTCGTCTGTGAGCCGAGGAAGATGGTAAGACCTGCCTCACGGGGTGTTAGGAGGACTGACTGATTCCATCTGGCGGTGCTCAGGGCGAGTGTGTTCACCAAGTGGTACCTCAGGGCCAGCAAGTAGCAGAGCCAACCTGTACTGCTGTCCAGCTTGTGATCTTCACTAGGTGCTGGGCCAGGGCAGGGCAGGGGCCTGACATCCAGCCCCTTCTCCACCAGACCAGTTGTGCACTGGTGAGGATATAGGTACCCCCGAGAGGTGGCCCTGGCATCATTCACAAGTCCAATGGAAAATTCACGAGTCCTGCCCTGGCCAATGTGACTCAGTGGATCGGCCTGCAGACGGAAGGGTCCCAGGTTTGATTCCACTCAAGGGCAAGTACCTTGGTTGCAGGCACATCCCCAGTAGGGAGTGTGCAGGAGGCAGCTGATTGATGTTTTTCTCTCATTGATGTTTCTAACTCTCTCTCCCTCTCCCTTCCTCTCTGTAAAAAATCAATAAAATATATTAAAATTTTTTTTTAAAAAAAATTCATGAGTCCTAAACACCTTGGAAACCTAGAAAGTGGGAGGGGACCAGAAGCTATGGGATCACCACAGGGGAATATTTCTCACGTCAGTGCTCTCTGGAAAGTTGGAAAGAACCAAACTATAAAATCTGCTAAACTGAGGATGGACAAACTACAGCTGAGGAGGCACATGAGGAGTGCTGAAAACAAACAAACAAACAAACAAACAAACAAACAAAAAAACAAATAAACAAACAAAAGAAAAGGAGGGAGACCTGAGTGGGAGATGTGATCAGAAAGTCAGATTGATCCCAGGACTTCTGATCTTTGCTCCTCCTCCAGGTTCTGTGATCCTGGTCTGATTATTGCTTGTTGGACACTGCCCCCTGCTGGCCACATGCAGAGACTTTCTCACTCTTGCCCCTTTCTGGATGGGAGCTGCTAAGAAACCTAAAGAGAAGACCCTCTGGGGACAGAGGGTAAAAGAGATGGAGGGGAATCTGTCACCCAGAGTTTTTGTGGCAGGTTTCTTGAAAGTGAATGAGAGCCAATTGCTGACTCGGGGTAAATAGAGAGCGTAATTCATAGGTGTTCATTTGCATATGTTAATGGCCTATAATTTTCAGATTGATTTTTTCCCTGCCTTTGTCCATTTCATTTGGTGTGTGTGTGTGTGTGTGTGTGTGTGTGTGTATGTGTGTGTATTTCTGGAGATGCTTGCCTTCTGTGGTTGCTGTGTATGTGTACATCAGTGTGTTGTTTTTGTGTCCTTTTTTATGTAGGAATCTGAGTGACAACTGTCATGCTGGAAACTTTCATTTTCTCTCCCCCTATAAACCCTTTCCTTCCTTTTAGGTTTACTTCCACCTTCCAGGGCTATTTACCTGTTTACAAGGTACAGCCCTTTGCTGGCTTCTGCCCCACTCCGGCCACTCTAAGTTCAGAGGCTTGCTTTGCTCTGACCCTGGGTTCTGGGACCTCCCCAGAAGGGCCTCCAGCTTGGTTCCTAGTGAAGCAAGAGGAGACGGAGGGGCCTGAGATAAGAGCCTCTTTGTTACTGTCCTCCCTCCTCTCCTCCCTAGCACTTAACCCCAGCTCTCTCCTTTCATAGCCTTGTAGCTGTCTCCTCCATTACTCAATCCCGTTTCAGTCAATGCTCTATACATTCACTGAGCAGCCAGTGTGTGCCAGGCACTGTTCTGGGATCTGAAGGGCAGACCCAGGCTCTCCTCATCGTCTACTGGGAAGGTGGTATGCGGACACAGACATGTAAACACATAACTTTTTAAAAATATATATATATTTTATTGATTTTTTTTCAGAGAGGAATAGTTTTTTAAATATATATATTTTATTGATTTTTTACAGAAAAGAAGGGAGAGGGATAGAGAGCTAGAAACATCAATGAGAGAGAAACATCCACCAGCTGCCTCTTGCACACCCCCCCCTACTGGGGATGTGCCGGCAACCAAGGTACATGCCCTTGACCGGAATCGAACCCGGGACCTTTCAGTCTGCAGACTGACGCTCTATCCACTGAGCCAAACTGGTCAGGGAACACATTACTTTTTTTTGACAGTGAATACCACACACAGGAATAGAAGGCATGCATGGAAAGAAAGAGACTCCGAGGGAGTGCTAATGCGAGAGGGAGCAGCTAAAACCTGAGCTGGGCTGTGAAGAACAATAGCACTTTGCCCCGGCTGGGTAGCTTTGTTGTCCTGATAGACCAAGGTCATGGGTTTGATCCCTGGTCAGGGCACAAAAAGAATCAACCAATGAGTGAATAAATAAATGGAACAATAAATCTCTCTCTCTCTCTCTCCCTCCCTCTCTCTCTCTCTCATTGAAATCAATAAATTAACAAACAACAAAAAGAAGGTTGATAGGAGTTTGCCAGGTCTGCAATGCAGAGAATTCTGTGCTGTGCTATCAGGACCTCCTTCACCGATCCCCTCCTTCACCAGACAGGGCACTCCCCTCCTCAGCCACAAGAGTGTTGGCTCACAGTGAACCATCTCAGCTTGAGATTCCCTCTTGGGCCTCTGCTGCCATTGCTTTGCATTTCGGCTTTTCTCGCCATTTAATCCAACTTTTGCACACTTAGTAGACGTTTTCAGGAGCCCGCCCAAGAGCACTCCCCTGCATACAATCTCAGTGCAAGAATCCTAAGGAACCCCACCTAAGTGTGTGATCTTCCAGGTAGAGGACACTGTAGGGATGAAAGCCTGCAGGCCTGAGGAAGCTCGGTGAGCAAGAGAGCAATATAAGCAGTTTGATACTGTTAGGACATAAGTGCAGGAGGCTGATGGGATAGGAAAGTGATGCAGAATGTCCTAAGACAGTGGTCGGCAAACTGCGGCTCACGAGCCAACATGCGGCTCTTTGGCCCCTTGAGTGTGTCTCTTCCACAAAATATCACAGCCTGGGCGAGTCTATTTTGAAGAAGTGGTGTTAGAAAAAGTTTGAGTTTAAAAAATTTGACTCTCAAAAGAAATTTCAATCTTTGTACTGTTGATATTTGGCTCTGTTGACTAATGAGTTTGCCGACCACGGGTCTAAAAGGTAAGCATATGGAGAATGGTCAGGAGAGGCATTGTATGCTGTGCTAGGGAGCTTGTACTTTGCCCCATGGTGATGGGAAGCCAGTGGTTGTTCTTCAATAGAGTAGATGAACACCAACAGGTTTACATTGAGAAATGACACTTTAAGGGCAATTTTGAAGACAGACAAGTGAAGGTAAGATCTGCCCAGGGGACAGTTTCAGAAAGCCATTGCAAGGTCATCAGAGAGAAGGTAAGATTCTGTCTAGGCGGAGGCAGTGGGAATGGAGAAAAGAGGACAGATTTAGGAAAGCTATTTATTTATTATTTTTAAAAAATATATTTTTATTGATTTCAGCGAGGAAGGGAGAGAGATAGAAACATCAATGATGAGAGAGCATCATGGATTGTCTGCCCCCTACTGGGGATTGAGCAACCTGGGCATGTGCCCTTGACCAGAATCGAACCTGGGAACCTCCAGTCCATTGGCCAACACTCTATCTGCTGAGCCAAACCGGCGAGAGCAGGAAAGCTGTTTAAATGATAGATTCAACTGGGTTTGGCAATTGATTGAACATAGTAGGCTAGAAGAGGACTCCCAGGTTTCTGACGTGAGAGCCTGAAAAAACAGGGGGCCACCTTCCAAAATAGACAATCTAGGCCGAGAAAGGGTGTGGGCATTGTAGGGTGATGGCAGCAGTGATGACGTAATGAGAGCTGAGTGAGAACTGTTGTTCTTTCCTGTGGGGCTGGCCAGAAGGAAGCGGGCTCTCCAGGTTTGTGGGTGAAGAACTGGGCCTCTCTACTAGGACTTCCCAGGAATTTCCCCATTATCCCAAACCGGACTCCTTATTTCCTCCTCCCCCAGCCCTACTTGTCCCCTGGTGTCCCTCACATGCATACACAGCATCATCGGCATCCAATCGCCCTGCCTATCGTGACGCTTTCCTTTCCCTCACTCTCACCTCCAATCCATGTATTTTGCCTTCTAAATGTGACGTGGAACTATTTCTGTATTTCCATCTGAAAACTCCTGATTTTCCTCCACTGGCACTATTGCAGTTGCTGAGTTGGTCTCCCTGATTCTTAGCTAAGCGCCCTTAAATAGGCCCTCCAGACTGCCATCAGAGTAACCTTCCCCAAATGCAAATTTAATGGGGACAGTTCTATCCTGAAGTTCTTTTATGGGTTCCCCATTCTTTCTGGAATAAAATCCAAATTCTTCAACATGGTTAAAAGTTCCTATCTGGTGCAACTCCAGCCAATCTTTCCAGCCCCTTTCATCAGATGTTCACTCCTTCAGGAATTGGTGTACCCTTCTACACCCCCTTGCTTGGTTACTCCTGGCCCCCTTAGCTTTCTGTGAATTGTACTGAAATCATCAATGAATTCCACTGTGACCTGGGGCCAGTTACTTAAAAATCTCAGAGCGTCTGTTTACTCATCAGAGACAAAATATATACGGGGCATGCATTTAAAATTGCACTGTAGCCCTGGCCTGGGTGACTCAGTTGGTTGGGCATCAAACCTTGCACCAGAAGGTTGCCAGTTGGATTCCAAGTCAAGGGCATATGCCAGGGCTGAAGGCTTGATCCCAGGTAGGGGCGTGCAGGAGGCAGCCAATCAATGTTATGCTCTCACATTGATGTTTCTCTCTCTCCTCCTTTCCTCTCTCTCTAAAAATCAATAAACTATTCTTTAAAAAAATCTACACTAATAAAAGAGTAATATGCTAATTAGGATGGGACACCTTCCAGGAGACCTCTGGACAAAGCCATGGTGGAGAGTGAGGCTGAGGGGCGAACAGGTTGTCAGGCCAGCGGCAGGGGGGTGGGGGGGTGCAGTTGGGGATGAGCACATCAGCAGGGGAGCAGTTAGGGGCAATCAGGCTGGTGGGGGGGCAGTTAGGGATGATCAGGCCAGAAGGAGAGGCAGTTGGGATTGATCAGGCTGGCAGGCAGAGTGGTTATGGGTGATCAGGCAGGCATGTGAGTGGTTAGGAGCCAGTGGTCCCAGATTGTGAGAGGGATGTCTGACTTCCGGTTAGGCCCGATCCTCAGGCCTAAACCGGCAGTCAGATATCCTTCTAGGGGTCCCAGATTGGAGAGGGTTCAGGCCGGTTGAGAGACACACACTCCCCTCCATGCACAAATTTTGTGCACCGGACCACTAGTAATAAAATAAAATTGGCCGAGACTGGTTTGGCTCAATGGATAGAGCGTCAGCTTGGGGACCGAAGGGACCCGGGTTCGATTCTGGTCAAGGGCATGTACCTTGGTTGCGGGCATATCCCCAGTAAGGGGTGTGCAAGAGGCAGCTGATCGATGACTCTCTCTCATTGATGTTTCTAGCTCTCTATCTCTCTCCCTTCCTCTCTGTACAAAATCAATAAAATATATTAAAAAAATAAAATAAAATTGTATTGTATATTTACTGTTAGACTTTGTTTACCTTAATATGTACTGCTCCTTACTTTCCTTTAACAATACATTATAAACATCTTTTTATATCTGCATAAGTGAACTAACTTCACTTTTTAAACTTTTGCATAGTATATATATATATATATATATATATATATATATATATAGTAACTTATATTATATAACCATCTTCCTGCTGATGAACATTTAAATTAATTTCAATCTTTTGTTACTAACAATGCTGCAGGGCACATCATTCTCTGCATATATTTGTACACTTATGCGACCTTTTTTGGAGGACAGATACTTAGAAAAAGAATTGTTAGATGTAAACATCCTCACCCTAATGGCCTGTAGGCATCTAAGACACCTGTCAAACCATACACATAGTTTACCCTTCAAACCCACTCTCCCTCAGGAGCCCTGCTTGTAGCGTGGCATCGCCATCTTTGTTTCTTAACTCGATCACCTGCAGGCCACCTCTCAAATATGCACTTTTTTCTATGCCCGTCTTGGATCATGCTCACTCACTCGCTCACCCTCTCAACTTTTGCATTAGCCTTCTCAGGGATCTCTCCATTTCTAGACTCTTCTGCCCTCAAACCATCCCTCACTCAGTCACCAGCTCCCAGTGTCCCCTAAAAAATGGGTGTGAAATTATATGTGCATTTTTCTGGAGGGAGCTTATAGCTTTCATCAAAGTCTCAAAGAGAGCTACAGTCCACAAAAAGCTAAGAGCCACAGCTCTGGCTCTTAGCTTTTTGTGGACTGTAGCTCTCTTTGAGGTACCTTTCTTCTGTACCTTTCTTCCCTTAAAAAAAAAAAAAAAAAAAAAAAAAAAAATATATATATATATATATATATATATATATATATATATCTTCCAGTCTCAAAATATTATTATTTTATTTATAAGCATATTCCTTTAATATCAGATATTTTACAGAGCATCTCCTCTCAGTCTCTTCTCTCTCCTGTTTTAAAGACAAACATTTACTATTGTATGCCATTCACTGAGCCAATTTCTAGATCTAGAAAGATAAATAAAGCATTGTTCCTTCCATTTCAGAAGCTCACAGACCAGCTGGGAAGACATATGTAAATAAGACATTACCATACAATGTCATTAAAATTGCAGATTTCTGGGAGCACAAAGAAGGCAGGGGTTAGGGTGGGGGGACATCTAACTTGGCTTGAAAGAGTTATGGAGTCCAAGAGGAGACAGCAGCTAACTCTTAGAGGGTGAATAGAACTTTCTAGGCAAAGAAGGAGAAGGATGACATTTCAGGCAAAGAAAACACCCTAGGAAGGCAGAGACCCCAAGTTAGCAGAACAAGCAGCAGATGAGCACAGTTTGCAGGTGTATCGAATGCTTGGACTTTGAGTGCACAGGGTATAACAGAAGATGGGGCTGGAGTGGAAAGCGAGTCTGGTACTGGAAGTCCTTTTATCCAGCATCAAGAAGTTTTGGGTCGAGACCGGTATGGCTCAGTGGATAGAGTGTCGGTCTGCGTACTGAAGGGTCCCAGGTTAGATTCCAGTCAAGGGCATGCACCTTAGTTGCTGGTACACCCCCGGGTAGAGGGTGTGCAGGAGGCAGCTGGTCGTTGTTTTTCTCTCATCGATGTTTCTCTCTGTCCCTCTCCCTTCCTCTCTGTAAAAAATCAATAAAATATATTTTTTTTAAAAAAAGAAGTTTTGGTTTTAGGGAAAAAAGAGAGGAAAAATTGTAATAATCTGAACAATAAAGATTTATTAAATTAAGCCAAAACCGGTTTGGCTCAGTGGATAGAGCGTCAGCCTGCGGACTGAAAGGTCCCAGGTTCGCTTCCGGTCAAGGGCATGTACCTTGGTTGCAGGCACATCCCTAGCAGCGGGTGTGCAGGAGGCAGCTGGTCGACTAACTCTCGCTCCCTCTCCCTTCCTCTCTGTAAAAAATCAATAAAAATATATTTTAAAAAAATGTATTAAATTTTTTTAAAAAAGAAGTTTTGGGTTTATCTTGTAGACAGAGGGGAGCCATTGAGTTGTTTCAGACAAGAGAGTGACAGTCTGATTATTCCTCCAGAAAAGAAAGATAGGTTGGAAGGGAATGATGCACCTTTGGAAGTGAAAAATGTCTGAATGAACCAAGGGGAGGAGGAGGTGGTGAAGGGAAGATATTGTGTTCCCTTTAAAACCATTATGTTTGGAGAACCCAGAGAATAACCAAGTTAAAATGTCCGGTAGGAATTGGAAATGTGAGTCTGGCGACCAGAAGAGAGATCTGGATTTAGGAGCTCTAATAAGTAAGCACTGAACGTAACCCCGGGGAAGAGTGGCATTACTTGGGGAGACCACGTAGGATGAGGAGCAAAGGGGCCAAAGGTTGAATTCTGGGAAATATCAATATTTGAAGTCAGGAGAAGGAATGAAATAGAAAGGATAGCTAGGTTGGAAGAAGCTGAGGAGTGAAGGATGGCGATGAGTAATCTCTTTTAAGAAGGTTGAATGAGAAGAAAAGGAAAGAGAGGGATGAAGCAAAGAGGAAGCTGCATAGTGGAGAGAGGTATTTTTGTTTTGTTACGCGTGGTAGGCGAAGATGAGTGAAGAGGTAGAAGTTAGATATAGGGAGATTGGGGACAACGAGGGATTTGTGTGTGTGTGTGGGGGGGTACTTGTTCTGTCAAGAAAGGAGGAAGGGCCTGAAACCAGTTAGACTCAGTGGATAGAACGTTAGCCTGTGGACTGAAAGGTCCCAGGTTTGATTACGATCATGGACAAGTACCTTGGTTGCGGGCACGTCCCCAGTGGGGGGAGGGGGTGCAAAAGGCAGCTGATCGACGATTTTCTCTCATCGATGTTTCTAACTCTCTATTCCTCTCTCTTCCTCTCTGTAAAAAATCAATAAAATATATTAAAAAGAAAGGAGGAAGGGAATCAGAGTTTGATTTAATGGTTCTCACACTAGAGTCACTAAGGTAACTTAAAAAAAAAAATGCCAGTAGCTGCACTGGACCTCGGAAGTTTCTGATTTAATTAATCTGGGATGTGCCCTGGGCATGGGTATATTTTCAAAGCTTCCCAGGTGATTAAAATCTGCAGTCAAACATGAAAACCACGGGCTAATTGTAGGTAACCTTCTAGATTGGTGATAATGGGATGGGATTTGAGTAAGCTCACACTTAATACAGTTTGGATGCAGAGGGGTTGGGAAGTAATGGCATTATTTCCTGTGGCCATGTTCAGGGCTTACTTATTAGTGCTTGAAACCTAGAGGGATGGAGAAAGACAAGGAAGTTAGCAGGGAAGTGGACTATTACTTAGCGACTTGTGTGGACTATTAATGTAGAAATGAAGGAGGCTCGGTTCTGTTCTCAAAGAGACCAGGAGCTGATGTGAGAAACACCTCACAACAACCTGATGACATCACAGAGTTCTTAACTAGTTAAGGGTATTTTTTTCTCTATTTTATTTCCTTTAAAAATATATTATTGATTTCAAACAGGAAGGGAAAGAGATGGAGAGAGGGAAGAAGGGAGGGAAAGAGAAAGGGAGAAAGAGAGAGAGAGACAGAGAGAGACAGAGAGAGAGAGAGAGAGAGAGGAGAGAGAGAGAGAGAGAGAGAGGGAGAGAGGAAAGAGAGATGAAAGAAACATCATAGATCAGCTTCCTCCTACAGGCCCCACACTGGGGATTGAGCCCATAACTGGGGCATGTGCTCTCCCCTGGAATCAAACCGTGACCTTCTTGTTCATAGGTCGACACTCAATCACTGAGCAACACCGGCCAGGCTTATTTCCTTTTTTATTAACAGTGAAACAAAATCCAGTTGTTCCAAAGTATAGATTTGATCTAACATTTGTAACATTTGAGAACCATTAAATCAAACTCTGATTCTCTTCCTCCTTTCTTGACAGAATAAGTGCCCCCCCTACATCCCTCGCTGTCCCCAATCTCTTCTATAGATTTGATCGGACATTTGTAAACATAGTCTTTTTATAAAAGTGGGTGCTGAGGAAAGAGCTCTAACGGCCCTGGGAGATGGAACTGTGCCGGTTTTATCTGCAGGCTGCAAAAAGGTGGTGGCTCTGGCCAGGGATGTGGGCCCATTACCGGGGTCACCTGAACCGGGGGTTGGCTCAAGTGGCCACTCACATTAGAAACTGTGATATGCCAAGACCGGTTTGACTCAGAGGATAGAGCGTCAGCCTGCGGACTGAAGGGTCCCAGGTTCGATTCCGGTCAAGGGCATGTATATTGGTTTCGGGCACATCCCCAGTAGGGGGTGTGCAGGAGGCAGCTGATTGATGTTTCTAACTATCTCCCTTCCTCTCTGTGAAAAATCAATAAAATATATTAAAGAACAAAACAAAACAAAAAACTGTGATGGCCATCCTGCCTGGGTGTGAAGGGTCTGTGCTTGAGGAAGATATAAGGAGTCCTCTTTCTCAGCACCGGTGCTGGGCAAGGGGCCTACTTTCCACCAGAATAGACCTAACCCTTGCCACCGTGGCCTGGGCTGCCTTCCGGGAACAGCTTCATCTGCACAGGAAACCCACAGAGAGCGTCCATTGCCACTCCCGAGCCCTTTGCCTCTTTCCTGGGAGACTCAAGTGTCCAGGGCAGCCTCCTCCCTGCCTGCTCCAGCCCAGCAGCCTCAGGCCCGGGAGCTGGTGAGGAAGTGAGAAAGCCTTCATGGAGGGCCCGGACGCTTGGCTAGGAGCCCCCCGCCCCCTTTCCTTGAACAAGACTCCCAAAAGCATCAGGAATCCCCTTGGCATGGAACACGGCGGGGAAGTCTGACTGGGAATTGACTGGGGCATTATGGGTATGTGGAGGGAGTTCCTTCTGCCACCTTATTAGTTCCATTTTATGGAATGTTTGCTGACTACTGCTCTAGGGCTGAGGAACTGAGGCTTTTAGAAACCGAGAAACTTGCCCACGTCTCAAAGCTAGGAGCTGCACATTCCAAGTTCAATCTGTTCCATGATGTTGTCCGCCAGGCTCCTGACCCCCGCTCTGTCACTAAAGATGGGCCCTCTGAGAAAATCCTGGTTAGAGTCACTCCAGTGCCTATCTGCCTCCTGAAGAATTAGGCAGGCTAGCTCCCTTGGGCCCTGGGGCACACGAGCTTCTTCTTTGGGCCTCTGTTTTCCCATTCTGTGAGTTAAGAATGTGTAAGCTCTCTCTAGTCCAGTGGTCGGCAAACTCATTAGTCAACAGAGACATCTATCAACAGTACCACGATTGAAATTTCTTTTGAGAGCCAAATTGTTTAAACTTAAACTTCTTCTAACGTCACTTCTTCCAAATAGACTCACCCAGGCCATGGTATTTTGTGGAAGAGCCACCCTCAAGGGGCCAAAGAGCCGCATGTGGCTCGCAAGCCGGGGTTTGCAGACCATTGCTCTAGTCAGTTTGGCTCAGTGGATGGAGTGTAGGCCTGCGGACCAAAGGGTCCCGGGTTCGATCCCTGTCAAGGGCATGCACCTCAGTTGCAGGCTCCACCCCAGCCCCGGCCCTGGTCAAGGCTTGAGCAGGAGATAACCAGTCCATGTGTTCCTGTTGCATTGATGCTTCTCTCTGTCTTTCCCTCTCTCTTCTACTCTCTAAAAATCAATGGGAAAATATCCTTGAATGAGGATTAAAAAATTTTTTTAAATTGATTTCAGAAAAGAAGGAAGAAGGAGAAAGAAATAGAAATATCAATGATGAGAGAGAATCATTGATCAGGTGCCTCCTGCATGCTCCCCCCTCCCCCTCACTGGGTATCAAACTTGAAACCCAAATAGGCCCTTGACCAGAATCAAATCCAGGACCCTTCATTCTGCAGGCTGATGCTCTATCCACGGAGCCAAACTGGCTAGGGCCTGGGGTGAGAATTAAAAAAAAAAAAAAAAAGACTTGTAAGAAGGGGGGCACGTCTCTCGCCCCATCAGGGGTAAGGGGTGTGATGGTGGTGTGTGTGTGGTGGGGGGAGGATCCATCTTTCCATGTCCCAGGAGCGGCCCTAGGAGGGGCTGCAGGCTGGGCAAGGCCAGGAGTCGAAGAGTTCCCAGGCCTTCACCTGGTGGTGAGGGTGGCAGGCAGTCCAGAGCATTGCTGCAAGGGACACATCTGACCACTCATATCTCATTTTGGACCTCTCCTCTGTAATCCAAAGTTTTTGTTACAGAGACATCATTGAAAGCCCCCGATCTCACCCTCAGAGAAGAAGGAGAGACCAAGCTTACTCCAGCTTGTCGCCTGATATCTGTGGACATCTTGACTTAGGTTTTGAGCTCAGTCTGGGGCCAGCCTGCAGTGTCCTCTAAGCTGTGTGTGCAGTTCTTGGGTAAGGTGACCAGATGTCCCGCTTTTGGTGGGACAGTCCCGATTTTTAACAATTTGTCCCGCGTCCCGCAGCATTTTCTTGGACCCTCCTGAGGTCTGTGACACAGGCAGCACCGTGTGAACATCACTCTCTCTAACCTGCTGGATAGTCAATCGGGGCCACGGCAGCTCGCACTGTGTCAGATTACACACCGGCTGCCCAGCCTGGGGCAGGGCTGGGAGCACCCAAAGGCCACTCATCTCCCTTTACCCTGACCATGTCTCTCATACTCCTGGTTACCCTCACTGCCAAGACCCCCCGTGCAGCCCACGACAGACACCAAGCAGATAAGTCTGGATGCAGGCAGAAATCTGGTCCCTGAAATAATGATTCTGCATATTCCCTGAGGTCTGCAGCTGCCGAGCCAGGATGTGGGGAGGGGGATGAGGAGAGGCCAGGGTTCAACCAAGGTGTCTCTCTCTGAAGGTTCTCCATCTTTGAATGGTCCCCATGCAGGTGAGGGTGGCTCTGGCCTCATCTGTAGTCAGGCCAGAATGGAGGACTGACTGAAAGGGATGAGATTGGGGGTCTCAGTAAAAATAAAAAAGTCCATCAGGAAGGAGCAAAAACATCCCCAGAGCAGTGAGGCACAAGAGTCTCCTTCCCTGGGGGACTTGTTAATCACAGGGTTGGGAGGGAAGATAGCAGGACCGGGAGGTGGAGGGTGCTGAGGGGTTGGGCTGGGCCAGGGAAAAGTGTGCGCAGGTCTTTTTGAAGTAGGACTATTCCAGGTAAGTGCTGGGTTGCACAGCAAGAACACGGATGATAACACAATCATACTTTTGCTTTCATGTCTTCCACAGAGGACGCACGGGTTTCCCACAGCCTGGACTTTGATGGGCTTGGGGGTGGGGGTCACTCTGGGTGGGTTCCATCTATGGCCCCATCAGGTTTCCTGAAGGCAGAGATGCCCCACTTTCGGGCGGATATTTTTAGAGACCCTGTCATCCCTTCAACGCCCTCCAAGGTGTCGGAAACCCCTGGGGCCGAGGGCCCCGCCTGCTCGGGGTTAGAGACAGGACAGGACAAAGCATTTTTATTCCAGGAAGAAGGGCCCCTCTCCTACAAGCGGACCCAACCCCGGGCGCCCCGGCGGCCGCCTGCTCCCTCCCCCCACCGCCCCGGGCAGGCAGGGCTCCCTTTGTAATTAATCCGGGGGCTCGAACCCGAGGGGAGGGGCGCGCGGTAATGAGGCAGCGCCCAGGCCGACCGGGCGGCCGCCGCTCCAGCGGGAGCGCCGAGTAATTAAATTATTTCTGGAAGCGGGGGATTAGGGGGGTGCCGGTGTCAGGGAAATCCCCGTATGCATGGGAAGGGGGGCCCACTAATTACCATCAGGGGTGCCTCTGCCTCCTCCAGGCTCGGGGGGTGGAGGGGGTGTGTGTGATGGGGAGGGGAGGGTGGAGGATCAGTCTTTCCACGTCCCCGATCCCGCTGGGCTCCGGGTGGCCGCTCTGGGGCCCTAAAGCAGTGCACGCCGCCATCCCCCGGGGCTCGGGGTCGGTCTCCACCGCAGAGGGTCGAGGAGGGCGGCCCCAGGAGGGGGGCTGCAGGCTGGACAAGGCCAAGAGTGAAGGAGGAGTGCCCAGGCCTCGGCTGGGGGCCCGGGTGGGTAGTGGTGGGTGGTGGGTGGTGGGTGGTGGGTGGAGGGTGGCGGCACCGCCACCGGGCGCGCTCGGGGCCGCGGGCACCTGGAGGCGCGGCGGGAGGGGCGCCGGCCGCGGGAAGAGCGGGGCCGCAGACAATGGGCGCGGCGGCGGGAGGGCGGCGGCGGCGGGAACAGCCGGGGGCGGCGCCGGGCGCGCTCCCCGCCCCTCCGCCCCACGCCGCGCCCCTCCCCCTCCGCCGCCGGCTCCCGGTCCGAGTCCCGATCCCCGGTTCCCGGTTCCTAGACATCAGGGCTCGCCATGGGTGCCTGAGCGCCCCCCTTGCCCCCGGCCCCCTGCCCCGGGGCCTTGCGGGGGCAGAGGCAGCAGCGGTCTGGGACGAAGAGGAGGTGACTGGGCTGCGGAGCCCCTTCCCTCCACCCACCCCCCGCGTCCGCCCGCCGGGCTGGGAGCGCGGAGTTCGGAGCGGCCCGGGGCGCTGCGGATACAAAGGCGCCGGGCGGCGGCGGGGCGCCCGCCCAGGCCACCGGGCAGGTCGCAGCGGCGGCGGGTGAGCCGGGGCGCGGGGCGCGGGCAAAGTTTGCAAAAAATAAAAAGAAAGCAACAGAGCAGGAGGGCTATCCTGCAAGGGGCAGGGGGTGCCCGGCCCCCCGAGCGAGCGGGGCGGCGTAGTGGGGGGGGGGGAAGGGGAGCGTGGGTCAGTCCCCTTCCGGTGCGATCCCCCCGCTGCACCGCGGAGCACCCCCCCCCCCCAACTTTGGGAGGGGAAGGGGCGTGTGGGGAGGGGGCGGAGCTGGGCCTGGCGAGCCGGGGACTTTCCTGGGCCCGGGGTCCGGGTGGGGGCCTTCCTGATCCCGGGGAGCCTGTGAGAGCCGGAGCCTGGGAGTGCGCGGAGGTGCGGGCAGAGGCAGCGCAGGGATGGGGGTGCGGGCGTTGGAAGCGAGGCGCTCAGGGTGCATCCACACCTCTGGGGCGTGGGGAGGGACAGGGGAGGGGTGGCTCAGGGTGCAAAGTGATGTCTTGGGGGGCCTGCCCTGCAGAGGAGAGGGTGTGTGGGTGCCGCTGGAGGATGGGGCCAGCGGGCTGAGACCCCGGCACTGGGCATGCGGGCCCCGGGGACTGGGCGCCGCATCCCTCTCCCCACTCCCAGGTACCCATTGGGGGCGCGGGGGGCTCTGCACGGGTGAGTTTGAAAGGGCTGGTGGAGGACCAGGGTGCACCATTCTTTGTTTTCTTGTGTCCTGCAGTCAGGTGGGCCCCGGGGGCTGGAGGTGGAGGTGTTTTTCTGTGCCCACTGAGTGTGTGTGCAGCCAGGGAGGGAGCGGCGGAGCGCGGGGCTGCTGTGTGTTTGGATATGGATTTACGTGTGCACTCCGGGGGAGGATGGGTCTGTGGGAACGAGGTGGTGGTGGTGGTGGCGGCGGCTGGGGGGTTTGTGGGAAAGAGGTGTGTAGGTATGGAGGGAGATGGGTGTGTAAGAGCAGAATGGGGCATATAGCCAAATGGGCGTGTGTGCGCCTGTGTGCTGGGAAGCGGTGTGTTTGAATCTGTTCTCTTGTGTGTAACCTTTGTGGGTACACCAGTACCAGGGTGTGTGTGTGTGCTTCTGAATGTTGGGGGTACCGCCTCTTGCCTCTGCAGGCAGACTCTCCTGGCGGAAAACCCAAAGGGAGGCCTCTCTGGAGGCGGCGGAGGCTTCTGGGGTGTCCCTGACTGGGCTCTAGGGTGCTGCCTTCAGCCTCGGAGACCGAGGGGTGAGAGGGAGGGGGCCATCTTAGGAAGGGCCTGTTTTGGGAAGTGGGTTTTTCTAGCAAAGGGTGTGTGTTGTGGGGAATAGGAAAAGGGGGTTCTGGGTATAGTCCTGAGGAATCGGGGATTGAAGGAATCAGGGAAGAGAATAAGAAGGACCTCGGACCCCTCTTCATAGGCTGGGCTTCAGTGCTCGGAGGGGTTACGTTCGTGGCTTTCCAGCTCGAATTCAGCCCCGTGCCCCCCAGGCCACTGTTCTCCTGGAAAGCTTTCTTGGAGTTTCTGCCTCAGAGCCCAGTAACTGCCCTGCCTCCAGCATCCGACAGTTCCTCAGGAGTCTTGGGGTTTGGAACGGATGAGACGGGGTAACCAACAACTTGGGTCCCCCTCCATGGGGGTGAGGGTGGCATGGGAGCTCTAGGGAGGCCGGGGGTGGGTGGTCTTCGGGAGTTTTTGAAGACGTGTGTGTGGTTTGTCAAATGGTTTCCCGTTTCACCGGCAAGAAGTATGATCGGATGGGGCTGTGGTTTGGGGCCAGGTCTGAGAGCGAGGAATGGGGGCTGAGCATGCAAGAGGGCAGATGCCCGATTTGGGGAAGGGGCAGGCACTCACATCCCGTCATCAGGACAGCACCGTGCGACATCAGATTGCCTGGGAAGTGGATGTGTCTGCTCCCAGAGAAGCAGCAGCCACCCGCTTTCCCTCCTCACTCTTGTCTTTTCTGGAGCGAAGGGAGGGGGGGTGCCCTTTTCCTTCTTTTGGTGCGCCCCTTGTTTGCCCAGTTCCCTCTCTCCGCCATTTTGCTCTGGCTGGCAGAGGTCAGGTCACGGCACCCAGCCTTAGGAGCTGGGACTGTGCGTGGCCGTGAGGGTCTCTGGGACATGGGATTGGGATGCTGGAGTCCCCAATGGGCACAGCAGTTGGGATGTGTCCTCTGCAGTCCTCAGGCTCCCCACTTTCCGAAGGCTCCGGGATAGGGGTGGTGGGAGTTAGGAAGTGTGGGAGCTGGGTATAGAGGCAGAGTAGGAAGTCTGGATTTTTAAAAAAATGCGTGATTCACTCCAGTGTGACCCCTGTCTGATGGGCAACGCGCCTGCGGCCAGCGTGGGCCCGCATCCGGCACGGTGAGCTGTGGGCTGTGGGCACCTTGCTCCGGGCACTCTCTCTGCATGCGTGTGTACTGGCGGGGCACGCTGCCAAGGAGACAAAAGGAAGTGCCATCTCTTCAGGCACCTCCAGACGGGACCCAGAGGCCACATGCCCGCTCTGCGCCTGCCCCCCTGGGCTTGCTCCTGCGTCTGTTTCCTCTGATTTCCCAGGGGAGGCCTCTCTGTGGTGCCCACTGTCTGTTCCTTCTGTTCCCCGGAAGCCTGAGGAAGGCCCCCCTCCCTGGGTCCAGACCAAGACAGACGTTTGTCTGCTTGTCCGGTTCCCAAGCGGGCCTTCCCGTTGGAAGGGGCGTGAACTTACTCGGTGAACAGAAGCTTTGAGGGAAGAGTTCTGGGGCTCTCCTCACTTCCTCTGAGTTTTAGGGGTTCCAGTCGTCTCCTCCTGCAGCAGCTCCCCACACTCTGAGGCCCACGGGAAGAGTCTGACGTGGTTGGGATTAGCACTACATAGCGATGTCATGTTGGGGTTTAAGAATCCCGTTCCTCAGCCTCTTCGGTGTCTTAAGACACCAGCCTCTAACCCCAGGTAGGACCTTTCACAGTAAATCCCAGGTCCGCCAGGCCTCCTTCCCTGGGTCTCAGCTGCGTTTAAATCCCTTTTTTGTCACCTCCTAGTTTTGTGGCCTTAGAAAAAAATAGGTAACTTTAAAATGTATTTTTAATATATATATTATATATATTTTAAATATATATTTTATTAATTTTTTACAGAGAGGAAGGGAGAGGGATAGAGAATTAGAAACGTTGATGAGAGAGAAACATCGATCAGCTGCCTCCTGCACACCCCCCACTGGGGATGTGCCTGCAACCAAGGTACATGCCCCTGACCGGAATCGAACCCAGGACCCTTCAGTTTGCAGGCCGATGCTCTATCCACTGAGCCAAACGGGTTTCAGCTATAGGTAACTTTCTGAAGCCTCACCTGTCTCACGCAGTTAAACTAGGTGCCGCCTCTATGTTTATGAGCATGAGATGGAGTCCTCTGTGGAGAGCATCACACGGTGCCCGGCACAGGGGGCGCCCTCGGGAGTCGATGGGAGCAGCTGCGGTCTGGTTCTGGTTCTGGTTCTGGTGGAAGGTGGCGATGGAGAGAGGTCTGGGCTGGGAGGACAGAGGCTTTGCTTCTGCTCTCCTTCCGGCGGACCACGCTGGGCACTTCCATTTGCTAGGCCCGGTGTGGAGCCCCGGGGACGGGGGGGGGGGGGGGGGGGGGAGGGGGGGGCGTGAACGAGACAGGTTTTCACGGGGCAGGCATGCCTAAGCATGTTGACCCATTAGCCCAGTGAGTGCTGTGTGGAGGTATGTTCTGGAGGCCGCCATAGAGCAAGGGTGCTTGGAGAAGGGCCTTATGCTGGCCGTTTTTAAAAAATATATATTTTATTGATTTTGTACAGAGAGGAAGGGAGAGAGATAGAGAGTTAGAAACATCGATGAGAGATAGACATCGATCAGCTGCCTCCTGCACACCCCCCACTGGGGATATGCCCGAAACCAAGGTACATGCCCTTGACCGGAATCAAACCCGGGACCTTTCAGTCCCCAAGCCGACACTCTGTCCATTGAGCCAAACCGGTCCTGGCCCTGGCCGGTTTTTTAATTGAGGTGCATGTCACATCACATAAAATTAGCCATGTAAAGGCGAACAGTGGCGTTTGGTACATTCTCAGTGTTTGTGCAACGCTGGCTTCTATCTGACATCCCTTTTCCACCACTATGCAGTGCCTTCCCACTTTCCATCACCAGTCTGCATGCTGACTCTGCGGGTTTTTACCTGTTCTGGATATTTCATAGAAATGGAATTTTCCAGTGTGTCTGGCTTCCCTTACTTCCTGTGACCTTTGCTGGGTTCATCCGAGCGGTAGCAGGTGTCAGACTGCGTTCCTTTTCATGGCTGAGTCGTAGTCCACCGTGTGGCTGGGCCTTGGCTGGACGTAAAGGACGCACTGCAGGCGGAGGCTGAGCCAGCTCAGGGGTGTGGGTGAACCACACACAACTTGGCATTATTGGGTCCTGGAGAATGTGGTGGGGACTTGGCCTCAGTTTCCCTGCCTGTGAAACCAAGTCCTCTGTGGTTGGTGGGATGAAGGAAATGGGAAGAGAAAAGACTGGGCTATTATTGCCTCTTCTCAGCGTCTGGGTGGGGAAGGGACTTTTTCATATATATAGTTATATATGTTTTTATTGATTTCAGGAAGGAAGTGGGAGGGAGAGAAAGAGATAGAAACATCAGTGATGAGAGAGAATCATCCATCGGCTGCCTCTTGCACATCCCCTACTGGGGATTGAGCCCGAAACCCAGGTCCCGTGCCCTGACTGGAGATCGAACTGTGACCTCCTGATTCATGGGTCAATGCCCAACCACTGAGCCACCCTGGCCGGCAGGGATGGGACTTTTTAACTCACTCTTTCCTCCTTTCTGGGCAGCGCCCTCTTTATGCATCTCTCTTCCTCCCCTTGGATTCCCATCTTCCTATTCTACTGAGCGACCACTTCCCATCTCTCCGAATTGGCCTGACGGTTCTCCTCTTACCCACGCCAGGTGGGTAGTCACTTGGGTGGCTTCTGTCATGTGACCTCTTTGAGATCTGGAGAGAAACGAGGCAGCTCAGGGAGAATCCTGCCATTCCTCCCCCGCACCCTGCGAGGTACCCAGTAGGAGACGGAGGGCAGTGGGGGGCGGGGCCTCTTTGGAAATGAGGTCCTGCTGTGCGTGCCCGGTGCCCCTGGCAAGGTTGGTAATTACAGATGTGGCATCTGGGGAGGGTTTGGGAGAAGCGGGGCTGGATTCAGCAGAGCTGAGGATATCCTGGTAATCAGGGAGGGGCCGTGAGGGGGAGAGTGAGAAGAAGCTGGGGGCTGGGGTGGGGCAGGAAGCTTGGGGCCCCTTTCCTGGGCCACTCCGTGCACAGCTGGGCTTGGTGCCTGTAGGAGAGTGGGAGGTGACTGAAGCACAGGCCCTGCTTCACTGTAAGTGCAGGAGGGAGGAGGCTGGGGATCCAGAACCCCTGAGGAAAGAGGCAGAGAGAGGAAGGGGGGTGTTGGCTGCTCTCCTAGGCAGTGCCTGGCTTTGGTCTCAGAGAGGGGCTGTCATTTGGGGCCAACAGTGTAGCCAAAGGTGATTGGGGATTTGCTTCTCGCAGTGAGGCTGGGGATTGGCCTTCCGCCCTCTTGAAGGATGAAGAGGAAGGAAATACCATTTTATGGAACATCTGTTATGTGCCTGATTCTGTGGTACTCCGTATACACTGTTTCCTTGAATACACTGTTTCCTCTTCGCCCTCCTGAGTAAGCACTATCACCCCCACTTTACAGATAAGAAAACACGTTTAGAGGCGACTAGCCACTCGTTAGGATCACACAGCTCCTCAGAGGCCGCGTCAGGCCCATCTCCCTTCACTGCTCCTCCGTTTCCCAGCGCGCTCTTCCCCTCCTCCCTCACTCTCACTCCAGTGAGGACTGGTTTTGCTCCTTGTTGCCTTTAATCTTGAACTTGAACGATTCCCCTGTCTTCTGAGAAGCACGGTGAGTCCAGTTACCAGCCTGAGGAGGAGAGAAGCTTTCCCTGAGGCAGGGTGACCGGAGTCTCCTGGAGGAACCGGAGGGGCACCTCCTGGGGCCGGCTCTTCCTCTCCGCTGGGTCTCTTCACCTGTGGGGGCTCCAGCCACCGTGGCCCAGCAGCCTCCCAACAGCATCCTGCACGGAGAGCTGCTCCCAGTGAAAGCAGGGGTCTAGACCAGTGGTTCTCAGCCTTCCCAAGGCCGGGACCCTTTCATACAGCCCCTCATGTGGTGGTGACCCCCAACCACAAAACTATTTTCGTTGCTACTTCATACCTGTCATGTTGCTCCTGTTAATGAACTGTAATGTAAATATTTGTGTTTTCCGATGGTCTTAGGCTCTACAGCAGTGGTTCTCAACCTGTGGGTCGCGGCCATCGGAAAACAGATATTTTCGTTATGGTTCATCACTGTAGCAAAATGACAGTTAGGAAGCAGCAACGAAAATAGTTTTGTGGCTGGGGGTCACCACCGCATGAGGAGCTGTATGAAAGGGTCGGCCTTGGGAAGGTTGAGGACCACTGCTCTAAAGGGCACTGGTAAGAGGCTGCTGGAAAACTCTGCAGGCATCGAGGGCCAGGCTCCCGGTCAGAAGAGAGAGGATGCCCGGCTCTGGGGAGGACTCTGGCTCTCAGGGAAAGTGGGGGGCAGGAGGGAACAGGTGCTGAGCCTGAGGTGTGACTGCGGTCACTTAAAACACAGCCACGTGTGAACAGAGACACTTGCTTGGTTGTTGTTGAGTCACCTGCTCTGTCCATAGAAGGGAGGTCGCACACAGGAGGGGTGGGGATGTTGGGCTCCTCAGGAAGAGGGAAGACCTCCGGCGATGGGTTTGTCCGGGGGATGGAGGTTGTTTGGAACTGGGCCTTTCAGCGGGCTTGGTTTTCCTAGATAAGAGCTGGCGAGGGGTGAGGAGAAGGACAGGGAAACTTGGGGCGCCACCTGCACCCCGTCACACAGTGCCTCCCACCCGGAGGCCCACCCTCCTGCTTTCGCCACACAAACCGACCCTCACATCGAAGCTGTCTCCGTCCCATGCCGCCGAGGGGTGGCGGACTCGGAGGGGCCCTCGGGGCCGGGACCGCTGGGGCCTCCCGGGTGTCTTTCGAAGAGGAGGAAGGAGGGAGGGTTTTGCTTTCCCTGAGCTGGGGGTGCTGTGCACACGAGGTTGGCCTGGGGGCCATCCCAGCTGGCTCACCCTCCGGGGTCCACCTCCTCTCGGCCCTGCAGACAATCCGAGCTCCCTATTTTTTCTTTTTCTTGGCTCTTCCAGAGCCTACCTGGTGGGCAGGTAGGGGCCAGCGAGGGGGGAGCATTGTGGGTGGGAATCATGAGACCTGCCCCTGGGCGAGCATTAAACAGCATCCAGGCATCTAGAAGCCCCGGTTCCCTCACCAGCGTGGCCTCCACCTGGGACAGGTGCCAAGGGGATTACTCACCTTTGCTACTGCACCCTCTTCCCCTGCCACCTTCCCCTCCAGACTGGCTGGGAACGGGTCTGGGGAGGCTCGGGAATGGGGCTCAGGTGAGTGTGTGTGTGTGTGTGTGTGTGTGTCTACGCCCTTGTGTGTGCTTGCGTGTGGTGTTCTGGGGGGCAGAAGCTCTCTGAGCGCTGGGGTGGGGGTAGGGGTGCCAGAGAAAGCAGAGCAGGTCTCTACAGAACCTGCCTGGACGGGGCAGGTGGAGCTGGGCGGGGCGGGCAGGAGCCCATCCAGGTTCCAGAGGGGGAATGCGCCTGTGGGTGTGAGTATGTGTCTGTGTTTACGTGTGTCTGTGGATTTGGAGGGTACCCAGCCTTCGGCGGAGGGAGATTAAGGAAGTAGCTGGAGCGGGCTTGGCGCTGGCCTCCCGGACTCCTTTTCAGTTGGGACCCGAGCTCAGGTGTCCTGGCCGGGAGCCCAGCCCGCGGGCCGCCCCTGCTCCTGGCGCTGGGGTCTGGTGGGGGGCAGCTCTGGAAACAGCCGCCTGGCAGCCCGGGCACAGCCTCGCTTTCTACCCGGGCCCGTGGGGAGGAGGGTTCTGCCCCTCGCCCGGGGCTGTGGGGCGGTGAGCTCATGTCTGGGGCCGTCCTGGGAGAGCGCCTGGTGAGCGGGGCTGGAGCGGGCATGTGGTGCCAGCTCCTGGGCTCCCTGGTCCAGCTCTCGCCTCCCCCTCAGCCCGCTGAGATCCAGCTGTTCTGTACGGCCTCCTGGGGAGCACTGTCCCCAAGGACATCGGGGCCTTTTGCAGGGGACAGGACGGAGGCGTCGGGGCTGGTCCTGGCCCCCTCTTCGCCTTTGTCCCTTTTGTGGCCCGAGACCCAGCCTGGGCCTCTTGGCATGGTGGCTTGGGAAGGAAGGAAGGGCCATTTGGACCCTCCGTTGGGAATGGTGAATTGTAGGGGCAGAGACCACCCCTTTGAGGGCTAGGAGCTCTTTGGTCTCGGAGGTCTTGGTTTCCGCCTGTCTTCGGCCTCTCTCTCTCTCTCTCTCTCTCTCTCTCTCTCTCTCTCTCTCTCTCTTTTAAATATATTTTATTGATTTTTTACAGAGAGGAAGGGAGAGGGAGAGAGAGTTAGAAACATCGATGAGAGAGAAACATCGAGCAGCTGCCTCCTGCACACCCCCTACTGGGGATGTGCCCACAACCAAGGTACATGCCCTTGCCCGGAATCGAACCCGGGACCTTTCAGTTCACAGGCTGACGCTCTATCCACTGAGCCAAACCGGTTTCGGCCTGTCCACTCTCTGAACCTTTGTGTGGTGAGAAGGGGGGTTGGGGCAGGAGCCCGTGAGTTCTCTGTCCTGGCCCCACCGTCTTGGCGGTTCCAGAACCAGAAGAGGCTCCTGAAGGGCCCGGACTCGCTCTGAGAAGAACACACACATTTCAGTCACAGCCCGGGACTCTTTCTAACCAATGGGGGCCAGAAGCGGGCTGCTCCCACGCCATGGCCACGGGCGCCCCACCTTCTCTCTCTGGGCCCCGTTTTCTCTGTGGATCTCAGGTTCTACCCCGAAGGCGTCTTCCAGCTTAGTGCTGGCACCTGCTGCACTGGGTCCTCCTGAGGGAGGGGATGGAGGGGGAGCTGGGGAGAGACATGGGTACCGTGAGAGGTGTGGGTCCCTCTCTGTCCTCCGTGGGAGCCATGCCAGGGTCCCCCACAGTGGACACCGTCCGCTCCCCACTGGTGTCACAGGACGGCCTGGTTTGAGCTCGCCGATGAGACTCGAGAAGGGGTGACACCTAGGGAGACGTGTGGCCGAGAGGAAAAACAAGGGGCCTGAGGGGGGCAGGTGTGGCTTTGGGTCTCTGCCGTGCTTTTTTTTTTTTTAAGCAGGGAAGCCAATGCTTGATTTCTTTTTTTTCTTTTTTTAAAAAAATATATTTTATTGATTTTTATACAGAGGGAAAGGGAGAGAGATAGAGAGTTAGAAACATCGATGAGAGAGAGTCATCGATCAGCTGCCTCTTGCACACCCCCTACTGGGGATATGCCCGCAACCAAGGTACATGCCCTTGACTGGAATCGAACCTGGGACCCCTCAGTCCCCAAGCCGACGCTCTATCCATTGAGCCAAACCGGTCCCTCTGCCGTGCTTTTTCTCGGAACACACATCCAGCTCCGGGGACACGGGGCTAGGAGGCAGGGCTCCCGGTGCCCCCCAGGAGGATGGGCACCCAGCAGTTGGGGTGGAGCTCACACTGGCATCCTTGCACGTTGGGGCTGTGGTGGGGGAAGACCAGGGGCACCCCCATGTCCACACCACCTGAGGGTTGCAGAGGGGAAGGGGGTGCAGGGCACATGCAAAGACCCAGGCTCCTGTGTGGGAACCAGAGGGCTTTAGGGGTGTGGGAGGGGGGGGCGGGGATCCCTAGACTCCTCTGGGGGTGGCCTCAGAAGAGGGGCCACGGCCTGTCCTCCCGCATCAGGCAGGACCGCCCTCCCCTGCCCAGATGGAGAGGAAGGCCTGGGCGGAGAGCGGGCCCACCAGACCTGCCCTTTGAGAGGAACTCTTTGGGCGTCTTGTCCTCCCTTCCTCTGCCCGTACCCCACGCCCGGAGTCCATTCCAAAGCCGGCCCAGCGCCACCCCTGCCCGCAGCCCCGTCCTTGGCGGAGATGAGGAGCAATCGCAATGGGCACCCTTTTCAGAGGCATGTTTGTGCCCTGTCCCCTGTCCCCTCCTCCCCTCTCTTCCTCTTTGGCCCCCACAGCACCTTCCCCAGCCCCGTCGTCCCCTCTGCCCTGACTCCCTTCCCCAGCCCAGGTCTGAGGAGCGGGGGCCGGGCAGGAGGGTGGCCCTGGACTGGAGCACCCGGAGCGGGTGGTGACCACCCTGCCTGCCCCTGACCACCCGTCCTCCGCGTGTGCCCACACGGCGATGCCAGCCTCTGTGCCCAAGCCCTCTGTCCCCTGAGCTGCTGCTCCGAGTGGGGCAGTGGGGAAGGGCCTCATCTTGGTCTGCATTTTGGCCAATACCAGACTCCTCCTCCCCCTCCCCCCTCCCCCCTCCCCCGAGGCCTTGCTTCTGCCTGTTGCCAGGTTCTGAGTGTATTTTTTTCCAGAGGCCTCCAATTGTTTCCTAAAGAAACCTGATCCCAGCGCTCAGACAAAAGCTGGGGCCCGCCAGAGAAGAAACCCCATTCTCTCCCCGCTTTGTCCCGAACACCCCCACCTCCATAACCTCCCTGGTTTGGATACTTGGGTATGGGTTCCTGGACCGGCTGCCATCACCTAGGCAACGGGGGGCTTTGGTTGCCATGGTGACCCATGTGGGAGAAGCTGGGCAGCTGGGACAAAAACCCCCACCTCCCTCCCCTAACCTTTCCCCCAATCCCCCTGGGATGACACTGAGACACATTCCATTAATTTCATTTCTGAAAGGCCTTCGGAGGGGAGAGGGGGCTCCTTTTTGTGACGGACGCTCCCCCCCTCCTCCCCTCTCCTCTGTGGTCTCCTTTTAACCCCAGAGAATCCATGGTTGGTTTGAGCGGAGGACAGAGGACAGAGTGGAGCATGCTGGTGTGTCTTGGGGGTGGGGACAAGGTGGGAAGCAACAGGACACATTCCCTTTTACAGCCCAGCCCGCCACTCCCCTCCCCACCCGGGGCCCTCCCTGCCCCACACCAAGTCCCACTTCCCTTCCTTTCCACTTGTTGATCTCATCCAGGATCCCTCCCCCGCTCCCCTTCCTGGGAACGCTGCCCACTCTGGAGACCCTCCAAACCTCCAATTCCTGAGGCCGATTACACCCGGGAAACTTCTGCCCTTCTGCTCGCTCACCCACCATCCCTCTCCCGGCCTCTCCCTCCAGGGCTGGGGTTCCTGAGGGTGTTGGAGGGGACAGAAACGGTTCTCTGACATTTGTCCATGTTTTGGGCCCTTCTGGTTGGCAGGGGAGGGTGGGGCCTGCTGTGGGACAGGGTGGGAGAGGCCAGCAGGGAGCAGGTCGTAGTAGGGTCCTGAGTAGTAGCTGGGAGAAGGTAGGGCTCTGGTTTGAGCAGCTCAGAACAAAGGGCTGGGAGGGGACTGGCGCTCGCGCTCTCTCTCTCTCTCTCTCTCTCTCTCTCTCTCTCTCTCTCTCTCTCTGGTCTGGTTTGAAACTTATCTGCGGGGGAAACACAATGGCATTAGCTTCCCTCCTGTGTGTTTGAAGTGGTGGTTTTGGTCAGAGGGGTGTGTGCGCGTGTGTGTTGGTGTGTGTGAGAGACTTCTTTATTGAGCCGCACCAACACCGGGATTTCTTCATACCACCTATTTTCCGAGTCTCAGAGGAAGTGTCTGGGGATTGGCGTGTGAGAGATCCTGGAGCCGGAGCATATTAATTGCTAACTTAATGACTAGCTGAGCAGCTTATAAAAGCACTGCTTTCACCCCCAGGATCCTCCCAGCCACCCCATCCAGTCTGCATCATTATTTTCCCTGTCTGCTGAACCTCCCCGACCACAAAGCACGGAGCAGTAACCTGCCCGTGGCCACAGAGCTGGCTTCTGGAGACAGGTCCTTGGGTGCAAACTCCAGACTTTTTTTTGTTTGCCGATGGCTGTGGCCGGTGAGAGGGTCTGGATGTGGACGAGGAGATGGAGAGTCTGGGTTCTGGCGGCTCTGTACCTCAGTGACAGTCCTTTTCCCCTTCCTGTCTCCACCCACGTTGGTCTGTAACCCACTTTCTCTCTTTGAACCTCCTGGTGAAATTCCCCCTTTAGGAGGAGGACAAGAAAGAATAGGCTGAACCAGTGTGGCTCGGCTGGTTGGGCGTGTCCCTCGCACCAAAAGGTTGCCAGTTGGATTCCAAGTCAAAGGCACCTGCCGGAGTTCAGACCTCGATTCCCGGTAGGGGGCGCGCAGGAGGCAGCCCATCAATGTTTTGCCATTTCTCCTCACATCAATGTTTATCTCTCTCTCCCTCTCCTTTCCTCTCTCTCTAAAAATCAATACAAATATATATATATATATATATATATATATATATATATATATATATATATATATTTTTTAAAGAATAGGCTTAACCATAGCAAGAGAGAGGCAGGGGAGACATCTAAATTACAGGGTCGGGCGGAAGGAGGTTGTTCATGTGGAAAATAATACAACCATAATAAACAAGAATAAACTCTGTTTTGCATACTCACAGCCATAAAACTACGTTTGCTCCACGCTGTATGTTGACTAAACCAGGAGAGGGGGTTCTCAGGAGGAGGGTGGAGGAGCCCCAGATGGAAACTGTACACAGAGCGGTGAACAAGGGCCCTGCTTGTGGTAAAGCTTTTAAAAAATATATATTTTATTGATTTCAGAGAGGAAAGGAGAGGGAGGGAGAGATAGAAACATCAATGATGAGAATCATTGATTGGCTGCCTCCTGCACGCCCCCCACTGCAACCCAAGCATGTGCCCTTGGCGGGAATCGAACCTGGGACCCTTCAGTTCTCAGGCCAACGCTCTATCCACTGAGCCAAACCGGTGTTTAGAAAGGTCAGGTTGGGTTAAGGCCTTATATCTCTGTCTCCAAGGTGTGTCTCTGTCACACACTTGCCTTGACAGGGGGATGTGACTAGACCACGGAGTGCTTCCAAGTAATCCGGGTAGGATCAGTGAATGGCCTTAGTTAGCAGCGATTCCATCTCCCTGCACGCACTGCTCTTTCCCTGAGAGTCAGAGGCATGCTTGTTTTTTTTGTTTTTTTGTTTTTTTTTAATATATTTTATTGATTTTTTACAGAGAGGAAGGGAGAGAGATAATAGAGAGCTAGAAATGTCGATGAGAGAGAAACATTGACCAGCTGCCTCTTGCACACCCCCTACCGGGGATGTGCCCGCAACCAAGGTACATGCTCTTGACCGGAATCGAACCTGGGACCTTTCAGTCCGCAGACCGACGCTCTATCCACTGAGCCAAACCGGTTTCGGCAAGAGGCATGCTTGTTTACTAGGTGCGTGTGAGTGACTTGCTGGGTGCCTACGGGAGGGCGGTGGATACTGTCCAGTCCCCGTTTGCAAGTTGGCGATGGTTTCACTTCATTGGGGAAAAGGTAGCCGCTAAGCAAAGCAAACTCATTTTTTTTTTAAAAAGCATTTCTCTCTCTCTCTTTTAAAACACAAGGTATTTTTTAAATATATTTTATTGATTTTTTTTTTTTTTTTTTTTTTTTTTTTACAGAGAGGAAGGGAGAGGGACAGAGAGTTAGAAATATCGATGAGAGAGAAACATCGATCAGCCGCCTCCTGCACACCTCCTACTGGGGATGTGGCTGCAACCAAGGTCCATGCCCTTGAATGGGATTGAACCTGAAACCTTTCAGTCCGCAGGCCGACGCTCTATCCCCTGAGCCAAACTGGTTAGGGCTAAAGCAAACTCATTTTATTGTAGTTCTGAACAATCGGCCTCTCAGCAGCCGTTGAGCTGGCTGATTTACCCCACGTAGGCTGCATGGAAACCCACTCCTCTGGTCTCACCTTCTCAGCCCTTTGCCTGCTCCCTTTCCTCTGGACACTTTTACGTATTGGGGTTCTCAGGGACCTCTTATATAATTCCCTAGGTGACCCCATTCATCCCCATGATCTTGAAGCCCCAGCTTCTGAGTCCAGCTCCTCTGAGACCAGCTGCAGGAGCTTCCATACTAAGCTCTCTGTTTCTGCTCTGCCCTCTTTCCATTCATGTCTGGTAGCTAAAGCCCTTTGCAGCCTTCCCGTTGTTTAAAACAGCCCACGAGCTCTTTGCCGGGCCCACGGGTCCCGTGATAGCCTGGCTCTGGGCTGCCTCTTCAGCTCCCATATGTTCCAGCTTCTTAAAACACAAACTACAGCCAGCTCCTCACTGCTGGCCTCCCCGCACGTGATTCCCTGCTCCATGGCTCCCTTTCCGCACTCCTGGTTAACTTCTGCTTGCCCTCAGGCTTACTAGGAGGTGTCATGTTCTCAGACTTTCCAGAGCCACCCAATTATTTTTTTTAATTTTAAAATATATTTTATTGATTATTTTCAGAGAGGGAGAGGGATAGAGAGTTAGAAACATCGATGAGAGAGAAACATCCATCAGCTGCCTCCTGTACACCTCCCACTGGGGATGTGCCTGCAACCAAGGTACATGCCCTTGACTGGACTTGAACTGGGGCCCCTTCAGTCCACAGACTGATGCTCTATCCACTGAGCCACACTGGTTAGGGCCAGAGCCACCCAGTTTAAAGGAGCCCCTCCTCCCCAGAGTTGTCTCTCATAAGTTCTGGTCTTCTCTGTTCCTCAGTCTATAGGTAGTCATTTATACTCCCCGGTTTTCTGGCTCAGGGTACACCTGCCCCATCAGACTGTAAAGGCGGGGCCCGTTTCACCCCTGGATGCCCTCTGTGCATAGCTCTTCGTAGGGGCTCAAGAGAGAGCTGGTGACGCGGCGAGTTTAGCTCAGGCATAAGCCCTCGGTGCATGCTGATGATGGATGGGGTCGGGGTCAGAGGGGACGGTAGACTGTTGGGTGCTAGAGTAGGAGGGGGTGGGCGGCGGGGCTTCTGAGAAGGGCTGGGGGCAGCTCCGAAGTGGGAGCAGGATTTGGGTGAGAGTTGGGAAAAGGCGGGAAGGAGAGGTCGTTGTCCTCTGCAGAATTAAAACGCGCACGTGTAGGGGAAAGATGCTGCCCCTCAGCCCACAGAGGGACAGATAAACTCACCATCTGGCTCACTTCAGGATGTTTGGCCTTTGGCCTGAACCCTCACTGCTTGCCGTCCCTCACCCCGCCCAGGACATAGGTGCACACACACACACACACAGACACTCAGCCTCCAGGGAAGCAGCCGTCCTGACCCGGACCAGAGCTGTAGGTGTGTTTGATGTGCATCCTGGGGAGATGGTGTCAGGACAATAGTCCTAGACAGCCCCCTGTGGGCAGACCCGGAGCGGAGAGGTGGGGCCATGACTGCAGGTGAAGAAGAGGCCTGGGCTGAAACCGGTCAGGCCTGCGGACTGAAGGGTCCCGGGTTCGATTCTGGTCAAGGGCATGTACCTTGGTTGCAGGCACGTCCCCAGTAGGGGGTGTGCAAGAGGCGGCTGATCGATGTTTCTCTCTCATTGATGTTTCTAACTCTCTATCCTTCTCTCTTTCTCTCTGTGAAAAATCATATATGTGTGTGTGTGTGTGTGTATATATATATATATATATATACACATAAATATATATATATATATATATATATATAAATAAATAAATAAAGAGGCCTGAGATAGTTCCCGGACAGGAGCCAGTTGCTTCCTGATCTCTGCGTTGGTCTCTGTTGGTCCAGCCTGTTGGCCTGGCCAGCCCTCCCCTCCCCGAGCCTCAGTTTCCCTGGCTGAGAATAGGACAGCACTGCCCTGGGTCTCCCCTGCAGGGTTGGGTCACCCTGGGAGGCCTTTGCTGGCATCCTCCTCCGCCCTGAGCCCGCGGCACAGTCTGGGGAGGGGCTCTTTCCCGGACGCAGGGCAGGAGGCCCTGGGCGTCCGCGTCTCAGGCGGTGGCCGGGCACACAGCTCGCTGCGGCTGCTGTTCGGGGTCTCTTCCTTTGTGCTGACCCCCCAGGACCTCCTACCCCTAACAAACTCTCTGCCTTCTCTCCCCCTAGGGGCCGTCGCTTGATTTTCTCCGAGACAAGCCCACCCGTCCAGCAAGATAGAGTCCCTCAGGGTGACGGTTGACTTCCTGAAGGTGCCCTTCGGCCTGAAGAAGCCGGTGCTGAAGGAGGTGGCGGTGGGGCCCCCCCAAAGGCCCCAGCCCGCGGCCCTGGAGCGCTACAAGGCGCGGCGTTCCGACGCCATGGACACCGAGTCCCAGTACTCGGGCTATTCCTACAAGTCGGGCCACTCCCGCAGCTCCCGGAAGCACAGGTGACACAGGTGGCCCGGGGCGGGGGGCTCCAGGGGGTGGGTACGCTCCAGCGGGGGTGGGCGGTGGGGAGGGGGTGGGTGTGAGTAGACCCAGGTCCTCCCCTTGACCTTCTGTACCTGTTCCCCCTGCCTCTGCTGCAGGGACCGACGGGACCGGCACCGCTCGAAGAGCCGAGACGGGAGCCGTGGGGATAAGTCGGTGACCATCCAGGCTCCGGGGGAGCCCCTGCTGGACAATGAGTCCACACGCGGGGATGAGCGGGTGAGTGTCGGGGGGCATGGGGTGCAGGTTGAGTGTTTCCAGGCTGACCCTTGGCGAAGCTGGAGGTCCACCAGAGGGGAGGGCCTGGCAGGAGGACCCAGATCTGTCCCAGGGTCAGACACTGTTTCAGCGGAACTGAGGGGATTTCAGTAGAAATCCCGTTGGGAGCAGCCGTCTCTTTATTCCTCATCCTCAGAGAGGTGGGGGTGACCGAGGCTGTGTAGGGGATTCCCTGCTTCCTCTGGCCAATGCTGGCCAGTCTGGCTCCTGGGAATGTAGAATGGGAGGGAGGGGCCTGGAAGGGGCCTGGGGTATGGGGAGTCCTGAGTTTTCTTTGAAGCCTTAAGGCTAGGGCCCTCTGGCACCCTCTGGTGTTGGCCTGTAGAACAGCATCGCCTGGGTGTTGGGTAAATGGGATGTGGGAGGAGTGGTTGGAGAAAGGGGAGGGAGGAGAAGTGAGGAGGCCAGGGTGTAGAGCCGAGGCTGGGAAGAGTTCTCCAGGACATGGATTCTCCTGCTTTAACCTTTGTGGCCCGCTGTGCTCACCTGCTGGGGAGGTCAGTGGCAGGACACAGGGCGAGAATAGGCAGAGCTAGGATGTGAGATGACTAGGATGCCCATGTCTCATTCCTCCTCCTCCTCCTCCTCCTCCTCCTCCTCCTCCTCCTCCTCCTCCTTCTTCTTCTTCTCCTTCTCCTCCTCCTCCTCCTCCTCCTCCTCCTCCTTCTCCTCCTCCTCCTCCTTCTCCTTCCTTCTTCCTTCTTCCTTCCTTCTCCTTTTTTAAATATATTTTATTGATGCCCCTGTCTCATTCCTCCTTTCTTCTTCTTCTTCTTCTTCTTCTTCTTCTCTTCTTCTCTTTCTTCGTCTTCTTCTCTTCTTCTTCTTCTCTTCTTCTTCTTCTTCTTCCTCCTCCTCGCCTCCTCCTCCTCCTCCTTCCATCCTCCTCCTCCTCTTCCTCCTCCTCCTCCTCCCCTCCTTCTTCTGCTCCCTTCTTCCTTTCTTCTCTTCTTCTTTCGTCTTCTTTCTTCTTCTTCTTCTTCTTCTTCTTCTTCTTCTTCTTCTTCTTCTAATATATTTTATTGATTTTCCACAGAGAGGAAGGGAGAGGGATAGAGAGCTAGAAACGTTGATGAGAGAGAAACATCAACCAGCTGCCTCCTGCACCCCCTGCACCGGGGATGTGCCCGCAACCAATGTACATGCCCTTGACCAAAATCGAACCCGGGACCCTTCAGTCCACAGACCGACGCTCTATCCACTGAGCCAAACTGGTTTCGGCCTCTTTCTTCTTGAGAGCATCTTATGGGGCAGAGGATTCCCAGCCCCCTCCCCCCTTTTTTTTCTCTCACAAGAACTTGTGGTGACTGACATTGGGACTTCCTGGATCTTGGGGACAGAGCAATACCAGATGCAAATGCTTTTTCTCCCTCTTCCACAATGCTGTCTTCTCCCGAAACTTGGCCTCCTGCGTTCTGGAAGTGACGTGGGCCTCACAGCGGTGGGGAGCAGTTCCCAAGCCTTGGTCCTTGGGAAGGGTAGGCCCTGGGTCTGAGTGAGGAGTGGACCTGCCTCTTGAGCTGAAAGTGGCCAGTGCACCCACTTTCTCCTTTCAGGCCGGACTCTTCTGTCCGTGGGAGAGGAGCCTCCTCAGCCTCTTGGTCAGGGTCTCCGTCTTGTAACTCAAGTCCCTGGTGGAGGATGTGACTCTGTGCCCCCAGCGGTCCAGGCGTGGAGGGCATGAACGCTGTTCCACTTGTGGTCCTGGGCTCCTCTGTGAGATGGCATGTAGCCCCTTCAGAGAAGCAGCTTGAGGGGATCCCCCTCAGGAAGGCATCGGGGGGGCCCAGCCTGTCCACCCCCTTGCCTCCAGGAAGGGGCAGCCCCTGTGCTGTGGGCATGGAGCTGGCCGGGCAGAGCACAGAGCCAGAGCAGTCCTGGTCTGACCATGTCCCCACACCTCCACCAATCATCCACCTTCCCCTCCCTCTCCCCCCTTTTCCTCACCACACTGCTGTTGTCAGTCACTCCCTTGTCAGAAGCCTCGAGTGGCTCTCAGTGCCTGGAGAATAGGTGTTTCTTTTTCTTTTCTTTTTTTTTTCTCTTTCTTTCTTTTCTTTTTTTTTTTTTTTTAATATATTTTATTGATTTTTTTTTTACAGAGAAGAAGAGAGAGTGATAGAGTTAGAAATATTGATGAGAGAGAATCATCGATCAGCTGCCTCTTGCACACCCCCTACTGGGGATGTGCCCGCAACCAAGGTACATGCCCTTGACCGGAATCGAACCTGGGACCTTTCATTTTGCAGGCCGACGCTCTATCCACTGAGCCAAACCGGTTTCAGCAGAATAGGTGTTTCTTGCTTTGCCTGGTATTGCAGGTCTCCCATCTGCTTTGTCTGGTGAGCGTGACCTCAGGTCCCAGTCGCTGTCGAGCATCTCTCCTGTGCCCTCTGCTCTGAGGGAACTCTGTGCGTGTGAAGTTTTTGCTGCCCCGCTGCCCAGTGTGGAGACCCCCCCAGGCCCAGGTCTCAGGTGTCCTCTCCTTGCAAAGGCCCGGCGTGGCCGCAGGGCGCTCAGTCCCGCCGATGGCTTCGTCCCGGCTGACTGCCTTCCCTTCTTCCTCCCTCCCCTCTCCTCCCGTTCTCCTCGCCCCCCCCGCGGCTTTCAGGATGACAACTGGGGGGAAACGACCACCGTAGTCACCGGCACGTCGGAGCACAGCATCTCCCACGATGACCTCACGCGGATTGCCAAGGACATGGAGGACAGCGTCCCGCTGGACTGCTCCCGCCACCTGGGGGCGGCCGCCGGCACCACGCTGGCGCTGCTGTCCTTCCTCACGCCGCTGGCCTTCCTGCTGCTGCCCCCGCTGCTGTGGCGGGAGGAGCTGGAGCCCTGCGGCACGGCCTGCGAGGGCCTCTTCATCTCCGTGGCCTTCAAGCTGCTCATCCTGCTGCTGGGCAGCTGGGCCCTGTTCTTCCGCCGGCCCAAGGCCTCGCTGCCCCGCGTCTTCGTGCTGCGGGCGCTGCTCATGGTGCTCGTCTTCCTGCTCGTGGTCTCCTACTGGCTCTTCTACGGGGTGCGCATCCTGGACGCGCGGGAGCGCAGCTACCAGGGCGTGGTGCAGTTCGCCGTGTCGCTGGTGGATGCCCTGCTCTTCGTGCACTACCTGGCCGTGGTCCTGCTGGAGCTGCGCCAGCTGCAGCCCCAGTTCACGCTCAAGGTCGTGCGCTCCACCGACGGGGCCAGCCGCTTCTACAACGTGGGCCACCTCAGGTACCGGCGCCCGGGGGCTGGCAGCGGGGACCGCGGGTGACGATGGGGCCGGAGGTGCTGGGCTGGCAGGGCCCAGTGGGGAGGAGTTCAGCACGTGGCACATAAGAGTGTGTGTGTTTGACAGTGTCCGCGGCCTGATGCGCAGGGTCCTGAGACAAGATGGGGTGAACAGGTGGACAATCGGAGATCTTGGAGAGGGGTGGGCCCGAGAGGCGGAAGCTGTGGCCCAAACAGGCTTGGGGGAGCCACCGTGCTATTTCTTTTCTTTTTCTTTCTTTCTTTCTTTTTTCTTTTTTTTTTTTTTTTTAAATATATTTTATTGATTTTGTACAGAGAGGAAGAGAAAGGGATAGAGAGAAACATCGATGAGAGAGAGTCATCGATCAGCTGCCTCTTGCACACCCCCTACTGGGGATATGCCCGCAACCAAGGTACATGTCCTTGCCCGGAATCGAACCCGGGACCCTTCAGTCCCCAAGCCGACGCTCTATCCATTGAGCCAAACCGGTTCCGGCGGCTGTGCTATTTCTTTCTCGGAGGCTCAGCCTCCTGTGATCGCGGGGTGAGTGGTCCCTGCGATGAGGTGGTCAGAGGAGGGCCCCTCGGAGCCAAAGATGAGGAAAGCGCTTCAGCCCTCCCCTCCTGCACTGCGGGCAGGACGCTCCCTGGCCACGCAGAGTGTCAGGAGCCCTTCCTGATCCTGTAGGGAATCTCAGGTGGGGCGGGGGGGAATCCTGAAAGGGGTGAGTGCCCCTCGGCTGGGGACCCAGGCCCAATGCCCTTTCTCCCCTGGGCTTCAGTACGGCAGGGAAGGACTAGGAGGCCCAGCCCTGGGGAAGGCGTGGGAACCCGGTAAGTAGACCTCAGGCCCTGAGCCAGGCTTCCTGGAAGCAGCTTGTCCCTGTCCCGTGTCCTTTCCTGCCCTACCAGCCTGCCCTGATGTCTCCCTTCCCCTGCGCCCCTTGTCTGTCCCCGCTCCCTTCCCCTCCTGTGTCTCCCCCACAGCATCCAACGCGTGGCGGTGTGGATCCTGGAGAAGTATTACCATGACTTTCCCGTCTACAACCCTGCCCTCCTCAACCTGCCCAAGTCCGTCCTGGCCAAGAAAGTGTCTGGCTTCAAGGTGTATTCCCTCGGAGAGGGTGAGCGGCCCTGCTCCTCAGCCCTCCTCAGGACTCCAAACCACCTCCGCCCTGCTTCTCTCGCCCCCCTCCCTCCCCTGCTTTCTCCTTTCCTCGGCCCTGGTCCCAGGCTCTTCTGTTCTGTCCTTCGCCTCGACTCCAGGTGGCTGGTCTTAGCTGCTGATCCTCCTTGCTGTCCCTCTAGTCTAGGCCATGGTGTGTCCCCCCCCCCGGCCTGGCTCCTCTGCGTCTGCTCATCCGCCCTGGTCCTAAGCCCTCGGCTCTCTGAGCTCCAGGACCTCCTTCCCTGGCGAGGGACACGTGCAGAGCCTCCGCCTCCAGGGCCACCTTGTCTCCTGCGGGTCTCTCCCAGAAGTGGCCACCAGGGTTGGGAACAGGAAGTACGGTTGGGGGTGGTCACAGCCTCCTCAGAGGTGTCAGATCGCTGTCTCCAGACTTCCTGCAGCGAGAGGCTAGGCCATGAACCCAAGTGACCACCCCCTTTCTCTCCTGCTCCCGTGCAGAAAACAGCACCAACAACTCCACGGGCCAGTCCCGGGCCGTGATCGCCGCGGCAGCCCGGAGGCGGGACAACAGCCACAACGAGTACTACTACGAGGAGGCGGAGCACGAGCGGAGGGTGCGCAAGCGGAGGGCCAGGTAGGTCCCCGGGGGGCAGTGGGTGTGGGCGGGCTCAGCGGAGGAAGACCGTCAGGCTTCTGTGGCTGTTGGAAATAGACACGTGAGCAGTGGTGAGGGTGAGGGTGTATGTGCGTGCGCTGCTGTTGCCAGAGCCAATCACGATGAAGGCAGCTCTGTAGAACAACACACGTCTGTTCCCTCATGGTACCTGTGTCAGGTGGGCTTCGTTGGGCCTCCATTCAGGTCTCACAGGCTGACGTTTGAGCCTGGGTCGTCTGCCAGGCTCAGTGGTTGCCGGCAGAACCTTGTCACCTGGCAACTCACAACACGCAGTTTGCTGTCTTCTTGAGGGGCTCTCGAGCCCAGAAAAGCAGCTTTGAAAGGGCTCACGTGATACCATCAGGTCCACCATAACAACCTCGTGTTTTACTTACTTGTTTTCAGATGGTAGGTGAATCTCTCTTTAATTTTATTATTGAGAATATTATCCATCTCTCGCCCATCCCAGGCCTTCACCTGTTTATTGTCTGTGTCCATGGACCACGACTAATTTGTACTTCTCAGTCCCTTCACCTTTTTCACTCATTCCCTCAACTGCCTCCCACGTGGCAGCCTTCAGAATGTTCTCTGTGTCTATGAGGCTGTTCCTGTTCTGCTTGTTTGTTTATTTTTATTTACTTTTTAAAAATTTTTATTTTTATTGATTTCAAAGAGGAAGGGATAAGGAGAGAGAGATGGAAACACCAATGATGAGAGAGAATCCTTGATTGGCTGCTTCCTGCACGCCCCCTACTGGGGATTGAGCCTGCAACCTGGGCATGTGCCCTTGACTAGAATCGAACTTGGGATCCTTCAGTCTGCAGGCCAACACTCTATTCACTGAGCAAACCCCGCTAGGGCTGTTTATTTTGATTTTTAGATTCAATTGTTGATAGATATGTATTTATTACTATTTTATTGTTCAAAGTTTATCTTTTTTTTTCTTTTTTTTTTTTCTTCTTTTTAAAGAAGACCCTTTAACATTTCATGTAATACTGATTTGGTGGTGATGAATTCCTTATAACTTTTTTTTTTTTTTTTGGAAGCTCTTTATCTGACCTTTAATTCTAAATGATAATTTTACTGGGTAGAGTAATCTTGGTTATAGGGCCTTGTGTTTTTTTTGTTTTTTTGTTTTTTTAATCACCTTTAATATTTCTAGCTACTCCCTTCTGGCCTGCAAAGTTTCTGTTGAGAATTCAACTGACAGTTGTATGAGTGCTCCCTAAAAGCAGATAACTAACTGCTTTTCTCTTGCTGCTTTTATGATTCTCTCTTTGTCTTTAATATTTGGCATTTTAATTATGATGTGTCTTGGTGTGGGACTCTTTGGGTTGGGTCTTTCTGCACTTCCTAGACTTGTATGTCTGTTTCCTTAACCAGGTTAGAGAAGTTTTCTGTCATTGTTTTTTCAAATAGATTTCAATTTCTTGCTCCCTCTGTTCTCCTTCTTGTACCCCCATGATGCGAATGCTGGTACACTTGAAGTTGTCCCAGAGGCTCCTTACACTATCTTTATATTTTTGGATTCTTTTTTCTTCTTCTTCTTCTTTTTAATATATTTTTATTGATTTCAGAGAGGAAGAGAGAGGAAGAGAGAGATAGAAACATCAATAATGAGAGAGAATCATCAATTGGCTGCCTCCTGCATACTCCTCACTGGAGATTGAGCCTGCAAGTTACAGAGAGGAAGAGAGAGGGATAGAGAGTTAGAAACATCAATGAGAGAGAATCATCGGTCAGTTGCCTCTTGCACACCCCCTCCTGGGGATGTGCCCGCAACCAAGGTACATGCCCTTGACCGGAATCGAACCTGGGACCTTTCAGTCTGCAGGCTGACGCTCTATCCATTGAGCCAAACCAGTTTTGGCTGTTTTAGTTGTAATCTTGACGTGGCAGTGAGTATTATGTTTATCTATGTTTTCATATTGACTGATTACTGGTCTAATCTCATATTATTATATTTTTAAATACTGTCTATTGATTTTTTTTTTTTTTTTAGAAAGAAAGGAAGGAGAGGGATAGAAGAGAGATAAAAACATGGATGAGAGAGAAACATCATTGATCGACTGCCTCCTGCATGCCCCAGATAGAGGGCACAACCGAGCCTGTGCCCTGACTGGCAATCAAACCGGTGACCTCTTGGTTCATGGGTTGATGCTCAACCACTGAACCATACCCACTGGACCCAGTGTTGTATTTGAAAGTCAGTTGATTTGACACTTTAATTTTATCCTCAAAATGTGCTGATGTTATTGAATCATCGGGAGTGGGAACCTGGCAGAGGGGGATGGGGGTACCTTTGAATTCCACCTATTGCAGTGGGCCAGGGAGCAGTGAAAGGCTCTGAACCTCCCCTGCGACAGCAGGGACTGAGGCTGAGAGCTCCTACCAGCAGATCTTGAAAGTTTGCTCAGCAGATGGTACATTTGTTACCTGCAAAAATGAGGGTCTGCTTCCTTTTTCCCATTCACATTATTATGTGAATTTAAGTCACACCTGAAGAGTCTTTCTTGCTGCCAACTGCTGTCAGGTCCCACCTGGGTCTGTCTGACGCAGGCGCAGCAGGTCTCAGGCCCTTCCTCCCATTCGATCTCCAGGCCGCAAGGGAGGAAGAGAGCGCTTGGCCTGTCCTCCCACAAGCCTGGCGCCCTCTGCACTAGACCAGAGGTCATCACCCCACTTCTGCAGCGTCTCGGTGTGTTTCCAGGTGTAGAAGGCGCTCTCATGGAAGGAAACTGGAGACGTCCCCTGCTCCCTTACCTTCTGCCTTGCCTAAGGGTCTTCTCCACGGCCACCCCCAAAGGGATTCTTTCCTTCCCCGTTACCGGGGGTGTGAGCAGAGGAGTGCTTTTCCCCTTGGTTCGCCTGCGACAAGAGGGTCATTTCCAAAGGAATTTGACTGAGACCATTAGGAGGAGCGAAAGAATAAACAGAGGGACTGCCGATGTACGCAAATAACCTGCCAGGGTGCACAGGTTTACTTAGCCCAGGATCCCGTTCTAAGCTATTTGAAGGGCTTCCCAATATTGGTGTGTCTCCCTCAGCTTTTAATGCAAATTGGCTTATTTTTCCCGTTCCCCTTTAACACTGTTTCTTTAAAAAAATTTTTTTTAAATTGATTTTAGAAAGGAAGGGAGAAAGATAGAAACACCATTGATGAATGAGCAAGAAACATCATTGATTGACTGCCTCCTGCATGCCTCACACTGGGGATCAAGCCCACAACCTTCGCATCCATGGCCCGAGCCATGCAGAAGTACCTCCTGACTGGGAATTGAACCCATGACCTCCTGATTCATAGGTCGATGCTCAACCACTGAGCCACACCAGCCAGGCAACACCATGTTTCTGAGATTCACTGATGTTGCCTAAATATTCAACGTGTACCATACTATCTTTGCAGAGTAGTTCATTGAGTCCACACAACATCCTAACCAATATTTGGATTATAGTCATCTTCCTAAGTTTTTTTTTTTTTTTTTCATTTTGTTGGATAAGTAATGTCTTATTTACATTTTAAATATCTCTAATTACTAGCAAGTGATTAATTCATAAAAATTTTTTTTAGCCTTTTAGGCCTTTGGCGAATTGTTTGTTCATCTCCTTTGCCTGTTTTTCTGTAGTGTTTGGCCTTTTCCTTCTTGATTTGTAGCAAATTCTTTACATTCCACCCCCATCCTCTGCCCCAAGAGATTTTCATTAATGTTGTCCATGCTTAGAAACCATCATTTTGGTGTAGTTGTATCTATTAACCCTCCTCCCCACCCCCCAGCCTCCCGCTATGAAGTGTGATTTGAGCATCTTATTTAAGAAAGCTTTTCTTAGCGTTTGCTGCAATGCTGGTCTTTCCTGTAGCACAGTTCTCAGTTGTCTCTCTGGGTTTGACATTGGAATGCTCTCTGAGTCCCGGGGCTGTGCTCACTGAGCTCTATAGCTGTCCCCTGTCCCCAGTGGGGAAACGCCCCCCCAACAGCATGTGCTTATGCGAATACACAATCCCCGAAGCCCAGCCCTAGGCTGCACATGGGGTCCTAATGCTTCCTCAAGAGCACCGAGGCGTGAGCTTGCTCTGGCTGCTGGAGGGCTGGGGGGGGGGGGGGGTGGAGATGAGAGGTGGGCGTCTGCTCCAGACCCGTCCCGTCCCCCCTCCCCCAGGCTTGTGGTGGCGGTGGAGGAGGCCTTCACTCACATTAAGCGGCTGCAGGAAGAGGAGCAGAAGAACCCCAGGGAGGTGATGGACCCCCGGGAGGCAGCCCAGGCCATCTTTGCATCCATGGCCCGAGCCATGCAGAAGTACCTCCGCACCACCAAGCAGCAGCCTTACCACACCATGGAGAGCATCCTGCAGCACCTGGAGTTCTGCATCACACACGACATGACACCTAAGGTGGGCCTGCTCCTCCCAGCATCCTCTGCTTCCTCTAGTGCTGGCAATTCTTCCCAGCTCACTTTCCCATATTCTCTCACTTCTTTCTTTACTCTCCCTCTCCCTCTCCCTCTCCCTCTCCCTCTCCCTCTCCCTCTCCCTCTCCCTCTCCCTCTCCCTCTCCCTCTCCCTCTCCCCTCCCTCTCCCTCTCCCTCTCCCTCTCCTCTCCCTCTCCCTCTCCCTCTCCCTCTCCCTCTCCCTCTCCCTCTCCCTCTCCCTCTCCCTCTCCCCCTCTCCCTCTCCCTCTCCCTCTCCCTCTCCTCTCCCTCTCCCTCTCCCTCTCCCTCTCCCTCTCCCTCCTCCTCTCCCTCTCCCTCTCCCTCTCCCTCTCCCTCTCCCTCTCCTCTCCCTCTCTCCCTCTTCCTCTCCTCTCCCTCTCCCTCTCCTCTCCCTCTCCCTCTCCCTCTCCCTCTCCCTCTCCCTCTCCCTCTCCCTCTCCTCTCCCTCTCCTCCCTCTCCCTCTCCCTCTCCTCTCCCTCTCCCTCTCCCTCTCCCTCTCTCCCTCTCCCTCTCCCTCTCCCTCTCTCCCTCTCCCTCTCCCTCTCCCCCAACCTTCTTATAGTCTCTTCTCTCATTTCTACCCCATCCACCCATCTCTGCATGGGCTAAAGTTCTTAGTGGTGAGGAGAAGAGAGAACTTTGGGACCATTTGGGGAAAGGTTGAGTCTCTTTCTCATCTCTAGAAAAGCACTGACATTCCCAGATCTAACACCCCACGTTCACCCCTTCCCTTCCAGCAGATTTATTTTTGTTGTTGTTGCTCTCTTTGAACCATTTTGAGCCATTACCCACCCCTCTGCTTTTTGCCCACTGCCTAGTCTTGCTTCCCCTGAGCCATCCTTGGTGCATGGGTGGCTTAAGATACTGCACTTTAACCAGGACACCTCCAGCTTTCTGCTGGTGCAGACCTGCCCGTCCCTGAGCATGGCAGCTAGGTGGAGAGAAAGGAGGAATGCGGAGGGCTTGCCTGGATCATCCAGGGTGTGAGGGGGAAGGGCAGAGCATGGTGTTAGGAGAGCTGAGCTCCAGGCCCGACCCTGCTGAGCCACATCACCTCTGTGGGCTTCCGCTTCCTCGTTTATAAAGCACGGGTCTGGCACAGACGGTCTCAGCCTTCCTCCTGCTGTGACATCCTGACACCGCTGAGTGCCCGGTGAGCTGGGGCCTGCTGGCTGTCTTTGGAAGCGGAGCCCCGGGGTGTGCAGGATGGCGGGTGGGTGGGTGGGAGAGCTTCTGACTCGGCTCCCTCTCCCCTTCCCAGGCCTTCCTGGAGCGGTACCTGGCAGCCGGACCGACCATCCAGTACCACAAGGAACGCTGGCTGGCCAAACAGTGGACCCTGGTGAGCGAGGAGCCGGTGACCAACGGCCTTAAGGATGGCATCGTTTTCCTCTTAAAACGCCAGGACTTCAGCCTGGTGGTCAGCACCAAGAAGGTCCCGTTCTTCAAACTCTCCGAGGAATTTGTGGACCCCAAGTCGCACAAGTTTGTCATGAGGCTGCAGTCGGAGACCTCGGTGTGACCGTGTCGCAGCAGGGGGAGTGGGAGACGGGCTCCGGGGGCGCTGGGAGGGGCTGGGCGCTCAGGTCCGGCCCCGTTCCTGCAGCCCTCGCCCTCGCGTGTTTGGTGTTTTTTTTTGTTTTGTTTTTTTTTACTTGAATGAACTTACCCCTACCCTGTCTCCTCCCCTCTTCGGCCATCCTGGAGAGACCATCCTGCTGTCATCAGTACCTGGGAGGTTCCCTCTTCTCTGCCCCCCTCCCTCTGGTACCTTCCCAGGCCCTGCAGGAATCAGTGCCTCTCCCCCTCCCTCTCCTTTCTCCTCTCTCCTCTCCTCTCCCTGGATGACTGTCTTTTCTGAACGTGCACAGGGCTCTCCTGAGCCCCCACTCTCGAACCCAGGTTCTCGTGGCTGTTCTTCCCGGCGGCTCCTGATGGGGATGCCTCTGGGGGGCACAGACATGGCTGCAGAGAACCATGGTGCCAAACCCCTCCAGGGCAGCAGCTTCCTGAGACCTCCCGACGGCAGACGGTCTGCCCCTCCTGCTGCTCACTCCCCTGCAGCAGATCCCTAGTTTCTGGGGCGAGAGCAGGCCTGTGTCCTCCCCCCACCACCCCAGAGTTAGGGGTCCCCCTGCCAGAGCTGTGAGAGCCTCCCACATCCGGCCATCCATATTCAGGGCAAGGGATGATCCCGTCTTCACCCTGCAGTCTCCGCCGTCTGCTTCTGACATGTGACCGCGGGCAGCCTGGGACAGACACCATCTGTGACCTCCTTTCCCGGGTCCCCTCTGTTTAGGGCTCTTTCCTGGGTAGCCCCTGAGGGAAGGGCAGGAGAGACATCTCAGTGGGCCAGGTTCCCCTTCCCAGCAAAGGATGACCCGGAGACTCCAGCACAGAATTACCTGCCTGTGGGCCCCGCCCCCGCCCTGGTGGTCTTAGGCAAACACGGTTCTTCCTTTCACCGGCCACCTCCAGTCTCGCTGTCTCTTCCTTCAGCTCCAGAGACCTGTTGTCTCACCTCTCTCTTGGGGGGAGCCAGCTGCTCCTCCTTGTCCCCTGCCTTAAGTCCGCCTCTTTGTCTCAGGGGTCTCTCTCTTCCTTGGCTGGCCAGGGTCCCCTCCTCTCCTCCCTCTGCCCGGTTCTCTGGGCTCTGGCCTCCCTCTGTGTTGGGGTGAAGGACCAGGATCGCTGCCTTTTGTGGGTGTGGAGCCCCTTTACCCCGTGTAGCTCTCACCGTCCTTGCACCCAGTCTGAATTCTTGAGAATTTCCATCTCCTTTCGAGCAACATGTGCTGGCCCTCTACTGCATAGATTCAGTGTAAATCTGAGCCTTGAAACCATGTGGTTTTAGCCAGGGGGTGGGTGGGGGGGAGGGACGCATCCAGATACCTCCAGCTGGGACCCACGTGGCAGACCTTTAAGGTGGCTGGGCGGAGGGTGCCTCTGGGTCTTACCCTCCAAATACATCGCGGTGCCCCTTACAGGCCTGTCTTTCCCCAGAAAACTCACTGGCCGTTGCCTTGCAGAGAGCCGCTTGGGGTCAGATCCTGGGCTTGGGGGAGCCTAGCGACTGGCATTTCTCCTGCTGTCCTTTCTGGAAAAGCACATCTGCCCCCTCCCCCGTCCCCCTACCCACCACCACCACTTACTAAGCAAGGGCTCTTCAGCCAGGGCTGACCGAAGGCAGGGCCCGGGGTTGTGGACAGACCTGAGGGAAGGACGTCCACTCCTGGGGGTGCCGGTGTTGGAGGAGCGCCTCTGGGTCACATTTCTAAATACCTCGCTGTCCCGGGAAACGGGCCTGGATGGTGACCGGGGCCATTGCCGCCGGGGGCAGGAGTGGGGCCGTGTGGTGTGAGGGTTGCGTTGGAGAGGGAGACGGTTGGGGGTCTTCGTTGCCGCCCCGGGCTAGGGGCAGGGAGTGTTTATTTTAAGAACCTGCCATGTGTTGAATCACTGTGATTTCTTCATTCCTTTTTCCTGAAGCAAAAAGAAAACCCCTCCGTATAAGCACTAAGGGCCGCGACTGAGAATGATAGTGTTTGGGCCCTTTGCGTCAGAACTGTGGTATCTTTCTCTTCTTGGATGACGATTATTATTTTTTAAAATGTCGGGACGGATCGTCACGTGCGTGGCTGTGTGTCCTTCCTTCTCCTCCGTGGGAGGCTGTCTTCATGCTGTGAATTGCCGTGGGGCGTGCAGCTGAGTCCCCCTGAGCAGTGTCCTTCCTGTCTCGTGTCCCGTCACTCATTCTTCCCGGTGGGGGTGTGCCCGCCTCTGCCCCCACCCCCAGGGGGCGTGTGGCTGGGTCTTCCTATGACTTCATGGCATCCTGGTGCCGCCCCTTCACCCCTCCTAGGCATTCCTTTTCATCACTTTGGAGCACATTCCCCCTCTCCCCTACCCCTCCCTACCAGGACACTGTGCCTCCCTCCTCCACCTACCTCGCCACTCTGCGGCTGTCCCCATCCGTCCCTTCCTCACTCTTCCTGATCTGTTTATTTCCCTGTAATCTCTCATGCTTCTTCCCACCCCCCACCATTTCAGCCCTTCATTTCTTGGCGCCCCCCCCCCCCCCCCCCCGGTTCCTTTTACAAACCCTGCATTGTGCTTGTCATCAAGCATTGGAGACATTGAGTCCCTGACCTTCTCAGCTCACACGCCATTTTCCAGAGTTTGTGCTTCTCTGCCTGTCAGTCTGTCTTCTCATTCCTCGGCTCCCCCCACGGGCAGCGCCTGCTGCTGGGCTTCGTCCTGGTGTGTGACTGTTGTGATTCCTCTGTGTGCGGAGGAAGGGCCTTTTTGAATCCCTTCCAAGTGAGATTGTAAATGTAGAATTTTCTACTGTGGGATCTAGATTTTTTTTCTTTTTTCCTTTTTTTTTTGGGTGGGGGTGTGTGTGGGTGGGTGGGAGGGTTACAGAACTGAGACCCTGTGCATGCATGTAGAAAATTGTAAAATGTAAATTTTTTTAATATATAAAATGCTTGTTTTTACAGTTTGCAGTGAATCTAAACATTATGGCAGTTTTAGGGATTTTTTTTTTCTTAACATAGAAACTAAAACTGTACAAACTTTTTTTAAAAATATAAAATAAAGACATTTGACTTTTGTGGGGGCATTTTGTTGTCTTTCTTTTTTTACAGAGAGCAAAGAGGGTCAGGCCAGAGTGGATATGTGTGCTTCTTGTTAGGGAACGGGTAGGTCAGGAGGGGGCAGTGTGAGCTCATTATCATTCCATTGTTTCTCAGATGAAGGAACAGGAATTGTTCTCTCCGAGGAGAGGCAGATGGGGATGGGTGGATGGTTGTTAGCATAAGGAGGAAGGAAAGATCCATAAGAATTTCAGGGAATAATTTATTTTAGTCAACAGTGACTAAAAATCCCTGAAGTCTATGTCTTATTTCTAAATATCTTATTTCGACCATTATCTCTTCAGTCTTTCAGGCACTGCACGAAAGAAAGTATAGCAATAGTCATTTATTTAAAACTAGAGGCCCAGTGCATGAAGTTCATGCATAGGGGAGGAGGGGGAGTGTCCCTCAGCCTGGCCTGCACCCTCTCCAATCTGGAACTCCTGCCTGCTTGATCGCTCCTAAATGCCTCTGCCTGCCAGCCTGACCCCCCTAACTGCTCTCCCCTAATGGCCTGTTCCCTCTAACTGCTCTCCCTAACTGCCCCAATTGCTCTCCCCTGCCAGCCTGATCCCCCTGACTGCTCACTCCTTCTGACCTGATTGCCCCTACCCACCTCTGCCTCAGCCCCCATCACTGTGGTTCTGTCTGGAAGGATGTCCGGAAGATGTCTGGTCTAATTAGCATATTGCCCTTTATTAGTATAGATGAAAATATTCAGTTGGCATTGCACTTATCTTCAAGTATCAGAATCAGCAAGAGGCCAGGGCCTTTCAGCTCCACCAAGACCCAAGCTTCTCTGTGACTTTGAGCAAAATACTTAGCACATAACAGCTTCTTAAGGTTAAAACAAATAAGCAAACGTAAACTTGACTGGAGTTGACCTGCTTCCTAGGTTCAGTCTTCCTCTTCCCACCTCATGCTTTGCCAGGCTTTGAGGATGCAGGGACAAGAAATGCGGTCCTTGTCCTGGGGGAAGATCCAGCTGATAGGATGCGGCAGACCCAGTGACCTAAGGTGAGGCCGTGGCCTGGTCACAGGCAGGGCACAGAGGAGCGCTGGCTGGACAACAAGGAACTCAGGGAGCCTGTCTTCAAGAAATTTAAGGAATTTTAGAATCAAGAGGGGGCAACACAGGTTCCTTGAAGGGGATTTGTTTTATTTACCTAAGACTTCCTAGCATTTGTACCAGTTCTCCACATACAGTTGGTGCTTAATAAGAAAATTGTTGGGCCGAAACCGGTTTGGCTCAGTGGATAGAGTGTCGGCCTGCGGACTGAAAGGTCCCAGGTTCAATTCCAGTCAAGGGCATTGGTTGTGGGCACATCCCCAATAGGGGGTGTGCAAAAGGCAGCTGATGGATGTTTCTAACTCTCTATCCCACTCTCTTCCTCTCTGTAAAAAATCAATAAAATATATTTAAAAAAAGAAAATTGTTGGATGAATTAAAAAAACAAACAATACAATAGGGATGTGTAAAAGGGATCATGTACTTCTTCCTTTACAATTGTACTCCAGTCTTTCTCATATGAAAACAAATAAAATTAACTTCCCTCGAAACTACAACCCCCCGTTCTTATGACTTTTCTTTATGTAACCAGGCTTATAGTTTCACTTACTACTGCTTTCAGTTTATCTCAAATCCAGCTTTTGAGTTATTGTGACCAAATTTCTAGCAGGCCTCTCAAATCATTCTTTCTCTTGACGGGCAAATAAAATAACTGCTTTCAGTTTAGGGAGTCTTTACTTAGCGCCTAGGATGTTCCAGCCTGACAGCTGGTGGCAGCAGGAACAGCACCAGGCGGAGTCAGATCAGATCTGGGGACTTCAGCAACCCTCGGTACATGGGTTCCCGCTAGGAAAGAATTCAGAGCCAAGATTCAAACTATAGGTGAACATCTTAATAATAAAAGTGTGATATGCAGGTCGAACAAACGGCTGAACAGTGGAAGGACCATCCAGACAACTGTGCTATGACACCCACTGGCGCCAGGCCAGCCCAGGTGGGTGGGATGTGATTGGTTGGGGGGGGGGGCCCTGCCATTGCCCCATGACTGCATTGACTGGTGGGCTGTGGCAGGTGGGTGGGGCCTCCCTCTATGGGGTGATCAATTGCGTGGCTTCCAGACTGCGAGAGGGCTCAGATCCCCCTCCCTCACCCTTCCACTGGGCCTCTGTTTATAAAATCTCAGAGGTAAAGAAGTAATTCATAGAAGAAATGGGCTTAGGAAATACACTGAGTGGCCAGATTATTATGATCTCTGAACACATGAAGATTCCTAGGTGCAGTATAATGTATATGTTAGAGGCCCTGTGCATGCCTGGCCAGGGAGAGGGGCCAGGAGCGGTTGGCCAGCCTGCCTGCTGGTCGAACTCCTGGTTGAGGGGACAATTTGCATATTAGCCTTTTATTATATAGGATATACACTGAGTGGCCAGATTATTATGCGTCCAGAGATCATCATCATCTGGCCACTCAGTGTAAGTTACAGAGGCAAAGGGAGGGCCATAGAGCTTGGGGGTGAGGAAGACAATGGTAATATGTCATGGGGAACGGGGAAAGGAAAATTGCAGGCAGGCGTGCTCCCGGGAGAGTGAGCAAGCTGGATCTTCCATTCTAGGGGTTCAGGGTGGAGATTTTAGGGGAATCCCCGGAAAAGATCTTCATAGAATATTCAGCAGTTTTCTAGGTGTGTCCTTTCACGGTTGTGGTCTCCACTGATGGATTGGTCTGTTCCAGGGCAGAGGTCATTAGTCATCACAGCTGGTCCTGAGGTTAGCCGTGGTGTTGCTTGTCTGTTTTTGCTGCCTTTCTGGGCCTGGAGCTGAAATGCAACTGAGGCCTAGACGTTATCTTTAGAGAGGAAAAGGTGAGGGTGTCCAAACCACATGACTAGCGATATGCTAGGGGAGGAAGAACCTACCCTAAATTGTGCATTGCTAGGCGCCCAGGGTTGTCCATTCTGCTGACTTTCTGTACCTGGCCCATCATCCCTGCTCTGCTCATGTCTAACTGCCTATCACATTACCCCCTCAAGGATCTTGGCTCTGAATTCTGTCAGAGAAAAGGGGCACAGGTTTTCTTCTGTAACTGCTTCCTGCTGAAGAGGGATGATATTTTCCTTCAGAGCCAAGAGATCTTTCCTTCCTTCCTTCCTTCCTTCCTTCCTTCCTTCCTTCCTTCCTTCCTTCCTTCCTTCCTTCCTTTCTTTCTTTCTTTCTTTCTTTCTTTCTTTCTTTCTTTCTTTCTTTCTTTCATATATTTCATATATTTTATTGATTTTTCACAGAGAGGAAGAAAGAGAGATAGAGAGTTAGAAACATCAATGAAAGAGAAACATCAATCAGCTGCCTCCTGCACACCCCAAACTGGGGATGTGCCCGCAACCAAGGTACATGCCCTTGATCAGAATCTAACCTGGGACCTTTCAGTCCACAGACCAACGCTCTATCCACTGAGCCAAACCGGTTTTGGCGAACCCTCAACTCTTTGGTGCACAGGGCCAGTGATCTACCATTGAGCCACATTGGCCCGGGCTAAGAGACTTCTAATAAAGTATATGGCGTTCACTAATAGCTTTAAGTGTATTTCATAGCTTTTTTGTAAAAGTTGAAACTGTAAAGCTTCTAGAAGAAAACACAGGAGAAAAGCCTCTTGTCATTGGTCTTGGCAATGATCTATTGAATTTGACACCAAAAGCAAAGGCAACAAAAGTAGAAAAAGAGAAATGGAATTACATCAAACTAAAAAGCTTCTGCGTAGCAAAGGAAACAAAATGAAAAGGAAACCTATGGAATGGGAGAAAACATTTGCAAACCATCCACCTGATAAAGGATTAATATTCAAAATATAGCCCTGCTGGTGTGGCTTAGTTGGTTGAGCATCATCCCATGCACTGAAAGGTCACCAGTTCTATTCCCAGTCAGGTCACTTGTCCAGGTTGTGGATTCAATCCCCAGTTGGGGTGTGACTCCCACATTAGTGTTTTTCTCTCTTCCTCTTTCTCCCTGTTTTCTTTTTCTTTCTTTTAAGACACACCAACATATATGAGAAATTACCAAAACTCAATAGTAAAAAACCAAATAACACAAATTTAAAATGGGTAAAGGATTGGAATAGACATTCATTCAAAGAAGGCATGTAAATGGCCAATAAATATATGAAAAGGTGCTCAACATCACTACTCATTGGGGTAATACAAACCAAACCCATAACGAGATTTCATCTCACACCTATAAAGATGGCTATACAAAAACACAAATCCTATATAATAAAACCCTAATATGCATATTGACTGAACAGTGGAATGACCAGTTGCTATGATGTGCACTGACCACCAGGGGGAAGACATTCAATGCAGGAGCTTCCCCCTGGTGGTCAGTGTGCTCCCTCAGGGGCAGCACCACTCAGCCAAAATCCAAGCTCACAGCTGGTGAGCACAGCGGTGGCAGAGGGAGCCTCTCCTGTCTCAGCGGCAGTGCTAAGGACCAACAAGCCAAGCAGTAAGGAGCAGTGAGCATGCAGGCAGCAAGGAGTGAGGGATCCAGGACTGCAAGAGGGATCCCAGACTGTGAGAGGGATATCCAACTGCTGGCTTAGGCCAGATCCCATCCCCTACAGGGTCCTGGACTGAGAGGGCACAGGCTGGGCTGAGGGACCCCCTTCCCCAGTGCACTAATTTCATGCACTGGGCCTTTAGTAAAAAAAAAAACAACAAGCATTGATGAGGATGTGGAGGAAAGGAAACTCCTCTCCCTTCCACTCTGAAATCAATAAAAAAATAAAATTCATGGATGAACCTGGAGGATATTATATTAAGTAAAATAAGCCACACACACACACACACACACACACACACACACACACACATATGCATACAGGGATGCGCACATGCACACGCCCTAAATAATAATATGATCCTACTTATATGAGAAATCTAAAAGTTAAACTTATAGAAGCAGAGAGTGAATAGGGGTTACCAGGGGATAAGTGAGGGGGCGGGGAGCGGGGAGAATGCAGATGGTCTTGGTCAAAAGATATAAAATTTTAGTTTTATAGGAGGAATAAGTCCCAGAGAGCTATTGTACAGCATAGTGTGTCTATAGTTAACAATATTGTATCCTATACTTAAAAATTTGCTAGGAGGACAGATCTTATGTTAAGTATTCTTAACCCACACACAAAAATTAAAAATTAAAAAGTGTAGAGGGAAACTTTCAGAGTATATGGATATGTTTACAGTATTGGTTGTGGTTGTGGTTTCACAAATGTATACTTATTTAAAACATCAGTTATATGCATTAAATATGTAATTTTGGCATGTTAATTATACCTCAATAAAATGTTTCTTTAAAAAAAGACATTAAAATATATTGAACCCACAAAACATTATGACATTCTTCTGAAGGGAATGGTGTAAAAGAAGGGAATATGAGAATTTGAGCAGAGGAAAGGCAGGAAATGATAAGAAAGCTGGGCTCAGACAATGTATCCTCTTCTCTCGTATTTTCTGAAGGTTTGTGAGAAAAGTTGTTGGTTCGGGAGAATGTAATTTAACAACAGCAGCAACAATAGTTAACATTTATTGAGCACTTTTATGAACTAAGCACTATGCTGAAGGTGTCGGGTACATTATCTTATTTAATTCTCACACAATTTTATAACACATTCATTTCACTTATTTAAAATATTTGCCGAACATTTTCTATGTCCTAGCTACTGTGTTAGGTGCCAGGGAAACAGCGATAAATAAAATTATTATGGTCTCTATTCCAGAAAAGTTTATGGTATAGTAGGAGAAACTCACATTACTATAAGCCAATAAAAAGAAATATGTTTTGCCATATGATACGTGACATGGCAGTGTGACAGAAAAATGGGGAGAGCACCCGGATAGGTTCTTTAAGAAGGTGACCTACATAAGCTGAGACCTAAAGAATGAGGAGGAGCCGAGCAGGATGTGAATAATTCTCCCTTAAAGAGCTCTTTCCTTTAATGGAGGAACTGACAGAAGACCAGGGAGGATAAACAGAGACAGCGGTGGGAGAGTGATAATGGCTGAGGCTGGAGATGGGCCAGAGACCATCCAGGGCCATGGAGATGCAATTTCATTCTGAGTGCAGGGAGAAATATTGCAGAGTTTTAAGCAGACCAGTGAAAGATCTGATTTATATTAAAAACACGACTCTGGCTGTCTTTTGGAAAATGGGGTAGAGGGAGGGAAGAGCAAAACTGGGGAGAGTTGTTCAGAGTTTATTGCAGCCTTCCAGGTTAGAGATGGTAATGACTGGATAGAGGATGCTGGTGGAAGATTTGTGGAGAAGTGGGTAAGTTCAGATATGTCTTCAGAGGTAGAGTCCAAAGGACCTGGTGATAGAGAAGCTGGAGTCAAAGGTAACTCAGGCTCCTGGTTTGAGTGATAGGGCTGATGTATCATACCCTCCTTTTTCAGTCTAGGACCGCGATCAGCAAACTGTGGCTCTCGAGCCACGTGCGGCTCTTTGGCCCCTTGAGTGTGGCTCTTCCACAAAATACCACGGCCTGGGCGAGTCTATTTTGAAGAAGTTTAAGTTTAAAAAATTTGGCTCTCAAAAGAAATTTCAGTCGTTTTACTCTTGATATTTGGATCTGTTGATTAATGAGTTTGCCGATCACTGGTCTAGGACCAAAGCTCCAAGAGCTTAGGTAGCATGTTCCAGGAGATATGTCCAGTACGTGATTTGAGCATGAGTCTACCCAATTCCAAAGACAACACACGTAATTCACACATTGTATTCTCTCCCAAGGTAACCTTGCTCATTTGGCTCGCACAGATCAAGAGACACCCATGTGTCACAATTCTGCTGCTTTCTAAAAGGAGAGAAGTGGTGGTCTTCTGGATTAAAGTCTTTCCATCAATCATAACTTCATTTGCTTAGTTGCCAAAGGGAAAGTCAATACCCAGGCATGTTACCTGAAGCATGTTTCGTCCTGGAGCAGATTAAAAATTGTTATTTTGATCACAGGCTGCACATGATGTTATTCCTTAACCCATTGTATGTCATAGGTGTCTGTAGATGCAAGCGGTGGACCTTCCCCACACGCCATGTGTGTCTATAAAGAAAAAATGTTTTCCCTAAGTGGCAGCCCTGACTAACTTTAAAATCATATTTTGTGAGAATTTTCAGCTGAAAATATTCAAGAACACCCAAATTGTGATATATATATATATATATATATATATATATATATATATATATATGATTTTATTATTATTATTTTTTTATTGTCTAAAGTTTTACATGTCTTCTTTTTCCCCAATTGACCTCCTTTCTCCAGCCATTCTTATCTCAGGCAAGCCCCCACCACCCCAGTGTCTGTGTCCATTGGTTATGCTAATATGCATCAATATATTAGTTTTTATAATATCCACTGCAAATTAAAAAAATATATTTCATTAATTTTTTACAGAGATAAAGGGAGAGGGATAGTTAGAAACATCGATGAGAGAGAAACATGGTTCAGCTGCCTCCTGCACACCCCCTACTGGGGATGTGCCCGCAACCAGGGTACATGCCCTTGACCAGAATTGAACCCGCAACCCTTGAGTCCGCAGGCGGATGCTCTATCTGCTGAGCCAAACCAGTCAGGGCTCCATTGCAAATATGGACATGTGGCAGTTAACCGGTGTTTGACCTAGGTAAGCAGGTTCAAGTCTGAAGGACTGGAAGTGATAATCCTAGATATTCAACTTCTGTTTTCAGGCAGAAATCCCGCTCTGTGCTCTCCCTTGTGTTCAGGAGAAGATGTGTCATTCCTGAATTCCTTTGAGACATTTCAGCAACTTAGACGATGTTGTCAAGAACTGTTACCCTGGAAGAAATGGGCTTACTTTAATGGGAAAAAGAAGAAAATGAAGTGGGTTAATAAGGACCAGAGCCTCAGGCCAGACTCCATGGCTACAGAGAAGGTCTGCAGAGCACCAGAGGGCAGATAGGAATATTGATAGATAGCATAAGAGAATTAAAACACAAGTAGGCTGAAAACATAGATATGCATGGTGATCTTAATACAACAAAACTTTTTAGATATGTTTTGGTGATATCCTGAGACTTTTTATATTCTGCTGGTATTATTCATCTATAAAATGGCTCCTTAACTTAAAAATATATATAAAATTTTTTATTAAATTCAGAGAAAAAGGGAGAGGGGAAGATAGAAACATCAATGATGAGAGAGGATCAGAGAATCATTGGTTGGCTGCCTCTTGCACACCCCCTATTGGGGATAGAGCCAGGGCATATGCCTTTGAAATCGAACCTGGGACCCTTCAGTCTGCAGGCCTATGCTCTATCCACTGAGCCAAACCAGCAAGGGCAAAAATGGCTCCTTAACTTTTGCTTCCTTGGTAAAGTCATAAGTCTGATGAGAGAGGTAAGAATGTAAGAACATGAGGCAATCATGGGCTTACCTGTTTGGGTTGACAAATTACGGAGTAAATTGTAGAGGAATCATTATTTTTCATAGGTATTGGGATTCCCGTTTTCTATAAAAAGGAATCATACTCATTTGACTCACACAGACAAAGAGATACTCATGCAAAGACATATTCCCAGAGAAAGGCAGTGTGCCAGAGTTCTCCAGGAGGAAGGCTAGGGAGTGCTTAGCAAGGGGAGCTGGAGACCAAACACCACCAGCTCTCAAACCTGTGACTTTAGTGGCATTTTCTGACCCCTAGACAGAAGCACACCCCAGCAAACCAGTGGGATCAAGAACCAAAGACCGAAGGGTGACTTTCTTAGCAAGTGTTGTGAAGAAAAGGAAACATTCTTGTCCTGAACCCAACTCCACTATCTTCTGTCTCAGATCTTTACTGGCTATACCTGGATGGTGCTGCCTGCTCTGTTTTATCCCTGTGGTTCTAATTGCCTGGTCATCAAGTCACTGGGTTCTCCTCAAGCAGGGGGAACTGGTAGGAGAAACATCTGGTATTCAGAGAGGCTCTGGCCAAAATCAATTTGTCTCAGTGGGTACAACGTCAGCCTGCAGACTGAAATGTCCCAGGTTCGATTCCAGTCAAGGGCATGTACTTTGGTTGTGGGCACATCATTAGTGGGGTATGTGCAGGAGGCAGCTGATCAATGTTTCTAACTATCTCTCTCCCTTCCTCTCATAAAAAATCAATCACTATATATATATATATATATATATATATATATATATATATATATATATATAATTTTTTTTTAAAGAGTGGCTCTGCTTGGAATACAAAATGTAGCAATAACAGAAGTCCCCTGTGCTCAGAAGTTTTGACATTTAAAATTAATTAAGAAATATATAGGGTGTTTTCAAGACCTCCAAAATTCTCCAAAGTACAATTTTACATTAAAGAAAAAGTTAAATTTGCAGATTAGTTTCTTGAGAGTGATTCATCTTGTCTTCAAGAGGAAATGGGAAGGACAATAGAAATATCTGAACAAGCCCTAGCTGGTTTGGCTTACTGCAGCGTTTTTCAACCGCTGTTCCGTGGCACACTAGTGTGCCGCGAGATGTTGCCTGGTGTGCCGTAGGTGCAGACAAGACAAGAATTTTATAATTTTTCACTATTTTGTTTACTTAATATTTCATAATAAAGTAATTATAAAATACTTTCTTTGTGTTTATTTGATTCCTATTCAAGAGAATTACTTTATATATAGTCAATATAGGCACAGAGTTAAATTTTTTAACATTTTCTAATGGTGGTGTGCCTCGTGATTTTTTTTCATGAAACAAGTGTGCCTTGGCCCAAAAAAGGTTGAAAAACACTGGCTTACTGGATAGAATGTCAGCCTGCAGACCGAAGGGTCCTGGGTTCGATTCCTGTCAAGGGCATGTACCTCAGATGCAGGCTCCTCCAGGCCCAGGCCCTGGTCAGGACTCGTGCAGGAGGCAAGCACTTGATGTGTTTCTCTCATATCGATATTTCTCTCTGTCTTTCCCTCTCTCTTTCACTCTCTCTAAAAATCAATGCAAAAATATCCTCAGGGGAGGATTAAGAAAAAAACAAAACCAACAAGGCGTATCTGAACAAGAGTTTCCTTTCATGTTCCCTTTCTTCAAGGAGCATTCTTTACAAATACCTGTGAGGGGTTGTATGAGGGACCAAAGGTTTCTAGCTAGACTATTGCTTCTATCATTTGGAGGATGATAAGTCTCTGGACTTGTTTTCAGATGACATAGAAACTGGCCTGCCAGGATGTGTTCTTTAGAATTGTACTTCTTGCAGGTGGTGGGGAATTATTCATGCCTGACCAAGGCCTTCTGGTTCTGTTGCTAGAGGGGTGGGGAGGATTGAGAGCTACTCATGTCTTCATTGCCCTCTGCTGTGAAGGGGCTGCAAATTCTTGTCCCTCATCTCTTCAGAGACTGCTGCGGAGCACTGCTATTTTCCCTGCCACAGATCTGTCTCCTCTGGAAACTCTCAAACTTAATGGAACTTTGATCCACTCAGCAAATATTTACTGAGCATCAGGCTAAGGCACAGGGGGAGAGAGAGGAAGACATAATTTTTTACTTTCAGGCAGCTTGTCATGAAGCTGAAGGGACCAGACTTCCTGATGCATGAAGCAGTTAGAGAGCAGTGTAGCGAAGGGTATGAGTAAACATTCCATTGGGGTGAGAGCGGTTGGGGCTGGAATGGTCCTGCGTAGAACTGTGTAGCTATCCATAGCCTTCTCCTCTCCTTAATGGTGTACGTCATTTGGATTAGTCAAGTGATTGTGGTGACATGTTTTTGAATAATGACTATAAAAATAATGCTGATGATGGAGTATAAAGTGGAAAGGACTCACCGTGTTTGGATGAGTGACCCGAGCGTACACAGTGTTCTCTGGGCAGGTCGGATCGTTCCCTGAGTCCCTCGGGGTCTCTGCTGAAAACACAGAGAGGCCCAGGCAATTGCAGAAGCATTCTCCCACGACCTGGCTTACCCCGGGCCACTTTCTGGCCCTGAAGATGCAATTGTTCAAGGCATTGCCATTCCTTACGGTTCATTCATTTTTGGCAGTCTTTGACATTCTGGGTTGAACCAGAAACTTCTCAATCATGTGATCTGTTTTTGACCTCATCTCTTGGGGGCACATAGCCTTGAGGTACCCTAAAGATTCAGCCTCCCACCGAAACCGGTTTGGCTCAGTGGTAGAGCGTTGGTCTGCGGACTGAAAGGTCCCAGGTTTGATTCCGGTCCAGGGCATGTACCTGAGTTGCGGGCACATCCCAAGTAGGGGGTGTGCTAGAGGCAGCTGGTCGATATTTCTCATCAACGTTTCTAGCTCTCTATATCTCTCTCTTCCTCTCTGTAAAAAATCAATAAAATTATTAAAAAAAAAAAAAAAAGATTCATCCTCCCGTTGAATTCACATGTGAGCAAGGAAGCTCCTGGGACCGAATAGTACCATGTACTTATGAGCTAGCGAACCTAACTGGCCAGGGTAATGGACCTGGATTATTTCACATACCTGTGATAAACCCTTTCAGGGGTCCTTACATTGGGTTTAATTATATTAGAGACTAGAGGCCTGATGCATGAAATTTGTGCAAGAGTAGGACTTCCTTCCTTTGACTGCTGGCACCAGCTTCCCTCAGGAACCTGGGCCCTAGGCTTCCCTTGCAGCCCTGGCTTCATCCGGAAGGACATCTGGTCTAATTAGCATATTATGCTTTTATTATTATAAATAAGGAACTGTAGGCTCAGAAAATTCAATTGACTTGGCACAAAATTATACAGGAAGTGACCAAATAAGGAACTAAATGCATACTTTCTGATGCCAAATCTCATGCCATTTACTCTACACATGACATCCTATATCTCTCCCCCAGGAAATGAGACTCAGTGCTGATCTGAGTCCAGAGTCTGCATCCCAGTGTCTCTATCACATTTTCTCTTTTGATTGTTTTTACTCAGTTCCCACACCCTGGATGAACAGAGTGATGGGGTCAGGCAGTTTGTCATTGGGTCTTTGATGCTCTCATCCTACACTTGCCCTGGACTTGCTGGGTGATAGTGGACAGGCCATGAGCCCGTTCACTGGCACTTAGTTTTCCATCAGCAGAGTGGGGAATGGCCCTAATCCCACTCTAAGAAATTGTGTCAGCGACTGGCCCACATGCTTGTAAAGGGCCCTGTAGGTCCTACAGGGGACAAACATGCACAATGACAGGTTCTCCCCTTGTGCCATCTGGTCCAACTGAGTAATGACATTCTGACTCCCATCTTTTCCAATGATCCAGCCCTCTGTCTGCCCTCTTCTTTTTCAATTTGGCTATTCCCAGCTGTTTTAGGGTTGGGAGTTAAGAGTCTAGAATCTCACCAGGACTCTGGGTTTGCTGAGTAGAAGAGCATAAGGAACCTGAAAAATAAAATCAAGTAAATAGAAACTTGTGACTGTAACGAGAGAGATTTTTCACCCTCCAGCCCCATAGGTGTCTCTATAGAATATGTGGTGGGAGGAGACCAGAAAGGGAAGGGCAGGCAGAACCTGGGGACCTACACTTCCCAGTAGGACAACGTCTCAGCAAATTAGCGGGTGTGAGGTTATACCCCAGGTGTTGTCCCAGTGGACTAGCTGAACCAGTATCGCATCCTCCCTCTTTTCCCCTGTCTTCCAAAAGGTAGGTAAAGGGAACCCCAGACTCTGAAACCTTGGAGAAGAGACATGTAAGAAGAAAGAAAACCTGATACTTTTTTCTTCCAAACAAATAAGGACACAAAGATACAGATCAAACAAGGCACTAGTACACTCCATATGATAATCCAGTGTTGATTTTTTTCGTTAAAAACACCTGAAAAGACAAAAAAAAAAAAGAAAAAAAAAAGAAAAAAAAAAGAAGTTGCACTTAGGACAATTGAGTAAGGTTCTGTGTTCTTCTCAGAGCCTACACTTAACCTCTTCTAGGCCACTTTTGGGGGACAGGGTGGGCTCATCTATACCCAGAAGCTCTGGGGCTCTGCGCAGGATTTCTGGAGGTGGGAGACGGGGCAGGACAGAGTTTGGTAGAGCCAGGAAAAGGCAACAATTCTGCTTTCCTAAGGATTTTGTTCTTGGGCTCTGAGTGTGTTGCAGGAGGGTTGGGGGAGGGTGGGGTGAGGGAGGAAGGTGAGATCTCTGGGGGTAGACATTGAGTGTCTGTCTTCTCCCAGTATCTTTGGCTGCCTCCCATTGGGCTGCTGTTTTGGGAATCATGTTAATCCCAAATTAACATGGTCATGCCACACCCTACAGCTGCTCAAGGCTTTGAGAGAGACCTGAGACAGACTCTTACCTTTGCAGAGACTTTGGACAGAGAGCGAGAAGGATAAATTGCTGACAGGATTCTTAGCTATGCAAGTGTATGTCTCTTCACTGGAATTCTTGGGGTCCCAAGAGATAGTGAGGTTTGCTTCCTCCAGAATTGTGTTTCCTGCGGCCTGCCACCTGAATGAGACATGATCATCTGGATTCTCTACAAAGCAGGTCAGCTGGATCTCACAGGTCCCATTCCCAAAGAGTTGAGTGTCATTAGCAACTTGTAAGTTCCTCAGTCGTTCTGTGTGCAGAGAAAAAACCCAGATTAAGGACAAATGGTTTGACTCAGCCCTCTGTTAAAAATGTCCTTCTCCTCAATGTTCCTGTATTCTTACCCGACACTCTGCTGTATGTTATGATCTACATACTCTGTAAATAACATTGTTTATGTTGTCTAATGGATGGGATCAAGGTCTGGGATGACCAAATGATGAGGGGCATTAGTGTGAGACAGAAAAGCCAGTGTGAGAAATGAAAAGTGAAAGACTGAGTTTGCCACCAACTAGCTGGGTCATTTGAGGCTGATCACCTTACTTTTCTGCACTTCAGTTTATTCTTGGAGTCCTTGATAGCCTTTTTTCTCCCCCTTATGTAAAAACAAGTTAGAGAGTAAGCTGAGGGTCAGGCCTACCTTAGCCAGATTAGAAAACAGAGCCAGGCACAAGAGTGCTGTTTCATCCATAATCAGAAATCCCAACTGGGGTGGAAGATGGAAGCTGATCTTCCTGGGGGAACTATACTCCCCACAAGTTTAGAGGAATTTTGGTCCTCATTGCAAACGATGCTGGCTCCAGTGGTGACTAAGAGACCCTGATGCAGAATGTCAGCAGGACAGAAAAGGACACGTTGAGAACCAAAACATTAGTGAAGAAACTGAGAGAGCAAGCACGTTATTCTGGCAGCAAAGAAGTACAATATGTTCAGGCATTTGAGAAAGCACTTACTGCAGAAATTTATGAGAACAGAGACCAGAAATATTGACTAGTGAGATATCAGTAGCTATGGATCAATGCGGACATGGGCACAGTACAGAAAAGGTCACTGACCTAGACTTGGCCTAAGATGACCCAGCAAATTACAGAATGACTCCAACTGTCTGATTAGAAGAGACAGAGTAATGCTTTAAGTTTAGTTAACTGAGTAGGACTAGTGGAATTTATCTTGCCATAATGGAGCTTTTATGTAGCAGGAAGAATGTTGGATTCGGAGTTAAGACTTGGGTTAGAATCATTACTTAGTTATTTAATGGCTACTCGACCATGACTACATTGTTAATTGTTTCAAGTATCTGTAAAACTGGGCAATAATACTTAGTGCTTAGGTCATTATGAGGGTTAAATAAGACAGAGCCTAGCACAGCAATGACAAATACTTGGCATAAATGTCACATCTCCCTCAGCCTTTGTTCATGGCTGACCAAAACGCTATATTATTACCTTTTTCCACTTGATGAATTCATAACCATCTACTTGACATTCCCACTTGGACATAACATGTATTTTCAATTCAACATGCTCAAAAGAACTCCCGTTCTTCTCTCTAAAACCTGTTCCATCTGCAGCCTTTCTCCATCTTACTCAATAACAACTTCATCCAATAACCAAGAATACCCAGAATCCACTACTTCCCCTGCTGCCATCCTGGTCCAAGCCAGTATCATCTCCCTCTCTCTCTCTTTTTTTAATTTAATATATTTTATTGATTTTTTGCAGAGAGGAAGAGAGAGGGATAGAGAGTTAAAAACATCGATGAGAGAGAATCATCGATCAGCTGCCTCTTGCACACCACCTACTGGGGATATGCCCGCAACCAAGGTACATGCCCTTGACCGGAATTGAACCTGGGACCCTTCAGTCCACAGGCTGACGCTCTATCCACTGAGCCAAACCAGTTTTGGCCAGTATCATCTCTTGTTTGGATTGTCCCAATGGCCTCCTTATTGGTCCAGTGGCTTCCACCTTTGTTTCTTACAATCTATTTGCAACAGAGCAGCCAGGAGATCTTTTAAGCAAGTAAGTCAAATCATATTACTTCTTTGTAAAACCCTCCAATGGTTCTCAACCTGACTGAGATTTAGAATCAGAAGCCCTTATGTTCACAGGCAATATAATAACTGACATTTATTAAATGTGTTCTATATGCCAAGCATTATACTGGAAAAAATAAAAGGTCCTTATGTTGGCTCTCAGAGCCTTACATGATGTGGCCCTCAATTTTCTTACTGAACCTTGTTTCCTATTACTCTCTCCTCACTTTGCTTCTTGATGTTCCTTGAACATGCAAGGCACCAGAGAGTACACGCACTGGATGTTCTTCATCCAAATATCTTCCTGGCTTACTCCTTCACCTCCAACAGGTCTTGGCTCAAATGTCATCTTCCTAATGAGGCTTAGTATAACCCTCCAATTAAATTTACTCCCTACTCCCTGTCGGTATGCTTTTATGCTACTCTAATCTGATGGTCTTATGCTACTCTAATCTCTTTTTTTCTCCACAGCACTCATGGCTTTCTTACACACTATGTCACTTGTTTATACATTACATGTATTGTTTATTACCTTCTCTTACTCTCCACCCAGAATTTCAACTCCATGAAGGCAGGGATCTTTGTCTGTTTGCTCACTGATACATTTCAAGTGCCTAAAACAGTTTCTTGTACATTGTCCATAGTCAACAGATATTGTTAACTCAATGAATAAACTTAACATGGCCTCAACGTCTTTTTTAACAGTGAACTCTAGCCCAGCTGGTGTAGCTCAGCAGTTGAGCATTGACCCAGGAACCAATAGATCACTGGTTTGATTCCTGGTCTGGGGTTGTGGGCTTGATCCCCTGTGCAGGAGGCAGCTGATTGATGATATTTCTCTCTCATGCCTGTTTCTATCTCTCTATACCTCTCTTCCTCTCTCTAAAATAAATAAATAAATAAATAAATAAATAAATAAATAAATAAATAAATTTAAACAAACAAAAACAATGAATTCTAGGAAATTAGTCCTAATTAGTTGATTATGGCCTGTAAGGTAAAATTTTTGCTATCCCTAACCTGGTATATGAAGTAATTGGTTAATGTTTTATTTTATTTTTTTAAATATATTTTTATTGATTTCAGAGAGGAAGGGAGAGGGAGAGAGAGATAGAAACATCAATGATGAGAGAAAACCATTGATCAGCTGTCTCCTGCACGCCACCAACTGGGGATTGAGCCCACAACCCAGGCATGGGCCTTTGACTAGAATCAAACCTGGGTCTCTTCAGTCCATAGGCCAACTGAGCCAAACCAGCTAGGGCTGGTCAGTGCTTTAAAACACTAAATAGTTCATACCTTGAAATTCCTCTGTAAGACATGTTGGTGTAGCTTGCATATCTCTTTGTTTATGTGTCTTTGAAGGAGCGGTACTTTAAAAGACCCTGAGATTGGATGAACATTGAGCCTTAGGAGTGTGGTTAGTGCAGAAGTCATGCTTGGTCTTCTGAGTGGTGGCAGAAGAATGTTGTCTCTATAGGTATGATGGAGCCTGACATGGGATCTGTTCCCAGACTTTCCAATAGATGTGTCTCCTCTCTCCAGGGCCCTAGCTCTGCCTTGATGATCAGTGATTACCTAGAGTTGGTTGCATGATGACACCCCTTCCCACTCCCCACCACACACACATAGATATTCTAATTCTATGAATCTTATTTGGAAAAAAGGACTTTTGAAGATGGATGAGATGATCCTGGATTATCTATCTAGGTGGCCCTAAATCCAGTAAGTGTCTTTATAAGAGAAAAGCAGAGATATTTGAGACAGACTGAAGAGGAGAAAACACAAAGAAGAGATAATGTGACCATTGTTCCCCAAAGAAGATAAGCGTTCCTGCCATTCATGGCATTACTGATTGATAGAAGGACTTTCTTTTCCTGACATTGACTCATAAACTATTATATGTCATTATGGTTTCCATCAGTTTATGTTGAGGATCCAAGCTGTCTGGGGAAAAACAATTAAACAACCTCGCTAGAAAATACATTTCTCTTTTTCAACTCATCCTTATAGAACACTTTCTACATAGTCTACTGTTCTGTACATTGACCACTGGGTCAGACGAACCTTTATATAAAGGGAGGCATCACACCAACTAGTTCTATGGGAAGCTCTCCCAGTTACCATTTCTGTGATTGTAGGGTGTTGCTGTAACTGACACTGTGCCTATCTCATGAAGCTTTTGTGAGGATTACATGACAAATACATGTAATGCACATGTCATGCATATGGCAACAAAATCCTAGATATTTCACTTCCATCACTTCCTCTACACTTGTAGTTTGAAAGAACCATTTTATGGTGTGAGGGGAAGTGAGGTGATTTTGGGTTGGGAGTCACAAGACTTAGGTTCTGTTCTCAGTTCTGTCAACTAACTGGCCATGTGCAATGCTCTTGAATTGCTTTGCCACTGGACCTCAGTCTGGCTCCCAGTGCCATGTTCTTTACTACGAGGTTCTAGTACATATTTGTAGTCCCACAGAATTAAAATATGTAATATTTCTTAGTCTATACAAAATTAAACTCCAATCTTTGACTCACCAAAGATCGACAGATTGTAAACATAAATCTCTGAGTTTGCTGTGGTTATTTGGGCACGGTAAACTCCACTGTCCTCCATTGTCAGGTTATTGATCTGCAAGGAATAGTACTGGATGACTTTCAGTCGATTTTTCCGCTGTGGGTCAGTATTCTGGATCTGTGGATCAGTATTCTGGGTCTGTGGTGGCTTTATCTGTATGAAGATGATAGCTGCTTCATTATGAAGCCAGGTGATGAACTGGATCTCTTCTTTTGCAGGAAACTTCAGGGGGAGAGTGACCGACTCCCCCAGCACCCCATTCACCAGCAATGGGGGTGCTTTGGTCTGTGAAACTGTGATTCCTATAAACACAGAAGGGAAACTGTTGAAATGGACTATCAAAAAGGCTCCACCCCAACAAAATGTATGGCACTCTTGGTTAATGGGCTAGGTCGGCAAACTGCGACTCATGGGCCACATGTGGCTCTTTGGCCCATTAAGTGTGGCTCTTCCACAAAAGACCATGGCCTGGGGGAGTCTATTTTGAAGAAGTGACGTTAGAAGAAGTTTAAGTTTAAAAAATTTGGCTCTCAAAAGAACTTTTTTTTTTTTTTTTTTTTTTAAAATATGTTTTATTGGTTTTGTACATAGAAGAAGGGAGAGAGAGAAAGAGAGTTAGAAACATCGATGAAAGAGAGTCATCGATCAGCTGCCTCTTGCAAACCCCCTACTGGGGATATGCCTGCAATCAAGGTACATGCCCTTGACCGGAATCGAACCCGGGACCTTTCAGTCCCCAACCCAACGCTCTATCCATTGAGCCAAACTGGTTTTGGCTCAAAAGAACTTTCAATCGTTGTACTGTTGATATTTGCTCTGTTGACTAATGAGTTTGCCAACCTCTGGCCCAGATAATCCTGACTCAGTTTACTCTCCCACACTGGCTGGTTATCCTCGGCCATACAAACTATCTGACTCCAGCCTCTGAGTTCTTTCTCTGGGCATAAGATAGAGGGAAACAAGGAACTACATCAACTCCCTGCCACAGATTCCAAATCCATAAGTGTTTGCTGATAATTTATAATTAAAACTCTACATACTGATGACCTACTATGTGTTCAATATAGCGGGCTTGTGAGATTTAGAGGATGAATAACCAGAATTTACAGTTCTTTTTATGCATTACTTCATTTGATGCCGTCAACAATTTCTGTGTGGTAGTTTGATGGATGCTATTATTTCAATGTATAACAAAACTGAGGCATGGAGTAGTTCACTAGTAATTTTCCCAGGGTTGCATAGCTAAAGGATGGGTCAGGATTCAAACTCAACTACTTTGACTCCAACTACTTTGTGCTCTTTTCAGGATACTAAAAGTCATCTTTTCTTCTCTCAAAAAGATTATACTTAGTAGAAGAGATACACATAAAAGTAATAAATATCATTTATAAGGAATATATAATGGCCATATTCTAATGAGCTTATCTCAGAACCATTAATGTTTGAGCCAAAAAGGTGAAATAGTCACAAAGATTCTTTTAAAAAATATATATATTTTACTGATTTCAGAGAAGAAGGGAGAGGGAGAAGGCACTAGAAACATCAATGAAGAGAAAGAATCATTGATCAGCTGTCTCTTGCATGCCCCCTCCTGGGGATTGAGCCTGCAACCTGGTCATGTGCCCTGACTGGGAATCGAACTGTGACCTTCTTGTTCATAGGTTAATTCTCAACCACTGAGCCCAACCAGCCAGGCACAAAGATTCTTAAAGAAGATGCTTCCTTAGCATCCTTTGCCAAATACTTAGATAAATACTTAAACAATTATTACACTCTTTTGTAGCCCTCTGTTTACTTGTTTGCCTAACCAATCATGCTTTAATTGTCTTTGCATTTCAGCACTGTGCCTGATATAAAGTAGTATCTGTTTGAGTGAATCAAACAATCAGTAATTATAACCATAACCTTAACCTTCTTGAGATCTCTTTCTTCTTAGGAGAGGATCTGAGTAGGGGAGGAACCCTGACACTCAGCTCCTGGGTGAGCTCTTTTTCCCCTAAATTGTCTTGTGGATGCCAGGCACTTGAACATTGCCGTCACCAGTACTACCTGCCTACCACACCTTTCCCATCAGCACTTTAGCATACTGTCATTTGCCATCTTAACTCTTCCCTCTTGAAACCATATGAGTAAACATCACAAGGAGAAATCTTGAGAGAAAACCCCCCAGATAGAAACAGGATACACGATATGATTCCATTTATTTTACAGTTAAAAAGCAGGCAAAACAAATCTCTGCTGTTTGAAGCCAAGATGGTAGTTATCTCTGAGGAGGTGGGAAGGAGCGAAAGGGAGAATTGCGGGAGGGGCTGGTAATGCTCTATTTCTTGGCCTGTGTCTGTATGCAAATGTATTCATTTTATACATTGAGATGATACTTAGGATTTGTACCCTTTTCTCTCTGTATGTTAAATTTAAAAAAAAATATATATATTTTATTGATTTTTCACAGAGAGGATGAGAGAGTCATCGATCAGCTGCCTCTTGCACACCCCCCACTGGGGATGTGCCTGCAACCAAGATACATGCCCTGGACCGGAATCGAACCCAGGACCTTTCAGTCCACAGGCTGTCGCTCTATCCACTGAGCCAAACCGGTTCCGGCTGTATGTTAAATTTTAGTAAAATATATTAAAACAACAAAAACAAAACAAAACAAAATAATGACAATGACGTATACAGACCAAAATGTTCCTGTTATTTTTCTCTATTCTATCGAATGTCCTGTAACTGTTCCCTGTGTGCACTTTGCTCAGGCTACGCTGGCTTGGCTATTCCTTGAGATGGTCAGGCCTGGTTCACTTGCAATCGTCTTTGCCTGGAATGCACTTCTCCCTGGTGTCCATGTGTCTCACTCTTTGTCTCCCTAGGTCTTTCATGCCCATAGTCCCTCTCAGACCTTCTGTGGCCACTCTTTCCTCATCATTAGCCCATACCCTATACACTCAGCTGCCTTTGAAATTGATTTTCTCCATCATACTTACTATCTAGCATACTTTATAATTTGTGTTTTTGGTTTTATAAATTCTTTTTTCCTTCCACTAGAGCAGTGGTCGACAAATTTCTTTTGAGAGCCAGATTTTTAAAAAATATATATATTTTATTGATTTTTCACAGAGAGGAAGAGGGATGGAGAGCTAGAAACATTGATCAGCTGCCTCCTGCATGCCCCCCACCACCCCACTGGGGATGTGCCTGCAACCAAGGTACATCACCTTGGGACCCTTGGCTACGCAGGCTGATGCTCTATCCACTGAGCCAAAACCATATTGTAGGTTTTGGCAAGAGAGCCAAATTTTTTAAACTTAAACTTCTTCTAACGCCACTTCTTCAAAATAGACTTGCCTAGGCCTTGGTATTTTGTGGAAGAGCCACACTCAAGGGGCCAAAGAGCCGCATGTGGCTCGCGAGCCATAGTTTGCCAACCACGGCAAGTAAGCTCGTTACTAGAGTAAGCTCCATGAAAGCAAGAATTTTTGTTTGTCTTGTCCATTGTTGTGAGCCTATGAACAGTGCTTGGTACACAATAAGTATTCAATGCATATTTGTTGAGTAGAAGGACACATCGTCATCCCTTCTTCTGGAGGTTCTCTGTCGAGAATATGAAAGACCAATTTCTTTTTGTAAGGAGTCTGGGTATAACCTTTGGCCTAAAGACTCCCCAGGAACTGTTCCTCCCTCACCCAACACATTCTTTAAGGTTCATTTGTTTTTATAGATAGCAATTATTCATTTATTTAACAAATCGTTCATTCTTGTATTTACTCAGTTCTATGCCAGGTTAGTGAGTAAAGCCTCAGAAATTATGGATTTCAGACCATATTTATTAGATTCCTTTTATGTACCAATTTCTGGCCTAAAGACTGGGAATACAAATATGGATAAGGCATACTGGTCCTCTGGGCTGTGCATGTGGTAGAGGAACCGGACTGGTAGACAGAAGTTATGGTGCAGTGAGTTATGCCTTGACCTAGCATAGAGCTTGCCTCCCCATTGTCCTCAAACCACTAATTGCACCCTGTGCATTCAATATCAAATACTTCTTTCTAGTTGTTATAATTGAGAGATTGTCATCCCCTTTCTTTCTTTTAAAAAAATCTTTATTGTTGAGAGTATTATAGATGTCCCTTCTTCTCCCCCTCTTTCCCCATAACCTCTTTCAGGCCTTCACCACCTCTGTTTTCCCCCTTTCTATTCTGTAATCTTGAGGTAAGAATTATGTTTGTTATTTTTATATTCTTAGCACTTAACACAATAAAAAAAATATTGATTCCAGAGAGTCTCCTGCATGCCCCCATCTGGGGATTGAGCCAAAATACAGGCATATGCTCTGACCAGAAATTGTACCATGTCTACCTGGTTCATAGGTCAATGCTCAACCACTGAGCCATGCTGGTTAATATTGATCTGATAGAGGTATGTGCTCCATGTGAGCACACATAGTGAGAATGGTGATCAGGAAGCGCTGGGGGTGTGCCAGCAAACATTCCACAGAGGAGGTACTTCAGTAGCAGGGTTTTGAATAAAAACAAGGTTCTCCATGATTTGATCATTTGTGATTCTTCTAAGAATGCCCTGCTTCTTCTTTGTTCTTTTGTTTTCTTTGCCTGAAACACTCTTTCCCACCTTTTCCAGGAAGTGAGCTCCTATCGATCCTTCAAGGATCAAATATCTCTTTCCCTCAGCTTATCTTTGTGGGAAGTTTGGTACAGGGTGTGAAGAAAAAAGTTTGTGGCGGGAGAATAGGAAAAGGGGGTAAGAGGAGAAGATGGTAGAATAGTTCTCTGTAGGTATAAGGGGGGGAGGGGGGGAAGATTTGAGCCACTATGCTTGGAGAAGGTAAAGGTTAGAAGTTACTGCAAATGTCCAAGAGGTCCTCTGTGAGACTTTAGCCACAAGTATAGCTGCTTTGGGGTGGGGCACAGGTGATGTGGTGTGTCCCAGAGGGCACAAGGAGGCCCTTTCCTCTGCCTGTAACCAGCACTGATGCTTTGGGAATGTCCTGGGCCAGGATCCTTGTTGTGGATATTGATGTCCTTGGAGTAAGCAGGACAATGACGTTTACTCTGAGTGGCTCTGCTGGCAGCAGGTATGAAGGGCTAGAACCAGAAGAGAAGGTTGCACATTGGAAAGACACCTTCTGACTGTACCTGAATGCTGCTTAGGTGGCCTTTGGGGACCCTCGTAAGTCCCTGAGGGATCACTTAGAGAGTGAGGGTGATGCAGAGGTCCTGCCAATTTTCTGGTGAGGATGTCAAGTCAGCAGACCTTTGGGGTATGTTTGTTGACATGTTTTATTCATTGGATGATGTGCTTCTGGGGACATGAATAATGTCTTACTCAGCTCTTTATGGTCCCAATACTTGACCCGGGGAACTCACTGAATGCTAATTAGACTGAGATTAGAATGTGAAGTGTCTTAAATGATGACTGAATACTTTTTTGAAAAATATCAAGAAATATGGAGTATTTTTTAGAATTGGGAAAGTATAAAGAAAAGTGTTTTGGAAAGTAGAGGAAAAAGGTAGGACTGAGTTGATTTAAAAAAAAAAAAAAAGCAGAGAAACATAGAAACACACCTGAAACCTATATGTTCATATTGACCAATGTCATTCAAATAAATTTAACTTGGAAAAAAAAAAAGAAAAACAGGGAAAAATCAGAGAAACTTTGGGGTTTCTAACCTAGGGGATTGGCTTAGGCCTATCTACAGAAAAGAAGGATATAGTATGCTATTTTAGCTCAACATGGAACAAGTTTAGAAGGAGAGTTGGGGCTGATTTCTCAAGAGATTTAATAGAGAAGAGAAACATAGGACAGAATCTTAAGAATGATAAGGGAAAATGAAATTAAAATAACCCAAAGTTAAAGGAAGCAATGAAAACAATACTTGGAGGGAAATTTAAAGCTATACTTATAGCTATGTCAATATTAAAAAAGAAAAACATCTCAACTCAATAACCTAACTTTGCACAATAGGATCTAGAAAAAGAACAAAATAAATTCAAAGCCTTACAGAAAGCAAACACTAAAGATTAGAGCAGAAATAACCAAAATAGAGAATGTAAAAGCAACAGAGAAAATCAACAAAACCAAAGTTCTTTTAAAAGATAAAACAGATTTGACATACATTTAGCTAGATTAATTAGGAAAATAATGGAGAATACTAAAACTACTAAATTAGGAATGAAAGAGTGGATATTACTGTAGACCTTATAGAAATAAAAATAAATTATAAGAGAATACTATGAAACAGACAAATTCCTAGAAACAAGCAAATTATATTTAAGAATAAATATAAAATCTGAGAGGACCTGTAACAACTACAGAGATTGAATCAGTAATCAAAGATATACTAGCAAAAAGAAAAAAGGAAAAAAAAAAAAGCCTAGGACCAAATGGCTTCACTGGTGAATTTGACCTATTATTTAAGGAACTAGAGGCCTGGTACCTGAAATTTGTGCACAGGTAAGGTCCCTAGGCCTGGCCAGTGATCAGGGCATTCTGGCTGCTGGCCAGGGCCTTCCTTCATTCCACACTGCTCCCTAGAGGTCAGCACATGTCATAGCAAGTGATCAAACTCCCAATCTCCTGGTCAAATTCCTCAGGGGACACTTCGCATATTAGCCTTTTATATATGTAAATAATTAATACCAATCCTTCCCAAACCCTTCCCTCAAAGAATAGAAGAGGAGAAAGCACTTTCTAATTCATCCTATGAGGGCAGCATTACCAAAGCCAAAGACATTCCCCTCCCCCAATAAAATTACCAACTAATATCTCTTATGAATATTGATGTAAAAATCCTCAACAAAGTACTAACAAACTCAATCCAGGAGCATTTAAAAGGATTATACATCATGACTAAGTGGAATTTATCTCAGTAATGCAAGAGTGGTTTAATATATGAATATTAATGCAATATATCACATTAAAAAAACTAAAGAAAAGAGACACGCCATTATCTTAATCAATATAGAAAAAGTACTTAACAAAATCCAAAACCATTTCACATTTAAGAATATAGGATTAGTAGAAAATGTTTTTACTTTGATAAAAGTCATTTTGAAAACCCACAGCTGCCGAAACCGGTTTGGCTCAGTGGATAGCCCTTCGGACTGACGGGTCCCAGGTTTGATTCCAGTCAAGGGCATGTACCTTGGTTGCAGGCACATCCCCATTGGGGGGGGTGCAGGAGGCAGCTGATTGATGTTTTTTGCTTTCCATCCTCTCTCTTCCTCTCTGTAAAAACTTAATAAAAAACCAAAAAACCCACAGCTAACATTCTACTTAAGGATGAAAAGCCGAAAGCCTTACACCAAAACTAGGCTAAGATAACAGTACCTGCTTTCACCACTTTTATTCAGCACTGTACTGAAAGTTCTAGCTAGAGCAATTAGGCAAGAAAAAGAAAGAAAAGATATCTTAATTGAAAAGGAAGAAATGATATCTTAATTGAAAAAAGGAAGAAAAGATATCTTAATTGAAAAAGACTTCCTCTCTTATCTTTTAGATAGAAAGTCCTAAAGAATTCATACACAAAATAGAGGCTTATTATCATCAGAGCTAATCAATTAATTTATTCAAATTGAAGAATAGAAGATCAATATGCAAAAATTAGTTATAGTTTTACACACTAACAATGAACATCTGAAAGGAAATTAAAATAGTTCCCTTTACAATAGCATCCAAAATAATAAAACATCTAGGAATAATTTAACCAAGGAGATGCAAGAGTTTACATCGAAAACTATAAAACATTGCTAAAAGAAATTAAAGAAAAAAAAATAGATGTAAAGACATCCTATGTTTATAGATCAGAAGACTTAATATTAGGATAGCAATACTACCCAAATCAATTTATAATCTACAGATGCAATTCAATGTCTAACAAAATTCCAATGAGTCATTAATTTTTTTCAGAAATGGAGAAGTCAATTCTCAAATTCATATGAAATTTCAAGGGGTCCCAAATAGCCAAAGCAAAACTGAAAAATTAAAAATAAAATTGGAGAACTCACATTTCCCAACTTCAAAATTTACACAGCTACAGTAATCAAAATAGTGTGGTGCTGACTGTAAAGGTAGATATATAGATGTCAACATGGAATTGAATTGAGAGTCCATAAATTAACCATATGTTTATGGACAATTAAATTTTTTTGTTAATCTTCACCTGAAGGTATTTTTTTCCTATTGATTTTTAGAGAGAGTAGAAGCAGAGAATAAAGAGAGGGAAGCATCAATGTGAGAGAGACACATCGATTGGTGGACTCCCATACATGCCCCAACCTGGGCCGGGGATCAAGCCTGCAATTGAGGTATGTGCCCTTGATCAGAATTTAACCCATGACCCCTCAGTCCAAGGGCCAAGACTACTAAGCAAAACAGATCAAGCTACAGCAATTAATTTTTGACAATAGTAGCAAGATCATTCTATGAGGAAAGAAGTTACTTCAACAAATGGTACTGGGACAATTAGACTACCTACATGCAAAAAATGAGGTTGGACCCTCTAACATAGACCTATATAAAAATTAACTCAACATGTTTCAATGACCTAAACATAAGAGCTAAAATTATAAAACTCTTAGAAGAAAACATAAGTTTAAATTTCCCTGTCCTTGGTTTTGGCAATAGGTTTTTAGATATGATACCAAAAGCACAAGCAACAAAAGAAAAAAGTAGATAAATTGGACTTCATAAAAATTAAAAACTTCTGTTCATCAAAGGACATTATCAAGATCATGAAAAGACAACCTACAGAATAGGAGAAGATATTTGTAAATCATATATCTAAAAAGGTTTTAGTGTTCATATCATTTATTAGTGAAGCTCTTTATCTGGCCTTCGATTCTGAGTGATAGCTTTGCTGGGTAGATTATTTTTGGCTGTAGGTTCTTGCTGTTCATCACCTTGAATATTTCTTGCCATTCCCTTCTGGCCTGCATGGTTTCTGTTGAGAAGTCAGCTGACAATCGTATAGGTGCTCCTTTATAGATTACTACCTTTTTTGCTCTTGCTTCTTTTAATATTCTCTCTTTGTCTTTTGCTCTTGGAATTTTAATAATGATGTGTCTTGGTGTGGTCCTCTTTGGATTCCTTTTGTTTGGAGTTCTGTGTGCTTCCTGGACTTGTAAGTCTAATTCTTTCACCAGGTGGGGGAAGTTTTCTGTCACTATTTCTTTCAGTATGTTTTCGATATCTTGCTCTCTTTCATCTTCTGGGACCCCAATAATTCTGATGTTGGTTCGCTTGAAGTTGTCCCAGAGGTTTCTTACATTATTTTCAATTTTCTGGATTCTCTTGCCTTCTAGCTTCTGTGGAGGAGTGTCTTCTGGCTCTTTATGTTCCAAATCTTTGACTTGATTCTTGTGATCTTCCCTTCTGTTTTTAGGACTCTGTAAAATATTTTTTATTTCAGACAATGTATTCTTTATTTCTTGTTGATCCCTTATCATTTCTCGATGACTCCTTATTAATTCTAGTTGATCTCTTTTCATATCCTCATAGGCCTTATCCATCTTTTCTAGGAAATTCTTGAAAAACCTTATAAGTGTAGATTTGAACTCTATATCCAGACGCTTTTTGTCCTCCATTTCTTTCGTTTGTGATCTATTTTGTTGTCTCATTTCGCAGTTACTGATGGGATGGGGTTTCAGGGTGGAGCCTGCAGCTTTGGCTTCCGTCAGCCCCGCCCTCTGCGGGTCCTTCAGTGCTCGCTGCCAGCACCTCTGAGAGAAAGGTGCCCTTGATTTTCGCCTGCTGCCAAACAGTCTATGCTCTCCCCCAATGAGTCCGGTATTGGGGTTCAGTTCAGTTGGAAGTGGAGTTGGAGGTGGCGTTCACAGCAGTCTGGAGCCCCAGTCTCCTTCCCGCCAGGGCAATCCCGCGGCACAGCCGACTGTCCATTCTCTGCGCGCAGTGTGTGCACCGCCGGGACCTCCTTTCGCCACTTCCCCGGGGTTCTGCCTTACAGCCCGGCTCCCTATGGCTGAGCCTGAGTCCCCGGGGTCTGGCTTAAAACTGGGGTTCAGAGCAGTCGGGGGCCCAGCACAGTCGGAGTTTTATCTCCTTCCCGCTAGGGAACGCCCGCCAGGCACTCCGTCTCCCCCTCCTCTCTGGCTCCGTCCTCTCTGCGCCGCTTCTCCGTACCTTGGGCTTTTCCAGCTCCTCCGCACTTCCTTCTGGTTTTCTCCTTGCTTCTCGCTGTAGAATTTCCAGTCAGTCAACCTTCCTGTAGTTCTGGGCAATGTCCGTTTTATATTTTAGTTGTATTTTATTGAAATTGTTGTGTGCGGCTGCGGCTAGGTGTTCACCTGGGCGCAGCCATCTTGGATCTCTCTCTAGTGTTCAAATCATTTAAAGAATTCTTATAAGTTAACAATAAAAACACAAAAAATACAATTAAAAATGAGTGAAGGCCTTGAATAGATATTTCTCCAAAGAAGATATAAATTTAAGTGATCAATAAACCCATGCAAAGAAGCTCAACATTATTAGTCATTAGAGAAATGCAAATCAAAACACAATGAGATACCTTTACATCTACCAAAATGGTAGTAATGATAGTCAGAAAATTTTTTTTGTAGAATATGGAGAAAGTAGAACCTTGTACATTGCTGGTGGAAATATACACTGGTATAGCCAATATAGAAAACTATTTAGTGATTCCTCAAAAAAATTAAATATAGTATGACCCAGTAATACCATTCCTAGGTATGTATCCAGAAGAATTGAAAACAGATGTCAAACAAATACTTGTACACAAATCTACATAGCAGTGTTATCCAATAAGTAAAAAGGTGGAAACAATATAAATGTCTATCGATAGATGAATGGATAAATAACATGTAGTAATACATATAATTAAATATTATTAAACAATAAAAAGAAATTACTGATAGATGATACAGCATGAACAAACCCTGTAGACCCTGTACTAAGTGAAAGAAGTCAGCTACAAAAGGCCACATACTCTATGATTTCACTTATATGAAATATCCAGAATACCTAAACCAATAGAGATGGAAAGCAGACTGGTATTTTTGGGGTGCTAGGGGGAGGGGTAAATGTGGAGTGATTGCTGAATAAGTGCAGGGTTTCCTTTTTGAGGTGATGAAAATGTTTTGGAGTGACTTAAGTGGTGGAGGAACAACAATGTGAATTTACAAAATGCCACTAAATTATACACTTTAAAATTATTGTTTTGTCTTTTATATTTCACATTAAGGAAAAACGAACAAAGGAAAAAAGTCTGCCTTTGGGTAGAGACACACCTGACGCTAGATGTGGATGGAAAACTGAAAGGCATGGAGAGTGGGAGGTCACATGGGTACAGACGGCAGATTCTGAGAGGTGGAAAGACGCAGCTGTCCTAGAGGACAATGACAAAAGGTAAAACAACACTGCCTGTAGTGAGCAAGAATAAACATTAGAGGCCCTGACCGATGTGGCTCAGTTGGTTGGAGCATCGTTCCATACATCAAAAAGGTCATGGGTTCAATTCTGGGTCAGGGCACAAACCCAGGTTATGGGTTCGATCCCTGGTTCTGGTGCGTGCGGGAGGGACACAACTAATCAATGTTTCTCACATTTATCTCTCTCTCTCCCTCTCTCTTTCTCAAATCAATAAAAAAAAAAAAAAGAATAAACATTAGAAAGCGTGGATAGTTGGTAAGTAGATGACCCTGCTCAGGGAAAGGAGAGTCATTGGATTACAATCTCTTAGCCTAAGAGCCAGCAAGTTTTTGACTCAAAACCACAGAATCATTTGGCCAGTCTACATGGATTGGCTCTGCCTCCATTTCCCGCCACAGTTCTCCCCTGGGCAGCAGATATCTGTCTGTATCTGCTTCTTGCAAACACATTCGGAGAATTCGTTCCCAGGCTTCCCTCCCTCTAATCCCAGGGTGACTTAAGTCCCATGAAATCTAGACCTTGCTACTCAAAGTGTGATCCTTAGAATAGGAAGGGTTCCCTGGAAGCTAAATCTTAGCCTCCTTCCCAGAATCAATATTATAATAAGATTGCCTTGCAATTTTTATGCATATTAACTAACATTTGATAAGCGGCCCCCCCCCTCCCCCCATTTAGAAAGAATAAGAGACAAAGGAGACTTGTTTTCCCCAAGGGCATGCTGGTGCCTGATTCCAGTTAAACGTATTAGGATGATCTCTCAACACCGTTTATCTTTCCAGATAAGTTTTCTAAAGGAATCAAGTTAGGGTGTTCCCCTTACTGTAGAGAATCTGGGCTGGCACGCTTCATCTTACTTCCTGCTTGTTTTCAAGGCTGATTTAATCTTCCTCTCCTTAGCTGCTTCCTGTCCCTGAAACTATCACCATTTTTGGCTACCGGGCCGGAAATTTCACAGCCCCCACACTGCATCATCCTTCTTCCTATACACCATACTATTTCACTTATTTATCTTGTTTATAGTCTGTCTCCCCTGCTAAAATGTTTATTCAGTCTAGTGGGCGTGACTCGGTGGTTGTGCTGCGACCTATGAACCAGGAGGTTGCTATTTGATGCCCAGTCAGGTTGGGGTTGCTGGCTCAGTCCTCAGTGGTGGGCATGCAGGAGGCAGCCGATCAATGATTCTCTCTCATCCCTGATCACTGATGTTTCTCTCTCCCTTTCCCTTCCTCTCTGAAACCAATAAAAATATATTTAAAAAAAAGTTAACTCCAAGAGGCAGAAATTGTTGTGGCTTTGTTCATGATGGATCTCCAGAAACTAGGACAGTGCCAGGCTTCCAGTAAGTGCTCAGTATTGACTGACTTAATGAATTCACATTTCCCCTTATTCCTACGGCCAGCTACTTCTGCATGTCTATGGGGACTCTTGCTTCTGTCTTTTTTTCTCTTGTGCTGCTGCCCTGTTTGTACAACTGTCATTATTTCTCAGAACTATCACAGTAGGCTGCCACCTGCTAATGAAATTTGGCAAATTATTGAAATTATCATAATTCCAGATGTAAAAATGGGAATGGTACAGACTCACAAAACCGTCACAGGCTTATGTACATACACACTGAGTGGCCAGATTATTATGATCTCATAATAATCTGGCCACTCAGTGTGTGTGTGTGTGTGTGTGTGTGTGTGTGTGTGTGTGTGTGTTAGAGGCCTGGTGCATGAATTCTTGCATGAGTGGGGTCCAGCCAGCCTGGCCAGGGGAAGGAGATATGGGCAGTTGGCCGGCCTGCCTGCTGCGCAAGGGGACAATTTGCATATTAGCCTTTTATTATATAGGACATACACTGAGTGGCCAGATTAGTATACGTTCAGAGACCATAATAATCTGGCCACTCAGTGTATAAAGCATGTAAGTGCTTGGTCCCATGCCTGTTAAACAGAATAGACACTCATATATTAGTTCGAGGCTAGTTCTGGCTTAGCTCTCCTGCCTTGTGTTCTGCCTCATATGTCCCTTAACCCTATACTTTGGCTCCAATGGACCCCTGTGGTGACCCAAATGTCACACACAACTTTGTTTTGCAGATAACGGACAGCAGGAAACAACAAGCAGGCTGGACCCGCTAATTCTTTCTGCCATATAAGGTACTGCTGAACCACATACAGAGCCCCTGGTTTGCATCAAAGGAAGAACGAGCTGTAGAAATCTTTTTATTCTTCATTTTTATAGCAAACAGAAACTAAGAGGACTATGTCTAGCATTTTTTGTTGGGCTTAGAAATTTTGGCTAAATCGACTCATAGGTTTTCAATATTTTAGATGAGAACAGCATCTCTAGGAAGGAAAGGTAATAGTAATGTAAATACGATTCATAACAGTAGCAACCCACAGGTTGAGAACCGCTGCTGTAAAGCCTAAGACCATCGGAAAACACAGATATTTACATTATGATTCATTAACAGTTAGCAAAATTACAGTCATGAAGTAGCAAGAAAAATAATTTTATGGTTGGGGGTCACCACAACATGAGGAACTGTATTAAAGGGTTGCGGCATTAGAAAGGTTGAGAACCACTGCCTTAGATGCAGACACAACTTTAGTTATCCACCGAACCATTTAACATTGAGAGGAGGTAGCAGCTTATCAAATAGCACTGTGAGCCCCACCCAGAACATTGGCAGAGAGACAGACAACTCTCTCTCTATATATATGGTATTTAGCCTAAGCAAGCAGCACAAAACCAGGGAGTCACTCCTTGACAACATGGATTTGCACAGACATTTACCTGAGCCAAGGCTGGAGAGAAGTTCGAGGAACTGGAGCAACCAGATCATGGTCTTGGCATTGGTGCTGGAGACTTGATACTAGTCAAAATGATGCAGCCTTAACTGAAAATGGGTCTTATGCAAAACGTCTGCTTCCTTTTAGAGGTGTGGCATAAGTAGACAGCAGCGAGCAGAGCAAAGGACCCAGACCCAAAGCCCTGGGTGCCTAATGAAAAACTGCTGTTTGAATTTCAACCCTTCTAGTCTGGCTCTTGCACCTGATTAAACATAGGATGGTTACCTCAGCTTCCAGGTGGAGACCTGGAGGATAAAGCAATTTTCCTGTGTCTGGGACTAGAACTGCAGGAGATTGATTCCCACTGGCTCAGTAGCTTCAGGGATAGAAACTGTAGATAACTATTAGAGACTAACCGCTGAGCTCTGCTTCTGTACTATGCTTTCATTGCAAGATAGGGCCACATTCCAATGTCCAGCAGGCTGTGGCTGGGAACGACCCTGCAGGCTGTTCCCAGTCTTTAGAATTTAGAATTCAGAACAAAAGAAAATTCTCGTAGTTTAGACCTTTAAAAGGACTGCCTACAACTGCAATGGTGCAGTTGTGTGGAGTCCACCTGCGTGTGGTGCTCTTGCGGCTGCCCTGGCCAGTTTTTTAATAAATCCTTGCCTGCTTTTTTAAATCAATCATCAGCCTTTGGTGGTCTTATTTTGAACCCAGGGTTTGACCCCACAACACCTAGCAAAGGACAATTGTAGGATGGCACCTCCAGGTGATCTTTCCTCCCCAGAGATAACATTTAGGCCTCAATGACATTTCAGGCCCAGAAAAGCAGGAACACCAGACAAGCAAAGCGATGGCTGACATCAGGACAAGCTGCAATGAGAAAGGAGCCTGTGCTCTGGTGTTAACTCATTTCCTACCCTGAAAGCTGCTGAATATTCTATTGAAGTCTTCCCCTAGGATCTTCCTTAAAATCGCCACCCTTACAACCAACCCCGAGGATGGAAGACCTAGTGATGAGGAGCATAAGATATTTTGGGGCTAGCAATCTGAATTTGTCCCAGTAACCTGCTTTCTACTGCACTCTCTTGCTGGCCGATTACTCCCTTTGTGAAAGGAGGTAGGAGACTAGCAGCCAGACTCCACACCTAGTTAATCAATGTCGCTAATGCACATTCCTGAAGTGACTGCTCCGTCCTTAATTATCTGGTCTCACAAGAGCTATTTACCCAAATACTCCCAATTTATAAGGGCCATAAACCAAGGATGAAACAGCTTCACTAGAGGGAGGTCACTGGTGCCATCCAGGATGGACATTAGCTACAATCTAAGTTAATCATTCTGACTGATTCTCAGAGGTGGGGGAGGGGGAGACAAAAGAAGAGGGCAAGGACTGTGAGAGTGCTCTACCGAAGCTTAGTAGTTAGGAAACAAAGAACCTCAGAAATATATAAGGAGAAAATCTCACTGTATAGGTCGTTCAGGATCTGCATCTTAGAGCACCCTGACCCAGCAGTGCTGCTTTGAATAAAGGCTTTTCCTGAAACTTCAGAGTGTCCAACTGACTCTCCTGAGCCAATTCCATAAATTCTATGTTCCAGAACACCAGCATCCTCTCCCTTTCAGGAGCTACCCTTACTTTCCTCACTCCCAAGCCCCATGGACCCTTCTTTTGCTTCTAGACTTTGTTTTCTCAGCCCATTTCTTCTATGAACTACTTTTTCTACCTCTGTGATTTTATTATATAAATAATCTAGAGTCCCAGTGTATGAATTCATGCACAGGTGGGATCTGGCCAGCCTGGCCACATGCAATTAGGGTAGATTGGGACTGGGCCTGTCAGGAGGAGAAGATGGAGGGAGATTGGCTGGCTGGGGGGAGGGGCCATAGGTGATTGGCCAATTGTGGTTGGGGGGCCAATGGAAGGAAGGGGCTATGGGTGGTGAGCTGGCTGGCCTCTTCCCTGAATGGGGTGGGTGGTGTTGATTGGGGGCCAGTGGCCTGGGGGAGAGGCCATGGGTGGTTGGCCAGTCAGCCCTGCCCCTGATTGGGGTGAGGGGGCCGATCTGAGGTGGGGCGGGGTGTGGGGGAGGGGCTGCAGGAGGTTGGCCAGCTGGCCCCACTCTTATTAAGGTGGGGGTGGGATCAGTAGCAGGGCAGGCCAGGGGGAAGGGCTTCGGGCCTATTATGGTAGGGTGGAGGCTGGCCAGGAGAAGGCGGGGGAATTGGATTCTCCCACCCAGATCTAGGGCAGACCAGCTGGGAGAAGGGCCATGGGAGGTTGGCTAGCCAGCCCCGTGCCCTGATTGAGCCAGTTCACTGGCCATGGTGGGCATCACAGTATCATTACATCATTACAGACACTGGCTTTTTTAATATATAGATTAGAGGCCTGGTACATGAAAATTCATGCACTGGAGGCGGCATCCCTCAGTCCGGCCTGCCCCCTCTCACAGTCCAGGAACCCTTAGAGGAAGGAGGTGACCCAGCAATCAGGGGAAGGTGACACCCCATCACACCTCTGCTGCTACCACTGCCGGCAGTGCAAGCCTTGGCCAGCCCTGGTTACCTGAGCCTCGGGCAGCCCTGGGTGGCTGGGCAGCCACCATCCAAGGCTTGCCTGCACCTTGAACTGGCCCTGGGCAGTTGGGGGCAGGGATGAGGGAACTGGGGACTCTGAAGGCATGTGGGCCTGGCCTTGCTGAGTGCTTATTTCGCTTAGCTTAATGCTCTCCAGATCCATCCATGCTGCTGCAAATGGTAAGAATTCCTTCTTTTTTTAAATAGCAGCGTAGTATTTCATTGTGTAGATGTACCGTAGTTTTTGAACCCACTCTTCTGCTGATGGGCACTTAGGCTATTTCCAAATCTTAGCTATTGTAAATTGTGCTACTGTGAACATAGGGGTGCATATATCCTTTCTGATTGGTGTTTCTTAGGATATATTCCTAGAAGTGGTATTACTAGGTCAAATGGAAGTCCCATAAAAAAAAAAAAAAAATATATATATATATATATAATTGATTTTTCACAGAGAGGAAGAGAGAGGGAGAGAGAGTTAGAAACATTGATGAGAGAGAATCATCGATCAGCTGCCTCTTGCACACCCCCTACTGGGGATGTGCCCACAACCAAAGTACACGTCCTTGACCGGAATCTAACCCGGGACCTTTCTAGTCCATAGGTCGACACTCTATCCACTGAGCCAAACCGGTTTTGGCTGAAAGTCCCATTTTTAAATTTTTGAGGAAACACCCTACTATTCTTCACAATGGCTGCACCAGTCTGCATTCCCACCAAGACCTAAGTTGAATCCAACATGTTTGTCTGACACAAGAAGCATTTTCTGCCTCTCATCTGGGCCTCTTTGTAAGGCACAGGAAGGGCCAGGTTAACATGGTGGTGCTGGGAAGGCTAAATAGCCATCTCAGAGGGTGGATTAAAAAAAAAAATCGAGGTGATGTGTACTGGCTGGGGAAGCTACAGGGATGATGCCAGGGGATTCCAGAAGCCAGGAAATAGTTTGGCTTCAATATTTACTTGGTAACTGACAGGAATCCAAAGAAGTCCAACCAGGACCATCCTATGGACCTGGACCCCATGCTAGGTACAAGCAAGGTTTCATTGTACCCTCCCTCTGGCTCCTTGCTTCCCCTCAGGAAGCTCCCAGGAGATAGAGACTTTAAAGAACACCGACTGCTGTTAGGGTCGCTGAAGGAGGAACCCATGAGTCCAAAAGGGGTAAAGAATTATAAATGTATTGTTACATCTGCTAGAAGGCTGAGACCAAACGGGTATCAGCAGGGCAGAGTAGAGGGAGTGGGATATTTATGTCTCTTGTCAGGGTCAGTCAGAGTAATGGGTCAGACCAGGTGCAGGTGGGGGCCAAGTGTAAGCGGTCCACTGGAAACTGGGTGAGTCGGTTACTGGAAGCCGAAGGCCGACAATCATGAAATCTACAAGGAGAATAACAGTAAAATCGCCGGGAGGGGCGAGAGGCCCAGCAGAACATAATGGAGCATGAGAATGTGCCTAACAACTGTCCGCTGGAGATTTTCTTTATTAGAGAGGACAACTAGTAAAAGACACACTCCAACCTTGTGCAACTTTGAAATGCCAGAAGTGGGGTGTTAATCTGTTACAGAATTTACCAGGCAACCGAAAAACACACAACGGGTGCTCAGAAGATTCCGGAAAAACCCTTTATTTGCAGATGGAATAGGACGGTGACTCCGGGGAGTCTGTTTCCACAGCCTGAGCACCGAATGCAGAGGGTCTCTCCCATGTACCCCCTTGGTTTCTCTGTCTCCCCAAATGTGGACCAGTTTTCCAGACTTTTCTCAGGCTTTGCTACCCTCTGTGGATTGGGGTGGGAAAATTGAGATTTCACCCAAAGACCAGGCCTGGGTGGTGCCAGTGACTTCTGGCTAAGCTGTTAAATTCTCGGTTTGTGGCCCTTGTAAATCGGGTGGATTTAGGAAAACAGATTATTGCCTAAGGAAGGAGAAGTGACCTTATAGGCTAACAAGAATGTGCATTAGGATACTGGTTGCTGGCACAGATTCAGATTGCTAGCCCCCAATTGTCTTATCAAAGCTGGTCCAAGAGAGCACATATGCTAGTTAACATAATTATAGGATAGTTAACAAGATTATGTGCTCCCCAATATTTCTTACATCCCTTCCTTAATTTCAAATGCATAAAAGAAGCTGCAGAACTGTTATTATTCTCAGGAGCATCTGAGAGCTTGTTCCACAGCTTATTGTCATCAGTTTGGCTCAAATAAATTCTTATAAAAATTTAAAAAGGAGAATTGAATTTATCTAAGGAAAGGGGATGGGAGATGGGATAGCCAAAGGGATGGGCTAGTGTTCCTATTTCTCCACACCCTCTCCAACACGTGTTGATTTATTGTTGACAGCCATTCTGACAGGTGTGAGGTGATCTCATTGTGTTTTAATTTGCATTTCTCTGGTGATTAGTGATGCTGAGCATCTTTTCATACGTCTGTTGGCCATCTGTATGTCCTTTTTGGAGAGGTGTCTATTCAGGTCTTTTGCCTTCTTAAAAAAATTGGATTGTTTGCTTTTTTTGGTGTTGAATGGTATGACTTCTTTATAAATTTATAAATTAACCCCTTATCAGATGTATCATTGGCAAATATTCAGTGGGTTGTCTTTTCCTTTTGTTGATGTTCCCTTTGCTGTTCTAGTTTGACGTAATCTCATTGGTTTATATTTTCTTTTGTTTCCACTGCCCAAAAAGATATATCAGAAAGAAATACTGCTAAGAGAAATGCAGAGATTTTACTGCCAATGGAAGAAAAACACACACATTTTATTTATTTTTATTTTTTAAAAATATATTTTATTGATTTTCCACAGAGAGGAAGAGAGAGAGATAGAGAGTCAAACACATTGATGAGAAAGAATCATCAATCAGCAGCCTCTTGCACACCCCCTACTGGGGATGTGCCTGCAACCAAGGTACATGCCCTTGACAGGAATTGAACCTGGGACCTTTCAGTCTGCAGGACGGCGCTCTATCCACTGAGCCAAACCCGTTTCAGCAACACACACATTTTTTTATTTTTTATTTTTTATTTTATTTTATATATTTTATTGATTTTGTACAGAGAGGGAGGGAGAGAGATAGTTAGAAACATTGATAAGAGAGAGTCATCGATCAGCTGCCTCTGGCACACCCCCTACTGGGGATATGCCCTCAACCAAGGTACATGCCCTTGACCGGAATCGAACCCGGGACCCTTCAGTCCCCAAGCCGACGCTCTATCCATTGAGCCAAACCGGTCTCGGCAACACACACATTTTAAATCAACTTCGAGCCAAAACCGGTTTGGCTCAGTGGATAGAGCATTAGCCTGTGGATTGAAAGGTCCCAGATTCAATTCCGGTCAAGGGCATGTACCTTGGTTGCGGGCACCTCCCCAGTTGGGTGTGTGCAGGAGGCAGCTGATCGATGTTTCTCTCTCATCGATGTTTCTAGCTCTCTATCCCTCTCCCTTCCTCTCTGTAAAATATCAATAAAATACATTAAAAAAAATCAACTTCGCTTTCTTCTTCGGAGAAGCATGAGCTGCAACGTTTTCTCAATTCCCTGGGAAAGCCCATGCTTAACCACCCTGGCTTATGGTGCTTTCCCCCTAGAGGCCTCCTCCCCTGAGATTTCAGTTTCACATGTAAAACTGGCACATCTTTGGTCTGACACAAAATCCTGTTCTAGTGAAAGAATGGTTTTTAATTCCCCTCCCCCCCTGCCCCACTGTTAATTCTCATCTGAGAATATTTTTTCCATTGATTTTTGAAGAGAGTGGAAGGGAGGGGGGAAGAAAGAGAGAGAGAGAGACAGAGAGAGACACAGAGAGAGAGATACAGAGAGAGAGAATAGATGTGAGAGAGACACATCGATTGGTTGTCTCCCACACATTTCCTGACTTGGGCTGGGGATTACCAAGTGTACCTGTTAATAATGTGTGTTTTTCCCCCCCCAATAGATGGAGTTTCACATATGTTGATATATATGCGATTTGATATGTATGATATTTTGTTGTATTGACAGCAAGCTTCAAAACTTCATATGTCAAATTTTCTGAAGATGTTAACATATGTATTTTTACACTTAAAAATGTCAAATTTTGTGGCAAAAAAAGAGCATTTGAGGTAAGTTTTAATTCATCAGTTTATTTTGAAGATAAGTGCTGCCGAAAGTTATCTTATACTTCAGAAGCTTATAGTGAACATGCTCCATTTCAAGATACTTGTGAACACTGGTTTAAATGCTTTAAAAGTGATGATTTAAAAAAATAAATAAAAATAAATAAAAGTGATGATTTTGATGTGAAAGACAAAGAACGTCCAGGTCAACTGAAAAAGTTTGAGGACCAACAATTTCAAGCATTATTGAATGAAGATGTGTGTCAAACTCAAAAACAACTTGCAGAAAGATTAAACGTTGCTCAGCAAACAATTTTAGATCATTTACAAGCAATGGGAAAGATTTTAAAGGAAGGAAAATGGGTGCCACATCAACTGAATGAAAGACAAGTGGAAAACTGAAAAGTCATCAGTAAAATATTGCTTCAACGGCACAAAAGAAAGGTTTTTTTTGCATCAAATTGTGACTGGTGAAAAGTGGATTTATTTTGAGAATCCCAAATGCACAAAACCATGGGTTGATCCAGGTCAACCATCAATAGCGACTGCAAGACCAAATCAATTGGAAAGAAGACAATGCTCTGTGTTTGGGTAGGCCTAAGTCTGAAAGTCTTCTCCCTCCAAAACAGCCTCTTGCATTCTGATATTTAATATATGTCATAATTTGATTCCACTGTGCTTATTGGCTGTCATATGTCAATACTTACAATAAGTACCTTCTCTTCAACAGTACTTATTGCTCACAAGCAGGGTACAAGGCACTACCTGGTGGATGCAGAAATGAATACATCTATCACCCTTCATGATCATGAAGTCATGGAGCTTGTCCTTGAGTGATGTGTAAGGAAGAGGGAAACAAATAATCATCTCTACTGAAAGACAGAATGGAATGAGTTATAATGACTGAAAGAAAGGAGTGCAAAAAAAGCCATCATTAATTTCACTAATCATATCAGGAAACGCTTCGTAGAGGACTGGACATTACAGGATGTGTGGAGGGACAAGGGGTGGAGCCCACATTCTAGCTGAGGCTCTATGCCACACACAGGCAAGGGACTGTGTCCATCATGGTGTCTGGGGAGGCACCCAAAATACCTCAAGCAGATCCAGGGCTGTTTTTGTTTGTTTGTTTATGCTTTCCTCATGTGGATGCCCTCTGTCTTCTCCACTCTCTGCCAAATCCCATTTATCCTTCAAGGCCCAGTTTCAGCTCTGACAGTGCTAGCTGGGGCCATTCCAGGAAATATGTAGTTTAGGATTTAGTTGTAGTGTTTGTGCTGGAATTGGTTTCTCAGTTAGTCCAGGACAGACATTACACTCATCTCATACTTTGGGGGCCTTGTAGCCCCAACAAAGTGCTAAAGACAGTCAGGGCGAGGGGGTTTATGGGTCCATTCACTAGGACTAACATCCTCCTTCTGCCTAAATGCAGTATATTATTATTATTATTTTCTGTGCAGTCTGGGGTTGTTTGTGGGCATTTAAGATTAAGCTGGTGCCAAAACCGGTTTGGCTCAGTGGATAGAGTGTCATGGGCCTGCAGACTGAAAGGTCCCAGGTTCGATTCCGGTCAAGGGCATGTATCTTGGTTGCGGGCACATCCCCAGTAGGGGTTGTGCAAGAGGCAGCTGATTGATGATTCTCTCTCATATCGATGTTTCTAACTCTCTATCCCTCTCTCTTCCTCTCTGTAAAAAATCAATAAAATATATTTAAAAAAATTTAGCTGGTTATATTTGTTAGCTTGTAGGGGAGCAATGTTTCAAATACTCAATTGAGTGTTCCACTCAGATGCGGAAGGGGAAAGGGAGGGAGCACCTAACCTTGAGCTGAACTCTGTGCTTTCTGGGTGAAGCCTTGGGAACTGGGGTGGCCTAGTTGCACAATTTGCAACATCATCTCTCAAGTTCCTGCTTGAGAAAGATTTTGCTTGTTGCAAGTCTCTTGTTTTGATGGTTGTGTTGCACTTAGTTCCCTTAAAGTGCTAGAAAAATAACTTGTCATTCCCTTTTGGAGAATGGGGTACCGGGCATGGCTTCTTGGTCCTGAGGCTACTTGCATTGTGTGTTTGTGTGATTCTGCAGATAATGAGAACTACCGTGTTTCCCCGAAAATAAGACATCCTACGAAAATAAGACCTACTTACAGGTTTCCTTCTGAGTGAATTATAAGGCATCCCCCGAAAATAAGGCTACCCCTAGGCTCTGTCTCAGAATGCTATTGCTAAACATGAGAGATTTGGTCCACTGATTCTGAAAGAAATGGAGTCACAAGAAATTCACCAGGAAATTCAGGAATTGGATTGTTATGATGATGTTCCAGAAGATGATGACATGATTGTCATTGAAGAAATGAGTAAATTCTTGATACTGTAGGATTCACAGTTTGTCTGATTTGTGTTGACAACTACCATACTACCGTACCATATACAGGTAATAAATTTCCTTTATTTTCATTTAACAATAAATGTGTACCATATTCTTCTTCATGGAAAACTAAGACATCCCCTGAAAATAAGACCTAGCGCATCTTTGGGAGCAAAAATTAATATAAGACAGTCTTATTTTCGGGGGAACAGGGTAGTTGTAGTAAGGAGTCGGCTCATGTAGTTACAGAGATTGAGAAATCCCAAGATCTGTAGTCGCCAAGCTGGAGTGGTGATAGTATATAATTAAGGTGACCAGATTTTAACATTGGTAAAGTGGGATACCATTGTCTGGGGGTTAGGGGGGAGTTCTTGATTAAAAATTTGGTCTATATGGAGCAACAAAAATTTTCATAGAACACAAAAATAGTATTGTAATATATATTTTAAAATTTCAACATAAGTACAATTTATAAATATAATAAATAAAAAATTATGTATAATATTATTTTATTCTGTGGCATATTTCTCATTTGAGTGAATTTTTTTTAGTAGATTGCTACCGTTATTTAAAAGGTTGTTTAAAAATTTTCACAAGAATTTGTTAAATTATATTTCACACATAAAATGGCTTTCAAAGTCTCAACACTTAATTGTGATTTTTCTGATGTCACACTATTTACCTAAGAAAAAACGTGTTCAGTCGCAGCATTAGTTCCTGGTAAGGACAGCGCGTATTCCACAATTCTAACAACTGATCAACAATGCGAACTTTGACTGAAGCCAGTTTGGCTCAGTGGTAGAACGTTGGTCTGCGGACTGAAAGGTCCCAGGTTCGATTCCAGTCAAGGGCATGTACATTGGTTGCGGGCACATCCCCGGTAGGGGGTGTGCAAGAGGCAGCTGGTCGATGTTTCTCATCGATGTTTCTAGCTCTCTATCTCTCTCTCCCTTCCTCTCTGTAAAAAATCAATAAAATATATTAAGAAAACACACACACACAAAAAAACAATGCGAACTTTGATAAGCAGTTCTCGACAATCAGCTCTCAACAATTATTTGTTATTATTAAAGTTTAACATTATAAAATTAACAAAAGTAATATAAAACTCATATCCTGGCTACATAGCCACATGGCCGCCGAAAACCGTATATTCCCTTCCTGTTCTCCTACCATTCCCTAACTTATCGTGCATTCTTTACAAAAAAAAAAAAATGCTGGGGGATTTGGGACAAATTGTTAAAAATCGGGACTGTCCTGCCAAAAGCGGGACATCTGGTCACCTTATATATAGTTCCAGACTGAGTCTGAGAGCCAGGAGAGCTAATGGTGTAAGTTCCGGTCCAAGTCCAAGTGCAAAGGCAGAAGACCGATGTACCAGCTCAGAGAGAGAGAGAGAGAGAGAGAGAGAGAGAGAGAGAGAGAGAGAGAGAGAGAGAGAGAGAGAATAAATTCTCCCTTACATTACCTTTTTATTCTATTCAAGCTTTCAGTGGATTTAGTGATGCCCAACCAGGAAAGCAGGATTAATGTGCTTTACTTAGTCTACAAAAAATCAAATGTTAATCTCATCTAGAAACACCCTCACAGATGCATTTGAGTAAAATTTGACCAAATATCTGTGCACCCTTGCCCCTGCCGAGTTGACACCTAAAGTTAACCATCACAGAGTGATACGGAAGGGAAGCTTGGCTGGGAAGAAAGTCTGATGAAGCCTTTGAAGTAAGGCCTGAAGAAAAACGCCCCAGCAAGCTAGAACCCCACAGAAAGTGCATTTTCCAGCAGTGTTTGGGGAGCCAGGCGCTGACGACTTCTCACGCTGTACCGTCATGTATGGTTGCGCTGGGCCAGCCAGTTGCACATGAACAAAGGTTCCTGGGTAAAGGGGGCAAGTGGAGGCTGAAATGCATGCAGCTCACTCTCTCCTTACCAAGCCATGCACTTGGGTGAGTGGCTGCATCTGCCTTAGGGAAAAAGGGGGCCTTTGCCTAATTCCCCCAAGCCATGAGCCAGGGCTCCTCATGTATGTTGAGTGTAAGCAGAGCATCCTCGCTGGTGTGCCATGGCATGTTACAGTGCCTCCAGCCACACAGGTCCTCTCTGTGTTTGGAGTTGGGGGGAAGGGCCACCACCTGTAATCACCAGAGGCCGCTAGCCACAGGCAGCCTGCAGACCTGAGCAATCTTGATGGTTTACGTCATTGTGCCATAAAAACATTTTCTACAGGTGCTGTGATGTGAAGAAGACCGGAAAGCACTGTGCCGAGGGAGGGAATTCACCCATTTCAGAACGGGCACATGTCTGTCTGCCTATCTAAGCACAAGCTATGTCCAGCAGCAGCGGGCTTCCTGTTTTTCATACAGGGTGTGTGGCTAGTTTGCAATCTTCAGGCAAGATCTGGGCAGAGGAAGTCTGGGTCCAGGGTATCTGCCGTTATCTGTGGTTATAGTTCAGTTTCCATGGAGAGGATGCTGTCTGGCAGCCTAGATCACAGATTCATAGCTTGAAATCCCAGGAGGTTTTCTGCCCTGGGTGCTGACGGTTTTGTCCATCTGTGCCCAAGAGGGAGAGAGAGGACATGTTAACATGAAGGTGCTGCTGGGGAGTTCTAGTTCCTGTGAGAGACCCAGGGGGAGTTGTGCAAATGGGCGGGGAGATGCCCTGAGGGAATCTGGGGTAGCAGGGCCTTGCCCTTTGCTCCAGTAATCACATTTGGAAGCCTTTAGGTCATCAACTTTTTTACCCAGAAAAAAAAGCAGAGTTAGTGGGTGTGGGACAGAGTGACTGAGCCTGAGGAACCTAAGCTGCTGCTGCAGCCAGGCAAGTTAATCGAATTCAAGGGCACCTCTCTCAGCTCTGTGACCTTGGAGCCCCCTTAGCAACCTGTTCACATAGAAGAGCCCTCACCTCACACCAGAGGCTCTCTTGTAGCTTGTCCCCTGAAGAGGGTGCTTCACTCTTAATCATGATTCTCTAACCTTGAGCCACACCCCCACATGAGAGTTCAGGGCCATGGGCTCACAATTGACCACATTCCTGTCCTCAGAGAGAATCCTGTTATGGTATTTCCAGATTCTTGCCTGTGGCTTCTGGCTAGGCCACCAGTGACTCCCTGCCATGGAAGTGCTGGTGAAGACCCGTGAGTCGCATCAGCTCACCTTACACAGCGAGATTTCATCGTAGATTCTGAGCTCTGCTGGCTGAGGATCCTTTGGAGCCGTGACACATGTGTATATTGTGTTCTTTGAGACATCATCTGTGTCACAAATAAAGATAGAAACACAGTATGCAAAAGGTGGATGACTTGCCCTAGCCAAGTTGGCTCAGTAAATAGAGAGAGCATTGGCTTATAGACTGAAGGGTCTCAGGTTGGAATCTGGTCAAGGGCATGTACTTCAGTTGCAGGCTTCTCCCCTGCCCGGACCTTGGTCGTGGCTCATGCAGGAGGCAACCAATCAATCTGTTTCTCTCCCATCGATATTTCTCTCTTTTTCCCCTCTTTCTCCACCCCCCTCCCCCCCCCCCAAAAAAAAAAAATCAATGGAAAAATATCCTTGGGTGAGGATTAAAAAAACAACAGCAAACACACACATACACACTCAAAACCAAAACCAAAAGGTGGCTGACTTTTTAGAGATAGTTTACTCTAAAATTTTCTTTTTAAGATGAAAAAATTAAGCTCTAAGAGGATAAATGGCTCCCATCCTCTTGCGATGGATGTTTGGGTGTTTGGACTGTCGTTCCCTTTTCTAGGGATTACATGTGCTATGGGAGGCACCCAGTTCAAGCCTCACCCAGAGCTCAGCAGGAATTCTTTTCTATTCTAGAGTCCACATTAGGCTAAAGAGACTCTCTTCAATCTCTGTGAGGGCAGTCAAAGTAGCTCTTCTACCAGGGTCTTCATAGTGTTTCTGGCACTTAGCATTGCCTGCCTTGCATGGCTAGCTATTTTTTTTAATGAGAAGGTCTTGGTTTTTCTACTAGATTGAGACTCTCTAGTTGCATACTGTGTTGGAATCATCTGGCTCATACATTATTGTTATTGCCTCAATGTTAAGGACATTGCAGATGCTCCACAAACATTTGTGGCTTGCTTGACTGGCTCACACAGCCAAACACTTATTGAGCTCCCTCTATGTGCCAGACTCTGTGTGAAGCTATAGAGAAGCAAAGACAGGAGAGACTTTTAATAAATTACGGGCTGGTGGAAGCACTCATCCCAGTGTACCGCTTTTCTTTGCTCCTAGGACGGAACATTTTAGGATCAAGTTGAAAAGATACAGCTAGAATTTAGAGTCTTCATGTTCAAGGGCACTAACATACCACACTTAACATCCGAGTTGAGCAGTCTCAGAAGGATCCAACATTTCAGAGTTTAGTCCTTCCAGCCCCTGCCTCAGACTTGGTGAATGAGCTAGACTGAGTGTCCTCTTATCTCACATATAGATTAAAAAAAAAAAAAAAGCAGTCCTTCTTCCTTCCCAGAGGCTGTAAGATAAGAATTTCAAACTCAAAGACTAGCCAAAACCGGTTTGGCTCAGTGGATAGACCGTTGGCCTGTGGACTGAAAGGTCCTGGGTTCGATTCCAGTCAAGGGCATGTATTACCTTGGTTGCGGGCACATCCCCAGTAGGGGTTGTGCAAGAGGCAGCTGATTGATGTTTCTCTCTCATCAATGTTTCTAACTCTCTATCCCTCTCTCTTCCTCTCTTTAAAAAAATCAATAAAAATATTAAAACAAAAACAAAAACCAAAAAAACTCAAAGGCTAACATGGGCCAAATAAATGAGACATGTGGCCGATGGGCTGCGAGTGTGACATGCTTGCTGTAAAGTATTTAAGACAGATGTCTTTTTTTTTTAGGAACCCGGAAGATCTCCTATGTCCTGAGTGGATTGTGTGACTTCTCATCATGAGGCCAAGCTCCTTATCATGGGGCCTATCAATGGTAAGAATGGTAGCTGACATTGACTGAGTACTCACTATGTGCCAGGCACCAGACAAGTGTTTTATATGTGGAATTCCACTTAACCCATTACTATGCATATTTTATAGTGAGACTCACAACGAAAAAATAATTGGTAGCTGATAAGTGGTCAAACTGGGACCTTGACCCCTGACCAAGCATGTCAAACTCACAGGCGAACACGGGCCAAATAAACAAGGCATGGGGCCTGCGGGCTGCGAATTTGACCTGCTTGCCCCAGACTGTCTGCAAAGCACAAGCTTAGCCTTAGCCTCTCTGAATTCGTCTCTCCCAATAGTCATCCAGAGAAACGTGTGGCTGAAAACTTACCAGGTTTCTTCTTACTCTTGAGGATCTTGAAGGAGGAATCTGAGGAATCAGATCAAAGGAGAGTCAGGAACCTGGAAGCAGAGGGAGAGCCTCTCTACATCCGGGCTTCTTCTTCTGATTTGGGCGAAGGGGAGATTCTGGGAGGCTATGAGGTTAGGAGGAATAGGATGGCGTAATTTCCCCCTAGGGTGCTAAGGTCAGGCTTTCTGAGTTGAAAATAGCACAAAATACAGGGGAATCCAGAGGGATCTGGAAGAATCTAGTGACATCCATGGAATACCAAATTAGTACATGTTCCTCAGTGACTCTCCAAAGTAAAAAATATGATGGCATTGAAGACCCTCTAATCCAAGCCTTATTTCATAGGTAAGAGCACTGAGCTGGAGAGGTAAAGATACATGTCTAGTAAAGCACAGCTTGTTAATGGGGGTGCAGAACTTGAACCCAAGCTCTGGGGCCTTTAGATACTGGTGATCCCATGAACATATTCTGAAGAGCATTCAGAGGGATCCCATACAGTCAGGGCCACCAGTCCGGGAGCTTGTGTGGTGGTGGGTGGGGATTGTAGAAATGCTGATTCCCTGGAACAGAAGCCTCTCCGCACCACCTCGGCTCCATGACTCCCATCCCAGGGAGAATCCTACCTCGTCCTCTCTTCCAAAACAGGAACACAAGCACTGCAGGAAGGATGAGTATCACCAGAAAGAGCACAACCAGTCCGCTCAGCCACCCCGCGTGGTGCATATGGACGCTCATGGCGCTATCTGGAGATGAAAGAGGCAGTGAGACAACTCAGAAAATAGGCCCCAGATGCTGGGCAGGCTTGTCCACATTCCAGGGGCACTGTCCAAACCAGGGATCCTCCTGGGGAGGGAAACTATACTTTCTGCTATGGAAAGTCAGGGTTAGAAACAGAAGCAAGCCGAAACTGGTTGGGCTCAGTGGATAGAGCGTTGGCCTGCGGACTGAAGGGTCCCGGGTTCGATTCCGGTCAAGGGCATGTACCTTGGTTGCGGGCACATCCCCAGTAGCGGGTGTGTAAGACGCAGCTGATCGATGACTCTCTCATTGATGTTTCTAACTCTATCTCTCTCCCTTCCTCTCTGTAAAAAATCAATAAAATATATTTAAAAAAGAAAAGAAAAAAGGAAACGGAAGCAAGGATCATCCCTCTGATGTGGACTGGTTTCCAGGGCTTCCTGGGAGGAGATGCCCCTGGGTACCTGAGGACATAAATAGGGTACAGTGACAGCTCTCCAGAGTGATGTGTAGGACTCAGGGAAGATGAACAGAGCCGGTTACCTGCACAGAGCTGCTGGGCAGAGATGGAGTCAGAATTGTTGCTGACGGGGTTCCAGGCGGTACAGGTGTAAATCAGCTCTTGGTTTTTGGGAATCTGGAAGATTTGAAGAACGCTACCCTCTTTCCCTGTGGGACTCCACCTGTATGTCACATTTTCTTCTTCTTTCTCCACGGAGCATGTCAGTGTGACATTACAGGTACTGTTCTCAGATGTCATTAAACTCTGAGTAATTTTCGGCTTCCCAAGTCTACCTATGAGCGGGGAAACATATTAGCCTATACCAGCTTGTAAGGGCCAATTGCTATGTTAATTTCTTTTTCAAATGTTTAGTAAACACAGACATCATGTAAAAGCAAAGTGTAAAATCTTCCAATAAAATAAATAATATTAAAAATAAACCGAATACTCAAAACTCATCACTTTCTAATTTTTTTTGACAATTTACCATTATTTATGCTCTAAAAGTTACTTATATCTACGTATGTCTCTTGTAATGATGTGCAAAGTCTTTCCAACTCTGCATGTCTTAAAATAATGTATCTGTAACACCTTGGGTGGATCTTGAAGGTATAATGTTAATAAATCCGATGTAAAAGGACAAAACCATACGACTTCTCTCATATGTGAAATATAAAACTAAAAGTAATAAACAAACTATCAAAACAAAACAAAAACTTAGGCACAGACATCAGAATAGAGGTTACCAAAGGGGAAGACAGGGAAAAGGGGGTCAAATATGTTGTGGAAGGAAACAAGACTTTGGGATGTGAACACACAATATTGTATACAGATGTTGTGCACCTGAAATTCATATGATGTTATTAACCAATGTCATCTGAATAAAATTAATTAAAAAAAATCAGCCATAATGGGAGTATTTATGCCACAGGAATTGGCAAATGCTACAAACTTGGACTTGAGTTATTGCCTTGTTGATAGTTGCTCTCAGTTTAAGAAAGCAAAGAAGGAAAGGTTACTAAATAAGATTAAACTTAAAAGTGTCTTTTGCATTTCATTGTGAATAGCAAAAGAACAAAATAAAATTAAAAAATTAGAAAATATTCTTCCAGTATTTGAAAGCCATATCCAGTTCAGCAAAGTTGCAACTAAATGTATAAAGGGATGAACACAAACATCTTAAAGTTATTGCAATAAGCTGCTCTGAAATAAGTTTCTGCCTGAAACAAGATTTTGTTTCTCTGAGATAAATGCCCAAGAATGAAATCATATGTATAACCATTTGTTTTTAATTTACAAAAGTGTATTGTGATAAAATATACATGGCATAACATTTAGGATTTTAACCATTTTTAATTGTACAGTTAAGTACATTCACATTGTTGTGACTGGGTGCAAGCCTGCAGTAGGTGCTTGGGGCCGAGATGAGTCGGAGCATCAGGCAGGAGCGGCAGGGGACATTGGATTGTAGGTTTTATCCTGATCCCTGCAGGCCAACCTGAGGGATCCCCGCTCGTCCACGAATTTGTACACTGGGTGTCTAGTATATATAAAAGCCTAAGTGACCATTCAACCATTAGCTATGATGTGTATTGACCACCAGGGGGGCAGATACTCAATGCACAACCATGGAAACATGGAACAGACTGATGAATCTCAGAGAAAAAGGGGCAGAGGGAAGGGCAAGAAGAGATTAACTAAAGATTTTATATGCATACTAGAGGCCCGGTGCATGGATTCGTGCACTGATGGGGTCACTCAGTCTGGCCTATAGGGATTGGGCCAAAACTGGAAGTCCAACATTCACTAAGGGATCCTGGATTGTGAAAGGGCACAGGCCAGGCCAAGGGACCCCACTGACACATGAATTCGTGCACTGGGCCTCTAGTATGTAAATAAATTGCACAGAGCAACACATACACTCACACATAAATCAGTGCTTGTGTAAGTGGTGAAATATAAAGTAAGATCTATTTGTTGCACAAATGCCAATTTCCTGGTTTTGATATTAAAACTATCTCTCTATATAAAACCTAATAGACCCTTGGGATGTCCGACTGCCAGTTTAGGCTTGATCCTGGGGATTGGGCCTAAACCGGCAGTTGGACATCCGCCGAGAGGACTCAGATTGGTGAAGGTACAGGCTGGGCTGAGGGGATACCCCTTTCCCCTGTGCATGATTTTCATACACTGGACCTCTAGTAGTTATATAAGATGTTACCATTGGGAGAGACTGGGTACAGTGGACACAGAACATTCCTGTACATGTCTTTACACCTTTCTATGCACCTGTAATTATATATTTCAAATGAAAAGTTTTCTAAAGTATTTGCACACACTATCCCACATGGGGTCCTCACAATAACTATGGGAAAGGAATGGTATGATTTTTCACATTTTATAGAGAATAAAAACAAGGCCATGGGACAAACTGCTGATAGAAAGTTACACTGCTGAAAACAAGCAAATCCAAACCCTCTTGAAAAGTATTAATATAGTTATGCTTATTTATAAGCATGAAATGATTTAGAGAATCCAGTAGTCAGAAATACAGTTGTTCTATAATGGCAAATTTGCCAAGTAAAAATAAAAAACAAGCCCTTTATCTTCCCACGACTTACGATAAACTTGAAGTTTGTAGGTCCTGGTGAATGTCTTCTTTTCGGAGTTGTCTGTATTTATGTCAGCTTTGTAGGTCTCTGAATCCTCCATCCTCAAATTGCTTATCTCCAGGTTGTAGTTCTGACTCGAGACGTTTATTCGTTGATTATAATATTGGTGGGTCACAAGGACTTGTGGGGGTTTGTTTGAGTGGGCCACTACCACAGCAACAGATGTTTTGGAATTCCTCCAATTAATGGTGGAAACTTGCTGTACGTCTTGGATATTTAAAGGGAAAGTAACTGTCTCCCCCAGAATCCCACTCACTGTGAGGATGTTTGTGTTGCTTTCAGCTGCTTCCAGACCTGAGGACATAAATAGAAAATTGTGGCCATTTGGCTGTTGCACCATTCAGAGCTCCCTGTCTCCCCAGGCTGGAGACTCCCTTAGGAGCTCCCATGGATGCAGGCCATCCAGTTTCTTGAGGGTGCCTTTCTGTTTTAGCATTCTACCGTAGACATATTTAATAGGTTATGATGGATACATTTTCTAAAGGATTATCATTAAAAAATGAAGTTTCCAAGTGAATCTCCAGGGATCTATTTAATTAAAAACATGTTTATCTAGACTTACAGACTCTGAGGTTAGAAGGAACATAAGTCTCCATGAGGTCTGAGATAGCGAATGTCTTTCTTTCCCAATATCAGATGTCCAAGAAGTGGAAGGGTTGGGGCAAGAGCCTGGGATGGCTCCTGTGGTCTTTGCAAAAGTTACATTTATGCCTCTATTCCTGGCAGGTACAGTGTTATGGAGTAAATACTCCCTAAGTTGATGATTTAAAAAATATATATATTTTATTGATTTTTTACAGAGAGGAAGAGAGAGGGATAGAGAGTTAGAAACATCGATGAGAGAGAAACACCAATAAGCTGCCTCCTTTCTACTTCCTACTGGGGATGTGCCTGCAACCAAGGTACATGCCCTTGACCAGAATTGAATCTAGGACCTTTCAGTCCACAAGCCGACGCTCTATTCACTGAACCAAACCGGTTAAGGCTGGGGGATCTTTTTTATTAACTATTGTATCTTCAGTCCAGGAAGAGTACCTGACACACAGTGCGTGGTTAGTAAATACTTCTGGGATAAAGTGATAAATGGATTTCACTTATGTGTTGCCTAGAATGTCGTGGAACAACTTCTGAAGTAAAGTTCATTTATTCATTCACACATTTATGAATGAATGCATATATTTATTCAAGGTCAGCTTTGTTTCAGATACTGTGGCAGGCGTTTATTATCCTAATAAAAGAGTAATATGCATATTAACCACCATTCCAACACACAAGATGGCTGCCCCCATGTGGACACAAGATAGCCAGTAGGGGAGGGCAGTTGGGAGGGTCCAGGCCTGCAAGGAGGGCAGTTGTGGGTGATCAGGTTAGCAGGGAAGGGCAGTTGGGAGGGACCAAATCTGCAAAGGAGGGCAGTTGGGGGCAATCAAGCCAGCAGAAGAGGAAAGTTGGGGGTGACCAGGCCTGTAGGGGAGAGCAGTTGTGGGGGGGACCAGGCCAGCAGGAGAGGGCAGTTAGGGTGACCATGCCTGCAGGGGAGGACAGTGAGGGGTGACCATGCCTGAAAGGGAGGGCAGTTAGGGGCAATCAGGCTGGTGGGGAGCAGGCAGAAATTAATCAGGCTGGCAGGGGAGTGGTTAGGTGGTGATCAGGCTGACAGGCTGAAGTGATTAGGGGCAATCAGGAAGCCAGGCAGGCAAGCAGTTGGGAGCCAGCAGTCCTGGATTGTGAGAGGGCTGTTTGACTGCCGGGCAGTCAGACCTCCCTAGAGGGGTCCCAGATTGGAGAGAGTGCAGGCTGGGTTGAGGGACACACATTCCCGTGCACGAATTTCATGCAATGGGCCTCTAGTATAACCTGTAATATGGATGTTTGTTGAGCAAACTACTCTTTTAAGCATTAGGAAAAACACCAAGGCGAGGAGACAAACTGTTGATGGAAGATTACAGAATAATGTAATAAGGAGTTGGGGATACAATGATGAACAAAAATAGATATACTTCCTACTTCCAGGATGTAACAGTTAAATAAAGAGACCAATGGGGATGAGGTAACCACAAAAGGTTAAATATAAAACAAGTAAGTATTATGGTGGTTGGGAGAGAATAGCAAGAGGAACTAGTTCTGTTTTGGGAATTCAGGAACACTTTCTAGTAAAAGCTGAAGGATGAGTGTATTTATTTATGTATTTATTTATTCCTCATCCGAGGACATTTTTTTCATTGATTTTTTGAGAGAGTGGAAGAGAGAGGGAAAGACAGAGAGAAATATCAATGTGAAAGAAACACATTGAATGGTTGTCTTCTGTATGAGCCGCGATCAGGGCCCGGGTCAGGGAGAAGCATGCAACCGAAGTACATGCCCTTGATCAGACTCAAACCTGGGACTTTTTGGTTCAGGCTTATGCTCTATCCACTGAGCCAAACCAGTCAGAGCAAGAATGAATATTTTTAAAATCTAACATGAGAGGGGGGAAAAAGAATTAAAGGTTTATTTTCTTTCCCTCCATCACCTAATAAAATAAATTGATTTAATACATAATTTGTGAAACGAAAAGCAATATAATTATAAGATGTTATTTTTCTCACCTTTTCCTCTTCTCTCATTACTTTTTTGTTTTTACTGAGCTCTATTTAGTAATAAACAGTGTTTTGAGCCACTACAAATGTTTAAAAAACCAACAGACACAGGCACTGACCCATGAGTCAGAGTATCAGTCATAAACAAGAACAGTGCTCCTCTGATGAATACTGGCTGCAGGTGAGTCCCAAAGAGCAGCATGTAAGTTTTCCACTTAAGTGGGTTCAGGCTAATCCTAAAATTTATCCAGGGCTTGACATAAAGAGTGCAAGAATAAAAGTCATTGAGACTACAGGTCATTTTGAAGTGTCATAAAAGCAAAGGGTCCGGCCAATGTGGCTCAGTGGTTGAGTATCTACCTATGAACCAGGAGGTCACGGTTCGATTCCTGGTCAGGGCACATGTCTGGTTGTAAGCTTGATCCCCAGTAGAGGGCCTGCAGGAGGCAGCTGATCAATGATTCTCTCTCATCATTGATGTTCCTATCTCTCTCTCTCTCCTTCTCCTATCCTCTCTAAAATCAATTTATATATATATATATATATATATATATATATATATATATATATATATATATATTTTTTTTTTTTTTTTAAGCAAAGGGATTTTTAACCTGTCTCCCTAAGGCTGCCTTTGTCCTCACCGGTAAGCAGTTCCTGAATGAACCCGGGCCCTGCAAATATAAACCTCTTTTCTTTCAGACCAACCAACATTTCCTCTGAAGAAAACCACTGCAGGCAAGGCCTGGTGACTCAGTTAGGGAAGGATGTGAAACAGGGCCCTGGGGGGCTCGAGAGACGAAGGACCCCCACTTACAAACATGAAGTGCTATCTATGTGCCAGATGCTGTTAGGGACCCAGGGATGAAAAGAACATGGCTGCAGACCTGGTAAAGACAGACAGGTAGACAAGTACTGCATTCAATGTGATGTGTGGTAAGAGCACAAGGAACAGACCTAACTGGTTTGGCTCAGTGCATAGAGTGTAGGCCTGTGAACTCAAGGGTCCCAGGTTCGATTCCAGTCAAGGGCATGTTGCGGGCACATCCCCAGTAGGGGGTGTGCAGGGGGCAGTTGATTGATGTTCCTCTCTCATCAATGTTTCTAACTCTCTATCCCTTTCCCTTCCTCTCTGTAAAAAAAAAATCAATAAAATATATTAAAACAAAAAACAACAAAAATCCAAAACACACAAGGAACACACCATTGGGGGACCAAGCAGAAACTAAAGTTGCTTTCAGAGGCCAGAGTCATAGTTTACCAAAATTAATTCTCTTGAACATGAATTCTCTCCAGGTAAACTGTTCCATTGGGCTAATGACATCAGGTAGAGGGACATGGGGAGGGTCCCAGCCTGAGTCTCTGGATGTCCCAGATTTGGTTTGTGACTTGTGCAGTCACACAGAACATTGAGCTCAGAGAGACCCTGAATTTGGTTTAATGATGCTGTGCTACCTTGAAATTCTTCATAGTATTTGAACAAGGTGCCTCATATTTCTTTTAAAAAAATATATTTTTATTGATTTCAGAGAGCAAGGGAGAGGGAGAGAGATAGAAACATCAATGGTGAGAGAGAATCACTGATCGGCTGCCTCCTGCACGCCCCTAACTGGGGATCAAGCCTGAAACCCAGGCATGTGCCCTTTACTAGAATTGATATTGGGACCCCTCAGTCCACAGTCTGACACTCTATCCACTGAGCCAAACCAACTAGGGCAAGAGTTCCATAGACTGAGTGGTCAGATTATTATAATCTCTGAACGCATACTAATCTGGCCATTCAGTGTGTGTGTGTGTGTGTGTGTGTGTGTGTGTGTGTGTATTAGAGGCCCAGTACATGAATTTGACATGAGTGGAATCCGGCCAGCCTGGCCAGGGGGAGGAGACATGGGCGGTTGGCTGGCCTGCCTGCTAGTCAAATTCCTGATTGAGGGGATAATTTGCATATTAGCCTTTTATTATATAGGATATACACTGAGTGGCCAGATTGCTATGCATTAAGAGATCATAATAACCTGGCCACTCAGTGTACTTCATTCTGTACTGGGTTCTACAAATTATACAACTGATCCTGGTGCCAGATCTTAAGACTTTATTTTTTATTTTATTTTATTTTTTTACATTAGGCCCCTAGGACCTAATTGCCATTCTGCTCATTGGACTCAGATCAGGTGTGAAAAGGTGGATGGAATGTGGGTGCTGTAACATTTTGGTGGGTTCTTCCATTGAACTCCAGGAAGTGTGTAGGCAGTTCGCTAAGGTGGAGTCCTTCTTAGTGTTAGAGCAGTTGGGCAGTCACAACGTGGTTGATGTGGGGTCTGGTTTTGCAGTTATGTCTTATCTTCCATGGTAAGTCATCAGGAAGTGGTGCTGGCTGGGTGGCAGATGGGAGCTGGGGGGAAGTCATGCTGCTATTTGTGCTCTGGTGTGGTGAGAATTATGGGCTTGCTGGGAAATGGCAAAGGGCATAAAATAAAGATTCTACCACCTTCAAATGTTCCAACCGTAATGTGAGAAAGGCAACTGCAAAACCTTAGCATGTAGTGGAAAGATAGGGAGCTGATGATGTAGGTGCTAGTACTTACATGTATGAGCTGGGCAACCTTATAAAAATCGCAAAACCTTTCCGAGTCTGTTTATTCATTCATAGAATGGAAATAATAGCTGTAAAATTGCCCTACCTAATCAGTGGTCAGCAAATAGTACAATATGAGTGAAAATGCTTCACTAGTCATCAAGGCAAATACATGTTAGTTATTTCTGAGGTTAATAATGACCACGAGGATGAGAAACTTCCTCCACATCTTCTTTTTTATTAATTAATTGATAGCTAATTAATTAATTAACTAAAAATTGATTTTAGAGAGGGATGGATTGGGAGGAAGAGATAGAAACATCAATGGTGAGAGAATCATCAATTGGCAGTCTTCTGCGTACCCCACACTGGGCATCGAGGCCCCAACTTAGGCAAGTGCCTTGTCTGGGAATTAAACCGTGACCTCCTGGTTCATAAGCTGATCACCACTGAGCCACTCTGGCTGGGCCATCTTCTTTATTATCTTCTTAATTGGTACATTCCCTGGAAGGCTTCCCTAGTCTAACCCTATGATGGCCACGGTGACACCAGGCCATACTGAAGAATGTATAAAGAGTCATTATTAAGGACTAATTCAAGTAAATCCCTGGGGATATTTTAGGTACCACTTTACTTGGTGAACTTTATTTTTCTCTTAAAAATTTCAGTGTTAAAACAATCCCTTTTATCATTGCACCAAAAAAATTAAGATACCTAGGAATAAACTCAACTAAGGAGGTAAAAGACCTGTACTCAGAAAACTAAAGGACATTGAAAAAAGAGCTAGAAGAAGACATAAGGAAGAACATACTGTATTCATGGATTGGTAGAATAAACATCATTAAAAATGTTCATACTACCCAAAGCAATTTATAGATTTAATGCAATCCCCATTAAAAACCAAGGGCATATTTCACAGACCTAGAACAAACTCTCCAAAAGTTCATCTGGAATAAAAAAAGACCCTGAATAGCCACAGCAATCCTGAGAAAGAAGAACAAAGTTGTAGGGGTCACAATACTAGATATCAAGCTATGTTACAAAGCCATGGTTCTCAAAACTGCCAGGTACTGGCACAAGAACAGACATATAGACCAACAGAACAGAACAGAGAACCCAGAAATAGACCCAAGTCATTATACTCAATTAATATTTGACAGAGGAGGCAAGAGCATACAATGGAATCAAGACAGTCTCTTCAATAAATGGTGCTGGGAAATTTGGTCAGATACATGCAAACCCCCCCCCCCCCAAAAAAAAAAAAACAAAAAACAAAACTAGATCACCAACTTACACCATACACAAAAACAAACTCAAAATGGTTAAAGGACTTAAATGTAAGATGGGAAACCATAAAAATCTTAGAAGACACGATAGGCAGCAAAATATCAGACTTATGTCATAGCAATATCTTTACCAAAACAGCTCCTTAGGACAATGGAAACTAAAGAGAAAATAAACAAATAGGACTTCATCAAAATAAAAAGCTTCTGAACAGCAACAGAAACCATCAACAAAACAACAAGAAAGCCCACTGCCTGGCAGAACATGTTATTTCAGATTAGGGCTTACTCTCCAAAATTTACAGGGAACTCATACAATTTAACAAAAGGAAGAGAAACAATCCATTCAAAAAATGGGCAAAGGACCTAAATAGATACTTTTCGAAAGAGAACATACAGAAGGCAGAGAGACATATGAAAACATGCTCAAAGTCACTAAACATCTGAGAGATGCAAATAAAAAAGACAATGAGGTACCATCTCACACCTGCCAGAATGGCTATCATAAACAAACCAACAAACAAGTGCTGGCAAGCATGTGGAGAAAAAGGAACCCTCATACACTGCTGGTGAAAATGCAGACTGGTGCAGCCACTGTGGAGAACAGTATGGAGTTTCCTCAAAATTTAAAAAACGGAACTCCCATTTGACCCAGTAATCACACTTCTAGGAATATATCCCAAGAAACCAGAAAAAAACAATCAGAAAGGATATATGCACCCCTATGTTCACAGCAGCACAATTTATAATAGCTAAGATTTGGAAGCAGCCTAAGTGCCCATCAGCAGACGAGTGGATTAGAAAACTGTGGTACATCTACACAATGGAATACTACACTGCTATAAAAAAAGGAACTTTTACCATTTGCAACAGCATGGGTAGATCTGGAGAGCATTGTGCTAAGCGAGATAAGCCAGTCGGAGAAAGATAAAAGATTCATATGTGGAATGTAATGATCAACATAATTTGATGAACAAGAATAGATCCAGAGACAATTTATTCTTTTGGGGGAAGGGTAGAGATCAACCAAAGGACTTGTATGCATACATATTAGCATGACCAATGGACATCGACACTGGGGCGGGGCGGCCTTGCCCTCGGGAATGGGAGTGGCTGGGGGTGTTAATCAGGGGAAAAAAGGAGACATGCAATACTTTAAACAATAAAAAAAAACAAACTTCAGTGTTTGCTTTTTAAAGACTCTCCATATCTGTTTCAGACAGAGAAACGAAGCCACAGAGCCCTGTTGCTGCTTGGACTGCCGATTCACCTCCTGTTGCCATTGGAGTTGGCAATCTGTAATCCAAGATTACTGTTTCTTTCTGTGACTGATCCCCAGGAGGGGTGCTTTAGGCGGGACCCCTCAAAGGAGTACTTCATAAAGGTTTAGAAGCAGGAGAATGTGTAATGTAGTTTAAATGAGTATAGATTAGAATAACAGTAGAAGTAAGGCAGGAGATAAAAAGAGATATGGTTTAGATTTGGGACAGCCTTGAGTTTAATATCTATATCACAGAGGGGAGCTATTAAAGTTTTTGAGGATGAAGATTAAAATGATGTTTTAGGGTCATAGCAATATAGTAATGATGCATAGAAAAAGTAAAGAGAAAGAGAAGCTGGCCTTGAGATGTCACTTTGGAGACTATTATAGTCTTCGGGGCATTAACCAGAGGGTGATGGGGGAATAAAAAGGAAGGGCTAAATTTGAGAGATAGTACAAAGAAAGTCAAGGAATAAGGACATCTAACATAATTCACACACACACACACACACACACACACACACACACACACAGCTAGTCAAAAGTAGGTTTACACTTGCGAGTATGCAAAACAGTTTATTCTTGTATTACTATTTATTAATTAATCTTTGTACTATTTATTTGTATTATATAAACCTCCTTTTGCCAATCAATTAAATGTATACATAATTGATCTCAGAGATGGGGGAGGGAAAGAGAAACATCAATGCGGGAGACATACATCTATTATTGCCCCCTGCATGGAGCTTCAACTGGGGATCCAACCTACATCCTAGGCATGTGCCCTGACTGGGAATTGAACCAGAGACCTTCTAGTGCATGTGATGACATTGCAACCAACTGAGCCACACTGGCCAGGGCAACAATACATTTTTAATCAGCTTAACAATAACCCACAACCTTCGGACCAACTAACAATACATTTTTAGTGCCTACTTTATGTCAGGGGAAAACCAATTCATTTTATTTTGGAAGAAAATAAAAGCAGAAGACAACTTCAGGATTAGAAATATTGAATTTGTGGATGATCTAAGTACAAAGTTGGAAAATGGAAAATAAGGAGAGAGAATGGGCTTAAATATTGTTTGTGGGGGCTATGGTGGAATCTTCAGGTTGTTTTCGTATATTTGTTCTCTCAGAACTTCATTCATAGTAACAGAATCTTTAATTTGTTTTCTGCTAGCTAAGTTTGGTCACATGACTAAGTTCAGGCCAATAGTATGAAAGTGGTAGTGCTGTATATGACTTCTTTAAGAAGAGGGCGCTTTGACCCTAGCCGGCTTGGCTCAGTGGATAGAGCGTCAGCCTGCGAACTGAAGGGTCCCAGGTTAGATTCCGGCCAAGGGCACATGCCGGGATTTCGGGCTCAATTTCCAGTTGGGGGTGTGTGGGAGGTGGCCGATCTGTGATTCTCTCTTCATTAATGTTTCTATCTCTCTCCTTCTCCCTTCCTCTCTGAAATCAATAAAGAAATATATATTTAAAAAAATTTTTTTTAAAAAGAAGAGAGGGCACTTTGCTTTCTTCATCTCTTTCTTGCTTCTTGCAGGTGGAATACTGGGATCCCAGATGGACATTTGGGATCAAAAGATGAAGCAGAAGATTGAAAAAGTGTGGATCCCTGATGACCTTAGGAACTATTCTACCAATGGAACTGCCAACTCCGCCTTTTTTTTTTTTTTTTTTTTTTTTTTTTTTTTTTTTTTTTTAAAGAGGATGTTTATTACAACTGTTTCCTGAAAAAACCACTTGAATCTGCCTGCCAGTCTTTCACTCCCCCAGGCAGTCCAATATTTATAAAGTTTATGCATTGTCCCTCAAGCAAGCACAAAAAACAGTCTCTCTAAACCCTGAAACGGATGCTTTCCAACTCTTACCCCAAGGCTGGGTGGGAAACAGTTGCCTGAGAGGGCCTGTTACAAGGTTCCTCGGGCCACCACTTTTGATATGGCCTGAATGATTTGAGTCCAGGGACCTTGCCTTCAAATCCTCTTACCAAAGACAATGCGGATACCAAGGCCACTAATACTTGTAATACTAAAGATGGAAGCGATATGGTTTTCAATCAGAGGAAGGATGAGTGAAATGTTCAGGTTATTTTGGGGTGCTTTTGGGGGTGAGTCAAAGGATGAGTGAAAGGATCAGGTTATTTTGAGGTGCTTTTGAGGGTGGGGATAGAAGAAAGGGAACACAGGTCTGAGCCAGATTCAGTGTCTGAATTTACTGCGGCCCTTATCTTACTGACGCTACAGGATGGGATATAATAATGCCTGCCTCATAGATGCTTGTGAGTAGGCATTCTGGAGTAGAGTGGGTAAAAGTGAAGGGAGTCATGCTTGTTGACTTTCACCTCTTTAGTAATGTAGGAAGTGAGACCATCTGGGAAGAGTGAAGAGGCAAGAATAGGACCAGCTAGAAAGTAAAAAGGTTAGGGGCACAGATTTTGAATCTTGGTAGATTTGAACCTAGCTGTGAACATTTTTGAGATGATCTGATCCCCAGTTTCCTTACCTCTACAATGTGGATAACTTTTTTTTTGTTTGTTTGTTTTTGTTTTTAAATAGATTTTATTGATTTTGTACAGATAGGAAGGGAGAGAGATACAGAGTTAGAAACATCGATGAGAGAGAGTCATCGATCAGCTGCCTCTTGCACACCCCCTACTGGGAATATGCCCGCAACCAAGGTACATGCCCTTGACCGGAATCGACCCCGGGACCTTTCAGTCCCCAAGCCGACGCTCTATCCATTGAGCCAAACCAGTTTCGGCAACAATGTGGATAATTGTTAAATGCAACTATGAAGATAAAGCACTTAGCACAGTGCCAGGTACATACTAATCATGGTTGTATTATTGTTTTTGACGAATACAAAAATTTTGAGAAAATGCCACTATTGGGAACACCCTGGGAGTCTACCCAAGATTTATTAAGGGGATGAAAAGATCACTGAGAAGCCTTGGGAGCCCAGGGGAGAGGTGATCCACATTTATAACATCTCCCAGTGAGGATGGTTTCCTGACTGTCATATATATGCCAAACCACAGAAGGGAAGAGAAAGGCAGGACTTCTCAAGGAGAAGCAAAGGAAAAGGCTGAGACCCTGAAGTGTGGGCTTGCATTCATTGTGTCCCCTTGGTAGTTATGGTGAGAGGGAACCCCAGGGGAAAGATGACACCAGCTAGGACAGAGAGCACTATAAACAGGCTGTTTATTGGAGGTGGCCTTCCCCTCCTGGGAGGGAAGGTGGGCGTCTTTCCCCTCCTAGTATACCCTTCTGTGCTTTAGGTGGTAACTCCTGTTTCACTGAATGCATCCATGTGAATAGGTGGACTATACACATGTGCAGTTCATGATAAAGGAGCTGCCGAAAACCACTGACTGGAAGAAGGCAATAGAGATTATGAGAAAAAGAAAGTTATTATTATTTTTTTTTAATCAGAAACTTATTCTGGTTAGAAATATTGATGGGGTAGGAAGACTTTAACTGGCTAAAGGGAAACTCTTCAGAGCTGAGCAAGAGAAACGTACCAAAGAAGTGGTGGATGGAATCCAAAGGGTGTTCGACACATAAAATGTTTATGACAATGCAGAGGGCACTTAGACCTAAAACTTCATAGTTCTTCTCAGAGTTAATAAAGACAAAGATGATGTACAATTGGGGGTGTAGGAGGTTCCCTAGTCTGTTATACTCTGCCTTTATCTCCTAAGCTCTACTTGCTCTGGCCCCTCCTCCTTCCATATCTCCAACCCTTCTTTTCCCCCTCAGCACTGGCTTCCTCTTTCAAACAGGCGGGGCATGCTTACTGACTTCCTCTCCCCCATCATGCTGAGCACTGTGTCAATGTGGAACTCTGCTCCAAGGTCACCTCGCCAGAGAGCTTTCCTGACCACCATGCTTAGAGCAGCAGTTCCTTCCACCACTCTCCATTGCCTCCCCTTTCTTTCGTTTTCTTCACAGCAGCTATCTCTACGCCATGCCCAGCTCCATCAGGATGTAATTACTATGGTGCAGAGTCCTTGTCTGTTCTGGTCACCGCTATTTCCCTACCCCTTAGTAGGTGACTCGCACATTTTTGTTGAGAGAATGGATAATTTTAGGCTGCACCCAATCACCCCCTTTCCAGCAATATAAAGCAGGGTAGAAAAACTCAGAGTGAGAGAAAGAGTGAGGGCAAGAGAGAACTCTTCACTAGTCCTGTGTCTTGGTGTGGAAGCCTCAGGGTATAAACTGATCCACAAGAAGGAGCAGCTGATATCCTTGTGACATTTGCAATTTTTTTCGGCATTGGGCCACACGCTGAGGCTTCCCAGAGTGGCTGGTAAAAGTGCCCTGAATCAGGGATCAAGGCCCAGTCTCTTCCTAAACAATCCTGTCTTGCTGGAAATAAATCACTGCTCTTCACTGACAAATCCTGAAACGTGATAACAATTAATAGGAGGGAAAATATTTTATTCCACTTCAGTGGCAAAGTGGATGAAGGCAGCATTGCTCAATCTAAAGACATTGGAAGTCAAATCCTACTTTCTCCACTTTTTGGCTAAATGAACTTCAGCATCCTGTGCCAATGCTTTCACCTGTAAACTTGAGATATTAATAGTACTCATCTCATCGGGTATTGTGAGGATTAATAAAATGATAAATGTAGGCTACTTTGCATAATGCCAGACACATGGTGGCTGCTCCATAAACAGTCAGTAATTACTATTATTGATGAGGGAGAGGAGAAAGGAGCAAGGGGAGGTCTCTGAAACAACAAAGGTGGAGAGACAAGGAAGAATTATAGTTCCATGGAAAAAACGTGGGGAGAAATGGACATGGAGCAAAAGCGTTGGACTCTCCTGTCTTCCACCACAGAGGGTGGCTGGCTGGCTGGTAGGGTACTTGGAGGGATGGTCAGAGTCACAGGGCTCCCAAGTCATGATGAGAAAGCTGGGATCAGAACATAAGCCTGTGCGTCTTGGCTCGCAGGGAAAAACTTTCCAACATGGAAGAAAAGTCATGAGTTCACACACTCAGACTTATTTCAGCAATTTCAAGAGAAAAATGGGGATTTCTAACTTCCTTTTCCACTGCTTCTCAGCTGCTTCCCTAAATCTGAGTTCCAGGAAAAAGCAGGAAATCAGTTGATTCACACAGTCCAGTGGTAAACCTGAGGGACCACCTTTGCCGGGAACAGCAGCAGGAGGAATTTAGGGTGCAGTCTTCATGAAGCTCAAATTGAAGGAGCCCCAATGTTAAACAGTCAAAGGAACCAGAGAGACCCTGGTGCATTTACATTCTACCTTTTCAGAAAATCCTAACCCACTCATTCATGTCAGGAATTTGATAGTGCATGTGTAGAGCTGGTAAGAAATATTATCAATAGACTTAAAATGGCAAACAGAGTCAATTTTTATACAACCAAGGCAATTATTTGGACTTAATTAAATAACGTATGCAATGACAAGATACACCCAGAGTTAGGTTAATGTCACATAGTTTTCTTTGTACCGACAACAAACAGTATGCATATGCCCTTTATAATTTACTAATGAACATAAATAAGAAAAACAGAGTTTTTAGAGCCAGTTCTACCGCTTCTTGGCCTTTTGGCTAAGATCAAGTGTAGAGCCAGTTCTTCATTTTTTTTTTGAAAGTAATGTTCTCACTTCCAGTTCTTCATTCTTTTCTGAAAGTAATGTAAAATAGGAATAATAGCCACTTCTCATTTATTTTAGGGAGTTTTTGGAAGTTAAAAGCTGAGTAATAGCTATGCATGTACTTTGAAAATGAAGCAAGTGCCCAGAGATCAAGTTTTTACAGTGACATATGGTCATGAACTCCAATCTGAAATAAAATGGAGAAAAGTATATCTCTGTCAAAAACCATATGACACATTATAATACCCAAAAGGAAAATCGCTTTTAAGTTATTCAAGATTTTGGATTATTTCTCCTCTTTCTGGCCAGGTCTACCAAGTGCTGAGCCTCCTGAGCAGAAGAATTTGTCTCAGATCTTTGGAGACCCACCACCAACAAAAATTCAAACTCTAACGCTGCAAAACAGGTTTGACCTTTACTGGTTGTTTTTCTTGTAGACCAAGATCAAGGGTATCTGTGTTGAAACCTATCAGAAGGGTATTTCCATGTCTTCCTTCAGGGCAATCTCTAAAAAAAAAAAAACCAAAAAAAAAAAAAAAATCCAACCAAAAAAAAAAAAACCACAACAAAAAACGTAATAGAAAACTAGAAGGGATCGACAAGGGTCAGAACTTACAGGTTTGTAGGCAAAGAAGCAAGATCCATAAATAGTGCTGGGCCATCTTCCGGAGGATCCTTGATTGTGAAAAGAAAGGCATTCTTCTAGCCGACAATTGGGCAGACAGGCAGGCAGCGTTGCATTCGAATTTTCTTGCTATTTATAGCTGCGCTTAAGAAAGGAAGTGTGACGACAGAAGCAATGGCCTTTGGCTGTTTTTTCTCTCCTATATTATCACATAAAGTGCCTGGCATTAATTCATTATTTATTTAACAAATATTTATTGAATACCTACTATGTGTCAGGCACGATTCTGGATGCTGGCAGTATAAAGACCAACAAAGCAATCAATCTCTCCCCTTGTTGGGGAGATCAACAATTAAACAGTGTCTTAACAGAGAAATTTACGGAGGACAGGGAGGACCCAGGCTAGGAGAATGTGGGGAAGGCTTTCTGTAGGAACTGACAACCATGCTGAGATGGATCTGAAAAGTAAGTTAGCATTATTAGGCAAAAGGTGGTGGGGGATAGAGAATAGAAAGGATGTGTTCACATGATAGGAGCTTAATAAATGGTAGCAATTAATACTATATAACTACAGTTATAAGTTAATATATAACACAATAATATGTAACTAATAAAACACATTTTATACAAATTTATTTAAATATATATTTTATTAATTTCATAGAAGAAGGAAGAGAGAGAGATAGAAACATTGATGAGAGAGAATCATTGATTAGCTTCCTCCTGCACGCTCCCCACTGGGGACTGAGCCCACAAACTGGGCACGTGCCCTTGACCGGAATCGAACCTGGGACCCTTTAGTCCACAGGTTGAAGCTCTATCCACTGAGCCAAACTGGCTAGGGCTATTTTATACAAATTTAATAATTTTCCAAATTATTCTATATAATAAAAGCCTCGGTGGTGTCATGCACAATGTCATCACAAGATGGCTGCTACAAGATGGCCAGCAGGGGAGGGCAGTTGGAGATGACCAGGCTTGCAGGGGAGGGCAGTTGAGGGGAATCAGGCCAGCAGGGAAGCAGTTAGATGTCAATCAGGTTGTCAGGGGAGTGGTTAGGGGACAATCAGGCTGGCAGACAGAAGCGATTAGGGGCAATCAGGCAAACAGGTAGGTGAGCGGTTAGGAGCCAGCAGTCCCATATTGTGAGAAGGATGTCCCAGTTTGGAGAGGGTGCAGGCCAGGCTGAGGAACACCCCTCTCTGTGCACAAATTTTGTGCACTAGGCCTCTGGTTTTATATAATAACTAGAGGCCTGATGCATAAAATGTGTGCAAGAGTAGGCCTTCTTTCCCCCAGCTGCTGGCATCAGCTTCCCTCTGCATCCAGGACCTGGGCTTTCCTCACAGGTCTGGCTTTGTCCAGAAGGTTGTCTGGAAGGACATCCAGTCTAATTAGCATATTATACTTTTATTATTACAGATGATATTCTATATGTTATTATATATTTTATGTGATATATAATTATGTTATATAAATTACATATATCATATACGCTGAGTGGCCAGATTATTATGATCTCTGAATGTGTAATAATCTGGCCACTAATATATATTTTTAGAGGCCAGGTGCATGAATTTGTGCATGGGCCCAGGGGAGTGGACATGGCCAGTTGGCTGGCCTGCGTGCTGGTGGAACTCCTGGCTGAGGGGACAATTTTTATATTAGCCTTTTATTATATAGGATTATTTAGGACTAGAAGCCCGGAGCATGAAATTTGTGCACTGTGGGAGTTCCCTTAGCCCAACCTGCACCCTCTATAATCTGGGAGCCCTCGGGGGTTATCCACAGGGATCGGGCCTAAACAGGCAATTAGACATCCCTTTTACAATCCAGGACTGCTGGCTGCCTGCCTGCCTGATTGCCCCTAACCACTCTGCCTGCCAGCCTGATCACCCCCTAACCTCTCCCCTATCAGCCTGATCGACTCCTTACTGCTTTTCCAACTGCCCTCCCCTGACAACCTGGTCACCCCCAAATGCCTTCCCCTGCATATTCCCTCTTTATTAGATAGGGTTTTATCTTTAACACATTGGACAGCCCTAACTGGTTTGGCTAGGTGGATGGAGCATCGGCCTGCAGACTCAAGGGTCCCAGGTTCAATTCCAGTCAAGGGCATGTACCTTGGTTGGGGGCACATACCCAATGGGGAGTGTGCAGGAGGCAGTTGATTGATGTTTCTTTCTTATAGATGTTTCTAGCTCTCTATCCCTTTCCCTTCCTCTTTGTAAAAAAAAAATCAATAAAATATATTTTAAAAAAAGAAACATTTAAGATTCCTCCATATCTGCCTGGGTGGTGTGGCTCAGTGGTTGAGACCCCAGGCTGCCACAGCTGGCAGGTGATCCTGCCATGGGGGAGCGGCGCCCCTGCCAGGCTGAAAACCTAGCCCAGGTTGCTGCCACTGGCAGGGGATCAGCCGTGGGGAGTGAATTTGTTTTTGTTTTTGATGAAGGGTCAGGAAGGCCTCTTTTATTGCCTACTTCCCCTTGTAATTTTTGTCCTACCCAATAAGGAAAAAAGAAGAAAGAATATAAAGTTGCCAAGAGCTGCTGAAAACTTACTTTGTATTTCTTTCTTCCTTCCTCCTTCTCTGTAGGAATCGGCTTTCTTCCCCTGTTATTTGAAACCCTTGTGTGGTGTCCAGTCTTTGCCTTAAGAATCTTAGATGGTATCTGTTAGGCATATTATACCTTGCAGGGGACTCTTGCCCCTCCCGGCGATTTTCTGTTATTCTCCTCGTAGGCTTCATGACTAACGGCTTTGGCTTCCAGTAAACAGCCTCACCCAGTCTCCAGTTGACCGCTTACACCTTGACCCACTGCACTTGGTCTGACCCATTACTCTGACTGACCCTGACAAGTGACATAAATATCCTGCACCCCCTACTTTGCCCTGCTGCTGCCATTTTGGTCTCAGCCCTTCTGTTTGCAGATTGAGAGTCTATAACAATAAAAGTGTAATATGCTAATTAGACTGGACAGCCAAATGACCTTCCAGATGCCCTTCCAACTTTCCGGATGAAGCTGAGGCTATGAGGGCCTTGCACGGATTTCATGCATGGGGCCTCTAGTACATTTATAACTCCTTACCCCTTTTGGTCTCATGCCTTCCTCCTTCGGCGACCCTAACAGTATCTTAGTCCTGTTGAGCCTAGACCAATCTCTCTCTCTCTCTCTCTCTCTCTCTCTCTCTCTCTCTCTCTCTCTCTCTCTTAAGAGAAATACAATCCAAAATTTTATACTTAGTTGCTTTTAACTTCCAAAAATTTAAGGGCCTGCATCAGTTCTACAGTACAAAAGGAAAGCACCCAAGTAAAGATATCATAAAAGTTAATTATAGCTGAAACCAGTTTGGCTCAGTGGATAGAGCGCCTGCAGACTAGGGGATTCCAGATTCGATTCCGGTCAAGGGGATGTACATTGGCTGCAGGCACATCCCTGGTGGGGGGTGTGCAGGAGGCAGCTGACCGATGTTTCTCCCTCATCGCTGTTTCTAACTCTCTCTCTCTTTTCCTCTCTGTAAAATAATTAATAAAATATATATTTAAAAAAAAAGTTAATTATGCCTGGAATAAAAAAGCAAGCTCTTTTTCTTTACATGTTGAGTTTTGTTTTCAGTATTAAAATGAAGGTCAAGATTATATACAAAAATAGTATCAAGTGAATAATTATGTGTTGGAGGGCAGACACTTCAAAATGATGACCTGAAAAACAGTAAGTCCAATACACTGCACACATCAAGTTGTAGATTAGACAGAAAAATGGCTAATGTCCACAGGCTAAACTGTCAGGTCGGACAGTGGTTAAATCTGGCTTCACTGAAGTAATTTGGTCAGCTATCATAAACAAACTCTTATTAGTCAAAGATTATTTGTTTGATGTTCAACTTTTGATATATCCTATCCTGGATAAGACCTTTAGTTTTTCATCATATTCCTTGAAAAATGTCCTACCTCTATCTTTCAGCCTTATACTGCATATAGAAAAGATACTAGGTTTGGAGACTTATTTTGATCTGATATGGAAGGGTATGAAATTTCTTCTATTCCATGGTAACGATAAGAAAACTAAAATTAAAATCATACTTCTCTGTGGAATATGCAGTGAGTGGTAGATGCAAAAAACCCTTGATGAACTGAATTCCAGAGAATTTTTTTTTGTAGACGAGCAGAAAGCCAAATAGCTCAAAAGGTGGGGCAGGGAGCAGGGGAAAGCGGTGGCGAATAGGCAGACTTTTCTTGTGCCTCCTCCCAGGGCCAGACGGAAAATAAAACTAAAGTGGGGAGCATGCACCCATAATCACCAACTGAGGTCCAGTTAAGGAGGAGACTTCTATCAAGACAGGACAGAAAACACCTGGAGACTGACAGAAAGGGAGCGGTTGGGAGAGGAAATGACTCAGCGCCCAGGGGCAGCCAGGGGACAGGCGGAGAGTGGGGAGGGAGCTCCGGGCTATGGGGGGCTGTTCCCTCTGAAGACAGAGGCCCGGACCCAGATGGGCTCCGTAGCCTGGAGCACCAGAGCCAAGACCAGAGGCCCAGGTAACATCCCACCTTGAAAGGTGACAGGGCTGCTGGCCACCGTGATGCCCGGAGCCGCTCAGAGAGAAGGCGACAGTTTAGTGTTTTTTCTTTTTTTTCTTTTTTCTTTTTCTTTTTCCTAAACCCAGAGCACAGAAGTTTTCATTTGCAGCTGCTCACCTGAGGCTTTGGTGCAGGGAGAGAGCCCGGACTTCAGGTGCCTCAGCAGAGGCTGGGGTCGGAGGCATCAAAGCAGCAGCCCGGAGTCCTGTCCTCAGTCGCATACACTGGGACCAAAATGGCCTTTGTCTTACTTAAAGAGGAACTAGCCCCTCCCCGTAGCCACAGGGCAGGTCAGGTGATACAGAGCACTCTACCCTAAGGTGACCAGACATCCAGCTTTTGGGACTTTTTAAAAACGCCTCGGGACGCGGGACAAATTGTTAAGAATCGGGACTGTCCCACCAAAAGCGGGATGTCTGATCAACTTACTTGACCTTCAGGAGCCATGCCTACCACAGCCTAAATCTGTGGTCGGCAAACTCAGTCACCAGAGCCAAATATCAACAGCACAACGATTGAAATTTCTTTTGAGAGCCAAAATTTTTAAACTTAAACTTCTTCTAACACCACTTCTTCAAAATAGACTCGCCCAGGCCGTGGTATTTTGTGGAAGAACCACACTCAAGGGGCCAAAGAGCCGCTGTGACTCATGAGCCGAGGTTTGCTGACCACTGGCTTAAATGTTGTCATTTTTAGAGGAAACAGAAGCAGAAGCCAAGCCTATGGGTTTGAGGGTTTCAACAGTCAGTGACATGTTTGGGAAAGGAGCTCTCCACCCTACTATCCTGGGCACCAGTCTAGTCTGGTACTGTACTTTCCCTGCCTGAGAGGGCTGATAGAAACTGAGGGTTTCCAGCTGATCCCACTGGATTGAATACAAGGATCTCTGCCCAGCCAAGGGCAGAAAAAGACTTTGGGCCAATGGCAGAGGAGTAGCTCTGGGCCAGGGAAATACACCAGTCACATTTGCTGAAATCTGAACAGCCCTTCCCTGCCTAAAGGACTTTTGAGTGATTAAGATTGACAGATGGATTTAACTGACATTTATAGGCCATTTCACCCCAAAGCTGCATAATATACATTCTTCTTGAGTGCACATGGGTCATTCTCAAAGACAGACCACATGTTAGGACACAAATAAAGTCTCTCAAGTTCAAGGAGATTAGAATCACATCAAGTATCTTCTCAGACCACAATGGAATGAAATTAGAAGTCAACTACCGTAAAAACACTCAAAAAACCTTCAAACACATGGAGGCTAAGTAGCATGTTTAATAAATAGGTTATCAACAAGATCAAGAAAGAAAAGAAGAACTTCCTGGAAACAAATGAAAACAACAACCCCAAATCTCTAGGACACTGCAAAAGCAGTCCAGAGAGGGAAGTTCATAGCATTACAGGCCTACCTCAGAAAACAAGAAAAACTTCTAAGAAACTACTAACTCTACAACTTAAAGAATTAGAAAGAGCCGAAACTGGTTTGGCTCAGGGGATAGAGCGTCGGCTTGTGGACTGAAAGGTCCTGGGTTAAGGGCATGTACCTTAGTTATGGGCACATCCCCAGTGGGGGTGTGCAGGAGGCAGCTGATTGATGTTTCTCTCTCATTGATGTTTCTAACTCTCTGTCCCTCTCTCTTCCTCTCTGTAATAAATCACCAATGGATTTCATGTAACCCACATACGTCCCTCCTTTGATTGCAATGTATAAATACAAATGTAACCCAACATTCTGCAGAGCATCATCTCAATTCGTTGAGGTTCTGCTTCCCGGCATATGTCGACAGTTTGGCTCAAATAAACTCACAAAAATTCTTTACAGGTTTCAATGTTTGTTTTTATGTTAACACCCCTGTAATCAAAACAGCTTGGTACTAGCAAAAGAACAGGTATATAGATCAATGGAACAGAACAGATATCCAAGAAATTGACCCAAGCCATTACACTCAATTGATATTTGACAAAGGAGGCAAGAGCATACAATGGAGTCAAGACAGCCTGTTCAATAAATGGTGTTGGGAAAACTGGACAGATACATGTAAAAAAAATAAAACTAGATCACCAATTTATATCATACACAAGAATAAACTCAAAATAGATAAAAGACTTAAATGTAAATTGTGAAACCATAAGAATCTTAGAAGAAACCATAGGCTGCAAAATCTCAGACATCTCTCATAGCAATATGTTTACAGATACATCTACTAGGTCAATGGAAACTAAGGAGAAAATAAATAAATGGGACTACATAAAAATAAAAAGCTTCTGTACAGCAAAAGAAACCATCAGCAAAATGAAAAGAGAGCCCACTGCAAGAGATAGCATATTTGCCAATGATATATCTGATAAGTGGTTAATTTTCCATATATATATGGAACTCATACAGCTTAATGAAAATCCAATTTAAAAATGGGGGAAGGAACTAAATAGTCACTTCTCCAAAGTGCATTCACAAAAGGTAAAAAGACATAAAAAAAATGCTCAAAATCACTGATCATCTAAGAGATGCAAATTAAAATGACAGTGAAGTATCTCCTCAGACCTGTCAGAATGGTGATCATCTACAAATCAACAATGTATAGTCCATGGACACAAACAGTTGTGTGGTGAAGGCCTGGGAGAGGGACAGGTGTGCAATGAAGGGGGTCAATCAAAAAACAACATGAAACAAAGGGGCATCTGTAATACTTTTAACGATAATAAAAAAAAAGACCTGGGGCTGGGTACAGACCAATAGAAGAGAGAGCCTGCTGTAAACAGAGACCTTGAGAAGGACAAAGCTGATGAAATGTACAGGATAGTTTGGGCTGATAAGACAGGCTGGAATCTAGAAGAGCTTTTGAGGAAGCAAAAACAAATTGCCAATAATGTCCATTCTTTCCAGAATTTTGCTGAGAAAGTGGCACTAGGAGGGGACTGGACAGAAAACTTCCTTTACCTGGTGAAGGATATAGACATACAATTTCAGGAAGGGCAGAGAGTCCCAAACAAGATGAACCCAAAGAGATCCATACTAAGAAACATCATAATTCAAATGCAAAAGGGTAAAGACAAAGAGATATTCTTAAAAGCAGCAAGAGAAAAGCAGTTAGTTGCCTGTAAGGTATAATCCATAACTGTTGGTTGATTTCTCAACAGAAGGGATTGGCAAGAAATATTCAAAGAAACAAGGACCAAGATTAGTCTACCCACCAAAGCTATAATCCTATATAATAAAACCTAATATGCTAAATGTCCAGTTGGCCATTCAACCAATCAAAGTGTAATATGCTAATGATATGCTAAAACCACTCAACCACTTGCTATGATATACACTGACCACCAGGGGGCAGATGCTTCAACCAGTAGGTTAGTTTGCTGCTGGAGTATGGCCCATAGGGACTGAGCAAAATGAGCTGGATATGCCCTGGGGCCCTCCCATGGTCCCTCCCGACCTCCTGCATCCCTCCCTGACCTCGATTGATTGTGCATCAGCGGGGTCCCTCGGCCTGGTCTGCACCCTCTCGCAATCCAGGATCCCTTGGGGGATGTCATAGAGTCTGTTTCAACTCAATCCCGCAGGCCAGGCCAAGGGACTCCACTAGTGCACTGGGCCTTCAGTTTAGGATAGTAGGACAGATAAAAGCTTCCCAGACAAGAAACAGCTAAAGAAGTTCATCACCACCAAACCAGTAGTTTATGAAATGTGAAAGGGCCTTCTTTAAAAAGAAAAAACCCTAAAAAGATTAAAAATATGAACAACAAATACAAATCTATCAACAATTGAATCTAAAAAACAAAATAAACTAATAAGCACAACAGAAACAGACTTGTAGATACATATGGAGGACGTTTTGCTGGTTGCCAGATGGGAGGGGTTGGGGGGCTGTGTGAAAAAGGTGAAGGGATTAAGAAATATGGGATGTAAAGTACAGCATGGGGAATGTAGTTAATAATATTCTAATAACTATGTATGGTGTCATATGGGTGTGAGGTTTATTAGGATGATCACTTAGTAAGTTATATAATGTCAAATTACTGGGGTGTACACCTGAAACTGATATAATAATGTACGTCTACTGTAATTTAAAAATATTTAAATGGCAAAAAATAAAGATTTGCAAGATGTAATGTAAAGTGAAAAAAAATGAATTGAATATACTAAAACTATTAGATAATGATATAGAAGGATATCTTTATAACTTTGAGAGTAAAAAAATTTTTTGGCCGAAACTGGTTTGGCTCAGTGGATAGAGTGTTGGCCTGTGGACTGAGGGGTCCCAGGTTTGATTCTGGTCAAGGGCATGTACATTGGTTGTGGGCATATCCTGGTGGGAAGTGTGCAGGAGGCAGCTAGTTGATGTTTCTCTCTCATTGATGTTTCTGGCTTTCTGTCCCTCTTCCTTCCTCTCTGTAAAAAGTCAATAAACTATATTAAAAAAAGAAAAGAAAACTTTTTAAACCAAGATATAAAATCCCTACAAATAATAAAGGGAAGAAATAATGACTACATCAAATTAAGTTTTCTGCTTAGTAAAAGACACTGTGCCCACTGTTAAAAGAGAGGTATATGTTCCCCGGCCAGCGTGGCTCAGTAGTTGAGCATCAACCTAGGAACCAGGAGTTTGATTCCTGGTCAGGACATATGCCCGGGTTGTGGTCATGATCTCCAGAAGGAGGCATGCAGGAAGCAGCCAATCAATGATTGATGTTTCTCTCATCACTGGTGTTTCTAGCTCTCTCTCTCTCTCTCTCTCTCTCTCTCTCTCTCTCTCTCTCTCTCTCTCTCTCTCTCTCTCTTTCTCTCTCTCTTTCTTCCTCTCTGAAATCAATAAAAATATATTTTAAAAAAGAGGTATACATAACCAACTAAGACTTAATATCCCAAATACACAGGAAAAACTGAGTATTATCAAGAACAAACAGATTATCTAGTGGGAAAATGGGTCAATAATGTGCATAAGCAATTCATAAATGTGGAAACTGGAACTGCAAATAAACATCTGGAGAGATGCACTATCCCTCCAGGAATAAGAGAAATAAAAATTAAAACAACTGTGCTATGTCACATACTTAAATGGTCAAAAATATCAGGCAAAATCAAGTGCTGAGAGGAAGGGGGTAAAAAAAAGAAACTCTAGTGTATTGTCCGTGGGAGTATAAATTTTTCAGAATAGTTACATACTTTTAGAGTTGAGTATTTGCATAATTTATGACTCTAGCAAATTCCAACCTGAAAACTACTCAGACAATCCCTTATATGGGTAGCAAAAGAGGTCTAAAAAGACAGATACAACGTTGTCCATCATAGCATTGTGTGTAAAGTTCAATATCTATCAACAAGGAAATTGATGAATTAAAATGTAAAATATCTATAGGATGTGATACTATAGAGTAGTCAGAAAAATTGAATTAAACCTGGTATGATCTAAAAAATACAATATTGAGCAACGAACATAAAACAAAACTGAGAAGCAGAATGTCTCTCTATCTAACTTGAAAACAATTATAGATATTCGTACGTACCTTTAAACATACCCCCCCCCCCATACACAAAATAAATGTATAGACAATGGACTAAAAGGGCACACGTGAAATAGATGAGAATGTGTCTATTCAAGGACATGATAGTGGGAAGCAGAGAATAGGGATGTGTTATGAAGGGGAAAAATAGAAGAATAAAATAAAAATAAAACATGGATCAAGGGGAATGCTATTAATTGTATCAATCTATTTTTGTGGACCTGAAGTCCAACTTAAAAACAAAAATGAGCCCTAACTGCTTTGGTTCAGTGGCTAGAACGTCGGCCTGCAGAATGGAGGGTCCCAGGCTCAATTCTGGTCAAGGGCATGTACCTTGGTTGTGGGTACCTCCCCATTAGGGGGCGTGCAGAAGGCAACTGATCCATGTTTCTCTCTCATCGATGTTTTTAACTCTCTATCCCTCTCCCTTTTTCTCTGTAAAAAATTAATAAAATACATTAAAACAAACAAAAATGATTGTATATTTCTCACCTCATGGTCTACCCTGGTCTGCATTGGTGTATTTAACATCTGAAGCAGAATTCTGTCTTGAGTAGCAGATTTCAAAAAGCATGGACAGTTTGGCCTCTCTTCCTATGAGTCTATTTTTATTTTTCAGATTCCACATATAAGTGAAATCATATGGTATTTATCTTTCTCAACTGATGATTGCCAGAGGAGAGGGGTAAAAAAGGTCAAGAGGGATATAGTCAATAATATTGTGATAACTTAGCACAGGGAAAGATGATTACTAAACTTAGTGTGGTGATTACATTGTAAGGCATCTATACTAATAAAATCGTAATATGCTAATTAGACCGGGAGACCTTCTGGACAAAGCCATGGTGATGGTGCCAAGGCAGAGGTGGTTAGGGGTGACCAGGCCAGTAGGGGTTAGGGGGGCGGCAGTTGGGGGCAAGCAGGCTGTCAGGGGAGCAGTTGGGGGTAATAAGGCCAGCAGGAGGACAGTTGGGGGTGATCAGGCATGCGGGAAGGTGGGGTGGGAAAGAGGTATGGGCTATCAGGCTGGCAAGGGGGTGATAGTTGGGGGCAAACAGGCCAGCAGGGGGAGCAGTTGGAGGCAAGCAGGCTGGCAGGCAGAGTGGTTAGGGGTGATCAGGCAGGCATCCAGGGATTGGGCCTAAACTGGCAGTTGGACATCCCCTGAGGGGTCCCAGATCAGAAAGGGTGCAGGCCAGGCTGAGGGACACCCAATCCCCATGCACAAATTCGGTGCACCAGGACATTAGTGTACTAATATATGTTCAATCACTATATTATACCTGAAACTAATATAATATGGTATACCAACTGTACTTAAATCAATTTTGATCAGGCTAGCAGGGCAGAAGCAGTTAGGGGCAATTAGGCAGACAGGCAGGTGAGCAGTTGGGAGCCAGAAGTCCTGGATTGTGAGAAGAATGTCCAACTGCCAGTTTAGGCCCCATCTGAGTGAGATCAGGCCTAACTGGGCAGTTGGACATCCCTCCAGGGGTCCCAGATTGGAGAAGGTGCAGGCTGGGCTGAGGGACACCCCCCCCATGTGCATGAATTTTGTGCACTGGGCCTCTAGTGTTATTATAATGATGATGAAGAGAGGCAGAGGGAAAGAAGAGGAAGGGGAAAAGGAGGCCACATTGAGTTGCAATCCCAGGACACGTTCCCAATAAGTGGACACCCTGCCCTTGTGAGCAGGGGTGAGTAGACAAGAATGTGTGCATCTTACAGACAGACTGGTCCCAAGAAAGAGAGCTCAGAAGGGATTGAGTTGGGCTTGTTCAGCTCATCTTCCCAAATTCACAAAACAGCTCATGCACTCTTTCTCATGAGGTAGAGTGAGTGAGGGATGGGGTGTTGGGACCCGCCAGGAATGTTATTCAAGCCCCAATAGATCATGTGGTTGTCTACCTATTATATAAATTTTAATTACTTGTATTCCTTGTATCTCCACTGAATGGCATGCTCTAATATGTAGTAGGAATGTGGTAACTATTTGTTGAAAGGGTGAAACATTGAGTCGAACTAGGCATCTTCTGTAAAATAAACTTATGGCAGTTAACTTTGATTAGAACCTGTCATCAACCCACACTGGATCTCCTTATGTCTAAGGCACATGTGTCAAACACAAGGCCCGGGGGCCAAATCCGTCCCGCCAGGCCTTGCAATGTGGCCCGCACCGCGCTGTCATCACTGCACTCCGCTGCGTTTCCATCACAATGACAGTTTATGACTGTTCAGTAAACCATTCGGCCCGTGATTTAGGCTGGTAGATGGCCCTAAGTTCCCATCTCTTAGTTGCAAGAGAAGTGGTGTTGTGGATGCATGTTGTGGGTGTGGACTGTAGCTTTGCCACATCGCCCTCTTGTGGTTGCTGTATGAAATTCTTCACAAAATCCTTTCTGTGAAGAAAGGGTGATAACTTTCCACTTAGAACTTTTCCACAATGGAACATGCATAACTGCCGTGGGAGAGAATTTCAGGGGAGGCTTGCAGGATGCTTACCCAGGGAGTGAGAGAGTGGTGGGCCTCTAAGTTGGTGGTTCTACATAGATCTCAACCAAGATTTCATTTGGGTTTGAGGTAGGGTTTGGGCATCAATATTTTTTAAAAGTTATCTGGCAACTCTAACATTTATGTAACCTTGGGAATGTTGGCAGGTGTAAGCCATGCTTACGTGACCAGGTGGCCACTTTCCCAAAATGTGATTTTTGGCCTTGGCCAGGTGGCTCAGTTGGTTGGAACATCGTCTCTCTCTCATATCCATGTCTCTTTCACTCTCCCTTTCCCCTTCCTCTCTCTATACATATCTTCGGGTGTGGATTTAAAAAATGTTTTTTTTGGCCCAGTGAGTGTAGCTCAGTGGTTGAGCATTGACCTATGAAACAAGAAGTCACGGTTTGATTCCCGGTCAGAGCACATGCCTGGGTTGTGGGATTGATCCTAGTGTGGGGCGTGCAGGAGGCAGCTGATCAATGATTTTTTCTCATCATTGATGTTTCTATCTCTCTCTCCCATCCTTCCTCTCTGAAATCTATAAAAAAATATATGTTTTTAAAATTGTGATTTTGAGAGCTCTACTTGTTGGTATATAGAAGTATAGTTAGTCTACACAAAGATCATTAGGTAGTCAGTATGATTTTAGATTCGTGAGTCTCAGTCAGTGGGGAGCTTTTCCCCACCAGGAAACATTTGGCAATGGCTGGAGACATTTTTGATTGTCTTGATCGGGGACAGGGGAAGTGCTACTGGCATCTGCTAAATATCATGCAATGCACGGGGCAGCCATGAAAACAATTATCTGGACCAAAATGTTTACATATATTCCCCCCCCCCCCATATATTTAATTGATTTTTTGCAGAGAGGAAGGAAGAGGGATAGAGAGCTAGAAACATCAATGAGAGAGAAACATCCATCAGCTGCCTCCTGCAAACTCCACACTGGGCATGTGCCCACAACCAAGGTACATGCCCTTGACAGGAATCCAACCTGATCCTTGAGTCCACAGGCCAATGCTCTATCCACTGAGCCAAACCGGTTAGGGCAGTGGTCAGCAAACTCATTAGTCAACAGAGCCAAATATCAACAGTACGATGATTGAAAATTTCTTTTGAGAGCCAGATTTTTTAAACTTAACCTATATAGGTAGGTACATTGTTATGAACTTAATTAGGGTACTCCTAAGCTGGCCTTTGCTAAAAACTCAAGGGGTCAAAGAGCCACATGTGGCTCGCCAGCCACAGTTTGCCAACCACTGGGTTAGGGCCACACTGCTACAGTTGAGAAACCCTGCTTTGTATTGCTCCACAGGGGGCATTTGGAGAAGTTTGAGCAAGGCAATTACTCTGGCAGTGACAAAACATGAAACAATCCTTTCCACACAGTTCTCTTGTCCGTGTGGAAGGGGACTCCTGACTTTGGTGGGGAGGGCACCTCCCCTAGGAAAGGGACCGTCTCACAGCTCCTCCAATCAAAGCCTTCGGTACTACACAGCTACAGCTACAGAGACACAGGCCACGAAGCATGTGTTGTCATCCCACTATGCCATGAATCCTGTCAGTATCACAAGACACGGGTACAAGTTTCTTGATGAACTGTCTGTGTTTTCTTTGTTTCCCGGAGGTAGAAACAGAAACTGCAGGAAGAGAAGTCACTGACTGTCATGGGTGGCTTCTCAGTCAGCGTTCGCACCCTTTACCAATCACATCTGATGGTCTAATGAGAGAAAGTGTCCTAAAGAGGCTTGAGAGCATGCCCGGTCATACTGCAGAACAGCAGTCCCTTAAGACGGAAAATGAGTCTTTTCCTCCTGAGTTCTCCAGAATTCAGATGTGCTCATTCAGAAAAAGACATTAGAGAAGAATCATGGGGAAGTCAGACTCTAAAGTATCAGTTTTACTTTTTTTTTTTCCTACAGAGAGAAAGAGAGAGGGATAGAGTTAGAAACATCCATGAGAGAGAAACATGGATCAGCTGCCTCCTGCACACGCCCCATTGGGGATGTGCCTGCAACCAAGGTACATGCCCTTGACCGGAATCTAACCTGGGACCTTTCAGTCCGCAGGCCGACGCTCTATCCACTGAGCCAAACCAGTTTCGGCTACTTTTATTTATTTATTTTTTAAGCCCAAGGCAAAGGAATGCTCCAGCTTGCACACGAAGGTCATGTGAAGGATGGCACAAAAGACTCCAAGACACCGCCACCCTCCCCAGGGAGGTCTTGACCTGAGACAGGAAACTTTGAGGATCAGCCCCTTCTTTCCCCCTTTGCGCCTGCCCTTCCAGCGTGTGGGATTCAGCCACAGGAAAACCCAAGTGCTGAAAACTGAGCTTCTGGGGGGGAGCTGAGTTGTAAAGGAGAGAGTGCTCAGACAGCCCAAGGTGAGACAAAGGAGACACAGTGGACATTTTTTCTCGTTTATTCCCTGCCCAGCACTGAATTCCACTGCTTATGTTTGGGGAATTTGCTGACTCATAAGAGGCAGAGCCCCCTGCCACTATGCCAGGAGAAAATGGCAGGTATTGAAATCCCAGCCTCCCTGGAGAGAACATGGGTGAGTGGCCTATGATGGGCCACTCAGTCTCAGACTCTGAGTTAGAAAATAGAGGTGGAGAGATGACTAAGGACCCTGGAGCAGTCACTTTGGTTCAGACAGTGCCAACAGCAGAATGAGTTTCCAATCCAGCGGAGGGAGGGAGGGGGTGGTGGAGCCCAGATCGAGTGCTGGAGGACAATGGCAGAGCAACTGGTGCTCAGCGTTACCATCCCTGAGCTGGGTTTGTGATTGTGGGGAGCGGCTACAGAGTTTGCACAGGTTCAAGCCTCGGACTGATGAGAGGGCACAGTCCTCTCATGACAACATGCAAGTCCCAGCTTGGAGGACAGGGCCCTCCCAGCACAATTAAAGCCAACAGCTGTAGTTGTAAACTTGAACCTGTGGTCCGAACACGTGGCCCACGTGCCTGAGTGACGTGGGCTTGATAGAGTTCAGGTGCATGTAGCTGAGTGGGATTGAAACCCACGAGAATGTTGTAAACATCTTGACCACGCCCTCACTTTGCCTGGTGGCATCTGCTATAAGATAAAGACATGGCTGGTAGTCCTAGGTGCTGTCTCTCCATCAGAGAAGCAGTGTCCCACCCAGACTCAGCTTTCATTCTCTTGTCTGTCTTTTCTCAATCCTTCACACCACCTCCCCCCAGGGTCATTGAACCTGGCATGGCATATAAGGTGCCCTGGGGCTGAGTATGCTCGCCACAGCCTATGTCTTCCTGTTTCCTGCTCACTTTCAAAGCATGGTTTTACAGACCCCCCACCTAGCAATATCTTTTCAGTAGAATCCTTTTCTACATTAATAAATAAATAAATAAATAAATAAATAAATAAATAAAATCCAGCCCTAGCTGGTTTGGCTCAGTGGGTAGAGCGTTGGCCTGTGGATTGAAGGGTCCCGGGGTTTGATTCCAGTCAAGGACACATGCCCGGAAGGCAGCCAATCAGGGATTCCCTCTCATCATTGATGTTTCTATCTCTTTCTCTCTCCCTCTCCGTTCCTCTCTGACATTAATAAAAATATTTTAAAACAAAACCTAGATCCATTTCTGCTGATTACAGCTAAGAACAACTATTACCAAATGGTTACATCACGCAACAGAACTAAAGTATGAATGGACTGAACAGAGGAGGTCCCAGGTGATAGGATCTCAGAGTTCTGAGCTGGGAAGTTGGTGATCCTCACTCCATGGTTGGAAGACAGCTGGAGCTTTCTTACTGTCAGACAAGTACATATCAGAAAGGAAGAGCTTCCATTGGGGAAGGACTGTCTGTCTGAAAGCAAGAGAATAGGAAGAAAACGGGACTTTATGAAAAGCTCTCTCTGTCTGCAGCCTGCAGTTTATTAAGCATTCCATTCCTTGAAACTGTGGGGCTAAAATATGTTAATTTCTACTTCCGGAGAGATTCGGCGCCAGGGGTTAGGAAGGTCCTGCTGGAGACCCTGGTCATGGGAGGCCGCGCATGTAGGACGAGGTCAGAATAAGGCTGATGAGTCTTTGAAGCTCCAGGTTTGTTGCTCAATGGAGCAAAGAGAGAACTAGAATTTAAAAGTAATTTGGGGAAGTGAAAAATCACCCTAAAAGAAGTTTGATGATCGCAGATTCCTCTGTAACAGCATCACCAAATTCTTGCCACTTTTCTTTAAATCTGAGCACCATCTGCACACTCCTAAGACTATACTTTTAAGAATCTTAGGTGACTTTCATTCCATGATTCAAAGCTCGGAGACCCCCAAAGCCATGTTTTCAGTTTATTGACTCTCTAGCTTCTTCTGTCACAGTGTTTTACAGATAATAAGGATCTCTGGCCCATCCAGAGAGAGAGAGCCTGAGGCACCGGGCCTCGATCAGGCCTGCGTGGTGACCCGCAGCGGCTCCCAGAACCAAGCACAGGCAGCCAGAGTGGCAAGGGTTCCAGGCTCCGGTGGTGGCCAGCTGCCTGAGCTAGGAGCTCTACGCGCTGGCTTCCTGCCTGTGGCTTTCCTTATCCACTCCCGGCAAAGAGCAAGACGCCGAAGGTCTAGACTCGTGGGTTTGCATCGTCCATTCTGTCTGCTGCACCACGGAGACGGAAAGCTGTCCTGGGCCTGTGCCCCACAGAGCAGACTGAGTGGGTGGGAAACTTCCCTTTCTTGTTCCTGTCGCTGGTGGGTGTGGAGGCGACATCCCCAGGCAGTTGATCCGAGGAGTGCTGGTCTGTAGAGTATCGGGAGAACTTGAGACCTGGGGCCAAGTTCAGTGTTTCTTTTGGCTCCTCCGTGCTCCTTCCGCCAGTCCCTACCCCGGGGCTGTGGTGTCAGCTCTCTGGAAGTGTCACGCTGGCATAGACCGTGATGGAGCTTGGTTTCTGGGGGCAAAACAGAGGGCGTCTGTGAGTGGGGGGACGGGCTCTAGCTTCACAGGAATGAATAGACACAGCACGGCTTAGGAGAAGGGAGGGGCCTCAGAAAACTTGTAGCATAGACACTTGCTCAGGGCCTGTCTGTCAAAGTCAGCCCCAGCTGCCTGTCATGTCCGCAAGGTGGACTATGGCTCCTTCCAAGCGGATGCCTGCCCTCAGGAGTCAGGAGACGGGGAGACCTGTGACCAGATGGACCAGAACCTGGCATCCTCACCTCCTCACTCTCTTCCCTTCTTCTGACATACACTGAGTGGCCAGATGACGATGATCTCTGAGCGCATAATAATCTGGCCACTCGGTATATATCCTATATAATAAAAGGCTAATATGCAAATTGTCCCCTCAACCGGGAGTTCGACCAGCAGGCAGGCCAGCCAATTGCCCATGTCCTCTCCCCTTGGTCAGGCTGGCTGGACACCCCGCCCCCCATGCATGAATTCATGCACCGGGCCTCTAATTCACACACACACACACACACACACACACACACACACACACACACTGAGTGGCCAGATTATTATGCGTTCAGAGACCATAACAGTCTGGCCACTCAGTGTATAAGGAAAACCATTTGTTTTGCTCTCATGGGGCACAGTTTGGAGAAGCTAAAAGAATCCCAAATTCCAGAGCTTTACAAAGGGCTAGTGGTTCAGGCAGGAGAGACGGAGGGAGAGGAGGTGAGGCTTTGGGGCAAAGAACTTTTGCAGAGAGGAGATTCAAGCATCTGAGAAAGAAAGAGACAAAAGTGGGAAAAGTCAGGAGGTTTTTCTATGAAATACACTGTTTTTCTTTCCCCAGAAAACTTCATTATAAATTTAGATGATTTTGTAAAAGATTTTAAAGTCAGAGGATGTGTACAGTGAGCGCTTCGAGGAACAGGGGTAAATGTAGGCCTTTCTGTGGCCTTTTAATCCTCACCCGCCCCCTAAAATGCTTTATTTAAGAGAGCTCAGCCAGAGCCAAGATTCCAGCCCAGAATGTATTTCTGTCCATTTAGTAAAAGGAGAGCATGCTGTCAAGTGGGATGAACCCAAGGCTGATTCTGCGATGGGGTGGGATGGGTAAGGCCCATTCTGGGCTGCCCGTCACATGCTCTTCCAGGCTTCAGACCTAAGCAGGGCTCAGCCCCTAAATATTCTGATTAAATAGGGCCGGATGGAGCCTAGATGCAGGCATTTTACAAATGATTCCGTTACGCAGTTGGACGTGAGAACTCCTGGACTCAGACTGCAATACCCAAACTTTTTTTAAAAAAAATATATTTCTTTATGATTTCAGAGAGGAAAGAAGAGGTAGAGAGAGATAGAAACATCGACGATGAGGGAGAATTATTGATCAGCTGCCTCCTGCATGCCCCCCACTGGGGATCAAGCCCGCAACCCAGGCGAGTGCCCTTGGCCAGAATCGAACCTGAGACCCTTCAGTCGGCCTGTGGACTGAACTGGCAAGGGAGCCAAACTGGCAAGGGAGCAATCCCCAAACTTAAAGGTGCGTCTGGATCCCCGGGGGATGCTGTTTTTGGTGTGTAGCTGCCAGTTGCTTGCCATAGGCATTCTGATCGAACTGCATCCTGGGTGGAAAAGTCCTGGAATCTTCATTTTTAACAAAGATACCAGTGGATTCTGAGAAACACCACTGAGCAGAGGAAGCTGTGACCCCCGTGAGCAGCTGTGAGGGGTTCCCAGAAGCCCCACAACCAAGGCCACAACTGCTCCTGGCTACTTTCTTCTTCTTTTCTTTAAGTATTTTATTGATTTTTTACAGAGAGGAAGGGAGAGGGACAGAGAGTTAGAAACATTGATGAGAGAGAAACATAGATCAGATGCCTCCTGCACACCCCCGACTGGGGATATGCCCGCAACCAAGGTACATGCCCTTGACCTTGTCCGGAATTGAACCTGGGACCTTTCAGTCCACAGACCGATGCTCTATCCACTGAGCCAAACCGGTTAGGGCTCCTTGCTACTTTCTTGCAGGGCCTCTGTTTCCTTTCAGTTCTGCCTGCGCCCCACCCTTCCCGCCCCTCCGCTTCCCTCTCTGCAGAGATGCCTCACCTGAGCGGGCTCTGGGGCAGGCTCTGCAGCTGCCACGTAGATGGTGGTGCAGGGGTCCTGGGCAGGCAGGGGATCCGGTTTCTTCTGAACAGACTAGTGAGAAGCAGATAAAACAGGAAGTTAGCGGATGGCAAAGTTATTTCTCATCAGTGGAGTTACCTTGAGTGATTCCCCACTGAGATGCACAGAATCAGAAAGCATTGAGTTAGAAAACTCCTTAGGATAATTTGGTCCAGCCTCCTTCCCAGGTGAAAATTCTCTCCCAAATTCCCTGGAACTCAATTCTTGGGGCTTTGCTTGGACCCCACAGTGACACCTTAGCGCTCACAACCTCATGCGTCAGCATAACTTATCATTTGTGCTGCCCGGATGTGTGAGAGGCCTTCCTGACAGTGAACCAACGTCCGTGGCCCTTCCTGGGACCCCTGAGGGGAAGGCCTTCTCCTGGTATTTGAGCCTGGCTCATATCATCCCCCACATGCAGACTTCATGCCATCCCCACACTCCAACACGGCTTTTCCTTACTTCTGTTTCCCGTATGAACTATGGAACTTCGTAATAACCACCCACATGCGTGTTAAAGTTTACAAAGTTCTTCACATGTCTTTCCATTTGCCTCACAACCACTGTGTGCTAAATACTGTTGTCACTCACGTTTTACAGGTTAACAATGCAAGAAGCACTGAAGCCAGGAGTCCCACCCAGCACTTGTGAAGTGCATGCTCTTTCCACCAGACCCTTCTCCTCTGGTTGCCCAACTTATACTGACCTCTCCTTGACCTAAATGCCTCAGTTATTTATTTAAAAATATATTTTATTGTTTTTTTACAGAGAGGAAGGGAGAGGAATAGAGAGTCAGAAACATTGATGAGAGAGGAACATCAATCAGCTGCCTTCTGCACACTCCCTACTGGGGATGTGCCCGCAACCAAGGTACATGCCCTTGACCAGAATGGGCAGTCCGCAGGCCGATGCTCCAGCCACCGAGCCAAACCGGTTAGGGCAATTCCTTGGTTATTTAAAATCTAATCCACACACGATGGCACTTAACTGCAGGCTGAATTTAACACACTCCTATTTAAACATTGTTTCTCCAAATAGACGATCAGTTCCTTGAGAAATCAGCTATATTTCTTTGCATTTCTCACAAAATAGCACTGTTGTCACTTTGGATCAGTCACAATCTACAATACTAGGATGAAGTCAGGGTGGGGGTACTTTGTGACCACAACCCTGTAAGATGGAGATGACGTATTTTATGCCAGTAAAGCCATCCTTCCAGCAAGGATGTGGGGCCCTCTGGTGTAGAGTGATGCTTCTCTCCACTTTTCCTGATTCAGAGGAAGACTCGAAACCGAAGAACATGGTTTCTCATAGGAGAGGACTTAGACTCTTGTCACCGAGGCTCTGTCCCACCCTAGGAATTGGAAGAGGTTTACTTGAAGGAGAAAAGCTTCCAGGTGGAACATGATCTCTCTCTTCATGTATTTTTGCTGAGCTGCCATGTAAAAGAGAAATTGGGTTTGTAATGTAGAGTCCTTCAGGTTTAAACCCAGGTTGGAATTTTAGGGAAATCTTTTGTGTAATGTAATAAAGATTTTTCTAAAATAAAAGGTGCTCACGTGTGGGATGAATTGCAATGGGAGGCAGTGAGTCCCTCACTACTGAGAATGCCTGGGTGGCTCAGGACTTCTTATACTTCAATGTACCTATGATTTACCTGGGGATTTTTTTTTTTTTTTTTTAATGATTTCAGAGAGGAAGGGAGAGGGAGAGAGAGATAGAAACATCAGTGATGAGAGAGAATAATTGAATGGCTGCCTCCTGCACGCCCTCTACTGGGGATCGAGCCCACAACCTGGGCATGTGCCCCCCCCCCCCCCCTTTTTAAAAAATAGATTTTATTGATTTTTTACAGAAAGGAAGAAAGAGGGGGATAGAGAGTTAGAAACATCGATGAGAGAGAAACATCGATCAGCTGCCTCTTGAACACCCCCTACCGGGGATGTGCCCGCAACCAAGGTACATGCCCTTGACCAGAATCGAACCTGGGACCTTTCAGTCTGCAGGATGACGCTCTATCCACTGTGCCAAACCGGTTTCGGTGAATGTGCTTTTGACCAGAATTGAACCTGGGACCTGGCAGTCTGCAGCCAGACACTCTATCCACTGAGCCAAACTGGCTAGGGCTACTTAGGGATTTTCTTAGGAGGCTGATTCTATTTCAGAAGGTTTGGGGCGGGGCCTGGGATTCTGCATTTCTAACAAGGTCCCAGGTGCTGCTGCTAATGCTTGGTCTGAGACTATATTTTAGTAAAAAGAAGATAGCCAACACTTTGAAAGTAATGCTGTAGAAAGTAATTCAAGCAGTAATTTCTTGGTTCCAATAGATGACTTTCAAGATCCCATACAATTTGGAGAAGTTTTGAATTTAAGGAAGAATTACTTGCAATAATGAGATGCATAAGAAGGATGTAAAACTATCAACAGAAGCAATCCTTGCCCATCTGACTACCTGGGAGGGCGTTTCTATGACCTGGCTTAGAGGCATGAAGGAGAAGGCATATGAGTTGCTTTTACATCTCATTAAAAAGTTTAGAAAGAAGGAAAAAGTATAGGAAACACATGGTTTTGTCACTTCAACACAATATGGTTATCAGGTTGTTAGATTTCACGTCAGGATTTTTATCTAGGCTTAGGGAATTCTTTTAAACATGGATGTAATAACTGAGTACCTTTTTGTATCTTGAAGCCTTCAGTTAGGGCACAACTCCAGGAAGCATGATTTACAAGGAACTGCAGGTGCATTATACCCTCATTCTTTATGAATGCTATCCCCTGGGACTGTGCGAGGTGCTAGCCCTGATAAGACCTATAAGAGTCCCTAGTAGACAGCAGACATTTATTTGGTAAAGAATTTTCTATGTTATTATAGCCTTTCTGAAGGTATTAAATAGCCATTAAAAATAAGAACAAAGACCATGTTAATAAATGTGGATAATTGTCCATGGTATCACAGTTGTTATGTAATATCACATAGGCGTTGTAAATATGAACAAAAAAACTATAAAGATGTGAGTAAGTCTAAATACACATTGAAAACAATAATAATTGTCTTATATGTTTAAAACATATATGAAATTAAAATAATGACCAAAAAGGCACATAAATCTAGAGGTGAAATTGAAGATGGAGTTAAAATAAAATAAAGGTGGAGTTAGAGTATTGCCCAGAAATAAATATTAGACTTTGATAAGTCAAGGATGCATTTCCTTATTTCTAGGGTAACCAATTTGTTTAATTACTAATCTAATAGGCAAATTAAATAATAAAAATATAATTTAAATATCCTCTCAAAGACACCCCTGGCTTCACTCATGAATCCTGCCAAATATTTAAGGAGAAAAATAACATAAATAGTACACAAACATTTCCAGAGAATAAAAAAAGGAAATACATCCTATAATGAGGGAATGCAAAATAAAACAATAAAAATCCACATCCAACAGAATAAATAAAATTTGAAAGACTAATAATACCAAGTTTTGATTAGAATGCATAGCAACTGAAATTCTTATAACTATCCTATATAATAAAAGCCTAATATGCTAAGTGTCCGACAGTTCATTCTACCTTTTGACCAGTCACTATGAAGCGCACTGACCACAGGGAGTAGACAATCTGACCGGTAGGTTAGTTTGCTGCTGGGGTCCAGCTGATTGAGACTGGGCAAGATGGGCTGGACACACCCTGGAGCCCCCCTCCTGACCCTGATTATGTACTGGTAGTGTCTCTTGGCCTGGCCTGTGCCCTCTAGCAATCCAGGACCCCTCGGGGGATTCCGAGAGCTGATTTTGGCTCTATTCCTGCCGACCAGGCCGAGGGACAACACCCCCTTCCCCCCAGTAGTATCATAATAGCTAATCATAATCCCTCTTAACATCTGCTCAATGTATCTGATAGAAAAGTAAGTTGTTATACCCACTTTGAAAAAAAAAGTTTGGCCTTATCTAGTAAATTTGAAGATATGCATATTCTATGATTCAGCAATCCTACTTCTAGGTATATACTATACAAAAATATGTGCACATGTTTACCAAGAGAAGGACATATGTTTGAGTGTTCATAGTGCCATTTTTATAGAAGCCTCAGAGTGGAAATAATCCAAATGTCTATCAGTAGTCAACTGGATAAATAAACTAGTATAGTCATGCATTGACATCTATAAAAAAAGGAAAGTGAATGTATTATATCTAAGCTCAAAGACATGTATGAATATCATAAAGGTAATGTTGAACAAAAGAAATCAAACAAAAGAAAAGATACTGTAGGATTCCATTTTTATAAAATCAAGAAAAAAAGAGAGAAAATGAAATTATAGTTTTAGAAGTCAGGAGAGTGCTATCTTCGGGGAGGAGTGAGAAGTTAATGATTGGGAGGGGTACCAGGAGGGCTGGAGGTTGCTGCCAATGTTCTGTTCCTTTATCTGAGTAATAGTTTTAGGGAGACTCAATACTGCAAGACATAATTTCTCCTCAAATAGATCTGTAGATTCAATGCAATCCTGGTAGGAATTTTTTTTCCTTTTTGTGATACTTGAGAAGTTGATTCTAAAATACATATAAATGGTCAAAAACTCTTAAAGAAAAACAAGATACGAAGATTTGCTTTACTAGATATTGAGATGGAATAACTCATTGAACTGACACATATATTGTGCACTTTTGGTATCTAAGCCAGACTTTATACAGTAAAAAGAGGGGTGCTTACTGCATCGAATAGATAGGAAAGGACCATGATAAAGCTGAACCTTCAGGTAAGAGTAGAGGTTACTCTTGGGACTCTAATATACTTATTCAAGAGGCCCAATGCAAGAAAATTCTTGCAAGAATGGGCCTTCCTTCCCCTGGCTGCCGGCACTGCCTTTGCTCTGGCAGAAGCCGCCTTTTCACTCCAGCCCAGAGCCACCTTTCCGCCTTCCCATGCTGCCCAGAGGCCAGGAGTAGCTGGAGTGGTGTGAAACACCTACATCGTCGCCATGGTGTCCTGCCCCATCCCTGTCCACTTGGTGCCCGTGTATGCAAATTAACCTATCATCTTTGTTGGGTTAATTTGCATACTATCTCCTGATTGGCTGGTGAGTGTCGCAAAGATACAGTCAATTAACAAGTTATTCTTTTATTAGGTAGCAGATAGATTAGGTAGGTGGAAAATGGTTCTCAGTGGTTGTCATGGCTTGTGTAATAAACCCTCCCAGACACTAGAGGACAGCAAAATAAGAGTTTTGTCTAAAAGTTCTTCTCTGGTTATCAGAAATGCATTTATTGTCATCTGATGCAATTTCCCAACATCAAATACCTCATTGCCTTTATATCCCTTACTCCAGAATTTGCTTTCTGGTAAACTCTGAATGGCCAGATACTGGCTTATCACCTAGAACTGTTTTCATGTCTGAAAAACTATAGTATCATAATAGCTAATCATAATCCCTCTAATCCCCCTCTTGACATCTAAGCATCATCATAATTCAAATTTCTTTATCCCTCTCTGCTGTCTCAGTCCAACAATCACAGTTTTGCTTTCTTTTATTTTCAGTCTATGTATCATCTTCCAGCTCTTCAACACCGTCCAGCCAGAATCCTCAAGGTCTCCCTTCCTTGGCACTTTGGCACTTTGTAAACTTCTAAACGTGGACCAGACCAACCTGTCACACAATTGCTTCCCTAAACCTTTTCCACTCTCCTCACGCCTGCACCTTTTTCCCTAGAGAAGGAGAGAGTTTCCTAGCCTGGAATGGTAGACTCCTAGAATGCGTGAGAGCTGGAAGGAGTAACATGTCATGTCTTTCTAACTTCCTTTTTTTTTTTCCCCCCCCTGTGAAGAAACAGATGACCAGAAGATTACCCGGTATTTTCCGTTATTTCTCTAACAAATAGTCCCATCTGACACTGAAGCTAATATCCTTTCAGAGCGCCCTTGCTCTTGACTTCTGCTCCCTTAACTTCCCCTGCTTCAGAACCCATGGAGAAGCGGGAATGTCAGAAATGCATGGCCAACTGGCAGGAAGCCATAGGAAACACCCCAGAAAAAGAAAGTGTAGGACTTACACCTGATTTCTGGACTTGGGCATAGATGGTAAGGTTTTTTGCTTCCACTGTTGGCTTGTAATGGTCTGTGTGACCTGGAGAAAAGAGACCATAGAGTTATCTCCCCCTGGTCCCCAGCATGAACCTCCCCCGCCGCCCCCCATTGGGTACCAATTTCCCTAAGAGCACCACAGAACAAAGCACTGAGTCCCCCACCCTTCCCAACCCCTGCACACCTGTCATTTGACATCAGGTTAGTTACTTGAACTCCCTGGGCCGATTTTCCTGTCTGTGAAATGGGTTGAAACACCTGTCTCACAGGGCTGTTGTGATGATAACATGCGCCATGACTTGTGAAGGGTTGAGTAGGGGTTGGCAAATAGTAAATTCCCAATTCACGGTAAGTGTCATAAATTATTTTAATCTTTATTTTTTGATGTGTGTATCTGGTTTTTTATTAGGATGCTAAGTTTTTAAAGGGCAGGGTGAGTTATGTATGCCTTTTTTTGTGTGTATTTTTCAGCTCATAACCTTCTGCTTCACTCACAGCTCTCTTGCCTCCCTGTTTCAGTGGGACTTGATGTATATGTGAAGGGGAGGGACTCGAAGAAGGATAGGCCACCTGAGATTACTTAGCAAATAAAGTTATAATGCCATTCTATTGCCTACCGATAGGAAATTTTGCTCAGAGTCCAGGGTTTCTGGAAAGTAATGTTGCAAAAAATTCTCATTTTTAACCAATATTACAACTTTTTAAAATTATAGAAATAATCCATTCTCTTTACAAAAATAAAAATTGTATAGAGTAAGCCTGCCAGCGTGGCTCAGTGGTTGAATGTCGACCTATAAACCAGGAGGTCACAGTTGGATTCCCAGTCAGGGCACATGCCCGGGTTTCAGGGTCTATCCCCAGTAGGGGGCATGCGGGAGGCAACTGGTCAATGATTCTCTCTCACCATTGATGTTCTTATCTCTCTCTCTCTCTCTCCTCCTTTCCTCTCTGAAAGCAATAAGAATATATACTTCAAATGGTACAGAATAAAAATTGTATCCCTCTACCCCATTAAGCTGTGCAATTTCATTCTCAGAAATAATCGCTTTTAACAGTTACATTTATATTCTTCAGGACCAGCTCTGTGCAATAGAATTTCCTGTGATGGTGAAAATGTTTCATGTCTGCAGTCTAATACAGTAGCCACAAACCACACGTGGCTATTGAGCATTTGAACTGTGATTAATGCAAACCAGGCCCTGAATTATAAATTCAATTTTATTCTAACTAATTTAAATTTAAAAAGCCACACGTGGCTAGTGACTACCTAGGACAGTGCAGTCCTAGACATTTGCTGTATTTATATAGATATTTTGGATGCAAATAGGGTCATTCCATACACGCTTTTCTTAAGCTTTTCACACACAGTGTGTTGAGGGTATTTCCCACCTACCTCGTTTTTTCTAATGTTTCATGGCAGACTTTGCAAGCCTCATGTAGCAGTGAGAGGGATGGAGGAAAGTAACACACTAACATGTGGAGGCCTATTTGGCAGAGGCTATGGAGACCTGACCCAGAGGAAAGGACACAAAATCTTTAGGGTACACTTAATTTTTTAGGGTACTCTCATTTGAACACCAACTAATTTATTGTCTTAAAGATCTAGGAGCATGTCTCTGAGGGAACTCCACTTAGGAAAGGTATACTTTTCTTTGGAAGAGAGAGAGGGTGTGATCCTTGGGGAGGAAATGATGGGAAGCCAACTGGAGAAGCTCAAAGAATTGAAGGAATGTCAATGTGTGATTTTCTTGTGTGGGCCTGGGCATGGAGTGCTTGGTGGCTCCAGCTTCACTTTTTTGGTCAGGGTTGACAGTGGCTAAGGACCGTGTGTGTGTTTGTGTGTGTGTGTGTGTGTGTGTGTGTGTGTGTGTGTTTGCATGCACATGTATGCAGAATGGAGGATAGGGGTTGAGGTGATCAGAGGCAGTAACAGAAGAGGTGCAAGTCAGTTCTAATATATATATCCTTTCAGTTCAAATCTATGAGTGTTTGCAAAGCTAGAAGTGCCCGCCTAGCGCTGTCCTAGGTGCTGTAGGAGAACAAATAGAAAACAGACCCCAGTGTTTAAGGACTTTCAGTCTTACAGCTCAGCTCAGGCTGAAGAGTTGTGGGGGACAGTCCTAAATGGTCAGATGGAAGAAGTAAGGTTGAACGTTGTTTCTCAAAAAGACCACCGGACCAAGATCATTCAGTCTCCTAGTTTGTTCCCAGTGTAAGAACAAGTTTCCAGGAGCCAGCTTGATTCTGCTCAAAATCAGTGAAGCCTTTGGGTCTCATGAAAAAGGCCTTAGGATTACAGCATCTCCATTCTAGCCCTCATCAGCTGCGTGTCATTGAACAAAACATGTCAGCTAACTGGGTCTCTTCTTTACAATGAAGATGTAGACTGTCTAATGTCCTTTTCAGCTCTCACTGAAGCAGAAAGCTACCATGACTTCAAATATTTTAAATCTTTAAAACAAGGTACTGCTCCCAAATGCTTCCTGTGCTGCCCTCTGCTGGCCATAGACTTCAATATTGATGTTTTAACTCACTACATTAAGCGCTATGTCTCTCTCTCTCTCTCTCTCTCTCTCTCTCTCTCTCTCTCTCTCTCTCTCTCTCTCTCTCTCTCTCTCTATCTATGTCTCTGACAACTATCCATAGAAGACACTGTATCCTATGATTTCTGTGTATGAACTCATGCATTCCCATGACAATACCATGAAGTACATAATACTATTCTCATTTTCCAGAGGGGAGGGTAAATCATTTGCTTGGTCAGTGCCTTGGTCTGTCTGCATTCGAATGTAAGTTTGTCTAACATCAAAGCCCGTGTTCTCGATCAGTGTATTCTGGATATGAAGTTGCCAGAGTCCACTGGGAAACCTTCAACGTCCAGCTGCATTCTGCAGACAGCAGCATTAGAAACTGCCAACAGGATGTCTTGAGCAGAGTTTCTGGAGGGGACAGATATTAAGAACAGGTTTTCTCACAGGTTTGAGACAGGGTTTTTGTGTTCCTGACTGACAAGGAGTACATAGTGACCGGCTAGGAGGACGGATGTGTGTGTTGGGGATGGTGGTAGGAAATTGTTGTGGGATGAAGCATACTAGTCCCTGCAGAGCACAACTACATGAGGAGTAGGATGTAGTGAGGAAAAAATGTGGGTGAGACTCCCAGCACCCTCACTAACGAGGTTAACGTGGGTGTGTTAATTTGTTTATCTCAACCATGGTATCTCACTGTTTCCTTATCATCCAAGCCAAGTGTGGTCACCCGGCCTCATGCTCATAGTCTGTCCTCATGGGTTCTATCTGAATTACCCCTCCCCCCACCCTTTCCCCAGCGAACTCTTAGATGGAGGAAATGAGACAAAGTAGGTGGCTATGTGGTGATCTAGATTTTCTTATATAAGCAAAACCAACACCAGAGTGCTGAGGTAAGGGTTTTTTTCCGAAAAGGCTACATGTGGGCAAGATAGATCTACTGGCGAATGAGCTCAGCTGTCAGCTTGATGGCATAAAGATATGTTCTCTCCTCACCATGAGGAGGCCGGGCGGGTCTTGGGGCCCTCGTGTGGGTGGATGAGGAAAGTGTGGTGGAGGGGAGCACACTGCCCCGAGACACTGAATCATAGGACTGTTGGAGGAGAAGGCAGGAGAAAGGAAATGCAAGGAAATCATTGGGCCTTCATGGTGTTAGTCTACCCTGGGTGACTTTCTATGTTATTTAGTTTGGTATTAAGCAATCTCACAAATTACACACTTTCCCAAGGTGAGTCGGGATTTGTGCAAAAATCTTAGTAAAGAGTGATCCTTTTGCTGTTTTCTGATGACCCGTGGGCCTTCCCAGAGGAATGCACCCTGGTGGCTGGGAGACACAGTTACAGTTCTCATTTCCTTGCCACCCAGCAGAGTGACCTTGGACAAGTCACTTGGCCTCTCTGTGCCTCTGTGAGCCCATTGCTAAGTCACATAGAAACAGTCATCCTACTTCTCTCAGAGGGCTATCATAAGAATAAAGAGAAATTATAGAAAGATTTCCATTCGTGAGCAAAAAACATATTATAATGTCCTTTTATTGGTCAACAATTACAACTTTTCTTGAATGAGATCCAAGAATCCTCTGAATTCTGCTCCTATTAAAACTCTGGTCAGGACCCCCTTCAGCAGTATTTGTCATATTGAATTAAAACTAACGGTGTATACCGTTTCCCGTGTTAGATACCTCAAGCTCATGTCTCTTTTTATCCCCGTAGGCTAGTATAGGGGATTGGCACATTTTGAATTAGACTGAATGGAACAAGGTCCCAGGATCTGTTTGCTCAGTGTTTTCTCAAAGTTGCTCCCTGAGGAAAGCTAAATTGAAGAGAGCAAGTTGGTGCAGGAAGTGAGAGGTCCCTCGCTTACCACAGAGACTACGATAAGCATCTCTTTATTGTTAGACACCTACCTCTTCTTCTGAACAGAAGTATTACCACTTGGCCAATCAGGATGACACCAATGATGCCTCCTAAGAGCAGCCCAACATGCAGTCCCCATTGTCTTGGTACTGAAAAAAAAAGGCAAAGGGCGGTCTCAGATGTGCTGTGAGTGTGAGGACATCCTGCACAGGCATGGGGAGGGTGAACACGAGCCTCACGCTCTTTTTCCATGTTTTCTCTCAAGGAAGACGTCTGTTTTCTGCGTTTTCGAGATCAGCGTTAGGCCGTGGAAGATTTCCACATCGGCTTTCTTACCCTCATTTCTCTTACCATATTTGGCTTTCACAGTCCTAGTTTCTGTAAAGATTTTTTTCCTACTCTAATGCGTTATTTCTACTTCCATCACCACATCCCATGTCTAAAATCAAACTTATCTTCATTTCTCTTAAGTCAACCTTTCTGGCCCGTTTCTCTATTTTAAAATCTCGAATGTGGCTGTATCCATTTTGGTAAAGAGAACATGGCAGCTCCATGTGTTGTCCTCATTCTCATGATTATTCTGAGAGGAGAAAGACCTATGTGTTTTTGTTTTTGTTTTTGTTTTTTGTTTTTTTTAAAGAAACATACTAGTGCTTTTATTGTCCATCCATGCAAATAACTGTATTGAACCCACTAGGCCCGACATCCCCATGTTTAATATTTGCTCCTATCACCCAGGTTCAAAATCACAGAGTCAAGTTTTTTTAAAAAAATATATTTTATTGATTTTTTTACAGAGCGGAAGGGAGAGAGATAAAGAGCTAGAAACGTAGATGAGAGAGAAACATCGACCAGTTGCCTCTTGCACACCCCCTACCGGAAATGTGCCTGCAACCAATGTACATGCCCTTGACCAGAATCGAACCTGGGACCTTTCAGTCCACAGACCGACGCTCTACCACTGAGCCAAACTGGTTTTGGCAGACTCAAGTTTTATTGCTTTTTCTCCTTTACCCATGTTATCAAATCTTCTGAACTGGAAGCAGCATTTTGGAAAATAGTGATTGAGACTCGTTGCTTCAGTAAACAAGACATTTAGCTCAATTAAATAACAGAATATTCTGAGCATTTACAACAGGTCAGACACTTCTTTTAGTAAATCATCTGTATTAATTATTTAATCCTCACAACAATCCTACTCTCATTATTCCCATCCTTGTGGATAAGAAAGCCGGTGTGGAGATACCCAGGAACTAGAGCTTGGTCCAGGTGTTGGAACATGGCAGCATATTGAAGAGAGATCTCTTGGGGTGTCAAAGAGAATTATGGGCTTGGGTAAGTTACCCCGAGGTAATGAACCGTGGGGGCCGACTTGAAGCATGGGGTTCTACATAAAGCAATAGCGTTAAGGTTCTAAGTAGTATACTACCAGGTGCTAACATTAATGTGCAAGTGTAACTTCTCAGGAGGATTGTGGGATGAGCCTGCTGCTGCACATGTGATGAGTTTGTTGGGAAGAACTTGAAAGGAAGGAATAGTTAGATAGCAAATGAACAACTCAGGTGTCTACAGAGTTGATTAAAGATACAGACTGGAGTCTCAACGAGTTGAGAAAAGGCATTCCACTGAGATCCACGTGGCCCTTCCACCTGACAACTACCCAAAAGTTGCCTCCTGATTTTGAAAAGATTCTCTCTCTCTCTCTCTTTTTAAAAATATATTTTATTGATTTTTTTAAGGAGAGGAAGGGAGAGGGATAGAGAGTTAGAAACATTGATGAGAGAGAAATATTGATCAGCTGCCTCCTGCAACCTCCCCCCCCCCCCACACACACACACAGGGGATGTGCCTGCAACCAAGGTACATGCCCTTGACCAGAATCGAACCTGGGACCCTTCAGTCCACAGGTTGATGCTCTATCCACTGAGCTAAACCGGTCTGGCTCTCTTTTTCTTCCTAGGTCTTTCAGACAGCAAGTCATCCCAAGGAATCTCATTGAACTGGCTTTGAAAACATCTTGATTATAGATTCTCTTCCCCAAATTAAATACGTTTTAACCCTCCCAGATACCAACGTCAGCACAGTCAGAAGACTTGATGAAAAAGCTAGGGGACAAACAGAAAGTTGCAGTAAAATGCCTGACTTTAGATAAAGCATGAAACTTGAGCGTGGGCTCACTTCTGAGGCTGGAGTTGCTCTGTGAGCGGCTCTACTCTGAAGGACTACTCTGAATGGCTTACGATTGCTGAGAACCCTCTATGCATGCAGGTGTGTGTGTGTGTGTGTGTGTGTGTGTGTGTGTGTGTGTGGTATTGAATGAGTAGGAGATTGATTATTCAGGGCTTATGTTGCCAACACCAGGGACCTGTGGAGAAACCTCCTAAATCCCATGATAAGAAACAGAGGCAGCAGCCCACGCACCACCATGCCTCCTGAGCCCACGGAGCTGTCCTGCAAATTCTTATAGTAGCCCTTCCTATTTTGAGACTATTTCCTCTTTCGCTTTCCCTCATGTATTTGGGGACCTTCTAAAACTATAGTTAATTTAAGAACAAACACTAACTATTTAAATCATGTTAAAACATGATGTCTCTCAAATTTCATTTGAGATAAAAATAAATAAAACAAACAAAGTGGTGCCTCTCAAACCAGAAAATAGCGGATGACAAAACTGCATCAGTAACACCTGCCAACTGAGCCTTTCTCCTGGGGCCGCTGACAGTGCTGCCACCAGCCACTCCTGTAAGCTAACAATGACCGGGGTGCATTACTGAGGATATAACACTCCAGCCTGCTCTTTCTTCACCTTTTTATTTTTATTTTTTGACTTCTAAATTTAAAAAAATTCAAATTATTTTACTTTCAATATTATTTTCTATTGGTTTCAGGTGTGCAGCATCATGGTTAGAAGACCGCATCCTCTACAAAGTGTTACCTCAGATAGGGCCAGGCAGGCTGGGGGGCGGGGGAGAGTCCTCAGGCTGGCTGGCCCTGCCCCCTGGTCCAATTCTCGGTGGAGGGGATGATTTGCATATTACCCTTTTATTACACAGGATTAGTAACTATAGTCCCTATCCTGTACTTTACATCCCCATGACTAGTTTGTAACTGCCAATTTGTGCCTCTTAATCCCTTCACCTCTTTCACCCAGTCCCCCAAACCCCTCTCCTCTCTTTCTTTTTCGGGGTCTTAGGAAGATGAAAGTTATCTGCTACCCCTTGTCCTATGACCAGCTTCTGCCAGTCTAGCCAGATGTGAGAGGCAACCTGGCCATAGTCTGAAAGAGATTTCATAGGTCTTCACTTTTCTCTTAGTCTTTAGATACAAAGTGATACGAATCTGCTGGAGTATTTAAGGTACAGAACCACAGGCTTTTTTAACTTTAAAAGAACTATCCTGCTTATCTCACCTGACCCCCTAATTTGGTGTTGAGAAAACACCTGCCCATTCCTACCCCCCAGTGCCCTTTTCCCTCCTCTTCCCCTGCTGTGCCTTCCAGCTGTCTACCTGGCCTGCCCAGCCTTGTCCTCCAGGCCAGTCTTACTGCCTCCGTGTCCCATTGCCTGGCCGTTCTACTTCCCAATTCCCCCTTTACCTGGAACCCAGCAGCACCTGGGTTTATGTCATACCTCCTAGAACCTGAGCTGTGACATGATCTTTGCTGTGGAGGCCATTTTTGGTGAAGGCTGTTGAAGCCAGACAGATGAATTCAAATTCTAGGTCCACCACCTCCTGACTCTGTGGCCCCAGAGAGGCTGCTCACACCTCCAGAGCCTCACTTTCCTCAGCTGCAGACTGCACAGCCTTGTTCTGATAAACCCAGAGCAGTGACTGCGACTCAGCGTGTGGAGATAAATGTTAACTTGCCACTCGCCTCAATCCCCCAACTGGCTGCTATGTCAGTGGTCAGCAAACTGCGGCTCTCGAGCCATATGCGGCTCTTTGGCCCCTTGAGTTTTTAGCAGAGGCCAGCTTAGGAGCACCCTAATTAAGTTCATAACAATGTACCTACCTATATAGTTTAAATTTAAAAAATTTGGCTCTCAAAAGAAACTTCAACCGTTGTACTGTTGATATTTGGCTCTCTTGACTAATGAGTTTGCTGACCAATGTGCTAGATTCTTGGGGGCCAGAGACCATCTCTTTAGACTGAAACCTTGATATAATGAACTAATTTGGGTAATAAAGTAGGTTTTCCAAATGCGTATATTAAAAATTTGACAAATTAGTTAATTTACCTATTTTTACGTATGTAGACATATTTGTGTAATTCAAATTAAGAATGTGTGAAAAGTTTAATTTCACAGAAGAGTTTTCTATATGGATTAATGCAATTTTAAATTTACACTGAATATGTTTAGTAAATGCGTGCATGCACCATTCACCCAAGTAAACAAATGCACAGGCTGAAGCGTGGCTTCGTGCACGTGGGAACATATGCTGGCGGCATTAAAACTGCTGCAGAGAGTCATGCCACCGACACAAAACCAATTCCCTAGCACTGTGGTTGACAAACCGGCTCTAGAGCCACATGCAGCTCTTTGAGTGTGGCTCTTCCACAAAATACCACGTGCAGGCGTGCACGTACAGTGCGATTGAAACTTCGTGGTCCACGCGCAGAAATTGGATTTTGGCTCTCAAAAGAAATGTCAATCGTTGTACTGTTGATATTTGGCTCTGTGGACTAATGAGTTTGCCGACCATTGCCCTAGCGGATGCGGTGTGATCTTGTGCTAAGCACTCACTGAATGCTGTTTCTGAGCGGTGACTCTTGGATTTAAATAAGTAGCCGATAGCTGTAGGAATGTAATATTTCTTTCTGTTGGTGTAATGACTAAAGTGTTTTTTTTGTTTTTGTTTTGTTTTTGTTTTTTTTTTACATATGGCCTATTCACAAAAATTTGTTAAAAATAACTGCATTCATAACAAAAATCTGTAATTTCATTGTAAACAAATCTTGGCTAAAAGCATTTAAAAATTAGCAGTGTGTTTCTTTTCATATATGACATACAGACTGAAAATGTTGTCCATTGAATCTGAAGTGCATTAAATCTAGGTCCCCAAGCTCGAGGGTTTACTGTACTTCTTTTGCCACTCTCTCAGCACTGGCACATACCCTAGTAGGTCCTCGCGAACTTCCTGCTGGCTGATTAGAGAACAAGGAAGGAGGTTTGATTTCAAGGCAGAGGCGTTCCTTCACTGATATCCAGCGATGCTCCGGCCCCACCCCAGTGTTTGCTGTTAACTTCAGTTCCTGCTCAGTCTAGCAGGCCCAGCTATACTTCACAAGGTGCTCCTCTATTGCATTTGACTATCTAATTATGAAATTTATATGGAAACGAAATGTCGGGGATTCTGTGCCCTCGGAAATTTGGGTGAAGATAGACAAAATGCTATTTTTATGGCTTATGGTCAGTCTTTCCAAAGTTTCTGTTATTTCTGGCAAATTTGGGTGAAGATAGACACATTTTCCATGTCTTGACTTCTGCAGCTCCATGTGCTCTGGGCTAAGCTATTCTGGATACCTTCATCTGTTTACACACACACACACACACACACACACACACACACACACGCCAAACTAAAACCGAAACTCTACACTAAGAATTTTGTGGGGTTGATCCTTCTACTGCAGACTTGGAGGTCACAGGGTGCAGACTCCATTATGAACCCGGCAGCCTTCCCCCATTGGACAGGCTCAGACCTTTTCTTTCACTTCCTTCATCTACATCAGCGATGTCTTCCCCCTCTCTCACACCAAACCATTCCATCCGCATTCTTTGGGGGCAGGGGGTGTCTCATCTAGCATTTATGCAGGTACTATTCTAAACAAACACTGTTCTCTTCCAAAGAGGAATTCTAGTAGCCATTTCTTTAATATGATAGTCTTCTACCTAGCAAGCTACCTAGATTGCCAATGACTGAAAGTAGACTCTGTACCTTATGATTTATTTACATCTTCCATTCCATCTGATATAATGTAGGGCAGGGGTGGGGGCATACAATATATGTGTGATGAACTAAATTAAATTAGAGGCCACAGAAAAAAGCTGGGAGAAGCCTGGCAGGTGCCTTTTTATTAAAAATTATCAGAAAGCCTCGGGAAGAAGGTGGTGTCACCTCCCGAGTGGCCCAGGGTAGAGATAGGAGGGAACGAGCATGGATAGGTGTGACCATGACCACATGGAACCGGAGGAAGCTATGTGTCTATGCTGTCAGCACCACCTGTGTTCCCATTTTCAAACCACCATTTCCTGAGGCAGAAACTCCAGCTCTAACTCTTTTTTTGCTCAGAAATGGAGCGAGGCCTCTCAGGATGTTGATGCTCAGAAATCAGACCCAGGTTGTTCAGGGTCCACAGGCCTCATTCTTCACTCACAAAGGAACCGTATTCAGAATTCTTAAACAGCGGGCTTGGTACATTCCAGCAGCCTCTTAGAGAGAGCTGAGCAGGCTGACCGAGAACCCCTGTGCCATGAAGGACTTATGAAGGGTACTTGGCACGAGTCTCCACCTTTCAGTCCTCTACCCTATTGGCTGTGGCTGAAAGTTGGCCTTCCGCGATGTTTCCAGGAAAATGCTGGAAGGCCTTCCCCCCGAACTCTGGAGGTGTGCTGCCACAGAAACACAAACGCTCCTCCTCTCCTCAGGTCCCCACACCATAATCTTTAAGGGAGATAAACAAGAAAATAAAAACGAATCCGAGAAACAAAGGTGCCTTGTAGTTCACCCCAGGAGCTGCTGCGATGCTAGTGTAACGGTCTGAGGATGCCAGATCTCCTTCCTGCCTTTCATGTGGTTCTGTCAGCAAGGCTGCCTGCACCATGCACATCGACTCAGAGAAGTCAACCATCTTCAAGAGATGTCTTCTTGTCGGTGGCGGTTTCCACTCAGAACTGGGGGTGGGGGAAGGGTGCTTACAGAGCATATACTAAGTTAAGATCTGAGACCATCCAAATAAAAAATTTTACGAAGTTCACAGCTTCCCCCAAAACTCCTTACACCTGCCTGTCCCACCCGGCATCGTGTTGCCGAGGCTTCAGTTGTCATTCCCCGCCCCCCTCTCATGGACAAGTTTTGCCTTGTCATTTGACTGCCCAGGTAAGGACATGTTTCTCAGCTTCCTTTCTAGTAGGTGTGGCCTTGTGACAAGGCTCTGGTCCAGGAGAGGTGCCCAGGCTCCATCCTTCCACCACTGTTGTCATGGTGCTTGGACTGGGAGAAACGTGAGGGACCTGACCTGTGTGTGAAACATCTAGGTGACCTTGACAATGGGAGCTCTCTGTTGGAAGAAATGGCCCTGGTAGAAAGGGAGAGCCCTGGGAGCTCACTGACAGGTGTCAGTTTTTTCTGCTGCCGAGCTAACCTAGACTTGCTGAGCCAGCTCTTTGCCAATCTGCCAAAAAGGGTCTTCTTTTCCAGATGAGCATTTCCTTTAGCTGGATTATGTAAGTTTTGTTATTCATGGCAGCATCATAGACACAACTATGTCAGAGCACAGTACTGAAGGATGACACTGTTCAGTGTTGACCACATCAATATGCTTTGTGTGACACAGTCAGAGTGCTTGGTAGCACACCAGGACTTGGACTTTGCAACAAAGACCCCTCAGAAAGATAGACATTAAGAAGTTTCTTACCATAAAACACCATAAAACAGATGGTAATTGGAATAAGGATGACTATATCACTGGGCACCTGGACAAACGTTACTAGAAAAACAGATCTGACATCATGCTTGGTCTCATTACACTATTAACATTTGGAATTTTTCCATAACGAAAGTGAAAAATGCCTTAAAATTACTGTGCTCATTATAGATGCTGAAGGGACCTTCATACCCCATCACTTCATCCCAGGTCTGAAGTCTGTTAAACTGCTGCTGCTTTGGTTCGGGCCTCACCATGTCTTGATGGGTTGCTGCAATAATGGCCCCTCCCCCCTAACTAATTTCTTTCTTTGTCCTCTTCCCTGCCCCAGTCTGTTCTCCACATCACAGAATTTTTTCTCTGAAATGCAAACCTGATCATGTTACTCTTCTCTACCCAACTCTTTATTCCCTTTGCTTACAGAATAATTCAGAACAAGACCCAGCTGTATCTGCTTTTTTCCTCTGCCAACGTCATTTTTTTTTCTTTCTTTCTTTTTTTTTTCTTTTTTTTTCAAATCTGCGTGGGTAATTTCTATTTACTTTTCAAACCCAGTTTGTCACATCCCCTGTGGTGCTCCTTTCATTTTCCTGAGACGGCGATAATCATTCCCACCTCTTTGCTATCTTGCCCATATCTCTGTTTTTGCACCTCTCACCCTGTACAATCCAGGATAATTAGTTACATCCAGAGCTATCTCCCTCCTTAAGGACCTAGCACAATGCCAGAACATAGTAGAGCCTCAATAAATGTTTTGTTGAACTAAGCACAGTATTTTAAGAATCAGTAGGATTCATTTGCAAACACAAATCAATGAATTAATAAAACCTTTTTTTGGTTTCTATTTGGTCAATTTGGTGCATTGGGAACAGCATGTGGGAGCTGGTTCTGACATGCTGTAGTTCCCTGTCCCTACAGGCGGGGAAGGGGAATCCCTGCTTGTGTTATGGATTGAAGTGTGTTTCCCCCAAAGTGCACATGCTGAAGCCCTTAAAATGTGACTTCATTTGGAGACATAGTCTTTTTCTTTTCTTTTCTTTTCTTCTCTTTTTCTTTCTTTCTTTCTTTCTTTCTTTCTTTCTTTCTTTCTTTCTTTTCTTTTTTTTTTTTTTTTGAGACATAGTCTTTATAGAATTAATCAAGTTAAAATGAGGCCATTGGGGTGGTGTTATGGGTTGAATAGTGTATGTTGAAGCTCTAGCCCCCCAGTACCCCAGAATGTGACTGTATTTGGAGATAGGGTTTTAAAAGAGGTGAAGATGTTCAAATGAGGCCAGTAGGGTGGGCCCGAAGCCAATTGTACGAGTGTTCTTCTTTTTTAAAAAAAATAATTTTTTTTATTGATTTCAGAGAGGAAGGAAGAGGGAGAAAGAGATAGAAACATCAGTGATGAGAGAGAATCATTGATTGGCTGCTTCCTGCATGCCCCCCACTGGAGATTGAGCCTGCAACCTGGGCATGTGCCCTTGACTGGAATCGAACCTGGGACCCTTCAGTCTGCAGGCTGATGCTCTATCCACTGAGCCAAACCAGCTAGGGCAGTATTAGTGTTCTTATAAGAAGAGGAATTGCACACCCAAAGAGAGACCTGGGATGTGCACCCACAGAGGGAAGACCATGTGAAGACATAGCGAGGAGAGGAAGGCCCCCAGTAGGCAGCCAGAAGGCCCCAATTGGCCCTGATTGCTGTCCAGGACTAGGGACTCTACTTGTGCATGAATTTCATGCACCAGGCCTCTAGAGTTCTTATAATGAGGGGAAATTAGAACAGAGATATGCATGGAGGGAAGACAATGTAAAGAGACATCAGAAGCCAGCCAGCTCTTAGTCCAGGAGGGAGCTCTGCAACAGATCCTTCCCTAACTGTGCCAACACCTTGATCTTGGACTTGCAGCCTCCAGAACGGTGAGACCATGCATTCCTATTGGTTATGCCACCAGGTTGTGGTACATTGTTCCGGCCGCCCTAGCAAACTAATACCCCTTCACCTTTGTAACCCTTCTGAGCATTTCTGATTAAAGTACATACCAACTGAATTAGAATATCAACTCTAGAATGACCTTCACTAGCTCACCCTTTGCATTTCACAGATGATAAATCAGAGCCCCAAGAAAGCAAAATGTCCCGAAGTTCTCCGGGATTGAGCTGCGATCCGGACAGGGTTTTTCCCGTGGTGCCTTACTTCTGCTTCGCCTCCCTCTCCACCACTTCCAGGAACCTGCTTCATACTCAATAAATCTGGTTCAGGCCAGTGCATACGTGGTCCTCAAACTAGCTTAGATGGGTAAGAGCATCTTGACGTTCTTTTGGACTGTCCCGGGCCACGGGCCTGAGTAAAAGCTCGATGGCCTGCCATTACTTTGGAATGCACTAAAATTCCTATTCAACCACATCGAGAACCGTGAAAAGAGCTCTTCCCCTTTTTTTGAGATGGGCCAAAGAGGGCTGCTGTGACCAGAGAGTGCTGGGCAGGGTTCAAAGCCGCTGCTTCCTCGGCCCCAAGGAGAAACAGCAACACGTTTACTGTCATTTATCAGGCATTCCACATGTATGATTTCTTCCACTAGTACCTGTGAGGGTTCCAGGGTCAGACAGCTCAGCTCTGTCACTTGCTCTGTGTGATCTTTTTATACTTTTATTTCCTCCTCTGTAAATTGGGGGTACTAGCACTGCTTGGCTGCTGTGAGGATGAAGTAGGATGCTACATAACTGGCATACACTACACAGTGAAGACCTGTCAGTTATTATTTCAGAGGAAGAATCTAAGTCTTGGTTAAGTGACTTAACTTTGTAAGCAAAAAGGGCAGGCAGGGTTGGATCTGGGACCTCTGGGGCTATGTCCTGTAAACTCTGCTGTCCTGGTCCCACCGGCACATTCTGAATGACTGTGGCCAGGGAGAGGGGCCTGAACTGGGAGACAGCCTCTGAGTGTAGTTTGTGGACAAGATGGGCAAGCAGCCAGACACATTTCTAGGTGGGCAGATGACTGACTCACCATGAATGGCTGGGGAGGCAACACACGGTGGGTTCAGTTCACCAAGGAACCGGACTGGCTGCCAGGTGGGATTTTCCCAGCAGCTCATGTGGCTCTCACCGGAGATGCTATCATGAAGTGCACACACTGGCTGGCTTTCCCTGTCTCTCCATCCCTGGTCATTTGGAGATCCTTCCACATAAACTCCAAACCTCCTGTGGGAGGAGTCTCCTTGGAGACTCCCAGGGGATGCCCAGAGGGCATAAGCAAGGCCAGCACCCTGGTTCTCTGTCCCTGAGACAGGGACACAACGTATGTTGGTGAAAAGAGTCACCAACTCCCAACTATCTTCTTCCCAACTCTCAGTGCTCAGGTGGGCTTGCTTCATCAGCCCCCCATTTCTTTAAAAAACAGAATAATGGTGCCTTTCCTTCCAGTGAGAGAGCAATCAGAAGATCTAGGTTTGGGTGCTGACTCTGCCATTTGTAAGTTGAAGAAATGTGAGAAAGGTAGTTCAATACCATGAGCTTCAAGTTCCTCGTCTGCAGAATGAGGATGCTGCTGCAAGGTTCTTGTGAGGATCAGAAGAGACCATGGAGAGTGCCTTTGCAGTGATGCAGTGCTAGAGCATTTATCATGATTCCCACACTTTCCCAGTCCAGGTCTTTCTCAGAGAGCTGACTCCCAGAATCCTCTCACCCACTATGGGATCCACAGTCAATTCCATAAAAGTGGTCCTTCCTTACTTCCTGCTTTTCATTATTGAGCAAATGTTTTATGTCTTATCTTTATAACACATTTCTGGAGAGCAGATCAGATGTCATATGTATTCCTGATTTCCTACAGCCTAACTTAGTGGTTGGCAAGCTCATTATTCAACAGAGCCAAATATCAATAGTGCAACAATTGAAATTTCTTTTGAGAGCCAAATTTTTTAAACTTAAACTATATAGGTAGGCACATTGTTATGAACTTAATTAGGATATCCTAGGCTGGCCTTTGCTAAAAACTCAAGGAGCCAAAGAACCGCATGTGGCTCTCGAGCTGCAGTTTGCCGACCACTGGCCCAGGTGATCCATAAGTACTTACTGATGGTATAGAACTGTCCCACCACTGGTTGGACAGGGATGTGGAAGTCAGGACCTGCCACCTGAACCCCCTCACCCAGCCACCTCTGCTGACTGGAGCCAACGTGAGCAGAGAGAAGAAGAATCATGACTTGGAGACCGGGATTCTGGGTCTGCCACCATCATTGCTCATTGATTTCCTCACCCGTGAACTGAGTGTCATCATGCCACCCTGGTTATGATGGGCAGAGAGCACTCCTTGAGTGCACATGGGAGGCTTTTATAAACTAGAGAGAAAATGGAGTGTTGCCACCCAGGCAAAGGCCTGGCTATAGAAGCAGAGAGATTGGTCCAGGTGGGACTGAGCCCATAGCATTAAGGTGGCGCCAACAAGCCACCACTCACCTGGGGAAGAGGAGCTGCAGCTGGACCACGGGGTGAAGGTCTGGGAATGGTTGCTGATGGGGTTGCTTGCGGTGCAGATGTAGTTATCGTCAGCATGCTGAGGGCCGAGGGTGAGGTACAGAGGGTGGGAGCCATTGTCTACACTCAGCGGGTGGGTGCCTGCCTCCGTGCTCCAGCTGTAAACCACGTAGTCCCCCTTCTCCACGGTGCAGGCCAGCACCACGCTGCAGTTTCCATTCTCCAGGGTCCGGTTCAGCACCGTAATTTCTGGAGTGGAGACCTGCTCTGTCATGAGGGGAGAAAGGGAGTCATCACTGTTATGAACCCCCTGAAATTCTGACTTGATCTTTTTATCAGAAGAAAATGCAGCCTCGTGCCTTGTTCCTCCCAGTGGGTCTGCAAGTCTGACTTATTTCTAGTAGGGACCTACAGCTCTGCACCATCCCTCTCTCCCCCCCATACTCATTGCCTGGACCACCTTGGGATAAAATAGAGAGAAAAAAACAAACAAAAAAACCCTGTCTTTCAGTCAACTCCCTGGCCTTCCCTGATGTTCCTGATCTAGGTTGCTCTGTATGCTATCTGTGGAGTTTGCTGTTAATAAATCCCCCACAGGTTTAATTGTCATTGGCCAAAGTAGCACCTCCAAGACCTAAAAGAATGACTTTTCAATGGTAGAATTTTAGTGTGTGTGTGTGTGTGTGTGTGTGTGTGTGTGTGTGTGTCCAGTGCTTTAGAATGTCTGAAGTAGAGGCCTCATTGATCTATCTCACTCTAAATGCCATGCAATCGGCAAGGGAAAGGATAATGTTTTATTTATTTAGCAACTACTGTAGGACAGGCACAATGCTGACAATTCACATTCATCACATTCTTTAATCTTCTTAAAAACTTCCTTAAAATTACAACCCTAGTTATATTTATTCCCATTTTACAGGTGAGGAAACTAAGTCCCAGAGAAGTGGAGTACCTTTAGAATGTCACTCAGGTTATAGGCAGCCAAGCTGAGATCTGAAACTAGGTCTGTCTGACTAAAAAATCCAGCCTCCTCCTTTGATTTGAGAATATCATGGTTGCAGAGACCATATTTTCAAGGTAAGAATTTGATCACAAAATGTGACAAGGTGCCACAAAGGCAAGGTGGACTATTCTGGAATATGCATGACGGATAGTCTCCAGGCTCACAGCAGCCTGGGCCAGGACCAGCGTGTGACTGATCAGGACTCCTTGGTAGTTGCTGGAGGGCTGTAGAAATTCTGTATACACTATTTGGAGGAAAAGGAATTCTAGGGTAGGGGAAGGGTGAGGAGAGTATTTCTGTCTTTCCTGGAGGTACCTGATGATTTCAAAGAAATGCTGAGGATTAGGTGGGGCTTCCTGTCCCATCCTCAGAGATAAGGCAGCCACGGCAAAGATGCAGGATGGCCTTCATGGTAGGATCCATGGGAAGTCAAGGACACTTCTGAGCCTGAGATACCAACTAGGCACCTTCAAGAGGGGCTCAGTGAAGCACTGGCCTCAGATTCAGATGAACCTAGGTTCTAGTTTAATTCTGCAGTTAAGTGACTTTATAACCAGAGCTTTTGTGTAAATGAGAAAAAGTTGCCTCTTCCCCCAAGAAAATGCAATGCTTGGCCAGGGCACAGGACTTGGAGGATGGTGCGGGGGCTGAGTTTCAGCTCTCCTTCTCTCACCACCCACTCAGATGTGTGAAAGCTTGTACAAACCACTTCTCTGGATTTCCGTCCTCTGATGTTCAAACTTTTAAAAATCAGGGCGGGAAAAAGCCACCTTTTAAAAATAACGAATTCTTACTTGCAAATTGAGACTCTTGGGGCTCCAGGCCCTCTGGCCCACAGGTAGCTGTGCTCTTTTTCTTTGGTGGTGGGAAGCACAGGACTTGGTTGGAAAGTCTGTAAGGATTCTCCCAAAGGTTGGCAGAACCTTGCTGAAAGCGGCAGGCCCCGCCTTGACTTTTCCAAACAAGTCTGAGCCCCTGGTGTTTTACTGGAATCTATATTTATACTTCAGACATCCTTGCTTAAACACTGCAGATGCATGTGTTTTTTCAGGGATACTTACCCTGCTGATAATACCTAGAAGTTAATTTTAGTTCAAGCTGTTGCTACAATAAAAGCCTAAGGAGTCAGGCAAATGAGGCCGCCTGGTTCCTTTAGCCAGACAGTCCCTTAGCCCTCTCTTTCGCAGAAACGTGTGTCAGAGTAATCATTCATCAGCCGCTCAGGGTCTGCTGGTCAGTCCTGACACTTTGGGAAAGTGGGGTAAGGGTGACTATGCTAATCATCTATCACCAATGTACAATTCGGACAAGAAAGATTTTCGAACCTAACACTTCCTTCCAAAACACAGCTTAAATATCCCCAGACTAGGCGATCTTTCATGTGCTCTCTATTCTGACTATTCTTTGCCTCTGAGAGAGGCCTTAGATCTTAGGCAAGGGACCGTCTTGGCCCTTCAGTGTGGAGAAGCAACCATTATTTACCATAGAGCTTCAGCTGCAGGCAAAAGCGCTGGACTGAATGTTTTTCCTCCAGGGTCATAGTGTACCAGCCCTCATGCTCCTTTTCGCTTTCCAGGATCTCCAGGCTCAAGTTTTCCGGGTAAAACCTATAGCCATTTTCCAGGTGGGATGAAGGGCCTCCTTCTGGCAGCTTAAGAGACACGATTTTCTTACTGGACCTGTTTTCCGGTGATTCTGCCTTTGTGATTAATATGTGGATGCTCTTGTTCATACTCTTACTTATCCCATCAGATACTGGGGGCAGCAGCACACTGCTTCCCAACCGCCCAAAGATTGTCGGGCAACCTGTGGCAGGAAGGAGAAGACAGTCCTTTATTATGGGAGCCTTGGAGAATCCCGTGGTGGTCAGGACCCCTGGGAACTCAAGGGAACCTCGGAACCTAAGAGATACAAACTGGGTGCCTTTAAGAGGAGCTGGGATAAGAAAGGCTCAGTAAAGCACTGGATGGATTCAGAAGAACTATACTCTGGTTTAATTCTGCAAGGAAGTGACTTTCTATCCAGAGCCTTTGTTTAAATGAGAAAAAGCTGCCTCTTCCCCTCAGGAAGATACAATGCTATGCCAGGGCCAGGGGCTTGGTGAGTGATGCGTGGGTCAGGGATGACAGACTAGGCTTTCCAGGCCTTAGTGATTTATAGAGACTGGCATGAGGGCCCTGCTGGACTTGTAATATTGCAGTGGAAATTTTAAAGTTACTTATTATGGATCTGCATAGACTCACTAGGACACTGGGTTTCTTTGACCTGGGAGGGAGTTCTATCAGCTGAGATTTATAGGTAAGGCACCTAAGGCATAGAGAAGGTAAATGACTTTCTGAAAATCACATAACTGGTAACTGGACTAGAGTCCAGGAATGGTCATTCCTCCACCAGACTTCTCACCAGTATATACGCTGAAGGATGGAGAGCAACTGGAAGTGACTCTGAGCTCGTGAGCCCAGGAGACCAAGGTTACAAGAGTGCCATTTTAGACAATGGAAATGAGAAAAGTCTGAGGAAGGTGGAGACAGGGAGGTTTTGAGCCCCGTGTGGAAACTGTGGTTTCCTAGCCCTCCAAAACCCTTCAAGACAGTTAATCTTGTTGAGTAGGGGTGTCGAATTCAATCAGAGAAGGGGCCAAAATCTAAAATCCAGCCTAAATCGTGGGCCGAATGGTTTACTGAACAGTCATAAACTGTCATTGTGATGGAAACGCAGCGGAGTGCAGTGATGACAGCGCGGTGCAGGCCACATTGCAAGGCCTGGCGGGACGGATTTGGCCCGCGGGCCTTGTGTTTGACACATGTGATGTTGAGGATAAGAAATTATCTTATTTTTCAAAAGAAGTGGAGCTGTCCCGGCCAGTGTGGCTCAATTACTAGTCAAAGCAATTGCCTGAGTTTCAGGTTTGATTCCAGGGCTGTTCATTGCACATGTGGGGGGACAACCAATTGATGTGTCTCTCTCACATTGATGCTTCTCTCTCCCCTCCCCCTTCCACTTTCTCTAAAAAGAAAAAGAAAAAATCAATGGATGGGGGGCAGGAGCAGTCAGGGAGAGGTTAAGGGGGGTGGTGGGGAGGAGACTCGTGTAATACTTTAAACAATAAAGAATTTGAATAAAAAAATAAAAAATAAATGGAAAAATATTCTCGGGTGAGGATTCACAACAAAAAGCAGAACCAACAATAGCTGTAAAAACCTCAAACCTTTCAAACCAATGTAAAGGATCCCACTGTTAACTATTTAACACATCTTCTCTCCTCAAAGCCACAACCTCAGCTGATGACCTGCTTCTGATTTTGCTGAAGAACAGAAGAGATAAAAAGAGACCTTCCATTAATTAGCACCACCAAGTTAACCTGCCTGCTTGGATGGATTGCCTGGGCTCCAGGGAGGGCTACCTCCTTCATGGTGAGCTTCCTCTTCATGGAGCACTCACCTGCTTCAAGGCAATTGCCCCACCCTCGCATCATGGGTTTTATTATGATTTGATTGATATATGTGGGTTATTTCCATGATCACAACATGCCAACATGTAATTTTATTAATCTTAAAAAACCACCCCCTAATCTTAAAAAACCACCCCCTAATGGCCTATCCCCCAGCCATTTCCCCATTTCTCTATTTTTCATGATCACAAAGTTTTTTTAAGTGTGTTATCTATTTTCTGTCTCCATTTCCTGACCCACTTTTTTTTTCCCTGTACCCACTCCGAACAGGCGTTCTTCCCTACTGCTTACTGGAATCACTCTTGTCCTGGAATCATTCATGACACCAGGTCACTTCCATCCCCCTCTTGCTTTCTCAGGAGCATCTGACACGGGACATCACTCCCTTTTTGAAGCACCGTCTTTCCCTGGCCTCGGGAAGACCACACTCTCCTGATTCTCCATCTATTTTATTGGCTGCTCCTTCTCAGTCTTCTTGCCTGGAACCTTCTGCTCTTAAAAACCTCTACGTATTGAAGCATCCCAGGACTCACACTCAGACCTCTTCTTTTTCCCTGGCCACACTCACCCAGGCACACAGTTCAACGTATTTCTGGAATGCTTAGAGACATAGCTCTCACCCTTCACCATACTCCTCAGTATTTAGAAGTGCAAAGGCATCTCTAACTTACCAAGTGAACTTGATTCCAAAGCCCCTTCTTCAAACTACTTCACGATTCCCCACAAATTCTCAGGCAAAGATACGTGAATCCTCCTTGACTGCTTTCTTCCTCATACTCTGCTTTCAGTCTATCAGCAATTCCTGTCGGCTGGGCCCTCAAAATACGTGTGGCATCCCAGCTCTTTGAACCTCCCGTTTGCTTCTATCACCATCATCACTGGCCTAGGCCCCGCCATTGTCTTCCATCTAATCTCCTACATCCATACAATGGATTGGAACTATGCCCAATGTTGTTTCTTCTGCTTTTCAACTTCCAGGGCTTTCTAGCACCCATTGAATAAAAATTCACAGTCCTGTTTTGGCTTCAGAGACTCTGAATTACCCAGCCTTGATGCTGCTCCAACTTCATCTCCTTCCCTCTCTCTCTGCTGTGTGCTCTCTGCACTATGGACATCCTGACTCTGGCTGTTTCTTTACTCAAGAACATTTCTGGTTTAGAACTTTTGCACCTCTCTCTGTCTCTGTCTCTTACTCTCTTTCAGTGCTTCTTTTGTACATCTGGATAGCTCATTCCCTCACTTTATTGTAGGTTTCTGCTAAAACATGATCTTTTCTGTGAAATGTACTCTGACCTCCCTGTCTGCCCCCCCCCCCCAAATAAACAAAATAGTGTCCCCCTTCTTGTTGTACTTATCACTATTTTAATATTGCTAGTATATCAACTTTGAAAACAAAATGCTCTCCTTGTTGCTAAGTTGATGTTAAATTGTATATTTATTTATTTTATTTTTGTCTTTTCCACTAGGATGCAAACTCCTTAAGAGGAAGAATCATATTTTGTTCATTGCTTTGTCCCTAGGACTCACAACAGTGGTTGGCACACAGTAGGCTTTTAATAAATGCCTGTTCAATTTATGAACGCCGAAAGCCATGTTATCTGACTAAAATTCCTCTTATTCAACTTTGCCCAATATATAACTGATCTCAATAACGTAACCATAGCTAATGCTCATAAAAGAAGGAGCCCATGACTCAGAGAAAGCATAGATTGTTCTAGCTGATAACAAAAGTCAGAAAAGAGACTTAAAATGGTTTGCTTAAGTGATGTAACCACCTTATAAAAGACACAATTAACTTGTGACTAAGACGGTGGTTGGGAAATCGGACAAACGGGCCAAAATGTTCTTGATACCAAACTATCCTGAAATCCTAACTCTGTGAGGGCCCAGGTAACATCAGACTAGAGATTAGAGATTGGGGGTGGGGGTGGAGGAGAGAAAGGAAAAAGAAAGCCATCTACCTGGGCCGGCATCACGATTAGAGTGGCTGAGACTCATTAACGAAAAGTGAGAAAGGCAGTTAGGCATTTAAAAAATATATATATTGCTAATATATTAACTCTGAAAACCGAATGCTCTCCTGGTTGTTTAGCTGAGGAATGCTGGTGTGGAATGCTGGTGCTGGTGTTGACGTTTTTACAAAGGTAATTTGTGAAGCATGTTGCCAACACCTTAACGAATGCCTGGCCGTCCAGATAACGTGGCAGGTACAGAACCCGAGAAAGTAACCTCTTGCATCTTGAATGTAAGCTGCTTCATACAAAGGGAGGGTAGAAAATCAGAACCATATGTGCAAGAAGAAATACCCCAAGGCGTCCCCTGAAATTTTGTACAAAATGTTGGGCAGCTCAGCACATGGACATTTTTCTGGGAACACATCCATAAACGTCATCTCTCAAAGGGGCCTGGACTTCGAAACGAGATTAAAAGTCACTCTCTTACCATCTATAGGTTTAGGCCAATTTGGATACGAAGAGAAAAGAAATGAAAACGATTTCCCTTCTCACGCCATAACCCTCCCCCGTCCCATCCATCTCCCGTGTGCCCCTACCCTCACCTAACCCACCATCCCTGCACCATGGTTACAGTAAAAACTCAGAATTGGTGAAGAGTGGGGAGGAGGGAACCCAGGAGGAGAGAGGGAGTAGAAAAAAAAAATCAAGGAAAGAAAGTAGGAGGGGAAAGTGGAAAAGAAAAGAGGGGGCAGATGAGAAATACAGGCTGAGTGGTTTGGGCACACTCAGTCATGGGAAGTGGAATCAAAACCTGGTTAGGAAGAGACCCTCCCAGCCCACAACCACAAAAGGATGACATAACAGCGCTGTGTGTGTGCTTGACGGGGAGCCTTGACATCCTTGCCACCTGGGCATGAGTGGAAAGAAGTGGGGGCTTTAAAGAGGATGATGCAGGCCTTCGGTGGAGTCCCCGCTCCCGAAGCTGCTGCCTGACGGGCGTTTTCCGGGGGGCCTGTGATTCAGTCATTCCTGTTTACAGGGAGGGTCTGGAAGGAACATGTGTAGCTGTCAGCACCAACTCACTTTCCTTCCAGCGTCACTCTACCAGAAACTAGAGTGATTCACAGGGGCCATGGATAGTTTCCTGAAATCAGTAGCATTGAACCAACCCTTTCACCAGACTGGGTTCTGCCTAATGAGACCAGCACCCCCACTCCCACCCCTCCCCTCCCCCACCCAGTACGGTCACACCCGCTGGTAGCATTCTCCTACAGCACTTCTTTCAGGTAGAGGAGAGGCGGGAGCTACAGAGCCTCATGGTTCCTACAACAAATCTAGGGTCGGAAGGAAAGGTTAATGTGCCCAAGGCTGCTTTTTCCACTTTAATCCCAGCAGCCGTCCTCTGTTCCCAGTCCTTGGTGCTGCTGGGTCTTTCTGTCCTGGAGAATCTGTACTTGCCACTCCCCAGCCGTAAAGCCTGGTACCGCCCTATGTTTGCCTGGCTAGCACCTTCCACCTGCCTCTGCCCTCTGCCCCTCTCATCATGCTTTTAACTCTGGTTCAAGGCCCATCATCTTGACCTCGTTAGAAGCTTCTAAGAATAGGGACTGTGACGGTCGTGTTCACTGTGGTGATCCTGACTCACCTGGGACATGGTGGGAGCTCAATAAATCCTTGTAGCCCCAGAATGAAACAGCTGAATGAACTAAATGAACAAATGACAAGAGTTTAAGTTCTCCTCTCTCCAAAATAAGAACATACTCTCTTCATCTTTAGAACATCCCTGAGAGATGTAAAATGGAGAGAAATGATGGGGACCCTTCTCCCCACTTGCCAAGTGAGGAGATAGAAGTGCCTTAGGTAGGAACCTTAGGTTTCGGGGACAACAGACCATTGACCGTTTTCTCTGAACACTCACACATCTCACTTCTACATTAGTGCTGTCACCTAGAGCACTCTTCTCAAGTCCTATAACAATCCAACCTACCAAACATATCCTATATAATAATCCTATATATGCAAATTGACTATCACTCCAACACACAAGATGGCCACCCCCATATGGTCAAATATGGCCGCCCCCATGCAAACACAAAATGGCCACCATAAGATGGCCAGCAGAGGAGGACAGTTGTGGGTGATCAGGCCAGCCGGGGAGGGCAGTTGGGAAGGCCTGAAAGGGAGAACAATTGGGGGTGATCAAGCCTGCAGGGGAAGGCAGTTAGGGGTGACTGGGATGGCAGGGGAGGGCATTTGGGGGTGACCAGGTCTGCAGGGGAGGGCAGTTGGAGAAGACAGCCCTGCAGGGGAGGGAAGTTGGGGGGAAAAGGCCTGCAGGGGAAAGCATTTGTGGGCAACCAAGCCTGCAGGGGAGGACAGTTCAGGACAACCAGGCCAGCAGTGGAGGGCAGTTAGGGGTGACAGGGCTGGCAGGGGAACGGTTAGGAGGTGATCAGGCTGACAGGCAGAAGCAGTTAGAAGTAAAGTGTTTGAGTGTTCAGAGAAAATGGTCAATGGTCCGTTGTCCCCCAAACCTAAGGTTCCCAGCTAAGGCACTTCCATCTCCTCACATTCTAGAAGTGAGGTGTGTGAGTGAAATTATTCATGGCGAGCAGTTGGGAGCCAGCAGTCCTGAATTGTGAGAGGGATCCCAGATTGGACAGGTTGCAGGCTGGGCTGAGGAACAACACCCCCCCCCCCCCCCATGTACAAATTTCGTGCACTGGGCCTCTAGCACTAGTATATTTGGAAGGACTTGAAAGAAATTGGTAATAGAGTTCCTCCATGAAGGATATGGAAGGGAAATTTGTGTCCATTTTATACCCCATTGTGTTGTCAAAGTTTTGTAGACGTACATGTGATACTCTTGCACTAGACAAACCAGTTAACCAAGTTATTAAATGAAAACTTCCATGATGAAAGAAGTTTCTATCCACTTTACAAATTCTAGATCAAATACTTACATATGCCTTCTACTTCCTTCTATAGTTTTATCCATCTTTTGAAAATTTTTATACTTTGATTCATTTCAATTCAATTCAAGTTGACTCCTATGCTTCAATTATAGATAGCACATTCTCATTTTTACCATGGGACCTGGATACAAATTTTAGCGTTTCCTCCCCTCCCTAAACACAAGTTCATCCAGTTTTATTCATTGAGGTCTCTGGAGTCAGGCTGTGTGACCTCAGAAAAGTTCCTAGACTACTCTGTACCTCTCTTTCCTCTTTTATAAAAAGTATAATGGTAGCCGCAATGAAAAAATATCTCTTAGGGTTGGCCTGAGAATGAGATGGATGATACACATGAGGCACTTAGAACAGTGCCAGGTAGGTAGTCAGCACATGACATCCTTACTCGGTCCACAGACATGTGTGGAAGAGCTCTCATGGACCAGACTCTGTGCCAGGCGCTGGCAGAGGCTGTGTTTGCTCATTTTGCTCTCCCTACACCTCTCACCATGCCTGGCACATCATGTATTCTAATTACATAGCTGCTGAATGGGACAGTCCAAAGTCAAGCTATGATAAAACAAGTAGCCCTGATGTTTTGGTTTCCAGTCCAGTGCTGGAGACAGAGATGGTGGTGGCATTATTAAAGCTTTTGAGAAAAAAAAAAATTCCTAGATCTACATCTTGAGATAAAATGGGCCCAAGCTTGTTATATACACAGGGTTGGACAAATTCTAGAATCCACATTTACTTGTCCCTCACCTCTCCCCTCCCCCCATGTGTGAAGAAGAGGTGGAAAAGGCGTGCATGAAGGAATAAAAAATGCTATTGGGGTAGATTCATCCGTTATAACTAATGTGCCACTCGGTGGGGTATGCTGATAATAAGGGAGGCTGCACATGTGTGGCGGGAGCAGGGGTAAGGGGGATGGGGAAATCTCTATATTTCTGCCTCAATTTTTCTAAGAATCCAAAACTACTCTAAAAATAAAGTCTATTTTTTAAAAGTACCATAGGGGGGATGGAAAATACACTTTACTGAGAGAACGGATGTGAACTTAAACACACACACACACACATATACACACAAACTATATATATATTGATTTCAGAGAGGAAAGGAGAGGAAGAGAAAGACACATCAACAATGAGAGAGAGTCATTGATTGGTTGCCTCCTGCATGTCCCCTACTGGGGCAAGTTCCCTGACTGGGAGGAGGGGTATTAAATCATGACCTCCTGGTTTGATGCTCAACCACGGAGCCACGTGAACTTTTCGATTTTTACAATTCTGACTGGGAATTGGAAGGTGAGCTGGATAGAGATGGGAAGGGAAGAGGGTACTGATTTTAGAAGAACTGGCTACTTGGTTGGGTGACTCTGTCATGGCTGATCTGCTCCACTCGCAAAACACTTCTGTCTGGGTTTTATGGGGTTTCACAGAAGGGCGTGTACTTAAAAATAAAAGCTCTAAAAGTCTCGTGCCTATTTCAGAGAAGACACTGGAAGGAAGGGAGCCACTGCCGATTGGGTAGACACACCCTATGGGGGCTGGGCTGTCGCTAACCAGTGACCTCCACAGTCTTCAGTGGAACAGCTGTCAGCAGCACCTGAGACGTCATGGGCCGGGAGGCAAGCAAGTGTGGAGATGAGAAAGCCCAGCACCCTGTTCAGCCCCTCCCCTCCTCGCAGTCACTAAGAGGTGTTCTAAGAGGTAGAAGTTAAAAATAGGGTGTGCTCAGGAAGGCCTGGCCCTTCCGGTGGTGGCTTAAAGTGGCTCCGTTTAGCTTTCTGGGCCTTGAGCTCAGCTATTCCTCTCCCAGACATCGGGCAGCAAGAGCCACGGGTCTGCCTGATTCTGAGAAAAAGTGGGGCCAGGAAGGTCTTTCCACCTGGGAGTCGGGCAGAGGGCAGATCTCATTGTGCTGCCCCTCTGGCCTCCCCGGCATGTCTCTGGGATTCTCCTGGAAAAGTCCATAATGGAGTTACCGTCTTGAAAACCCCAAGCACAAAACATGCGGAGCCTCTGGATTCTCCCACACACACACTTCAGGCTGCCTCCCACACTCTAATCAAAGCCCCAAGGCCTTTAAGCTGAAATGAGACTCTCAGCCCAATACCCAGTGAGCCCAAAGTTCACTTTTTTCTTTCGCAAATGCCTTTTCCCACAGCCTGGATGCTACCAAACAGAGAACACCAGCTAGCCTTCAGAAGGCAAGGAAGACAGGGGCCGAGCCAAGTCCAAGTGCTCTGGCGTGTGTGCGACTGGCTTGAGCCGGCGCTGCCTTGACCACTTACTGGAACCAGAAAACCAGAACTGCTGGCCTCTTCCCTATTGCTGCCTTGAAACCTTCTCTTCCAGGAAAGTGGCCACCAGTAAAACCACACCGTGGCCACTCTGTTCTCAACCAAAGGCCTGGGATTTTCACGTCTACCCTCGCTTCCCATCACAGTCCTCCCTTGTTGTCAGACTGTGTTTCTGACCCCCTGCAGGGCAAGAGTGTGGGAGCATCTTCTCCCAGAACCCCAGCTCCCCATCTCAAGCTCTCAGCCTGGGCCTTAGCCAGAAGGACATCCACACAAAACCACCCATTCAACCAGAACTGGCCAGAGCCTGTCACCGGAGAGGCTGGTCTAGAAGGTGACCGTGCCTTGGGCTCAGAGCTCCCGTTTTCCTCGGAACCCAGGGGCACAGGACCTCACCACGTTCCTTCCTGTTTAAAAGGGGCTGTTGAAACTCCCAGCTGGTTCCTAAGGAAGAGGCAGCTGAACCACAGCCCCTGGCCACCGCGTCTCCTGTTACTCCCCGGGGCTGGCTGGCTCCATTGCAAGTCATACCAGGTCTCCAACCCTCACCCGCATGGGCACTCACCTGTTCCACAGCTCCGTTCAAACGCCAGGGAGAGAAACAGCAGGACGTTCCAGGAGAGAAGCCCCCTGGGATCCATCAGTGAAGAGAAGGAAGGAGCTTGATGACAGGAGCCCGGGCGGCAGCTGCTTGTAAACGGCACAGCAGAAGCGAGCTCTACCAGGCAGTCCTGACTCTGCAAGACTAGATCAGGCACTGACAGGCTTCCTGTCTTAGCGGGACTTTCTGTGTCTTCTGAATTGCTCATTCCTCTCAGGCCTTAAATCACTTTGTTGTTCCCAAGAACTTCGAGTCAGGTGCTTACACCATAAAGCCGGGAAGAAGCTGTGTGGTCATTCTGGCCAAACCCTTGTACAACCGCAGAAATGTGCTCCCCTTATTAGCAGTCTCCAGCAAAGGGGTACCGAGTTTTCTGGGCAGTTCTAACTGGTACCCCTTCCTAGAGTTCAAAGGAAAGGAAGTTTTGTCAGCTCACTCCCAAATTTGGGTAAGGCAGGTCCAAGTGAAACTTGGATGACTGAACTTCATTGAGTGAATGAACCTCTTAATTCTGATTCCACACTTCTCCGCCCCCCCCCCCCCATACTTTCAGAGAACACCCCTACATGCAGGCAGGTCCTGGTGTCAAAGTCATAGAGAGATGGGTGGGCAAGGGCAGATCAGTTGTCAGAAACTCAACTTCCCTGCTGGACACAACGTGGTAGAATTTAGGGAGCTCTGTGGTTGTTTGGAGGGACTGCCTTTATTTTTGAGCTTGTGTCTAAATTTTTGTTGAGGAGAAACAACAGAAAAAAAGATGATGTGCTTTTCCATGAATTATGCTATAAGAATTAAACCTTGGAAAGATGTTACTAAGTTGCTCACAAGGAGTCTTTAAAAGACCAGGCAAGTGTTTTGTTGTTGTTGTTTCTGTTTGTTTGTTTGTTTGTTGTTGTTGTTTTTTAAATAAGATATATTATTTACTAGAGGCCTGGTGCATGAATTTGTGCCTGAGTGGGGTCCCTTGAGGTGGCCTGCAGAGATTGGACCCCAGCTTGTGCCCCCAGCCTCATAGCCCTGTAGCCCTGCCTTGACCTGGTGCCTCCCTCTCACCTGTTCCACCATCCCACCTGTGGGGCAATCTGTCAGGCTTGAGAGCCCCACTGGGCTTTCTCAGCACCTGGGAGCTGGACAGCAGCCCTGCCCCCTGCTGTTACTGGTCACCATTTGCAGGAGGATTTGGGGGGTGATCAGGCCCCTGCCTGCACCCGCCTGCTCACCTGCTCCACCATCCTGTCTCGGTCCTGCTCTCATCTGGGCCCATTGGAGCTGGCAGCACCTCCACTGCCGCATTGCTGATGCCCGCCATGTTCCACATCGTCCCCTTGTGATTAGCACACGTCATAGCAAGTGGTTAAACTCCCGTTCTCCTGGTCAAACTCCTGGTCAAATGACTGCCTGAGGAGACAATTTGCATATTAGGTTTTTATTATATAGGATTTCAGAGAGGAAGGGAGAAGGAAAGAGAGATAGAAACATCAATGATGAGAGATAATCATTGATCAGCTGCTGCCTGCACACTCTCCACTGGAGACTGGGCTGCCAACCTGTACATGTGCCCTTGACCACAATCAAACCTGGGACCCTTCAGTCCACAGGCTGATGTTCTATCCACTGAGTCAAACCAGTTAGGGCACCAGGCTAAGGTTTTTAAAGTCCATTTTAACAGCTCAAACTCACTCTCCAAATGGGCCTCCATAAGGAGATCAGAATAATAAGAGGAATAAAGACTTTCTTAGGCAAGCAAAAATTAAGGGAATTCAGTGCCAGTTGTTTCGACTTGCAAGAAATGTTAAAAGAAGTCTTTTAGGAAGAAGGAAAATACTAGTAATATATATCAGAAACTCAGAACTACATAAACAAAGAAAAAGCATCAGAAAAGAAATAAATAAAGGTAAAATAAAAACTTGTATTTATCTTACTCATCATTGATCTAACAGATAGCACATTGTTTAAAAGGATAGCAATAATACATTCAATTATGTGTGCTTATGTATATATCATATAATAAAAGCCTAATAAGCTAAGTGTCTGGCTGTCTGGTTGGCAGTTCAACCAATCAAAGCGTAATATGCTAATGATATCCTAAGGCTGCTCAGCCGTTCATTATGATGTGCATTGACCACCAGGGGGCAGACGCTCTGACTGGTAGGTTAGCTTACTGCTGGGTCCCCGCCAATCGGGACTGAGAGAGATGGGCTGGACATGCCCTGGAGCCCTCCCAGCTGGCCAACCTCCCGCATCCCTCCCTGGCCCCAGTTGTGCACTGGTGGGGTCCCTTGGCCTGGCCTTTGTTCTCTCACAATCCTGGACCCCTTGGGGGATGTCAGAGAGCCAGTTTCGGCCCAATCCCACAGGCCAGGCCAAAGGACCTCACTGGTGCACAAATTCATGCACTGGGCCTCTAATATATACATATATTTATGTGTGTGTTTGTGTGTGTGTGTGTGTGTGTGTGTGCGCGCATGCGCGCATGCGCGCGCACGCGCGCGTGTGCACGCACTCCTTTGTGCTTGTAATATAAGTAATATAAGTGAAATGTATGACAGTAATGATATAAGGAAAAAGAGGGAGGAATTAGGATTTTTTTTATTATTAAAAAGTATTCATACCCATGAAGCAGTAAGTGAGCTTGGATTGGTTGTAAATGTATATTGCAAAACCTAAGGCAACCACTAAAAAAAAAAAAAATGTATAGCTAATATATTAAGAAAGGAGGGAAAAGATAAAACCACTAAAGGCAGAAAAAGAGTGTAAGACAATAATAGCAACAAAGAGCAAGGATAACAAATAGAAAGTAGTGAAAATATGACAAATATTAATTCAACTACATCAATAATCAGGCTGAATATCAATGGTCTCAATAAGCCAACTAAAAGACAGAGATTGTTAGAGTGAATTAACAAGACTCAATAGCCTGACTGGCATGGCTCAGTGGTTGAGCCTCAACCTATGAACCAGGAGGTCACTGTTCAACTCCCAGTCAGAGCATAGGCTTTGTTGCATGCTCCATCCCCAGTGGGGAGCATGTGAGGGGCAGCCAATCAATGATTCTCTCTCATCATTAATGTTTCTTTCTCTCTCTCTAAAATCAATAAAAATATATTTTAAAAGAACAAGACTCAACAATATGTTGTCAACAAGAAACCTACTTTAAGTATAAAGACATATATAGGTTAAAAGTAAATGGATGGAGAAAGAAAGAACGTGCTAGCACTAATTAAAAACCCCCACAAATTAGCTATATTAATTTCAGACAGAACAGACATCAAAGCAAGGGAAGCTATCAGAGAAAAAGAGGGACATTGCACAATAACAAAGGGATCAATTCTCTAAGAAGATATAACAATCCTTAACATGTATGTGCCTAACAACAGAGCTTCGAATATGTGAGGCAAAACCTGATTGAACTGTAAGGAGAAATACATAAGTCTACTATTATAATTCAAGATTTTGATACCCCTATATCAGAAATGGACAGATCCAACAGGCAGGAAATCAGTAAGGACAGAGTGGCCCTGACCGGTTTAGCTCAATGGATAGAGCATCTCAGGTACATTCCAGTCAAGGACATGAACCTTGGTTGCGGGCATATTCCCAGTATGGGGTGTGCAGAAGGCAGCTGATCGGTGTTTCTCTCTCATCGATGTTTCTACCTCTCTATCCCTCTCCCTTACCTGCTGTAAAAAATCAATTAAAAAAGTTTTTTAAAAGAAAGGACAGAGGGGAGCTCAACAGCACCACCAATCAACTGAGTATAATGAATGTCTATAGAGTACTTCATCTAACAATAGCAGCATACACATTTTTTCTCAAGCTCACAAGAAACATTCACCAATCAGAGCATCTTCCTGGCCATAAAACACACATTAACATATTTAAAAGAATAGGAGTCATACAGTATCTGCTCTCAGACCACAGTGGAATTAGACTAGAAATCAATAAAAGAAAAATGACTGAGACTCCAGTGGAGATTAAACAACACACTTCTAAATAACAAATGGGTTAAAGAAAGAAATCCCAACACAATTTTTAAAATTTTTGAACAAAATGAAAATGAAAACACAAATTATCAAAATTTGTAGAATGCAGCAAAGTAGTATTTACAAAGAAATTTATAGCACTGAGTGCTTATATTTGAAAAGAAATACCTAAAAGCCAATAATCTAAACTGATGAACAAAAACAGATCCAGAGACAGAAAAGCATGGAACAGACCATCAAACTTCAGAGGGAAGGTGGTGGTGGTGTGATTGGAGGGAGGGTAAGGGATCAACCAAAAGACTTGTATACATGCATATCAGCATAACCAATGGACACAGAAACCAGGGGGTTGAGGGCATGTGGGGTGGGGGGTGGGGGGGCCGGGAAGAGGTCAATGGGAGAAAAAGGAGACATACACATGTGGCTCGCGAGCCACAGTTTGCCAACTGCTGCTCTATGTAATACTTTAAACAATAATTTAAAAAGAAACTAGAAAAAGAAGAGCAAATTAAATTCAAAGCAGAAAAAAAAAGAACAGAAAGCAATGAAATTGCAAACTCAAAATCTATAGAGAAAAATCAATGATATTTGAGAGATCAGCAAAATTGATCAATTAGAGACAAAGGACACAAATTACGAATGTTCGGCACATTACGCCCTCCTGTTTAAGAGTGGGAGATGGTCTCTTCGTGCAGCCAACCCGAGGCTGTGTGGGGAGAGCTGTTTTCAGTGAGCCTGCCGTCCTTCTCAGGGTCAGGGTGGGCTCCACATCGCCTCAGGGAGGAGAGTGCAGCTTGTCCCAGAGGATGGGGGGAGGGGCAGGAATGGTGGTCACCCAGGATTCTCCTGGTGCCCTTGCCTTTGTCTGTCACAGAGGCAATGTTTCATGGGAAGTGTAATGGAACTGGTAACTGCCCCTAAGACTTGCTACTCTCCTGACACTTTTCAGTAAGTTGTGGCAAAGTGACCTTCCTGAAGGTGCCTGGTGCCAAGCCTTCTGACTTCTCAACCAATTGTTATCCTCCTCACGGCCTCTGACCAGAGGTCCTTATAACATGAGACAGACCTACAGGGTAAGGCTACTGAAGGGCAGGCCAGATCTCTTGGCTACTTGGAGCCATAGTAAGCACATTTATCTGAATAAGTTTAAAAAAAATCCACAAAAATAAAATGAAAATACAAAATTTCCCCCAACTCTGAAACATCTCCTAGGAGACCTTATCACAGAGTCTAAAACTGGCCTGGGGAAAGCACTGGGAAAAACACGCTGTTGGGTGAGATGAGGAACCCACAGGGCAGGTGTCTGATATGGAGGCTGAGCAAACCAGTGGACCAGACAGCTCTGCTGTGAGTAGGGGTTATAGGGGGTTGAGGGGAACAAAAGGAAACTAGGCTATGAGGTGGCTCTAGCTCAAATCCAGGCCCAGGTTTTATCCACTATTTTTACCCTAAGAATTCATGCCAGCTGGTCACCTTCCTGAGCTGATAAATGTGCTGTGTAACCTAGGCCCAGGGAGGTGAGCTGGGGACGTGGCTCAGTGTGACTCTAAGTGACACCTAGTGACTCTAAGCATTGTTTAACGATGTAATTATATAAGGTCTGTGGTGCTGAGATTGCCCACTCCAAGGTCTTCACCAAATTTTCCATCCCACTGTCTCCTCCAGAATTCAAACCCAGTTCAGGGCACTGGAGCCTGGAGGTTAATCTGAAGATCTCCTCCCTAAATTTTTGTCAGTTCCACTGATGCTCCTGCCATCCTTCCAGATCCCAAAGCCAATATGTGGGGATCTCTCCCCTTCGGAGGTCTTCCGTAGACTGACTCTGAACTTCTCATGTCCCTGCAGTCTCAAAGAGCATTCTTGGTAGGGTTAGAGGTGCTTCCTAGTATTCCTCAAATGATCCTACATGGCAGCCATGACGTTTGCTAGCCTGCTCTCTATTGCCATATGCTGCTAGAGAAAGGGAAATCCCCACACCACGCCACTCCTCTGAGGAAGGACAGGGTTAAGGTTAGCCTCTGACCTTTTCTGTGCACCAAACGTTGCCTCCCCTAGCACTGACCAATTGTCTTAGACAGTGATAAATAGAGCAATAATTTCCAAAGTATCTTAGAACTCCTGGGAACCACTGTCAGCTGGCTCCTCCCTCCAAACAAAACTCAAATGAAGCTCTCCTCTTCAACAGTTCTGGAAGGCTCTTTGGCAAGTCTACTGAGCACTCTTCCTGCAAAAGCTGATAAGGAGCAAGATGAATTCCTTCCTCTCTGAATACTAATGGCTCCTAACCACCAGGTGATTCCCTGAGACACAGAGACATCTGGGGAAGTGGAGCTGCATGCTGCATGAGATCATGTATGGAGCCAAGAACAGGGAGTCCTGTGTTGTCACACCAGTGAAGCAGGCTGACCTGAAGCCAGTCCAGGAAAGAGGGAAAAGCTAAGATAATTGAGCAGTTTGTCAAACCAAGCTTATAGATGAGAAAGCTTCAGTGAAAAATTCTAGCTGGGATCACTAGAGAAAGCAATGAATTGTGGCAATGGTCCCAGATGAAGCACATGGAAGAAGTCCAATAGCTTCCTCTTTCCATCCATCCATCCATCTGCCTCCCCTGGCACTAACCATGAGAAAACCATTCCATTGGGTTAAAAAGTGACTCTAAACATCTTCTAATGATGTAATTATATAAGGACTAAGACACTTAATTATAAACCACTTGAATGACTTTTTTCACATCATTTCTAACTAAGAGCAGCATATTAAGAAAAAGGGATTTTTAAACATTAGAATTTTGTTGCCTCTTTTTAAAATTGCAAACATAATGCAACATTGAAAAGTTCTTTTTTAAGTAAAGAAAAAATTCCATAGTTTTCTAACCTTGTCACAACTGCTTTCAAACTTGCAAATCTTTGTTTTCAAGGCATTAGAGTAGACTGATTCAGAACTCTGGCTCTGTGGTTGGAGAGACCTGGGTTCAAATCCCTTGTCTGTTATGTATAAGTCATCCAACCTTGGACAAGTTATGTAATCTCTGAGCCTTTATTGGTGTTTTTTTTGGGGTTTTTTTTTTCTTCTTCTTTTTCAGCAGTCACATTGTTAAGATGAGGAACCACCTCATAGAACTGCTGGGAGAACTACATGATATTCATGCAAGCAAGATGCTCATCACAGCGCCTGGCATGTGGTGTCACTTTTTCATTCTGTGTCTACCATTCTCGTGATTTTCTGGAGGCGGGCATGAGTAATTAAATAATGACCCTCAGATTAAAAATGGTGTCAGAGTGAGTGGAGGCTACATTGACACTCTCCCAGGACCAAACTAGAAATACAATTTTAAAAAAACAAAAACAAACAAACAAACAAAAAAAACACTGAAAAATCAACTGAAGACTAGATGGGGAGAAGCTGATTACCAAGGACAGAAAGTGGAGACCGCATAGAGACTGGTAAGAAGTGTGGAGACTTGAAAGGGGTGGCTGAACTCCCACAGACAGCAGTTGACAGTCTGGAGAGATATTTCAGCTCTGGGGAGTTTCCACTGGGAGCTCTGGGGTCTAACCCCCAACCCAGAGAACCAGAACTGAGAAAGAAGCTCACATGACAGCTGGCTGTGAAAAGCAGCAGGGTTGCTGTCTGCCAGCCACTCGCCTTGGGCTCTGGCAGAGAAAGGGCAGAGTGACCTGGAGCTGTGTAAGGAGAGTCCAGGGTTGGGGCTCTAGGGTTGGAGCTTGGAGGGCAGCTCCCTGGGTTTCCTGTGCTGAGGCATTCCCTCACTCTGCAGAGAACACCTTTCTCTTATGGACCTTTGCTATCCAGGTGGTTTTGGCCTGGGGGAAAGGCAGTTACCAAACCCTATTGGAAGAACTCTTCTCCTACCCGGAGGTCCATGGCCTAAGGCCAATCAAGGCTCATAACAATTAGAGTTCAGGCATAGGCTTTGAGTCTTTGTCTGATCTTCTGAGCTAGGAAAAGAAGACCCTGGTAGATCTTGTCCTTTCCAAAGGCTTCCAGCCCCAGCAGAGGGAGCCACAAGCTGTGGATTGCTGATAGCGCCAAACAGGGGACTCAGAGTCAAATCAGAAACAATCTTTAATGTTCTGCATTAGAGACTGGGACTTGTAGCAGATCTACCTAATACATACACTGAGTGGCCAGATTATTATGATTTCTAAACTCATAATAATCTGGCCACTCAGTGTACTTCTCTTGAGTACCTCATTTATTTGATATCAAAGATACTATAAATCATGCACCTGATCAGCTTTCCCCGAAAGCTCAGGGCAAATAGGTGGTTGATCTCCAGCAAAAATCAGAATACTTTTGGTACCCAATTTGAGATATAAATAAATACACTGAGTGTTCAGATTATTATGTGTTCAGAGATCATAATAATCTTTCCACTCAGTGTAAACACAAAAATGGTGAGACAAAAAACAAACACATAACCCCCAAATAAAGGAACAAGAGAATTCTCCAGAAGAAGAGATAAATTAAATGAAGATAAGAAATTTATCTGATATAGAGTTCAGAATAATAATGGTAAAGATGCTTAACAGCAGGAGAAAAGAACAGTCAGAAATAAAAAATGACATAGCACTAATAAAGAAAACATTGGAAGGAATACATAGCAGATTAGGGCAAGTTGAGGGTTGGATCAGTGAATTTTAAGACAGGGTAGAAAAGATCACTCGATCAGAGAACCAAAAGGAAAAACACAATTAAAAAACAGGAGGACAGCTTAAGGGAGCTGTGGGACAACATAAAATGTAATAATATTCGTGTAAATAAAGAAAAATTTATTTACATGAAGGGAAAGAAAATGAGCAAGGGATAGAAAATGTGTTTGAAGAAATAATGGCAGAAAACATCTTGAACCTGGTGAAGGAAAAAGTCAAACAAGTTCAAGATACACAGAGTCCCAAGCAAGAAAAACCCACATCCAGACATATCATAATTAAAATGCCAAAAATTAAAGACAAAGAGAGAATCTTAAAGGCAGCAAGAGAGAAGCAATTTGTTACTTACAAAGGAGCGTCTATGCTGTCAGCTGATTTCTCATCAGAAACTCTACAGGCCAGAAAGGAATGGCATGAAGTACTCAAGGTAATGAAAAGCAAGGATCTGAAACCAATAATATTACTATATCCAGCAAAGGTAACATTCAAAATAGATGGTGAAATAAAAAGCATCCCAGTAAGAAAAAAAAAAAAAAAAAAGGATAAAGGAATTTATCACCACCAAAAGAGCATTGCAAGAAATGTTAAAGGGTCTGCTGTAATGAGAAGAGAGAGAGAGAGGGAGAGGGAGAGGGAGAGAGAGAGAGGGAGAGAGAGAGAGAGAGAGAGAGAGAGAGAGAAACAGAGGCATACAGAATTAAAATGGCAATAAATAAGTAACTATCAGTAATAATATTAAATGTAAATGGATTAAATGCTCCAATCAAAAGACATAGGGTAGTTGATACAAAAATATGACCCAATTATATACTGTCTACCACTTCAGAATAAAACTCACACAGTATAAGAGTGAAGAGTAAAGGGATGGAAAAATATTTCCCAGGAAATGGAAATAAAAAGAAGAAGAAGAAGAAAAAAAGCTGGGTACCTATACTCATATGTGACAAAATAGGCTTTAAAATGAAGGCAATCACAAGACAACAAAGGTCACTACATAATACTAATGAGATTTATCTAACAAGAGGATATAAGCCTGGTAAACATACTGTATATGCACCCAATACAGGAGTACCTAAATATTTAAAAGAAAATTTCTAGAGGATTTTAAGGGAGAGAGCAACAGCAATACAGTCATAGAAGGAACTTTAACACCCTGCTGACTTCACTGGATAGATCTTCCAGACAAAATATTAATAAGGAAACAGTGATTCTGAAGGACTCACTGGATCAGATAGATTTAATTGACATTTAAAGAACATTTCACCCCAAAGTTGCAGAATATACATTCTTCTCAAGTGCACATGGGTCATTCTCAAAGATAGACCACATGCCGAGACCGGTTTGGCTCAATGGATAGAGCGTCGGCTTGGGGACTGAAAGGTCCCGGGTTCGATTCCTGTCAAGGGCATGTACCTTGGTTGCGGGCACATCCCCAGTAGGAGGTGTGCAAGAGGCGGCTGATCAATGACTCTCTCTCATCGATGTTTCTAACTCTCTATCTCTCTCCCTTCCCCTCTGTACAAAATCAATAAAATATATTAAAAAAAAAAAAAAAAGATAGACCACATGTTAGGACTCATAAGTCTCTTCAAGTTCAAGAAGATTGAAATCATATCAAGTATCTTCTCAGGCCACAATAAAATAGAATTCAACCACAGTAAAAACACTAAAAGAAAAGTCACAATATAATCCTAAAGGGATTGATCCAACATATGCAGGCTAAATAGCATGTTATTAAATAATGAATGAGTTATCAATGAGACCAAGAAAGAAATAAAAAAAAATGCTTGGAAACAAATAAAAATGAACATACAAAACCCCCAAATCTCTGGAATACAGCAAAAGCAGTCCTGAGAGGGAAGTTCATAGCATTACAGGCCTACCTCAAAAACAAGAAAAATTAATAATAAACGATTTAACCTTGTAACTTAAAGAATTAGAAAGAGAGCACCAAAAGCCCAGAGTAAGTAGAAGGAAGGAAATAATAAAGATGAGAGGAGAAATAAATGATGTAGAGACTATGACAATGAAACCAAGAACTGGTTCTTTGAAAGAATAAACAAGATTGATAACCCATTAGCCAGACTCATCAAGAAACAAAGAGAGAGGACCCAAATAAATACAATCAGTAACAAAAGCGGAGAAGTAACAAAGAAATACAAATGATTGTATAAAAATACTATGGACAACTAACTATAGGCCAACAAGCTGGACAATGTGGATGGAATGGACAAATTCCTAGAAAAATACAACCTCCCAAAACTGAGTCAGAAAGAATCAGAAAACCCGAACAGGCCAAAAATATCGGAGGAAATAGAAGCCATAATAGTAATTAAAAAAACAAACAAAACTACTAGCAAACAAAAGCCCAGGTTCAAACGGCTTCACTGGGGAGTTTTAGCAAATGTTCAAAGAAGGATTAACATCTACCATCCTCAAACTATTCCAAAAATTCCAAGAGGAAGGAGCACTTCCAAACTCTTTATGAGGCTAGCATTATCCTAATTCCAAAACCAAATAAGGACACTGCAAAGAAAGAGAATTATAGGCCAATGTCCCTGATGAACAAAGATGCTAAAATCCAGGTATATAGCAATGCCATTCTCTGAGATAGGAAGTATAAGAGGTAGAGATAACTTTGAGATAAAATTGGGAGCAAGAACATAAGATTAGTTGTTGTTGTTTTTTTGGCGTGGATATGCTCAGTTGGCATATTTATGGTCCATCCAGATGAAGATTTCTAAGGAGTATTTGAACATACAGAGCTGAATTTCAGGTGAAAAGTATAATCTGGAGCACATGTGTCAAACACAAGGCCCGTGGGCCAAATCCGTCCCGCCAGGCCTTGCAATGTGGCCCGCACCGCGCTGTCATCACTGCACTCCGCTGTGTTTCCATCACAATGACAGTTTATGACTGTTCAGTAAACCATTCGGCCCGCGATTTAGGCTGGATTTTAGATTTTGGCCCCTTCTCTGATTGAGTTCGACACAACAACAATAAAAAGTCTTAAAAGCTGCCTAAACCGGTTTGGCTCAGTGGATAGAGTGTCGGCCTGTGGACTGAGGGGTCCCGGGTTCGATTCCGGTCAAGTGCATGTACATTGGTTGTGGGCACATCCCCAGTGGCGGGGGTGCAGGAGGCAACTGTTCAATGTTTCTCTCTCATCGACATTTCTAGCTCTCTATCTCTCTTCCTTCCTCTCTCTAATAAAAATCAATAATATATTGGGGGGGAAAAAAAGTCTTAAAAGCCACATCTTATCTCACCCTCAGAAAACTGAAACTGAGAGGTTAACACCTTTGAAGGACTTGCCAGAGGTCTTATGACTAGTTTTTGAGACGCTGGTCTCTTGGGTCTAAAATGAGAGGGAATAAGACCAAAAAGCAGGTCTCTTGGGTCTAGGTCAGTATACCTTCCCCATGACTAACCTTCCTTTTTCTCTATATTAGTGTTTTCCCCATCTAACAATTCCTGACATACAGTAGGTGCTAAAAGTATTTATGGAATGAACATACTAATTACAACTATTCTACATCATCACTGAAATTATATCTCAGAAGCATTTTGGAAATTATCAGATCCAGGGAAGTCCTATTTAGCCACCAAATTTGCATTGCCCCAGATTTCTTTCAACCCCTCTACTTCCTCTAAGAGCAAACCTCTGTGGTACAGGTGGCAACCAAGGGCAAACTTTGGGCTGAGTCCATAGACTTGAATGTCATGATTAATAAAGGAAGAAGAATAAAAGGAAGGTTCAGGTTTTGGCACACAGAGCATGTAATCAATTCCCTCTCATTTTAGACTAGAGGCCCGGTGCATGAAATTCACCATTGGTAGGGCTCCTAGCTGCTGCCGGCCAGGGCTTCCCTCTCTTCCCCCTGGCTGGCCCGCCCCCAGGTCGAGCTTCCAGTAGAAGGGACAATTTGCATACTACGCTTTTATTATATAGGATTTGGAAAAGTTTAGGCTAAGAGAACGTGTCTTGATTCAGTCAAATTGAAGTCCTGAGCCTGGGAGAGAAGAAGGAGCAGCATGAGAAGAAGAAGGCAATTAAGGCTATTGAATACTTCATGTATGCCAGACTTGGTGCTGGGTGATCTACTGAGTCTATCTTATTTAATCTTAATGAAAAAGACACCCATGTTTTTTTCACATGGGGAAACTGAGGCTAGAAAGTTTACTTTCCTGAGGTTCTAAAACTGCCAATTGGTGTGTTTGGAACTCAAATCCAAGACTGCCTACAAAGGTTATGCTCCTTGCTTGACTCTGTGAAGCCTTCCGTTGTGGTTCTAGGTGTTAGGTAAAAGGCTTTAGACTGAATATGTTTCCATTCCAGTGCTTTCTCTATGTGTCAACAAGATTTTCAATGGTGCTATCATAGCAGACCCTGCAAAATTTAATGGTGTGAAATTTGAGAGAATCCAGGAGACCCTTATGAACATAAGGGGGTAATGGGTCAAACCCAGTGATTATTAGCAGACCCCAAAAGAAGGAGAAGGTGTCTTTGAACTCCAACTTTGACTCTGCTGCTAATTTGTTACGTGTCCTGGGGCATGTTACTTCCCTCTCTTAGTCTTCTAAGATAAAAGAAAATACCAGGAAATGCAGATTTTTGTGGGTGACCCTGCTGATGATTTCCCAATCTTTTCTGTATCACTCTCTCTAGCACGCAGGGGATGGGAAGAAGGGATGTATCGGGGAGGAAGAGAGTCTCATCCCAAAGAAGTGGGTTGGAGGCCCTGGAGAAGCAACACTTGGTTTGAATCTCGACAAATGAGTAGGAGTTTGTTAGGAAACCAGGAGGGGAGGGGAGATTCCAAGAAGGGTAAAAACTGAGCAAAGGCCCAGAATGAGTTTGGGGAACTGCAAGTAATCCAGGAAGGCCGTAGCATTTGCAGAAAGGGGAGGAGCCAGACTAGAAATTAGGCAGGAGAATTTTGTAGAAGCCATGTCACGTGGTGATCAGCAGTAGCCTTTCAGCCTTCAAAGGAGCCTGTCAACGAAAGATTCTCAGCATGGAAATGCCACAAATTTGTGTTTGGAAGAGAGCCTTCTACCCTGTATTTCTGCCCTGTCTCAGAGGATGGCACAACAGAGAAAGGATGTCCTCCTGTTGCCTAGAAACTGGAATGAAAAGACATTTGTGGGGCAGAACCTCTAATCTGTTACTAGAGGCCCCATGCACAAAATTCGTGCAAGAGAAGGCCTTCGCAGTTGTGTCTGTGTCCAGAAGGACGTCCAGATGGTTGCTCTGCTGTTCAGCTGTTCAGTCCATTTGCATATTACGCTTTTTTTTATATCATAGATTCATGGAAGCTTTCTTCTGTTCTTGATTGATTCAATAGTATAAGAACAGAACTGTTATCCCACCATCTCAGAAGTGCATCTAATTGTTTTTTACAAGCACCCTGAGGGAAAAGGCTTTCATACTGTGTGATTTCCAGTCAGATCCAGTAAAGCCAGCCTGGCAAGTGGGGTTCTTCAAGGAACAACCAGATAAATCAAATAGTAATAGCTCTCTGGGGATGAGGCTTTGAAAGCACTCCAACCCCTTTCTGCTCCTACAGTGGCTACAAGCCTATTGGTTTTCACCATGATTGTGGGGTGTTGGTTATTAGGCAAGAGAGAGGATGAAGAGTAAGACAAGATAAAATGCCACAGAGGTAACTATTCTTACTTGGCTTTAGACATTTTTCTTGAATATACACTCCTTGAATTGTTATAAACGTTTAGTTATTTTAATTAATTTCTAGAACTCCAAAAAAGTTTGTTCTGACTATTTGTTTTAATAGTTTTCTCATGGCTTTTATGAATGAGGGAACTTTTGGAGATTCTTACTCTGCCATTTTGCTACCATCTACTGTGTGTGTGTGTGTGTGTGTGTGCGCGTGTGTGTGTATGAGAGAGAGAGGCGGCAGGGGAGAGAATGTGAAATTCTCTTTGCAGGTTAAGTAAATTCTCATCTTCTAGGTTGATTAAAATAATTGTCAAATTTTTTACATCTTTTATTCATTTATTGAAGTGATTGTACACTTCCCCCCTTTAATTGGCCTAATTAATACATATTTAGATTTTTAAAATATATTGAAAGTTAATAATAAGTTTCTTGATCTGAGTTCTAATTATAGAGGCATATTTACTTTGTAGTTCAACATGCAGTTTTTAGGACATTCCATAAGAAATATTCCAAAAGAAAGATAATGACAAAGATGACTCTGAGAATTTGTTTCAAATTCTCCTCTAGCTTTTTTTCCATTTTAGTCACACTTTGAACCTATTTTCTCTCCTCTGTATAAAAATATATATTTTTCAGTATATAAATATATTTATATTGATCTTATTATCATATATAAACACATAATAAAATTATATAAGTATATACATTTACCATCGTTTTTGAGGTCCATGGTTCTACATATAAATTCTCAGCATTGAATTACCTTAGTTATCCCATATCTAGAAAAAAAATTTATAAAAAATATTCATAAAATAATGCTAACTTAATAACTGGCTTTCCCCCCCCCCCCCAAGGAAATACTTCAAATTTTACAATTTGCAAATTCCCCTCCTCATCCTGCAGTAAGTCCACATAGAACCACTTTTACAAATATCTGGAACTTCCTTGGAACTGTTGATATGTCAGTGAGAGCAATCTTTCACAGCACAAACCTAGCCATGTTCCTCTCTTTCGGGAAGTCCACCAATGGCTGACCAGTGTCCTCAGGACAAAATTCTTACATAGGATCCCGCCTTCCATGGCCCCCAGACGCCATTGGTCTCATCTCTTGCCATGCTTTCTCTAGCTCTTTCAGACACACTGATCTCTCAGTCTGAATCTCAGGAATGGCAAGCTTTTCCTTTTCCTAAGTAGTGTTTCCTAAATTCAGTTTTGTGTCTTTGGTGATGGTGCGAGGCAGGAGGAGTGGGAGGTGAGAATTAGGTCAGTGTCTCAGTAGTGCTGACGTAGAGATCTTTCCAATGCTACCACTAACTATCTCTGGCTTTCTTTGGGCTGGATCTTCTCCAGCCTCACCGGAGTCTCCAGAGCCCACACAAGGGGTCAGAGAGGGGTTACTGCCCCGTTTCAGAGTAACTTCTGCCTTTCTAGTTTTTCGCAGATTTTCTCAGAAAAAGAACAGCCAACTCTGCCATGAATCTACAGAAAATTCTTTATTGAATTGTCCAGTAGGTCTCAAAAGCCCAGGGAACTTTAGGAATAACAGTGGCCAGAGGAATTTGCATATGAGGCAGGGTGACATGGTTCTGAAGAAAAATTGGAAATGATTCATCTTGATCTCCCTAACAATTTGCCTATTAAATCTCATTACCTTGGTGCCAATGTTCAGTTTCTCTCCTGATTCTTCAAGTTACTCCCAAATTCTTCAGTGAAATTCTCCGTCACATTTTGTTTGTTTGTTTAGGGATCTTGCCACAACCAAATGCTACGGTGTGTGTGTGTGGGGGGGGGGGGGGGTAGTTTCTACTCTTTCAATCCTTTCTCGTGTTTCTGAAATACAAATGTCCTGGCTCTGGCCTGATGCTGAGTGACATTCTCCTTGATTTTGGAGCCAGGAAAGCTAAACTCTAGTCTAAAGGGTGAGAGAGAAAATGGGTCCACTTCATTGTCATTGAATTTCCCTCTTACAGCTGAATTCCTCACTGGTTTTCCTAAGAAACACACAGACCTCAGTTGCATTAGGAAAAACAGATTTCTCTCATTGATCTGATCCTGACTCTTATGCAATTAAAGCCCCAGAGCTATCATGCTAAGAATTATTATTTGAGAAGTGGCTTATTATTCAAGCACCGCCACCCAAGATGGCTCTCTATTTGCCATCTAGAAATGCAGCAATAGCTTTCCTTAGGTACTTTTCTACTCACACCTCTCCAGCAACCAGGTGGTGGTTGTTTCTCCTAGAGCACCTCGCCTCATCCTCCTTTGTCCTCCCTCCCTCCCTCCCTCTTTCCCTCCCTCCCTCCCTCCTTCCCTCCTTCCCTCCCTCCCTCCTTCCCTCCTTCCCTCCCTTCCTTCCAATCATTTCCTGTGGATATGCTTCTCATTGATTTTTTATTTTTTTTAGAGAGAAAGAGGCAAGGAGAGAAAGAGAAACATCAATGTGAGAGGGAAACATCAACTGGTTGCCTCCTGTATGCACTCAGGGAATCAAACCCACAACCTGGGTATTTCCCTGATTGAATCAAATCCACAATGTTTTTGGTGTAAGAGGTGCTGCTCCAAACAACTTAGTCACCTGGGCAGGGTCTTTCCTCTTTCTTTCTTTTTATTTTCCATTGATTTAAAAAAAGAGAATGGAAGAGAGGGAGGGAGGGGGAGAGAGAGAGAAACATTGATGTGAGAGAGACACATCCATTGGTTGCCTCCCACATGTGCCCTGACAGAGGCTAGAGATAGAATCTGCAACCTGCATGTGGACCCTTGATGGTGAATCGAACCTGTGACCCTTCAGTGCATAGGTTGACACTCCAACCATTGAGCAACACTGGCCAGACCCTTTCCTCTTTCTTGAAGGCTTCTCCACACACACTCCTGACATTCCATTTTTCAGACTCTGATTCCAAAGGGAAGTTCTTTCTGATCCTCAAAACTAGATCTGATCTTCCTAGTTTACATTTGCTCCGCCCTCACTGGCTCTTTTATCTAGCAGTTGTCATATTTGGTGACACCTGTAGCATTGTCATGAATGAAATTAAATGACTAATTTTCATTGGGGTGGCCCTCCAGCCTAGAATATAAACTTCATGAAGGCAAGAACTGTGTGTGTCTTTCTTGGTGCTAAATCCAGAATGGTGTTGCTTAATAAATGCATACAAACAATTTTTGAATAGTCTTAACTTGGTTGGTTGGGAGCTAACATTCCCTCCTTCCCCCCATTCACATCAGGACTATGTCAGATCTGCCTGCCATCACTTCAGGATGCTTTAGGAAAATCCCTCAGTTCTGTTTCTATCACTTCTAGTAACTTAACAGTGTAGTTCAGTGTAAAACTCCCCTTCAACCTCTTCCTGTCACTCTAGCGAAGGCCCGTCTCATGGTCCAAAAACTTATACTAGGAAGGGAGATATGGTCTAACACTTCTACCCTCTAGTTTGCCTCATCTAGTTTCAGCTTCTCTAGTGGTGAGGGCATGGCAGGGAGGCCAAACTGTTTCTCAGGTGCCTGACTGCTGCTGGTTTTTCTCTGTTTCTCTGACTAAAACTGATCCACTGTGGATGCCTGCTTTGACCGACATCTGGATGTCTGTTGGCTCATTTGTGGAGCACAGGTGTGAGTGTGGGGGGGCCACGGGTTGGTGGGAGTGGAAGTGCTCCACTGAAGAGTGCTGATGTGGAAGGTGTTCTCTGGCGTGGCCTCTCCTGGCCCTCCTCCCTCGCAGCTCCCACCGAGGGTGTGCCATCCAGCCCCTCTGCTGGCATCTGCCTACCTGGTAGCCAGATGGCAAGGCAATTGAGGCCTGGCTACCGTCTGCAGTGTCCTCTGTGGAAAACCTACACCCTCGCCAGGCCAAGCAGTGAGCGCACAGACTGCTCCCCATCTCACTCACATCCCATGTTTCTGTCTTTGGGAAGATCAACAAACCCACTGCCTAACCAAGGAGAGCGACCTCACTTTTTTATATTTCTGACTCCCTCGTGTAGTGCTTTTAGAGCCCCTCTCAGTTGGCATTAAGGCAAGGTGACCTCATTCGTGCAGAAGAGAGGGAAAAGCCACAGGTCTCTCCCAGATCCAACCATGTTGATCCTGAGGTTTTCTTCCTCTCTCCCCATGCTTCTATTTACACAGAGTGGGGGTGAAGAGTGCTGCGATGATTGCTGGGGGAGCAAAATCAATCCGATCAAACCCCCCCCCCCCTTTAGCTTAGAGGTGATGCTGATCCTGACTCTTTGGGGAGCGTGAAGTCTCCTTGTCTTAGCTCTAAGTTCGGGCCATTTGGAAAAGTCCATCAGGAATCACATTACAGATATCTACTGGTATTGAGAGAATGGACCATTATGTTTGTTGTGCTGTCTGCTCCATAGAGAGCCTTTGCCCAAGCTGGGCTCCCGGACACAGGGTCGCTGGGCTGGGAAGCAGAGGCTGCCTATTTCACTCAGGAAGGAAACAAACCAGCCATGGCACTAGTTCTCACGGGCTGGGAGACCCTCCTGGGCAGATGGAACATTAGGGGCAGAACAGAGCACAATGAGAATTTGGTACAAAGCAGGACTTTTGAGGGAAATACCAGCAGGATGAGGTGGAACAGAGGAAAGAAAACATAAGAGACAGGAAGATGATAAGGGGGACAAAAATTTGGAAAGAGAAAATATGACACAGGGGAGAAAGGGGGAAAGACTAAGAGGCTGCCGTCAAAGGAGGGGAGCTGGGCGAAGGAACTGGGCTACAGCTTGCCCAGCTGGAGCACGGGGAGATGGGCAGAGCAGCTGATGAAAGAGAATGAGGGCCTGTGCTTCCAGCTTTGCAGCTGTACAGGTGGCTCTGGGATGAATCCGCTGTCTCCTGAGGTGATTCTGAGAAGAGAGGAGGAAGTAGGGAGAAGTGTGGTGCAGGGACTGCCACTTATATTTGTATTGATTTTAGAGGGGAATGGATGGGGGTAGAGGGAGAAGAGAGAAACATCAATGATAAGACAATCGTTGATTAGCTGCCTCCTGCATGCCCTCTACTGGGTATGGAGCCCATAACTAGGGCATGTGCCCTGACTGGAATCAAACTGTGACCTCCTTGTTCATGGGTCAACTGCTCAAACATGGCGCCACAAGGCTGAACAGGAGTTGCCACTTTAACAAACACACTAGCCCAAAGGCACCGCAGGTGGTGGATCCTATTATTCCTGGACAAGAAGTTAGAATAACAGATGGAACCTTTTTAAAAATATATATTTTTATTGATTTCAGAGAGGAAAGGAAGAGGGAAATATCAATGATGAGAGAGAATCATTGATCGTTTGCCTCCTGCACGCCCCCTACTGGAAACTGAGCCTGCAATCCAGGCATGTGCCCTTGACCAGAATTCAACCTGGGACCCTTCAGTCTGCAGGCTGATGCTCTATCCACTGAACCAAACTGGTTAGGGCAAGATGCAACCTCTTTAAGACAGTTTTGGTCTCCGCAAGAGTTGGGTAGCATAAACATGGTCAAGGAAGCCACTTAAAATTAAAACCTTCAATGAAGAACTTTGGAAAGACTTTCTCTCCCAATACCCAGACCCATCCCTTGTGGCACAGAGTCAGGCACAACGATGGGTTCAGTCAACATGGGGTCTTATTAAGCAGTTCCCAACAGAGAGTCTCAGCCCCCGGCATGGCCAGGCATGTGGTAAGTATGGGTGGGCAATAAAGGAACTCACTGATTTGAAGGCACAGGTCTCATGTAGGTGTGCCCCTAGTCGGTCCCACCACCCGGGCCCAATCAAGCCGTTTCTTTGGGCAGAGCCATCTATGAAGGCTGCATTCTCTGAGTTCCCAGGAGCTCCTGGCCTTGCAAACTTCCATGTGTCACCTAATGCTGCTGTTGGGACAAGCTGGTCCCTGGCAGTGTAGCCAATGCTAGAGAGCATGGGAACCTAGGAAGGACCACCAGGAATTTCAACTTGAGAAGGGAAGGGTTGTGGGACCCAGGAGCCGAGCAGGGTAGTAAGTGGAGGAGAGAACCAAGTCCCATGGACAGGCCTAGAAACACAAAGCTAATGGTCAGAACAGCAGAAAGCCTGGAGGCATCTTATGCTGTGCTGTTCAAACAGTGGCATGTGGGCCAGGGTGGCTTTGTGGATTGAGCCTCGTCCCATGGACCAAAAAAAATCTTTATTGATTTCAAAGAGGAAGGGAAAGGGGGAGAGAGAGAAACATCAATGACGAGACAATCATCAATTAGCTGCTTCCTGCAAGCCCCCTAATGGGGATAGAACCCACAACTGGAGCATGTGCCCTGACCGGGAATTGAACTGTGACCTCCTTGTTCATGGGTCAACCGCCATTTGATTCCCAGTCAGGGCACATGACTGCATTGTGGGTTCAGTCCCCAGTACGGGGGTGCAGGAGACAGTCAATCAATGAGTCTCTCTCATCATTGATGTTTCTATCTCTCTTCCTCTCTCCCTTCCTCCCTAAAATCAATAAAAATCTTAAAAACAAAAAGCAGTGGTGTGTGGGCAGCAGTATCTGGCGTCTCCTGGTAATTCATTAGAAATGCAGAATCTCAATTCTCTCCCAGGACTTACTGACTTAAAGTCTGCATTTTAACAAGACCACCAGGTGATTTTCTGCGGTTCAATGGAAAGTTCAAGAAGCACTGAAATAATCCAAGGCATTCCGTTTTACTTAAACATGCTCCAGTGGAGCCAGCAGAGGGCAGTGCTCGCTGAGCAACTACAGGGAAAACGTGTCCTCAGACTTCAGAGAACTTTGGGCCAAGACTGGACTATCTTCTCTGCACAAAGACAAATGGCTCGAGTTCACTGAATCACCCCATTAAGCTTTGATGTATAGAAAAACCAATGTGGGGTCTGGGAACACATGAGAATCAGGCTTGGTTCCTGTACTACAATAGAATTCCCAGACAAGCTTAGAGTATCAGATGTCCTTAAGGCATCCCTGGATTCATGGGTATGTGACCTGTACAGTCAAGCCGTTCCTGTGCTGCGCCATCTTGGCCAAAGGTGAACCTGAGTGGGGGCGGTGAAGAATTGAGAAAAGACAGACAAGAGAATGAAGGCTGGCTCTCGGTGGGACACTGCCCTCTCTGATGGAGAGCTAGTGACAGCACCATGAACTATAAGCCATGTCCTTATTTTACAGCAGATGCCACGAGGGAAAGTGAGGGCATGGTCAAGATGTTTACAATATTCTTGTGGGTTTCGATCCCACTCAATTACCTGCAGCTGAACTCTATCAAGCCCATGTCACTCAGGCACGTGGGACCACATGTTCAGGCCATAGGATCAAGCTTACAACTACAGCTGTTGGCTATCATTGTGCTGGGAGGGCTCTGCCCTCCAAGCTGGGACTTGCACTTGGCCATGAGAGGACTGTGCCCTCTTATTAGTCCGAGGCTTGAACCTGTCCCAACACTGTAACCGCTCTTCATACGTTTCTGTGCTCAGAAGGGTGTGGCATTTGGTTTGGTCCTCTACAGTCAAGATCTTGACATTCTTAACAATTTCATCTTTCCACGTGTGTGTGTGTGTGTGTGTGTGTGTGTGTGTGTGTGTGTGTATTGGCCTATGTATTAGTCAGGATTCTCCAAACAGACCAATCTCTCTCTCTCTCTCTCTCTCTCTCTCTCTCTCTCTCTCTCTCTCACACACACACACACACACACACACACACACCTATCGTAAGGAATTAGCTCATGCAGTTATGGAGGCTCCATTTGTGAACTCCATTGAGACCATGGTGATACACATGAGCAGAGGAGATGTGTGCTGTGTGTATGTCAGTCACTGTTCCCTGTTGCTCCTTTCATATGTAGCCTCCATGGTACCCCGTACGCACAGAGCCCAGTGGACTCATGATGTATGGAAGTTCACGGAGACTCAGAGTGAGTACAAAGGAAGTGTGTTATGGAAGCCACCGTCTTCCATGGAGTTGTTGGTGGAATGTGTGTGCATCAAGAATCAAAATGAAAACAGTTGTTAGTGTTTTACAGTATTTCCACTGTGCTGGTCTTCTGACATATGCCTTTACAAACAAAATATGAATTGAGCACTTCCAATGATTCCACACACAAATTAGTCTGCAGGCCAATGCTCTATCCACTGAGCCAAGCCGGTTAGGGCTCCACACACAAATTAAATGTTCTTGCATTTCTTTCAAAACTGACATGGCACAACTTAAAAAGTAACATTCATAATGATTTAGAATTTTCAAAAAAAAATTTTTTTACTTAAAACATGAAACAGCAAATTAAAAACACACATAAACCATCCCAAGTAGAGAGAGGCTGGGGAAGAAAGGGAAAAGCTTTGTGTGAGCACCTTTCATGGCACTTTTCCCTGCTTTTTGAACAAGGGGTCCCACATTTTCAATTTGCACTGAGCCCCCCAAATCATGTATCTAGCACTCCTTGGGGGGATTGGAGAGGCAAGGGACAACTGTTGCTTATGGCCCAGGCCTCCTAGTGATCCAGGTATTTCTAGAACCAATAGAAATATGATGCCTGGCAAGGCGTGCCCATTTCTCAGCATCCGAGGAACATGCTGATTTGAGATACACAGGGACATCTCCTTGCTCTTACTGCCTCCTCAGGATTCCTCTTCCATTACACGTGTGTGTGTGTGTGTGTGTGTGTGTGTGTGTGTGTGTCCCAAGAAAACCTCCTCTTCTGCCAGGAAAAAGAGAGGGAAAAGGGAAGGACACTGTGTACAGAAAGAAATCCTAGATGGTCTGATTGAGTGACTCAAACTGATAAGAAGTGAGTTGGGGGTGGAATTGCAGGTTAGCTCGAGGGAGAGAGTGGGTAGCTTAGGAAGCCCAGGCTATCTTGTGATATGTAAACCCCAAACATTCTTATCATGCGTGTGCAATGCAGACCAGCAGCTGCCTTCTAAGCGGTGGCTTGGACCCAGGCTTTTTGCAATCTGTGGCTCCACTTCTGAGGCCCTCACTTTCTGTCCCCGCAATTGCACTCACCTTCCAATGGCTAGCACCAGGCACATGTCTCCAGCTAGATGAAAGGAGACTAGGAAAAGGAGGTTTTCTATTGGCCTAAGTATTAGTCAAGGTTCTCCAAACAGACCAATCTCTCTCTCTCTCTCTCTCTCTCTCTCTCTCTCTCTCTCTCTCTCTCTCTCTCACACACACACACACACACACACACACACACTTATCGTAAGGACTTGGCTCATGCAATGATGGAGGCTCACAAGTCCTAAGATCCGAGTGGGAAAGCTGGGGACCCAGGAGAGCCCCCTGGTGTATTTCCAGGCCAAGTCCAGAGGCAGGAAAAGCTCCCACAAATGCCCCAGCTTGAAGGCAGTCAGGCAGGAGGAGTCGCCCATACTTACAGGCAGGTGAGCCTTCTTATTCTACACCGGCCCATTACTGACTGGCTGAGGCCCATCGCCATTGGCAAGGGTAACCTGCTTTATTAACTCTATTGATCCAAATGTTAACCTCACACAGAAGTGCCCTCACAGACACACCCGGAATGATATTTGACCATATGCCTGGGCATCCCCATGGCCCAGTCAAGTTGACACTTAAAATTAACCCCATCACAGACCAGGAGGGGAAAAAAAGTTTGGTGAAGACACAGCATCGTCTCTGCCTCAGCGGGGAAGGATCGTTTTGTGTCCAGGGCACGTTGTGTGTGGTGAAGCCGTCCTGAAGGGGGAGCCTACTCTTGAGTGATCCTCTTAGCTCCAAGCCTGTGGGATGCCTTAGAGGAGAAAAACATATAGCAAAAATTCCAATTATTTGTCAGTGCTGGGCTTGGGCACTACTGTCTTTATATGATGGAAGACCTTGTGAGAATATTTTGTCGATTTGATGGCTTTATTGGATCTCATGACAGCTAGAACTTGAAGAGTTGCCCGCACGGCAGAGATGATGAAGGAGGAGGGAGAACTCAACTCCCTATGAAGGGCTTGGAACGGACCCTTTTATGTGCAAAGCTGCACACTCAGTTCTGGGGAAGTCCTCCTGACTCCATATTCCCAGGAAACCTAACACCTATGTCCTCAGAGGAGCCGGAAGAATGCAGAGCAGCAGGAAGGAGAGCAGAGAGTTTGGGAGTGCTGGGACCCAGGGAGGTCTGGTATGGATGTGGGAGCAAGAGTCAGAAATAGCCCAAGTTCACCCCTTAGCCACACAGGAGCTGAGGCGGAGGAGCTGATGGTCCCAGGTTCTTCTCCTGTGTGTCTTAATGCTTTAGTTTGTCCAGGCCGATGGAGCTGGCATTGTCTGACAGGTTTGGGACAATTTTGGGAATCCACTTTGACAGTAACATCAAATATTGATTTAAGCAAGACAATGTTGCATAGTATGATCACATTTTTAATTTTTTTGGTGGAAAAAGATGCATGTGTATTTATATATGTATATTGGAAAGTAACTAGTGGATATAAAATGCAATGTTAGCCATGATTTTTTTAATTTTTATTTTCATGCTTAGCAGTTTTATTATTACAAAGTAATTTATAATCATTTTTATTAGTGATTCTAAATTAATATATAGAATGTCATGTCAAGAAGAAATCCTTCATATTTGAGAAAGGAAACTATTCACACCAGGCATTTGACTAAATAGCATAATTATGGCTACATTACCCATGGATTGTTAAGTATTATTTTTAAAAACCTTTAGTTTTGATAGTATTGTTCTGGGCTGCAAACATTGCACAGCTCCTCTGCTGCCTGGAGGCAGGATGCCTTAGGACAGAGGGCGGTAGAGGAGGTCACTGAACAATGGGTGGGTTGGAGTTTGGAGGAGGTGGCGGTTCAAGCTCCGGCCAAGCGTGCGCAGGCCTTGCACTTGTGCCCTGAGTTCCTTGGAAACGGCTGAAATAACTTTTGTCACCTTTGGGTTGTCATTGTAAATGTCCTAACTTCCTCTTGTGGTTTTTGAGTATAAATTTGCTGTAAGACCTGAGGTCTGCACTGCAGTTCGGCCTTTACCTCGGTAGAGTGCTGCTATTGTAGTCACTGGCCAGTTTATTAAAGGCTCATACATTTTGATCTGTCTCTGGTGGTCATCTCTGGTTGGTTGCCCCATAACAGTATTACAGATGCCTCCATTTCCGCCCCCAATGCTCCCCTCCACTGATTCCTCCCCCACCCTAGCCCTTTCTCCGCCCTATTGTCTGTGTCCACAGGTAATGCATATCCTATCTAATAAAAGAGTAATATGCAAATTGACTGTCGCTCCAACACAGAAGATGACTGCCCCGGTGTGGTCAAAGATGACTGCTCCCACGTGGAACAAGATTGCTGCCACAAGATGGCCAGCAGGGGAGGGCAGTTGAGGGTGATCAGGCCAGCAGGGGAGGGCAGTTGTTGGCGGGGGGGGGGGGGACCACACCAGCAGGGGAGAGCAGTTAGGGGTAATGAGGCTGGCAGGGGAGGGAAGTTAGGGGTGACTGGATTGGCAGGGGAGGGCAGTTTGAGTGGACTAGGCCTGCAGGGGAGGGCAGTTGGAGAAGACAGCCCTGCAGGGGAGGGCAGTTGGGGTGACCAGGCCTGCAGGGGGAGGGCAGTTAGGAATGACCAGGTTGGCAGGGGAGCAGTTGGGCATCAATCAGACTGGCAGGGGAGTGGTTACAGGGTGATAAGTCTGGCAGGCAGAAGCAGTTAGGGGCAATCAGGAAGGCAGGCAGGTGAGCAGTTGGGAGCCAGCAGTCCTGGATTGTAACAGAGATGTCTGAGTGCCAAGTCAGACATCCCTCAAGGGGTCCCAGATTGGAGAAGTTGCAGGTTGCGCTGAGGGACACACATCTCTATGCATGAATTTTGTGCACAGGGCTCTAGTCTATATAATAAGTCCAGTGACCGTTATAGCAGAATGACAAGTCGCTATGATGCACACTGACCACAGGGGGCAGACACTCAATGCAGGAGCTGCCCTCTGGTGATCAGTGGGCTCCTAGAGCTGGAGTGCTGCTCAGCCAGAAGCTGGACTCACGGCTGGTGAATGCAGGGGCAGTGGTTGGAGCCTCTCTTGCTTCCACAGCAGTGTTAAGTAGTGGTGAGTCAAGCTGTAAGGAGCAAGCAGGTGGGAAGTTAGGAGTGAGGGGTCCTGGATTCTGAGAGGGCGCAGACTGGGCTGAGGGACCCCCTGCTCCCTGCCATGAATTTTGTGCATTGGGCCTCTAATATGCATATAAAATCTTTAATTAATCTCTTTCTGTTCCCCCTCTTCCCTTCCCTCTGAAATTTGTCAATCTGTTTCATATTTCCATGCCTCTGGTTCTATTTTATTTATCAGTTTATTCTATTCATTAGATTCCTTGTTCATTTATTCTGATTTTTAGGTTCAACTGTTGATAGACATTTATTGCCATTTTATTGTTCATATTTTTATATTTTATTTCTTTTTTAAAATGTATTATATATTTGTGTGTGTGTGTGTGTGTGTGTGTGTGTGTGTATACGTATACACATATATGTATTAATTGATTTTAGAGAGGAAGGAAGAGGGAGGAAGAGAGAGAGAGATTGCACATCCCCCACTGGGGATTAAGCCCACAACCTGGGCAAGTGCCCTTGGCCAGAATTGAACCCAGGATCCCTTCAGTTCACAGATCAATACTCTATCCACTAAGCCAAACCAGCTAGGATTAGTTCTTCTTCTTAAAAAAGACCCTTTAACATTTCATGTATTACTGGTTTGGTGGTGATGAACTTCTTACTTTTTCCTTTTCTGACCTTCAATTCTGAATGATAGCTTTGAGGGTAGAGTAATCTTTTTTTTTTTTTTTTAATATATATATTTTATTGATTTTTTTGTTTTTTTAACAGAGAGGAAGGGAAAGAGATAGAGAGCTAGAAATATCGATGAGAGAGAAACATTGACCAGCTGCCTCTTGCACACCCCTACTGGGGATATGCCTGCAACCAAGGTATAATACATGCCCTTGACCAGAATCGAACCCGGGACCCTTCAGTCCTCAAGCCGATGCTCTATCCATTGAGCCAAACCGGTCTCGGCTTCTCTTGCTGTTTTTAAGATTCTCTCTTTGTCTTTAACCCTTTGCACTTTAAGTATGATGTATCTTGGTGAGGGCCTCTTTAAGTTCCTCTTATTTGGGACTTACTGTGCTTCCTGGACTTGTATGTCTATTTTTTTTTTTTTTAAACTAGATAAGGGGAGTTTTCTGTCATTATTTTTTCAAAGAGGTTTTAATGCCTCTCTTCTCCCAGAACTCCCAAGATGCAAAAGTCAACCCAGAAGCACCTTACACTATCTTCATATTTTTGGATTCTTTTGTGTGTGTGTGTGTGTGTGTGTGTGTGTGTGTGTGTGTTCTGATTGGGTATTTTTTGCTTCTTTATATTCCAAATTCTTGATTCTTTCAAATTCAGCATCCTTTACTCTACTGTTGATCCCCTATAAATATTTTCTTTTCTTTTTTTTTTAAGTTTTTATTTATTTTGAAGAGAGGTAGGGAGGTGAAGAGAGGGATAGAAACATCAATGATGAGAGACAATAATTGATCAGCTGCCTCCTGCATACCCCCACTGGAGACCGAGCCTGCAATTTGTGCATGTGCCCTGACCAGGAATTGAACCATGACCTCCTGGTTCATGGATCAACACTCAGCAACTAACCAACACCAGCTGGGACTCTGTAAATTATTCTTTATTTCAGATAATATCAATATATGATCCGTTTCTGACTGATCCTATTTATGTCATTGATATTCTTGCTAATTTTCTTGAAATTCTTACTAAGTTCCTTGAAGTTCTCATTCAGTTCCATAATCATCCTTGTAACTATGGTTTTAACACTCTGTATCCAGTAGTTTTCTTACTTCCATTTTATTTAGTTCTTTTTCTGGAGATTTTGGTTTTTTTTTTGTTTTTTCATTTGTGGCATGTTTCTTTGTCTCCCCATTTTGGCTGCTTTCCTGTGTTTGTTTCTATGTATTAGATAGATCTGTTATGTCTCCCAGATTTGGTAGAGTCACCTTATTTCCCTGAAAATAAGACATCCTCCGAAAATAAGACCTACTTACAGGTTTCCTTCTGAGTGAAATATAAGGCATCCCCCCGAAAATAAGGCCTCCCCTAGGCTAAACATGAGAGATTTGGTCCACTGATTCTGAAAGAAATGAAGTCACAAGAAATTCACCAGGAAATTCAGGAATTGGATTGTTATGATGATGTTCCAGAAGATGATGACATGATTGTCATTGAATAAATGAGTAAATTCTTGAAACTGTAGGATTCACAGTTTGTCTGCTTTGTGTTGACAACTACTGTACTACCGTACCATATAAAGGTAATAAATTTCCTTTGTTTTCATTTAACAATAAATGTGTACCGTATTCTTCTTCATGGAAAAATAAGACATCCCCTGAAAATAAGACCTAGCGCATCGTTGGGAGCAAAAATTAATATAAGACACTGTCTTATTTTCGGGGAAACAGGGTAGTAGGTATCATGAAGGGCCCAGTGTCTCATCTTCCCCAGTTACCTGAGCTGGGCACTCCAGTTGCACCTCTGTGTAAGCTGTATGCACGGTCCTATTGTAGTTGAGTCTTGATTTATTCTACTGGGTAGAATAGACACCCCCACCCCCGCAACCTCCCAGGCCAGTTGGTTGTAAGGATTGGCTGTGACTACAACTGAAGTATTGCTGTTGTGCAGGAGCTCACCCTGTGGAACAGGACTTCTTTTCGTGGAGCTCTGGTGCTCACTGAGTCCAACCCTTGAGTGTGGCACTTGTGGAGGTGGTGGGGTGTAATTCAGCATGGTCAAAGCTGACCACTGGATGTGGAGCCTTCCAGGATGTTCAAAGTGAGCCTCTCCCTGTGCCCTGCTCAGGGACACCCAGCATGAGCTACAAAGCTATCTGTAGATGGTTGCTACTTGTGTTGAGCTCAGAGGTGCCCAGGAGAGGCCAAGTTGCTACTAGTTCCAGGCCTGGGGCCGCTTATTGAGAGGTATGAGACAGGCTGAGGCCAGCTGATAGCTGTTTGAGATATTTTAGAAAATTCCAAAGCATGAGGCAATAGAGGCCAGTTGTATGGGAAAAGCCACTGGAAATGATGTGATAAGCCTGCTAGCAGGGTCTCAGGGAATCACAAGGTTGATGGAGATTCAGATATGATGCAGCCTGTCAGCTCAGTGGCAGGGAGGGTTCAACAAAGGAACACTAGCATTTGCCAGAACTTCTGTCTGGGAGAAGCCTACCCCTTTAGCTCTTGCCCTGATTCCAGACAAAGTAGTTCCTCCCTGAATGTGCCAAGGTCCTTTCAAGTTTGTCTATTGCTGGAGCTCAGAGGGAGTGAATTCGAGTAAGTCCTTTAGGAATGGCCTGGGACTCCAGCAGCCTCTGTGTTCCTCAGCCACAATCCTCACTGGTTTTTACATCTAGAAGTTGTGGGGCCTTCTCTTCCCAACACTGGAACCCTGGACTGGGGCCTGGTATGGGGCAGGGAGCCCTTGTTACTCAGGGAAACCTCCATAGCCAAGATATCCCTCTGATTTTAAACTGCCACATGTGGATGTGGGACCAGCTGGTTCTGCAATTCTACCCCATGTGTCTGCCCCTCCTACCAGTCTTGATGTGCTTCATCTTGCACGTATTTATTTATTAATTTGTAGATGTAAATACACCACTTCAACACACCATTATGGAAGGTCTAAAAAATGGAATTGTGAAATTCAACTTATTTTTTCTCTTTTTTATTATTTATTTATTAGGTTTTTTTTATGTAACTTTATTATTGAAAGCATTACAGATGTCTCCTTTGTGTGTGTGTTTTCACCCCATTGACCTCCTCTTCCCAACACCTGCCTCTCCCAAGCCTTCACCACAGTATTGTCTGTGTCCATGGGCTGTGCATATATACACATAAGTTCCCCAGTTAATCTTTGCCCCTCCCCCACCTTCCCTCTGAAATTCATCAGTATGTTCCATGGTTCTATGTCTCTGGATCTATTTTGTTAGAACTTATTGGGGTGACATTGGTTAATAAATGTATATAGGTTTCAAGTGCACAATTATATAATACATCATCTCTATATTGCATTGTGTGTTCACCACCGCAAGTAAAGTCTCCTTCCTTCACCATTTTTACCCCTCTTTTACCCTCTTTTAACCTCCCCACTCTTTCCCTCTGGTAATCACCATACTGTAGTCATGATTTTTTAAAAATGTATTTTTATTTATTACAGAGAGGAAGGGAGAGGAAGAGAGAGATAGAAACATCAATGATGAAAGAGAATCACTGATCAGCTGCCTTCTGCATGCCCCCCTACTGGGGATGGAGCCTGCAACCTGGACATGCGCCCTGACCAGGAATCAAACCATGACTTCCTGGTTCACAGGTCAGGGTTCAACCACTGAGCCATGCCAGCTGGGTTGTAGTCATGATTTTTAAAATTTTAATTTGAAACTCTTTATAGGTGCTTCAATACATTTTCTCCATTCCATAGAACCAGAGCTTCTACTCGGGTTAAGAGCATGGTTGCTGTTGAAGACAAGATCCTGCAGTCTTTCAGTTTCACCCTTGAGTTAGAAGAGCTTGTCTCAGATCAATAGGAGGCCAAGAATGGTGGGTACCATGACCATGAGCCACATTGGAATCCAAGCTACTCCAGAGGATCGGGCTGAAAAGGCAAGAAAACCCCAAATACTTAGGTGTATGATTATTGCATTGGAAAAAAGTGGCGGTGTGGACATTGTTGTGGGAGCAGGAAAGTGTATTTCCTCCCTGAATCCAGTATCATTGTGCCTGAGATATCCTCACCCCAGACTGGCTCAGTCTCCCCAGATTAAAATATAAAGAGTGCAGAAACCCATTAACAATTACTGGCTCAGCTGAGTCCTGTGCTTGCATGTCTGTGGGCCTGGGAAAGAATCACTTTAGCATTGCGTAAGGCAGAGCTCCAGGTATAGACAGATCATCATTTAATGCTATGCACAGATGACCTTAGGAAACGAAGGACTACTTCCTGTTTCTCCACCTCATTAATCATTTGTACCAACTAGAAGGAAAAAAAATCGGGAATGGAGAGACAGGGAGAGAAGGGAATTAAAACAGAGGAGAGGAGACTGCCAGGAGGAGAAGGAAGGAAGTACAAAATAATAAGGGAAAGACAATGAGTGATAAAATAGGGAAGGGAGATGCTTTTCTAGGATAATTTGGGCAGCTAAAAAGTGACAAGATAGGTTTAACCCTTCCAAAAAATTTATGTATTATTGTTTCCATCCTTGCTGCAAATGAGCAGTCACCCTCTTTTTAATAAAGGACGGAGACTGTGTGTCTTCCTTTTCCTGAATCTCAGGATAAGGTGTTGATGTAAAGGTGGTGCTGGAGCTGCCCAGTCCACTTGCGGTCTCAAGGTCAGACACCAAACTTCACATTGAGCTTGAGGTGACAGAAAAGCAGCAAATACAAAGAGACTAGAAGAGATATGACCATTTAGTTGGGAAGAATAAAGAAGAACATATAGTTTCCATAATCCACCTGTAGCAGCAGAGATAGAGAAATCAGCACACATAGGGGGAAAGTAGACTGGGTCCCAGAAGACCATGAAAGAGCAATGTCCTTGGGGCGCCATGGTCCCTGATGACTGGGCATGGCAGGGATCTCAGGTAAATGTTGGCAGCACAGGGATGAGTTATTTTAGAAGGATATGTACCCAGGGTTCAGGGATGTGATTTCAGGGGTGTAGAGAGTAAGAGAGACCTGAATGCTGGTGATAGCAATCCATGTTTATTAAGCAATCCCCCAAACTCCTAGTGTTTCTCAATTTGAAAAGACTTTGCCTAATTTAGCTACCATTCACTGAAGACTTGTCAGGCACTGTGCTAGGTCATTTATATTGTCTCATTCAATCCTTATAACAACATGAAATAAGGACTATTATTTTGTCTATTATTTAAGAGGAACATGACTTAGAGAAGCTAAGTAATTTGCTTAGTTAGTAAGTGATATTCCCAGAATCAATTCCCAGGTGTCTGACTCCAAAACCCATAGACTTGCTACCCAATCTTAGCTCCCCACTATGGGTTCTGTGTAGGCTTATTGAGATTCAGGAGTGATGCTCAGGTGAGTGAGTGGATTCTCCCAGGAGCTGGAGGAATCTTAAACACAAAACTCAGAATTTGTCTGCCTAAATTCACCAAGAACACAGCTGGGGAGAGCAGAGAGTCTCTACCTTAGGAAAAGGCTCTCACTCCTGTTCACTATTTGTTCTCCGTCATGCTCATCTCTTTGGCCCTTCTTCTGTTGTTGATTTAGACTATCCACCGGAATCCCCTCATTGCGCCTGCTCAACAATGTGTGGCCTATTCTCCCACTTGCTCTGTTCTCTCTGGTCTCCCTGATTTCTCAGATTGTCCTACAGTTACCCTGGCCTCAGATTCCAAGACCATGCATTGTTAGAGCAGGCGAGGAGGTGACATCCTGTGCAACTGTCCTTGCGATAAGGACACTGATCTCCACAAAAGTGAGGTGAGTTCATGGGGGGTGTTAGCAGAGCCGTGAGTAGAACCCGAGTCTCCCAGATGACTTTGGGATTCTCCATCAAATTCTGTGCCAGGAGAATTTGAAAGGGTCCCACACCTTTCTTCACTCAAGAGAAAACTAGTGACCCTGAACCCACCTCAGCTCCCTTCGGAATATTTCTTACCCAGTTTGCAGGGTGGAATGAAGTAGACCGTGTCATTGTTTTGGCTCACAGGATTGCTGGCTTCGCATCTGTAAAACTTGGAGGAGTTCTGAGGTATAACGGTGATATTAAGCACACCACCCTGGAGCCCTTCTGAAATGGGTCCTGAGTCCCCATACCAGGTGTAGTTAACAGACTGATTTCGGGCCGAACATGACAGGATCAGATAACACCTGTTGTTCATTTCCTGTGTCTTCTCGATTGTTATGTCAGGTTTAGGTACAGGATCTGAAAATGAGGACAGTGTTATAAGATGAGACATTGGATTTATGCATTTGTGGGGCATTTATGCTGTGAAGGTTTAGCTAAAGATGTACAAAGGAAGCTAGGAGTGACAAGTGCTGTGGGAATTGGAGTCATAGAGCAGAAGCCCCTCTAGAGGAAACTAGTGAGCAGCTTGGCCCTCTGGGAAGCTTCAGACTTGGAGAGGGTTAGGAGGAGGAGCTATGCACTCAGAAACAAAATGGGTTCATGACAGTCTGTGGACCAGAAAGAACAACAGAGTGTTGGCAGACAGATCTGCTAGGGTCAGGGCTGGTATCCCAACTACTTGAACTGCTCAGGGCCCCTTCCCTAGCAATGGCCCTTAGTTGACACCTTGGTCTGTCTGTCCTTCAAAGACTTTTGGACTCAGATTCAGCAGGAGTCCTGGGGTAAGAGATTCTGCCCTGCACATGGCAAGGCTCTTTTCTGGACTCTGGCAGAGCTACAGAGAAGAACCTCATGTAATCCCCAGCACCTGTCAGCAGCACTGTGTATGTTCACTTTGGTATCTCAGTGTCTAGGGCAGTGCCTGCCACATAGCAGGTATTCTAGAAGTATCTAATGAGTAGATGGATGGAGCAGTTGTAAGATAGAAAGGACAAAACACTAGCTCTGAACTGAGACCAGCCTGGACCCTGTACTTGGCTCTGGTGGAGTGACATTAGGCAAGATAATGGATGCCTTGAATTTCCTCCTCATTTGCAAAATGACATTGTCCCTGGGAAGGGGTTTTCTGCAGACTGTGTTATAAGCATGCTGAAGGTCACATCATCGCCACAGCTATGGTCCCGCTGCCAGACAGGCGAAAACATAATCCCAGGATCTGTCCCTTCCTGTGCTAGGGTCACTTCGCTTGAAGTTCTCTTGGGGTTTTTCACTCTGGTCAAGGGTAAACCATCTGCAGAGTCACATGTCACAGGATTTAAATGTGGCAGAGTCAGAGTTTGCCTGTGGGTTGTAAGCGTGTGGAGGGGCAGAGGGAGCTCTACCAGGCTGGTGTCCTGAACTCTAGACTCATCATCTCTCAGATTGCTCAACTCCCCTGCATGCTTCAGCTGATCAATTTTCATGCAATTCTCCCTCCACTTCCTGTGGTCTAGCTTCATGTCCTGCAGACCTTCCTTATTTCTCATGGTCAGCAGCACAGCCCTGGGCACTTTGTGGGTGGGATTTATTCAATCCACTGGGGTAATCTGGTTCCAAAATGCCCCCTTTGAGCTATCAGAAATTCCTGGGCTGGACTAAAGGACAATTCTTCTTCTAGACACATCCTGAGGGTCTTATCTTCAGGCAGATGGACTGAAGCCAAACTAGATAGTGGATTTTAAAATATTCAGAAATTTTGCAAGCTGGTTGCGAAACCATTAGTAACTTAGAACTGGCTGTGGTGGGAGTATTAACTACGCAAACTGGTAAGTGACACAAATTTGGAGTTGTTTTTTCTAAACACTACTATAAAAGACTTTGAATATTTCCTGTTCTCAGGACCTCCTGAATTGGTAGGCCATGTGACAAGGGAGAAGTGAGCAAGAAGAGGAATCTAGCCTCTTAGAACTGGAACTATCTGGCTGGTAGGATCTAAATATATACAACGTGTTTTATTTTCACTATTTTAGCATTTAAAAATTACCCACTTGGATTTTTATAGCATCCTAAAAGGTAGATGTCGTTATCCTTGTACTATGATGAGGAACTCAAGGCTCTGAGGTGCACACTTCTCCTGGATGTTTGCCCAGACTCTTTTCTCTAACTTCCTACCCCAGAAGGAACCATAGGTTATAAAGAGGGAACTAGTGAGCAGCTTGGCCCTCTGGGAAGCTTCAGACTGGGAGAGGTTTAGGAGGAGGAGCTATGCACTCAGAAACAAAATGGGTTCCTGACAGTCTGTGGACCAGAAAGAGCATCAGAGTGTTGGCAGACAGATCTGGTAGGGTCAGGTTTCTGCTTTATAACCTAACCCTTTTGGCCGTTAATATTTGGATCAGGCACACATACCTGAACCAAGTTGGGTTAATTAGCCTTTTACTTTCTCCCTCTTCTCTTCTTTATTTATCCATTTTATTTTCTCAGAGGGAAAAAGAAGGGAAAGGGTCAGTATGTATATTGGAAATGATAGATTGCAAATGACTAATGCATAGCAAAATCAGCCATCAAATAAGCAGTCCCCAATGATGGGGGTCACCAAAGCCCAAGGAGGCTCAGTCTCCTGCAGACAAAAATGTGGGGGAGGGATCAGGGAGAGAATAAATAAATACATGCTTTCTTGCCCTTGCTCCCCATAAATTTAAGGTTTCACACAAAGCTTTGGTTTCCAGCGGTAAAGATGGAGTTACATTCATCTGTCTCCTAAACAGTCTTGTCGCTACTTTGACATAAGTTTCTTGAACCTGAATAAAATTCCCAAGTGACTTGGATATACATTCATCTCCCCTTTCTTGGTCTCCCAACCCCACTTTCAAAATGGAAGGCCCCATTATTGCTCCTCTCTACTTGAACATTAGAGGTTAAAGTACTCCTGATCCATCTCCATATAGCAATCTAAGTGTTTGGCATTAATCACATATCAAGAAATGGTCTTGACTCAGGAGTTTGGGATCAAGGAATGGAGTATTCTTAGCTTCTTCAAGCTTTTTGCATATATATAACTTAAGAGTTGAGGACCCCAGCCAGTATGGCTCTGAGGTTGAGTGTTGATTTATGAACCAGGAGGTCATGGTTCCATTCCTGGTCAGGGCACATGCCCGGGTTGTGGGCTCAATCCCCAGTGTGGGGTGTGCAGGAGGCAGCCAATCAGTGATTCTCTTCCATCATTGATGTTTCTATATCTTTCTCCCTCTCCCTTCTTTTCTGAAATCAATTAAAAATATATATATTTTTAAAAGATTTGGGGAGACATTAACTGGGGGAGCTATTTTGTGGGGGTGGATAAAAGAGGAGTCAAGTTTTTAGGACAGAAGATCTGGTCCAAAATAGGAAACAGGGGAAGGATAATAAAAGGAGAGGATAGTTTATTCAATAACTATGTTTAAAAAACTGGACAGATACATGCAAAAGAACTGAAATTAGATCACCTACTTACATCATACATAACAATAACCTCAAAATGGATTAAAGACTTAAATGTAAAATTCAAAACCATAAAACTAGAAGAAAACATAGGCAAGATTTCAAATATTTCTCTATCAATATTTTTTTCTGACGTAGCTCCTCAGATGAGGGGAACAACATTAAAAAATTAAAAAGTGGTACTATATCAAACTAAAAAGTTTTTCACAGCAAGGGAAACTATCAACAAAATGACAAGACAACTTACTGAATGGGAGAAGATATTCACCCATGGTACATCTGATAACGGGTAAATATTCAAAATTTCTAAAGAACTCATACAACTCAACACCAGAAAACCAATCCAATTAAAACATGGGCAGAAGATCTAAATAGACATTTTTCCAAAAAGGATACACAGATGACCAATAGACGAATGAAAAGATGCTCAACATCACTAATCATTGGAGAAATACAAATCAAAACCACAATGACATACCACCTCACACCTGTCAGGAAAGCTATCATCAAATATCAACAAGCAACCAGTGTTGGTGAGGACTAGAGTAAAGAGAGCCCTCATGCACTATTGGTAGGAATGCAGACCAATGCAACCACTATAGAAAACAGAATGGAGTTTCCTCAAAAAATTGCAAATGGAACTATGGCCCAGCAATTCCCCTTCTAGATATATATCCAAAGAAACCCAAAACAATGATTTGAAAGAATATATCCACCCCTATGTTTATTGCAGCATTATTTACAATAGCCAAGATATGAAAGCAACCCATGTCTATCAATAGATGAGTGGATAAAAAAGTTGTGGTACATATATGTGATGGAATATTACTCGGCCATAAAGTAGAATGAAATCTTACCATTTGTGACAGCATGGATAGATCTAGAGGGTAGTATGCTCAGGAAATAAATCAGTCAGAGAAAGACAAATACCATATGATATCACATTTGTGGAATCTAAAGAACAAAATAAATGAGCAAATAAAATAGAAACACACTTATAGATATGGAAAACAAACTGACAGAGGCTAGTAGGGAGGGATGTTGGGGATGCGGACAATAGGTGATAGATTAAGAAGTACTAATTGGTAGTTACAACATAGGGAACATAGGTAATAACTATATATGGTGCCAGGTGGCACTTGAATTATCAGAGGGATCGCTTACTAACCTATATGAGTGTCTATCCGCTGGGCCAATACCTGAAATTAACATAAGGAGGTGTTGAATGTAAACTGTAATCAAAAAATAAAATTTAATATCTGGCCAGTTTGGCTCAGTGGATAGAGCGTTGGCCCGTAGACTGGAAGATCCTGGTTTTGATGTCGGTTAAGGGCCTATGCTTGGATTTCGAGCTCCATCCCCAGTAAGGGGTGTGGAGGAGGCAGCCGGTCAGTGATTCTCTCTCTTCATTGATGTTTCTATCTCTCTTTCCCTCTTCCAAATCAATAAAAATATCTTTTAAAAATAAAAAAGTAATAATAAAATAAAGGAAGCTTACTTTGCTTAAGCCCTAACTGGCTTGGCTCAGTGGATAGAGCACCATCCTGCGGACTCAAGGGTTCCCAGGTTCGATTGCGGTCAAGGGCATGTACCTTGGTTGCGGACACATTCCCAGTAGGAGGTGTGCAGGAGGCAGCTGATCGATGATTCTAACTCTCTATCCCTCTCCCTTCCTCTCTGTAAAAAAATCAATAAAATATAATTAAGCTCTGGCCTGTGTTTCTCCGTGGTTAGAACATCAGCCCACACACCGAAGGGTCTTGGGTTAGATTCCCAGTCAAAGGCACATACTTGGATTGGAGGTTTGGTTCCCCCCACACCAACAAGGTGCATGCGGGAGGCAACCAAACAATGTGTTTCTCTCACATTGTTCTCTCTCTCTCTCTCTCTTCTCTCTCTCTCTCTCTCTCTCTCTCTCTCTCTCTCTCTCTCTCTCTCCCTGCCCCTGTATCTGTCTCTCTCTCCTTTTCACTCACTAAAAATCAATGGAAAAAATATCCTGAGGTTAGAATAAATAAGTAAATATTGGAGAAGAAACCTGAAAGTGGCCCTGGCCGGTATTGCTCAATTGATTGAGCATAGTCCCATGCACCAAAGGTCACTGGTTGGATTCCCATTGGAGGCACATGTAGGAGGGAGTCCAATCAATGTTTCTCTCTCACATCAATGTTTTTATCTCTCTCTCTCTGTATATATATAAAAACACAAAAAACAAAACAACAAACAAAACAAAATACCTGAAAGTTTATTTTATTTATTTATTTATTTATTTATTTATTTAAATATATTTTATTGATTTTTTTTTTTACAGAGAAGAAGAGAGAGAGATAGAGAGCTAGAAACGTTGATGAGAGATAAACATCAACCATCTGCCTCTTGCACCCCCCCCACCGGGGATGTGCTTGCAACCAAGGTACATGCCCTTGACCAGAATTGAACCCGGGACCTTTCAGTCCACAGGCTGATGCTCTATCACTGAGCCAAACCGGTTTCGGCTGAAAGTTTAAAAAGTAGAAGAAAAAAAAAAAGTTGAAGTGCATAAGATGGGTCATCCACACAGCTTGTGCAGTTGGCAATCTGGAAAAGTGGGACAAGGAGCAGTTTTCCAAGGGACCAAATAAATAAATAAAATGGTATTGACCCAGAATGGGGATGGGAATGAGCTTAGGAGTAGCTGGTCTGCAACTAGTTTCCCAACCACCCCTTTGCCTATCATCACAACCCATTGCCTGGGACAGTTCTCAGAACCCTATCCCAAGAGTGGGTTATGAAGACAAAGGAAAAACCCTGCCTTGCCTGAGATGCCCTCCCAACTTTGTGAGTTGGGTCTATCAGTCTGGTCTCAAGCTTAATCTGTTTCACTCTGGCACAAGAAATGGTATTATTACATACCCTTCTTTAAAAGGAAAACGACTTCCCTATCCAGGTCACTTTTCAAGCTGGAACTTCTGGGGCTGAAGACTCAGATAGAGCATATAGGGAGGGGTGTCCCACAAAGCCCTCACATGCATTTGGATAGAGAGTGGTTGGAGATCCTTTGTCTCTCCACTCCCTGCCTACCCTCCAAGAGGGAAGAGGGGGAGATGCTGTGGACTCCAGACTGAGATACATAGCAGTGCCAGCTGCTCCCTACCCACCCTGTTTCTACTTTCTTCATCCCACCTGCTCACTGACATTTCCTGATCACAGAAGAATACCCCACGCACACTGTGGGCTCAATGCTGGGCCTCTGGGAACGGATCATTGCTACGGATCTCTTTCTCTTCCTCCTGTAAGTAGGCTGGCTTTCCCTGTGATCTGGGGGCCTGCTGGGCCTTCAGTGGACAGGAGGCCACCATATGGCCAATGCTCTGGCAGAAGTGGCCCATTGTGGGCTGGGGTGGCAGCTTACATTCCTTGGCATGATGGTCTAGACCTCCACAGTTGGAGCACCTGTCCCTTTGACTTGCACTTCTGCACGTTCTGCCCTCTTGGCCTCCTCTCACTCCCAATACAGGATACCCACCCAGAACTGGTGACTCAGTTCCAGGCAGAAGTAAGTTGGTGGACTTTATTATTATTATTATTATTATTATTATTATTATTATTTAATATGTTTTATTGATTTTTTACAGAGAGGAAGACGGTAGAGAGTCAGAAACATCCATGATAGAGAAACACCGATCAGCTGCCTCCTGCACACCCCCTACTGGGGATGTGCCCACAACCAAGGTACATGCCCTTGACCAGAATTGAACCTGGAACCCTTCAGTCCGCAGGCTGAAGCTCTGAGCAAAACCGGTTTTGGCCCTTTTTTATTATTTTTAAAAAATAAATACTTTTAAAGAGAGGAAGGAAGAGAGAAAGCGAAACATTGATTTGAGAGAAGAACATCAACTAGTTGCCTCATATATACACCCAACCCCTAACCTAGGTATGTGCCCCGATGGCCAGATAAAGAGCTTCACTAATAATAATAATAAAAAAAAGCTAAAGGAGTTCATCACCGCCAAACCAGAATTATATGAATTGCTGAAGGGGGTTCTTTCGGAAAAGAAAGTAAATAAAGATAAAAACTATGAACAACAAATACGTAACTATCAACAAGTCAATCTAAAAACCAAGGGAATTAAAAAAAAATCTGATGAACAATATTAACTGGTGAATATAATAGAATCAGATGTATGGAAGGGGAGTGAACTGACGATTCTCGGGGAAAAAGGGAGAGAGGAGTGTGGGAAGAGACTGAACATAAACTGTGCACCTATGGATGAGGACAATGGGGGGTGGGGAAAGGGCAGAAGGTGGGGTGGGAACCTGGTGGAGGGGAGCAATGGAGGGGGGTGGGTAATGAGGAATATTTGTAATAATATGAACAATAAAGATTTATTAAAAAAAAAAAGAAGAAGAAATTTACCTAATATGGGCACAGCAATGTTAAAATATTTCTCCAAGGTCACATAATTAGTAAATGGCCACAGTTTTTAACCCAGGAATGTCTGATTCCAGTAATAATGTCCTGGTCTTTATTCTACATATGCTGGAGCTATGAGGAGAAGTTGTTGGCCCATACATTCAGAAAGGTTAAAAACTCCCTCTCCTTAATATTCTACTCCATCCTTTATCTCTTCTATATTTTTCCTTAGGTCTGATAAAGTCTTTGTTCAAACATATTGCTAAAATGAGCTCAGAACTTATCGCAGGAGAAAATCAAGAGAATAGATAAGTAACCACCTCTATTGTTTTTCTTCCTTTCAAGTCTTAGACTCATTAACATCAGAAGAGGTGTTAAATGTCCCAAGACTATCAATTTGGACTCTGTCAGCCCAGGCTCATTCCCAAATAGAATTGGCTTCAGGAGAAATAAATTAAGCCTGTCCTGAGGTTTTTCTCTCCTCGTCCCAAGAGAGCCCCATGATTACCAGGAAGCCTCCCACTGGTCCATCCAGGGGCCCAGAATGGGGACTGGCCCCTGGGTTCCCCAAACTCACCAAACACTTGCAATGGGAAGCTCCATTCCTCTTCAAACGTAGACGGCAACGTCACCTTCAGGATGTAGGTGCTGCTGTCTTCTTCCTGGACATCATAGATGTGGAGTGTGCCATTTTGAAGATCAAGTGTGACTCTGTCCTTAAACTTAGTTTTGTAGTAGTTAGGAGTAGGCTGGTTGGTCTCCCATTCTAGAATTTTCTGGTTGGTAGTGTAAAACCAGGTGAGACGTAGGTAGTTCTTAGGCAAATTGGAGATTTGAAGACTCACATTGCTGCCAGAGAGCGCGAATTTTTTATCTGCTAATTGACCTGCTAGTGAGACAGTGAGACCCAACTTAGAGAAGGCAGAGATACCTGGGCTTGTAGGTCAGGGAAGAAGGAAGGAATTTCTGCTTACAGCCTGGACCTGAGAGGGCAGGGCGGGGCAAGGATAAACTCCTGACTCCACTGTGGGGCAGGGCAGAGCTATCCTCCATTTTGTGTAACTGGACCCTAGCCCTCACCCAACCAATCAGGGTCAGCCAAAGCAGTGACATCACCACCGGAGTAAAACTCCAGGGCTTGGCGAAATTTGCTCTCTTCCGCCATGCTGTCGGCGTGAGTGGGACAGAGCCCATGCTAGCATGGAAGAGGCTCTTTTGTTTATTGCATCGGACTCAGCTCCCTGGTGGTCCTTGGAGATCATGAAGTCTGGGCATAATAGACCCATGATCAGGAATTCCATGAAAGTTGGAGATTGGGAAGTGGGCTTGACGACAGGAAATGTTGCTTATAATCCATTCAGTTCTGCCTCAGGTGATAAAGATAAAGGACACTGAGGTTGGCTCAGCAGATTTTTCAAAATAAAATAATGACAAATCATCTCCTCTCTGGGCTTGTGTTCCCTAATGGTTCGATTAGTTTCCCAGCAGTAAGTGTGGAGAGAAACAAGGTTTAAAGTGGATGGAAGACATTGGTGGCAAAGCATAATAAAAGCGTGAACACATTTCAGTACCAATATTTTATGCTGCTTTGCTGGCTTTAGTGATACTGGTAGTTTTTGTAAGTTTTTTAAAACTTGTGACACACTGGGATTTCTTTCCTTATTCTAACTAAATTTATTTTTATTCTTATACATACAGTTTTGTTCTTTCTTATATGGGGGAACCCCAAATTGTATAAACCTCAGCTATAAAAACTCAGGTTTGGTTAAGTTGGAGAACAAAAAATGATACCTACAAGTAAAAGGAGGTCTGTTGACTCTTTTTGTAGGTGGGGAGAAGTAAATACTGTACATATATACATTAATTGACTTCAGTCAATGAAGGACTGCATATACACCAGTGGTCCATCTACATATATAGAAGCCAAATATGGACCCTGGGATGGGGTGGGAACCGGGTGGAGGGGTGCAGAGGGAAGTGGAGGGAAAAAGGGACATCTGTAATAATCTGAACAATAAAGATAAATCAATCATCAATCAATCATCCCCTGGAAACTCCCCTAAAATCTCCACCCTTAAAATCCTTAGGATTGAGGACCCAGTACCCTGTCTTCCAAGAAGCACACCCTCACCTTTCCCTTCCCTCTCTCCTACCCCCAGGCATTACCTTCCTCACTCCCAAGCTCCAAGGGCCCTTCCTTTACCTCCATAACATGTTTCCTAAGCCCATTTCTTCTACAAATTATTTTCCTATCTCTGTGATTTTTCTAAATAAATGTTCTCTTATAATTTGAGTCTTGACTCTGAATCCTTTCCTAGCCAGAACTCAAGTACTGTACCAAGGTCGCTGAACACCGTGCAGATCCGGTCTGACCCCACCCTATCTAACACCAGCTCGTTCCCTCCCACTGCTGCCAACACTTCCTTTTATTCAAAATTTGAAAACTACTAGTACTTCACAGAATGCAAACCACGGGACTAAAAGGGGGCCTACTTTCTTTTTTCTTTTTCTTTTTTTTTAAATATATTTTTATTGATTTTGTACAGAGAGGAAGGGAGAGAGATAGAAAGTTAGAAACACCAATGAGAGAGAGTCATCGATCGATCAGCTGCCTTTTGCACACCCCCTACTGGGGATATGCCTGCAACCATTGTACATGCCCTTGACCGGAATCGAACCTGGTACCTTTCGGTCCCCAAGCCGACACTCTATCCCACATGTGTCAAACACAAGGCCCGAGGGCCAAATCCGTCCCGCCAGGCCTTGCAATGTGGCCCGCACCGCGCTGTCATCACTGCACTCCGCTGCGTTCCATCACAATGACAGTTTATGACTGTTCAGTAAACCATTCGGCCCGCAATTTAGGCTGGATTTTAGATTTTGGCCCCTTCTCTGATTGAGTTCGACACCCCTACTGAGTCTATCCACTAAGCCAAACCGGTTTCAGCAGGGGGCCTACTTTCTTATGGTCCCCTGGAGAAAAGAGATAGAACTCAGGTTGAGTCACACCCCACGTCCTCTTTTCCGTCCCACCAGTGCACAGTTATAGGCAGACAATCTGTGGAAAATACCTTGAATCCTGGTCTCCAAGAAGCAATGAGGCAGTAGAAGCTGGAGAATTAGACACCACTTCAACCCTTCGGAGTCCATGCTTCTCTCCAGAGCTTCCGGTATGTGCAGTCTGGGTAGTGTTCAATGTACAGCCTGCGGTTAGAAAAAGAAAAACGACTTCCCTTCACGCTAGCTTATGGGTAAGGGCTTGAAAATAGGAAGTACTATAGGTTTACCTTCTTTACATCTGAGAACACAGTGGCAGTTTTAATTTTAGTTCATCTTTTTGATAGAATGGATTTATAATCTAATTGGAGGCCCAATGCATAACATTTGTGCATAGATAGGGCTCCTGGCGGCTTCCGGCCACCGGCCTGGGCCTCCCCTTGTTCTGCGCTGCCTTTTTGTGGTCCGCGCACGTCACAGAAAGTGGTTGAGCTCCCAGTCGGGTTCCTGGTTGATTGAGCTCCAGCCCCGAGGGGACAATTTGCCTTGTATTAGATAGGATAGATAGAGCAGCTGAATTAATCTGAAAAGTAATCATATTATCTTAAATCTTAGAACACAGATACTCTCGTGAATAGGGGATTAAGTTTTTCTTAAAGTTTCCTTTTCAAGGCCTGTGCAAAGCAATTGAAGTGGTGACTCAGCTGTGAATCCAGCAAACAGAACCGACAAGCATAGCCAGGCCAACCCACCAGGAGTTAAAACATCATCTCATCAACATCATCTCATCGCCTGGGGGTCCATAGCTGACATCAGTGGACCCCCAGGCCTGCATGTAGCTGCATTCCTTACCCTAGTCCCTTTCCCTTTAACCAGTGCACAATTATAGGCAACCTTTTGGGCCACATCCTGGACTTCTGTTTGTTTGTGGGTGCTCACTAGCAACCCCACCTGGCAGCCTTCTCAATAAATACCTAATATAATTCAATCCTGACTTCCTTATTGAACACAGCGACAAGCAGCCTGAACCCAACCGGGGAAAGGGGGTGTCTCAGGGTTTCCTGCTAACACTCTGTGGTTATTTGAGGTCTCTTGGGTATGCAGGTCTTCCCTGAGTTAGTCAGGTTAGCATGTGACCCTTTTTCACCCACACATCTCCCTTTTGATAATAAATCAACCCAAAGGATGAATTGATGATCAAACTTTGGTTGGATAATGGAGTCCCATGGTGCTAGGAAGGCTCATTCCCAGGAAGTCTCAGTGCTAGCATGTCTTGCTGAACAGAGTGGACCACTGGAGATGGGACAAGACCATAGCCTTAGATGGCATTCAAAGATGAATTACTATTATTCAAAATAAAAGGCAGGTAAATGAGAAGCAGTCATATCCTATATGTCTCTTTAAAAAAGTATTCTGAGTACTTGTAACTCTGAATTCCCTCTCCCAGGAGGTCATGGTTCAATTCCAGTCAGGACATATGCCCGGGATTGTGGGATCGATCCCGGTGTGGGGAGTGAGTGAGAAAGTTGATCAGTGATTCTCATCATTGATGTTTCTATCTCTCTCTTCCTCTCCCTTCCTCTCTGAAATCAATAAAAACATATTAAAAAACAAACAAACCATATCCTTGAGGGAGGATTAAAATATATTTATATATTAGCTAATTTTACTAGGGCTTACTAGAAGGTAGTCCTTGTGCTATTTTAATATGGATTATCTCATTTAATACTTACAATCATCTGGACTAAGAACTATGAATATTTCCATTCCCCAGATGAGAAAACTGAGGCATGGAACATTAAAGTCACCTTGCCCAAGGCCAAATTTTCCAGTCCATTGGGATTGGTGGAGGTTCTGCAATTATGGGAACAAGACCTGGGGTGCTTCGGACTCCTCTGCTCTCCTTCTGTCTGTCCTGCTTTTTACATTTCAGAACTTGTGAAACTGGGCTAGGTCAGCTCTAGACATCTGGGTAAATACCCAAACTCGATGCAACCTGCAAAACCCCCTTCTCTCTATTCTTTGTAGTCACTCTAGAATGGCTCTTTAGAGTTACAACCTGCTTTCATACCCATTGATAGTTTTGCTCCCACAATAACCCATGACATAGGCATGGGAAGGCAGTTTTATTCTAAGTTTACACGTGAAGAAATTATGAACCATAGGAGTGAGATGACTTGCAGTAGCAGATCATTCATTAAAACTACTCTGTGTCCTACCCAGTTTTGGCTTAGTGTAGGGGTGTCGAACTCAATCAGAGAAGGGGCCAAAATCTAAAATCCAGCCTAAATCGCGGGCCGAATGGTTTACTGAACAGTCATAAACTGACAATGTTAACCAGAAATGTGAATTTAAAATGAGTGGAACAATCTTTTCCTTAACAGTGCTGTTAACCAACTCACATGCTATCAAGGATTTGGCCCTCGGGCCTTGTGTTTGACACATGTGGCTTAGTGGATAGAGGGTCTCAGGTTCAATTCCAGTCAGGGGCACGTGCCTGAGTTGTGGGCTTGATCCCAGTAGGGGGCATGCAGGAGGCAGTTAATCACTGATTCTCTCTCATCAGTGATGTTTCTATCTCTCTCTCCTCTCCCTTCCTCTCTGAAATCCATAATTACACACACACACACACACACACACAATGGATGACACAAGTCGTGTTTGTGACAAATGAAAAGCAGCAGGTTCTGGTCCTGGGCTCTCCACCACTGTATTTGAGGTAGGTCTTTGGGTGTTTGGGTCAGTGTGTTGGGTATAGTCACATCACGCCCTGTTTTGGGCACAGAAAAAGGGTAACCTTCTTCCAGAGTCCCTTTTCCCAAAGACATGCAGCATGATTGGTGAGACTGGGAGAGAGAAGATGTGAGAGAAGGGCATAGAAACTAGTAGGTACACTAGAGATGTGAGGAATAATAATAGAAGAATGAAAAGTTTTATTTGCCTATGAGTTATTGCTTAGCCAATAACTCATAGGCAAATAACGAAACAGAAAATGACCATATGTGTGAATAGGCAAGATGGCTAAGCAGTTCTGGGCCTTTCCAGGGACATTTCTTTTTTCTTTAAAAAACAAACAAACGTATACATAAACACCCACAAACAGAAACAGAAATGATGAGAGAGAATCATTTATAGCTTTTCTCCTGCACGCTCCACCCTGGGGTCGGGCCTGCAACTTTTGAACCATAGGAGTGAGATGACTTGCAGTAGCAGATCCCACATTAAAACTACTCTGTGCCCTAACCCAGTTTTGTGCCCTGACTGAGAATAGAGCCATTGTTACAGAAAACCGAAGAAGAACAAAGCAATACTTAGATGAAGTTACATTTATTATGCGCGGGTCCAGAGGAAAATGTATCTCAAATTCTGGGCCCCCACAGGCAGTAACTCTCCCTATTTATATGATTTTACCTTCTTTGTCTCCTAAATATGGAGTGTTTCCAGCCCCTTTGCAAGTTTTTTTTTTAAAGTTATTTATTTATTTATTTATTTATTTATAATATATTTTATTGATTTTTCACAGAGTGGAAGGGAGAGGGATAGAGAGTTAGAAACGTCGATGAGAGAGAATCATCGATCAGCTACCTCTTGCACACCCCCTACTGGGGATGCGCCTGCAACCAAGGTACATGCCCTTGACCGGAATCAAACCCGGGACCTTTCAGTCCCCAGGCCGACGCTCTATCCACTGAGCCAAACCGGTCCCGGCTCCCTAATATATTTTAAGCAAAATTTGACAAAATTCTTAGACACCTCCAGGAGAATGTTGTACATCTTATTTCAACTTATTCTGAAATACTTATATTACTATAAAAAAAAAAAAAGTCCCTGGGCCCACCTGCTGTGTCTCAGTGGTTGAGCGCTGAGCAATGAACCAGGAGATTATGGTGAAGCATCCATCTTATATGAAAACTGCTCTTTGAAATTTTAACCCTGCTGATTGGCTTCTGTGAATTCTTGCTTGCTAAGACTACTCCCACTTCAGCAAGGCTATTGAACTTTCCCTAGACAAGTGCTGGTGCAGGCTAGGCCTCTGGTTGAGGTCTCAAGGCCCAGCACATATGGGCTCTTTAAGAACTTGCAAAGGGTGCCGAAACCGGTTTGGCTCAGTGGTAGAGCATCGGACTGAAAGGTCCCGGGTTCGATTCTGGTCAAGGGCATGTACCTTGGTTGCGGGCGCATCCCCAGTAGGGGGTGTGCAAGAGGCAGCTGATAGATGATTCTCTCTCATCGATGTTTCTAACTCTCTATCCCTCTCTCTTCTTCTCTGTGAAAAATCAATAAAATATCAATATGTTATAAATAAATAAATAAATAAATAATAAAAATATATTAGGGAGAAAGGCTTCAAAATGTTCTCATACTTTGCTAGCTTTAAATGTAAAGTTCTCTATTTCATATACTTTAATGTCATTCTTGGTGAATTTATGAAGAAAAATTTAAATGATGATTGAGTGCAAAAATAACATAAGAAAAAGGCCTGCTGTGCTTGCTGTATGCCCACTTCCACAGAACATACCTCAATTATAGTTGCTTTGAAAAAAGAAATAACTATTGAACAAGCTATTTTTAAAACCAGGTAAGTTGTACCAATACTACTATGTTTTAAAGCAGGGGTGGGGAACCTTTTTTCTACCAAGGACTATTTGGATATTTATAACATCATTTTCAGGCCATATAAAATGATTAACTTAAAAATTAGCCTGCTGTATTTGGTCAAACATTTAATTAACTCACCCCTAAGGCCTGGGCAGGGCCAGACAAAATGCTTTTGTGGGCCTTATATGGCCTGAGGGCCAGACAGTCCCCACCCCTGCTTTAAATGCAACAAGCATTTCTCACTTTGAGATGACACAGATTTTCTCCCTGAAATATACCATGTTTCCCCGAAAATAAGACATCCTCTGAAAATAAGACCTACTTACAGGTTTCCTTCTGAGTGAAATATAAGGCATCGCTCGGAAAATAAGGCCCCACCCAGGCTAAACATGAGAGATTTGGTCCACTGATTCTGAAAGATATGGAGTCACAAGAAATTCACCAGGAAATTCAGGAATTGGATTGTTATGATGATGTTCCAGAAGATGATGACATGATTGTCATTGAATAAATGAGTAAATTCTTGATACTGTAGGATTCACAGTTTGTCTGCTTTGTGTTGACAACCACCATACTACTGTACCCTATACAGATAATACATTTCCTTGATTTTCATTTAACAATAAATGTGTACCGTGTTCTTCTTCATGGAAAAATAAGACATCCCCTGAAAATAAGACCTAGCACATCTTTGGGAGCAAAAATGAATATAAGACACTGTCTTATTTTCGGGGAAACAGGGTACAAGCATTCTATTCTTTTAAAATTATTATTGTTTAAAGTATTACATGTGTCTCCTTTTTCCACAATTGACACCCCCCCCACCACCACTCCCACCCTCAAGAACAAGCCCCTACTGTCCCAGTGTTCCTGTCCACTGGTTATGCTAATATGCAGGCATACAAGTCCTTTGGTTGATCTCTAACCACCCCCTCCCCTGCCTTCTCTCTGAGGTTGGACGGTCTGTTCAGTGTTAGATTGTCTGTGGATCTATTTTTGTTCATCAAATTATGTTGATCATTATATGGATGAGATCATGTGGTATTAATCTTTCTCCAACTGGCTTATTTAGCTTAACATAATGCTCTCCAGGTCCATCCATGCTGTTGCAAATGCTAAGGGTTCTTTCTTTTTTATAGCAGCATAGTATTCCACTGTGTAGATGTACCACAGTTTTCTAGCACTTAGGCTGTTTCCAAATCTTAGCTATTGTAAATTGTGCTCCTGTTAACATAGAGGTGCATATATCCTTTCTGATTGGTGTTTCTAGTTTCTTGGGATAAAGTCCTAGAAGTGGGATCACTGGGTCAAATGGGAGTTCCATTTTTAACTTTTTGAGTAAACTCCATACTGTTCTCCATAGTGGCTGCACCAGTCTGCATTCCCACCAGCAGAGCACGAGGGTTCCTTTTTTTTCCACATCCTCTGCAGCACTCGTCGTTTGTTGATTTGTTGATGACAGCCATTCTGACAGATGTGAAATGGTACCGCATTGTTGTTTTGATTTGCATATCTCGGATCATTGTAGTGGCCTGTGAAGAACAGAGTATAAGGGACCAAGGTGGAAGCAAGAGGACTAGATAACTTTTGTAATCGTGCTGGCAAGTGATGGTAGTGGTGAAGGTTGGTAAAGGTGAAAAACGTGGTTGGGTTCTAGGCATTTTCCAAGGAAGAGACAACAGAATTTGTGGATGAATGGATATGGTATATGAGAAAGTGGAGTCAAAGATAATTATAATTTTCTGGAATGAAAAACTTAATGACTACAGCAAGAATTTACTGCAATGAAGAAGACAGGTGGAGAAAGTAGAGGGCAGGGAAGCAAGAGCCTGATTTGGCACATGTGAAGATTTAGATTTTGCATTTTATCCTCAGAGATATGGGAAATGAACGGCAAGCAAAGAAATAACTGGATCTGATTTATGTATTAGAGGTATTGTTCTAGCCCTAGCTGTTTGTTGAATATTCAAGTGGAGATGATGATGATAGGTGGTTGGATATACAAGACTAGAATTTAAGAAAGAGATCACAGTTAGAAATAAAACTGAGTATTTTAAATCAAGAGATTGAATGAAATCAATTGAAATATAGGGATTAAAAAATGAGTAAGTTTAAGAACCAAACCCAGAAATTTTTCAACGTTTACAGATGGGAGAGATTCCCAACGTTGAGCATAGGAGTGTGAGAAGCCGTGGGTAGGAGAGAACCAAGAGAGAAAGGATGGTTTCTCAAGAAAAAAATAAATAATTAACAAATGCTGCTGATACATTTTATTTTTCAAAGGCAATTTGTTTTTGCATAGGCTTCTTTTGTGGATGTTGTTTCTCTTTCTAAATGCCTTGGTGGGGTAGCCTGAGGGTTTTTTATTGATCTCATTCAGTCAGGCCTTTTCCTGTCTTAAGACAGCTTCTCTCAATATTTTACCAAAAGACTTGGCTTAATCATTTCTAGGACAAGGAAAACCATTCCAGGAAACACAAAAGTGAAATTGTTTGAATTAAAATGAAACATATTCTCCAATCTACCACTGAGCCCATTTTTACAAAAGATCTCTTTTCCAACTTTATTCTGTTTGCTAAGAATCTCAGTAATCAAAATCACATGTCAAACCCTAGCCGTTTTGATTCAGTGGATAGAGCGTTGGCCTTTGGACTAAAAGGAGCTGAATTCCATTACAGTCAAGGGCACATGCCCAGGTTGCAGACTCGATCCCTAGTAGGAGGTGTGCAGAAGGCAGCCAATCAATGATTCCCTCTCATCATTGATGTTTCTATTTCTTTCTCCCTCTCCCTTCTTCTCTGAAATCAATAAAAAAATATATTTTTAAAAAATCACATTTCAAAACTACTATTTCTACCATTGCCACATTTGTACAAGTATGATTTACAAATGGATGGTACCTCATAATGGAAAAATCACTGGATTTGAAGGTAGAAAAATATCAGTTGTTTGCTGGAGTCCTTGCTCGTTCTTTTATTGGTTCTTGCAATTTATCTGCAGATTTTTAAAAATTGATGGATTTGATCTTAAAATGATAATTTGACTCTCATTTTCCAATCTGTTTATTTACTTATTCACTTATTTATTTATTTAGTCTCATTTTTTTGGTCAAGACACCAGTTAATTAATGAATAATAGTAGTGGCTCGAGAAACCTTGTCTTATTCCTGACTTTGACGGTATTGTTTCCAAAGATTCAGCATTTAAGTATGATGTTTTCTGTAGCTTCCTACAAATTCTTAAAATTATGAGTGATTATTGAATTTTATCAACATTTTATTATATCTTCTGACATGATCATATGTCATTTTTGCCTTAGTCAGTGTGATGGATTTCACTTTGATAAATTTTTATGATGAGGGCCTATTTTCACAATCCTGAGATAACTGATAATCAGTCATGACATGTTTTTAATACATGAATGGATTTTATTTGTTAATGTTTCAACTTTATTCTTAAGTAATACTAGTCTATAGTGTTCCCTGTTTTAAAAAACATTTATTTGGTTTTTGTCTATTTATTTATTTATTTATTTATTTATTTATTTACTAACTAGAGGCCTGGTGCATGAAAATTGTGCAAGAGGGCGGGATGGCAAGGCCTTCACCCTCTCCAATCCAGGACCCTCAGGGGTTGTCCAATTGCCAGTTTAGGCCAGATCCCCAGAATTGGGACTAACCCTGCAGTCAGACATTCCTCCCACAATCTGGGACCTCTGGCTCCTAACCACTCACCTGCCTACCTGCCTCATTGCACCTAATTAATTCTGCTTGCAAGTCTGATCACCTCCTTACTGGTTTCCTGCTAGCCTAGTCACCACTTAACTGCCCTCCTGCCAGCCTGGCCGCTCCCTAACTACTCCCCTGCTGGGCTGGCTGCCCCATAACTGCTCCTCTGTCAGCTGATACCCCTAATGGCCTCTGCCTCGGCCCCTGCCACCATGGCTTTGTCCGGAAGGATGTCTGAAAGGATGTTCAGAAGACATCTGGTTAAAGTAGCATATTGCCCTTTATTAGTATAGATTATTTTGTTGTTGTTGTTGTTAGTCCTCACCCATTGATTTTCAGAGAGTGGAAGATACAGAGAGAAGCACCAATGTGAAAGAGATACATCAGTTGGTTGCCTTCCACATGTACCCGACCAGGGCCGGGAGTTGAACCTGAAACTGAGGTAGACTTTAAGACAAAGTGATAATGAGGGGCATTTCATAATGATAAAGGGATCAATTTATTTGGAAGGCATAACAATAAAAAATGTGCATTACTAGTAATAACAGATCTTCAAAATACAAAAGGCAAAACATTTCTTTGAGATCAATGTTCAGAAGTGTGATTGCTGGGTTATATGGTAAATACATGTTTAGTTTTTGAAGAAATTGACAAGCTTCTGACCCAGCAATTCCACTTCTGGGAATTTATCTGAAGAAATCAGAAACACAATTTTTTCTTAAAAAGAGTTTTTTGGTAATCAAGAATGCACATTCTGTAAAATGTATCCAACAGTGTCATGTACCTAAATGTTTTTTTTAAATATATTTTTATTGATTTTTTACAGAGAGGAAGGGAGAGGGATAGAAAGTCAGAAACATCGACGAGAGAGAAACATTGATCAACCGCCTCTTGCACACCCCCTACTGGGGATGTGCCCGCAACCAGAGTACATGCCCTTGACCGGAATAGAACCTGGGTCCCTTGAGTCTGCAGGCCGATGCTCTATCAACTGAACCAAACCGGTTTTGGCAGAAACACGAATTTCAAAGAATATAGACACCCGTATGTTCACAGGGTGGTGAGTGGGGGGGAGGGGGTGTGGAGTAGAGGGTGGGTAGAAGGACAAAGATTACATGGGAGAGTAGGAACTACAGGCATGGGGAAATTGCAGTGGTTACAGGTTACGGGAAATGTGTGTACCTATAGGAATAGATTGTTTCAGTCAGGAGGTTGTAAATTCTTCCATAATGATGAGAAGTTCTTGGTTCATGGAAGGCATTCCAGTGTTAGCCTTCTATGTCCTGGGGCGTACAGCTCTCAGCCAGGTTAGCATGTGCCTTCTCTAATCAGAATAGAACCATCACAGTTAACAGAGCTCGATTAATATTTCTTATAACTATAACCCATTATTCTATTTCTACCCCTAACAATCTTAGTATTTACTATACTGTTATTACAGAACTACAGTCCCTAGGCCTGGCCTAGCCAGCCCTGTCCCCCAATGCCACCACCCCCAGTTCTCCAATCTTCATCAGGTAATCGGAGCCTGCTGGCTGGGGGGAGGAGCCAAGAGGTCTGCCATTCTGCCTGCTTGTAGGCCCCGCCCCCTCTGTGTGGTGGGGTGGGGGCTTTGGCCTGGCACCACCTGTGTCCCCCACCACCCACCCCCGGTTCCCTGATCACACTGGGCAATCAGAGCCTGACAGCCATTGCGCCTCATAGTGACTGGAGGGGTCGTTCTGGTTATTCCGCTACTTGGGTCAATTGGCATATTACCCTTTCATTATATAGGATGTACCCTTTCTACTTTTAAAAAAAAAAAAAAAAGTTTCCTGTCAAACAGTATGCCATGTTAAGCCAGCAGCAGCAGCCTCATACATTGTTTTTACTGCCTGTTTTGACTGCATTGTTTTAAATATATATGTTTTATTTATTTATTTATTTATTTATTTATTTATTTATTTTACAGAAAGGGAGAGGGATAGTTAGAAACATCCATGATAAACATTGATCAGCTGCCTCCTGCATGCCCCCTTCTGGGGACATGCCAGCAACCAAGGTACATGCCGTTGAGGAATCAAACCTGTGACCCTTCAGTTCGCAGGCTGACGCTCTATCCACTGAGCCAAACCAGTTAGGGCAGACTGCAATATTTTTTCTTGTGTTTGATTGGATTTAGGTCTACCACTTCTGTTTCCTTCTTTTAAAAAATTCTCTTTAGCTCTAGCTGGTTTGCTCAGTGAGTAGAGCATGAGCCTTCGGACTGAAGGTTCTCAGGTTCAATTCCTGCCCCTGGTCAGGGTACAGTGAGAGGCAACCAATCGATGTGTCTCTCTCACATAGATGATTAAAAAAAAAAAAATCAGCTGAGACCGGTTTGGCTCAATGGATAGAGCGTCGGCTTGAGGACTGAAGGGTCCCAGGTTCGATTCCGGGTAAGGGCATGTACCTCGGTTGCGGGCACATCCCCAGTAGGGGGTGTGCAAGAGGCAGCTGATGGATGACTCTCTCTCATCGATGTTTCTAACTCTCTATCTCTCTCCCTTCCCCTCTGTACAAAATCAATAAAATATAAAATAAAATAAAAACTATGGAAAAAAAACCCTCTGGTAAATATTAACACACACACACACACACACACACACACACACACAAAATCACTGTAATGTCTCTGTTGACCTTTTGTTCCTATGTGCTTTCTTTTCTTTGTGGTTTCTCTTGATGTCCCACTTCAATATTCTTTTTTATGAAGTACTGATTGGAGCCTCTTATCTATTGGGCTGTCTGCCTAATTCTTAATGATGAGTACAACTTCTTTATATATTATGAATACAAGATTCTTGTGGAATAATGTATTACAAATATCTTCGCCCACTCTTTGTAAGATGGGACTTCCGCCGAAGCCGGTTTGGCTCAGTGGTAGAGCGTCGGTCTGTGGACTGAAAGGTCCCGGGTTCGATTCGGGCAAGGGCATGTGCCTTGGTTGCGGGCACATCCCTGGTAGGGGCTGTGCAGGAGGCAGCTGGTTGATGTTCCTCTCTCATCGACGTTTCTAGCTCTCTATCTCCTTTCCTCTCTGTAAAAAAATCAATTAAAAAAAAAAAAAAAAGATGGGACTTTCATCACCCTGTGTTTCAATTTCTTTTCCGCTTTTGTACTAGTCACTAAAAGCAGACGTGGCTCACTCTCATTTGTCCCTCCCACACACTGTAGACCCCAGTGGAGAAGAAACCTGAGACCTGCAGGAGGGAAGCTGCTCATCTGAATCACTGCCATCCAGAGAGCAGTATGCCGGTTTCCCCAGCAAACCTCATCCTCATCCTTCTCCTCTGCCAGCTCATGGGTGAGTCCAACAGATCCTCCTGTTCTCCTGGCTGCCTTCCCCATTAGGAGGCGTAGCTCTAGGTCCTGGGATCGCTCTGGGGTTGTGACTCAACTCAGGAGGCTCTGCTCCCTTATCTAATATCGCCTTTTACATCCGATGGTCTCTGAAAAGAGACTGAAGAGAGAGGAGAAGGAAGGACTCCGGGGACCGACTCCCCTTCCGAGTGTCCAGGGAAGGAAGGGCTAGAAGAAGTGGTGTCGGGGATCAGGAGGACCTGTGTTCTAAGCACAATTCCTGCCACAGAGTAGATGAAGACTGTCATCTTCCCGGGACCTTAGCCCTCCCTCCCTTAGAGGACAATCTTTAAAACAAAATAATATCATACAGGTGTGTGTTTGTTTTTTCATAAATATATATTTATCCCTGGCCTATGTTGCTAAGTGGTTAGAGTATTAGTCAGCAAAGGGTCACAGGTTCGATTCCCAGTCAAGAGCGCACGCACACTTGGGTTACAGTTTCAGTTCCTGATCCCTGGCCCTGCTTGGGGCCCATGGTGTTGGTAACCAATTAATATGTTTCTCTGTTCTCTCTCTCTCTCTCTCTCTCTCTCTTTCTCTCTCTCTCCCCATCCTTCCCTCCCACTCGCTCTAAAAGTCAATGGAAAAAAATATCCTTAGGTGAGGATTGTAATATATATATATTTAAGGTATTTTCTTTAACTACATTTATAAGATACTTATATATTTTATGTTTAGAAATACATTTTTAAATGATATGTAAAACAATTATATTGGTGAAGGGGAACATTTTAATTTTCTCTCTTCACCCTAGGCCTTTACCACCCTATTTTCTGTTTCCATTGGTAATACTTATCTATATATGCTAATTAGACCGAGTCAACCGGACATCTTTCGGATTCCGACTTTCTTCTGGACAAAGCCACAGTGGCAGGGACTAAGGCAGAGGTGGTTAAGGCAGTCAGGCCAGCAGGTGAGCAGTTAGGGGGCTGTCAGGCTCGCAGGGGGCAGTTAGTGGGAGGCCAGGCCGGCAGAAACAGGGGGGCAGTTAGGGGCGGCCAGGCTGGTAGGGGAGCAGACAAATGACTAGGGGCCTCAAAGTTTCTCTCTCATTGATGTTTTTAACTATCTCTCTCCCTTCCTCTCTGTAAAAAAATCAATAAAATATATTTAAAAAAAGAAAGAATACCCTTCAAGATTTCATTTAATACTGCTTTTGTCATGACCAACTCCTTTCGCTTTTTCTTGTCTGTGAAGCTCTTTATCTGAACTTCAATTCTAAATGATAGATTTGCTGGGTAAAGTAATCTTGATTATAGGTTCTTGCTTTTCATCATTTTGAATATTTCTTGGCACTCCTTTCTGGCCTGCAAAGTTTCTGTTGAGAAATCAGCTGACAGTCATATGGGCACTCCCTGTAGGAAACTGCTTTTCTTTTGCTGCTTTTGAGGTTCTCTCTTTGTCTTTAACCATTGTCATTTTAATTTTGATGTATCTTGGTATGGACCTCTTTGAGTTTATCTTGTTTGGGACTCTCCATGCTTCTTGGACTTGTAAGTCTATTTCTTTCAGTCTCAATGAGCTTTCTTCTTTATTTCTTTAGGAGTAGGACTTCCATTCAGCCAGATTTCAGGCAGTTCTGAATGATGGTTGTTCTGTATTTTAGTTGTAATTTTGATGTGGTTGTGGGAGGCAGCATTTGCCTAGGCCACCATCTTGGTTCTCTAATTTTATCTCTTAAACAAAGCGTTTTTGTTTGTTTTGTTAGTTCTCATCTGAGAAATTTGTTGTTGTTGTTGTTGGGTTGTTGTTTGTTTTTAAGAGAGAGAGAGTGGAAGGGAGGGGTGTGGAGAGAGAGAGAGAAAAAAAAATCAGTGTGAGATCTATTGGTTGCTTCTTGCACTTGTGAACCAGGTACACGTGCCCTTGGGGGGAAATCAAACCCTTAACTCTTCAGTGCACAGGCCTACACTTTAACCACTGAGCACACCGGTCAGGGCTTAACCCAAACAGTTTAATCAGTCCCTGTGTCGAAAACAAACTCATATTGGTCCTACAAAACAAACTCAGTTTGGCTTAGAGGATAGAGCAACAGCCTGCAGACCAAAGGGTCCCAAGTTCGATTCTGGTCAACGGCATACACCTTGGTTACAGGCTTTCCCCTGGCTCTGGCCCTGGCCAGGGCTCATGTAGGAGGCAGCCAATTGATGTGCTTCTCTCACATCAATGTTTCTCTCTCTCATTCATTCTCTCTTTCACTATCCCCCCACCCCCACCCCCCCCCCCCCCCCCCCAAAAAAAAATAAAAAAGGAAAAATATCCTGGGGTAAAGATTAACCAAAAAAAAGGGGGGGGGGCGGGAGAAATAAAAATAAAAATAATTCATATTGTAGGTATTTTAAGGCCATGAAGGACTGGAAACTTCCTCCACCTGTCACAGTCCTCCTGTCCGAACATTTTACTTACCCTCAGGGATCTCAGAACAGATCAGGAGTGTAAGTTAAGAGTATACCTCCGGTCATCAGACTCTGTGGGCACCTCCAGCAGATGTCTCTCTGAAGATCTGACAGAGCTGATTTGTTTACACGTGCCCCAGGCCTCCGTGAAGTGATCTGCCCAAGACCACACAACCAGCACTCCCAGTCCTTCCTTCCCCACCACCTGGCCCCACCAACTGTTCAGCATGAGCAGACACGCTCCCTTCTTGAGTTCATTAGAAGTTTATTTAGGAAGCCCCTGGTTCTAAGCAGTTGATCCTAAAATAGGTTCTCACCGCCCTAACTGGTTTGGCTCAGTGAATAGAGTGTGGGCATGCAGACTGAAAGATCCCAGGTTCAATTCCGGTCAAGGGCATGTACCTTGGTTGCAGGCACATCCCCAATAGGAGGTGTGCAAGAGGCAGCTGATCAATGATTCTCTCTCATTCATGTTTCTAACTCTCTATCCCTCTCTGTTCCTCTCTGTAAAAAATCGTTAAAAAATATATATATTTTTTTAAAATAAAAAATAAGCCAAAGCTGGTCTGTGAACTGAAAGGTCCCAGGTTCCATTCCGATTAAGGGCATGCACATTGGTTGCGGGCACATCCCTGGTGGGGGGTGTGCAGGAGGCAGCTGGTCGATGTTTCTCTCTCATCGACATTTCTAGCTCTCTATCTCTCTCCCTTCCTCTCTGTAAAAAAATTAATAAAAAATATTTTTTAAAAAATAAATAAATAATTAAAAAAAATTCTCACCTTATAAACTTTTTCCCTGAACAGAAATGGTGATTCAAGTGAAACTTAGAAAAGGGGGAAGAGGGGGAGTAAATGGCAGGTTCTCACCTAAAACCTGAGCTGTGGGCAGACTTGGGGGAGCAGGTTAGGGGGTGGAAGTGATAACCCGGTTGTTCTCTTTCTCCTATGAAAGTTGAGAACACGAAACTCGAAGTGGTGAGCGGTGAGGCAGTAGTGAGACAGAACACAGACCCCTGAGACAGAGGAATTAACTAACTTCTCATCCCACTTCTCTCATTTTCAAATCTGGGGGCTTGGGAACGTCACTTAGCATCTTGGAGCCTCAGTGTCCTCAACTATAACGTGCAGCTTCACCTCTATCTCATGGAAATGCTTTGAGGATCAAGAAAGATAATGCCCATTACACTAGTGTTTGTTGCTGGAGTTATTATTATGAAGGAACCAGAAGGAAACCCAAGCTCTCCTGACTTCCGGTTAACTCAGAGCTCTAAAGCGTTCACAGCATTCCACGTGCCTGGGACAAGAAGCCAGCTCCAACCCTCCTGGGTGATCTGGAACCCAGTGCCTATAGACTTTGGCTAATTCACAGCAAAAGGCTCTGTCCAATAGCCACCCTGAAGAATCATGTGTGGTAGCCCACTGCGTGTTCTCAACCCTAGCAGGGTTACCTAAGATCATCAGAAAACACAGATATTAACATTACGATTCGTAACAGCAGAAAAATAAAGTTATGAAGTAGCAACAAAAATAGTTTTATGGTTGGGGGTCACCACAACATGAGGAACTGAATTAAAGGGCCGCGGCATTAGAAAGGTTGAGAACCACTGGCCTAGAGTCAGCTGATCCCACAGTCATGATAAGTCCCCTCACTGTATTTTTCCCAAGCACTGGTTATACTCTCCTTTTTATAACATGTACTTAGGTATCAGATGGTAATCTCCCAACCCCGTAGCTGGCTTGCCCCCCAGTTATATCCTCAGCTCCTAAACAGTGCCTGGCATAAATATGGAACCAAAAAAAATCTTGTTAAAGAGAGGAGTGACTGAATGAGAAAAGCGTGACCTACCTGGCCATGGTAAACTCTATAGGGTCACACTGGCAGGCAGAGAAGCCATCATAGCAGTCGCGTTTGGGACAGCTGAGAAGTCTTTTATTTCTACATCACTTTTCACAGTAAATTGGGAAGGGGACACAAAACTTGTTGGGACTCACCCCCTTATTCTCTAAAGTCACGTTTAGGGACTAGCATGGGGCTACTTTCTTCTCTCATGACCCCTCTTCCCTCCTGAAGATACAATTAAGATAGAACAATATACTCTATCTAGACTCGTGTTGGCAATTTGTAATGTCATCCTCCAGTTTCATTTGAACTATGAATGTGGAGACATCTCTCTTTCTCTCTCTCTCTCTCTCTCTCTCTCTCTCTCTCTCTCTATATATATATATATATATATATATATATGGCCTTCTAAATATATATAAATTGCCTTCTAAAAGGCATTTACCCAGGGAAAGGGGCCAGTTCTTCTGAAAATAAATTTAGATTATATATATATATATATATATATATATATATATATATATATAGCCAGTGTCTGTGAGTGATGACCAGGATGACCAAATGACTGGTCACCATCCCCCACAGCCCACAGGCTCTGATCGCAGCAAGGTGGGTGGAAGACAGGCGGAGCAGCGAGTGTGGTGGGGTGGCGGGCCGATGGGGGGCTGCAAACAGCAGTGGGCTACCACACGCGATTGTACCCAGGCCTTTAGTTTTCTTATATCACCACATAATTTACACCTTTTGACATTTACCCTGAAAATACAGCTTGTGTGGTGTGCTAAAGCAGGAAAGCCACATGCAGTTTTGTCACCTCCCTAAAACCTCAGGAGGAGAAAGAGTTACTCACTGTAGAAATTACACCGACTTGAGGACAAGTGATACTCAACCTTCATTTGACTGTAAACTGTTAATTCCTTCGTCTCTGTTGTTGGAGTGAAAGTAGAAATGCATTAACTGATCCATTAATAATTAAAAATAAAATTGATTTCAGCTGTAACATTTACTCTGAGGTGATCAGAGAACAACTGAAAAACCATCCTACCTTAGTATTAAGGAGGCAGTGAGAGCGGTTGTTTGAAAAATCAGATTTCTTAACAAGATGATTTGATAAAGGCCCGAGGGACTCAAAGAATATATTCACTGACCGATAAATTATAGGGAGAATAATGTGAGTGTTTTGTGCATGTGTGTGTAGTTTTGTGCTTTTCAAAAATACTCCACATTGCATTTACTTATTTATTTTTAACTTATCTTTATTATTGAAAGTATTACAATAATATCCCCCCCCTCCATTGACACCCTTCCCCCACACCCACATCCTTCCCCGCCCGTCTCTCCCCCTCCCCCTGCTCCTCACCCCAGGAGAATAATGTTTGAAAACAGGAATTGCCTCCTAAAAGGGATTTATCCAGGGAGAGGAACCAGTTCTTTTGAAATTAAATTTAGCAAAAATGTTGGTCAAGATCCCAGACCTATAATCAAGGGACTAGGTCAACATTTGGTAGCATCAGATTCTCTCTTTCTCTCTCCCCGCACCCCCTCCCCAATTGATTTTTAGAGAGAATTGATAGTAGAGAGAGAAGGGAAAAGAGAAAAACATTAATGTGAGAGAGACACATCAATCAGCTGCCTCCCGTACATGCCTTGACCCAGGCAGGGATTCTGCAACCCAGGTATGTACCCTTGACCAGCAATCGAACCTGAGACCCCTTAGTCTGAGAGCCAGCACTGTAACCATTGAGCTAAACCAGCCAGGGACATCAGGTTCTCTCGCTCTGAAGTACTGGGAGAGCAGCTGATGCTTAAGGGGAGGTCACCAAAGGACATAAAAGGGAAAGTATCCACTCTGTCATAAAAGGGAAAGGGAACTAGGCCTCAGATTTTTAAGCTATCACTCTCATAAGGCACTTACAGCTTACCTCCCACTGTTCTGATCGGTGCTCGAAACCTCTGAGCCAGGTCAGGAAGGCTCTCCTTCCGCACCTGCACTGAGTGCACCTAGTTCGGCTCCCCCAGGAGCAGTGGGCGGAGACGTGGGCTGTAACCTCCCAGTTCTCCTCCTCAAGGATGGAGCTGGGTCTTGTGCTCTGCCTCAGCCAGAGGCCGCTGGGAGGGGGGTGGTTGGCTGAGCCACTCCTTTCAGGGGGAGCTCTGGCCTCAATGCCTTCGTGGGAACGAGGTTTCAAAAGGTTTCCCAGGTGGGTTGGAGGGAAAGGCTTTCTGGGGATCTTTCTAGAGCCCAAAGGGGCCGAGTAATTGGTGGAAAGAGCAGGGACTCGCGTTTATTTTATGGTTCTCTGTGTCTGCAGGACCCGCAGCCTCTGGAGCCCAGGAGGAGCTGGTTGGTGGCATTGGTGGGTTTGTGATTTTCCCTCTGACACACTCACAAGATCGGATCGACAGCATTATCTGGTTCTTTGAACGTACTACTCTTGTCACCATACAGCCAGCAACGACAAACAAATCAGACACTGTCATAGTGACTAACCGTCATAACCAGGAAAGGGTAGCCTTCTCACGCGGGAACTACTCCCTGAAGCTCAGCAAACTGAGCAAGAATGACTCGGGTGCCTACGTAGTTGAAATACACAGCTCGTCCCTCCAGAAGCCCATCACCCAGAAGTATGGGCTGCGGGTCTATGGTGAGTACAGTGACCGCCAGGTAATGTGGTAAACTCCCTGGTACTGGAGATGTTTCAGCAAAGGCAGGATAAACACTTGGCAAGAATGTGGAAGATGGAACTCCTGCATGGTTGAAGTAGACGTAGCTGACTTCTGAAACCCCCTTCTCCTCAGAGGTCCTGTAAGAGGCGGTGTGGTGCAGCAGGTGGGTGACATGGGAGGTGCAATCACACAGGCCAAATGCCGGCTTCTCCATTTACTAGTTGCACGGTCTTAGCCAAATTACTTAATTGCTCTGAAACTTAGTTTCCGTAATTGTAATGGGGAGGAAAGTGATACCTGTGTATCGGGTATAAACATCAATCACACTTCTTTTTCCTCAGATTCCAATCAATTGAGAAATAGACACAAGAATAGAAAAAGATAAAAATAGCTTTAGTTTGCTTTGTCTAGGTGGCTCAACTGGTTGGGTATTTTCGCTCACACTGGATTCCTAGTCAGGACTCATACCTAGATTGTGTACTGGAGGCAACTGATTGATGTCTATCTCTATCTCTATCTCTATCTCTATCTCTATCTCTATCTCTATCTCTCTCTCTCTCTCTCTCTCTATCTCTATCTCTATCTCTCTCTATCTCTCTATCTATATATCTATCTATCTCTCTATCTCTTTTTCTTCTCTTCCTCTCTCTCTAAAAATTAATAAAAACATATCCTTGGGTGAGGATTATAAATAAATAAATAAATAAATAAATAAATAAGCATTATTTTTCTTTTAAAGCAATCTAGGATAAATATTTCCCCCCAAGTCTAGACCTTGGAGCCCATTCAAGAAAGATGAATTTACAAAACAATTATTCAACCACTAGCTATAAGAATAGCTGCCTCACTCACTGAGATGCAATATCACAGACACCAGGAGATGGCCCTCCAGGTTTACTTGTAGGAGGTAGGCCATTCACCTTGATCCAGGTGTGTCTTCCATATATACACGGCTAAAGGGAACAGAAGAATGCATTCTGCAGGCACGCTAGCTAGGGGAAGGGCAAACCACATTTGGCAGCAGTCTTCACAGTTCAACCCACAAGTACAGAAATGCAGATGATAGAAGTCAGACTCTCACTATCTCAGTAATGAGCCAACTGCTCATCCTCTGAGAGAGAGGATTGAGCACCGAGTAGGGAGGGGCCCCAGAAGTGTCATTCATCCAGAAGAATTCAGGGAAAGTCTCTTCAAGGAAGCCTAATGACAAAGAAATGGAGAGCCTCTAAAAAAGATAAAATTAGCCTAAACCAGTTTGGCTCAGTGGATAGAGCATCGGCCTGTGGACTAAAAGGTCCCGGGTTCGATTCCGGTCAAGGGCATGTACCTTGGTTGTGGGCACATCCCCAGTAGGGGGTGTGCAAGAGGCAGCTGATCAATGGTTCTCTCTCATCTATGTTTCTAGCTCTCTATCCCTCTCTCTTCCTCTCTGTAAAAAATCAATAAAATATATATATATATTTAAAAAGATAAAATTAGCTTACATCTAAAATACATTTAACACAATGCTTGCTATGTGGCTGTGCTTGATAACCAGCAGCTGCATTCTTGATGACTTGAGGCCTGGTGCACGAAATTAGCATATCTTGTTTTTATTATTATAGATCTTACTATTATTGTTGTTGCTGCTGGATAGCTGTGGACAAGCAGACCTAAATAGTTCTCTTTTCCAGATAAGAATGAGAATTCTGCTCTAAATCACCACTTAGCTGCTCTACTCTGCAGCACCTCGGAGAGGTTCCGGTCCAGAGCTTATAGAATAATTTCGAAAAAGAGTGCTATGGGCATAGTTTCCACCGTTGGTTGTCCATTTCTCTTTTATAGAGCACCTATCAAAGCCCAGAATCACCTCGGGTCTGCAGAACAATAAAAACGGCACATGTGTGGCCAATCTGACATGCTTCCTGGAATGGGGAGGAGAGGATGTGACTTATAGCTGGAATTCCCTGGGGATGACCTCCAACGAGTCCCATAATGGTTCCATCCTCCCCATAACCTGGAGGCAGGAGGAAGAGGACATGGCCTTCATCTGCATGGCCAGGAACCCCATTAGCAGCAACTCTTCAAACCCCATCTTTGCCCGGAAGCTCTGTGAAGGTGACTGTCTCTCCCCTTTCTCTAGAAGCCTAACGTCCCAGGATTTCTGCCTTTGTTAGCTCCTGGTCCCCGTGGGAATGGACCCTGTGTAAAAACTGGAGGCCCCTGGGAAGTCACCAGACTGGGAGGAAAGTAGCAGTTGCTCTAAAAGTTGGGTCATTTTCCTTAGCTCACTCTGATTCCTTCCCTGGGCCTCCTCCCGTTCTCTCTTTACAGGTGTTGCTGGTGACCTAGGTTCCACCATGGCCCTGAGGATTACCTTACTGCTCATTGTCCTTGTATCATTGTTAATTCTTTTGACTATATGGAGACTAAAAGTAAAAGGTAGAGCATGTACCATTTTTGTCTTCACCCTCATTCATGTACTTACTCCCTCATTAATTCAACAAACTGGTGGTAGGCCTAAGGGTACAGAAATGAAGAGGTCTTACTCTCTGCCTCAAGGAGAACAACATCAGCCTGCATCCCTTAGTTCTGGCTTCTCTCCTAAGGCCAAGGTCCTTCCAGTTCTCTTTCCAGTGCCTACCCCTTTCGGAGCCTGGGAAGTAATGAGGATAACCAGAAAATCCTGAGATTTTCCTGGGGTTAGCCCTTAAAGTCCCATGTCCTGGAATAACCCTTTAGTTACAGGGAAACCAGTATAATTGGTCACTCTAAGTGGGTTGTCAGATGGGTGGTGAGCCAATGGGGGTAGTGAATGGAAGGAGGGGCCAACTCTGATTCTCTTTCAACTTGGTTGTAGAAAAGTCCAATAAAGAGAAGAGAACGGACACTCATCTGGAAATTCTTAACTGCTATCCCCCTTCTGGAGAGACCTCAGAGTATTATACAATCTCCAACCCAAATGTGAGTCGATTCCTATATTTTTTTTGGGGGGGGGGGCTTATCTTCCTCTCTGAGGCCCCTTTTGTTCTACTTGAGATTTTCCCATGGATTTGGACAATCTGGGAGATGAAGATGTACAATCCTTGAAATACAATGCACCATTTCTTCCCCGAGTCTTTGTGGATTCTTTCTTATGCAGACGCTGGTGACCTCTGGGTCACCTGGTTCTGATCCAGCCAGTAATGCTCACACTGTGATCTGTGGAATACCCCTTCTCTCCACAGTTCACAATAGCTACTCAACAGCTCCTCAGCAGGCCTGCTTCCTTTTGCATAGGACACCAGGTAGAGTAGTGTGGTTTTGACCCTACGTTTGTGTTGTGATGCCAGTAGACTGGACGTAGAGATGCCTTTTTCTCAAGAAGCCACCAGAAAAGGATTCAGAAGGCCCCTGGTGGCTCTGGACCACACTCAAGACTTCCCAAGTGCGGGTCACCAAACTACAGTAAATGAACACAAGGTTTAATCCAAAGGAAACTCGCTGAAAAGAGTATAACGTTTTGTAAAAGCTAAATAGACAGAGGCAATCTGGAGACGTGACCTAGAGAACTTTGCAAGTCCCTTCTCCCCACTCCCACCCTCACCCCCTAGATCAATCACTGCAGTCCAGGCTGGACTGGCTCCTCCGTGGTCACGGAGGGCTTTCCCCCAGAGGCCCATGTAATAAAATGAACACCAGAGCCTCCGGATGCCAGTTTCATCCAGCCTCCTCTCTTACCTACAACTTTTCCAAGAGGAGACCCTATATGCTAGTGTCCCGAGAGCTCTTTTCTTCCTCTGGGGAGACTGCTCTGTGCTGCACTGAGCCTGGCTTCTGTCAAAATTGATCACTTTCTGGTGCATCCACCCCGCTGGAGACACATTCCCAGGAGACCACAGGACTGGATGTTTTGAATGTTCAGGAATAAACTTCAATGATTCAGGAGACTTTTCACCAGCCTAGAGGGAGCTTTGGTTATTGCCGTTATTGTTTTTGTTTTATTTAAAAAATATATATTTTATTGATTTTTTTACAAAGAGAAAGAGAGAGGGACGGAGAGTTAGAAACATCGATGAGAGAGAAATCCACAACTGGAGATGTGCCTGCAACCAATGTACATGCCCTTGACCGGAATCGAACCTCGGACCCTTCAGTCCACAGGCCACCGTTCTATCCACTGAGCCAAACCGGTTTCAGCTATTGCCGTTATTGTTTTGTTTTGTTCTGTGTCCCATCAGTCATCTTTACTGACTCGTTCCAAAGGCCCTTTTGACTGATGACAAGGTTTATTTGCAACAATTAACAATATTACTCAAATTATCCTTTAATCGCTTTGGAGGCTCATAGCTCATGAGACTTATATAGCGCATATATATATATATATATATATATATATATATATATATATTATTGAGAGGAAGGAAGAAGGAGAGAGAGAGAGAGAGAAACATCAGTGATGAGAGAGAATCACCTATCAGCTGCCTCCCGCTGGGAATAGAGCCCGAAACCCGGACATGTGCCCTTGACCAGAATCTAACCCAGGACCCTTTAGTCCGTAGGCTAACACTATCCACTGAGCCAAACTGGCTAGTGCTATATCTTATATATTTTAAGTTCATTTAAACACAACACAGTTTTAAAATAATCTGATTATTTTGTAAACAAGTTATTAATAATTGTAATTAAAATCATCAACAAGAGTACTTCCCACTACCCATTCCTGTTCCAGAACCCTCTGTCCCTCCTGCTTTCTCTTCCCTTCTCTGCTTTCTTTCCTTTGCATTCTCAGCATCTCTTTGGCCTTGTTTATGTGACCCAAGGATGGATGATGACTTTTTCTTCTTCTTCTTTTTTAACAGACAACTATTCCAGAGGAAAATTCGATAAATTCTCTTTATTCCACAGTGCAAATGCCCCCAAAGGTAAGAATCATTAAAGCCAATTTTCACCTTAGTTGTTCTATCAGTTTTGCTAGTTCAAGCTTAGCTTAAAATTTCTCGGGCCCCAGTGATTTCATATTTCCTGATCTGGAATGAGAAGCTCCCCAGGATGTCCCCATTCCCTTTGCTTACAGTTACATAGCATATAGAGACTAGAAGAGAATTGTGTTTTAGAATCAAATGGGGCTAATGTGGAACAAAATAGAGTAGGAGAGAGCTTCTAGATAAGAATGATAGAACATTCAGCAGGACCTTCACTAGGGACACAGAGAAGGTAAAAGGCCATGCAAGGCTGTGCCTGGGAGGAAACTCCAGCTTGCTTCTGAGCCACCAGTAAGTGGAAGCAGGGGAGATGTGCTTTGCCTTTCCGTATTCCACCTCTGATGCATCTGGTTTGCACACCCCGCTGAGTCTGACTGCGAAGGGAGTCAGCTTTAAAGTCTGTTCCTTCACAGATCATACTTGGCAGCAGCAGTGAGGCTTCTGTCTCCCCGTTGGACCAGATCAGAAAAGATGAGGGTGGGGAAAGCAGTTTACTTGGTGAAAGGAAAGGTTGGTTCTGGCGGATTATTGGAAGAAAAGTTCAGCTCCTTAAGCCAGTGATCAGCAAACTGTGACTCGCGAGCCACATGCGGCTCTTTGGCCCCTTGAGTTTTTAGGAAAGGCCAGCTTAGGAGTACCCTAATTAAGTTAATAACAATGTACCTACCAAAAAATTGGGCTCTCAAAAGAAATTTCAATCATTGTACTGTTGATATTTGGCTCTGTTGACTAATGAGTTTGCCAACCACTGCCTTAAGCATTCAGCAAGGTCAGAGTGATCACACAGGGGAAAGGCGAAGTTGGGAGGCTTGGGTTAACCTTGGCAGTAAAGAGTATCTGGGAAGGAGGGCTCACCTTGGGGGGTACAGAGGCCTGCCTACCTTCAGTGCTCTGCATGCTTGTGTTTGCCTGGCAGGTGGAGAAACCTCACTCACTGCCCACATCGCCAGACAAATCAACGCTATTTACCTATGAGAAAGTCATCTAAACAACACTGTGCCATCACAGTGAAGAAAACTGACATGACCAGAAAGAATGAGGAAGAACAAAGAACACTGAGTTCCTTCCTAGAAAACTATCCTTTTGACGCTATTGTAATCAGCTAATATCTATAATATAAAAGCATAATGTGTTAATTAGACCGCACAGCTGAACCACCTTCTGGACAAAGAACAACCTTCTGGCAGCAGGGCTGAGGCAGAGGCAGTTAGGGGCGATTGGGCATGCAGGCAAGCAGTTAAGGGTGATGAGGCAGGCAGGCAGGCAGTAAGGGGTGATGAGGCAGGCAGAGTGGTTAGGGACAGTCAGGCACAGTGGTTAGGGGTGATCAGGCAGGTTTGCAGGCGAGCAGTTAGGAGCCAGCGATCCCAGATTGCAAGAGGGTGCAGGCCAGGCTGAGGGACCCTTCCCCCAGCGCCCCCCCCCCATGCACGAATTTTGTGCACCGGGCCTCTAGTTGTTAATAACAGGAAAGGAGCAAAGGGGAGGCCAAATATTACAGGAATGTCATTTGGGCAGTTTCACCAGAATGCTAAAGCTTTGCCCTCTCCAGGGAGCCACGTGTCTTTTCCCGCAGATTGGACAGAGAGGAAAACAGACACATGCCCAGGACACTGAGGGTGACAAAAGGAAAGTGCTTGTTGTCAGTCACACCTCAGATTAGCCCACTGGCCAGAATAGGTGTGGCCACTGCATGGGCATGAAACTTGGGGATATTTATTCCCCTGAACAAAGGAATTCGCTCTCTTGGTTGCTCTTGAGTCCTGACGTGCGGGGCTCTCTCACTCCTGCTTCCTGCATTTGCCACAGCCATGGGGACCCTACACCCAATGGACTAATGGGCTGCCACTAGCCGAATGCTGAGCAGGACCCGGCTACAACATGGAACGGAAACCCTGGACCCCATTTCTGATATAGCTTCCCTGAAACTCCAGCTTCGCTTCCTCTAAGAAGGCAATGGGACCTGAGAAGTCTCCTCAAACCCGGAAGATATAATTATGTCTCCCTGGATATGTGACTGAATTTGTCAGCCAAACCCACTCAAGGAGCTCAGAAGTGTCTCTGCTGAAATACAAGCGCAGTGTCACACAGAGGAATGATGGCTTCACCGCAGGGCTTGGAGGTCAGGAGTAGTTCAAGGGTCTGGCTGTCAAGAGGCAAACATGTACGAAAAGCAGAAGCAGACAGAGCAGCCGGAAACAGACTCATTAACTCCTTAACTGCATGCCTGGCCCTGTGCTGAGCTTACACTGGTTCTGGCCAGTCATGCCCTCTGCTCTCGTGCAACTGGCCCCTCATGAGCTATTTCTGTGGCAGTCCCAGGAGGCCCGGCCACTGGTTCCCAACACCCAGGACGCCAGCCCCGAGTCCACAGAATGTGGGGGTCAAAGTGCACATGGACAGAGGAGCCAGGTGGGAGACTGGGAGTCACTGGATGGAAACTCAGAAGCATGCTCAGAGGAGGTGGGGAAAAGGAAACCCTCATGCACTGCTGGCGGAAGGCAGACTGGTGCAGCCGCTGGGGAGAATGGCACCAAGTTTCCTCAAAAAGTAAAAAAGGGCCACATGCTAAACTTGACAAGCTCTGGGGAGGCCTCAGAGACCGAGAGGAACCACAGAGGAGGGTCTCCAATGAAAACTTTGGGACTGAAAGCAGTTTGTGGCAGGTGGCCATGTCCTACGCCAGAATCTCCCCTGACAAAGGCCAATCTTCACCTTGCATCTGGAATGACATACCTGATAAACACGCCTTTGCAGAAAAGAAGTAATTTCCCTTTGTCCGGACCCCTCAAAGCGCAGGCACCTCAGAGCAGAGCCTGCTTTATCCATCAGTTTGCTCTTTTGATGGTGATGGATAAAGCAGGGTTTTATTTATTTTTTTCCCCATTGGTTATGCTTATTTTTCTTATTTTTTTAAAATAAATCTTTATTGTTCATATTATTACAAATGTTTCTCATTTTCCCCCCCTCCATTGCTTCCCTCCACCAGGTTCCCACCCCACCCTCTGCCCTTTCCACACCCCCCATTGTCCTCATCCATAGGTGCACAATTTTTGTTCAGGCTCTTCCCACACCCCCCACTCCCCTTTTTCGCCCCGAGTGGTCAGTTCACTCCCCTTCCACACCTCTGATTCTATTATATTCACCAGTTACCGTATTTATCGGCGTATAACGCACACTGCCGTATAACACGCACCTTAATTTTAAGAGGAAAATTTCGGGGGGGGGGGGAAAAAAACACCTAAATTTTAAATACCGTATTTATTGACATATAACACGCACATGCAGTTTCCCATTATTTTCAAGGAAAAAGTGTGCGTTATATGGTGATAAATACGGTAATATTGTTCATCAGGTTTTTTAATTCCCTTGGCTTTTAGTTTCACTTGTGGATAGTTATGTATTTGTTGATCATAATTTTTATCTATAGCTTCTTCCTCTTCCTAAAGAACCCCTTTCAGCAATTCATATAATTCTGGTTTGGTGGTGATGAACCTCTTTAGCTTTTTTTTATTTGTGAAGCTCTTTATCTGGCCTTCGATTCTGAGTGATAGCTTTGCCAGGTAGAGTATTTTGGGCTGTAGGTTCTTGTTATTCATCACCTTGAATATTTCTTGCCATTCCTGTTTGGCCTGCATGGTTTCTGTTGAGAAATCAGTTGACAATCATATGGGTGTTTCTTTATAGGTAACTACCTGCTTTTCTCTTGCTGCTTTTAATATTCTCTCTTTGTCTTTTGCTCTTGGAATTTTAATTATGATTTGTCTTGGTGTGGTCCTCTTTGGATTCCTTTTGTTTGGGGTTCTGTGCGCTTCCTGGACTTGTAAGTCTATTTCTTTCCCCAGGTGGGGGAAGTTTTCTGTAACTATTTCTTCCAGTATTCTTTCAGTATCTTGCTATCTCTCTTCTTCTGGGACCCCCATTATTCTGATGTTTGTTCGTTTGAAATTGTCCCAGAGGTTTCTTACACTATCTTCAACTTTCTGGATTCTCTTGTCTTCTTGCTTCTGTGGAGGAGTGTCCTCTGGCTCTTTGTGTTCCAAATCTTTGACTTGATTCTTGTGATCTTACATTTTGTTTTTAGGACTCTGTATAATATTTTTTATTTCAGACAATGTATTCTTTATTTCTAGTTGACACCTTTTCATATCCTCATAGGTCTCGTTTATTTTATCAGCCTTTTCTAGGAAACTCTTGAAAAACCTTATAAGTGTGGTTTTGAACTCTATATCCAGTTGCTTCTTGTCCTCCATTTCTTTTATTTGTGATGTTTCCTTGTCTCGGCATTTCCACAGCTTCCCTGAGTTAGCAGGGTGGCTTTGTGTGCTGGGTGTCCTATATGGTTGAGTGGGTCAGCCTCCCAGTTACCTGAGGTGGACAGTCTTGGTGTAGCCTTTTGTGGGTTGTGTGTGCAGTCTTGCTGTTAAGCCTTGCTTGTTGTTGGTATCACTGGGAAGCGTTGATCTCCAAGCCAAGAGGGTATGAGGATCAGAAGTGTCTCAGCTAGGAGGGTTTCTGTATTCTGCTTGGATGGGGCAGAGTCTCAGAGTAGCACAGCCAAGCTTTGGTGAATCCCGAAGATTGGTTGCAGGCGCGCACACCTCTTTGGTATAGGCACAGACAAGCTTTAGATTCCTGTCTGCCCCTCCCTAGGAGAGTACTATTCATGGTGAATGAGAAAGCTAGCCACTGGAAAGGCTTCTGTGCTTTGCTTGGATGGGGCAGAGTCTCGGGGTGGTGCAGACAAGCTTTAGTCAGCCCCTCCCTACGAGGATCTGGTTTCTGAGTCCCGCAGTAATGGCCGCTGGCTTCACACACCTCTGAGAGATCTCTGCCCACTGCCTGACAGTCTGGCCTCTCCCTGTCTGAGGCCATCTATCAGAGAAATAGGGTGGTTCTGTTTTCCTCCTGCACAAGAAAGCCAGTCGCCCTCTCCACGTGCAGGGAGTAAGCCAGCAGCGAACTCAGCCCGGCCTCTCTGCCCTCCGCAAGCAAGCCAGCAGCGAAGTCTGGCAGCTGCCTTTTTGTGCGCACAGTTCTCCGCACCTTCACAGTTCCTGAGGTTCAGCGTGCCTTCTTTATCCTTCCCAGATGGTAGAGCCTCCTCTCAGCCAGCCATCCGGCACTTCAGGGCGATGTTTCCTATTTTCCAGTTCTAAATTCAAATTTGTTGTAGTAGGCTGCATTTGGGTGTCTACCCTATGCCGCCATCTTGGTTTCTCCTAAAGCAGGGTTTTATCTGGAGCATTTTTTCAGTCTGTCGAGGTTTTGCTTTCCAGCAATCATTGTCAGCTTGGCTCAAATAAACGCATAAAAATTCTCTACAGTTTTTTATTTTTATTTTTATTTTTTTATTGATTTTTTACAGAGAGGAAGGGAGAGAGATAGAGAGCCAGAAACGTCGATGAGAGAGAAACATCGACCAGCTGCCTCTTGCACACCCCCTACAGGGGATGTGCCCGCAACCAATGTACATGCCCTTGACCGGAATCGAACCTGGGACCTTTCAGTCCCCAAACCGATGCTCTACCACTGAGCCAAACCAGTTTCGGCGAGGGCCTGGATTATTATGCTAAGGGAAATAAGGCCAGTCAGAGAGAGTGAAATACCGTGTGATCTCACTTCTCAGTGGAGTCTAATAAACAAAATAAATGGATGCACAAAGTACAAACAGAGGCATTGATACATGGAACAGACTGACTTATCTTCCCCCAGGCCTATCACCCTGGAGTCTGAAAAAAAGAGACTCTTCCCGCCCACCTCTCTGATGCTCCTAGTGATTTTGCAAGAGGGGTCCCCACCCCACACCAAGAGTCCTGGTGTCAGTGGTTGAAGCCCATGAGAGCCAGGACTCTTCAGGGAACGACTACATATGAGTCCCCACCACCCCACTGTGCACCCGGCAGGAGCTGGCCACTCACACACATCACTTGCAGACTCTTCCTTGGACATACCCGCATAGGCAGACTCTTAACCCTCAAGGTTAGATTATAACCCAAAGCAAGTAAAAACATTCCTTTCCGTTTTTATTTCCTCTTTTAAAATTTAAACTCATGCTCAGTGTTTGAGCATGGACCTATGAACCAGGAAGTCAGGGTTCAATTCCTGGTCAGGGCACATGCCCGGGTTTCGGACTCGATCCCCAGTAAGGGGGGTGTGCAGGAGGCAGCCAATCAATGATTCTCTCTCATCATTGATGTTTCTAACTCCCTCTCCTTTCCTCTCAGAAATCAATAAAAATATTCCTTTAAAAAATAAAATTCAGAGTTCACATGTTGGTAGTTTACCTCAAAATACATTTCCCTAAAAATTTATAGTAGTATTAATATTCCAGTTGCTACCTTTAACTCCACTTGTCCTTGACCCAACATTTAAACCACGTGGAGTCACGGTATTATCTCCTTTCAGTCCTGCACAACCCCATGCATACAAACCATCATCCCACTGGCAGATTCGGAAACAGCCTCAGAGAGGTTATGCAGATTGCCCAAGGCAACACAGAGAGTAACGGGTTGAACTAGGATTCAGATCCTGGTCCATCTGGCTCCAGGCCCTTGTCCTAGAATCACCATTTTTCAGTAAGAATGGGTTTCCCTTTAGGAGGTATTTACCCACTGCCCAGTGATGGCACTTGTTGCTAAGGGATCTTGCTGACACGGCGGAATTAGCAAGGAGGGGCACCATGAAGGAAGCCCTCTCCTCAGTGAGGAGACGGAGCTTTGGGGACCGAGGCAACGGACTCTAGCAGTTACCACCGAACCAGCCAGCAAGATGCCTAGAGGCTGGAGAGGTGCGATGACTAGGTGCTAGGACAGCAGGGCGGACATGGGACTTCCCCGCACATTCCTTCTCCCATGGTCCTGGCCCGGAGGGAGAGAGCCTGGGCCAAGTGGGGGTGGGGAGACCTCCCTGGCCAGAGACTCTGGAAAGAAACAGCTCCTTTGTGAGCTGCAGTCAGTCCCCAGGACTCGCTTCGGCTGGAGCCCAGGGGTGTCCAGCAGAACTGAGGCCAAGGTGGCCAGGGTCCGAGGAAAGCCGGACACTGTTCTCACCCGCATGTTCTCTGGGAAAGAGGAAGAGGGGCCCCTCCAAGAAGCACAGGCAAGCGCTTCTCGTAATCCGGAAGATGCTGAGCATGGAGGGAAGCGTGACTCAGGAGCTTTCTCATGAGGAAGCCATGATCTAGGCCAGGGCACCTGCTCCCAGACTGAGCTCCCCAGCATAGCCTTAATCCCGGAGCCCTCCAACCCACTTACCCCCAGCTGTACACTCAGCACTGACTCTGCTTGGGGCAGCGATGTGACTTCGCTGTAGAGTCATCTGGCTTGTCTCCTCCGTGAGTGGGAACCCCCGTGGGAGAGGTCCCTTCTCCTGGACCCCAGATTCCAGCTCCTCCAGGACCCCCAAACCAGGAGGCACGTAGATCTGTTGAACGGCGGCCCAAATGCTCATGGAGTGGCCCGGCAGACAGACATGGGGAACACGGTAGGGAGGAGGCCTTGGCCTGCAGAGATAGGAAGACACAGGAGGACACGCCTGCAGCTTCCTGGGTTCTGCAGAGAAGCAGGCTCCAACTTCCTGGGGGAGGCCGGGGGAGTCACACACTTACTGAGCCTCATCTTTCCTTCCGCCCCACAGGGAGAGGAACCCTGCCTCTGAGTGACAGAGATCTCTTTCTCACCGCAGTAAAGCTCCCTGGTTCCCTGGGAGGAGGGAGAGGGAAGGAGGAACAGGCAGTTACTGTCTCTCCAGACTCGCAGGCGTCTTCAAACTACGGGCCCGCGGGCCACATGCGGCCCGCAGAGGAGTCTGATCCGGCCCGCCAGGTTTTTTGGGCAGTGAGCGCAGCCGAGGTGTTACAGTAGGAATTAGTAGTTCATATAGTCGGGCCCTCCAGCTCTCTGAGGGACCGTGATCTGGCCCCCACTTTAAAAAGTTTGAGGACCCCTGCTCCAGAGGATCCAGTATAGAGGGGGTGTGGTCCTCAGGCTCGCCAGCAGGGGGAGGCAGGCCTCCATCTTGTCTTCCAGCTGCCCCGCCCGGGTGCAGGGCTGGCGGTCCGGGAAGTCAGGCCTCAAGTGTTGCTTCATGCAAGGTGTGTTTCTGGCAGCTCAGAAAATATACCCGGTCCCCAGAGGCCTAAGATAGCCGGTTGTGATTATTTAAAGCCAGTCACCATGTCTCACCATCTGACTTTCTCGGGGATGGAGGTGGAGGAGTGGGGGAGGGAGGAGGGGAGAGGACAAGGAGGAGGTGGAAGTATAATACTTGGGGCCAAAGGAGCGTGTGAGCTCTCTCCGTGCAGGAACGCCTGTGTCTGTCTCTGAGCTTTGTCCGCAGTGGCGGGAGAGCTTCTCCTGCAGCCAGGCTGTCCTGTGCTTGCAGAGGGTGCTGCTGGGGCTGGGAAGGGTCCAGAACCACTCACTGTGTTTAGCACAGGAAGGAGTTGCTCTGTAGGCCCTGCCATGGGGAGGATCTGCCTGGGTTGCCTCCTGAGATGGTCCCTAGAGTCAACCCTGCCCCATGCCCTGCAGCAACCCCACCCCGTGCCCCTGTCCTCCAGGTCAGAGGGGTCCGGGGCAGGAGAGGAAAAGGTTGCAAAAACAGCCTTTCGGTTCTTAGACAAGAAGGCAAAAACGAGAGCTCAGCGAGATCACTGTCTTAGCCAGAGGCAAGTCATTGCTCATCCGATCAGCCAGAGCAGCCAGCCTGGGCTCTGTGGCCTGCTGAGCCCCAAGAATGGATCTTGCCCAGCGGGGGGTCAGTCTGATGGGGGCAGGTAGGAAAGCAAGGCCTCTACCCCAGTCCCGGGTCTGGTGGGGGTGAGGGGGTGCTGACCTCCCCTTGGGAAACCACAACAGAGATGCTCTTGCAACTAGGAGGGTTCGGGCTGGTGGCGCGGGGCCTGCAGCCACACTGGCAGAGGATGAACTCACACTGGGAGGTAGACCAAGTGCGGGGCCTTCCTCCCGCCCAGTCGGTGGCTCTCCTCTTGCTTCCTGACAGCCCAGAGCCCCCCCATAAACAATTACTGAAAAGTCACCCTGTGACCATCCTTCCCAACTTGGGGGTACAGACAAGGAGCTGAGGAGTGACAAGCCTGAAGTAGCCTCCTGCCTGGGGACAGGTGTCCAGAGGGCTGGCCGGACGCAGAGCCTGCCTTCCAGAGGCTGAAGGAAGCAGGGGAACTGTCTGGCAGGTGACAGGAGCAAGGCCCACTCTACGTCCTGCGCTGAAGTGGCGCAGGACCCCGGGGCCAGGCAGGCCCGCACCATGGCGGCCATGGTGGCTGAGCTCCTGCGGGAAAAGACCTCAGAACACTTTAACTCACAGTGATTCCACATTATTTTTGTTCTATGAGACACATTAGACAGCGAAGCTCAGAGAAGTTAGGTGACTTACCCCAGGACACACAGCAAGGGTCTCGGATTCTACAGCCCAAGGCGTGACTGGGTCTTTAGGGAGCCTGTGCCCCTCACCGCCCCAACTCCCGCAGGCAGAACGTTGGTGACGATAACAGCCTGTTTTTGCTCAACGGGTCTGGGACTTGTTTTTATTTCTCAGGTCACCAGAGTTGGTGACGTCTGAGGGCCTGGCTCACAGGAACCAAACACCCAGCAGGCAGGTGGGCAAACAGAATGCCAATGAATTTGTTTAGAGGTGCTGGGACTCGTCGCTAAGGCTGGTGCTGGGGTCCTGCTGGAGCCACCGTGGCTCCCCCAGGCGGCCCCCAGCGAAGGGAGCGAGCCCAGCGGGAGGACACGCATCTGTCAGAGTGGACAGGAGGTGGCCGCCTGCCGGAGCGCCTCGGGGAAAGGCGTCTGGGCTGACGGTGGCCCTGGCAGAGTCCTCACGCCTCAGCCTCTTCGCCGGCCACCTGAGCTGATCGCAGAACAACCCAGAAGCGCTGGGAGGAGCGTAAGACACCGTGCGCCCATGACAGCGTGCAATCAGGGGAGCCCTTGGTCTGGGCGGTGGCAGCGCCCCGTCCTTAGCCGGGGGCACTGGCAGCAGCTGCCTCTGGGAACACAGCTTCCTGGCCCCGCTGCGCTGGACCCGCCACGAATTCTCGCCGTTCCTCTGAGCCCTTCTCTCACACAGCGTCTCTGCTGAGAGCCAGATGCCCAAATAAGTCCGGGGCTGCCACTGTGTTTGCTGACGTTCTTCTCCCGAGGGTGTTCCCCGATCAACCTCACGGAGACACTCTGCTCTCAGGATTGGAGGGCACTGCCCCTCCCTCTCCTCGCCCACACGCCCCTCAGGCTGCCAGTCCTAGACCTGGGTGCCAGCCTGTCCCCAGGCTTCCCGTGTGTGGCATCAGCCACGTGACTTTCCCTCGTAGGATCTGAGTTCCCACACCTGTCAGCTGGGGACAGCCGCTCCTAGGCGGCTGGGAAAATTAGGCTTGAAATGTGTAAGATGTCTGCCGCCTTGCCCAGCATGTGGGGGGACTCGGTAAATTGTAACATTTGCTATCATGAGAGCGAGGCGGGTTTCATAAGCTTCAATTTTTAAAAAAAATATATTTCATTGATTTTTTTACAGAGAGGGAGAGAGAGTTAGAAACATGGATCAGCTGCCTCCTGCACACCCCCCACTGGGGATGTGCCTGCAACCAAGGTACATGCCCTTGACCGGAAATCGCACCTGGGACCTTTCAGTCCGCAGGCCAACGCTCTATCCACTGAACCAAATCGGTTTTGGCTCATAAGCTTCAATTTAAAGATCTCGTCTCTGTAACTGTGGTGCGACTAATTCGGACTAATGACAAGACTTTTTTTTTTTACTATATTTTTATTGATTTCAGAGAGGAAGGGAGAGAGAGATAGAAGCAGCAATGATGAGAGAGAATCACTGATAGGCTGCCTCTGCACACTCCACACTGGGGGTGGCACCCGCTACCCGGGCTGAGCCCTGACCCGGAATGGAGCCATGGCCTCCTGGTTCATAGGTGACGCTCACCCACTGAGCCATGCCGGCCGGGCTGATGACGAGACGGTCTCCATGGATTACCGCCAGAGCCATGGCTGCTGGAGATGAACTTCACGAGCAGGGGACAGGGCGGGTTCCTGCGGACATCTGAACCAGGCCTGCTGTGCCCTCCCTCCGGGCCCTCCCTCAGGTCCGTGTCCCGGATCCCGCTGTCCCCTTTCCCAGTGTCCACTCTGGACAGAGCGCGGAGGCTGAGGAAAGGGGAAAGGGAGGACACCCTGCAGAGTGGTCTGCCCCAGCACTCCACAGTGTTCCTAGCCTGGAGGCCTGAGGGCTCCTGAGAGGCAGGCAGGTTTGGGGGTGGGTGAATGGAGAAGAGGCCTTTCGTCTCCCCAGTGGCCCCCTCCCAGCCTGTCCCCCACCTCCCCACACTCTCTACACAATCCCCTGAGAGTCGGGAAGTCCCCAAGCAGGTCTTCCACGGGACCCTCAGTTCAGGCACAGCTCCAAGAAAACACACAGCCTGCTCCCCACCTGGAGCCGCCGGGGCCGGAAGCAGGCACAGCCCGGAGCAGACACACAACCAGGGCCCCTTGTGCTGTGGTGCTCAAGAGAGCTTACAAAGCCCTCAGCTGTGCCCCCAATCCCGTGGGGGGTAAGCACAACAGATGTTTTGTTTCTGTTTGTTTGTTTTCATGAAGATGGGTGTGGGTTTTTTTGCATTTCAGAAACGTTTTTAAAAATATGTTCTTATTGATTTCAGAGAGAGAAAGGGAGAGGGAGGGAGAGAGGGATTGAAGCATCAATGATGAGAGAGAATCACTGGATGTCTGCCTTCCCCACACCCCTTACAGAGGACTGAGCTCACAACCCAGGCATGTGCCCTGACCTGGAATCGAACCACGATCTCCTGGTTCATGGGTCAACACTCAACCATGAGCCACACCGGCTGGGCTTGTTAATAGTTCTTACACCACAAGAATCGAAGGGGTTTTTTGAAAAGTGCTAAAAATATAATGACTTAATGTCTTGGGCAGTTAGTTAAAATTCTCGATTGTATTAAACCACCTCACTTGCCTAACGCTGTGAGTTTTGCTGGCTTCCTCATTGTCACAGGGGCAGTACTCTGGCTTGGGGAAGGGGTACAGACTCTGTATTTGAACATTTGGGCAACAAAGATTTGCACCGAGCTCAACGTGGAGGCCACTGTGTTTGCAAATGAAGGGATAGGAATGTAAGCTTAGAGTCAGAGTGAATGGCTCTCTTCAGTCCTGGAGTCTTCAGTCCTGGAGTCTCCTGTCCTGAGCAAAAGCGCTCACCACACCGCAGAGTCCTTCACTGATGGTGGAGAGGCAGCCGAAAAGTGTGGTGAAAGCGTGGCCCAGAGGCAGGCTGCCTGGTCCAAATCCTGGGCAGGACAATGACCAGGGCTAGTCACTCACTGCCCAGTGCCTCAGCTTCCTCAGCTGTGACACAGAGGGCAGACTTGTTGATGTTTTTATTGAGGGGCACAGTATAGGTATACATTGTGAAATGATCACCACAGTGAGTCTAGATAACTTCCATCACCACACATAATGACAAAACTATTTCTCATGATGCAGACTCTTAAGATCAGCAGTAAAACCCCGATGTAATGGACTAATTCAGGCATCAAAGCCGAAAGTCCATTCTATAATAAAGTAGGTTTTCTGAATGTGTCTGTTAAAAAATTGACTAATTAGCTTACCTGTTTTTACGTATGTAGACATGCTTGTGTAATTGTATGGAAAGTTGAATTCACAGAAACGTTTTCCATATGCATTGCTATAATTTTAAGTGTATACTGAATAGGTCTGGTAAATGCGTGCACTCATCAGTCACTGGAGTAAATGAATGTACGTGGCTGGGTGTAGCTCAGCGCCCCTGGGAGCAGTGAGGCATCTGGTAAAACTGCTGCAGAGAGTCATGCCACGTGACAACAGAGCCAATTACCGCCCACTGTGCCATGTGACCACCTGCTGATCATTTAACATTGTTTGTGAGCAGTGACTCTGGAGTTAAATGCATAGACTATAGTTGTAGATATTCAATATTTATTTCTATTTGCATTACTACTAGAATGTTTTTTTTCAACGTGGGCCTGTTTGCTACAATTTGTTCAAAATAACATAAACAAAATAACCTGCTAATTTAATTATAACTGAATCTTGGTTAAAAGCATTTTAAAATGAATAGGGCATTAATTTTCACATATGATACATGGGCCAGAAATTTTGTCTGTTAAACCCAAAGTCCGTTAAATCGAGTCCACAAAATCGAGGGTTTACTGTACCCATTTTGTCCACCCCCACCCCATTTCTGGCAACCATTACTCTACCTGTGAACTTGATTTTTGTTTTTTTTTGTTTTTCTTTTATAATAGATTCCACATATAAGTGATATCACACAGTAGGAGATGTTTCTTTTCTTTCTTTTCTTTTTTAATCCTCACCTGAGGACATGCTTATTGATTTTTAGAGAGAGGAAGGGAGACTGACAGACAAAGAGACAGAGAGACATCAGTGTGGGGAAGAAGCATTGATCTGCTGCCTCCCATATGCACCTACTGGGATCGAACCCATAACCTTTTGATGTATGAGACAATGCTCCAACTCTCTGAGCCATGGGCCAGGGCAGTAGCAGAGGTTTTTATTCCCAATTTACAGATGAGAAGACTGGGGCCCAGGAAGGAAGGAACCGTTTCCCTGACTCTCGAGTCCCATGGAGAACAGGATTCCGCTGTCTCCCTTGCTGAGCCGGATGGCTAAGGAGGCAGCTGGCTGATGTGCTGGCTCAGCTTAGCTGCCCGGTGAGACAGGCCAACTCCTCTGACTGCGGCGGCGGCGGGCAGCTGGGCGCCCAGGGCATGCCCCCCTCAGGCCCTGGAATGGGTCTCAGCCTTAGGAAGAGCTGCTAGCAACCTGGGTTCCCCTCTGTGGGCACAGAGGAGTGAGGAAGCCCTCGGGGCAGGGCTGAGGGTGGGGAGGGGCGTTGTCCTTTGTTCGAATCCCTGGGAGTCTGGGTTTTTCCTGCTCCCCAGTCCCCCTGTCTTCATGTTTTCCTCCAGGCTGACAGGGGAAATGCTGGTACAAATTCCTGAGCTGGGGACGTGGAAGGGGAGCTGGGCTGGGCTCCACGGCATACCAACATTATATCCTATTTTTAGTAGGTCTGCTCCCGCTGGGGCCTTGACGATTATCGTGTTAAAACCCAAATCTGGCCTCCCTGTGTCTCTGTCCCTTTCTGTCTGTCTTTGTCCCTGTTTCTTGTCTGCCTTTGTTTCTCTCTCCACACACACACACACACATGTGTGTGTATCTACATGTACTAGTATAAACATTCATATATACATGGAGAGAGAATATATGTGCAGATATACATTTCTGTCTTTCTTTGTCTCCATCTCTCGCCACTATTCGTGGATCGTGGAGCTGGGTGGGATGAGGGTCATCTATCTCATCCACTCACTACCTCTGACCAGGATGGTCCTTGACCCATTGGATGCGGGTCAGGTTTTCAAATAAAATCCCACTTCTCACTCCACTGGGTAGTCAGTTCAGGCCCAGCTTGGATCTAGCCGTCTCCATAGTTCCTCCTCTGGCTGAACACACCTCGTTAGTGTTGCCTTGTAGAGACTTGCCTTGGTGCCCTAGGGCCGTGGTTGGCAAACCCATTAGTCAACAGAGCCAAATAGCAACAGTACGATTGAAATTTCTTTGGAGAGCCAAATTTTTTAAACTTAAACTTCTTCAAAATAGACTCACCCAGGCCATGGTATTTTGTGGAAGAGTCACACTCAAGGGGCCAAAGAGCTGCATGTGGCTCTCGAGCCACAGTTTGCTGACCAGGCCCCTAGGGGAATGATGGTGAGACAGAGGTCAGAAGCTGGCCCTGTCTGCCAGGTGGTGAAATCGGATGCTGTAAGGGCTCCTCGCCAGGAGGGGGCAGCAGCGGCAGCTCGGGGTGTGTGGCAAGTGCTGTCATTGATTCAAGTGAGACTCAAGCCAGGCCCTGTGTACGAGTATATTTATAGACACGCACACCCAGAAAGTACTGTTTCCTGGAAATGTATACACACTCCCACGTCTGTTCTCAGATTCCCCGGGCAGCGTCATCCGAAAACAGGGAAAACTATGTCCTCTTCTCCTGGCACCTATCCGCTATGTGAGATCTCTGGAAAATAGATCTGATGGCTTCTCCGGCCCTTGGAAACCTGCAATGATGGCCCCTGGCCTCAGGCAAACTCTTTCCCAGGCAGCTCACCTCTGCCTGCCCAGGCCTCCTTCCACACCTCCCAAACCAGAGCCTTTGCACAGACAGCTTTCTACCTTCTTGTCCTTGGCACAGCTTCCTCTGCAATCTCCCCACACATCACCCCCTCTGAGGTGCTTTCTCTCCCCCTCCCCGCTCTGCAGACTTAGTCACCCAGCCCTCTGGGGGCTAGGATTCTACACACCTACCTCGCCGTTGTTAAGTCTACACATATCTGCCTCCTCCTCCAAAGCACATGTTCTTCAAGGTCCAGATGTCCCTCACTCATCTCTGCACCCCGAACCTCTAGTCCAGTGTCTGCTGCAGAGGAGCTAGGCAATGAAGCACGTTAAATAAGTGAATGAGACCTGCCCTGTGGCTGCTGTGGGTTCTGATGTAGACCAGCTCTGGCACCTCCCAGCCACGTGATTTTCCAAGCCTCTTAGCCTCCCTCCATGTCGTTTCCCTATTCTGTAACACGGCAAATAACAAAGGAACCTCATTTACATGATTATGGTGAAATTTTAGTGATATTGTGCTAGTCTAGAAAGGATTTTACATTCTACCGGGCATATGCACATACAATTTTTTCTCAAAGCCCTCATTTTGTCTATCAGCAAATCTTGTAGGCTCTTCCTTTAAAATATCCAACCATTTCTGCCCTGGCCGGTTTGGCTCAGTGGATAGAGCATCGACTTGAGGACTGAAGGGTCCCAGGTTCGATTCTGCCCAGAGGCACATGCCTGGGTTGCAGGCTCTATCCCTAGTGGGGGGCATGAAGAGGCGGCCAGTCAATGATTCTCTCTCATCATTGATGTTTCTATCTCTCTCTCTCCTTCTTCCTTACTTTTGGAAATCAATAAAGAAATACATTTTTTAAAAAAAGAAGAAAGTCACCTTCTTTCTCCATGAGGTTCTCAGTGGCCATTCCATCTCAATAACACGCTCACCATTGACACTGTCTATCCCGCTCCCCTCTTTATTCGCCTTTATCATTAATAGAAATTAATATTTTCCAATTTACTTTCCTGTTCACCCCTCTCCCCCATGGAACGTGAGCTCCCAGAGAGCAGGGATTCTGCCGGTTTTGCCCACTGCGCCACCCCGGCACCCACAAGGTTGTCTGGCACGAAGAAGGTGCTCAGCACGTAGTTTGTGGAAGAAACAGATCATTCTGGGAGATTTTGCTGGAGTGCATTTCCCCGCGGCTATAAGAGCTGGAAGCCGTGACCGCAGTGATGAGAGCTTAGAGAGCCGTACAATACCGGGACCGCAGCCTCAGGGCCAGGCTCGGGCCAGTCCTCACTGCCCCTGGGCCATCAGCTCTGGGATTCAGGAGGCCAAACCCCAAGCCATGCTTCTGTCTCAGCCTGCATTGTCCCCTCTTCCAGCCCAACTGAGGCCGCTGGTGGAGGGTGGGGCTGGGGATTCCAAGTTCCTCCTTTTCTCGGGAGAGACTGGGCACAGGCAGAGGCAGGGGAAGAGGGAGTGGCGTGATGCCCTAGGCTGGAAGGAGGGACCATGCCCTTAGCTGCCCTTTGGCTGGTTGTCTTGGGCTTCCCACGGGGACTTCCTGGGGGAATTGGTACCGCCCTCCTTGGACTGTCTTTCCTGAGAAGCCACACGTAGGCTGAGGAACCACACCAGTGCCTGGAGGTTGGAGCTGCCTTGGCCACCTTTGTCCTGGTACCATGACCTCTGGTAACCATAGCGACATTGATGGAGTGCTTACCGGGTGCTAATGCTGTTGCAAGCATTCCACAAGGATTGTCTCATTTAGTTGTCACAACATTTCGAGACAGGGACTGTTCTGGATCAGAGTGCTTGCATTGGGGGTACGAGGCGATGAAGTAGTTGATGGGGAGGCCAAGGGCACAGGCCGAGGGGTAAAGAGAGGGACTTTGTCAGCATGAAACCCCAGGGACACCGACAGAGAGAGAAGAGAGCCCAGTTTCATCCCTACCACGCCCGCAGCCCTGATGTCGGGGGGTCACAGGAATGCCCTTCAGATTCCAGTCTCAACCTTCGAAAAACCAACCTAGGGCCAAAACTGGTTTGGCTCAGGGGATAGAGCGTCGTTCTGCGGACTGAAAGGTCCCAGGTTCGATTCCGGTCAAGGGCATGTACCTTGGTTGTGGGCACATCCCCGGTAGGGGGTGTGCAAGAGGCAGCTGGTCGATGATTCTCTCTCATCGATGTTTCTAGCTCTCTATCCCTCTCCCTTCCTCTCTGTGTAAAAAAAAAAAAAATATATATATATATATATATATATATTTTATTTAAATATATATATAAATATATATATATTTATTTTATATATATGTGTGTGTGTGTGTGTGTATATATATATATATCCTTTTATATATATATATATATATATATATATATATATATATATATATATATCCTTTTTTTTTTTTTTTTAAACCAACCTAGGAGTCAACGGCCCTAGCTTTGGGAACATTTATCTGATGTGCTGGCCATTTTCTATCCATCCACCCAGCTTTCCTCTCATTTGAATGAGGAGGGAAATAATTATGAAATCGCCATTACCTTTCCTGTTGTCCCCCACCCGCACCCCAGCCCCAGGAGCCCCTACAGGGCAGGGCCATGTCTATCCCACTCAAGGGGCCCTGTCTGCCCTTCCTGCCCCCCTACCCTCAAGTCGAGGAACCCCTCGTGGTCCTCAGGTGGGCCCTCTGCCCCCCTCCTAAGAGCCTTCCTCTGGCACCTCCCCTACAGGGAACCCAGTGCTCCTGGGAGAAAGAAAGGTGGGATGCTGAGGGGTTGGGACAGGGTGTAAGAAAGCCAGCGAGCAGGAGAAATTGGACCCGGCCGCAGGTCCAGCCCCCACCTCTCCGCTCGGAGGCTGGGTCATTAGGCAAAGTCTGTAAATAACAGCTGAGTGGCCTCGGAGCTGCCCTGGAACCATGACACTCTACTCCCCAAATAGGCATTGCCGGTCTGCTCCGGCATCGCATGGCCCCCAGGGGAGGGGCTGGAGCCTGTCCCTCCCCCTCCAGGGACTACAGAGCCCGGACCCTGGGCATGAGCACCCCCAGCTCACAGGCACACGGGGTTAGGCTGAAGGTGTGGGCACTGTGACCTTTGCCACATGCCCATGTCCTGGCTCACTCAAGGTTCCTGTTTGCAGCAGCTCATAAGAGTGGCACCTACTGCTGTTTTCTGCCTGAAAATAAGCAGACAGCCGGATGTTCAGGGGACAGCAGTGGGCCCAAAGGAACTCTGTGTTTAAGCCCTACCGAAATGTACCCACTCATCCCCCTGCTGTGTTTCGGGGTCTCCCAGGAAGGCTCTGAGAGGGGGCAATGAGCAGCCCTTGAGTGCTCGCCCCTGGAGGTCACTGAGAAGAGGCGGAGTGGAGGGGACCATGGCCAGAAGCACAGGGACAAGCGGCTGGGTCACTGTCCCCGTTTTATGTCCCTTCTCCAGGCCCCCCCCCCCACCTTATGTCGTCCATCCTCTCTCCCTTTTGCTCCAATAACCTCTCCTCCCTCAGCAAGCACAAGGTGCCTGGTGAGTCTGCCATCTGCTGCCTCCCGGGCCCCGGTCTCTGTGCCAGGGTAATCTAAACGGCTAGTGTGACAGATAAGGTTCTTGGTGCCAGTAAGCGTGGACAGGCCGGGGCATGGTGCTCAGTTGCAGAGAAACTCCCCGGCTAGGAGCACGGAGGCAGGGAGGCAGCGGCAGCTGGGCCATTAAAAATGAATGGAAACCAAGCCCTCTGAGGAGGGGCTGTGTCTCTTAAAGTGGCAGTTCTCCCGCTGGCCACAGGGAGGGACCAGAAGGACTCAGAAAAGGCCAGCAGGGGCTCAGACCCTGAGCAGAGTTCAGGGTCAACTGCTCGGGCCCCTCCCAGTCTTCTCACCGGGTGGAAAAGAGCATGGAGTCAGCCGAAACCGGTTTGGCTCAGTGGATAGAGCCTTGGTCTGCGGACTCAAGGGACCCAGGTTTGATTCTGGTCTTCCCCGGTGGGGGGGTGTGCAGGAGGCAGCTGGTCAATGTTTCTCTCTCATCGATGTTTCTCACTCTCTGTCCCTCTCCTTTCCTCTCTGTAAAAAAAGAAAAAAAGAAAAGAAAAGAGCAAGGAGTCAGGCGGACTTGAATGTGAGTCTCAGCTGGACCGCAGAGTACGGCACCTGGATCTTAGTTTCTCAGCCTGTAAGATGGGCTTAATCCTTCCTCTGAAGGCTCCTGGAAGGGAGAAATGAATAAGATAGCATCTATGTTACCTCGCATGGAGTCTGGCGAAGAGAGGTGATTGCTGGAGGGTCTCAGCCTCCTCAGGGAGACCCTTTCTGTCACCCGGGGCTTCCGGAGACGCTGGTGTCATTACCAGTTTGCTTGTCAGCCCCTGGACCGGCAGCACCTTGGAAACAGCAGCCGGAGCCCACAGACTTCCCTGCACCAGCCCCATGCCTGGCGTGTGCTAGCTGCTTGGAGAACGTTGAAATGAACTGAATTGGGGGGGGGGGGGGATTCCTCTAAGAGGCTGTAAATGAGATCAACAAACTGAAGACAAATGACAACAGGGGGGAGGAATTGATATCATTTTGCACAGAGGCCATCTCAGCCTGTCCAAACTCAAAGGGACTGGGGTACAGTTGAGCCAACGCCCCCCTGTGATCGAGGGGGTTTGAGGTCAAGCAAGTCGATACCCCCACTCCCTCACTCCTGTTCACGCTGGAGAGCTGGGGCAGGGCCACAGTCTGCCAGTCCCTGTACGCAGGGCAGGACCTGCTTCCTCCCCCGGTGCCTAGAGAGCCGAGTGAGTGACCCTCGCCACACAGTCAGCTCAGAGTGGACCTGGGCCCAGGTGGCCCTCTGGACGCCCAGGCCATATGTGTCTCTGGACACGCAGACAGAGTTTCCTGTCTGCGGGCTAGAAGGGCGCTCGGCTCTCCCAGCCACAGTGTCCTAGGCTTCCTAGACTCCGGGTGGGAGTGTTTGAAGCCCGTCTTCCCCAAATAACCCGCTGAATCAACCTGTCATCAGGCCACCCTATCCCCGTGAGGCCTGAACTCTGCCCCCGGGGCCCACTCCCACCAGGGCTGGGCGGGGACCTCCTCCCTGGGGACCAGCCGGCCAGAGCAGGGGTGAGGAGAGGCAAGGTCCAGCTGGCCCCCTGATAAGATCTTTACAGCCTCTTTGGCTGGGTCTAGGTGAGGTTAAATAGCCATAAACGTGAAAGTGCTAGGAGATAAACGCTATTGTTATAAACAACCTTCAGGCAGGTGAGGCACTGACTGACTGAAGCCAGGGGCACAGGCCCAGGCAGGTTCCTTACACTAAGATGCTTCTCAGAGTGGCCCCTGCCTGCCCCCCCCCCCCGCCTGGCTGCGGTCCCCCCAGCGCCCGTGGAGAACAGCTGGTGGGGTCCCGTGGGGGCCTCTCCCCCAGGAAGGAGCAGAGCTTCTCCTCTGGCCCCACCGGAGCTCAGAGGCCAGAGGAAACACACACACATGTTTACATACACACTGGCCTGGCCAAGGGGCCAGAACCGGGGACAGAGCCTGCCATCGCGTAGAGAAATAGACCAGACGCTCCTTAAGGAAGGGCTTTCTCGTGATAATTCACTGGGCATGATCATTACAGGACACTCTTCTGGTAATTCCCACTTGACAGATGAGGGCCCAGAGGCGATCAGGCCGGTTGTTGACGCTGAGGCTTGAACCCAAGCCCTTGGGCACAGCAGCCGGACCCCTGGCCCCTCCTTACCCTGGAGGAGCACCTGGAGGGGCCCGTGCGTAACCTTGGTTACAGCAAGGACATTTCCCCGGCCCTGCCGAGGGAGACTCACAGCCCCTCTCCATTTCAGGTCTAGGCCTGCTCCCTCAGCCAGAACTCGAGCTCTCTGGCGTCTTCTAGAATGTTCTGTTCCCTGGAGTAGCAGGGTGTTTATCTGGCCAGGGCTTCCCACCTCGAGTTCCTCTGCCCAGGGACGGTGGGCAAGGCCGGGCAGGTTTCCGACGGAATGCTGCCTGGCACGCCTGCCCTCTGAAGGGCCAGCTGGCCCGGCTGAGAGCTGGAAACCTCGCCCTTTGTCCTTCTCGGGAAGGAGGGCTGTCCCCAGCCCCTCTCCTGGGGGCTGGCTCCGCTCCCTTCTCTGGCTCCTCCTGCAGGCAGCTAGCTGCCTTCTGAATGGCCGATGAATCCAAACTTAGCTGCCTCCCGAGAGGAAAGTCCACAAAACCATCTAGGACTCTGTCTTCAAAGTCCCACGTGGGAACATTCGAGTTTTGCCCCAAAAAGCTGTCTGGCTGCGTGCTCTCTCCCACGTACACACCACGCTTCGGCACATTTGCTGCTCCCCTGCGTTGTGGGGAACAAAGAGGTGCCAGCCAAGGATCCACAGGGCACAAGCCCATTCCCTCCCGATGCCAGGGAGGGGCAGGGGCAAGTGAGCACACACACTCCACAGACACGCGGAGCTTCCACCCACCCAGGCACAGGGCACACTTAGAGTGAGCGCGGAGGAGGCCGACTGGGGCGCACTTAGCTGCTCGAGGAGGGGAGACGGATTGGGGGTTAAGAAAGGCAGGGCAGTGGAGGAGCTGGCAGCTGGCGGCCTGTGGGGGTGGCAGGTGGAAGTAACAGGTGTAGTGGCACTACTGCCAGCGCAGTTTGTCCTGCTGCCACTCTGCAAGCAGGCCTCGCCTCCCCCCATGCCCTCCCCCACCCCTCCGCCTGGCAGGTGAGGAACCTGGGGCTCAGACAGGCTTGCGAGCGGCCCTGAACTCAGGGCTGGTGACTCAGGGCTGGTGACTCACACACACCCTTTCCCTCTGGGCAGGCTGCCTGAGCAAACTGGACATTCTTTCCCCGAGGGTCAGCCTCAGCGAGGGAAAACCTCGCCGTCACAGACCCCGCTCCCCCCCAGCCTGTGCAAGGCCCGCGGCAGACTCAGTCCTGGTGGGAAAGTGTGAGTGTGCAGGGGCCACTGGATGGGAGCTGGTGTGGCCAGAGCAGCAAAAGCACCCAGGGGCACTCAGGGGCCGAGTCGGGTGCAGATCTCCCTCGGAGGGCAGGTGTGGCTCAGTGGTTACCAATGCATCCCAGGGAGAAGGGTAGGCTTCAGGGCTGCCCCTGAGCCCAGGAGCCGGTGGAGCTGGCTGTGTGCCCAGATCTTTAGTCACCAGAGGTGGGATGAGATAAGCCTGTCTCTCAGTTTTCAACCAACCAAAGGCAGCACAGCTGTTCTTTGTTTCCATGAGCCAGCAGAAGAGGAAGCTGGGCTGCGGGTGAAGGGGGTGGGGGCGGGGGTGGAGTTAGTGTGCAGGCTGTGACGAAGTGGAACCTGTGGCAGCAGGACTTCCTTCAGTGGAGTGGTCGGGCGGGGCTAGAGGTTTCTTTCAGCCCTGATGCCAGTCGGCACAATGTTGGCCTGGGGAGGGGCGGGGACCTTGGTTTTGTGTGGTGAAAGCGGCAGGAATCCTTGAGCCTGAACAGTGCCTGGACAGGCTCCCCTCCTTCCTTCCTTCCTTCCTTCCTCTGCCTGCTTCCCCGATTCTGTTGGAACCGCCTCTTTCTGGGTGATCACTGGGGTTTGCTGACAGACAACTGGGAACTGGCTTTCCCTGAGCCCCCACTGTGTGCCCTGCCCTGGGCCTGGCACTGGGTCACGCAATGAACTTGACATTCCCTGCCCTGAGGTGTCCTCCATAAAGGAGCTGTGGACAAGGCCCCGGAGGCTGTGAGAACCCACAGCGGGGAGAACTGCCTGAGGAGAAAAGTAAAAGGAGGAGGTGAGGCTAGGAAGGAAAAATTCCCCAAGTGACGAACTGGGGAGGGGAGGAGAGTACCCCAGAGGGAGAAGCTGGGGGCTAGGGAGCCCCCAAAGGCAAACCTGATGGCTCTGGCTAGCTTCCCCCGTGGGCCCTGGAGGGCACTTCTCTCCTCACGGCTACTCCTCAACCTTTAGTTCCGCTTCCAGAGGAGAAGACGGAGACTCAGAGGCTGGGAACTTGCCTGAGACCTCACAGCAAAGGCAGAGCTGAGACTCCGAAGCCCCTGGAAGAGCCCCGCCCAGATGGCACCACAATGCTGCCCCCTGGTTTCCATTCAATGCCGCGGGCACTGGCCAGCCCCAGGGCGCTGGCCCCCAGGAAGAGGCCTCTGTTCTGCAGCCTCTTACATGCCCAGGCTCACAGCCTTTCTGACCAACTGCCCGGAGCCTGGGCCTGAGGGAGATGCCCATCGCCAAGGCAAACTGGCCACATCCTGGGCAGACCCCTCCCAAGGAGAGCCCCACCGCCTTCCTCCAAGCCCTGGACCCCCACTCCCTCACTGTGCCCAGAGCTTTTCGCCCAATCATCTACCAGGGGAAGTAGAGAGAGGAAGTGGGTCAGATGGGGGAGGGAGGAGGGAGAAGGGATGGGTGAGCACCGTGGGTGTGAGGGACAGTTTGGGAGGCCCCCGGGGACTTTCCCTAAGTCTGGGCTCCTCCCCAGACAGGGCAGCCCCGTCCCCCCACACAGCACAGGCTGGAGCCCCTGGCAGGTTTCTGCCTCTTCCCATCTGTGTCCTAGTTCATTTCTCACACCCTGGCAGTGCCCCCCTCTCCCTGATCTGGGGTCCTGGTGCTCCTGGCGGCTCCCTTCCCCACGGGCTCACTCTCAATGTCAGGTGACAGGCGGGCCGCCAGGGCTCCACTCAACAGGCTGCACCTGAGCATAGATGGACTCCTCCCCCCTCCCCCTTCCCCATCTCCCCCTACACACCCAGCCACCACCACCACCACCACCACCTCCACCACCACCTCCACCACCACCACCACCAGGGCTGCAGGAAGAACCCCACTGAAATGTGAGCCTGAGCTCCTCTCCTCTGTCTGCTCCAGGCCCTGACAGCGGAGCCAGACCTTCTTTCACTGCGCTGGGGCAGGGGGGAGGCGCTTGGTAGGAAGGGGGGCCAGTCCTGCAGGGAGGCGCTCTGGGGTCTTCTTGTCTGTCTGTTTAAGAAGATGGAGCTGAAACTGGTTTGGCTCAGTGGATAGAGCATTGGTCTGCGGACTCAAGGGTCCCAGGTTCAATTCTCATCAAGGGCATGTACTTAGGGTTGCGGGCACATCCCCATTAGGAGGTGTATAGGAGACAGCTGACCAGTGATTTTTCTCACAGATGTCTCTCTCTGTCCCTCTCCTTTCCTCTCTGTAAAAAATCAATAGTATGTATATATATTTTTTTGATTCTTTACAGAGAGGAAGGGAGAGGGATAGAGAGCTAAAAACATCGATGAGAGAGAAACATCGACCAGTTGCCTCCTGCACACCCCCTAACGGGGATGTGCCCGCAACCCAAGTACATGCCCTTGACGAGAATCAAACCTGGGACCCTTGAGTCTGCAGACCTACACTCTATCCACTGAGCCAAACCGGTTTCGGCAATAAAATATATTTTTAAAATATAAAAATTAAATTTAAAAAAAGAGAGAGAAGAAGATGGGGAGCTGTGGGGGCCTTCAACACCCCCCGCCAAGTAACCTGTCAGCCTCCAGGGTAAACACAGGCCATGGATGGAAGGTGAGACAGACAGACAGACCGCCAACACTTGGGGGTCCAAAGGCCGGCCCTACCAAGGTCACCAGACGGGTGACCAGACGTCCCGATTTCCAACAATTTGTCCCGCGGCCCGCGGCGTTTTAAAAAAAAAGTCCGGATTAATTGGGATTTTTTTTAAAACGCCGCAGGACGCGGGACAAATTGTTGGAAATTGGGACTGTCCCGCCAAAATCGGGACGTCTGGTCACCTTACTAGGCAGACCCCTCGTTGGCAGAAAAACAGAGGCTCTGGGTGGGCCAGCCGCTGCGGGGGCGGGGGTGGGGACAGGGTAGGGTTGGGGTTGGGGCGGGGGTAGAAATGGGGTAGGGGTGGGGGACACCCGCGGGCCCCTCCTCTCCCCGCTTTCTCCCCCATCCCAACCCGCCCTCGCTGTCTCCCATCCCCCTCCCTCCCGCCCACTCCGCTCTCCCGCACCCTCCCTCCCCTCCCTCCCCGCTGCCGAGGTCACTAGTTTGCGGGGAGCCCCCGCCCCCCTGCCCGCGCTGACGTGGCCCCGGGACGTCACGGCCGGCGGGAAGCGCTGCCCTTATTTGGGCGCAGACTGGCGGGCGGGCGGGGCGGCCCTGCCAGGTCCGGGGCTGCCAAGCCGATCTGCTCCGCTGGGGCCAAGGAGAGCCCGTGGGGAGAGGAGGGGCCTTCCGGTCGCCCTGGGAGCCGGAGCCAGGCGGGCAGCCTGCTCAGGTGTCAGCTCCCTCCTCTCCGGGCTTCTCGGTGAGCGATCCGAGCTGGACGGAAAGACAGATGCCGAGTTGGCCTCGAGTGGATGCACTGGGCCCCTTCATGCGCAGGGTCCCTTATGCCCCTGACCTTCACCAGGCCTCCGCCCCTGACCTTCACCAGGCCTCCGTTTCCTCACCCACACCTGATAGGGGACACCTGCCAGGGCTGGGGGCGAGGGTCAGAGGAGCCTCCCACTTGTTGGTGTAAAACAGCTTTGTGAGCGTGGAGGCTGCACAGAATTATGGGGAAGGGTGGGGGGGTGTCATTGGGTGCCCTGGAGGAGCCTGCGCAGTGCCCCTCCCCCGCACAGGAGCAGCGAGGCAGGTGCCCAGCTCCCAGAACCTGCCTGTCCTGGCTTCCCAGCCGCTCCGGGAACGCCCTCTGAGCCGGCTGAACAGCTTAAGCTTTGTCAGCAAAGTCATCTGGGGTCTGCCTCCTCCTGTTGCCCTGCCCGCCCGCCCGTGGGCAGCTGTTTGGGGTGAGCCTGCTCTTCCAGTGAAGCCAGGGAGGAAACAGAATTGCTCAAAGCCGAGGTGGGGGCGGGGATGGGGGGAGGGAGCAGCGGTCCAGTGTGCCTCTCCTCCGGCAGCAGCTGGGTCTCCATCAGCCCCTCCATTCATTTCCACTGCGTTTGCCCAAGGCTCACCTGCTCACATGTCTTTGTGTGCCAGCTGCTTTGCATGTCTGACCTCTGTGTGCCTGCCCCTCCTCCTCCTCCTCCTCCTCTTCCTCTTCCTCCTGTGCTTGGAGTTTCCTAAGGGCAGGGGTCATTTCTCTCCAAACCAGACAGAAGAGCCCCACCCTCCACCCCGAGTGTAGGCACCAAGTCCCCTTCTTTTGATCTCTCAGAAAAAGGAGGACAAACGGTGTTCACATCCTGGGACCGAGTGATTTTATGACCCATATATAAATGGCAGTGCTCACTCTCCCCATTCTTCCTCCCCATTCCCTGGCTTGGCCTTCGGCAGTCTCCACGGAACACCTTCCCCCACGCCCCCCCTACCCCCGCCAGGGAGGACCCTCTGGGGGGTTGCAGGCACCCTCCCTTTGGAGACTGCTGTCCTCATTACAGGCAAGGCACTTGAGGGTGACAACTGGGCCACACTCCCAATGGCTGATCAGTCAGCTGGGGTCCGCTGCTCCTGAGGAGCTGGCTAAAACTGGTTCGAAGATTCAGTCTAAGCCCTAGCCGGTTTGGTTCAGTGGATAGAGCGTCAATTTTCAGACTGAAGAGTCCCAGGTTCAATTCCGGCCAAGGGCACATGCCCAGGGTTGCAGGCTTGATCCCCAGTAGGGGGCATACAGGAGGCAGCCAACCAATGATTCTCTCATCATTGATGTTTCTATTTCTATCCCCCGCTCCCTTCTCTGAAATCAATAAAAAAAATATATTAAAAAAAAAAAAGGATTCAGTGTAAGATCTATGGGAGATGGAATGCTAGTCCTCAAAACTTCACTGGGAGTGGGAATGGAGGGAGGGGAGGACTTCCTTCTCATCATTGCCTCTGGCTGTGAACTCCTGAGTGTCTCAAGTCCAATCAGTTTAGGAATCCTCCTGCTGATCCGTGAGTGCTCCCACTGTTGTGAGCTCGGATCTCAGCACTTTTCCTGACTCCGTACAGTGAAAGCCATAAAGCCTTTACATGCATCGAAGGCTTACCAATGGCTGTGTCTACGAAGAGGTTAATACTGCAAGACGCAAACAGCTTCAAAACGGACTTTTCTGTTCTTAAAAATCCCCTCTGGCCCAGCCGGTGTGGCTCAGTGGATGAGTGTCAGCCCATACACCAAGAGATCAAAGGCCAGTGTGGGGAGGGGAGTCATGCAGGAGACATCGGATCAATACTTCTCTCTCACCGATGTTTCTCTCTCTGTCTCCCTTTTCCTTCCTCTTTTTCTAAAATAAAAACAAAACAAAACACATTTTTAAAAAAATTTCCTGTTTCCTCTGTAACCCTGGCTCCAGGGCCCGTCCCACACCACTTGAACGTTACTCAATCTCTTAGCTCTCTCTTCTACAGCTTCCCCCCTCTTTGCTGCTCTCCCCAATAGCAAATATGGAGGTTCCTTCTGTTTCCTCAAGCAGAGCAGTTCAGCTCTTTCTAACCCTCACCCACCCTTCTGCGATGGGACCAAAGCTCCTGTGTGTGAGTTCTTGGGCACAATCCCTCCTCCTAAGCAGGCCAGGCTGGAGGGGGTGTTGGTCTCCCTGGATTTACACAGCGGTTTTTTACCCAAGAAAATTTATTTTAAACAAACTCTTCTTAAATTCAGAAGGAGCAGGGAGTGTCTTTCTATGAGCTTTCTCATTGCCACTAAGATCATCATTCTGATCAAATTTGGGGGCTCCACCTTCCCCAAACCCTTAACCCTATCCCATAACGTTCATCTCTCCACTCGCCTCTGGAGCTTTTGACATGGACCCCACATGGCTTCCTCATAACCCTACTGCAGGAGGAGGACAGCCGAAAACCCCTGGGGCCACCAGACCCTGAGCCTGACTCAGCAGGACTGACCTCAGGGAGTTTCCTGTGCCAAGAAGGAGGGAAGGAAGCCCTGAGCGGAGCATAGAAAGAAAGATGCCCTGGCCGGGTGGCTCAGTTGGTTGGAGCTTTGTCCCATGCACCAAAAGGTTTCGGCTTTGGTTCCTGGTCAGGGCACAAGCCTGGGTTGAGGTTTGATCCCCAGTTGGGGTGCATACACAGGAGGCAACTGATTGATCTCTCTCTCCCCCTTCCTGTCTCTCTCAAATCAATAAAAACAACATCCTTGGGTGAGGATTTTTTTTAAAAAAGAAAGAAAAGTGGGAAGGATGTTGATTGTTATTTTCTCATCTATCATCCTGACCCTGAATGTTCCCAGTGTCATTATGACCTCAATCAAACCTGAGTCTCATGATATCAAATGCCAACTGAGAATAACGTTAGATCACTGGCTCCAATGATCCAACAAAGCTTTTCACATCATAAATTTCTCCTTGAGTTCAGTGTGTGTGTGTGTGTGTGTGTGTGTGTGTGTGTGTGTGTGTGTTGGGGGGTGTTATTTTGACAAGCTGATTTGAATACTTGCTTACATTGCACAATGAAAATTATGCAATGCTTGTATTCCTTTTTTTGCCTGAGCTTCCTGGAAGCCCAGAGATAAATTTAGGTGTCAATGAAGTAACTAATCCAAACACATTACCAAATACCTACTTTTGTCTCTCCCTCACACTACTCATTGGTTTCTGATCTTCAATAAAATATAGACACACACATATAGTTATCCTCTTTTCTATGTGGTTTAAAATTTTAAGCTGTCTCAAATTCTTCTTGGCAGGAAGCAAAGTATATAAGTAATAATAGTTAGCAAGTACTGACCACTATTAACGTGCTAATCTCAGTACTGTAAACTCATTTACCAACAACTCTGTGGGGTGAGAACTACTATTAGCCTCATCTTATAGATAAAGAAACAAAACACAGCCCGGCTGATGTGGCTCAGTGGTTGAGCATTGACCTATGAACTAGGAGGTCACCGTTCCATTCCCAGTGAGGACACATGCCCAGGTTCCAGGCCTGGGTCCCCAGTGTGGGGCGTGCAGGAGGCAACTGATCAATGATTCTCTCTCATCATTGATGTTTCTAAGAAAGAAACTAAGTACAGCATGTTTAATGACTTGCTTAATACAACACAGCTAGTATTTGAACCTGGGCAGTATGGCTTTAACGCACGTGCGCTAACCTTCACACTAGAGCAGTGTTTCCCAACCTTCTCTCATGATGAGAATCACCTGGTGGAGTTGTTAAAACACAGATTCCCGGATCCCAACTAAGAAGTGCTAAACTAGAATTTTTGGGAACATATAGGTAAAATTGTATACTTAACTAGTGCTCTAAGACAGATTTTATATACAGAGCACTAAGTTAGGTATGCAATTTTACTTCTTAGTTGGGATTCAGGAATCTGTGTTTTAACAACTCCACCAGGTGATTCTCATCATGAGAGAAGGTTGGGAAACACTGCACTAGAGTAAGTAAATTACAAACTAGTTCAAAAGCTTATGAGTCATCTGGGTTGGTCATCCTCAGAACAAGGCAGCTCAGAGCACCCTTTCTTCATCTGCAGAAACACTCTTCCCCACCAATCTCATTTTTAATGGGGAGGTTGGAAGCAGTAAGATTTAGAATTGTTGTCACCCTTCCCCAACCCCTCCCCACCCCGGCCCTGTCCGTGTCTTTTCTTACATGCCCATCATTCTATCATGGAGATAATTGATCTAACCAAATTCAGTCCAGGGTCACTGAAACCTACTCTGTGCTCAGGGCTAAGGGATGTGCGAGGCAGCGAAGTACAAATCTGTGACCGGGTCTGTGCCTTCTCAGAATCCCACCCTCACGGGTCTACACAGTGAACGTTATAAAAGGCTATGCGCTTACAGAGTTACAAACAAGGGAGAAAGGGGCTAATGGCCACGGGGATTTGGAGAATGGGGAGGGTGGATGCAGGGAGGCTTCACCCAGGAGGCAACACGGAAGCCAGGTCTTTGGGGGTGAGCAGGCTTTTGGATGGGCAGAGAAGCGGAGGATCCGAACTCCACACAGAGCAAAGGATATGAGCAAAGTCACCAGTGTGGACCATAGATGGCAGATTAAGGAAGAGACCAGTCTCTGGTTACAGATAAGCAAGCTGAGGCTCAGGGAGGTGGCTGACTCCCAGGCCGGCCACCAGGCTCCTTCCTCTCAGCTCTAAGCAGCAGAGGCTTGGCCTTCCTGATCTGAGCAGGTGCAGTTGAACCCTTGAGCCCAGAGCCAGGAGGAGGCCAGAGATGGTGGAAATGGCAGGAACTCTTCTTCAGGGTTTTCCCTCTTCCTTTCTTTCTTTTTTAAAAATATATTTTATTGATTTTCCACAGAGAGGAAGGGAGAGAGATAGTTAGAAACGTTGATGAGAGAGGAACATCAATCAGCTGCCTCCTGCACACACCCCACTGGGGATGTGCCCACAACCACGGTACATGCCCTTGACCGGAATCAAACCTGGGACCCCGGAGTCCGCAGGCTGACGCTCTATCCACTGAGCCAAACCGGTTTCTGCATCTTCCCCATTTCTTGAGTTTATCTTTCCCCACACCTTGGCCCCCACAGCAGGGTCGTCTCTGGCTGTCACAGCTGTGACACTGCTTCCTGCCAGCCCCAGACACCGCCCCGAAGGCCCAGCCCCCTTATGGCTCTTCAGAAACAACATCTGGGGGAACCCCTGCCGCCTCAGGCGTCTCCTCTTGTTTTCTGTCTGGAGATGAAGGGGTCTATCCTGTGCCCCCGGGAGTGGGTATGAGGAGGGTTTACGACCTGTCTGTCCTCTAAATTTGGGAAAGAGGCCATAAATTCAGCCTCAGATCTGCTGCTGCCCCAAGGCCATGGATCCCCTGTGGAGCTTCTGGCACTTTCAGTCACACCTCCTGCTACCACCCGGGAGGCCTGGAGAGTGCGGTGTGGGAGGTCACATTCCCGGGAGGCCTCCCGGATAATAGACCTTCACAGACAGTTTCCACCCTGAGATACACCTAGGGACTCACACAGCACAGCACTGGGACCTTTGTAGCCAAACACTGGTCTGGCCATCTGTCCACATCGCTCCCCTCCCCCAGCTCCTCCCTCATGGCGCTCTCTCTCTCTCTCTCTCTCTCTCTCTCTCTCTCTCTCTCTCTCTCTCTCTCTCTCTCCCTTTCTCTCCACCTAGGCCCTCTAGCCTGCCTTTGCCCTGCCCTTACTGCAGGGCCAGGCTGGCAAAGTAAGGAGAGAAACCAGATGTTCTCTGTGTGTGGACAGTAGTGGGTCAGCAGGGCACAGAAGCAGAGAAGCAACCCTCAGGGAAAAGCTGGGGGGAGAAGGGGGGGAGAGAAAAAGGCAGATTCCCTCCCTGGATGGAGCCTGGTGGACAGTCAGCCTCAGGGACCAGCCTAATGAGTTAGTGATACTTCCAGTTCTCCTCCTGGTGGGAGGAGAGCTAGTCTGTGTGAGTCCAGGAGCCTGGGGGCCTCCACCGTTCAAGTCACAGAGGTCACCCTGCGGTCTCCTGGCTGGTCCCTGTGAAGAAAGTGGCAGCATCTGCCCCCCATACCCCAACACTCAGAGTTCCCTGTCTCTGTGGCAGAGCCTTCTCCTGGGGCCCTGCGTTCAGTTGTCCCCAAGGCCCAGCCAGAACTAAGTCCTGCCTCCTCCTCCTGACACTGGTCACTGTCTGAGGGGCCAACGCTCTTATCCCCACACGCTGGGTACTTGCTCTGCACATCCGACTCCTGCCACCTCCCTCCAGACCCTTTCTGCAGCCTCCTTTGGATCCAGCAAAGCCCCCTGCATCCTCCCTCCTCCCAGCACTCCTCCACCTCCTCACTTGCCGAAACAGCCTGTTCCCTGGGGGTCTCTCCGGGAGAGCTTGCTGCTCAGTCACCCCACATCCCGCAGGTTCACATGGAGGCCAGAGGCTTCCCTGCTCTGCATGGCCTATTCCAACTGTCACTCCCATCGCCTTCTCTGATGTTCATTTTGCCCCATGTACCATCATCTTTGACCCTCCTGGCCACGCCTTCTCGAGATCTTGCCCCTGCAAGGCTCACAGCGCGCCTCTCCACTCCTAACTCCCCCTTCAGCCCCCCAGGGAAACACCTACAGCTGTGGGAGCCAAGGAGCTCCTACTGCCTTCTGGACACTCAGTCTCCTAACTCCTTGTTGCCAAGTGGCCTTTCTGCTCTAACACCCCACTGTATCTCTAGAGCCGGCCACTCAGGGGAACTTGGTTAGTATTCCCCGAGCAAGTGAATGAGTGAAGGGAGTGCCATGAGACAGGAGTCTAGCATAATGGAATTCCCACCTCACAGCCTCCTTTTCCTCATCTGGAAATGAGAAATGCTGTGTAGATGATTTCTGAAGAGTTCGCCTCTGACAGTTGACAATAATAAGAGCTCTGGTTTATTGAGCATCTGTGATATTTAGGTCTTGTGCTAGGCTCTCTCTGTATATTATTACTCATCTACCCAGGAACTGTGACGAACATATTGTCCCATCTTAAAGATAAGAATAAGAGAGATTAATGACTTGCCTCATCATAAGATAATAGGTGGCAGGTTCAGGATTAGAATCCAGGTCAGTTAACAAGAGCAAGTGTGTCTAAACGACCCATGTCTTAAGGACAAAGTCTTGTGTTCAGAGGAACTCCTGTGTGCTCTTCTGGTTATGGAAGGTCTCTCTGAGAGGGCAGGGGGCTGCCTTCAGATCTGGCTAGGGGTCAAGGCCTTGCTTATCCCACCCTTTCTGTGGGCCTGCTCCCCTCCAGTCAGTTCAGCCAGCGTTGTGATCAGGTGCTGCTGCTGGCAGGAGCGGCGGGGTGGGGGTGGGGAGTACTGTAGGGCAGTGTTTCCCAACCTTCTCTCATGATGAGAATCACCTGGTGGAGTTAAAACACAGATTCCTGAATCCCAACTAAGAAGTAAAATTGCATACCTAACTTAGTGCTCTGTATATAAAATCTGTCTTAGAGCACTAGTTAAGTATACAATTTTACCTATATGTTCCCAAAAATTCTAGTTTAGCACTTCTTAGTTGGGATCCGGGAATCTGTGTTTTAACAACTCCACCAGGTGATTCTCATCATGAGAGAAGGTTGGGAAACACTGCTGTAGGGGATACAATGGGGATGGGACAGCTCCTGTGTCTGGGCAGATATGCCTGGCAGCTATGGGCTTGGAGCTCTAAGACCACCTCTAGGACAGGGGGTGCTGAGGGGGATCCCCAGTCCCTGTGTCAGACTGGCTTGGGTTCTCATGACAAATACAGATGCCCTGGACCCTACCTCACTGAATCAGAGTCTCCGGGAAGCTCTTTAATCTGAATGTGTACCATACTCCTCAGGTGATTTTAACCACTGTCCTGAGCAGTTTTATGGGATAGGCAGGCAGTGGTCGGCAAACCGCAGCTCACCAGCCCCCTGCGGCTCTTTGGCCCCTTGAGTGTGGCTCTTCCACAAAATACCATGGCCTGGGCGAGTCTATGTTGAAGAAGTGGTGTTGGAAGAAGTTTAAGTTTAAAAAATTTGGCCCTCAAAAGAAATTTTATTCTTTATTTTTATTTTTAAATATATTTTATTGATTTTTTTTACAGAGAGGAAGGGAGAGAGACAGAGAGCTAGAAACGTTGATGAGAGAGAAACGACCAGCTGCCTCTTGCACATCTCCTACCGGGGATATGCCTGCAACCAATGTACATGCCCTTGACCGGAATTGAACCTGGGACCTTTCAGTCCGCAGACCGACGCTTACCACTGAACCAAACCAGCTTTGGCTCAAAAGAAATTTTAATTGTTGTACTGTTGATATTTGGCTCTGTTGACTAATGAGTTTGGGGACTTGAGCGTTGGGTGAGAGATTTTAATTAATGCCGAGTGTCGGTTATGGGAAGCCACTGGAGGTTTTTATATGCCAAAAGTAATACAATTAGATTATTATTTAAGGAAAAATTACTCTGGCAACCAGTCCTCAGCATGGAGTGAAGTGAAGAGAGACGGGAGGCAGAATACCAACCGGTACCTACGGCAATAGTCTAAAGGGGACAGAAGGACCGGAGCCAGGAAGGCAGTGCTCATTGCAAGAGGCAAACACAGGAAAGACATTGCACACGTGGACTCTCTAGGTATTGGCAACTGATTATGGGGATGCGGCGTGGGATGGTGGTGTTTAAAGATGTCTGCCAGGGTATGAGCCTGGTGACTAGGAAAAGAATGGGGGTGCTATTGAGAGAGAGAAAGAAATCACACATGGGGAAGAAGGGAGAAAAGTATCTGATGTGTTGTATGTTGAGATTAAAATACCAGAAAAAATATTTTACAGATGTCCAGTTCTCAATTGGGGAAAAAAAAATCGTTGGGAGCTCAGTAGTGATGCGGGGGTCAGAGGCAACGGTTTGAGCCCTAGCTGGTTTGGCTCAGTGGATAGAGTGTCAGCCTGCAAACTGAAAGGTCCCAGGTTTGATTCTGGGCAAGGGCACATGCACAGGTTGTGGGCTCGATCCCCAGTGAGGGACTTGCAAGAGGCAGCCGATCCATGATTCTCTCTCATCATGGATGTTTCTATCTCTCTCTCTCCCTCTTCCTTCTTCATCTGAAATCAATATAAATATATTATTGTGACCTGAAGATTAGAAAGGCCTTGGCATATTCATATTTTACCAAGTTTTTCTTTCGTCCAGGTGTGTGGTTTCCCACTTCCCTTAACCCCAGTCATCTTTGCACTGTCTATTTCTGTCCCTGTCCCAGTTCACTTCGGAGTGCGGCAAGGGGCTTAAAGATGGAAATTTGTAATATAATGAATACCCCTACTTTCTGACACTCTTCATTAACAGACTTGAGGAACCATGTCATTTTCTTCTGTCCTTGATTCCTGTTCCTCATTCTGAAGAAAACGTCCTAGACTGGCTGGCCTACAGCCAATCTTGAAAAGCACAATTTTGTGCAGAGATGATAGAGAACGCTGAAAGATGCCCTGGACACGGCCCAACAAGGCTGGCAAAGAGGTACGAGTATATCCCGCCGTCTTCCCACCCTGATTAGGGAGGGAGGAAGAGGTGTCTGGTCCTCCCTGGGTGATGCTTCTTATCAGCGCTGGGCAGCCCAGCATGCTTGTCACTAACCAGGTCTGAAAAGAAGGTCAAATTAACATCTACTCCAGCCACACTCAGACATATTCTGCCAAAACGCACTCTCCCCGCCAAAATACATACTCACCCAAATACCCACCCTTGACAGTGATGTTCTTCAATATATAATAGTGCATGTTAACATCTGCAAACACACATTCGCAATCACTCCTACCCACAATGTCAGAGCAAGTAGGCACACTTAAGTATGTATGTTTGTTCATATATTTACTTCTTTCTCTCTGTCTCTGTCTCTCTGTCTCTGTCTCTGTCTCTCTCTCTCTGTCTCTCTCTCTCTCTCTCTCTCTCTCTCTCTCTCTCTCTCTCTCTCTCTCACACACACACACACACACACACACACACACACACACACACACACCTACAAACCCTACACATCCTGCCGTGTAGGAGTGAGCTGATGTCATCCTCCTAGAATATCTCAGCCCAGCCCCTGCCTTACTCGACCTCAGGTTTCTACACAAGGTCAGGAGAGTGGGAGGTAACCTTGGCGACCAAGCCAAGGCCCTGCAGGCCGAACAGGACCCTGGGAAGACAAGGGTAGCGTACTGCCTCTTGTTGCTCTTGACGGGGACAAGAGAGCAAGGCAGCAGGGCCAGAGCTGACTCCTCAGGACAGGGAACCCGTCTGGATGGGGATTTGGTCTGAGGGGGGCAATTGGGATGCTTTGGGTCACTCAGTGGGCCTTACAGGTGGGCATCCAGGACCAGGGGAGCAGGGGTCGCAGGCACAGAAGTTTCTGGTCCAGGTGAGGCATACACATGTCCAAACCCACTTCCGCCACTCTCTGCCCTCTGGCAATGGGCGGAGTCCCGGGTCAGTGCAGTGTGTCGGGACATTTCACGTTCAAAATTCAACTCAAGGCCCTTGGGGGAAGGGGAAGAAATGAATGAGGAGGAAGGGGAGGAAGAAACCCGGAAGAGGAGGAGGGGAAGGACCCACTGTCCTTATCCTGATGATCAAGATGCTTCTTGGCTGTGCCAGGGAGAGGGAGGCAGCCAGTAACACACAAAGGCAAAAAGAAGTGAAATCTGGCCCTTTGAGCTTTTAAGGATCTTGGTCCTAGCAATAGAAGGGCAGTTTCAAGAAATTTCAAAAAGAATTTGTACTATAATGTATTTGACCTTATAAGGAACTTATTTGAGACCCAAATCCCGAGTTGGGAGCGGTATACAATTGCACTGTTAGTGACTTGGGAATAAATTTGACTGTGAGATAAATTAAGCTTCCTTTTCCTAGGTTTGTGTGAAAAAGAAAAGAGGCTGAGAAAGTAGGGGGTGTGCCTTCTGGTTCTTATTGATAATCTATACTGTCTACAGAATTCGGGAACTAGCCACCAATGATACAGCTATCACACACCCTGGGTAATGGGCAAGGGTGGGGATAAGGTCTGCTTGTTCCTGTTGAAAAAATGCACACTAACACACACACCCCGTGCATCATCACCACCTGGAAAACCAGCTCTGTAGGACCACGTGGGACCCTGGGCCATGGTAACAACAGCACAGGGGCTCCGTGGTCTAACCTGAAGTCAGCAGCTATGCTCCTAGTTCTGGCTTTTCGGGAACCAGCTGTGTGACCTGGGGAGTGATACAAAAATCCACATAAGGACAGAATTCTAATTCCTCAGGCAAAAAACAAACAGTCAGGTGATGGCCTGTCAAAATACCTTTTTCATCAATTCTGGATGAAAGCAAGGCCGGGACACCAGATCCCTGTCAACAGCACACCAGGAAGAGATTGTCTTCAGATTCAGGTGCTGAATGATACTGTACACCTGTCTGTAGCTGCTTTCCTGACTTCCTTGGAGTCTGACCTTGGTCAGTGCTGGTCTTGCGGACATCGGGTCTCTTTGGTGTGACGCTCTCTTGGTCGTCTTATATCCAGTTCCAGCCCTGTTCCCCCGTCAACGGGCAGAGGTAAGCGTCTCATCTGGCCCGATCCAGCTCTGGGAAGGAGCCAGCAAAGAGGACAACTAGGAACTGTGTTCGAGGACAAACATGAGAATTCCAGGCGCGCATGCAGCAGTGGAGCAGGGCACCTGAAGCCTGAACTGTCCTGGAAATGGAGGGTGTATGAGCATAGGAACCTGTTGTCAAGCAGCTTGCAACTGTGGAGGCAAGATGTCAACTTCTAAAATGATCACCGTCAGTACCAAACAATAGATTATTAATGCCAAGTGTGGGAGGTACGACTAACATGAATTCCGCAGTGGGAAAATGGCCAGGGCAGGAGTTCAAGGTGGGAGACCAAGCTGAACGGTGCCTCCGGGAGTGTGGAGGACCGGGAGGGGTGGGAAGGGAGCCGGGAGGAACCTAAGAGGCTAGGACATGAGCTATTAGTACAGCAAGGCAGGCATGTTCAGGCATGCCGGGATCGGGTACCAGGATACAGGGCAGGGATGGGGATCACGGGCAAAATGTTGAGGCCTTTGGACTGCAGAGCCGGTGTGGTGCTTAGAGAACAGTAAGGAGAGTGACTCTGGAGAATAAAGTGAAGAAAACCTAAAAAGGCAGATGGGGCCAACGTATGAAAGGTCTTCCCTATTAGGCCAAGGAGTCCAGGCTTACTGCGGAGATAAAGGGGCAGGGCATCTCAGATGCCCTGAGCGTAGGAAGAGAAAGCGAATGCAGGACTCTGCTCACCGTGGGAGGGATGATCTGACAGGTTCCACTGCAATCCTCTAGATATGAAGAAGCAACACGTCTGGGGACTGGGTCTGAGGAGCAAAGTACAGGAAAAACCAAAAAAAGAATGCGTTTTGTGGGTGGGGTAACGGGATAAATGATGGTGTCTCAGACACAATGGAGACCAGGAAGAGCTGGCTCTGGAGAAGAGAAGTGGCTGAGACTGCCAGGAGCTGGTGGCCGGACATCTAAGGGGAGGGACCGCCCGGGTAGGAGGAGGAGCGGGATGAGGGGCACCACGTTGGGCTGTGCAGATGTGAAAGTCAGTTGTAAAAAAATAAAAATAAACATCAAAACGGGCCACATGAATAGGCTCTCTCTGAGGAAGGAAGGTGAGAGGAAACAGAAGAGAGAGGGGTGGACACGGCGCAAGGTGAGGGGACAGGGCAGGAAGACACCCGGGGCAGACACGGCCAGCCGTGGACCTTGGTAGAGGAGCCCGCAGGAGACTTCCCTCAGAAAAGGTGGTCAGCAGGGCCCAGAGGTCAAGGACAAGCATTTACAGAGGCCACTGGGTTTGCCCATTTCACACGTATGTATGCCAGCCCGTGGGATGTTGGTTAGAAGCCACCACAGACGTCCAGGAGAGCCAGGCCCTGAGCACAGTCCTATGTGTGGAAGAGGGAGCTTCTGAGGCTGGACTCTGTTCCCTGAGGAGCCCTGTGTACAAAAGCATCAGTCCGAAATGAGGAAGGACCAGGGGTGGGGAAGGAGAAAGGAGGTGTGGATGGCAAAATGCATACAGTAGAGAGCAGACCCCTTATTAAAAAATGTTGGCATTTAAAGGAAAACCAGAAGTAGGAAAATAACTCGTGGGGACTAGAAAAACCTTGCCAGCTCCCCACAACCACCCACTCACCCACCCACCAACAGGCGAGCCTGGGGACTGGGTCTGAGGAGCAAAGTATAGGAAAAACCAAAAAAAGAATGCGTTTTGTGGGTGGGGTAACGGGATAAATGATGGTGTCTCAGACACAATGGAGACCAGGAAGAGCTGGCTCTGGAGAAGAGAAGTGGCTGAGACTGCCAGGAGCTGGTGGCCGGACATCCAAGGGGAGGGACCGCCCCGGGTAGGAGGAGGAGCGGGATGAGGGGCACCACGTTGGGCTGTGCAGATGTGAAAGTCAGTTGTAAAAAAATAAACATCAAAACATGTCCAGGCTGGAGAAAAGGCCGCTTTAGAGGCAGGACTCGAGGGCAGGACGTAAACAGAAGGCAGTCCCCATTTCCAAAGAGCCAAAGAGGGAACCCATCCCCACTAGTTAAGGAACAAGACAAAGCGGTAAATGGGGACGGTCCGGGTGAGTGATGATGTTGGCGAGTGGTTGGAAAAATGTGGGCGTCCGAAAGGGGGATTTACTGGGAGAGAGGGTATCCGCGAAGGCTTCCTGGAGGAGGTGGCTCCAGCCCGTCAGGAAGGGCGGAGAGGAAAGGTCGGGGAACCCCCGGCCCCGCTCCCAGGGGCGCTCTCCTCCAGGCCCTCCGGGCCTCCCAGATCCCCTTCCGGCGCCTGGGCCTGGGCGCGGAGCTCCGGTTCCCAGCACTGACGTCAGCGGGCAGTGACCTCAGAGCGAAGGGGGCGGGGCGGGCGTCTCCTGCCCCGCCCCCATCCGCTGGCGGCGACCAATGGGCGCGGCCGTGGCTGCCCCGCCTCCTCCGCAGGGGATGAAAAGGCGCCTCCTGGTGCCGCTGGGCAGAGCCCCCGCCGCGGACGAGCGAGCACCCCAGGAGTTGCGGGACCCCCCGAACCCTCTCCTCTCAGCCCCCCGCCGCCGCCGCGCCGGAGCCAGCCGCGCACATGAGCCAGAACAGCCGGACCGGGAAGAGGACACTCATGCTCCCCGAGATCGCCGCCGCCGTGGGCTTCCTGTCCGGGCTCCTGCGGACGCGGGGCTGCGTGAGCGAGCAGCGGCTCAAGGTGTTCAGCGGGGCGCTCCAGGAGGCGCTCGCAGGTGAGCGCGGGGTCCGGGCCGCCACCCCGCCACCGGGCTCAGCCCCCCGCCCGGCGCCCTTCCTCCTCCTCGGCCAGGGGAGTCTCTGCTTGGGACTCGGCTCCCCTCCAGCCCGGGGCGGTCCACAGGCTCCCGTGCCCCGGGCCACGTCTCTCGCTCTGGTGGTCCTTGGGGACGGAGCGAGCGCAGATTGATCTTAGTCCTGGAGTGCGAGTCTGACCCCGGCGCCGCCCGAAAAAAGGGGTGCCTGCTGGTTGGTCCGAGGGCGGGCCGATCGCCCTCCCTGGACCCCCCCGAGACACCCCGGACTCTGCGGCGACCCATCCGGCCGCCGGGGAGGGAGCCCCTGGGGAGAGGACCCTTTAGGGAGGGAGCCCCTGGGGAGAGGACTCTTGGGGGAAGGCTCCCCTAGGGGAGAGGACCATTTAGGGAGGAGCCTTGGGGAGAGGAGGCGCACTCGAGCCTTCTCAGCCGCCCCAGTCCCAGCGCCCTGCTTCCGGCTGTGCGCGCGCGGCTCGGGGCGAGTTGTTGACTCGCTCCAAGTTGGAATCGGGCTCCTTTTGTATTTATTCTCCCGTCCCCGGAGATCACCCCACCTACCAGGGGGGTGATCGAGCCTTGTAGAACGTTATTGGCTCCCGGGGAGTGTGTGATCGGCGGGTGCTGGAGATCCGGGGAGGTGGACCGGGGATAAGCAGCTGCTGGCAGGCCGGGGAGCGGCCTGTCCCCCCGCTGTCTCAGCCCCCGGGCCGGGGTATCCGTGCCCACGCTCGGCAGGTCCCGTTCGCTGGGGAACATCATGTTCCAGTAAAGCAACCCTATGGGACTCCCGAGCCAGCCAGTGGTCGGATCCTCTGACTTTCGAAGGAGGCAGAGGGAACCTCTGGGGCCCGGGCTGGGAGGCGCAGTAGTTTGCTGAGGGTCCAACCACCGAGGCTGGTCTTCCTGGGTTTGAAACTGAAAGTCATGGCAAACCACCTTGTTGACTTGAAACCACCGGTCGCTTCCTCTCCTTCACCCCCCCCCCCCCCCCTTGCAGGCATGGCACCCCTGGCCCAGCCGCTCTAACCAAGGGATCTCCCCTTTGTCCTGTCCCCACAGAGCACTACAAACACCACTGGTTCCCCGAGAAGCCTTCCAAGGGCTCCGGCTACCGCTGCATCCGCATCAACCACAAGATGGACCCCATCCTCAGCAAGGTGGCCAGCCAGATCGGACTCAGCCAGCCCCAGCTGCACCGGCTGCTGCCCCGCGAGCTCACCCTGTGGGTGGACCCCTACGAGGTGTCCTACCGCATCGGGGAGGACGGCTCCATCTGCGTCTTGTACGAGGAGGCCCCGCTGGTGGCCTCTTACGGGCTCCTCACCTGCAAGAACCAAATGCTGCTGGGCAGGACCAGCCCCCCCAAGAACTACGTGATGGCCGTCTCCAGCTAGCTCCCCGGCCCCCCGCTCCGCACTCCACTGTACTCACCGCGAGGGGACAGCGGGCCACGGCATACCTCAACCTGGGGAACTGCGTTTTACATGAAGAGCTATTTATATATATTATTTTTTTAAGAAAAGGGGAGGAAAAAAAAACCGTAAAGATGTTTTTTTTTTTTTTTTAAGAAAAAAAAAATCCTTAAAGGGTGCTGCTTGGAAGCGGCCTCCCCAGGTGCCTTTGGAGAGAACTGTGGTGGCTTCAGTCTGGGGAGGCCGGTGTCTGCCGATGGGAGGGGGGCCCGACCAAGGTGGGGAGGTGGGAGAAGCTGGGCCGGCACCCCAAGATGTGAGAGGGAACAAGCGTGCTGAGCAGCTGTGAACGAGAGAGATGGGACCTCGCCCTCTCCCCCATCCAGACACCTGCATCCCTGACCTCAGGGCCGTTCAAGCCTGGACTTAAACTCACGTTGCCTCATCTTCACTTTTTGTTTTTCTGATGAGACCCTGGGCAGAGAGTGATCCCAAACAGCTTTTCTTGGAATCATCCCTTGTTTCTAATTCTGTCCTCAGGGGCCTGTCGGTAGTGTTGCTTCCCAGCCAGGAGTCGAAAGCTTTTTGTGTTTTGTGGGGTTCACGGGAGTGAGGCAGGGCTGGAGGAGATGGGGGCTGGGGTGGCAGAAATCTGCACAAATCCGCTTTGCAATGTGCTGCTCTGTGTGCGAGTGTGCTGAAGAGCTTGGGGGTGATTTGCAATGGACTTTTTAAGACCCAAAGAGCGTCCGCTGGGTATTGACAAAACCCTTCTTTCTGGATCCATAAGAAAGTGCTAATGCTGCTGCCACGATCCCTTTGAGAGGTGGCTCAAAAGCTACAGGGAACTCCAAGTCCCTCATGACTGCCTTCTTTCTAAAAGCACAGCACTCCTCTCCCACTCTCCCCGCTCCTCTCCCCTCTGGTTGGGCCACGGAGCGATCCTGTTTTCTCAGTCACTGTGCAATATGGCCTCCCAGTCCCAGGAGGACGTGGAGGACTGGCCCTCAGGACCTCCTGGTGCTCCAGGGGGCAGGGGAGCCTCTCTCCCTCTGTCCCCGGAACTGGCTGGCTGCTCAGCTCGCAGGTGCCCCTTGGCTGACCCCGGAAAGCCCAGGTTCTGGAGGATTACTGGGCATTCTTGTAGGGCTGACACTAAACACCACACATCGGCCATTGCTTTTTCTCCCTGGTGCTCAGAGCGCCTCTGGGAGAGGTTGCTGTCTCTCTCAGTGCAATCCAAATTTGTCTGTAGACGTGTGCAATATTTACTGTTTGGGGTTGGAGAAAAATGGAAAAAAAACTACCTGTTTCTCAGTGACATCCATGAGGGGTTCTCGGAAGGCCTTGAGTTTCCCAAACCTGTATCACCTTAAAAAAAAAGGACATTGCTGGGCCATCTGGTCAACCTGGCTACCCTCCCGCTATTAACCCTTAGTGAGGAATCTTCTGCCCCAACCCCAGAATCTCCTCCCCCCTGTACCCCCTTGCCTGGGTGTCTTAACTACTCAATTCTGACTCAGAGGTGCTATTTACCAAACACTCTCCCAACCCATTCCTGCCTATTCTGCCTCCTCCTTTCCAACTCTCCAGATCCAAGCTGTTTTTCCCCAGACCCTGATTCCAGTCTTAATTGCTTTAAAAGGGGACTTGGGGCCCCACTGGCCCAGGAGCTTACATTCGGGCCTGTGGGTTGAAACAAAGCTGTGAATCCATGAAGATTTTGCCGTTGCACGTCACAAACAGGTCCTGCCTTTTCAGAAGCAGCCTCGTGGTCTCATGCTTAATCTCTCTCTTCTTTCTGACGTTCACTTTAAAAACGAAATGCCCAGAGCTGGACTGTTGAGCAGGCCTGTCTCTCCTATTATAGGTGAAAATAAATAGTAGTGCATTTGTAAGCTATTCTGAAAGAAAAGACAAAGGTTACTCATTGTATAATAGTGTTTTTATATGGAAGAATGTACAGCTTTATGGACAAATGTACACTGTTTTGTTACTTTAATAAAACTGTAGCAGATGAAGTTGTGTGGCGTAGAGAAGGTAAAATCCCTGCATCGCTAATTTGGGTCTCGGATCTAGATCCCCTATGTCTTCAGTTGCACTCAGAAAGCCTTGTGGTCGGATAAAAGGAAAATCTTAAGTGGTGTGGTGAGGGCATTTCCAAGCATCCCCTCTTCTCCAGAAAGTAGCTCCATATTGTCCCCCTCTGATGCATGTTCTGTGAAAATGCTAGATGTGAGAGGATTCATCTGATGTATCCTTGCTAGGCCTCAGCTGTACACTTTCCATTCAGCAAGAGTGTATGGTCAGAAAGTTCTGGGCGCTGGAAACATCAAAGGTGCTTAGACACAGCCTCTCCTCTCACAGAGGGGTGGCGAGCAGGGAACCCCTCACCCCTTCCCAGGTTGGGGCAGAATTGTTAGAAATTCCTGGTGCAGGCTCTCCTGAGCTCCCTGGAACTACCATCTGCTGCCCTCCGTTCTTGTCTAGTTAGACAGAATGGTGGGACTGCAGTTGTTGCTACCGAGGTCGCAAGTGCATTTTTGACCTGAGCTGGTTTTTTGTTTTGTTTTTCTTGGCCATCGGTGTGCTGTCTTTAAAAATTAAACATGTTGACTCATGAACTATGGGATCCCCCTCCCCCCCCCACACACACACTTGTTTCACTCCTTCATGACCTCATCAAGAAACATGTAGTGACCTAGGTGTGCTAGGTAGAAGGTGAGCCCTGGAGACAATGATAGGCTGGAAGGGTAGGTGAGCCAGAATATGGGGATGAGGGAAGGCCGCTCACCTGTGTCATAAACAGAATTGGTTACTGGGACCCACTTGTGTCAAGATGTGATTTAAAGGAAGGTTCCCGGGTTCATTTGTAACTCCTGATACAAATGTCTTACACACTCCTGTATAGGGACCTACTCTTTTGGATGTAAGGACCCAGTGTTAAGGTTGAATTTTCTCCCATCCAAGAGCACTCTGCTCTTGTTTGGTACAAAGTCAGCATCTATCTTGTTTCCTAATAGGCCCCACTCAGGATGGGTGTTTCATTTAGTAGGAAACCTGAAGTTCCTGAGAGCTTGTCTAGAAGTTAAGGAGACATCATTCCCAACCCCTGTCTCCAAGCCACGGAGACTGCAAGATGGCAGGGCTGCTCTTAGCTCTGAGCAGACCAACAGTCCTTCAGTTTTCGTGAAAGGGTCTGTGATCAAGCAATGTGTTATTTGCTTTAGATCTGATCAAATTCAGGAGGTGTGGAGAGTGCCCCTGGCCAGCTGGGGTGCAGGGGCTGTGGACGGAACTGCCTCCAGAGCTGCAGGTGGCAGCTGTGTTGAGGACTGAGCAGTAGTCAGTTCTGCTCCCAGCTTCCCCAGTTGGTAAACAGTTGCAGTCTGCCTGAGCCGTGGGAGACCTGTGCTCCTTAGTCAGCTGTTTCTGGATGATAATGCACCTCCCAGAGAGTGTAGACAAGGCCCTGGGAGCTGCAGATTAAGAGCCTTACTGGCTCCTGATAAGGAGGTTTGGGTGGGGCAGTCTATGAGGCTGCAACAAACAAGCTCCAGGAGGAAGAGACTCATTGCTGTGAGCCTGACATCTGATCACGTATAGCCTTTGGGAAGCAACACGGGCCTCCAGGCTTCCCCACTCAGCAAAGCCTGGCAAGGACAGGGACAGAGGGAAGAACTGAGCATCCTGGGGGCACATGGAGGGGATAGGGAAAGATGTCACTGGACATGTGCCTGGGAGAGATGGTCTGAATCTTGAGAGACGAGTTAACCAGGAAAAAGTGGGTGGGTGAAAGGAGGACAGGGAATTCCTTGAGCAAAGGCCCAGAGGCTGCAGTCCTGGGCACAGGGTAGTGGACACCAGTTGAATGAGGGTGGAGAGAGCTGCCTCCAGCTGAATCCTTGCAGGGGAAGCCGAGGTCCCACTGCGTGCCCTTGGTCCTATCAGGAACATGCTGGGTGCTCCTTCCTGAGACTGTGGCCATGGTGACAGCCTGCTGTTGATGTGCTGGATGCAAAGTCTTCTTCCTCCTTTGGGGAAGCGCTCGGGGGCGGGTTGTAAACCCCATATCCCCACACCCGGGTGGTCCCAGTGCATCACAGGTAAATGAGGGCCTATGAATGCATGTACTTAAAAAAAAAGCATTTAACCTGTTTTTTTAAATGCTTTTATTGATTTTTTGAGAGAGAAAGGGAGAGGTGTAGAGAAACAGAAATATGGATGAGAGAGAAACATCGGCTGCTCCTGCACACACACACACACACACACACACACACACACTTACTGAGAATGGAGCCCATAACCTGGGCATGTGCCCCAAAAGAGAATCAAGCCTTGACCTCCTGGTTCATGGGTTGATACTGAACCACTGAGCCACTCTAGACAGGCTGTTTAACACTTTTTAAAACATAGTTAACAGCATTATAATTTAGGGAGATGTCAACTAAAAGTACATCTCAGGTGTCTCTTGAAAAATCATCATTGTTATCACTGGTCTCCCAGAATGACAGTGGACTAGCTCCAAGGAGTGGGGTGGGGGTACAGACAAGGCTTGAGCTTGCTCTCCCGGTTTAGCACAGCCTCTGTCTCACCCATTGACGTCCTGGCCCACCCCCTATCCCCTGGAGCTCACTGAACTTTAAATGGCCCCTCCCTGCTGCTGGTGGTAAATAAAGTCACCTTTGCTTCAACCGGCCCAGCTACACCCCTCTTATCTGATGTGCTCTGGGCAGTCCATCGGGTTTCCTGGACAAGGGTTCAATTGAGACCTGCCCTTGTCTATGGGTCTGGAGCTGGGGAGTGGTAGAGCCAGGTGGCAGCTGGGAACAAAATGCCTTGGAGCTGATGGGTCCAGAGCACCAGGCTCCTATCAAAGTTGGGGGGAGGGCCGGCTGCACTTCTAGGGTACACTCGCTTGTATAAGATTGTTATCTAAAGCCCTGGCAGCTTCCTAGACTGGATGCAAACATTTTTCTTGTCAGTTCTATAAAGAAGTGATGTGGAGAGAACGCTAGACCTCTCTAGAAGTCTGGCTTGTCCTTTTCTTTTTCTTAAAAAAAAAATTTTTTTTTTATTGATATTCCACAGAGAGAAAAGGAGAGGGATAGAAAGCTAGAAACATCAATAAGAGAGAAACATTGATCAGCTGCCTCCTGCACACTCCCCACTGGAGTATGTGCCTGCAACCAAAGCACATGCCCTTGACCGAAATCGAACCCGGGATTCTTGAGTCTGTAGGCTGACGCTCCATCCACTGAGCCAAACAGGTCAGGGCAATTTCTGCTTTCTTTCCATGTCCTTTCCAACGTCCTCATTTCTCTCTCTCTTCTGGGAAGGGAGAGCACGTGGGTGTGATTCTACAGGTGGGCGGGATGGAGGTAAGCAAAGTTGTTAGTGGAAAATCCCTTTCCCGCCCACTCTGTGTCTGAATGAGCATGTATTCCAGTTTGGTATTAATCACAAGTGGACCATGGAGCCAGCAAAGCTGCTCTGTGGGTCAAAGCTGCTCGGTGGGCCAAGATGAGCTATCTGGCAAGGACACCGCCATTTCTGCAAGAATGATAGCAGTCAGACATGAGTTTATTCATTCATTCAGTAGGTTCTTCTAGTGCCTATTATAGGCTACATATGATACTAGGATGGGCTTTGTGACTACAAAGATTTTTTAAAACAAAGGATTGAAAGCCATTTTTCTATGGGAGAGGACACAGACTTGCTTAGATGGTTTTGAATCTAGCCATTTTTGGAGGCACTAGTAGGAACTATTACTTTAATAATGGTTTCCTTCCAGTTGTCAGAATGCCAATATCCTTATTCATCTCAGGACCAATTGGCAGCCCCTTGAAGAGATGAGGTTTTAACTTCTACTTAAAACTACAGTTCCCATTTACTGAGTAACTTAAATGTAAAAAGCACTAAGTCTAATTAATCCTCATGACAACAATGTGAGATGGATTGTTTTTTATAAAAATATATGTTTTTATTGATTTCGGAGAAAGGAAGGGAGAGGGAGAGCTGGAAACATCCATGAGAGAGAAACATGAATCTGCTGCCTAGATGGAGCCAGCAACCAGGCCTGTGCCCTGACCAGGAATGGGACTAGCGACCTCTTAGTGCATGGGACAATACTCAACCAACTGACCCACACCAGCCCAGGCTGGACTGTATCTCTAATCCATTCTCACAAGTGGAGAGCTGGGGGCCTGGTTAGTGCAGTGACGTGGCCCAGGGTGCACAGCCAGTAGGTAGGTGGTAGAGCTGATGAGAGAACCTTCCAGACAGCCTCACACCAGAGTCCCGAGCGCCTCACCTCTTTGCAGCCGCCTCCCTGCTGCTTAGAAGCTGAAACCTCTCCAGGCAGGAGTTCGATGCAAACAAGAGGAGACGAGTGCTCATTGCCCTTCCCGGCCCCTAAAAACTTCAGTTCCACTAATTGAAAATGATGATAATTACTATGCTAATGTGCCCTCCAGTGATTGCCGGGATAATGGAGATGATTTAGAATCAAAAGCTGAAGAAAGGAATGGAAATCATTTCATCCAACCCTTTAATTTCTGAGTCAGGAAAATTGAGCGGCTTGTCCAAACTCACACAGCTGGTGAGGAAGGAGAATCCAGGCTACCACCCAGAGAGTCTCCCTCCCAGTCCAGATGTGCACCCGGAGGGAGGCTCTGCACCCAGCACATCCACAGCAGGCTGTCACCATGGCCACGGTCTCAGGAAGGAGCACCCAGCATGGTCCTGATAGAACTCAGGACCCGCGTGGGACCTCGGCTTCCCCTGCAAGGATTCAGCGGGAGGCAGCTCTCCCCACCCTCACTCAGCTGATGTCCACTACCCTGTGCCCGGGACTGCAGCCTCTGAGCCTTTGCTCCTACATGTGCTCCCATGATGCTCAGTTCTTCCCTCTGTCCTTGTCCTTATGACTTCAATTCTTAGCGAGAACGTGAGCCCAGGACCTTGCCAAGCAGTGTCTGGGGCCTCATAAGCGTTAGTGAATATTTGTTGAACAAATGTCAAAGTTGCCAAAAAAAAAATAAGCAAGTTAGATGAAAGGGATTTAGATTAGATGGGGGGGGGGGGGGGAGGAGAAGAAAAATCAGGTCCATTCAGGATCTGCCTGTGGGGAGTCCCAGCTCAAAAGAGCCAACATGTGGAGTGTACCTTCTTAAGAAAACAACCCTTTAAGCCTGGCAGGCTCCTAAGCTCTTAAGCACCTGCTATTGAGATGTAAATATGACTTAGAGAGGGGCGGAGGCACTTTCATCCACAATGTGCGAGAACTTTAGTTATCAATTAACTTCCCAAGCAGGCTTGTGTAGAGGGTAGTGGCAAGGAGAGGCTGGCCTGAGCCAGCAAGGCCCTCTGACAGAGGCGGCAGGAAAGACTCCACAGACACCGAGCACCCATCCTGTCCCCAGCCACCGGCCTTCCCACGGACCATTTGGAAGGCCCCCCGGGGGTGGGGGGTGGGAATAGCCTGGGTTAGGGGTTGGGTAGTAGAGGGCCTCACCTCAGGCCGGACAATAGCTCCTAATGGACGTCTTGGACACCCGGGACCAGTCCCTCTCCGCCTCTGGGCTCCTGCCATTTCCCCATCTGCACAATGGACACTTGTGCTAACTCACCTCTCCCCATTCCGCTTCCATTTCCAGCACAGAGTCCCAGACCTGCTCTTTCCCCTCTTCAAACTCCACAACTGCCTTCCACCTGCCCCACCAGCCTGGGCAGCCCGGGACTGCCCGCACCTCCGTTTCCATCCTGCTTTCCCTCGCTGCTGCCTTTCTCTGCCACTCAGAGTCCCTAGGATGGCAATGCAAGGTTCTCCCAGTGTTTCCAACCCCAAGTGAACCTGCCAGGAGCCTCACCTCCTCCGTTCTCTCCTGCCCACCTTTCCCTGTAGCTGTGCCTGCATTTACAAATTTCTCTACTCTGCCCATTTGCATGGCCTAAAATAACTTGTAAAAGTCATTGGACACTTTTTTCCCTAGGATACGAGCACCTTGTGTGTGCTGAACACTCACGCTGCCAGCTGCCTTACACACAGACTCTCCCGCAGAGAGCACCTGAGAGGCATTGTCACCTCAGGCTCACAGATGAGGGAGCAAAGCACAGGGGGAGGCGGTGGGCATGGTTGACAACCTCCGTGTGTCTGTCTCCACAGTTGGGGCCTCCTCAGGATGCCGCCCCTGAATAACTTCACTTATTCTCTTTACAAACACTTTCACCTCAGGGCTTTTCAGCATTTATACATGTGCTCTCATCATCTTTATTGCCTTTTTGCTCATACTTGTATCACCTATGTCTTTTTAAAACTATTTTTATTGATTTTTAGAGAGAGGAAGGGAGAGGGAGAGAGAGAGAAACATGGGTGTGGGAGTGAAACATCAATTAGCTGCCTCCTGCACTCCCCACACCAGATATCGAACCCACAACCCAGACATGTACCCTGGCTGGAAATCGAACTAGCATCCCCTAGGTGTACCGGACAAGGCCCACCTAATTGAGCCACAGCAGCCAGGGCTTGCCCATATTTCTTCTTGAGTTTCTTAATGGTGCATACACATGGCTTATTCCTGATGACACTTTTATAACAAACACAGTCAGCACATCTCTGTGTATTGCTTTTGGTTGACGTCTGGTGGCTTTGCAAACTTGCATCCGCCCTCCAGCTGTGACCACATGCGCCTCCGTACCAGGAACATGGGTCCTGGTTCTTTGTTTGTGCTGTCCGAGACGTGGCCAGGGCAGTCTGAGCACACCAGCTGCTGAGTGAAAAGATAAGGGTTGAGTAAACCATGAAGTTCCCACGGCAGGCCGCAGGGCAAGTGGCCTCTCCTCACTGTCCCCTTCAGTCCTCCTGGGCCAGACCTAAAAGGGAAAGTGCCCTCTTCAGGGTCGCTAAGAAGTGGAGAGGGAGCCCTGTGAGCAGAGCCCGCACGAGTGCACACACACACATATACATACACACATATACACACACACTCTCACATACACACACACTCTCACACACACACTCACACACACACTCACACACACTCACACACATACACACACACATATACACACACATATACATACACACTCACACACTCACACACATACACACACTCACACACATATACACACACACTCTCACATACACACACACTCTCACACTCACACACATACACACACTCACACTCACACACACACACTCACACACACAGATACACACACACACTCACACACACATACACACACACTCACATACATACTCACACACATACACACATTCACACACACACACTCACACACACACACTCACACACACACACTCACACACACATATACACACACACTCACACAAACATATACACACACTCACACACACTCTCACACACATACTCACACACATACACACACTCACACACATATATACACACCGCACTCACACACATATACACACACATATACATACACACTCACACACACTCACACACATACACACACTCACACACATATACACACACACTCTCACATACACTCACACACATACACACACACTCACACACACACACTCACACATACACACACTCACACTCACACACACACACACTCTCTCACACATATACACACACTCACACACACACTCACACACACACACTCACACTCACACACACACGCACACTCACACGCACACACACACTCACACACACACTCACACACACATACACATGCACACTCACACACACACTCACACACATATACACACGCACACTCACACACATACACACACACATTCACACACACTCACACTCACACACACTCACACTCACACACACTCACACACACACACTCACACACACACACACACACACACACTCACACACACTCACACACACACACACACACACACACACACACACCAAACAGGTCCTGGGTGGAGGCTTCATCCAGTCTACAGCCACAACAACCAGAAATATGAACTGAGTGGGCAGATCTGGACACAGATCTCGGCACATAGGCTGGGAAGTGAGCGGAGCTTTCATGTACACAGGCTGAGGCCATGGGGGAGGGCTCTGCCTCACGCCTGGGCATGGCTGACAGAGGGTCAGACTCCGGGAGAGTGAGGAGGCCTGGAAGGAAGGAAGGGGCAGAGGCACGGCCTGCTGGGAGCTTTCTCTGGTGGCGCTCCGAAGGCGGGTGCTGGAGGGGGGTGATCCTTTGCTGTGGGGGGATGTGAGGGAAGGGGTGGTAAGGGGGAGGCAGGCTGGGAGAGATGGCACATGCCAGCGACTCAGCTGTCCGTTCCAGCAGCTAGTGGGTGCCGGGGGAGTGTGCCGAGTGTCTGAGCCCTCCCCGCCCTCCCAGCCGTGCTGCTCCCCGAACAATGCCCTTTCTTCTCCTGGGCAGAGCTTCCTCACCAGCTGCCTGCTCCTCCAGGTGTTTCCGGCCGCGTCTTTGTTTCGGGGTTGGGTGGTGCAGGGCAGGGAGAGGGAGTCTGTTTTGGCTCCTGTGAGCCAATGGCAGCCGGTGTGGGGGAGGCAGGGCACCCCCGAATCTGGAGGGGACCGACCACAACAGCAGCTGCCTCCTGACACCTGCTTTCCGGAGCGTGACCACAGTGAGGAGCATGGGAGGCAGAGGGGCACAGGGGCTTGTGTTGGGTCAGGCCCGAGGGCCTGCACCCCAATTCCCTTTCCTCGAGGGAGAGGGTGGGGTCAGGACCTAAAGTGTGGGTCACTCCAGGGACCTCATGACTCCCCTGGGCCCTAATCCCTATGTGAAATGGCAGGCAAAAGCCAAACGTGGACAGTGGCCATGGTAAGGCCTCCATGTCCTTCCCTCAGACCTGACACCGCCACCCTCCCGTCTTCCCCAGGCCTCCCAACCCCAGCCCACTGGGGCAAAGACAGGCGCTGTCTTGGGTTTCTCTCTGTCCCAGGGGCAGCAGGGCAGTATTAGGTTCAAGTTCCTCCCCTTCCGTTGAAATGATCCACTCATCCCTGTGATTGTGTCTCCGGCTCCCGGGTGGGCTGCTGGCTCTGGGAGCTGGGCTGTCTGTTTGGATGCTACAGACCAGGAGTATCTCTGAGGCTTGCACAGGGCCTGGCATGCAATATCGTGCAGGCTCTGAACAGCACTGTAGAGGAATGAATGAGGACGCTGCCTTTTTAATCCTTGTCTGTCTTTCTGTTTGTGATGGGCTAGGACAGTGGTCGGCAAACTCATTAGTCAACAGAGCCAACTATCAGCATAAAGATTGAAATTTCTTTTGAAAGCCAAATGTTTAAAACTTAAACTTCTTCTAACGCCACTTCTTCAAAATAGACTCACCCAGGCCGAAGTATTTTGTGGAAGAGCCACACTCAAGGGGCCAAAGAGCCAGCTGCGGTTTGCTAACCACGGAGCTAGAAGAATCACAATAAAACACAGCACTCGTGAGCACTCGCCATGCACACAACCTCATTCCATCCTCAGAAGAACTCTGTGGGTTTGATCTGACCCTGAGGGTACAGATGAGGAGACTAACACTCAGGGAAGGCGGGACAAATCACCCCTGGCTACACCGCTGGCCGGGGGCAGTCAGACTCCATCCCAGGACCAGCTCAGTAAGCAGAGACAATGAAGGCAGAACTGGAACCAAGGTTGCTTCTTTCTCTCCCTGTCAACCGTGGCCCTCAGGTCTTCTGGATTCCGGGGATGTTTACAGCAAGACACAGTTCACGGTCCATAGTCTGCAAGAGACAACGAGTCTGGACCCTCGTCTGACACATGCTTTACGCCCAAGCTCAGATTGCCTCTTCTCCATGCGATCCTTGACATGTATCCCAGGCTTTAGTGATTCTATAATCATGTTCAGGATTCCTATAGAAAGAAGTCACTGCTCCCATCCTCATTTACGGGTGTGAGATTTTGTGCGTATGTCTCTCATGGATTTCTGCTTTCTTTTCTTTCTTTCTTTCTTTCTTTTTTTTTTTTAAAAAAATACATTTTATTAATCTTTTTGCAGAGAGGAAGTGAGAAGGTTAGAGAGTTAGAAACATTGATGAGAGAAAAACATTGATCAGCTGCCTCCTGCACACCCCCCTACTGGGGATGTGCCTGCAACCAAGGACCATGCCCTTGACCAGAATTGAACCTGGGACCCTTGAGTCCGCAGGCCGACGCTCTATCCCCTGAGCCAAACCGGTCAGGGCGATTTCTGCTTTCTTTACAGGTCATATTTGAACGTAAGGTCCTAGAGGCCTCTTGGATAGGGCTCCATGTCTACCATAGCATCTAGAAAAACACCCCGGTCTGAATCTGACAGCAGGAAGGACCGGGGGACCAGGTGTCCAGCCCAGATGCCTGCGTGTACTCCCACCCCTTGCTGGTTGCCTCTTTCCAGTTGAAGAATCTCGATGCAATGGAGGTGCGCCAGCCAAGCGATGCTTCACCCTCAGAGCTATTTCCCAGCCCCCTATTTGCAAGCACAGGGACTCCTGGTAACCGTGACCCACTTCCTTTCTTACCGCACAGGGCGGAGGCTTCGCTCTCAGTGGCTTCTTTTGTTCTCACCAAAGGAAAATAATCTCCCCGTCACAGTCACTGCTTGGCCCACAGGCTTTTCCCATGGCGCCGCCCAGGTGGGAAAACAAAAAATGGAACACCAGTTGTGTGCTGGGGTGAGATTCGGAGATACCCCGGTGGGTGGGACAGGATTTAAGAGCACTGGTTAAAGTTAGAATTGTGCTAGGATGTGAGGGGTGGAAGTGGATTAAGGCTGGCCTTGGAGGCCGGGGTCCATCTGGAACCTAGCACAGGGCCGGCTGCATGTAGCAGATGGAAGGATATTTTTGTGGCTTTGCGTTTTGAGCCTCTGGCTGCCCGGTAGGCGATGGGTACCCTGGAGTAAGGGCCCTCTTTTGTCCAGAGAAAGGTCCTCGGGAGACACTCTGGCAGAGATGGCGGAACTGGGTGTTGTCAGTGCAAAGGAGGTGAGGGGGTGATGATCCGTGAGAGCACATCAAACACTGACAGCAAGGATTCAACGCAGACAAGTGGATTACACAGAACAATATGATACATAAATGCTCACGTTGTGCTAGACAAGTGGAAACCATCAGAGATGGGCGAGGTTAGCTTGAGCAAAACTTGACAAAGAAGGATGTTTTGAGAAATGCCCTTTCTGTATTAGGCCAGACGGAAGAAACCCAACCCGGCTCCCACATGGGCACCTTGGCCAACACAGCCTGGAGGCTGGTGGGCGGGAGGAGGAGCAGGGCATGCGGCCAGGGAGGAGGAGCTTCGTTCCCTCTGTGGTCTGGGCAGCCACTTCGGGACCTTTCTTCCCCTCCACTTCCTCACCCTGCACTCCAGCCCAGCCCTTTTGCAGAAAGGAGGGGGGGGGGGGGGAACAGGTATCCTGAAAGAATGGCCTTCTGTGGCCTCAGAATCGTAACTAGCACCTGGTATACCTTTTTTCTGTTTAAGACATAGGGAATGCTCCTTTTTATTTTAAAAGTATTGAGATCTCTTAGCACCTTCACCTGGAGTTCCCACTGTGCCTCCCAAACCAGGCTGGGCTGATGCTGCAAGGCAGTTGGAAGAGGGAGACCAAAAACCCCCACAAAGCCAAAACCGGTTTGGCTCAGTGGATAGAGCGTCAGCCTGCGGACTCAAGGGTCCCAGGTTCGATTCTGATCAGGGGCATGTATTATACATTGGTTGCAGGCACATCCCCAGTAGGGGGTGTGCAGGAGGCGACTGGTCGATGTTTCTCTCTCATCAGACGTTTCTAGCTCTCTATCTCTCTTCCTTCCTCTCTGTAAAAAATCAATAAAATATATTTTAAAAAAAACACACACACAAAAAAATAGGAGATTCGGGATACTGGGAGAGGCAGGCAAAGGGGAGGGAAATCTCCATCCCTATGCTCCCAAAACAGATCTCTGCATTGCTCTAGACCCGTGGTCGGCAAACTGTGGCTGTGGAAGTTTTGCTCTTCCACAAAATACCACGGCCTGGGCGAGTCTATTTTGAAGAAGTGGCGTTAGAAGCAGTTTAAGTTTAAAAAATTTGGCTCTCAAAAGAAATTTTCAATCGTTGTACTGTTGCTATTTGGCTCTGTTTGCCGACCACGGCCCTAGACCTTTCTGGTCTCGATTGCCTCACGAAATCATAGACGTGGAGTACTTTGAAAAACATTTCAAGTGGCATGCCCACCCCAGCCCCGGGGAAGTGTGGGTGTGGGGAGGTTGAGAAGGAGGCCATCTATTGACACTGCCTCTCCATTTACTGAGCACCGGGTCACAGTCAGCTTGCCCTCCTCTCGCTGCGAGAAGAGGTGGTGGTGATTTTACCCCCGGTTGATGGAGAGGAAACTGGGACTCCGGGCAGCCTGGGTGACTGCCCAGATGACACAGCAGCAGATGGTGGGATGGGAGCGGACGCTTAGCTTTTTAACGTGCGAGGACACAGGTGGATTATGCTGATGAAACCCCATTCTAGAACCACTCAAATAGTGTTGTTGAATGGCCAGACCCCATCTTTCCTCAAGGCCTGGGATTCTTCCAACTAACCCTGTTTCTGAAGAGGGAAAGCAGCACCAGGCAAGGGACTTTGCCTAAGGAGACCCTCAAAGCACAAAGCCCCAGCCTCCTGCAGCGGGCCTGCCCCCCATGGAGGCCTCCCCTCCCAGGGGCCCCGGCTCTGCGCAGAGGGAGGAGCCTGGGCAGAGAGTCACTCCTCCTCCCCTTCCTCCAGGGGAGGACAGATGGGCAGGCTGGCCCAAGCGCCAGCGCTTTGAACACCCTTTTTGTTTCCCAGCCAAACATCCAGCGTCAATTCCCCTCTCATCTCCTGCTCCCTGGCAGCGCCCCCCCCCCTCCCCCTCTGTCCTCGGGCTGGCTCTGAGAAGCCAATGGGCTCTGGGGGGATTGGGGCCACTCTCCTTTATGACTGGGAGATGGATGAAAGGAGGTTTGCAACTAGTGTGGGGCAACTGTTGCCATCTGTCTGGTGGGACGTGGCCAGGGAGGGCCGGGCCCATTCACTGTGCACTGCTGGGCCCGGCCTTTTGTCTCGCTGGCTGGGGAGGAGGGCGTGTTGCCATAGGCAGCAAAGGGGAGCAGCGGGCAACAGAAGCAGCCTCTTTGTGTCCACACCAAACTTTCCTGAGTCGCTGGGCTGATTTGCATGGGGTGTGTGTGTGGGGGGGTGCTGCCCAAGCCCCAGATCACTCCAGTGATTGACAGCCTCCAGCCCTCTCCTCGTTTCACAGCCTCTCCACTGCCCCCTTCAGCCAAACAGCCCCCCCCCCCCCAAGGTTAGCGAAAGAGGCCCCAGCTACTCCGCAAAGATGGGGTCCAGGACAGGCTGCTCTGGACCTCTCCGCCCCATCCCTTTCCCAGCACAGGTGGGTCTGGGGTTTTTCTCCCTCCACACCCCAGCAGTTCCTCACAGCTCTTCTCTTTTTGTCTGGTTTCTGTGGCCTGGCAGGCAGAGGGGCCAGAGCCGGAGAAAAGGCCCATTAGCCGCCAGGCAGCTGAGCAGGAAGAGAAAGGAGCTGAACAGAGGTGGGGGGGGGGGGGGAAGGGGAGGGGTTGGGGGTATTGGGGAGGCTGGCAGCCCTCCAGCCTGGATCCTGGTCTTTGAATAACACCCCAGGCCAGGGGCTCGGGTCAGTGTGGGGGAGGCCTTGGGGCATTTAATTATTTAAAAGTCTCAATAAAAGGAGCTGAGTCCCCGGGGAAGGGGGAGCAGAGGCAGATGGCGTGCCCAAGGAGCTGGGAGAGGACTGCAGGGCGCATGAGGGCGGGGGTGGAGGATGTAGGGGGAGATGAACAAGAGAAGGGGGGGATGGGAGTAAAAGAGGGACTGCCCCCGACCCAAGCAGGCCCAGCAGATGGCCGTTCCCTGCACCAGCTGGTGGAAGGGTGTCTGTCCACCACGCCCCAACCTCAGCCCTCGTGTATGGCCCACGCGAGATCCATTTCGGAGAGGAGCGGGCCATGGCACTAGAAGTGGGGTCACCACTCTTTGCCTGGCTCCTGGCACTTGGGGACTGTGACTGGGGCTGGGCAGATGGCTGGGAGCATTTCCTCTGGTTTCATTCAATAAAAATTGGGGTGAAACTCATAACACAAAATTCACCATTTTATCTGGTTTCACTACAACGAGTCTGTTGGGAAAACTGAGACGGCTGATACTTGCAGGTTCTGCTCTTGTGGGCACATACATGCTGCTTCTAAAGGCAGCCCGTTCTAAGCCCCTTTCTCGTGTAGCATTACCAGAAGGTTCCCCCTCGAAGACAAGGTCAGGTAGGGCCCTAGGTAGGAGCTACCTGGGTTCAAATCCAGCTCTGCTCCCACAGGCCACTGACACTTCTCAGTGCCTCCGATTCTCACCCATCAGATGGAGGTAAAGCAGCGCCCACCCAGTGCTGTGGAGAGGACTGACCCATGTGAAGCCATCAGAAGCTGCTTGGCTCTTCGTACACGTGTCCTTACACATCATTATCATCATTAACAGAACCGGGCTCATCTGTACCGACCACACAATGGAAGCTGAAACAAGGATTTGGAAACTGAATCTGAGGTCAGAGCAGAATTTTTTGGGGGGCAGGGCTCCCCTTCCCTCTTTTGTAATAAGCTGGGGTTGGAAGTGTGGTCTTTACTGTTGTAGGACTGACTGGTCCTGTTGGGTAACCCCCTTTCCCACACGCGCCTGTCCCACCTCCTCCAGGTCCTCGGGGTCGGGGTGTGTGTGTGTGTGTGTGTGTGTGAGCATCCTTGCTTTGCAGACTTTTGGGCGCCCTCATTAGTCCTAATCTACGATGGGGTGAAGGACCAAGTCCAATGGTTAGGGGCCTTGAGTTGATTCTGCTTCCTGGGGCTTTCTCCATCCTCGCTTGCCCCTCCCAAGCCGAAGGTTCCAGCACGAGGTGACCGACTGCAAGACACCATTTTGCCCGGCTCCATGGCTCCGTTTCTCATTCATTTCCCAGGCTGCTCCTTCCCGCGGAAGCAGCTCTCTGGTCCTCAGCAAGCTTGGGGACAGCAGCCGGGACAGCTGAGGCCGAGGGGACCCCACCGCGGGCCTCCGGGATCCTCCCTGCCCTGCCCCGCCCTGGAGGGAGCGCCCTGGCACCCTGCCCTCCCGCCGCCACGTCGATCAGCGTGGAGTCTGGCCAGACCTTCCAGGGCAGCCCTGCCTGCTCTGCCTCCGTCCCGAACCCCGCCTCAGCAACAAGCTGCTGATTGGCTGGCCGGGGACAGAGCGAGCCAATCAACGGCCGCCCTGACGCTCAGCTGCAGAGGATGGAAACCGAGGGGCGGGGCGGGCTGTGGCTGCGGAGAGGGTGGGGTGGGAGGGGGGAAAAGAGGGGGGTGAAGTGGGGGAGGAGGAAGAGGAGGGTGGGGTGGGGGAGGGGGAAGAAGGGGTGAGGTGGGAGAGTGGGGGAAGAGGGGGGGACAGGATGGTGAAGGGGGAAGGCCTGGGCGCGGTGGTGGCTGTACCCGCAGCCCCTCCCGCCCGCCACCTGCTGCCTGAGCTTCTGGGTCCCTAAAACTCAGTCGTGCCCCGTTTCTCAGTCCCCTCCTCACAAGGTGGCCGCCTGCAGGGCCGGCCCTGCCGCCCTGGAGCAATTCTAGAGCTCAGGTTTCCGAACCTCCAGGCCTTCCCAGCCCCCTCTCTACATCTCTCTGAGGTGGGGGCACTTAGGTCCCCCAGTTGTGACTTGGGCCCTGTTCGTTTTCTCCTTGCCTGCCTGTGTGCTCACGCCCCCCTATGGTCGCATGACCGCGCACCCTCCCTCTAAAAACCAGATGCACCAGCCCGTTTGAGATACCCATCCTGTAGGCACCAGCCTGGCATGGTTGAATGGAGTACATACACATTTTCCGAGGACGTGGATACTGAGCTTTGTAAGAGGAAGTCTCTTAAATAGCTTTGTTCCCCCACCCTGATGCGCATAAACATGCAGGTGCAGGCTCAGGGAACCTAGCATATTAGCATCCAGCTAAGGACTCTGGCTGGTTTGGCTCAGTGGGTAGAGCGCGGGCCTGCAAACTGAAAGTTTGATTCTGGTCAAGGGCACATGTTCGGCTTGCTAGCTTGATGGGGGGAAGAGGGTTGTGCAGGAGGCAGCCACTCAATGATTCTCTCTCATCATTGATGTTTCTATCTCCCTCTCTGAAATCAATAAAAATATTTTTTTTAAAAACGACTCCAAACTCTGACCAGGGTTTCACTCCAGCCGCCTAACTTCTCTGGACCGTTTATTCCTGTGAAATGGGCCTACCTCCTCGCATTACTGGGACAGAATGCCTGGCACTCAGTGCTGGTTGATAAATGATGCTATTGCTTCAGGCATTCATAACAAAGGCATGAACATTTCTTTCCCACATTTAATCTCAGCCCTCCATTCTTGATTTGGGGGCTAGAGGTGACACTTGATTCTGGGGACATTTAAAATTCCAGCCAGTGAAGCCATATAACTCAGTAACACTGCGGATAGTCTCGGAGCCCCAGCCTGAGCGTGTGTCCTGCCTTTAGCCCTTGGGTTTTACCCTGGGAGAAGTCTCCTGGCAAGACTGATTCCTCTTTTCCTAGAGGACTTTTTTTTTTTTCTTTCTTTTTCTTTTTTTTTTTCCAAATTCCTTCTTCTTGAAAATTTTTGAACAGCTGCGTCTGAGGATTTATAATAAATTCCATGTTAAACAGATTTAAGTTCCCTTTTATTCACGGACTTGGGGAGTGTCCTACCTCATCTCTCCATATATATATATATATATATATATATATATATATATATATATATATATATTAATGCAGGTGTATATGGGGCTGTTTTTCCCAAACTCCTGAAGTTCTCTTTTGTCAACAGGCTTAGTGTAACTACTGAAAAAGGATAGATCAGTATTATCTGTTTGAAAAGAAAAAGTGCCAATTGAAATGAGACTCCTCTCTTCTGCCTTCTTCGTCTTCTGCACTGATCTACACGCTGGCACCTGGACGGTCTTCAGTGAACACGGACACTGGCACACCAGTGCTCACAGAGCATCGGCAGCTGCCCACTTCTATCACCCGCTGGCCCTGTTCGGGCGGAAGGAGCTTTAGTGGATGTTTTGCATTAAGAACAAAAGCATGGCTGTATCGTTGTGCCGAATGTTGGGGACAGGGAGGAGGGCATATGGTCCGATGGGAAGCCAATTGGATTTCCGCGTCGAGTCTGTGCCTTTAGGGTCAAGTCCAAAGTGGTAGGTCTCAGTTGCCCTGCCTGTAAAATGGGTGAATCATACCCGTGTCCTCACTGTACAGATATTTTAGGGGGAGAAATGAAGTCATACAATTGAGAGTACTTTATATATATTTTTTGATAGATAGAAAAAAAGGTGTGTATGTGTGTGCTGGGGGGTGGGATCGTGGGCTACTAAATCCATTTCATGCCAGTATTTTCACTGGGGCCCAAAGAATATGATCCAACAAGTGCAATTAAAAACGTATGAGCCCGTCTCTGTGCTACCTGTTGTGGGGTATATGGAGGAATCATATGACATGGTCTGTACCTTTAAAGAATTTACAATCTACCCAGGTTGCTCAACTAACACATGAAACATTCATGTGTGTTACTGACTGACGGTAGGTTCGTAGCGGTGGTTCCCCACCCCATCCTCCTCTATTCCGCAGTGAAAGGGTAACGCGGTGATGTGACACAGGGCCAATGGGTGGGTGGGTCCCTTTCTGACCAGCACCACTGCTGACCTCTGACCTCTCCCTTTCCATCTTCGGGGGAGCACAGGGTCTCACAGACTCCTCACCGCTGTCTGCACACGCACTCAGGAGCCAAGGCCTGGTGCCTGTGTCCTGGGCTTGGGGAGATGCCCGTGCATTCACTGGGGCCTCCTCTCCTGCTCACTTTTTAAAAATATATATTTCATTGATTTTTTACAGAGAGGAAGGGAGAGGGATAGAGAGCTAGAAACATCAATGAGAGAGAAACATTGATCAGCTGCCTCCTGCACACCCCCTACTAGGGATATGCCTGCAATCAAGGTACATGCCCTTGACCGGAATTGAACCTGGGACCCTTCAGTCTGCAGACCGAGGCTCTATCCACTGAGCCAAACCAGTTTAGGCTCCTGCTCACTTTTGATGCGGCCCTTCACCTACAGTCCTGGGGGCACCCGTTCCTGATGCTTCTTCACCCGCTCCTGCCCACGCCTTTGCTTACAAACGCCATCACAGCTTCTGTCGCTGTAGCAGCTGCTCTGGGGTGGCCCTAGTGGGGGACATGAGGGCTGCTGCTGTCCCCACCCATCATGCTCTGGGCAAAGAGGCCACCTCTCTTCCCCCTCCCACTAGAGGAAAAAGGGTGCGAGTGTGCCCCTTCCAATACCTGCATTTACATCAAACAGACTAGAACTGACGCAAGGAGCTCACCTTGTCCCACTGTGCCTCATTCGGAGCCCCCCATCCTCCCGCCTTCCTGGTGGAGGGCCAGTTTTGTCGTTGCATGTCTGGCAGGCAGGGTCCAGCCTCAGACCCCCGTGTCCGGCTGGCGGATTCAGGTTCTCTCCTTTTCTGGGACTGCCAAGGAAGGCAGATGAGGATGCGGTGCTCACTTTCCCAGCCTCGCCCACCTCTAGAGCAATGGTACGCTCTGCCCAGTCAACCTTGCGTGACCCGTTAATGGCGTGCAAAGGAAGGGGCCCCGCTCTGGGGAGGACAGGGCAGTGGTGGCACCCGGATCCACAGGCAGGAGCAGCCGTGCTTCTGGTGAAGCACCCACTGCCCGCGGTGGTGCTGGGGGAGCCAGCCCGGTCTGTGCCCGGGAGCGGGGGCGGTAAGGCCGCATGGACACGGTCATGGCATTGTTTCTGGCTGCACGCCCTTCAGGCTGGTTCCAGAGCCTCCCGCAGCGTCTGTGAGCGCCCTGACAGGACACCTCCTTGACAGGCAACAGACAAACAAACAAATGCATTCCTTTGCTGCTTACATCGGCCAAATTCGGTTTCTGTTGCTGGAGAATTGGGACTGACACAGCCCCTCCTTCCATCTGATGGTTCGATTTCCACGTAGTCTTTATTGATTGAGTGTCTCAGACTTCTGAGGACACAAATGTTTGCTTTTTTTTTTAATCCTCACCGAGGCTATGTGTTTTTAAATTGATTTAGAGAGAGAGAGAGAGAGAGAGAGAGAGAGAGAGAGAGAGAGAGATCCGTGGGTTGCCTCCCAGACGTGCCCCAACCAGGAATCAGACCCACAACCCAGGAACCAGGGATGGAACCCACAACCTGGGATCAAACCCACCACCCTTTGGGACAACATTCCAGCCAATGAGCCACCCGGCCAGGGTGTTTCCATATTAAGGTGCCAGCTGTGAGGAGGGCCAGGAAGCACCACCTGACACTCGCTCCAGGCTGAAGTCATCAGGGATGTTGCCATAATGAGGCCCAGGCTGATACTGACTCACCTGTCCCCCTCTCACCCGCCGCCCCGGGCTTGTAGCTGGCTGTGCCCTGGAACCTGACCGCATAGCTTTGTTCCACTTTGGGATTTGGGTTTTGCCGCATCTTCCTTGAAGCAGCTTTCCCCACCCCTTCTTGTGCAAACAGCATTGCTGGCGCTGGCGTCTGAACCCGGGTCACCTCGGAACTGCCGGCTACGCCATTCGGCTGCTATTGGCCCGGCCTGCCCCTAGCGGCTTATTTTGCTCAGACCCAGGGCTCCGAGTGACACCCGTGGAGCAGGCGTGGGGATTATGGGGATAGGTCATTAGGGGTGGTCAAAGTGAACCCCACTGCTTCCGAATGTTTTTGCTTATGTAGGCCTCATTATCTCCTCCTGGGACTCTGACCCACTTCCTGTCATTACTTCTGGAACTGGGTCAAGTGTAATTCTTTCTAAGTGCGGCTGGCAACCTGGACACGTAAGTGGGGACGGCGCAGTCATGGCTGTCTGCGATTTTGGTGGGAGCCCTGCGTGCCTGGGCAGGGTCTTCTGGGTTCCTTTGTCCATTTCACCGTCTCTATCCTAGTTCCCCCCACCCCCCGTTTCTGCTCCCTGGACTACATGGGAAGCCAAGCACTTGGTCGGTGTCGGTGTCAGTCCTGCTTGAACCCCATGTGGCTCTGTCCCCAGGGCAGGCCTGGCTTCCAGGAAGGATGGCTGCTCTGGGAACGCGGGCTGCCATGGGGTTGAGCAATGTGTTTGCTTCCACTGGGCACAAGGCGGTGGCCGGGGTCACCCAAAGGCTCAGCTGGTGGCAGGTACTCCCCTCAGTCTGTCCGAGGCCGAGGACTTTCTGGGGGAGGTCTACACAGGACACGGAGTCCCCTGATGATACACTGCAGCTGCGGATCCTGTACCCCAGAGCTCAGCGGGATGAATGGCCGAGGGAATGAATTAAAAAGTGGCTCCCAGCTCCCAGGGAGAAGGTGCTTCGGGCTGTTTTGGCAGCTTTGCCCTCAGCATTCCTTCCTCTTCAGAAAGAACGAAGAGACACTTTGTTCCTGTGCTTCCTTTGGCACCTACATCAAACTGTGTCATGGGTTCAAAGCAACTGTTTTTTAAGCGGCTAAAGCAAAATGCATGCTAGTTATTATTCTTTCCACCAAAACTCCATCGCAAGGACCTTGAGAGCTCTATGTTCATTCTTTTTAAAATTTATTTATTAAATATATATTTTTTTGTTGATTTTAGAAAGGAAAGGAGCGGGAGAGAGAGAGAAACATCAATGGTGAGAGAGTATCATTGATTGGCTGCGTCCTGCACGCCCCCCACTGGGGATTGAGCCCACAACCCCAAGCATGTGCCTTTGGCGGGAATCAAACCCAGAACCATTTGGTCTGCAGAACGACACTCTATTCCTTGAGCCAAACCAGCCAGGACTCTACGTTCATGCCTTCATATCCTAAAGGTACCAGCTGGGGACACGCTGGCTGGCTCAGGGATTTGCAGAGAGCAGAAACGTGTGGAGCGTTTGAGCTGCGCTCAGAGAGGGAAAAGACCACGGCTCGCCTCCTCTCAACCATCCAGGGCTCTGCCTGTCCTTTCGTGGCTTAAGGAAGAGCAGCTGGGGAATTTGGATGAGAAGACACTGTATTTTCATTTCCACACAGCTACCTGCAAATTAGCATCCCTATCCACTCTGAAGGAAACAGACCACAGCGGTATCAGGGGTACCTGAGGCTTCTCCACCAACTGAAATCACACTAGTGACTGGAAATACTTAGAAACGCCGTTCATGCTCACCAGCACTTCACAGGGATGATGGCTAATTAGTTATTTAGTTCATTAATAAAAATATACACGATGTAAACATTTATGTATTTTATAACTATTTAAATGTAATTGGTTTTTATTTATTTAATGTTTTATTGATTTCAAAAAAAGAAAGAGGGAGAGAGAGAGAGAGAGAGAGAGAGAGAGAGAGAGAGAGAGAGGGAGAGAGAAAGAGAGAGAGGAGAAAGAGAGAGAGAGAAACATTGATGTGAGAGAACCATTGCCTCCTACATGCACCCCAACTGGGGACTGAACCAGAAATCTGGGTATGGGCCCTGACCCAGAATCCAACCAGTGACCTTTTAGTGCACTGGGTGATGCTCAAGAAATTGAGCCACACTGGCGGGTCAAAGGTAACTGGTTTCTTTTGTAAAAACGATATTCTTTTACGCCTTTAAAAACATTCTGAGAAGAGGTTGGCTTCACCAGACTGCCAAAGAGGTTCACTGCATACAAGGTCACGACCCTGCTTACACTCTGCCTTCTGGGGTCTTGATTTTTGGTCAGAGTCTAGTGGGGCTGGGCGTAATCAGAGCAGGCTTGGGAGAAGGTGGGAGCAAACTGAAGCC